>NW_027460368.1:2147500-3460000 GCF_050947875.1 Dermacentor variabilis
CATTCAAAGCGGACAAATTCAATATGTCCTTTTACATCTTATGTGAATTTGTTACGTTGGTTACAACGGTTTTGCAAAAGTTGTATTTCTCGATGATTAAATTTTTTTTATATTCATGTGTAACATATAAATTTTGTCCGCTTTAGATATACTATTAGATGCAATTCACAGAATTGTACTATCATTTATAGTGGTTGAGTTACAGAGTTGTAAACTTGATAGTTTCGTTTTTTTAAAATTTTGGATTTTTGCCAATTTTTAATAAATAATGGACAACCTAACTCAAAAATGCAAAACAAACAGTCACTAGATCTTAAGTTTTTCTTTTAAATGCAACAAACCTCGTCGAATTTGGTCCAGTGGTTGCCGAGAAAAACGAATTCTCGTTTTACATGTATTTAGATAGGAGCACTCGAGCTAAAGCTTCCTCTTAAGCCCATTTCACTTCATATAAATGATTCCTGGTATGAACGTGCCCAAGACGCTCATTGCGTTTCCTTTGCTGCGTTCAAAATAGGCGACATTGAGATCAAATCTAACATGGCTTTAAAGTTAAGATGCATTTCCTAATACGAGGGTAAGAGTCCATGGAAACACCAGGGCGTCTACAAGCCGCAAACCGCAACCGCCGCTAAGACATGCTTTATTGAATAATAGCTTAACTAGCGTGGCATTGCCCTCTATCGCCTTCACTCCCATCTTGTGAAGGGGTACAATGCAATAGTTTATGTAAATTTCGGCAAGTTTGTATTTGTGCGAAATAACAGTGGCGACAAACAGGTAGATGCCCAAGGAGGCGGCAATGCATATGACCATCCCCACATTGATGTTCGAGCCGACGCACAAGGCGCTGGAGAGGTTCCAAACGTCCGCCTCATTCAGATCGATGTTGGACCTCTCGAGCAACTTGAGCAGCGTGCACCGATAGTCGATGGGCCCGATTCACAGTGGCTCATAACTAGCTTCTCGATGACGGTGCTGCGAAACTCCAGGTCGGCCATTACGTTGTAGGAGTCCTCGGTCGCGCACAACCAGTCGATGTGGATCTTCTGCCTACCAAGCAGCACGTGCTCTCCGACGCCCGAGGATCGCACGCTCACGATCTCCGTCGTGTTGAGCGTGTTCACCCGTGGAGTGTACCGCGTCCGTGAGCTTCCTGGGGAGTAGTCGTCTAGCAGGAAGTAACAGAGCTTGGCGGGCCTCATGTTGCGGCTCAGGCAGGGTCTGACCCGTAAGTAGAACTGCTATTGCGACGTGGAAGGCTCGCACAGTTCCACGTGCTCGATGCAGCATTCTACCATGAGCAGCCAATGAACCAGGAAAAAGGAGTGCCCCCGCTGCACGTTACACGAGCCCGGAACCACGCGTCCGCGGAAGCATGCCAGGCCAGCCGTGGTGGACTCACTTCGCGTAGCTTGTTGTTGGTGACCCAACGGAATACGTTCCATCGGGACAGCCTCGCAAGAAGATGCAGCCCTCGGCAACGCTGGCAGTGCGGAGCTTGTAGTCCACGCGGTGATAGCTCAGTATGCTTCGCAGGCAGCGAAGGTTGGAGAACAGCTGGTTGACCGACTGGCACACGCTGGGGCAGCTGCCGACCTGGTACACGCCGTAGATTTGTAGGCGGCCGCTTCAAGGTGCCGTTTCGCTGGCTTGGGTACGAAGACCTGTCGTGCTGCAGCATAACTCTAACCTTCACATTGCACAACGCTAACACCTGAATTCTGCGGCAAGTGCCGGAAGCACATGTAGCAAGCAGCATGGCCAACTGTTCCCATCTGTCCAGCGGATATGTCAGTGCCTAAGGAGCTGCACGTTGAAAAGCGTACAGAGAAGTTGCACGCGTGGAAACAAAGAAAACTCTGGCTATGCAAAGCTTCCAAATAGGTATTTGTGTGCTTAAATGCCTATCTCGAACAAATATAGGAAGCGAGTAAGCTGCATAATCGCGTTTCAAACTTTCCCTGCATTTTTAGCAGTGGCCTAATCGAAGCTCCACGGTGTGCACATTGGTTCACACCATGGCTAAACACCAGCTACTGAACGACTGAACATAGCACTTCCTTGTGGTTACAAGGAACAAGTACTCCGATTAGAATTTTTTTCTCTTTTCTTTTTTTTTTTTTTGCTGTTCGCGTCCCACTTTATGCTAATGTTACGATAAACTCGAACCTCGAGTGAGAATATTGCGAGGATATGTTCGGCGCCTACGGCAGTAGTAAGTCGGTTATCACTTTAACGCGGTTTCCGAAGAATCGAGTCCACGAAACTTGCGCTCAGATGTAGAGCGAAGCAATGGGCCACAGCAGCGTGTGACGAGCTTTTGTTTACGGCTGAGCGAGTGACGACGCTGAGAGTGAAGGAGGGGCGTTGAGGACCAACCACTGGGACGCTTCGGCACGTGTCAATGCATCAAATGCGTCAGTCGCGAACAGGGTGACCCGTGGCGACGCGCAGATGTTTTGCCGACTGCCGATGCCAGAAGAACGGCAACGCGCGGTGACGCGTCGCCTGCGTGCACGAATTATAAGCTGCGACGCGTCGCCGGCGTCCACCAATCGGAGGCTGCGAGGCCTCCTGCTGCTATGCGTATGATGGCTGCCGATGTGATTACGCAGCCACCAACAACCAAGTAATTAATTAAATTATGGGGTTTTACGTGCCAAAACCGCGATATGATTATGATGAATGCCATAGTGGGGAACTCCGAAAATTTGGACCACCTGAGGCTCTTTAACGTGCGCCTAAATCTAAGTAAACGGGTGTTTTCGGATTTGGCCCCTATCGAAATGCGGACGCCGTCGCCGCGATTCGATCCCGCGACCTCCTGCTTAGCAGCCCATAACCACTAAGCAACATGACACCAACAATCGTCAGAGTTATTTGGACGTACGACACACGCGAGAGCGTTCTTGAAAGACAGTGTTGGGATACTAGGTCGATGACGACACGACCGACGACCGTGGGCTGTGGCAGTGCAATTCGGATCCGAGAAGAGTTCGAACGACGCCCACAAATCCAACCTGCCCACGGGGTTATTCCGCCAGTCTCAATGCGATCGTCGGCTTAAACATCCAAGCGAATCACGATCGCCATAACGTATTTGCTTGGTGTACGTGTATTTTGTCGTGCTCGAAACATATGGAAACATGCTTCCGAACTCCGAAGTCTGGATAATCGGCGCTCGCCTACCACCGGTGTTGTTGACGTTACGCGTAGGTCCAGCACGCCCATTGAGTTCGTAACTGGCGAGTGAACGAGCCCAGCTAAGAAACTCTTTCGAAGGAAATGAATTTCCACTTCCGTTTGGCACTACAGCGATCTAAAATATGGCACTCCTGGCTTCGTGTGTTGTGTGATGTGGTGAATGAGCCGTGCGGATCTTCGGGTGGTCAACCGCGGCGTGCTTCGTGTGTTTTCAGGTGAGTCAAGTTTAACGGGCGGACTCTGCTCTGTTTGCAGCGGTAAATATAACTTTCGAAAGCAAAAGACACTAGTACCCGAAAAACTTGAAATACGTACACCATCAGCCATGCCGTCCGTTTCAGCTGACAGTGCCCTCCTCTATTCGGCTTGTGAATCCAGTTCACTACAAGTTCACAGTACTCCTTCACACACTTTTTTCAAGTGCATGCGTCTTATGGGCTAGTTGGGGATAAATCGCTCAATGACACTGACGCACTGAAGGAAACATGACACAGCGCAATGATGTTCGAGTCAGTGTATCATTATACGTGAGCACAGCAAAAATAAATTATTTGTTTGCAGTATAAGCACTGTGTACAATGCATAGGAGGACCTGCATCATGCAGGACCTGTGCACGCAGCCGCGTATACCGGCATTCCTTCGATGCCTGCTTGAGAAGCAGCACGCACTGAGTCAATGAAACTGTAATTGGATTTTGAACTTTTTTGTTGTTATTGTTTACGGAAAGAGCAGATTTTTTGAGTGCATTGCGGGAAGGGGAAAAGGTGCCATCAGTGCGTTGTGCAGTCGATATGCTTGAATAGCCCAAATCTCTTCAGCTTCCACTAAAATCTTTGTCGCTGCGATATTATAAACTGTATTCAGCAAAAAAGTAAATTAAAAACAAAGTGCCTAATGTGTCTTCGCAGAATGTGTTTGATTAACAAGTAAATACTTCCATTGCAAAATTTTGCGGATGTACAGCATATGCGCTTGAAATAAATACGTTCTGTAAGGTGAACTACGGGGCCTCCAATAACAAACTTTGTAGTAGCACTGCAAAAAGTGCTACCATGCTGATTATCAACAACAAAACTGCTGCGTGTATAACCTACTTCGCCGAAGGCACCCATATGAAGACTGTACGGGCCCTTCCCATTCTGGGTGTAATATTCAGCCGTTCTCCCGACTTTTCCGCATATGTCACCAACACTGTACCTAGGGATCGTCGCATTCCTGGGTTTGTGTCCCGTGCCTCCCTTCCCTGTGGACCTGAGCTTTTCCTAGCACTGTACGCTTCTATCATTCTACCACGGCCTCAGTACTGCTCATCAGTACTGATCCTGTACCAAACTCGCCTCGCTGAGAAACATGAGTTTGTTCAACGCCGGGCAACACGCACGCTCTACTTCCATCTTTTCGGTCGTCGCAACCTCATGCCAGCCTACGGGGATCTCCTCAATGCCCTCAAGTGGCACACCCTGGTATACCAGTGCAACATTGCGCTAGCCTGTCTATTCTGCAGGATGCTCTGGACTGCACTGATCTTTCTTCTTCAGCCTCGCTCGAGAGACCACGTTCCGAGCAGAGCAGTCGCACGCCCCGGAGTATCACCCACACGCTTGTGAAGGAGGATACACAGAAATCTTAAACTTATACAGAGGGAAGAGAGCCAAATATCCCCCACCGCACAAAGCCCCAATGCAGGAGGAAGCAACGAGTTGGCGCAGATTGCAGACAAGCTCCTTCCCAAATTTATACATCCTAAACAAAATGTACCCAACACAATACAGAGACACCTGCCCATGGTGCGGGGCCACACCCACACTATATCATGTCACATGGGAATGTAAACACAATCAATCATTCCACCAACACAATAACCCGAGTGCGGAGGAATGGGAGAGTCGGCTTACCAGCTGCGAGCTCACGGCCCAAAGGGCCTTAGTGCAGCATGCTAGGCTCACTGGAGCCCTGGAATAGGGGCCCACCCTTGCCGGAAGAGGCTCCAAGTCGCCGGCGCCTAAGAAGACGACCGAGACCTGGAGACGCTAAATCCTAGAAGGAACCAAATAAAGTTTTTTTGCTCTCTCTCTCTCTCTTCAGTCCGTATGAACAAGCGGTCAGCATAGCCTGAGTCACGTCACTCCTGGTCGGCACGACACCGCAACTCCATGCTTATAAGCGACACACACACACACACACACACACATATATATATATATATATATATATATATATATATATATATATATATATATATATTGTGTGACCATTACTTGCCCCCATACATTTGAATAAGCGTTTCAGCAGTACGACTTGGCAAAGGGCAACGAAACATACGTATTAAAACTCTCCTCACTTTATAATATCTGATAGTTAGGGGCGTAGACAGGGGGGGGGGATTATGGGGATCCAGACCCCCTACCCCGAAATTTTTTCGTGCTGCGATGCACCGCCGACCAAACAACCCTCGTCGCCGGAAATCATTCTCGATTTTGTCTAGAATGCATTTTTCACGCTCGCTCTAAAAGACATTTCCACGCGAAGATTGTGAACTCCGGCTGGATTTCATGGCAGTGCCCATGCCCCTGAAGTCACGTAACGCAAACATTCCCATCCGAGCACAAAGTTTTAAGGGCGTTTTGATGGCGAGCAGGCTCGTCGCGGCATCTCGCAGAGGCTGCGGTATCTACGGACCGCATGGATTTCAATTCCGAAACTTTATAGGTATAAAGATCACATAAGCTTTTGATGTGAAAGGCGCATTGACATTTCCAAAATCGTGCTTTACGTTTTCAATTTCCGATCTTTGTGAGTTAAGTTTTCTTATAACCATTTGACGTAAAACCTGCATTGACATTTCTATAGTCGTACATCGGACCATACAACGAGACAAGCCAAATCAACGCACTATCGCACAACTTGACAAAGCACACAGCGAGGTCCGATGAGAAGAAGCGTTGTGATGATTCATGCGTGCCATCATATCACAGAAAAGAATATGAACACATTTTTCATCTGCGCCAAAGCATCCATGTCAAAACCCTAAAGCCAGCAAAGGTAACTACGTTCTTATTTATTTTTCCTACTTTGACTTCTATTCCTACTTCCTACTATTCCTACTTTTATTTTTCCTACTTTGACTTATTCTGCATTCACCGGAAGGTGAATGCAGAATAAGTGTTGGATGTTATTTCAATTTTCTTTCTAGTTATAGTTCAGAGTGGAAAAAAGAGCGCAAAAATCACGACACGTACAGAAAAAGAAACTCCTGAAAGAAAAAGTTTTTTTTTCCACCATGGACTTCGGGCCTATATTCGCGCAAGTGCATAAACGATTTCCCACAATTGCGAATGTCCCATCAGAAAAGGCGCATCAATTGATGGTGTCCAGATACACATCACACATTCCGTCGCCGATTCTATCCCGTGGCCACCATCGTGTGCTAGCAACAGCGCGTGTCGAGGTCTCTGCCTTCGGCGACGGGTTCCTTTTACAATGTACTAAACTCAACGCGGGTTTCGTATGCATTTTAGCTTGTCGTACACAGCGTACAGCTTAAATGAAAACAAGAGGTAACTTCGCAGTAGGACAATTGTTTGGCCTGTGCGAAGATAGCGCGCTGTGCTGTAGCGACATCGGGAAGCCGCGATGTTAAGGGACATGCTCAACTGCTGCGTCCTCAGGTATGTTTAGCAGTGTTATAAAGTTGGACAGCGCTTAATAAAATGCCGATGCTTGGCGTCGCTTGCTCACCTGCATGAGGATGCAGCTTCGGTGATCACGAAAGTGCTAGAATTCTATAAGCAATAACAGCGCAGAGAAAAGTAGCAGACACATGAGAACTTAAAGGCGAAATTATAAGATGCATAAAGTAGAACACACAAGGTACCATGAACAATGGAAGATTAGGACGATTGTGCTGCATGTATTATTGCATTAGCCGTGCGCATGCCTTAAGAACATTGTATGCGGAGGACTGGGAGAATTCATGTTGGTACGGGGAGAAGAGAGGTTTAAAATATATTTAAAGGGTATTTACAAAGCACTCACAGGCATTAAGCGAGTCCGCGCGACATCAGCCGCCGCCATCTCATGTACTGCCGCAGCTTCTGCCTGGCCGCTGTGTTGGTCACATGAACCCCGACGGCGATGGCGCCTGTCCCGGATCCCGCTAGATCGTCCGAGTATTATCGCTTGATGCGGGTCACGTGCATGACATCGGTGGAAGGTCGAGACATGGTGGAATTGAGAGGCGTGATTTCACATGTGACGTCGGTCACTTAACGCAAGACACGGTACGGGTCGCAGTAAGGAGAAATTAACTTCTCGCAAAGGCAAACTCGCCGTGACGGTGTCCAAAGAAGAATCATTGCACCATGGTTGAAGTGGGCATCGTGGTGACGGGCATTATGGAAGCGTCGTTGCTTTTCCTGCGAAGTGGTAAGGCGCAGGCAGGCAATCTGCCGTGCTTCTACAGCTCCCAAGATGGCGTCACGTGTGGGGTGCATTCTGACGACTTGTCAAGAACGGCGGGTAGGAGCGTGTCACATGGCAGCGTGGGGTTTCTTTCGTACAAGAGATAAAACGGAGAAAACCCCGCACAGTCAAGTCGGGAGGAATTATAGGCAAATGTCACGAAGGGCAGAGCGACGTCCTAGTAATGATGGTCGGTAGATGCATAAATAGAAAGCATGTCTTGAATAGTAGTATTAGATGCTCCGTAAGGCCATTGGTCTAAAGGCGGTACGCCGTTGTCAAATTGAGCTTTGTAGCGCAGGAGTGCAAGAAGTCCTGGACAACCTTTGATGTGAAATAGCAGCCCTTGTCTGTGGGGAACAGCCGAGGAGCTCCGTTGTTGACCATAATGTCTTTGTGGAGAAAGTAGGCGACGTCGGTTGCACGCTTGCTCGGGAGAGCCCAAGTGATCGCGTACCGGGTCGTGTAGTCGGTAGCGACTGCTATACACTTATTTCCGCAGGCAGATAGCGTGAAAGAGTCACGAATGTGAAGGCCAACCTTGAACCACGACTCCGATGGAATGTCAAGGGATTGAAGGCAGCCATGTGGTAGCACTGTTTGTTTCTTGTGGCGCTGGCATTGTTCACAGAAAGCGACATTAAGGCAGACGAAATGGTAAGTACCGGGCCTAAAGAAGCGATCTCGAACACGGTCATAGGTTCTAGAGACTGCAAGGTGACCTGTGCTATAGGAAAATCTTGTAACTGGGCGACAATACTTTGATGCATTATGTGGGAATAATCAAAATCAGTTCAGGACTGTCAGGGTGCATATTATAGTTGTACAAGACGCCATCCTGCCGCACAAGCATACGCAGAGAAGGGGAAGGTGTCTCAGAAGTCATCCGGAGAAAAAGGTCGCGCAAATAGGGGTTGTGTCTGTGCGCACTGCGCACGGTGTGAAACGTATTCGTTCGCTGGCGGCGGCCTTCCTGCTGGTGCTGAGTTTTTCGCTGCTGCTGTAGGAACCAAATAAACTCCCCTGCATATATATATATATATATATATATGCAGTCCCTTTGGTTGACAGCGCTCGAAATTGCGGAGACCTAACACAAAATATTTACAGTCGCAATTCACTGCTGCTCTATGTGCAGTCAGCAAAGGTGTCTGATTGGCAGAATATCGAATGAGTTCGAGGAGGAGGTAAATATCACGCATGAAAGTGGCGGAACGAAAACTGATAAGCTTGACATTAAGCCACAGGCAGACATCGTTGTGGATTACAGGATAAAACGCGAGTGCGTGATACATTTGCAGATGAGAAAAGAAGTGACAGGTCACGTAAGATGTGGTTATACGGGGGTGCGTTATTCACAGAAACAGAACGTGTTTCGTGGGAAAGAAAGTGCAGTAAATGACTGTAAATAATTAGAAGAGGTGATCAGATGAGCACATTTGCTGGCATAAGTAGCGGTGGACGAATGCAGAGCCAGAGTAAATGGAAATCACTGGGAGAAGCCTTGGTCCAGCATTGGATATAAGATAGACTGCTAAAGAGAAATAGCTGTCCTCCCAATGAATCACTGTGGCAATGAAGTCACCTGAGGTGAACAGCGAATAGGTCACTTCGATGTTCGTAGTTATAGGAGTGCATTCGAAATGCATACATAGCCCTTGATTCCCCTTTGCACATCCATTACAGGTGATTGGCCGGGAATGTGCACATTCCTGTATTGCACACGTACTGCCGAAGGTGTCTGTTCAGGAACACACCCAGTGGTACATATCCAGTGACTTAATCTGTCTACTCGGCGAGGCAGCAGCAAGCAGCAAGTTGTCTATTCGGGACCGGCATGGATACGTTACAAAAATTACAGGAACCCGTATGGGTTTCCTTTGTAGGAATTGCTACCAGTGGGTAGATGTCTGATTTTTCTCTTTAGATATTAAAAAAGAATAACCGGTAGCAATCAGGAATTTCTCCTCCGAAAAGTAATTTTTTACAGTGAGCAATTACTGCTCCATGAAATTAATAGGGCATTTTCTGAGATGTAATCTTACGCATGAAATGAATATCCTACGCAGATGATTATTGTTACACAGTGTTCCAAAACTGGCGAACGAGTCCTCTCTGAAGCAGAGCATTACGTTGTTCAGTTGATAGATAATGGGGGTGATCCCCATAGGGCTGAATAGTTGAAAAAACTTGCCTAGGTAGTTTCCTGTCGTCATCGTTCTAAGTGGTCATCGCTATCGTGTATAAAGAAAGGCCGGTGCAAATCGTCGGCGAACGTCTGTGGCAGGTTCATGATAGGAAAAAAATACTGGTCCCATGTGTCGACCGGTCTGAATACGAATGCCCGAGAGGCTACAGCGTTCCATCGACCGTGGGCCTTCTAATTCCATGAAAATTCTATGCGCTTAAACCTGCGTTGCATACGGAAGGTTGTTTCGTAATAACTGGTTGCATGTAATTCGTTGCATGTAAAGAGCAAACGAAAGCTCTTTAATATACACTGACATACGCAAGAACCTCGCGCTGAGCTGAAACAACAGCCAAATGCGCCTTCTCACTAAGCAATTCGCTCAATGCGCTAGAGCGGTTTTCGAGGTCCAACTCGGCCACTTCAAAGTTGATCTTCTCAGATGTCTCCAGCGTCGCGCGCCGACTGGCGACGAGGACGAACAACGCTGCGAGACCGTGCAGCGTCCCGCACGTGCCGGTCGCACAGCCGCTGAAGATGAGCTCCTCGATGACTGTGGAACTGTACACCAGGTCGGCCAGCACGTAGCGAGAGTGATTCGTCGGGTACAGCTGGGCGACGTGGATCTCGCGCTGCCGCGTAGCACGGCGCATTATCGCATCTAGGCTGGAGCCACGGGCACGTCGACGCAGTTCACAAGCAATACCAGCGTGTGCGTGGCGTCGCACCTGTCCAACGGCTCGCACAGCATGCTGGCGCCCCCGCTCGAGAAGCGCACGCTCACGATCTCCGGCGTGTCGAGCGTGGTCACTGTGGAGCGGAGCGCGTCCATCAGGTCCCTGGTTGGGTAGTCCAGGAGTCGATGGCAGAGCCTGGCGTGCCTCAGGTGTTCGCTAAGCTCCACCCCGTCTCGTAACTCGATGGAGCAGTGCTCCTTCAACGGCCAACGAACCAGAAGGAACGCGTGCCTGCGCCCCGTGTTGGAGGCCAAAGGAACCACGTGTTCGCGCAGGTAAGCCAGGGCCAGCCGTCCTTCGCGTAGCTTGATGATGATGACCCACAGGAAGTTGTTGCATGCGGACACCTCCGCAAGCTGGCAGCACCCATCGGCTACGCTGGCCGTGCATGACCTGTCGAGGTCCACCGGGTGATGGCCCAAGATGCTCCGCACGCAGCGAACGTAGGAGATGAGCTGCTTGACCGACAGGCGCACGCTGGGACCGCTGCCGACCAGGCACGCAGCCGACTCTTGTAGGCGGCCACTCCGTGATCCAATCTTGCAAATCTGTGGACAAACTCCTGTTGCGCTTGTACTGCACTCTGCTGTTGACATAGCAAATCGCTAAAGCGTCGTTTCTAACTCATTGAAGACTAAGCATCACAAGTAAAGTTACAAAACAAGCCTAATATTCATCTTATATTTACAGAAAGTTAACGTGTGTGAAGTTTGTTGAAAAATGCCTTGCCTTTCTGAAGCTAACGGCAGCCGTCGGGGTGTTCGTGAGGTCAGGATTTACTGTATTTGATTAACTGTACTGTAGAGACTGTGTTTTATGGTAGTGAGGCATCGGTATAGGAACTAGCCCTGGCATTCACCAAATGAGGAGCGAGAACCACGCGGATACGAGTGAATTCGTGCAATGAGGCCCAGAATGTGAAAGCTTTCTCTACTCCTTCTAGAGCACAGTTTCAAGTCACATAGAGCATGTCGTAATCTCCAGTTTACTGCCATAGAATTGTGAAGCCCAACGTAGAAATATCAGTAATCTTCATTTCTTCACGCAGAACGAGAACGTTCTTTCCCAAAGCAAAATTTCAGCTGAATTTTTCTACGTGACTGAACATTGTCAACAGCGAATGAATACCGGCACGTAAAGCTACCGGTTTATGTTCTGGATGTGAATATGCCTGATGTATTGGGGAAGCGCCAAAATGTAGGTTAAGCCTTTGAATAAACGAACAGATAGCGCTGCTATGTATATGCAAGTGTACCATGTGCATGTCAAGTGGAAAACACACACAAAAAAATCACTGGGTGCTTTATGGTTCCCTGTTTACACATGCCCTGCTGCGACATATGTTCTTCGTGTCAGCCGTCCCTGTATTCTTAGGCACTAACATCAGAAGTTCAAACGCGAACAAATCGAAAGGTAGAAAGCTACGTTATGGCCTTTCCTGCTTAAATTGCATGTTCACTAACATCAGAAGTTCAAAAGCGAACAAATCGAAAGGTAGAAAGCTACGTTATGGCCTTTCCTGCTTAAATTGCATGTTCAACAACGAAGTAATTCATGCAGAGCAAAGTGAATTTCTGTCGACAGCATGCTTAAAGGCTGGCTACACGAAACAACATCACATAATATTTGTTCGGAAATGTCTCCCGCGTCTAGGACATAAGCAATGCGGCTTGCATTATAGTACGGCTATAGTTGGGGAGAATCGAATCCGCGACCTCGTGCTGAGAACGAGAGCGCGATGTAGCCATTGAGCCACCACGCCGTGTGAGAGAGCTTTCCGTTACCGCATTGAGCGACGAAGCAGAGGGCGAAGCAAGCGTCTTACGCTTTCGTTGGAACCTCGCGATCGCGTCAAGTTCCTCGGCGTCATCCACGGCGTAGCTGGGCTGCCTCTTCGCGTGGACGCAGAGCTGGACGGAATCTCTGGGGTGGAGCCGGATCTTGGGTCGCGTGGTTAGCACGAGCACCTGCGCGATTCTGTGTGCACGCCTTGCCCGTGGCACGCTGTCTCGGTATTAACGCGAGAGCGTTAAGGAGCTCGTGTCGCAGAAAAGCCGGTGTCGTCGGCGTCGGTGTCGGCGTCCGCGGCGTTGGCCGTGAGCGATAAATCACGGCAGGCACTACATAAATAAAAAGCAATTTCCAAGATGGGCTGGGTGGGAAACGAACCAGGGTCTCCGGAGTGTGAGACAGAGACGTCACTACTGAGCCACGAGTTCGACGCTTGAAAGCGGTACAAAAGCGCCTCTAGTGAACGCGGTGTTGCCTTATAGAAACGAGCTGTTTCTAAGGCTCAGGCGTCCGTCGCTTGCTCAGGCGCACATTTCGTTGTCGCGCCGAACGCTGCGTTGCTATACGCTCACCGCGTCCGATGCGGGGCGCGTAGTCGCTGCGCCGTAGCCCATTGTCTTACACCCCTTGGCGGGTCAACGGAAACGCTGTCGCGTTCCACTCTTGAAGGCGAAGCTTAAGCGTCCTCCAATTTTTCCTTCGCGAGACGCGAGGTCGACAGCGCGACTGAACCGAAAACGATGAAGAACCGAAGCGCCGCGAAATCGAGATGGACGATGCGAAACGCGCGATTTTAAAGATGTCATTTGCGAGAACGGTAAGTGGGCAATTTCTTATCGGTGCATAATTAGCAACAGCGCAATGAACTCGGACTCAGAATGGCGCAAGATACGAAACATGAAAGCAGCCTGTCTTTTTCAACCCCATTTTTTTTTGTCCTGTTCTTAATTATGCGTGATGCGAATCTTGCTTTTTTTTTTACAGGAAACAGGGGGGGGGGGGCACCAAGCGAAAGAAGGCTGTGTGATTAACAAGATTGGCCAATCGTTTATGATGGTTATCATATAAAGGCCGAACTTTCAAACTAGCGCGAAGTGATATTCCTTACGTTAAGATAACACCTTCTATCTGTGTAAACGCACAGTTTGGCCCATTGAGGGCAGCCTCCGTACATGCGCGGTAGCGTGAACGAGCACCAAATGTTGACGCAGGCACATTGTGGCCCACTTTTTGAAAACACAATATTACGCGCGGTTTTCACTTTTCGGGCACTCAGCAGATGCTGTCACTGCGTGTTTACTTAAACCCACTACTGTACCATTCTCAAATATTTGTACTTTTTTCATCGAAATGTGAATACAAAATATGCGTCGAATGTTGTTTTAATTGTTGTGATACTTCAGAATGAAAAAAGACAGTGCAAGAATTACGACACGTGCCCGAAAAAACACTTACGAAATTCAAAGGCTTTTTTTTATACAATCGAGGCCTATATTCGCTCAATTGCATGACGAATTTCTCATGATTACGAATTTACCATCAGAAAGGACGCATCAATAGATGGTGTCCGGATACACATTGCACAGTCCGTCGCCGATTCTATAGAGTGGTCACCATCGTGTGCTGGCAATAGCAGGTGTTGTAGTCTCTGCCCTTGGCGACCGCGCCTTTCACTTTGTAGTGAATTGAACGCAGGTCTTCTGTGGATGTTAACTTGTGCGCAGAGCGCACAGCTTGACTGAAAACAACAGGAGTCTACGCAGTACGCCAATCGCTTGGCCTCCGGGATCATGGGGCGCTGTCCTGTAGCGACAGCGGAAAGCTGCGATGTTGAGGGTCATGCTCAACTGCTGCTTCCTCAGGTATGCATTTCAGTTCTTTAAAGTTGGGCAGCGCTTAATAAAATGCAATGCTTGCGCCTCGTTTTCTCATCTGCATGAGGACGCCGCTTCGGTAATCACGATATTCCTAGATTTCTATAAGCAATAACGGCGCAGAGAAAGGTAGCAGATACATGAGTCGATTGCTTTCTCTCAAACGCTCTCTTTACAACAGAAACTTGCTCCTCTGTTTCCTGGGTGCTTTATTTCGCAATACAGCGGATTCAGTTGCCCGGCTCCTATTGGCGAATTGTTGACATCAGTAAGGGTATTTGGGTATCACAGAAGGGTATTTGGATCAGTTCACCTATTCTTACTGTTATGGTTGCACTTATTAACGGAGTTTATAAACAGGCTAATACTAATTACGTACTTCCGAAAGAAGCCTACTATCTTATGCTCACGCCAGCGGCGTAGCCAAAAATTTTGTTCGTGGGGGGCTCACGTTGGAGTTCGGCCTGGTTCTTACAGAATTTGTCGAGGGATCAAATACATGAATAAGAAATGCAATGTCATTGCCAAAGATTCTGCAAATTCTTCGACGCTACGTATTGTCAAGACAAGTAAAATATGAATTTTTTCGCTAATGAATATATTCGTATGTCCCAAAAAGTGTGCCGTGAACTGACATCAATGCTTCCACGTTTTTATCGATTTAATAAGGAACAAAATATCCGTGAAGTGAACGAGTTGAGGACAAATATTTTAATAAACTTTGTCATTCACGAACCTTGTTTATATTTTTTTTTACATATGCTATGGCCAGGGAGAAATCTCAACGACGCTGTCCTTCATTTCAATGTATTGCGCAGGAGCAGCTGTCGTCAGTCGTGTATCGTAATTGCACCGAAATTATAGTCGCAACAGAGATCACGTATAAAAAGCAGCAGTTCTGCAAAATACACATTAGAAATGCGAAAATACAATGGACTACACAAATGCGAAGACAAAGCTCGATAAAGGACAAAAAAGTGTAACTGGAAACAAAGTTCACTGCATGTATCCACAAAACCTCGCAACAAGATATTTAAATATACGCATAAGCCCCCAATAAATCTACATATCTATGGAAAAGTCACTGTATACAGGGTGTCTTAGCTAACCAGAGTTTAAAAATGTGCCGATTCACTCTGAGATGACGCGACCAAATGCATGTTGCTTGCTTTTTTATGTAGTAAGTCACGCTATATTTTCTATTTTTGCTTAATTAAATTTTTAGTTAAGATTAATTAACCAACTTTTGAAGTAACGGAGCCAGGAAAAAGATTCAAATTAGAAAATTGCAGAACGGTTTGTAAAACGTGCAAATAAACAGTTCCTGTCTTTCTATCAATAAAGTATTAGTGTATTTTAGCTTACTAAGGATGCCCGCGAAATGCAAAACTCCCCGTAAGATGTCCGCTTGCATGTCGTGATTGCACTGCTCCCAAATGTTCCGCGCACAGTCATAGGCAGGCTGCCTCGTAAAAGGCGACAGGGCTGCGACGTAGCTGTTGGCTGTCCCATTTACGCCAGCGATGTGCTCCCCTCGCGGCAGTTCGTTATAGCCATAAGCAAACGCAGCGGTTATCGCTCGTGCTTCCGGAAGCAACAAGTGTGTCATTTCGCGATAGCTGTAAGGAAATTGAACATCCCGAAATAAAAAAAAAACGTCAGTTTTCAGAACGCTGCAAATGGTAGAGTAAGAGTATCGCAACTGACCAGACGCAGTCCTTCACTGAATTTATGTTTATTTTTCATGCGCTTTCCCAGGAAATACTCGCAGAGGTCACCTTGTGCAGCGATACAGCACTGGGATCTCGTGAGAAGGCTTGCTGTCGGTGCCTTGACCACCATCGGTGAAATGCTGTGGCAAACTTTAATTATCTTCTCCTGTAAGGCATCTGGAGTCGTCGTTTCCGTCGTGTATACGTGATCCTTAATATAGCCCCTCAGAAAAAAGTCAATATGATTGAGGTCCGGTGACCTTGCCGGCCAAAGGACAGGCCCGTTTCTCCCTATCCATTGCCCTGGGAAGGCAACATCAAGCCATGCTCGTGCTTGACTGCAGGTGTGGGCTTGGGCCCCGTCGCTCTGATACCACATTGAGTCAAGCCGGGCTAGTGGCATGTTGCAGCAGGAGTCTTCAACGGGCCCTCAGAGGAACTCACTTTCATGCAACTTGCTGGTCAGAGTGTTGTTAAAGAACACTGGGCCAATCACTGTGCTGTCATATATTCCACACCAAACCTTAAAAGACCACTGATATTGGTGGCGGGATCTTCCTAGCCAGTGGGGACTTTGCTCACTCCAATAGTGCGCGTTGTGGATGTCTACTTGGCAATTTCGGGAAAAGTTTGCCTCGTCAGTCAGAAGTACCTTGGTGAGAAAGACAGAATCCCGCTACTCCTGAACCAAAATCCAGTTCACAAAGCTGAATCTCTTTTGGAAATTCCTTGACTCCGGGCATTCATGCAACTGCAGATGATGGGGGTGCAGTCCAGCTGGTTCTCATAGTCATCCATATAGTTGATTTGGACACACCGAGCTGTGTGCCACGCTGCGCGTGCTAGCGTGTGGATTAGCCGCCATGAAAGACAAAACGTTTGAGCGAACCTCATTATTTATGACGGAAGCACTCTGCCTCTTTCTTGTGAAGCGCGTACTGAGCTTTCTTGTGAAGCTCAGCGACTCGTAGGCGTTGAATATTGTCATCCGGCTCGGTCGCTTACCCGGCTGCCAGCTTCAAAATATTTTTGCAGGCTGCCGTCTCCGTCCGCTTGCAGCTCCTAGGGCAAGGATCAAGTCTGCTTTTTCTTCGCTGGAAAAAGACATCACGAAATTGCTCGTGCTCTAACAGCCGATGCATGATAGTCTGTTTATCGCTGTCTGTAACTACCACCTACCACCGCCACCACGTCCGTCAGTCGCTTTATCCAGCGCCAGCGATAACGGTTGCAAGCTGAAATGGAACCGCCAACGCTTCTTCGCTGCCCTGTCGTTTTTAAGCGGCAGGGCGCAGAACGCTTGGGAGCAATAGAATCACGACGCGCAAGCAAACATGTCACATTGCGCTTTTCTTTATTTCGCGGCCATCCGCAGCACGCTGAAAAATACTAATACCTAATAGATTGAAAGACAGAAACTGTTTATTCGGACGTTTTGCAAACTGCCCTGCAACTTTATAATTAGCATTTTTTCCTAGCTTTGCTACTTCAGAATTGGTTAATTAACTTTTACTAATTATTAATGAAACAAAATACAAAAATAGCATGACACACTGCATACAAAAGGGAGCAACATGCATTTGGTCGCGTCGTCTTAAAGTGCATCGGCATACTTTAAACTCTGGCTGAAGTTCGCTTAAACACCATGCATAGTGCGTCAAACAAGGCAAATAAGCATTGTGCTCAATCACAGATTCTTAAACACAGAATCAAAGACTCCTAAGCCCCCCCCCCCTCCCTCCCTCCACTCGCTCTGATGAATTGCGTGCGACGGAAGTCGGCGCGCTTCGTCCCCGCTTTTCTTTGTTGCGCACACAAGACTGACCCACCATCATCAGCGAACGCGTTCCAATCCGTCGAGTCCACGCAGTGGTGGCGGCCAGCGACCATTGCTTCTTTTGCCCGTCGGCTAGCCAGAAACCGTCCAAAATTCTGTGAGGCCATTATCAACTCGGCCACAGAAAAATGAACGCGCGCCGAAGTGCGGCGCGCTATTGTCAGGACAACACCTGAAAAACGCATGACCTCTGGCTGGCTTTGGAAGCCCGTGGTTAGGGAGAAAAAGAAAATTGAAGAATCTCAATGTGGTCCTTGTGAATAAAAGTCAAAGTAGAAAAAATAAATAAGAACTTAGTTACCTTTGCTAGCTTTAGGGTTTTGACATGGATGCTTTGGCGCAGGTGAAAAAAAGAATATTCTTTCCTGTGACATCATGGCACAAATGAACAATCACAACGCTTCGGCTCTTCGGACATCGCTGCGTGCTTTGTCAACTTGTCTGATAGTGTGTTGATTTGGCTTGTCTCATTGTATGGTTCGATGTAAGACTTTAGAAAAGTAAATGCGCCTTTGGCATCAACTGTTTATGAGCACATTAAACCCCCAAAGATCCGGAATTGAAAATTTAAAGCACGACTTTGGAAATGTCGACGCACTTTTCGCATGGGAAGTTTGTGATGTTTATACACATAAAGTTTCCGAATTGAAATCCATGCTCTCCGTAGATACCGCGGCATCCGCGAGATGCCACGACGAACCCGCTCGCAATCAAAACGCCCTTGAAACTTTGTGCTCGGATGGGGCTTTTTGCGTTATGTGACTCCAGGTGCATGGGCGTTGCCACGAAATCCAGCCCGGGTTCACAATTTTCACGCCGAAATGTCTTTTCGTGCGTGAGAAATACCCCCACCCCCATCTAGACAAAATCCAGAATTAATTGTTGCGCCGGGATTTGTTTAGGTCGGCAGTGCATGACAGCGCGGAAAAATTTCGGGGGGGGGGGCGGAAGCCCCATAAGCCTCCCCCCCCTCCCCTGGCTACGCCCCTGGCTCACGCTTGGCCGCGGCCGTCTGCATAGGAAATAAACGTCAGCCGCTCTGTTTATCAGCGTCGCAGCCGTCAGGTCTTGCTTAGTTCACCACTCAACTAGCGTCGAACCAGGGAAAATTTAAGAGGAAGTGGTAAACTTAAACTTAATTAAGTGGTAAACTTTGTGCTTTAAGCTTTCGGCATAGCTCGGGTGCTCCTATTTAAATACATGTAAAAGGAAAATTCGTTTTTCTCGTCACCCACTGCAGGAAATTTGACGAAGTTTGCTGTATTTGAAAGAAAATTTTAAAATCTAGTGATTGTTCGTTTTAAATGTTTGATTTAGGTCGTCAAATTTTTCTTAAAAATTGGCAAATCGCAAATTTTCAGAAAACGAAACTATCAAGGTTACCCAGCTGTAATTCACCAATAATAAATGATAACACAATTATTTGAATTGCATATAATAGTACATCTAAAGCGGACAAACTTGATATGTTACAAATAAATCTGAAAAACATTAGTAATATGGAAGTACAGCTTTTGCAGAACCCTTGTACACGACGTAACAGGTGCACGTAACATACAAAATGACATATCTAATTTGTCCGCTTTCAATGATCCAGTGGATGCTGTTCCCAAAACCGCGATTACTATTGTTCATGCAGAGTTATTAATTGGTAAACTTCGTGCTTCTAATTCTTTTCAAGCTTTCGTACTTCTGGCAATTATTTTAACAAAATCAGGCTCCAAATCGAAACTTCGCTGCCAGCAGTCATTGTAATTTAGCTTTCTCTCTCAAATACAACAAATTTCATCAAAATCGGTCCAGAGGTTATCTCAGAAAAACGTTTTTCCGTTTTAGATGTATTTCAATATAGGCCGCGTCGGAGTTTGCGAGCGCGCGCTCACTCGCTCCAGATTAGGAGCCTTGGCAGACTTCGCTTCGTAAGGACGAATCAATTGAAAGCGCTTCGAAATGCGCAGGTTGGGTGCGGTTACTATCCGTCGGTCAACTCAATTGGTGCAGGACAATGCCGGTCCTCAACACGTAGTACAGCCTGACGGGAGCGTTTAAGCGTCAGCGCGCCCTCCGTCCCTATCGTACACAAACCAAACGCTGCTGTTGCATGTAGTTGTGGTCTGCTACTTAGCGTAGTTACCGCAGCCGCTGCGGAGTGCCACGACCATTCCGATAGCCGCATTCACATGAATGCGACAGTAGCGCATCGCATTTCCAAGCGCATTCAAGAAAGGCGATGTGACGGCGTTTGCATGTAGCGCATTGACTCCCGCTAGAACACCGCGACGCACGCATCTGTCGACCCTCCGACGTCACATCAGCCTACAACGCCAAACTTGACACAGGTCATCCGTCGCGGACTTTAGGGTATGGCTCCAAGTTCTCACGGTCCCCATAGCATGACAACACGACCATCTCGCAGCAATGCAGCCCCCGGAGGTTATGCTGCATTGAGGACTCGCACTGCAAAACCTCTGCTGACCTCTGCTGCTCGACCGAACTTTGTTGAAACTTTCGTTGATAATGTACCCGTTCAAGCCCTCATCGATACTGGCGCTCAGGTGTCGGTTATGCGATCAGATCTTCGTAGCTGTCTCCGTAAATTCCTGACACCTGCCGAGTCGCCTGCTTTCCGAGTACCTTATGGCAGTACAACAGCCGTGATGGGAATGTGCGCCGCCCGTGTTACCATTGCTGGCCGTCCAGTGTTAGTCCTGTTCACTGTATACTGGCCGGGTGTCCCCACGAAGTGATTCTTGGAATCGACTTTCTGACTGCCCATTCAGCACTTTTTGACTGCGCAACCGGCACCCTTCGCCTTGAACTGCCCCATTACTCTGCCGACCCCACCGAGGACCACAAGTCCCGACTTCGTTCGAGTGAATTTGTTTGACTGCAACCTGATGTTGTGACTTACGTCTTCATGTAGCCTTCTCCACCACTTTGAGATGGTCCTTACGTGGTGTCCCCACTTTGCGACGTCCTCCTCGCACGTCATATAGCACTACCAAGCTCAACTGTGACTCTTGTCAACAATGGAGCATGTTTTCTTCTTCCGAACTTTGGTTCGTGTCTGCAAGTGCTTCCTGAGGGCGTATCTCTCGCTGTGCAGTCGCCTTTGGAAGGCTGTGGAGTAGCTGCTCTTACGCCAGAACCACGATTCGACACTGCTGCAGCTTCGGCCTCTCCTACTTCACGCAAGGACAAGTTTACGCCAATGATAGCTGCTGACCTACGACCTACCTACGCCCGACGCCCTTCGCCACATTCTGACAATTTACGAAGACATCTTTGACTTCGGCGATCGCCCGCTCGGGCAAACCCGTGTCGTCACCCATCCCATCCACACTGGTGACGCTCCTCTATATACACCGGAGGCCCTACCGTGCGTCTGCGGCTGATTGCAAGGTGATCCAAACGGAGGTGGACAAAATGCTTTCCAAAGCTATTATCGAGCCATCCTGCAGTCCGTGGTCGTCACCTGTCGTTTTGGTTAAAAATAAGGACAAAACCTATAGATTTTGCATCGATTACCGTCACCTCAATAAGATTACCAAAAAGGACGTGTATCCGGTTCCGAGTATTGATGACGCGCTGGACTGCTTACACGGTGACATTTATTTTTCGTCGATTGATTTGCGCTCTGGTTACTGGTAAATCGCAGTGGATGAACGATATCGCGAAAAGACCGCCTTCGTCACGCCGCATGGTCTCGCACCAATTTAAAGTGGTGCCTTTCGGGCTGTGTGATGCCCCTGCTACCTTCGAGCGCATTACTGAATCTCTTCTGCGCTGATTGAAATGGACCACACGCCTCTGCTATCTTGATGACGTCATTGTTTTTTCACCGACGTTTGCGAGCCACCTCCACCGACTCTCAGCTATTCTTGCTGTTTTTAGACGAGCTGGCCTGCAGGACAATTCTGCTATTGCCATTTCGGCCACCGCCAAATACGAGTACTTGGTCACTTGGTTGACGCTGCTGGCGACCAGCCTGATCCTGATAAAGTTCGTGCCGTTTGTGAGTTTCCATTTCCGCGTTCTTCTACTGATGTCAGAACTTTCCTAGGGCTGTGTTCCTATTTGTGGAGATTTCATTTAGTTTGGTTAGTGCGTACCTATTTTTGGCGATTTACTTACTTTAGGTTAGTGAGTACCTCTTCTTCTAGTTCACCTGCGGCGGCTTACCGCTGCCTAGGGTGTCCTATCTTGTATCCTCTATCTCGTATCCTTGAAGCCCTTGGTGTCAGCGAGATGAGGGGGAAAGTAAACATGTGCGCAATAGAGATTAATAGGAGGCGATTTGAAGATTGGTGCAAGAAAACAGGGAAACGACAAACAACGGAGTCTTACAAAAATAAAGTTCACAATAGGGGTTCAGAAACTTTGGTTATGATAATTCATCATGCTTTTTTTTCCTCTTCTTCTTTTTCATTTTCACATAGATAGAATAGGCAATATTATAACAAGAGCTCGGTGGCGCAACCCACCGCCCCGCTCCAAAGGGGACGCTCATAACGTCTATTCATCCATGGCAATCTGCGGCGAGGTTCGAAGGTTAGTGGACCTGAGATAACTCATGGCTTCTGTTGCAACTTCACGTGTGTTTTCGAAGTGCGCGCACTTTTATCGCCTCATCTGGTGATCCTTTAGAGCTCGGACTATCGCTACTAACACACGCTCCCTCCCATCTTCCTGCCATTCGGCTACTTATAAATGGGCTCTACACGTTTGAGTAAACGTTCCATTTTTCTACTGACTACGCTGATGCTTCAGTGGTCTGGTGTTACTGCGAGCACGCCATGGCTACGCTACAGCTACCTATGCGCTGTTGTCGCACTCCTAGTTGCGTTGAAACGAGATGCAGCACCAGGGGAATTCCCTCGCCGCTGCTGCCGCTCTTCGTGACGCCAGCGTTCTGACGGCGAGTGGCCGCGGTCATTGTATGAAGTGTGTTCGTATCTGTCTGCGCGCGCGTGACATACTTGTTAAATTATTTTCTACGCCAATGTTTCCAGCAGTTTATGCTACGGATCAAGCGACTAACCCTACTTCAAATAGCTGGCTAATCATTTGCTATCGCAACAAATGATTCCATTTTTATGCTTACATATCAAAGCCATAGACGGAACAGTAACTATTTTTTCTTTAGAAATTGAATAGACGCATACAAGGAGCATTTTTTTCGCTCGTATGTTCCAATGCGATGATCTTTTGTTACGAGTGATTGGGTATTAGTGGCAGAATTACATTGAGGAGTCGCTACCTCATGAGGCTAGTAGTTGAGTGTCGCGGTGGAGTCCCAAATTGTGTCTTCCATTTGCCTGAATTTTAGAGCGCAGCTCTTTGGCGTCCGTTCCTGGGTTTCGCGTCGTCGTCGGCGTCGGCGTCGTCGTCGGCCTCGTAACCAGCTCCGCCCCCCTTTCATCCCCCCAGCGCTAGCAGCGACCGACTGATAGCGCTGGATGCCGCTGACGCCGCTAGAGAGTCAAGATAACGTGACTGCATAGAACACCGTCGCCGCCATGCAGAAAGAGGAGGAAAGGGTCCCCCCCCCCTGTTCTTGTGTGGCGGATAGCTGGGGTTGACTCACTATCGCCGTCAGCGGCATCAGTCAGTCGCTGCTATCTCTTCCCTCCTCCCTTTATCGTGTTGTCCGCTTGCTGCGCGCGCTTCTGCCCCTATCGTTTGCCGCTGGGTGTACACGCCGCCCCCCTCCGCTTCCGCTTACTGCTGGTTGCTCTCGACGGCGGCGATGAGCCTCCGCTTCGGCGGCGCGAACTGCAGGGTCTTCTCGGCGGCGGCGATGAGCTTCTGCTTCAGCCTCGCTTACTGCTGGTTGCTCTCGACGGCGGCGATGAGCCTCCGCTTCGGCGGCGCGAACGGCAGGGTCTTCTCGGCGGCGGCGCTTAGCCTCTGCTTCCCCCACGGCTGTGACAACCTCGCGAGGCACTTGTATAGATCTCGTCTTTGAGAATCCAGCATTGGTGTACCAAGTCGAACATATATCAGTCTATTTCTCCGACCACAAAGCTTCCTTCATGACTGTCAAGAACTGTTAGTGGAGTCTTTGTTAAAGGAATACGTGTGAAAAAAAAATTATGTGATAGCGCATACATGTGTTGCTCGATTTCTTTGCGTCAATCTATCCAAAAGGTGAAACAGCTTATTTGCTGCGCTCAAATTTCGCATTAGGAAGTAACGTAATCGTCGGTAATTTTTTCTATTACTAAATCTCTCTTCTTGATAATATTGGCACCTTAGACATTTTCGAGCAATTATCCATCACTTTAACTTGACTGAATATTTGCCTTTACTGTCCTTTAAGCATGGGCACCAGAAGCTCGATACGTATGCGTAATTGCGCGCCGCTCCAATCCCAATGTGGCAGAAGCAACCGAAAATCAAACGCTCCACGATGGACTGGACTGTTATAGGATCAGTAAAAATTTACAGATCGGTGTAACCTGTCCGTAGATTAAGTGAAGGGGACGCAGCAATTTGAGATGCTCGCTCAGCGAGTACAGTGGTGGGCAAGTTTTCGCTAACGCGTTGCTCCTGAAAAAGCGGCCAAGCCATTAATTTTGAGACCCCTGCATTTGCATACTTACGCACAGCTGTCAGCTACTTCGAAATTAACTTTTCTGGAGTATTAAGGCCTTTCCCAGCGCTTCCGCCGAGCGTCTGTCCAGCGAGAAGCGCGCTTGTAGTAGTGGTTGTATTCTAGTATTGAAATGAACCTTTTTACGGCCTACAGTGTGAGATATGAAAACGTACCGCTCCGTGCGAATAGCGGACACCCTATACTGGTATTGCTTGATTATTCTGTTGTATTATTTCACGAATAGCTGCCTGCGTTTTACGTGTCATCTCCTCTCGCAATGTTTATTTCTGTCTCCTACTTTCGACTACATGTCACAAGCCTCGCTATCCCGTTAGTGAAGTATATGTCCACCATTTTTCTATGCTCCTCCCAGCTAGCACCTGTGCAGGATATTGCAACACTGCTCACGTCCTCGTGTTACGTCACCCATCTTTTCCTCCATAACGCCACAACATCTGACAACATATGTCCATTTCAGTTTCGGGCTTATTTCGATCGAGCGTACCCGGCCCATTCCACTCAGAAGGCTTTCAACCATAAATAACTGAATCCAGACCTTAGATTGAATGCGCCCGAAAAATTCTATGTACAGCCTTTTCAAAACCCATTGCTTTCCTTTGCTCCTTCCTTTCTTGCGAGTAATTTTATTTGTATTCAATATTCCTCAATTATGTTACCAGTTTTGTTCCAGGAAGCGTAAAAAATTTTGTTTGAAATCGAAAGCACACGGTCGCGTTAAGACAGGAACCAGTGGTGAATTCTTCGTAAACAAAACAAACGTCGAATACATAATTATCTGCTACAAGAAACAAACAAACAAACAGCAACTTGCCGATAATTTGTTTGTCTAAAAATAGTGTACTAATATGTGGTTTTCAAGAATCTATGCAAGTAAAATTTCGTGCCGAAAAGGAAAAGTCGGGAGAAGCGATGATGATTCTCTTTGGATGTCCACAGACGAAAATCCTGGTAATGCAACCAGCGATGAGATTGATGTTTTTTCACTACACCTTATCTTATTGTACAAAAATAACTGCCATAGAAGTAAAAAGCCAGGTTCTGAAGACTACGGCTACGACGGACTTGCTTTAACACTGTTGCAACAATCTCTTCCCACACGCGTTATCGTACACGGAACCTCATTAGGCTGAGTCGCAGCATATTGTTTTCACCGATCATAACCAAGAGCAGGAGGTAACGGTTCACATCCTGGTTTTCTGCGGACGTAAAACTAGTCCTGCACCTTGATGCATTGCATTCCTGTTGACCAGAAGATGCAATCGCGACAGGCGCAAAAAGCGACCTGACACGGGACACGTAGAAGTCA
The DNA here is from genome assembly GCF_050947875.1 of Dermacentor variabilis. Classification (NCBI taxonomy): domain Eukaryota; kingdom Metazoa; phylum Arthropoda; class Arachnida; order Ixodida; family Ixodidae; genus Dermacentor; species Dermacentor variabilis. Next base: position 2,173,234 of record NW_027460368.1, read on the forward strand.
ACACATCGCAGTCCGGTCGTCTGCAGGATATCCTCGATACTCAAGTGCCGCATTAACTTCACCCAACTGCGTAAATAAATTTCATCCATCTGGCGAGGACCGTTGCCTTCGGCTGGGTCATGACAGCACTCGCCTATCTCTCTGACGACCCCAGCGAGGACCAGGAAGTATCATCATCAGAGAGTGGTGGCCTGTGGCGCTTCGGCCTCGGTCAGACCCGGCTTTGAATACGATAGTGAAGACCTGCCGCTTGCTCACTTTCTCGAACAACGGAGCCGCCATCTTGGAGTTATAGCTAGGAGCCACGACAAACCGCCTCGCGCGATGTAGCAGGGAAAGGTTATTTAGATGTGCGTCGCCTATCTAGAATACATTTTATTCGTAGTTTCGGTGCTTGTAGTCTTCCGCGCCCGACAGACAGCGTCCAGTTAGTTTACAGTGCTCATGGCAGTACCATCATGGGTATGACTCAGGTTCAGGCAGCATCACGTCGAATGCGGCATGGTTCAAGGTGCGACTCGAGCGCAGCCTGTCGCTAAAAGCGGTGGTTGCGTGGAAGTCGAACGTCCAGCCGCCGCCTATTAGAGAAAAGTGGCTGCTGCTTTTGACAATCTCTCTGAGCAGCGTCACGGCCAGCGACGTCTGCGTGCTGAATGTCAGGTCCACGTCCCGCAGGTAACGACGTCTGGCGTAAACCGTGAACATCTGCACTGCCAAGTTGCAATCGATCACTCTGTTCATCAGGAGCGAGAGACTTGGAACGTTGATGTTGTCGCAGAGTACGCATATGAATCCCTTGAGCAGAGACCAGGACGGCAGATTGGGCGCTTCCAAGGATACGCGAAAGATTTGCTGCAGACAGGTCACCGTTGGCAATGTGGAACCTGGTGAACTGAACCCTCTTCTCAGGTCTCTTTCGCCTATTTCCTTGAAAAAATTCACCTCTTTCGGCTCCTTCACCTAGCTGACGCTCAGGAGCTTGAACCCCGTATTCAAAAATGCATATTAACTAGTACCCATGCTTGACTTGATATAAATGATGCCTTGTGTGAACGTACCTAAGACGCTGACTGCGTTTGTTTCAGTGCGATAACAACAGGCGACATTTAAATCAAGTACGCAGTGGGCTTCAAGTTAAAAGGCATTTCTGAATACAAAAGTTAGTCTATTGGAACGCGGTGTCGTATAAAAGCCGCAAACCACAATCGCCGGTGAGACACACCTCACTGAATGACTGCTTAATCAGCGTTGCATTGCCCTCGTTCGCCTTCACTCCTAAGTGGTCAAGGTCCATTAGGAAAGCGTTGATGTAAATTTCGGCAAGTATCGCGCTGTGCGAAATAATAGTGGCCACAGAGAAGTGGATACCCGAGGAGGCGGCAGTACACATGACGATCACCACATTGACGTTCGAGCTGACGCATGGGGCGCTGGATAGGTTCCAGAGCTCGGCCTCGTTCAGATCGATGTTGAGCATATCGAACAACTTGAATAGCGCGCACCGATGGGCGATGTCGCCGAAGATGGTCCTGTGGGGCATCCTCTGCGTGCCTGATTCACATTGGCTCCTAACGAGCTTCTCGATGACTGCGCTGAGATACTCCAGGTCGGGCAGCACGTTGTAGGAGTCATTCGTCGCTAACAGCCAGTCAACGTGGATCTTGCCCAGGCCGCGGAGCACGACCGAGCAGCACATCAGCATCTCGGCTTCCGGCTCGTCCACCCAGTTCTCGAGGAATTCGAGGGACCACAGAGCTTTGCGGCTGCCAAGCAGCAGGTACACGCTGACGCCCAAGGAGAGCAAGATCACGATCTCGATCGAGTTGAGCAGGGTCAACGTGGAGCGTAGGGCGTCGGTCAGTTTCCCGGATGGGTAGTCGACCAACAGCAGATGCAGCAGCAACAGCAGCGTGTCTAAGGTTGAGATTGAGGCTGAGTCCGTGTCGTAAAGGGAACTGCTCTGGAGCTACGCACACAGCTCCACGTACTCGATGCAGCATCGTTTCACGAGAAGCCAATGCACCATGAAGGTCGACTGCCCGCGCTGCACATTGGACACGACCGGAACTACGCGTCCGCGGAAGCATGCCAGGCCAACCTTTGTGCACTCATTTCGCGCAGCTTGATGTTGATGACCAAACGGAATCCGTTCCATAGGGATACCCCAGCACGGAGGAAGCAGGCGTCGGCAACGCTGCCATTGCAGAACTTGTAGTCCACGCGGCGATAGCTCGATATGCTTCATAGGCAGCGAAGGTTTGAGGAGAGTTGGTTGGCCAACTGGCACACGCTGGGACGGCTGCACGGTGTCCTCTGGTGGGCCTGGGTACAAACACATGTCGTGCTGGAACACAACTCTAATGTTCAAGTTGCACAACGCTAAAACCTGGTTTGGGCGGCACGTGCCGGAAGCACATCTAGCAAGCAGCTCACGTTGGAAAGCGTACAGAGAAGTTGGTCCCGTTTAAACAAAGAAAAGTGTGCCTATGCATAGCTTCGAAATAGGCGTGTACGTCCTATCTCGAACAAATCCGAAGCGTGTAAGCTGCACAATCCCGTTTCAATCTTTGCGTGCGTTTGTAGCATTGGCATAATCGAAGCTCCACGATGTGCGCATCTGTCCACACCATAGCTAAAGGCCCGCTATTGAACGACTGAAAATAGCACTTTTGTGAGGATTGGTTCTTTTTTTTACCTTATCTATGTATATATGGTTATCTATGTGTCGAATCCAAACTATGTATTATACAGCGGATATTCTTAATGCACCGAAAATTATGTTTTTCCTCGCTATATATATGTAGTCGCAGCACTAGAAACTCCAGACAACTAGCACGAAATATTTATAGTCACAATTCAGCGCTGCACTGTCTGTATGCAGTCATCGAAGGTGCCTGAGTTGCCGGATATCGAATGATTTCGAGAAGGAGGTAAATAACGCCCAAGAAGCGGTGGAACGAAAACTGACAGACTTGAGGTCATGCTACGCGAAGACATCGTTGTGGATTAGAGGATAAAACCTGAGTCCATGATACATCCGCTGATGAGATTAAAAAGAAGATGTGGCGAGTCACGTAAGGTGTCGTTATCCGGGGGTGCATTTTCACAGCAGGAGAACGTATTTCGTGGAAAATAAAATACAGTAAATGGCTGTATATGATAGAAGTGGTCATAAGATGAGCACGTACAGTTGCTGTCATAAGTTGGGTGCGGCTAACGCACAACCACAGTAATTCGAAATCACTGGGTGAAGCCTTCGTTCAGCATTGGACATAAGATAGGCCGCTATAGAGAAGTAGCTGTCCTCCCAATGAGTTATTGAGGCAATGAAGTGACCTGAGGTGAACAGTGACTAGGTCATTTCAATGTTCGTAGTTATAGGAGTGCATTCGGAGTGCATATATAGCGCTTGATTCCCCTTTGCACATCCGTTACAGGTGGTGGGCCGAGAATGGGCGCATTCCTATATTGCACACGTACTGCCGAAGGTGTCTGTTCAGGAACAAACCCAAGGGCACATATCCAGTGACCTAAGCTGTCTACTAGGCGAGACTGTAGCAAGCAGCAAGTTGTCTATTCGGGATCAGCTTGGACACGTTACAGAAATAAAAAAAGAATAATAACTGGTAGCAATAAGGAATTTCTCCTCCAAAAATATATTTTTTTTACCGTGACCAACAACTGCTCCATGAAATCAATTGAGCATTTTACGAAATGTAATGGAATACATTTACGTTTCTCTGCTATCAATCTTTATAAAGAATGCTCAAGCATAGTAAATTCAGCGAGCTTCTTTGGTGCTTTGAATGTGTCCTCTGTAGCCCTCAGGGGTTGCCTTCTCTAGCAAAAACTTTTCAAAACGTTTGTCGGCAACCTTCCCTAGCTTTTGCTTGAGGACGCCGGCAGCGACAATAAATGCTCCCTCATGGGGAGCATTTATCATGGGGACAAAAACCAATGTTGCAAGGTACGAATATATTTCGTACATGGTTGTCCTTACTCCATGCTCCAAAACTGGCGTCCGAGTCCTCTGTGAAGTAGAGCACTACATTATCCCTGGTGTTAGAAAAGGGGTGATCGCCATGGGGCCAAAGAGGAGTCGAAAAAGCTTGCGTAGGTAATTTCCTGGCCTCATCGTCGTAAGTGGTCATTACTATCGAGTATTTAGAAAGGCCTGTGCAAATCGTCGGCGAACATCTGATGCAGCTTCATAATGAGGAAACGAATACTGCGACGTGTGTATGCCAGACTGAACACGAATGCCCCATAGACTGCAGCGTGCCATCAACCGTGGGCTTTCTAATTTAGTTCCCGGAAAATTCTATGCGCTTAAGCCTGCGTTGCATACAGAGGCTTGCCTCGTAATAACTGGTTACTTGCAATTGGTTGTTGTCAAAAGTATTTGGAGTAAGCCTTGCCGAGCAAAAATTTCAAGTGAATGTGGGTAATTAATAACGTGTAATGTCCTACGTAGAAGGCTCATTCGGGCATACACCTAAAAGCAAAGGCAGCCAGCTTGCAAAGACAGCAGGCAGCACATGCCCAATGGCCCAAGCTACTTGACAACTTCAGTCACTGTGTTTGTCCCATTGTCTGTGTGGCATCATTCAACCGTTCAAAGTGACCGTAGTAGCAAACGAAAACTATTTAATATACACTGAAATGTCCAAAACATTGCGACAAGCTGAAACTACAGTCAAAGGGGCCTCGCCACTCATTGAGTCGCGCGCCGACTGGCCGCGAGGGCGCACAACGCTGCGAGACGGTCAGCATCCCGAACGTGTCTGTCGCACAGCCGCTGAAAACGAGCTCCTGGATGACTGCGGTACAGCACAGATTGTGGGCCAGCACGTAGCGAGAGTGACTCGTCGCGAACAGCTCGACAACGTGATCTGGCGCTGCGCGTAGCACGGCGCCTCAGCGCATCAACGCCTGAGCATCGCGCACGTCGATCCAGTGCTCGAAGAAGTCGAGCGTGCGCTAGATGTCGCAGCAGTCAAGCAGCTCACACGGCTTGCTCCCGCCCACGCTGGAAAAGCGCACGCTCAGGATCTCCAGCAGGTCCAGTGTGGCCAATGTGGAGCGGAGCGCGTCCATCGGGTCCCTGGTCGGATAGTCCAACGGGTGGTAGCAGCGCCTGGCGTACCTCAGGTGTTTGCTAAGCTCCACCCCGTCCCGTAACTGGAACTGCTTTGGTGACATCCGTGACTCGAGCAGCTGCAGAAACACGGTGGAGCGGTGCTGCATCAGCGGACAATAAACCAGAATGAACGACCGCCTGCGCCGCATGTTGAAGGTCAAAGGAACCACGCGTCCGCGCAGGCAAGCAAGGCCCAGCCGTCCTTCGCGTAGCTTGATGATGATGACCCTCAGGAAGCTGTTGCATGCGGACTGCTCCGCAAGGTGGAGGCACCCATCGGCTGCGCTGGCCGTGCATGACTTGTCGAGGTCCAACCGTTGATGGCCCGAGATGCTCCGCACGAAGCGAACGTTGGAGAAGAGCTGGTTGACCACCCGGCACACGCTGGGACAGCTGCCCACAAGGCACGCAGGGGACTCTCGTAGGCGGCCGCTCCATGGTCCCTTGTTGCAAACCTGTGGACAAACACCTGTCGTGCTTGTACTCCACTCTGCTGTTGACATAGCAAATCGCTAAGGCGTGGTTTCTACCTCTTTGATGAGTAACCCCCGTATTCAGAAATGCAGCTTAAGTTGAAGCCACTGCTTGACTTGATCCAAGTGACGCCTTTCGTGAACGCGCCGAAAGAAACGCAGTGAGCGTGTTTGGGCACGTTAACGCCAGGCGTCATCTAAATCAAGTCAAGCATGGGCTTCGACTTAAGTTGCTTTTCTGAATACGGGGGTAAGCATCGTCAAGTAACGTTACAAAACTAGTCTAATATTCATCTCATATTTACAGAAAGTTAACATGTCTGAAGTTTGTTCAAAAATTTCTTGCCTTTCTGAAACTGACGGTAGCCATCGGGGGGTTCATGACATCAGGATGTGCTCTACTTAGATACCGTATTTTACGGCAGTGAGGCATTGCGATAGGAACTACCACTGGCGTTCGCGAAATGAGGAGCTAGAACCACGCCAATGCGAGTGAAATTGCGCAATGTGCCCCAGAATATGAAGGCGTTCTCTTTTTCCTTCCCGCAGGCACTTTCAAGTGCAAGAGAACGCTGTGTAGCTTCCGTTTTACAGCCAGTGAATTGTGAAACCCAACCCAACGCAGAACGAAAATGTCCTTTCACAAAGCAAAACTTTAGCTGCATTTTTCTATGTGACTAACATTGTCAACAGCGAATGAATACCGGCAAGTAAAGGTGCAGGCTGATGTTCAAGATATGAATGTGCTTCGTGTATTGGGGAAGCGCCACCATGTAGGTTAAGCCTTTCAATAAACGAATAGATAGACACTAGGTCCGCGTGTAGTAGAAAACACACACAAAAATACCACCAGGCGCGTTTCTCTGTTTACCCATGTCCTGCTGCGACATATGTTCTTCGTGTCAGCCGAGGCTGTATTCTTAGGTACTTAAATCATAAATTCATACGCGAACAAATCGAGAGGTACAAGGCTACGTTATGGCGTTTCCGGCTTAAAATGCATGTGCAACAACGGCCTAATTTATGCACAGAAATGGGAATTTGTGTCGACAGCATGCTTCAAGGCCGGCTACGGAATATCAGATAATGTTTAGTTGAATATATTTACATAGAAACGATCTTCCGACGATTTTCTCTTGTTCGCGCTTGCATTTATTCCGAGATGTCAGCCGCTTCTAGGACGGCAGCAATGCGGCTAGCATTCTAATACGGGTATAGTAGCGGAGAATCGAATCCGCCACTTCGTGCTGAGAACGAGCGCGCTGTATAGCCACTAAGCTACCAAGCCGTGTGAGAGAGCTTTTCGTTACCGCATTGAGGGACGAAGCATGCAGAGAGCGAAGCAAGCGTCTTACCCTTTCGTTGGAGCCTCGCGATCGCGTCAAGTTCTTCGGCGTCATCCACGGCGTAGCTGGGCTGCTTCTAGGTGTGGACGCAGTGCTATAGAAAATCCCTGCAGTCGAGCTCGATCTTGGGTCACGCGGTTCGCACGAGCATCTGCACGATTCTGTGGGCACGCCTTGCCCGTGGCACGCTGTCTCGAGATTCCTTCGCGAGACGCAAGGTTGACTGCGCGACGGAATCGAAAACGATGAAGAACCGAATCGCCGCGAGATCAAAGCGCACTACGGAAAACGCGTGATTCTAAAAATGTCATTTGCGAGAAAGGTAAGTGGGCAAGTTGTTATCGGCGCGTAATCAGCAACAGCGCAATGAACAGGGACAGACAATGGCGCAACGTACGAAACACAAGACCCGCCTGTCTTTTTCAACCGTTTTTTTTTTCTCCTGTTCTTAATTAAAGGGAAGCTGAAACACTTTTCGAAAGAAATGAGTTCTCTGCGGCATTCTACAGTTTTGAGTCCCCTGAACTCTGGTTCAAAAGGACGGAAACAAACGGAAGCGGCTGTTTTTTCAAGAAAACGCGCACCAGCGCCTCAGGGCATCGCGAGAACGCCGCTGTTGCCCGTGATTGGTCGGGGCCGCTGTGACGGCATTCGCGGCAGTCGCCGGTCGGCGCCGCCGTTTAAGAGCGTAGCACGCTGATCTGTTCTGGATTCATAGCTGAGTTGTAAGCATTATGGAACGTTCTCGCTGTCTCACACAGCTTCTGTTTTCGCCGTACATGTTCGAACCGACAGCCGATACAGAAAACGATGGCGGCAATGGCGGCAACGACTATGTTGAGTGTGCCAACAGCGAGAGCGATGTGTGCACCTTCTCGCGCGTTGGAAATCTTAGCTGGTACCTATGTTTTTTTTTCATCTAGCTGCACGTTCCAATGATGGGAGAAAAAATGCACTAAAGTGTCACTGGGAACTTGCTGCTGGAACCCGCCGTGGTTGCTCAGTGGCTATGGTGTTGGGCTGCTGAGCACGAGGTCGCAGGATCGAATCCCGGCCACGGCGGCCGCATTTCGATGGGGGCGAAATGCGAAAACACCCGTGTGCTTAGATTTAGGTGCACGTTAAAGAACCCCAGGTGCTCAAAATTTCCGGAGTCCTCCACCACGGCGTGCCTCATAATCAGAAAGTGGTTTTGGCACGTAAAACCCCAAATATTAGGGAACTTGCTGCTGGAAGAATGCCGAGGCACTAACTTCTCATTAGATTTTAAACACGGGTGCAATTCAGCGATGTCAAGCACCTTGCCGCTGCTTGTCTAAAGACCCGTGGTTTTTTGAGTGTTGATACACGATCGCGAACATAAGTGCCGCGTTTCAATACGCGCACATGCAGTGCTGCGAGGTACAGTCATGGAAGTTGCTTATCATACACATCCAGAGATGTCCAGAGGTATTATATGTGCAATATTCATACTATGGTTCGACGACTTTGCGATTGTGGCTCGATCAAGAATCGGTGTGCGTGCTCCATACTAGTGTTCACATAAAGATATTAGGCGGTTTAGCACCGACGTGTGGTAAACACGATAACTGCAACCGAACGTCGAATGTCACTAGGCAAGCATATACTCCATTTCATACCTCAGGTGCAACGCTGTGGAAGCTACGCACGAAGTCCGGTCACCAAAATTTATTACTGCGCGCGTTTCCGTCTATACTTCGCAGCGTGCCGGCGGCGTTTGCCCGCGCGAGCATGCACGTGAACCTGCCGCGACGGGCTGCAATTAAAAAATGCCGAAAAGAAAATTGATTGAAAAGAACGCGTTAGCCGCCGGATAAGTACACGGATTGTTTCTTTGGGTAAAGTCTTTTTTTTCATTCAGAACAGAGCTTATATATGAAAAATTTTCTCAAAAATCGGGTCAAGAAGCACCGAACTTTTTCTAAGTGCGAACGCCGCCACTGCAAGAAGTATCTCAAGCCTCCACAGCGTTGCACCTGACGTATGAAACGGAGTATAGCAACGCTAGCAACAACGCGTTTCCGCATTTGTCGCAAGGCTATCGCGGAAATGGTCCGAGCATAGCACAGTTGATTTCGTCGGCACGTACTTATCTCTCCTGACCGCACGGACCCACGGCGCTGCAAGCTTCTTGTCCTTCGGGAACCTGTGAAACATCACATCGTCTCGCCCGCCCGTGTTCGCGCAGCAGAATGGTGTTGGGCGCCCTTGGCTGTAGGCACTCACGCAGCTCAGAAGGAAAGAACAGTTTATGAAAATCGCAAAAGAAAATAAATGTGAGTGGCTGCGGCGGCAGATCTCTCGTAGCGTCGTTCAGTAAAGAGCAGGACGGAAAGAGGCATACCAGCACATGCCAGCACGCCGGTCCGGCAGCTCGGTCCCCGCGAATGACGTCACTCTCGCCGGTTCTCTCCTCTGGCAACCACCTCACCCGGCGCTCCGGGAAGCGATGGGGGCGTGTCCGCAGGGGTGATTTAGAAAGCGATTTCCGCCCCTTATATTAACAAAACGAAGAAAAAAATTTCGGAACCGTAAATCATTAGGTCTGTTCTTCCCAACCCCAGCAATTCATGGAAATTGAAAACCGTTTCAGCTTCCCTTTCAGAGTGATGCGAATCTTGCTTTCTTTATTTTATTTTCTATTTATTTACTTTTTGGCAGGACACAACGGGGGACGCCCCGAGAAGGAAGCCTTTGTGGTTAACAAAATTGGCCAATCGTTTACGATCGTGATCGTATAAAGGCCAAACTTTCAAACAATCGCGAAGTGATATTCCTATCGTTAAGATAACACCTTCTGTTTGTGTAAACGCACAATTTGGCCCTTTGAGGACAGCGTCCGTACATGTGCGGTAGCGTGAACGAGCACCAAATTTTGACGCAGGCACCTTGTGGCCCACTTTTTGAAAACACGACATAACGTGCGGTTTTTGTGCTGGAATGTATTTCTCTGCGGCTGAAAGCACGCTCCCGCAGGGCGCGCCGAGCCATTGCGCCTGACGCATGTATGGAACAACGTGTCACTGACGTCACGCTGGTTCTACTTAAACCGCTGTGGAAATAAAGACGGGGCTCTTTCCCCTTGCTGGCGTTTTGGACTACAGTCGTCTCCTGTCTTTCGTCGATCACGCACTGCTAGCGGCGGCGCGGATACGACATGGTGTCAGAAGTTATGCGATCCACCCACTTTTGAAAAGCGATTGAAAAGAGCGTCGGGACGTCGTCAGAAAGGGAGGCTGCAATGGCCACTGCATCGCCGCCGGGTCATCAGCAGCCGCCACCGCTGGACTTCGACCCTACCTCAGAGTGGCCGGCGTGGATACTGCACTTCGACGACTATCGCTATGCGTCGGGCCTGAATGAGCGCCCGGAAGAGGCACAAGTACGCACTCTGCTTTATACCATGGGTCGACAAGCAAGGGACATCTTCGCCACCTTCAATCTTTCTGCAGAAGATTCGAAGAAATTTGAGCTGGTCAAAAAGAAGTTCGACGATTACTTCATCAAGGAGAGCAACGTTGTCTACGAGAGCGCTTGCTTTCACAAGTGGCACCAGATGCCTGGCGAGTCAAGTGACCAGTTTATGACTGCTTTACACGTCTTGGCGAACAAATGCGACTTCGGAGAATTCAAGCAGCGCCTCATCAGGGACCGGTTCGTCGTGAGCCTGCGGGATGAAAAACTTTCGGAGTCGCTCCAAATGGATCCCAAGCTGTCTCTCGCAACAGCTCTGGCGAGGGCCCGCCGAAAAGAGACCGTTCAGCAGCAGCAAGAACTTCGAAACTGCGAGCCATTGATTTCAACCCCAACGCCAAGTTTCGCATGGGAACGCGTTGGGGTCGACTTGTGCTTTATTAACAACTGTTATCTTGTCGTGGTCGACTACCTGTCACGGTATCCGGAAGTAGCCCTCCTTCCCTCAACAAAAGCTAGTGCCGTGATAGAAAGGCTAAAAAGCATTTTTGCACGCCATGGCATCCCGGGGACCGTAGTGACAGACAATGGACCACAATTTTCTTGTACAGAGTTTGATAAGTTTGCACCCGATTATGGCTTTGGTCACGTCACTACTAGCCCTAGGTACCCTCAGGCTAATGGGGAAATTGAACGTATGGTGCAAACAGTTAAGCGCCTGATCCTTAAATCTAAGGACCCGTACCTGGCTCTGCTTGCCTACAGGGCAACCCCAGGCATTCTTGGCCCTAGTCCGGCTGAAATCCTCATGGGCCGGCGTCTTAGGACAAGAGTTCCAATAGCGCCGCAGCTGCGTGGTCCAGTGCAGCCACCGCTGCGTAATCTTGCGGCCAAAGACAGTGCCAACAAGAAGCTACAAGCACGGTACTACAACAGGCGCCACAGAACCCGAGAATTGAACAAACTAAAAGCTGGTGATTCCGTTTGGGTAACGGACATGACAACTAGAGCAACGGTGCCAGCCACAGCCGCTACACCGCGGTCCTACATAATACGCACCCAGGATAGGAGTACGCTGCGGCGTAACCGACGAATGTTCAACCCCTTGCCAGAACAGAGGAAGGCAGAAGGTAGCTACGAGTTTCCAAACGAAAGTGATTCATCCGAATTGGTTTTTACGAACAGGGAGTCACCCGCTACCTTAACAGATTCGTTACCTTTAGCATCGGGGGCTATGACTTCAACTTCAGTACCTTCTGCTGCAGTGACTGTGACCAAGTCTGGTAGAGTGGTTAAGCGACCAGTTCGATACGGGATTGATGAATAAGGTTTTGTTCATGGTAGATTACCACTGAGGGTTCTTGCTTTTTGTTCATGTGCGGGTGTGCTAAATGTCATGCGTGAAAACCACCTTCATTTTGCAAAACGGGGGATGTGCTGGAATGTATTTCTCTGCGGCTGAATGCACGCTCCCGCAGGGTACGCCGAGCCATTGCGCCTGATGCATGTATGGAACCACGTGTCACTGACGTCACGCTGGTTCTACCTAAACCGCTGTGGAAATAAAGGCTGGGCTCTTTCCCCTTGCTGGCGTTTTGGACTACAGTAGTCTCCTGTCTTTCGTCGATCACGCACTGATAGCGGCGGCGCGGATACGACAGTTTTCACTTTGCGGGCACTCAGCAGATGCTGTCAATGCGTGTTCACTTAAATCCCCTACTGTACCATTCCCAAATATTTGTATATTTTTCATCGAAATATGTGTCGAATGTTGTATTAATTTTTGGATGCTTCTGAATGAAAAAAAAAACAGCGCAAGAATTACGGCACGTACCCGAAAAGACACTTATGAAATTGAAAGGCGGTTTTTATACAATTGAGGCCTATATTCGCTCAATTGCATGACGAATTCCCCACGATTACGAATTTACCATCAGAAAGGACGCATCAATAGGTGGTCTCCGCATACACATCGCACATTCCGTTGCCGATTCTATCCAGTGGTCACCATCGTGTGCTCGCAACAGTGGGTGTTGTGGTCTCTGCCCTTGGAGACTGGTGCCTTTCACTATGTAGTAAATTTAACGCAGGTTTGCTGAGGATGTTACCTTGTGCGCAGAGCGTACAGCTTGACTGAAAGCGAGAGGAAATTTCGCGGTACGCCAATTGCTTGGCCTCCGGGATCTTGGGCGCTGTGCTGTGGCGACCGCGGAAAGCCCCGATGTTGAGGGACATGCTCAACTGCTGCGTCCTCAGATATGCATGGCAGTGTTATAAATTTGGAAAGCGCTAAATAACCTGCGAATGCTTCCGCCACGTTTTCACATCTGCATCAGGATGCCGCTTCGGTAATCACGATATCCCTAGATTTCTATAAGCAATAACGGCGCAGAGAAAGGCAGCAGACACATGAGTCAACTGCTTTCTCTCAGACGTCTCTTTACGACAGAAACTGGTTCCTTAGTTTTCTGGACTCTTTATTTCGAAATATAGCGGATTCCGATGCCCGGCTCCGAATGGCCAATAGTTGACATCAATCAATAAAGAAGAGTGTTTGGATCAGTTCGCTTCTTCTTACTGTTATACTTACACTTATTGACGGAGTTTATAAACAAGCTAATACTAATTACGTATACTTCCGGAAGGAGCCTACCATCTTATGCCCACGCTTTGCCGCGGCCGCCCGCATAGGAACTAAACATAGGAAAAATTTTGTGATCGTTGCCTCTAATGGTACGTCGTACGTACGCCAATCCCAGAAGTTAAAGCTTCGTCGGACAGACTTCTAGCTCCAAACTAACACCGCTGATCTTCCAGGGGGAGCATAGGGGCCGTAGTAGAGAGAGGGCCTGCTCTCCCGAAGCAGTATCTTCGCTCGTGCCAGGCTAAATATAACTCGGATGTACCTGCGTTGCTTCTGTTTCGCCAGCTGCGCGGCTCCGTCTGCCGCTTTTTGCACATGCTTTTGCAGAAGGACGTTTATTTTACTCAATGGGGACCATTAAAAAATGATTTTCACAGGTGACGGGGAAGATTAGAACGACAGAAAGCTGAGCTAGTTGGTAAGGATTCATTATGCAAAAAAGAAGTGAGGCGTGCAAACAGGACACAAGAGTAGAGAAGTGGACAACACGAACGCCGACTACCAACTGAAGGGAACACTGAGGCGAAAAAAGAAGACACAAAACTCATCTGCGCATGCTCAGGAATGGTAACACCACGCGTCAGTCGGATACACGTGCCAGTCTACGTGAGAGATAACTGTTAAGACAATCTCTTCCTTATGTAAAGTAATCGCAGGCTGACTCACGCACGCACTTCCACCATTAAAGATATGTCATGCCTCTACCATAAGAAGCGTATCTTCAGTCTTATGCCTGTACAATATCGCGCATTCATCTAACCCTGGCGTGCAGTTACAATCTCGGAATTGTAGCGAAAGATTGGAAGGCGACCCACCGGTTAACGACATTTTATGTTCCATTAGCCTCTGATTGATACACCTTCCCGTTTGCCCTACGTAGAATTGGCCACAGCTAAGGGGAATATTATGCACCACACCCATACGACAGTCAGTAAAACTGTTGTTCTTATAGCGCTTCACTGGACAAATATCTGTTCGTTTTTTGCCTTAAACCGGCTCCTTTTTATTCTAAACGGCAGCACATATCTTACCTAGCTTATTGGGAGCAGTGAAAGCAACATTAACATCATATCTACTTGCAACTTTTTTAAGCCTGTGCGACACTGAATGAATATATGGAATAGTCACTACGCTTTTTTTTGCTACTACTGCTTTCTGTAATCACGTCCGTCCCTCTCGAAACCGACTTCTTTAGGAGCTCAGCCACAGTGGCCACCTCTACAATAGAATAACCTGCTTCTAATAGGCGCCGAACCTGAGCATTAAAACTGGCGCTCATTTTGTGCATGAAGAATCTCGTGAGGGAAGATCTAAGGCACGACATGGCAATTCCGTTTTTTACTAATTTAGAATGCTTGGATTGAAAGTTTAGCAGCGGCTTCGAAGATCTTGGGGAGTACTGCCAACAAACATTATTTTGTTCGAAGATCAAGCAAATGTCAAGAAACTGAATTACGCGTCCTTGCTAAACTTTAATCCTCCCCCATAAAGCTTAAATTGCTCACTTACTGAGGGAGCAGCGGAATCGAATTCTTCCCTATTACAGAAAATCAGGTAATCATCAACGTAACGAAATATCTTGATAACACTATCACCTAAGGCTTTCTCTAAGCAGTTGTCAACCTTACTCAGGTAAATGTTGCTAAGAATAGGGGCAACCTTTGAGCCAATACAAATGCCTGATTTCTGCAGAAAAATGCCATCTCTCCACCCAATCAGCGTCGACTTCAAGTACATTGAAAGAATTTCTAGAAAAGCTCCCGTGGAAACACCGCATCTGTCAATAAAAGCCGACTCTTGGACTTGTTCTTTAATGCACTCATTTACGGAATTTAGCAACCCGTCATGCGGCAAGGAATAATACAGGTCTCCGATATCCATACTAAAAGCAGTACAATCACCAGGATTTTCCTATCTCAAATACTGAACTAGTGCCTGAGAATCACGCAGGCAAAAGGGGCCTGAAAAAACTAGCGAAGCTAGGCAGTTCTGAAGGTAACTAGCGACACAGACCTGCCACGTCCCTTTCTCTGACACTATAGCACGAAAAGGAATTTCTTGTTTATGGGTCTTGGCCGAGAAAAACAGTCCTAAAGTGAGGGATTTAGCTTTCTTGACATTACAGACAAGCCTATCGAGATTATGTCTTGACAAGAGGTCAACCGCACGTTGCTTAACTACCGAAGGCTTGAGTTTTACTGGCTGCAAATTCTTTTCTATGGCTGAAATCGCTTTTTCTGAGAACATGTCACCTGGCATATTTACGAAAAACCTTCCTTGTCAGATATTACTGGTCTAAGTTTATGCTCCACAAGGTAATAAACTAACGGTCGGACAGGGTCAGGCGTCTTAAAATGAGAATCTGATTGTTTAATGCTAGCAAAGCAATCCGAAATACAGCGTGAGCGCTCTTCTTCCGGGACGAGCCTGGTTATGCAGCGCGGTATGCTTAAAACGTCAACAGGTTTTACGTTAGGCTTAAAACAGTGCTTAGGAGCTAAAGCAAGGGTTCTTCTATGGTTATCACTCACGATGGCATCTCCAAGAACCAGTACCTTATTTGACCAGTACCAATTTATAACTATTAGTTTCATTGCGTCGTCCCTAGGTGGTGTCACGCACAGCGAGAAGAAAAAAGCAAAAGAAACGACGGGAACAGTGGCGCACTTTTTAAGAGTCAGTGACAACATTCCAGTGGCTCGCTGGCACCGATGATGGGGTCGATTTTGCTGCACAACCAACGAATTATTTGTTTCTAGAAACAAAAACGACGCCGGAATTCACATTCTGCCATTTCTTCAAACGCGTTTCGCACCGCCACCCGCTCTCCTCCATCCTCTATAAACGCCATCGCAACAACCTAAGTTCCCAACGGAAGCGCCATTTTCTCGAATTAAACTATGGATTGGATCCAAACGTGCCATGCCGAAGCCGCCGGTTGGATCCAATCCACCAGACGCGCCATGCGAAGCCGCATGATCGCTCCAAACTTCCCAGCTCCCGTCGGGTTCGGCGCCCAGCAGACGAAATGCTCGGTCGGAGGATGATTGACAGGAGCGTGTCATTTTGACGTCACCAAAAACGTGGCCGCGCCCCGCGGCTGGCGACGTCGGCGCGGAGTAGGCTAATCGCGCGCACCGGTAACCAAACGAACGCGCCGAACAACCATCTCCGATCGCACCCCTGTTGTTCCTATTGTGCTTCACTAGACAAACCTCTGTGCTTTTTCTTGCCTTTTACCAGCTCCTTTTTCCTCTGTCGGCAGCGCATATCTTACCTAGCTTATTGGGAGCAGTGAAAGCAACATTAACATCGTATCTACTTGCAACTTTTTTAAGCCTGTGCGACACTGACGAATGTACGGAATAGACATGCACTACTCTTTTGTTGCTATTACTGCCCTGTGTAATCCGTCCCCCTCCGTCGTCCCTACGTCCGTCCCCCTCGAAAACGACTTCTTTAGGCGCTCATCCACAGTGGCCACTGCTACACTAGGATAACCTGCATCTAATAGGCGCCGGACCACCGAATTAAAACTCGCGCTCATTTTGTGCATGCAGGATCTGGTGAAAGAAGACACGACATGGCAATTCCGTGTTTTACTACTTTGGAATGCTTGGATTAAAAGTTTAGCGACGGCTTCGAAGCACCCCTCACCTCTTTTTTGCATAATGAATCCTTACCAACTAGGTCAGCATTCTGTCGTTCTAATAAATGATCTCTTACGTGCCCGCTGAGACAAAGACCAATGTTGGAACATACGAATATCTTCCGCACATGATTGTTGTTACTCCATGCTCCAAAACTTGCGTCAGAGTCCTCTGTGAAGCAAAGCACTACATTTTTGCTGGTGATAGAAAAGGGGTGATCTCCATGGGGCCAAAGAAGAATCGAAAAAGCTTCCCTAGGCAATTTCCTGGCATCATCGTCCTAAGTGGTCATCGCTATCGAACATATATAAAGACCGGTGCAAATCGTCGGCGAACGTCTTGCGCAGATTCATGATAGGAAACAAATACTGATCGCGTGGGTCTGCCAGTCTAGAACACGAATGCCCGGGAGGCTACTGCGTACCCCCGACCTTAGGCCTTCTAGTGTAGTTCCCGTAAAATTCTATGCGCTTAAACATTCGTCGCCAATAGAAATTTGCCTCGTAATAACTGGTAGAATGTAATTGGTTACTGTAAAAAGTAATTGAAGTAGGTTAAGGGTTGCCGAGTGAAAAATTCAACTGCATGCAGGTTATTACTAACCTGTAATGTGTTAGGTACAAGTCTCATTCGGGTATATACCCAGTGGCACACGTAGTCTGCTTGCAAAGTCTCCAGCCAGCACATAGTGGCCGAAGATAGCAGACAACTTGAGTCACTGTGCATGTCCCATCCTTTATTCTGTGGAAGAATTCAACCATCCAAAGGGGCCAAAGTAACGAATCAGAGCGCTTTAATATATACATACACTGAAATTCACAAGAACCTCGCGCTGAGCTGAATAAACGGCCAAATACACCTCGCCACCGAGCGATTGGCCGAACACGATTGAGAACACTGCGATGTTCACCTCGGACACATCAGATATGCAGTTCTCCACTGTGTCGAGCGTCGCGCACCGACCGGCGACCGGGACGAGCAACAGTGCGAGACGGTGCATCGTCCCGCACGTGCTTGTCGCACAGCCGCTGATTACCAGCTCCTCGATTACTGCTTTACAGGACACCATATCGGCCAGCAGTGGACCATCGGCAACAGCTCGGCGACGCGGATCAGGCGTTGCCGCGTAGCACCGCTCTTTATCGCCTGAGCCACGGGCATGTCGATCCAGATCTCTGGGTAGACGAGCTGGCGCAAGGCGTCGCACCTGTCCGACAGGTAGCACAGCATGATCACGCCCGCACTCGAGAAATGCACGCTCCCGATCGCCAGCTTGGCGAGCGTGGTCGCTGTGGAGCGGAGCGCGTCCATCAGGTCCCTGCTCGGGTAGTCCAACAGGTGCTAGTGGAGCCTGGCGGGGATAAGGTTGTCGATAAACTGGAACTGCTTTGGTGACATCCGTGATTCGCGCAGCTCCAGGAACTCGATGGACCGGTGCTCCATGAGCGGACAATGAACAAGAATAAACGGGCACCTGCGCTGCTTGTTGGAAGCCAGAGCAACCACGCGTCCCCGCAAGGAAGCCAGGGCCAGCCGTGTTTCGCGTAGCTCGATAATAACCCAAAGGAAGTTGTTCCATGCGGACAGCTCCGCAAGGTGGAAGCACCCGTCGGTTCCGCTGGTTCTGCATGACTTGTCGAGGTCCTCCTGGTGATGGCTCAAGATGCTCCGCACGCAGCAAGGTTGGAGATTAGCTGCTTCACCGACAGGCACACGCTAGGACAGCCGCTGACCAGGCACGCAGCAGACTCTCGTAGGCGGCCGCTCCGTGGTCCTTTCTTGCAGACCTGCGGTCAAACACCTGTCGTGCTCGTACTCCATTCTACGTTCACGTAGCACATTGCTACGGCTTGGTTTGTGCCTATTTTAAGGTTAAGCATCGCCAAGTAACAACACAAAACTAGCCTAACATTAATCTCATATATACAGAAAGCGTGTGTACTGTTCGTTGAAAAATGACTTCCACTACTGAAACTGATGGCAGCCGACGGGCTACTCGTGAGGTGACGATGTGCCGCGTGTCTACTTAGATACTGTATATTATTGTAGCGAGGCATTGCGATGAAACCACCACTGGCGTTACGCAAATGAAATGCGGGAAGCATGCGGATACGACTGAAATCGTGCATTGTGTCCTAGAATGTCAAAGCTTTGTCTACTCCGTCTCTTAGGCAGTTTGAAGTGTCAGAGAACGCCTCGAAGCCTCCATTGCACTGGTTTATGTGACGTTAAAAAGAAAAAAAATCACCGCAAGCGTTATATTTCTGTCTTCTTCCATGTCCTCCTGGAACATGATACGTTCTTCGCGTCAGCCATGACTACGTTCTTAGCTACTAACACCGTAAATTCAAACGCGAAAAAATCGAAAGGTACTAGGGTGTGTAGTTGCGTTTCCAGCTTCACATGCCTGCTTAATAGAACCCTAAATCCTGGACCACAGTGCGGGCTTGGGTCGACAGCATTATTAAAGACTGGCTATACAGCAGAAATGGCTTTCCGATTATTTTCTCTTGCTCGCACTTGCATTTATTTCGAAATGTCTCCCGCGTCTAGGGCAGTAGTAATGCAGCTAGCATTATAGTACGGGTGTACCTCGAGCGAGAATCGAATCTCCGACCTCGTGCTAAGAAGGAGAGCGCGATACAGCCACTAAGGCACCACGGCATGTGAGAAAGCTTTTGGTAAACCGCACTGAGTGACGAAGCAGAGAGCGAAGTAAAGGTCTTACGCTTTCGTTGGAGCTTTGCCGTCGCGTCAGGGCCTTCGGCTTCATCCACCGCGTAGCTTAGCCGCATGTAGGTGTAGATGCAGTGCTGGACGAAATCCCTGGAACGGAGCTGGAACTTGGCTCGCGTGGTTCGCACGAGCATCTGCGCGATTCTGTGGGCTCGGCTTGCCCGTGGCACGCCCTCTCGCGATTCCTTCGCGAGAGCGAGATTGTCTGCACCACGGAACCGAAAATGATGAAGAACCGGACTGCCCCGAATTGATAGGAGCGCGCTCGAAAACGGCCGATTTTAAAATTTCATTTGCGAGAACAGTAAGTGGACAACTTGTTATCGGTGCATTTATTTCATCATTTATCATTAGTACAGGAGGAAGTCGCGAAGTGACAACAACAGCCATGGGGACCACCTAATAGTAGTTTAAGAATATAGTAAATATTACATTCTGGCAACATAGCAGTGTCAGACATCATATTACACAAAGTTAATGAAGCACATAGGCAAATGAAAGAAAGGTGCTTACAGTAACTGAAGTTCAAGTCAAACACAAGCAAATGAAATAGATACTCCGCATCCGTAAAAAAAATGTAGTAATTGACGCATTAGGTGAGCATAGGAATGACCTATGAAAGAACGCGAGGTTGTTGTATCAGATAATTCGAAAGAGAAATATGCTTTCAATGTGCTAAGCGCAATGAATAAGGACGGAGAAAGGCCCAAAATCCGGGACACAAGAGCGGGGCGTCTTGTTCCGTGCATGCTTTTTTTTTTATTCCTAGGACTCAACGCGGGACGCCAATGGAAGGAAGGCTGTGTGCGTAGCGAGACTGGCCCGCTTGTTTACAGTAGTGATCATATAAAGGTCCAACTTCCAAACCAGCACGAATTGATCTTTGTACATTGTATTTGTAGAAATACGTGATTAGGCCATATAGGCCACTCAACGTGCGTGTGCGGAAGCGTAAATGAGTGCCGAATGATGACGCAGGTAAAGTGTGATTCACTTTTAAACAGCACAATCTAACGCAAGATTTTCACTTTGCGGGCACTCAGTAGATGGTGTCTTCGTGGCTGCATTTAAAAAAAACGTGTCATTAGTGCAGAATATTTATTTTTTGCGCCAAAAGATGAATGCAGAGTAAGTGTTGGATGTTGTTTCAATTTTCTTTGTAGTTATAGTTCTGAGTGGAAAAAAGAGCGCGAAAATCACGACACGTACACAAAAATAAACTGATGAAATAAAAAGTTGTTGTTTTTTTCCACCTTGGGGGGGGGGATTCGGGCCTGTATTCTCACAAGTGCATAAAAGATTTCCCACAATTGCGAATTTGCCATCGGAAAACTGCGCATCAATAGATGGTGTCCAGATACACATAAACAGATTCCGTCGCCGATTCTATCCCGTGGCCACCATCGTGTGCTAGCAACAACGGGTGTCGAGGTCTCTGCCCTAGGCGACGGGTGCCTTTTACGATGTACTAAACTGAACGCGGGTTTCGTATGCATTTTAGCTTGTCGTATACAGCGCAGAGCTTAAAAGAAAACAAGAGGTAACTTCGCAGTATGACAATTGGTTGGCCTGTGCGACGATGGGGCGCTGTGCTGTAGCGATATCGGGAAGCCGCGATTTTGAGGGACATGCTTAACTGCTGCGTCCTCAGGTATGTTTAGCAGTGTTATAAAGTTGGACAGCGCTTAATAAAATGCCAGTGCTTGGCGTCGTTTTCTCAGCTGCGTCAGGATGCCGCTTCGGTGATCACGATATTGCTAGAATTCTGCAAGCAATAACAGCGCAGAAAAAAGTAGCAAACACATGAGAACTTAAAGGTGAAATTGTAAGATGCATAAAGTAGAACACACAAGGTAAGCGCATGCCTTAAGAACATTGTATGCGGAGGACTGGGAGAATGCGTGTTGGTACGGGGAGAAGAGAGGTTTAAAATATATTTAAAGGGTATTTACAAAGCACTCACTGGCATTCAGCCAGTCCGCGCGACATCAGCCGTCGCCATCTCCCGTACTGCCGCAGCTTCTCCCTGGCCGCTGTGCTTGCTCACAGGAACCCCGGCGGCGAAGGCGCCATCCCGGATCTCGCTAGATCGTCCGAGTATTATCGCTTGATGCGGGTCACGTGCATGACATCGGTGGAAGGTCGAGATTTGGTGGAATCGAGAGGCGTGATTTCACATGTGACGTCGGTCACTTTGCGCAAGGCAAGGTACGGGCCACAGTAAGGAGAAATCAACTTCTCGCAAAGGCAAACTGGCCGTGACGGTGTCCGAAGAAAAACCATTTCTCCACGGTTGAAGTGGGCATCACGGTGACGGTCATTATGGAAGCGTCGTTGCTTTTCCTGCGAAGCGGTAAGGCGCAGGCAGGCAATCTGCCGTGCTTCTACAGCTCCCAAGATGGCGTCACGTGTGGGGTGCATTCTGACGACTTGTCAAGAACGGCGGGTAGGAGCGTGTCACATGGCAGCGTGGGGTTTCTTTCGTACAAGAGATAAAACGGAGAAAACCCCGCACAGTCAAGTCGGGAGGAATTATAAGCAAATGTCACGAAGGGCAGAGCGACATCCTAGTAATGCTGGTTGGTAGATGCATAAATAGAAAGCATGTCTTGAATAGTAGTATTAGATGCTCCGTAAGCCCATTGGTCTAAAGGCGGTACGCCGTTGTCAAATTGAGCTTTGTAGCACAGGAGTGCAAGAAGTCCTGGACAGCCTTTGATGTGAAATAGCAGCCCTTGTCTGTGGGGAACTGCCGAGGAGCTCCGTGGTTGACCATAATGCCTTAGAGGAGGAAGTAGGCGACGTCGGTTGCACGGTTGCTCGGGAAGCCCAAGTGAACGTTTACGGGGTCGTGCAGTAATAAGCGACTGCTATACACTTATTTCGGCAGGCAGATAGCGGCAAAGAGTCACAAATGTGAAGACCAACCCTGAACAACGACTCCGATGGACCGTCAAGGCATTGAAGGCAGCCATCTGGTAGCACTGTTTGTTTCTTGTGGCGCTGGCATTGTTCACGGAAAGCGACATTAAGGCAGACGGAACGGCAAATACCGGGCCAAAAGAAGCGATCTCGAACACGGTCATACGTTCTAGAGACTACGAGGTGACCTGCGCTAAAGGAACATCTTGTAGCTGTATGACAATAGTCTGATGCATTACGTGGGAATAATCAAATTAGGTTCAGGCCTGTCCGGGTGCATATTGTAGCTGTGCAAGACACCATCCTGTAGCACAAACCTACGCAGAGAAGGGGAAGGTGTCGCAAGAGTCATCCGGAGAAAAAGGTCTCGCAAGTAGGGGTCACGTCTGTGCTCACTGCGCATGTTGTGAAACGTATTCGTTCGCTGGCTGCGCCCTACCAACTGGTGCTGTGTTTGTCGCTGCTGCTCTATCAGCCGTATAAACCCCCCTTTACTATACATATATATATATATATATATATATATATATATATATATATATATATATATATATATATATATATATATGTATGTATGTATATGCAGTCCCTTTGGTTGACAGCACTCGAAATTGCGGACACCAAACACAAAATATTTACAGTGGCAACTCAGTGCTGCTCTATGTGCAGTCATCAAAGGTGTCTGAGTAGAACAATGTCGAATGATTTCGAGGAGGAGGTAAATATCACGCATTAAAGCGGCGGAACGACAACTGATAAGCTTGACATAAAGCCACAGGAAGGCATCGTTGTGGATTTGCTTATGAGATTAAAAAGAAGTGACGGGTCACGTAAGATAAGGTTATATAGGGGTTGCGTTATTCGCAGCTACAGAACGTGTTTTGTGGGAAAGAAAATGCAGTAAATGACTGTAAATGACTAGAAGAGGTGATCAGATGAGCATATTTGCTGACATAAGGAGCGGTGGACTAATGCAGAGCCAGAGTAAA
The DNA here is from genome assembly GCF_050947875.1 of Dermacentor variabilis. NCBI lineage: Eukaryota > Metazoa > Arthropoda > Arachnida > Ixodida > Ixodidae > Dermacentor > Dermacentor variabilis. The sequence goes on from NW_027460368.1 coordinate 2,196,569, forward strand.
TGGAAATCACTGAGAGAAGCCTTGGTCCCACATGGGATATAAGATAGGCTGCTAAAGAGAAATAGCTGTCCTCCCAATGAATCACTGAGGCAATGAAGTGACCTGAGGTGAACAGTGAATAAGCCACTTCGATGTTCGTATTGATAGGAGTGCATTCGGAGTGCATACATAGCGCTTGATTCAACTTTGCACATCCATTACAGGTGATTGGCCGGGAATGGGCACATTCCTATATCGCACACGTACTGCCGAAGGTGTCTGTTCAGGAACACACCCAGTGGCACACATCCAGTGACTCAATCGGTCTACTCGGCGAGACAGCAGCAAGCAGCAAGTTGTCGAATCGGGACCGGCATGGAAACGTTACAAAAATTACAGGAACCCGTATCTGTTTCCTTTGTAGGAATTGCTACCAGTGGGTGGATGTCTGTTTTTTCTCTTTAGAGATTAAAAAAGAATAACCGGTAGCAATCAGGAATTTCTCCTCCGAAAAATAATATGTTACAGTGACCGATTACTGCTCCATGAAATTCATAGGGCATTTTCTGAAATGTAATCTTACGCATGAAATGAATATCTTACGCAGATGATTATTGTTACACAGTGTTCCAAAACTGGCGAACGAGTCCTCTGTGAAGCAGAGCATTACGTTGTTCTGTTCATAGATAATGGGGGTGATCTCAATAGGGCTAAATAGTTGAAAAACTCCCCTAGGTAGTTTTCTGTCGTCATCGTTCTAAGTGGTCATCGCTATTGTGTATACAGAAAGGCCGGTGCAAATCGTCGGCGAACATCTGGGGCAGGTTCATGATAGGAGAAAAATACTGATTGCATGAGTCGACCGGTCTAAACACGAATGCCCGAGAGGCTACAGCGTTCCATCGAGCGTGGGCCTTCTAATTCCATGAAAATTCTATGCGCTTAAACCTGCGCTACATACGGAAACTTGCCTCGTAATAACTGGTTACATGTAATTCGTTACTGTAAAAAGTAATTGGAGTGAGCGTCGCCGAGCGAAAATTTCAACTGAATCTAGGTAATAATAAGGTGTAATGTGTTACGTCCAAGCCTCATTCGGGCACATATATAATTACAAAGGTAGCCTGCTTGCAATGACAGCAAGCACCACATAGCCAATGGCACAAGTTACTAAACAACTTTAGTCACTGTGTTCCTCCCATTGTCTGTGTGACATCAATCAACCATCCAAAAAGGCCAAAATAGCTAACGAAAGCTCTTTAATATACACTGACATACGCAAGAACCTCGCGCTGAGCTGAAACAACAGCCAAATGCGCCTGCTTACTCATCCGTTCGCTCAACGCACTTGAGCGATTTTCGAGGTCCAACTCGGCCACTTCGCAGTTGATCTTCTCGAATGTCTCCAGCGTCGCGCGCCGACTGGCGACGAGGACGAACAACGCTGCGAGACCGTGCAGCGTCCCGCACGTGCCTGTCGCAAAGCCCCTGAAGATGAGCTCCTCGATGACTGTGGAACAGGACACCAGGTCGGCCAGCGCGCAGCGAGAGTGATTCGTCGGGTACAGCTCGGCGACGTGGATCTGGCGCTGCCTCGTAGCACGGCGCATTATCGCATCTAGGCCGGAGCCACGGGAGCGGCGAAGCAGTTCACAAGCAATACGAGCGTGTGCATGGCGTCGCAGCTGTCCAACGGCTCGCACAGCATGCTGACGCCCACGCTCGAGAAGGGCACGCTCACTATCTCCGGCGTGTCGAGCGTGGTCACTGTGGAGCGGAGCGCCTCCATCAGGTCCCTGGTCGGGTAGCCCAGGAGGTGATGGCAGAGCCTGGCGTGCCTCAGGTGTTCGCTAAGCTCCTGCCCGTCGCGTAACTCGATGAAGCGGTGCTCCTTCAACGGCCAACGAACCAGAAGGAACGCGTGCCTGCACCCCATGTTGGAGGCCAAAGGAACCACGCGTTCGCGCAGGTACACCAGGGCCTGTCGTCCTTCGCGTAGCTTGATGATGATGACCCACAGGAAGTTGTTGCATGCGGAGAGCTCCGCAAGGTGGAGGCACCCATCGGCTGCGCTGGCCGTGCTTGACTTCTCGAGGTCCAACCGTTGATGGCCCGAGATGCTCCGCACGCAGCGAAAGTTGGAGAAGAGCTGGTTCACCGACCGGCAGACGACGGGACAGCTGCCGGCAAGGTACTCAGCGGACTCTCGTAGGCGGCCGCTCCGTCGTCCCTCCTTGGAGACTTGTGGACAAACACCTGTCGTGCTTGCACTCCACTCAGCTGTTGACAAACAAATCGCTAAGGCGTGGTTTCTACCTCTGTGAAGAGTAACCCTCGTATTCAGAAATGCAACTTAAGTTGAAGCCCGTGCATGATCCCAGTGACGCCTATCCAAGTGATCCAAGTGACGCCTATCGCGAACACGCCGAAAGTAACGCAGTGAGTGTCTTTGGGCACGTTAACGCCAGGCGTCACCTAAATCAAGTCAAGCATGGGCGTCGACTTAAGTTCCATTTCTGAATACGGGGGTAAGCATCGCCAAGTAACGTTACAAAACTAGCCTAATATTCATCTCATATTTACAGAAAGTTAACGTGTCTGAAGTTTGTTGAAAAATGTCTTGCCTTTCTGAAATTGACGGTAGCCATCGGGGTGTTCGTGACATCAGGATGTGCTCTACTTAGATACCGTATTTTACGGCAGTGAGGCATTGCGATAGGAACTGCCACTGGCGTTCGCCAAGTGCGCAGCGAGAACCACGCCAATGCGAGTGAAATTGCGCAATGTGCCCCAGCATATGAAAGCGATGTCTTTTCCTCCCCGGAGGCACTTTCAAGTGCGAGAGAACGCTGCGTAGCTTACAGTTTACTGCCAGTGAATTGTGAAACCCAACTTAGAAATATCACTAACCTTCATTTCTTCACGAAGAACGAAAATGTCCTTTCCCAAAGCAAAACTTTAGCTGCATTTTCTATGTGACTGAACATTGTCAACAGCGAATGAATACCGGCAAATAATGCTGCCGGCTTATGTTCAAGATGTGAATGTGCTTGGTGTACTGGGGAAGCGCCACCATGTAGGTTAAGCCTTCCAATAAACGAATAGATCGACACCAGGTCCGTGTGTAGTAGAAAACTCACACGAAAATATCACCAGACACGTTTCTCCGTTTACCTATGTCCTGCTGCGACATATGTTCTTCGTGTCAGCCGTGGCTATATTCTTAGGTACTTACATCATAAATTCAAACGCGAACAAATCGAAAGTTACAAGGCTACGATATGAGGTTTCCGGCTTAATATGCATGTGCAACAAAAGCCTAATTTATGCACAGAAATGGGAATTTGTGTCGACAGCATGCTTCAAGGCCGGCTATGGAATATCAGATAATATTTAGTCGATTATAGTTACATAGAAATATTCTTCTGACGATTTTCTCTTGTTGGCGCTTGCATTTATTGCGAGATGTCTGCCGCGTCTAGGACGGCAGCAATGCGGCTAGCATTCTAGTACGGGTATTGTTGCGGAGAATCGAATCTGCGACCTCGTGCTGAGAACGAGAGCGCGGTATAGCCACTAAGACACCACGGCGTGTGACAGAGCTTTTCGTTACCGCATTGAGCAACGAAGCATGCAGAGGGCGAAGCAAGCGTCTTACGCTTTCGTTGGAGCCGCGCGCTCGCGTCAAGTCCTTCGGCGTCATCCACGGCGTAGCTGGGCTGCCTCTAGGTGTGCACGCAGTACTGGACAAAATCCCTGGAGCCGAGCTCCATCTTGGGTCGCGCGGTTCGCACGAGCACCTGCGCGATCCTGTGAGCATGCCTTGCCCGTGGCACGCTGTCTCGGCATTCCTTCGTGAGACGCGGGGGTGACTGCGCGGCGGTACCGAATCGCTGCGAAATCCAAGCGCACTATGGAAAACGCGTGATTCTAAAAATGTCATTTCCGACAACGGTAAGTGGGCAATTTCTTATCGGTGCATAATCAGCAACAGCGGAATGAACAGGGACAGTCAATGGCGCAACATACGAAATACAAGACCAGCCTGTCTATTTCAACAGTTCTTTTTTGTCCTGTTCTTAATTAAGTGTGATAGGAATCTTGCTTTCTTTATTTTATTATTTTTTCGCAGGACACAACGGGGGACGGCCCGAGAAGGAAGCCTTTGTGGTTAGCAAGATTGGCCAATCGTTTATGATGCTGATCATATGAAGGCCAAACTTTCAAACAAGCGCGAAGTGATATTCTTAACGTTAAGATAACACCTTCTATCTGTGTAAACGCACAATTTGGCCGTTTGAGCGCAGCCTCCGTACATGTGCGGTAGCGTGAACGAGCACCAAATGTTGACGCAGGCACCTTGTGGCCCACTTTTTGAAAACACAATATAACGCGCGGTTTTCACTTTTCAGATGCTGTCACTGCGTGTTCACTTAAATCCCCCACTGTACCATTCCCAAATATTTGTATTTTTTTTATCGAAATGCAAATGCACAATATGTGTCGCATGTTGTATTAATTTTTGTGATACTTCAGAATGGAACACAAAAAAAAAAACAGCGCAAGAATTACGGCACGTGCCCGAAAAGACACTTATGAAATTGAAAGGCTTTTTTTTATACAATTGAAGGCTATATTCGCTCAATTGCATGACGAATTTCCCACGATTACAAATTTACCATAAGAAAAGACGCACCAAAAGTTGGTCTCCGGATACACGTCGCCCATTCCGTTGCCGATTCTATCCAGTGGTCACAATCGTGTGCTGGCAACAGTGCGTGTTGTGGTCTCTGCCCTTGGAGACTGGCGCCTTTCACTGTGTAGTAAATTGAACGCAGGTTTCCTGTGCATGTTAATTTGTGCGTAGAGCGTACAGCTTGACTGAAAGCAAGAGGAAACTTCGCAGTACGCAAATTGCTTGGCCTCCGGGATCATGGGGCGCTGTGCTGTGGCGACAGCGGAAGGCCCCGATGTTGAGGGGCATGCTCAACTGCTGCGTCCTCAGATACGCATGGCAGTGCTATAAATTTCAACAGCGCTTAATAAAATGCGAATGCTTGAGCCACGTTTTCCCATCTACATCAGGATGCCGCTACGGTAATCACTATATCCCTACATTTCTATAAGCAATAACGGCGCAGAGAAAGGTAGCAGACACATGAGTTAATTGCTTTCGCTCAGACGCTCTCTTTACAACAGAAACTTGCTCCTCTGTTTTCTGGACGCTTTATTTCGAAATACAGCGGATTCCGATCCCCGGCTCTTAATCCCCAATAGTTGACATCAATCAATAAAGAAGAGTGTTTGGATCAGCTCGCTTCCTTTTACTTTTATGCTTACACTTATTGTCGGAGTTTTTAAACAGGCTAATACTAACTACGTATACTTTCGGAAGAAGCCTACTACCCGCTCACGCTTGGCCGTGGCCGTCCGCATAGGATATAAGCATAGGAAACTTTTGTGACCGCTGTCTCTAATGGTCCGTCGTACGTACGCGAATCCCAGAAGCTAAAGCTTCGTCGAACAGACTTCTAGCTCCAAAATAACTCCACTGGTCTTCCCGGGGGAGCATAGGGGCCGTAGTAGAGAGAGGGCCTGCTCTCCCGAAGCAGTATCTGCACTCGTGCCACGCTAAATATAACTCGGACGTACCTGCGTTGCTTCTGTTTCGCCAGCTGCGCGGCTCCGTCTACCGCTTTTTGCACATGCTTTTGCAGAAGGACGTTTATTTTACTCAATGGGGACCATTAAAAAATGATTTTCGTAGGTGACGGGGAAGAGCACACGAAAAGCCTGGAACGAGCTAAGATACTGCTCGAGGAGAGAAGGCCCGGTCTCTGGTACGGCCCCTATTGCTCTCCCGGGAAAATCATTTATGTTATTTTGCAGGTAAGGCGCCGTGAGGCACGAGAGAGAAATAATCGTGCGTGACTGCTTCAGCACGAGCGCCCCAGGCGCGAGAAAGTCTGTCCTATGTAACTTGAGACACGACGAACACCCAATGCAGTATGAGTGCCCACTGCTTCCCCTGGTTCACCGCGCGTGCAGCCAGCGTGAGAGCGTAAACAAACTCGCGCATGGTCATGGCCAACGCGAGCAATCGCTCTGACAGTCCTCCACGCCATCTCACTGCGCCACCAACATCCAAGGAGACGCACGTGGAAAACTCGTGGACGACGCATGGCATCGACACAGAGACAAACGACCTCACTCCGCAATGCCGGCACCCTAGGGACAAACGCAAACAAAACGACCAGAGAAACTTCTACAGCGTAGTACCTAGACAAAGTCAGATATTCCAGGAGAAAAAGCCTCCAGATTCTCTGTTTTGCACCCACTTTTAATCGTGCCTGCGCACAAACGTATAGGGCTATTCCTGTAGTGACCGTTTCGTCTCGCTGAGGACAACTCCGTATCGCACGTTTGGAAGGTCGTTGGCGCGAAAATCGGAAATAGTGGAGTCTACCTGAACATCCAAAATGAAATAAGAACTGCGCGCAACGGTGGCGTTGGATGGCGGAGCGTTGTGGGCATGCCCGGCTCTTTCTTAGCCGTCCCAGTGCAAAGCATTGAAAAGGGAGCTGAAGCACGGCGAAGAGGGATCGATTGCTAACAATTCCGCTTTTGCTGGACCCAATGAGGTAGTTTTTGCGGCAAAGTATTTCTGCTAATTAACTTGAAATTCATTTCTCCACTTCGATAAACAGTGGCAAGGGGCCCGTCTAAAGGGATACTAAAGGCAAATATTAAGTCAACGTATACTTTTAAAATATCATTCTAGAAACGTCACAGTTCTTGTTTAATTCGTGCCAATTAAAGGCTCAGTTGAAGAGAACAACGATTCCGTAGGGGTCTGCATACCTCTGGTTGGAAGGATCGGTGGATGCTATGAGCGCACCTTTTTAAATGGGGCGGTGGTTTGCGCCAGCAAGTTCTCGTTCTTATTTTGGGAATCTCCTAGCTATCTCTTTTTTTATATTGTCACGTGCGAGTTTGTGCTGTGATGGATACAAGAACGTTGTGAAGTGAAGAGCAGGTTGAAGCGTCTCGAAGATCGGTAGATGGTGCTGCCCTAGCTGGCCACTGAGCTACAACCTTGTATATATTTTAAACACATATATTTTCTCCCTGTAACATTTTGGTGGAGGTGCGGTGTAAACTCGCCACAAGCCGGCCATGGGTCTTCGCAGCGAGCGTCACATCGGTTCTGCTTTTACCGCTACGTACTGACGCTGCCTCCGCCGCTCAGACACAAGCGAAAGCAGTGCTAACTAAGCTACTTAACCTCAGAATCTTCATCGGCACTGGCAAGGTCGACGTCTAAGACTCGATGACGTCGAATGAGCGCGTCGGTAAGCACAACAAGTGGGATGTCACACTTTTGCTGGCGAACGTGATCCTTTACTCGGGAGGAGCCGCGAAGCTATCGTTCGAGACGCATGATGCCGACATTAGAAGCTGGGACTCCTGCAAGGAAAAGCTACGCGATATTTTTGGAAGACCTGTGGGACGTCAAGCAGGAGCTAGCGTCTCGTGGCGAGACATCAATCGAATGATACGTCGCGTATATTCAAGCGGTTCCGGCTCTCTGTTATAAAGCGGACGCAGACATGCTGGAGGCCGATAAGGTTGGACACAACTTGAAGGGCATCGAGGACGATGTGTTCAACCTCCTGCTTTGCAGGAACTGCTCAACTGTTGAGTCCATCATTAAGGAATGCCGGAATCTTGGGCAAGCGAAGAGCAAACGCATCGTATAAGACTAGATTCTCAACCACGGTGCACCTCGACAGTTACTCACAGACCGTGGCCTCTCGACCTCCTCCGCTCTTGTTCCACTGAGCACAAGCTGTCTACCGCCTACCAGCCACAAACGAACGGTCTTACGGAAAGTCACAACCGAACGAACACAGAGATGCTGTCGATGTACGTCTCCAACGATCACCGCGACTGGGACGCCACACTGGCCTACGTGACGTTCGCGCATAACTCGTCCCGACATGACACCGCAGGATGTTCACCCCTTAATCTTTTGTATGGTAGCGACCCCACATTGCCGTTTGACACCTCCCTTCTGTGCACGTGTTGCAATTGAGTACGCTCGTGAAGTCATCGATCGCGCTCACATGGCACGTCAAGTTGCCCGATCTCGTTTATTGGCCTCGCAGCGTACGCAAAAACAGTGTTACGACCGGTGCATTCGCGATGTTAAGTTCGCGCTAGGTGCTAGGGTGCTCCTTAGGTCACCATGTCGTCGGGTTGGCCTCTCCCAGAAGCTTCTCTCTCGCTACACAGGGCCCTATGAAGTCCGACGTCAAGTTAACGACGTAAATTAAGAGATTTCGCCTTGATTTCGCCGCTACAGTTTAATACATCCTCAAGTCCGACGCCTGTTGAAGTCGTGCACATTTTGCGGCTAAAGCCACACTTCGCTCGCAATTCTTCGCCTACTATGCGCCGTGACGGCGCTTCACCACCTGGACGTCCTGTTACGGTAGGATGAAAAAAGAGAGGAAGAAGAAGATCGCGAGACGCTGACTGCGGCTTGTTGTTGGTGGTCAGTCGTTTAAACTACTCTGACTCATCTTGTATGTACAGTGTAAATGCAGTCTTGCTATACTCCCAACATCCCCGAAGCAAGATATATATATATATATATATATATATATATATATATATATATATATATAGATAGATATATATGTATTTATATATATATATTTATTTATTTATTTTATTTTAACATACTGTTAGACCCACTGGGACTGTTACAGGAGTGGATTTATCAGCAAGATACAGGAATACAGTACAGTACAGTAATACGCCAGGTACCCATCAAGCGGGCAACAATACAAACAGTATACAGTAATATGCCAGTTACGCACCGAGTGGGCGACAACACAAAATCAATACAGTCTGAACGTGATCATCAGGTCTGGATTGTTGTCAAGACTGACAAGGCAGCGAGCTCAGCGAACTTTTTCAAGGAATCCTGAGCAGTTATAGATTTATCTAGGCCGTTCCATTCTCTTATGGCTCGAGGGAAAAAGGAAAAGTAATATGTGTTGTTAGCACAAGAGTATTCATTAATCGTAATGTCATGCTTGTGACGTGTTTCTCTAGAACGATTAAAACTAATGTAAGTAGCAAGATCCATGTTAAATGCGTTATGAATTAATTGATAAAGAAACTTGAGTCTACGGAGCGTGACGCGGCTTGATAAGGTGTCTAGGCTTGCGTTGGAAAGCAGCTCTGTGGGAGAATCATTGCGCCGGTATCTATGGTAGATAAAACGAACAGCTTTTCGTTGAACTGATTCGAGCATGTGTACATCTTTTTGCATATATGGAAACCAGACGACGTTTGCATATTCCAAGATTGGACGGATAAGGACTTTATATGCGAGTAACTTGGTATCTGAAGTCGCAAAGCGCAAGGTGCGCTTAAGGAAGTATAAACTGTTCATTGCTTTTTTGGTAATGTTTTGTACTTGGGTTTTAGAGCTGAGATTATCAGAAATATTCACACCAAGGTATTTCTTTTCAGTTACTGTTCTGAGAACGCCGTTGCCAGTACCTTAAGGGAAATTAAGTTTTGTTTTCTTATTTGTGACAGACATCACTACAGTTTTTTCCATGTTGATTGCCATTTGTCATGCATTGCACCACTTTATGACGTTGCCCAAAGCTGTGCTTAACCTTATTTGGTCTTCATGAGTGTTTATTTTTTGGTACAGCACGCAGTCATCCACAAAGAGACGCACCTTCACATCAACGTGGTATGTTATGTCGTTTATGTATAAAATGAACAAAAATGGTGCTAGCACAGAGCCCTGCGGCACGCCAGAAATGACCGAAACGATATCAGAAGCATGGTCATTGTATTGCACATATTGTCGGCGTTCCGATAAGTAGCTGGCTATCCACCTCGTAACGGAACCATCGCCAAGTATTTTGTTTAGTTTGAAATTCAGTTTGGCATGTGCCACGCGATCAAAAGCCTTTGAGTAATCAAGGAAAATTATATCAGTTTGACTTTGATGATTGATTCCCTCTGCGAGGTCATGAAAGATTTCTGCCAGTTGGGTAACAGTGGATAACCCTGCTCGGAAGCCATGCTGGTTTTGGTGAATGATGTTTTTAGTCTCAGTATGTTCTTTAAGAAATTTTAACAAGATGTGCTCAAGAATTTTACAACAGGTACATGTGAGGGATATAGGCCGGTAATTGGACGGGGACGTTACGTCGCCTGATTTGTGAATGGGCACAGTTTTTGCTACCTTCCATTCAGCGGGCAGACAGCTGTCCTGAAGTGACTTAGAAAATATGAGGTAGAGATATTCACTGATTGGTTCGGCATAGCGCCTAAGAAAGCAGTTTAGAATTCCGTCAGGACCACAACTCTTTCTTTCATCAAGGTTCAACAACAGAGAAAGAATCCCAGGTACACTTATGGCCGGAGCGCCAGAAAGTTGTGTAGACTCATTACTATAGCACTCTAATGTTCCTAAAACACCGTTATCGGCGGTGAATATCGACTGGAAGTAATTGTTAAATGAGTCAGCTTGCTCCTTTCCACGTGTAGGCGAACTAGCAGTAACATTCTTTCTGTTTAAGTACCTCCAGAACTTGGCCGGCGAATTTTTAATGAAGTTGTTAAGTGTATTGCCACAAAATTGTTTCCTAGCTTCGAGTACTTTATTCTTTAATTGTTTTGTTAGCGAAATTATGTTTACCTTTAGTTCTGAGTTTGGTCGTTGCCCGTTTCGTTGCCTTAACCTATTAATTTTCCCTTTCATGTGGATTATTTCTCGAGTAATCCACGGATTGTGCTTGCATGTTACCTTCTTTTTCAAAGGGATAAAATTTGTGATGCAATGCATCACGTGCTCTTTAAATTGTACCCACAAGGCGTCAATAGTTATGATACTCTGAACATACAAATCATAAAGATCATTAAATTCATGAATAAGATACGTCATAACAGCCGCGTCGTTCGCTCTGTTAAATGCGCGCACATATTTCGTCGGACCGCGCTGGCGACCCAAGTTTGGCAAGAACAGCGTACACAGTACCGTTTCATGGTCAGAAATTCCTTTTGACACTTCAACTTTACAATCATCTATTCTAAAGTAGTTACTAACAAACACCAAGTCTAGTATAGAATTGGATGATCCTTGCTCACGAGTAGGCTCTCTAACAATTTGTACAAGTTCTAAAGTGAATAGGATACGACACATGGCATTACTTCTTGCATCAGTTGAGCTTAAAGTATTCCAGTTAACTAGCGGACAATTAAAGTCGCCCGGTAATATGATCACAGAGCCATAGACATATTTATACATGTAATCAAACAGAAGATCCAAATACACAGTTTCAGCATTTCGTGGCCTGTAGACCGCGCCCACATTAACAGATTTACATTTAAAGTGAACTTTGCACCAAACGGCTTCTACACCAGGAATGTCAGGCATTTGCGTAAAGGGTAGATCACGTTTTAAGACCAAGGCCACTCCCCCACCCCTAGATTCCCTGTCTTTGCGAATGATGACATAGCCCGGGGGAACGATTTCATGATCTTGAACGTCAGAGTGCAGCCAAGTCTCAGTGATCACAACAATATCTGGATTAAAGGCGAGAAGGGTAGCTTCCAAGTGGTCAATCTTATTTAGAAGGCTGCGCGCGTTTATATTTAATAGGGTTATCGGTAGCTGCGTGTTCTTTTGGATGGATTGCTCGCATTTCCATTTTTTTTCTAGTTTCTTCTCACTTTTTTTTATTTCGACCAAGTCGTTTATTTCCTCATCCCATTTGAAAAGCTGGCCATTGATGCTTACTTTGTCGTGCATTAAGAAGACCTTCTCCTTTCTGTCACGGTTTGTTTTAGTTGTGTCCCATAGTTTCTTTCTGATTTCCCTGAGTCTTCGCTGATAAAATATCCTGAATTTTTTAGTTTTGAGCAGCATTTGAAGATCTTCACTTTATCACGATAGTCCAACAGTTTCAACATGACTGGCCTGTTTGTTGTTCTGTAACTTCGCATTCGCCCCAGACGATGAATCCTTTCAATGCCTTCGACTTCAATATGTAGTATATCCTGAAAGATGTTTCTAGTTACAGACCCACGGAGACTTTCAGTGGATTCACCCTCTTCCTCATCCAACCCATAGATGATGAGGTTCGACCTACGACTTCTATTTTCCAGTTCGTCAACCTTTCTTGCCAGAATGGACACATTCTCTTCAAGTGCAGCTATTTTTTCATTGCTCTCAGCAACTTGTTTCTCAAGCATTCCGATCTTTTCCAGTTTTTTGTCGATTGCATTAAGCTTTTGGTTAGCCGCTGCTTTACCTTTCTTTATTTCTTGGATATCTTTCGCAATAGACTTCAGCTGTTCTGCAATGGTCACATCATCTGGGCCCGGATTTGTTTCAACGTCCCCGCTAAGTAGTAGAAGAGTTTGAAAAAGAGCATGCATCGAGTACACAAGATCGAACAAGGGCCGTGGGCACGGCAGCAGGAGCAGACAGACGTTGTTACTACAGTAAACTTTTCCATAGCCTTTTCTTACCTGCAGAAGGTATAGAAACGGGTTGGTCTGCATAGTAGCACCGCTGCCGCGCCCACTGGTTGACGGCATGTTGCAGGTTGTATTTATAGCATGGCACTATGACGTCGACGATGATCCGCTTTCCGTTTCCGATGTTGATAGCGTGGCTCCTGGTGGCACCGTAATGCTGATGTCAAGCAGGGCTTTATATATATATATATATATATATATATATATATATATATATATATATATATATATATATATATATATATATATATATATATATATATATTTATATATATATATATATATATATAAGATCGCAGTGCGGGTAACTCCGGACAACTCGCACGATATATTTATAGTCGCAATTCAGTGCTGCACCGTCTGTATGCGGTCATCAAATGTGCCTGAGCTGCAGGATATCGAATGATTTCGAGAAGGCGGTAAATATCACGAAAGAATTGGTGGCACGAAAACTGAAAGGCTTGAGGTCATTCGACGCTAAGACATCGTTGTGGACTAGAGGATAAAACACGAGTCCATGATACATCCGCTGATGAGTATAAAAAGAAGATCTGGCGAGTCAGGTAAGATGTGGTTATCCGGGGGTGCATTAGTCACAGCAAAAGAGCATGTTTCGTGGGAAAGAAAATACCGTAAATGGCTGTAAATGACTAGGAGGGGTGACGAGATGAGCAAATTTGCGGGTAAAGGTGGGTGCGGCTAATGCAGAAGGAGAGTAATTGGAAATCAATGGACGAAGCCATCGACCACATAAGATAGGCTGCTAAAGATAAGTAGCTGTCCTCCCAATGAGTCATTGAGGCAATGCAGTGACCTGAGGTGAACAGTAAATAGGTCACTTCGATGTTCGTAGTTTAAGGAGTGTATACGGAAATGCGTTAAAAGATACCTGAAAAGCTTTTTTAATGCACAGTTCAAAATAATATTGATATAGGCGCGAGACAACGCTGTCGTGAACAGGTAAGCCAAGTATTACTCCCATGCATTCTGGAGAAACCTACCATAAGGCACTTAGGTTGAATAATTCTTTCGGGCGGATTTTTCATATCTCCGTCATCCTTCAGTGTACCATGCGGTGCTGTCTTACAGTCAGGTTACGCCATATTCTATAATTTGCCTTTTGCTTACGTCACATTTGCTTACAGGGTGAATACACCTTGATTGATTGGCTCAAAACGCAAGCGTGGATGAAAACGAGAATATGTCAGAATTCCAGATTGTGGAATCAAAACCCCAGGTAGCGCGATGCGAACACTGCACTAACTACTCGCCGAATTTCTTTTTATGCGTATTGGAAAAATAAATATTTTGAGAATAATAAAGGAAGGAAATCGTATGTTAATAAATATTTTGAGAATAATAAAGGAAGCAAATCGTAATAAAGGAAGCAAATCGTATTTTTTTATTTTCGCAATAGCCTTGGGCAATAATTCAATAAAGCCGGTATAGCCTCCAGTGTTCCAAGTTACGTGCAGGTACTAATATGGCCTTGTGTCTACCGTCTGCGATCGCATTTATTTGGTTATCCGCCCTGCCGCCCATGGAGGGATCCAGGTCCTCGCGGAGGTGTCAGTTGCGGATGGGGCGATATCATTTTAATATATTTGAGGCTAAATACCGCTTGATTAACTTTGCCACATCAATTAAAAGGGATTGGCCAAAAATGGGCACGTTCCAATATTGCACACGTACTGCGGAAGGTGTCTGTTCGGGAACACACCCAGTCGCACATACCCAGTGAACCAAGTGTTGAACTAGGCAAGACAGCAGCCAGCCAGAAGAGTTCTATTCGGGCGCGGCTTGGACACTTTACAGAAAAATCATGATAAGTGATAGCAATCACAAATTTCTCCATCCAAAAAAATTTTTTACAGTGATAAATATGTGCTCCATGAAAGTAATCGAGTAATTACTGAAACCTAATCGATCACATTTACGTTACTCTCCTGTCACTCTTTATATAGATTGCTCAAACATAGTAAATTCAGCGAGTGGTATTGTGCTTTCAGTGTGTCCTCTGTAGCCCTCACGAGTTGCCTTCTCTAACAACTGCTTTTCGAAATTTTTGTCGGCAACCTTCCCTAGCTTTTACTTGAGAACGCCGGCAGCGACCATAAATGATCATTATGCAAAAAAGAGGTGAGGGCTGCAGATTTATTTATTTATTTATTTATTTATTTATTTACATTACATCTAAGGGCCCTCACACGAGGGTATCACGAGATCTGACACAAGAGTAGAGAAGTGGACAACAGGAACGCCGACTATCAACTGAAGGTAGCACTGAAGCGAAAAAAGCAAGAAGACACAAAACTCATCTGCGCAAGCTCAGGAATGGTATCGCCACGTGTCAATCGGGTACATGCGCCAGTCTACGTGAGAGATAACTGTTAAGGCCGTTAATCTCTTCCTTATGTAATGTAATCTGAGGCTGACTCACGCACGCACTTCCACCATTATAGATATGCCATGCCTCTACCATAAGACGCGCATCTTCATTCTTATGCCTGTACAATATCGCGCATTCATCTAACTCGGGCTCTCAGTTACAGTCTTGGCAATGTAGGGAAAGATTAGAAGGCGATCCTCCGGTTAACGACATTTTATGTTCCATTAGCCTTTGATTGATACACCGTCCCGTTTGCCCTACGTAGAACTGGCCACAGCTAAGGGGAATTTTATAAACCACACCCATACGACAGTCAGTAAAACTGTTGTTCTTATTGTGCTTCACTAGACAAATATCTGTTCTTTTTTTTTGCCTTTTACCAGCTCCTTTTTCCTCTGTACGGCAGCGCATATCTTACCTAGCTTATTGGGAGCTGTGAAAGCAACATTACCATCATATCTACTTGCAACCTTTTTAAGCCTGTGCGACACTGACTGAATCTACGGAATAGACATGCACTACTGTTTTTTTGCTATTACTGCTTTCTGTAAACACGTTCGTCCCCCTCGAAACCGACTTCTTTTGGCGGTCAGCCACAGTGGTCACTGCTACACTAGGATAACCTGCTTCTAATAGGCGCCGGACCTCCAAATTATAGCTGGCGCGCCTTTTAAGCATGCAGGATCTGGTAAAAGAAGACTTAAGGCAAGACATGGCAATTCCCTTTTTTACTACTTTGGAATGCTTGGATTGAAAGTTTAGCAACGGCTTCGAAGCACCCCTCACCTCTTTTTTGCATAATGAACACTTACCAACTAACTCAGCTTTGTGCCGTTCTAATAAATGATCTCTTACGTGCGCACTGAGACAAAGATCAATGTTGTAACATACGAAGATCTTCCGCACATGATTGTTGTTACTCCATGCTCCAAAACTGGCGTCAGAGTCCTCTATGAAGCAGAGCACTACATTGTTGCTGGTGATAGAAAAGGGGTGATCGCCATGGGGGCCAAAGAAGAGTCGAAGAAGCTTCCCTAGGCAATTTCCTGGCATCATCGTCCTAAGTGGTCATCGCTATCGAACATATATAAAGACCGGTGCAAATCGTCGGCGAACAACTTGTGCAGCTTCATGATAAGAAACAAATACTGATCGCGTGGGTCTGCCAGTCTAGAACACGAATGCCCGGGAGGCTACTGCGTGCCCCCGACTATGGGCCTTCTAATGGAGTTCCCGCAAAATTCTACGCGCTTAAACATCCGTCGCCAATAGAAATTTGCCTCGTAATAACTGGTTGAATTGGTTACTGTAAAATGTAATCGAAGAAGAGTGAGTGTTGCCGAGTCAAAAATTCAACTGAATGCAGGTGATCAATAACCTGTAATGTGTTAGGTACAAGTCTCGTTCGGGTATATACCCAGTGGCACAGGTAGTCTGCTTGCCAAGTCTTCAGCCAGCATATAACTAATGGCCGAAGATAGTAGACAACTTGAGTCACTGTGCATGTCCCAGTGTTAATTGTGTGGCAGAACTCAACCATCCAAAGGGGCCAAAGTAACGAATGAGAGCGCTTTAATATATATATACACTTAAATTCACAAGAACCTCGCGCTGAGCTGAAAAAACGGCCAAATGCGCCTCGCCACCGAGCTATTGGCTCAACACGACTGAGAATACTCCGAAGTCTTCCTCGGTCACTTCAAATTTGCATTTCGCAGCTGTGTCGAGCGTCGCGCACCGATCGGCGACGAGGACGAGCAACGCTGCGAGACGGTGCATCGTCCCGTACGTGCCTGTCGCACAGCCGCTGAACACGAGCTCCTCGATGACTGCTATCTGTGGACAGTCGGGAACAGCTCGGCGACGCGGATCTGGCGTTGCCGCGTAGCACCGCGCTTTATCGCCTGAGCCACGGGCACGTCGATCCAAATCTCTGAGTAGACGAGTGCGCACATGGCGTCACACCTGTCCAACAGGTAGCACAGCATGCTCACGCTCGCGCTCGAGAAGTGCACGCTCACGATCTCCAGCTTGTCGAGCGTGGTCGCTGTGGAGCGGAGCGCGTCCATCAGGTCCCTGCTCGCGTTGTCCAACAGGTGGTAGTGGAGCCTGGCGTGGATAAGGTTGTCGGTGAACTGCAACTGCTTTGGCGACATCCGCGATTCGCGCAGCTCCAAGAACTGGATGGAGAGGTGCTCCATCAGCGGACAATGAACCAGAATGAACGGGCACCTGCGCTGCTTGTTGGAATCCAGAGCAACCACGCGTCTCCACAGGGAAGCCAGGGCCAGCCGTGTTTCGCGTAGCTCGATGACAAGCCACAGGAAGTTGTTCCATGGGGACAGCTCCGCAAGGTGGAAGCACCCGTCGGTTCCGCTGGCCGTGCATGACTTGTCCAGGTCCTCCTGGTGATGGCTCAAGATGCTCCGCACGCTGCGAAGGCTGGTTGACCGACCGGCACACGCTGGGACAGCTGCAGACCAGGCACGCAGCAGACTCTCGTAGGCGGCCGCTCCGCGGTCCTTTATTTCAGACCTGCGGTCAAACACCTGTCGTGCTCGCACTCCATTCTACGTTCACGTAGAACATGGCTAAGGCTTGGTTTGTGCCTATTTTAAGATTAAGCATCGCCAAGTAACAATACAAAATTAGCCTAACATTAATCTCATATATACAGAAAGCGTGTGTACTGTTTGTTGAAAAATGACTTGCCACTACTGAAACTGATGGCAGCCGACGGGCTACTCGTGAGGTGACGATGTGCAGCTTCCCTACTTAGATACTGCATATTATGGTAGTGAGGCATTGCGATGAAAGCACGACTGGTGTTACCCAAACGAAATGCGGGAAGCACGCGGATGCGACTGAAATCGTGCAGTGTATCATAGAATATCGAAGCTTTGTCTACTCCGTCTCTTCAGCAGTTTGAAGTGTCAGAGAACGCCTCGAAGCCTCCACTTCGCTGGTGTATGTGAAGTTAAAAAGAAAAAAAATCACCGCAAGCGTTATATTTCTGCCTTCTTCCATGTCCTGCTGGAACATGATACGTTCTTCGCGTCAGCCATGACTACGCTCTTAGGTACTAACAGCGTAAATTCAAACGCGAACAAATCGAAAGGTACTAGGCTGTGCAGTTGCGTTCGTAGCTTTACATGCCTGTTTAACAGAACCCTAATTCCGGGACCGCAGTGCGGCCTTGGGTCGACAGCATGCTTAAAGACTGGCTACAGCAGAAATGGCTTGCCGATTATTTTCTCTTGCTCGCACTTGCATTTATTGCGAAATGTCTCCCGCGTCTGGGACAGTAGTACTGCAGCTAGCATTATAGTACGGGTGTACCTCGAGGGAGAATCGAATCCCCGACCTCGTGCTAAGAAGGAGAGCGCGATACAGCCACTAAGCCTCCACGGCGTGTGAAAAGGCTTTTCTTAAACCGCACTGAGTGACGAAGCAGAGAGCGAAATAAAGGTCTTACGCTTTCGTTGGAGCTTTGCCGTCGCGTCAAGTCCTTCGTCTCCGTCCACTGCGTAGCTGAGCCGCATCTAGGTGTAGATGCAGTGCTGGACGAAATCCCTGGAACGGAGCTGGAACTTGGGTCGCGTGGTTCGCACGAGCATCTGCGCGATTCTGTGGGCACGCCTTGCCCGTGGCACGCTCTCTCGGGATTCCTTCGCGAGACGCGAGGTTGTCTGCGCGACGGAACCGAATACGATGAAGAACCGAACTACCCAGAAGTACCCAGAACTACCCAGTGATGGCGACCAACAGTGGAAGTTGCCAAGTGATCGCTCGTAAGTCTTAAGGAAGCTGTCGCTGCCTGCTCCCCGTTCGCTTCGGCTTCTGTCACTTGGCCAGGTTTTGGGTGATATTAGGCTTTACTAATCTTATTTCTTGAGCTCTCACTAATTCTAACGCCACCTTCTTCCTAGGCGGATGTCTAAAAACTCCCCAGGCAGGGGTTTGTCCCCATGGGCGGCCTCTATTCCAACGGATGAATTACCTCTAGATTTGTTCATCCGCAGTGGTGTGAGCAACATCCCGGTGGCTCTGGTTCCTTCAAATGGAGGCTTTATACGTCTAACCAATCCCCAGGCGATCCAGAAATCCCTGCAAGCTGCTACCTCTTCATACCAGAACATCACGGAAGTGAGGCAGTTCGGCCGCGGAGGTATCGTGTGTCGATCGCCAGACCAGTCCTGTGTCGCGGATTTGCTAAAGTGCTCGTCATTCGCGTCATTACCGGTGAGTGCCTTCATCCCTGCTCACCTCGCCTGCACTAAGGGAATAGTCAGAGGTGTCGATGCTGATCTTTCTCCCGCTGAAACACTTGAGAGATTGTCTGGGACTGGAGTAATTGCTGTTTACCGATGCACTCCAGTGGTAGACAATAAGCGGGTCCCAACAGAATCAGTGATTGCGACTTTTGCTGGAACTTCCTGCCTGTCAGAGCTAAAGGTGTGGCCCCTTGTGTTCAGAGTTGAACGCCTGGCGTCGCGTCCGATTCAATGCCGCAATTGCTGGCGATACGGCCATAGTATGGCAGGGTGTAAATCAAGACAACGTTGTTGCGCATGTGGGGGAGAACACGCTCAAAGTAATTGTAATGCCCAAGAAGAGCGATGCTGTCTCTGTGATGGAAATCATCCAGCCAATTATTTAAACTGTTCTGTTAGGGCTCAAGAGTTACAGGTGATTGAAATAATTGATCGTCGACGCTGCTCTAGGATGGAGGCCATAAACATTGTGAAAGAAAGGGCATCTGGCTATGCGGGGACAATAGGTAGACAAAATCTTACCACGGACCGATCACTTACTGCAACTATAGAGGCCGCTGTGGAAAAGGCAGTTACAAAAGCTATGGAAAGGTTGGCAATGAGCCTTGGTGAATGTATCTCCCAAGCCGTTTCTAGTCATTTATCTCATTTGATGCAAACTACCTGCCCAGCTCCTGTACCAACGCAAACAATTGATCCTGAGCACCAAACTAACCATGAAAGATCATACACCAATCCTTGCAATAATGATATTGGACTTTCAAATCCCTCTTCTGCGGGCCCTACAACTTGTAATCTGATTAATACAGATTTGGAGATGACAGAGGTAGAACAAAATGCTCGAGCATATAAAAGAACCATGTCGTCTATTAGTGAAGACTCCTCCCCCGGTCCTCACTCAAAGGCGAAGAAAAGTCAGTCCAGTGTTGTTCTAAAGGATAACATTCTGCAGAAGGCAGTTTCGACTGCGGCACTTTCCAAAAAATAGGATCACTAAAAATGCTTCAGTGGAACTGCCGCTCTTTATATTCTGCATCAGTAGATTTAACTTGTTTAACTTCTCAACTAAATCCTGATTTAATTATGTTACAAGAAACGTGGCTAAAACCTGAGAAATCTTTTCAACTGAAATTCTACAGGTCATTTCGATTAGACCGTCCTACAAGAGGTGGCGGATTACTTACACTTATCTCATCTAAAATTTGCCATAAGGCTAAAATTTCATTTCAAGTTTCTACTCCAGAGTGTGAAATCCTAGCTATAAAATTGGTTCTCCCGGGATGTTCTCCTTTTACCGTAGTTAATGCATATTTTCCATCTGGCGTACAGGACACTAGCACACTGGATAGTGTTCTTAACTCTTGTGGACGTGACATTGTGATCTCAGGTGATTTCAATTCTCACCATATCTCATGGGGTTTAAGAACAGATTTGTGCGGCACCCGATTGTGGAACTGGTCGTTGGGCAATCGCCTCACGTGTGTAAACTCCGGATCTGTTACGTTTGTTAGAGGCCGATCTTACTCTTCACTAGATCTTACATTCTCTGGCCCGAGTCTCTCCGTAACTTCTTGGTCGACTATTGATTGTTCGACAAGCAGTGATCACCTTCCGATAGTATTTGACGTTGCACATCCGGTAACATTTATAGGTGTTCAGGTTCGAACCTTCATAAATTACAACATTTTTAAAAAATGCTTACGAAATGTTGTTTCATCTCTGTCTGATGCGCCTACAGAACAAAAAACCACGATTATCTGTTCCGCTTTGGAAAGTTCTCAAAAAAAGGCTCAATTTGAGATTGGATTGAATAAAAGAAATTCTTACAGTCCTTGGTGGAATGAAGAATGCACTCGAGACTACAGAAAGAGAAAAGCTGCTTGGAAAAAATTATTGCATAACCAGAGTCCCCAAAATTGGAGTGACTATAAATTTTTCGAGCTGTCTTTAAACATACAGTTTCTAAAGCCAAAGATGAATTCGACTGTAAGCATTTTGATTTCTTATCTAACAATAAAAATAAGCGTGCATTGTTCCGTTTTCTCCGCGGTAGAAAAATTCTTCCGCGTCAAATTAATATTGACTCTATAATCTTAAGTAGCGATGAAATGAAACAATCACTAGAAGAAATCGCGAAGGGATTAGAAATTAGATTTTCTTCTGTCTTGCCAAGTGGTTCTCGCTTACGAAGGGCATCAGATGATTTTACAGAAATCTCCATGTTAGAATTGGCTGAAATCGTGGAGCGACTTCCAGATTCAGCTCCCGGTGTGGATGGGGTAACATCTACTATGCTCAGAATTTTATTTAAGGAAGCTCCCGATGACCTTTTAGCTATTGTAAATCACTCAATTTGCTTCTCATGGATTCCGTCTGCGTGGAAAATTGCTAAAGTCATCCCTATTCTTAAAAATCATGGGGAAGGATATAAAATAGATAACATTAGGCCAATTGCGCTAACTTCAAATTTGGTTAAATTAATTGAAAGAATTCTATATGCCCGCATGCTTAAATTTATACAGAACAAGGACTTGCTTAGCCCCTGCCAAATTGGATTCCGACCATCATGTTCAATTTGGCATGCTCACGTGGACCTAGAAAGTAGAATAAAATTAGCACGGCGACAGAGAAAAATATGTGCCCTTGTGACATTAGACATTTCCAAAGCCTACGACAGTGTAGAACACTTAATTTTATTAGATATATTGCGAAATATAGAGATTCCAAATTATTTTTCAAACTGGATTGGTGAATTTTTAAATGGAAGAACATTTTACTGCAGTCTGAGAGGCGTTTCCTCGAGTATATATAATCAATCACGAGGTGTTCCTCAAGGAGCTGTCACTTCACCATTACTATTTAATATTCTGATGTGTTCCATTCCTCTTCATCAAGATGTACAAACATACGTATACGCGGATGACATTGCTTTCTTCGCATCAGACAGTGATATTCACTCTCTATATTATCGACTACAAAACTACCTCAACGCCATAGAAACCTGGTTAAACAAAATTCGCCTTTCACTTAACGTTAGAAAATCCTCGATATTGGTTTTCCCTCTTAACAATCCCGTTAATATATCGATATCCTATCGCCTCGAGACTATACCTCAAGTGGAGTCGGTGAAATACTTAGGTGTAGTATATGACGGTTCCCTCAACTGGCTCGGCCATATTGACCATATCGTTAAAAAAGGAGTACGAGCAGTTGGTATGCTACGTAAGCTGTGCAATAGTCGGTCCGGAATGCGGAGAGATCCACTTTTAATGATATACAAGATGTATGTGCGGCCCATTTTAGAATTTGGATGTGTTTTATTTTCTGGTGCCCCAGCTTATAAATTACGTCCCCTTGTTCTACTTGAGCGGGAAGCCATACGACTGTGTTGCGGATTACCGAAATATGTTGCCAATAACATATTACACCAAGAAGTCAGGTTGCCTTCAATATTGTGTAGATTTCGGTTACTGACGGTGCAAACAGTCTTGAAATTGTATGAATCCCCTATTAGAAGATTGAAATACATATTCATTTCTCAGCCTGCACTTTTCTTCGGAGTACACTGGCATCGTTTTCATACACCACAGGTCGTCTTCGTACAAACATTGATAAATCCCTTAAATGTACGTCTCTGGGAGGTACCGCCTATTTGTGATGTGCGAGAGAACCTAGAAATTATATTTGATGACGTCTACCCAAATAATGCAAAACATCTCCCTTATAATATATTAAACGGCTTATTACAGGATCATTTATTGAGTTTAGCTATAAGTACGGTCATTGCGACAGACGCCTCACAGTGTGAAGAAAAATCTGGAATTGGCATTTTCTCTCCCTCTCTAAACTGGTCATTTGCAATCAGGATTCCGGACTTTTATTCCGTATTTTTGGCTGAATTTCTGGCTGTAGTCCTAGCCTTACGCAAACTAAATCTGTCAACATCGGCGGTAGTAATTATAACAGATTCTTTATCCTTATGTTCCTCGCTCACAGCAAATGGTGTCACTAACCTTTTACGTACATTTCATTTTCTAGTGCCTGCCCACATAAATTTAATTAGATTGCTTTGGGTGCCTGGACATAAAGGATTAGTCATGAATAAAATGGCTGACAGTCTCGCGAGAGCGGCCCTCAGTGGCCCTGTATTACCATTACTTCCTACAATAGCTTACCTGACGACTACTAGATTCAGGAGATATACAATTACTCAAGACTTCTTGAACCCAGCTGTAGCAAATTTTTCAGAATATCGACACCTCCTATTCCCTTGGCCTAAAAATTCCTTTCACACCAGAAAAACTGAAGTCATCTTTACCCAATTACGTTGTCGAATACCAAAATTAAACTTCTATCGTCACAGGGCAGGTCTGGTGCCCTCCCCTCTGTGCCCAGTCTGTGGAGAAGATGAAACAATAGATCATTTTTTCATATTCTGCCGCCGTTTCACTTCTTTAAGAAAAAATCTAGAATCAAGATTTACACAGCTTGGTTTGAGCTTTTCAATTATAAATATCCTTTCTCTAGGAGCCTCCTCTCTTGGACAGTGCCACAGGGATATTTGCTCAACCGTGGAGGATTTTATAATTGCTACAAAGAGATTGTCTTGAATTCTTAAACATCTTATTTTTGTTCATTTCCTCCAGTTAGCTTTACCATTTTCAGTTTTTTAATAAAGATAGCCTAATTTCATCCAAATCTTGGCCAATCCCCCACAGAGGGTGTGCGCCATCGCATAAGGAATACCATACCATACCATACCCAGAAGTGAAAGGCGCGCGTTATGAAACGCGCGATCCTAAAATTTCATTTGCGAGAACAGTAAGTGGACAACTTGTTATCGGTGCATTTATTTCATCATTTATCATTAGTACAGAAGGAAGTGGCGGAGTGACAACAACAGTCATGGGGACCACCTAATAGTAGTTTAAGAATATAGTATATATTACATTGTGGCAACATAGAAGTGGCAGACATCATATTACACAAGGTTAATGAAGCAACGTGGTCCCAACGTGGGAGTAGCCCGCTCTATGGGACCTTGCGCCCCGTAGCTCGCAGGACCTTTCTAAAAAGTTACTCCATCCATCCATCCATCCATGAAGCACATGGTCAAATACAAGAAGGTGCTTACAATAACTGAAGTTCAAGTCAAACACAAGCAAATGAAATAGATACTGCGCAACTGTAAAAGAAAACGTAGTAATTGACGCATTAAGAGCATAGGAATGGCCTATGAAAGATCACGAGGTTGATGTATCAGATAACTGGAAAGAGAAATATGCTTTCAATGTCCTAAGCGCAATGAATAAGGACGGAGAAACTCCCGAAATGCGGGACAGAAGAGCTGGGCGTCTTTTTCCATGCCTGCTTTTTTTTCTATTCCCAGGACTCAACACGGGACGCCAATGGAAGGAAGACTGTGTGGGTAACGAGACTGGCCCGCTAGTTTACAATAGGGATCATATAAAGGTCTAACTTCCCAACAAGCGCGAATTGATCGTTCTACATTGTATTTGTAGAAATACATGATTAGGCCATTTTAGGGCAGTCACCGTACATGTGCGGAAGCGTAAATGATTACCGAATGATGATGCAGGTAAAGTGTGGTTCACTTTTAAACACCACAATCTAACTCATGATTTTCACTTTGCGGGCACTCAGTAGATGCTGTCTTCGTGGATGCATTTCAATCCACGATGTCACCAGTGCCAAATATTGTTTTTTCGCCGTATGGTGAATGCAGAATAAGTGTTGGATTTTGTTGCAATTTTCTTTGTAGTTCAGAGTGGAGTGGAGTTCAGAGGGGAGGAAGTTCAGAGTGGAAAAGAGAGCGCGAAAATCACGACACGTACACAAAAAGAAACTGTTGAAAGAAAAAGTTGTTTTTTTTTTCCACCATGACTTCGAGCCTATATTCGCGCAAGTGCATAGACGATTTCCCACAATTGCGAATTTCCCATCAGAAAACGCGCATCAATATATGGTGTCCAGATACACATCACACATTCCTTCGCCGATTCTATCCTGTGGCCACCATCGTGTGTAACAGCGGGTGTTGAGGTCTCTGCCCTCGGCGACGGGTGCCTTTTACAATGTGCTAAACTGAACGCGGGTTTCGTATGCATTTTAGCTTGTCGTATACAGCGTACAGCCTGAATGAAAACAAGAGGTAACTTCGCAGTATGACAAGTGCCTGGCGTATGCGAAGATAGCGTGCTGTGCTGTAGCGACATCGGCAAGCCGCGATGTTGAGGGACATGCTGAACTGCTGGGTCCTCAGGTATGTTTAGCAGTGCTATAAAGTTGGACAGCGCTTAATAAAATGCCAGTGCTTGGCGTCGTTTTCTCAGCTGCGTCAGGATGCCGCTACGGTGATCACGAAATTGCTAGAATTCTATAAGCAATAACAGCGCAGAGGAAAGTAGCAGGCACATGAGAACTTAAAGGCGAAATTGTAAGATGCATAAAGCAGAACACACAAGGCACCATGAACAATGGAAGATTATGACAACTGTTCCGCATGTATTATTTAATTAGCCGCGCGCATGCCTTAAGAACATTGTATGCGGAGGACTGGGAGAATACATGTTGGTACGGGGAGAAGAGAGGTTTAAAATATATTTAAAGGGTATTTACAAAGCACTCACTGGCATTAAGCGAGTCCGCGCGACATCAGCCGTCGCCATCTCCCGTACTGCCGCAGCTTCTCCCTGGCCGCTGTGCTTGCTCACAGGAACCCCGGCGGCGAAGGCGCCTGTCCCGGATCTCGCTAGATCGTCCGAGTATTATCGCTTGATGTGGGTCACATGCATGACATCGGTGGAAGGTCGAGATATGGTGGAATCGAGAGGCGTGATTTCACATGTAACGTCGGTCACTTTGCGCAAGGCAAGGTACGGGCCACAGTAAGGAGAAATCAACTTCTCGCAAAGGCAAACTCGCCGTGACGGTGTCCGAAGAAGAACCATTTCACCACGGTTGAAGTGTGCATCGCGGTGACGGGCATTATGGAAGCGTCGTTGCTTTTCCTGCGAAGCGGTAAGGCGCAGGCAGGCAATCTGGCGTGCTTCAGCAGCTCCGAAGATGGCGTCAAGTGTGGGGTGCATTCTGACGATTTGTCAAGAACGGCGGGTAGGAGCGTGTCACATGGCAGCGTGGGGTTTCTTTCGTACAAGAGATAAAACGGAGAAAACCCCGCACAGTCATATCGGGAGGAAATATAGGGAAATGTCACGAAGGGCAGAGCGACGTCCTAGGAATGATGGTCGGTAGATGCATAAATAGAAAGCATGTCTTGAATAGTAGTATTAGACGCTCCGTCCGGCCATTGGTCTTAAGGCGGTACGCCGTTGTCAAATTGCGTTTTGTAGCGCAGGAGTGCAAGAAGTCCTGGACAATCTTTGATGCGAAATAGCAGCCCTTGTCTGTGGGGAACAGCCGAGGAGCTCCGTGGTTGAGCATAATGTCTTTGAGGAGGAAGCAGGCGACGTCGGTTGCACATATGCTCGGTAGAGCCCAAGTGATCGTGTACCGGGTCGTGCAGTCGGTAACGACTGCTATACACTTATTTCCGCAGGCAGGTAGCGTGAAAGAGTCACAAATGTGAAGACCAACCCTGAACAACGAATCTGATGGAACGTCAAAGGGTTGAAGGCAGCCATCTGGTAGCACTGTTTGTGTCTTGTGGCGCTGGCATTGTTCACTGAAAGCGACATTAGGCAGGCGGAACGGCAAGTACCGGGCCATAAGAAGCGACCTCGAACACGGTCATACGTTCTAGAGCGAGGTGACCTGCGCTATAGGAACATCTTGTAGCTGTGCGACGATAGTTTGATGCATCATGTGGGAATAATCAATATCAGTTCAGGACTGTCAGGATGCATATTGTAGTTGTACAAGACGCCATCCTGCAGCACAAACATACGCAGAGAAGGGGAAGGTGTCTCAGAAGTCATCCGGAGAAAAAGGTCTCGCAAGTAAAGGTAAGGGTCACGTCGGTGCTCACTGCGCACGGTGTGAAACGTATTCGTTCGCTGGCAACGCCCTACCTGCTAGTGCTGAGTTTGTCGCTGCTGCTCTAGGAGCCCAATAAACCCCCCTTTGCAATAATAATAATAATATTTGGGGTTTTACGTGCCAAAACCACTTTCTGATTATGAGGCACGCCGTAGTGGAGGACTCCGGAAATTTTGACCACCTGGGGTTCTTTAACGTGCACCTAAATCTAAGCACACGGGTGTTTTCGCATTTCGCCCCCATCGAAATGCGGCCGCCGTGGCCGGGATTCGATCCCGCGACCTCGTGCTCAGCAGCCCACCACCATAGCCACTGAGCAACCACGGCGGGTTCCCCTTTGCAATATATATATATATATATATATATATATATATATATACATATATATATATATATATATATATATGCAGTCCCTTTGGTTGACAGCACACGAAATTGCGGACACCTAACACAAGATATTTACCGTCATAATTAAGTGCCCCTCTGTGTGCAGTCATCAAAGGTGTCTGAGTAGCACAATATCGAATGATTTCGAGGAGGAGCTAAATATCATGCGTTAAACTGGCGGAACGAAAACTGATAAGCTTGACATTAAGCCACAGGAAGACATCGTTGTGGATTAGATGACAAAACGCGAGTGCGTGATACATTTGCTGATGAGATTAAAAAGAAGTGACGGGTCACGTAAGATGTGGTTATACGCGGGTGCGTTATTCACAGCAACAGAACGCGTTTTGTGGGAAAGAAAATGCAGTAAATGACTGAAAATGATTAGAAGAGGTGATCAGATGAGCACATTTGCTGGCATAAGGAGCGGTGGACTAATGCAGAGCCAGAATAAATGGAAATCACTGGGATGATTGGTCCCGCATTGGATATCAGATAGGCTGCTAAAGAGAAATAGCTGTCCTCCCAATGAATCACTGAGGCAATGAAGTGACCTGAGGTTAACAGTGAATAGGTCACTTCGATGTTCGTAGTTATAGGAGTGCATTCGGAGTGCATACGTAGCCCTTGATTCCCCTTTGCACATCCATTACAGGTGATTGGCCGAGAATGGGCACATTCCTCTATTGCACACGTACTGCCGAAGTTGTCTGTTGAGGAACACACCCAGTGGTACATATCCAGTGACTTAATCGGTCTACTCGGCGAGGCAGCAGCAAGCAGCAAGTTGTCTATTCGGGACCGGCATGGATACGTTACAAAAATTACAGGAACCCGTGTGGGTTTCCTTTGTAGGAATTGCTACCAGTGGGTGGATGTCTGATTTTTCTCTTTAGAGATTAAAAAAGAATAAACCGTAGCAATGAGGAATTTCTCCTCCGAAAAGTAATTTTTTAGAGTGACCGATTACTACTCCATGAAATTATTAGGGCATTTTCTGAAACGTAATCTTACGCATGAAATGATTATCTTACGCAGATGATTATTGTTACACAGTGTTCCAAAACTGGCGAACGAGTCCTCTGTGAAGCAGAGCATTACGTTGTTCTGTTGATAGATAATGGGTGTGATCGCCATGGGGCTAAATAGTTGAAAAAACTTCCCTAGGTGGTTTCCTGTCGTCATCGTTCTAAGTGGTCATCGCTATCGTCTATATAGAAAGGCCGGTGCAAATCGTCGGCGAACATCTGGGGCAGGTTCATGATAGGAAAAAATACTGATCGCATAGGTCGACCGGTCTGAACACGAATGCCCGAGAGGCTACAGCGTTCCATCGACCGTGGGCCTTCTAATTCCATGAAAATTCTATGCGCTTAAAGCTGCGTTGCATACGGAAGCTTGCCTCGTGATAACTGGTCACATGTAATTCGTTACTGCAAAAAGTAATTGGAGTGAGCATCGCCGAGTGAAAATTTCAACTGAATCTGGGTAATTAATAACGTGTAATGTGTTCCGTCCAAGCCTCATTCGGGCATATAAATAATTACAAAGGTAGCCTGCTTGCAAAGACAGCAAGCAGCATATAGCCAATGGCACAAGTTACTAAACAACTTTAGTCACTGTGTTTCTCCCATTGTCTGCGTGACATCATTCAACCATCCAAAGTGGCCAAAATAGCAAACGAACGCTCTTTAATATACACTGACGTACGCAAGAACCTCGCGCTGAGCTGAAACAACAGCCAAATGCGCCTGCTCACGCATCCATTCGCTCAACGCACTTGAGCGGTTTTCGTGGTACAACTCAGCCACTTCAAAGTTGATCTTCTTGAATGTCTCCAGCTTCACGCGCCGACTGGCGACGAGGACGAACAACGTTGCGAGACCGTGCAGCATCCCGCACGTGCCTTTCGCACAGCCGCTGAAGATCAGCTCCTCGATGACTGTGGAACAGGACACCAGGTCGGCCAGCACGGAGCGAGAGTGATTCGTCGGCAACAGCTCGGCGACGTGGATCTGGCGCTGCCGCCTAGCACGGCGTATTATCGCATCTAGGCCTGAGCGCCGGGCACATCGATGCAGTTCACAAGTAATACGAGCGTGAGCATGACGTCGCCCGTTTCCAACGGCTCGCACAGCATGCGGACGCCCACGCTCGAGAAGCGCACGCTCACGATCTCCGGCGTGTCGAGCGTGGTCACTGTGGAGCGGAGCGCGTCCATCAGGTCCCTGGTCGGGTAGTCCAGGAGGTGATGGCAGAGCCTGGCGTGCCTCAGGTGTTCGCTAAGCTCCACCCCGTCCCGTAACTCGATGGAGCAGTGCTCCTTCAACGGCCAACGAACCAGAAGGAACGCGTGCCTGCGCCCCGTGTTGGAGGCCAAAGGAACCACGCGTTCGCGCAGGTAAGCCAGGGCCAGTCGTCCTTCGCGTAGCTTGATGATGATGACCCACAGGAAGTTGCATGCGGACACCTCAGCAACCTGGCAGCACCGATCGGCTGCGCTGGCCGTGCATGACTTGTCGAGGTCTACCGGGTGATGGCCCGAGATGCTCCGCACGCAGTGAACGTTGGAGAAGAGCTGGTTGACCGACAGGCACACGATGGGACAGCTGCCGACCAGACACGCAGCCGACTCACGTAGCCGGCCGCTCCGTGATTCCATCTTGCAGACCTGTGGACAAACACATGTCGTCCTTGTACTGCACTCTGCTGCCGGCACAGCAAATGGCTGAGGCGTCGTTTAACTCATTGAAGATTAAGCATCGCCAAGTAACGTTATAAAACAAGCCTAATATTCATCTTATATTTACAGAAAGTTAACGTGTGTGAAGTTTGTTGAAAAATGCCTTACCTTTGTGAAACTAACGGCAGCCGTCGGTGTGTTCGTGAGGTCAGAATTTACTGTATTAGATTTACTGTACTGTAGATACTGTATTTTACGGTAGTGAGGCACTGCGATAGGAACTAGCCCTGGCGTTCGCCAAGCAAGGAGCGAGTACCACGCGGATGTGAGTGAAATCGTGCAATGTGCCCTAGAATGTGGAAGTGGTCTCTACTCCTTCAAGAGCGCAGCTTCAAGTCCCATAGAACACCTCGTAACCTGCAGTTTACTACCAGAGAATTATGAAGCCCAACGTAGAAATATCAGTAACCTTCATTTCTTCACGCAGAATGAAAACGTCATCTCCCAAAGCAAAGTTTTAGCTGAATTTTTCTACGTGACTGAACACTGTCAACAGCGAATGAATACTGGCGCGTAAAGCTACCGGCCTATGTTCATGACGTGAATATGCCTCATGTATTGGGGAAGCGCCACAATGTAGGTTAAGCCTTTGAATAAACGAATAGATCGCGCTGCTGTGTATATGCAAGTACACCATGTGCATGTCAAGTGGAAAACACACACACAAAAGAAATCACTAGGCGCTTTATGGTTCCCACTTTACCCATGTGCTGCTGCGACATGTGTTCTTCGTGTCAGCCGTCCCTGTATTCTTAGGCACTAACATCAGAAATTCAAACGCGAACAAATCGAAAGGTAGAACGCTACGTTATGGCGTTTTGTGCTTAAATTGCACGCTCAACGACGACCTAATTCATGCACAGCAATGTGAATTTGGGTCGACAGCATGCTTAAAGGCCGGTTATTCGGAACAACATCACAATATTTAGGTGTATATAGTTCCATAGAAACGGCCTTCCGACGGTTTTCTCTTCTTCGCGCTTGTATTTGTTCCGAAATGTCTCCCGCGTCTAGAACAGAAGCAATGCGGCTCGCATTATAGTACGGGTATAGCTCGAGGGAGAATCGAATTCGCGACGTCATGCTGGGAACGAGAGCGCGATATAGCCACTAAGCCACCAGGGCCTGTGAGACAGCTTTTCGTTACCGCATTGAGCGATGAAGCAGATAGGGAAGCAAGGGTCTTACTCTTTCGTTGGAGCCTCGTGATCGCGTCAAGTCCTTCGGCCTCATCCAGGGTGTAGCTGGGCTGCCGCTAGGTGTGGACGCACTGCTGGACGAAATCCCTGGAGCCGAGCTGGATCTTGGGTCGCGCGGTTCGCACGAGCACCTGCGCGATTCTGGGGGTACGCCTTGCCCGTGGCACGCTGTCTCGGGATTCCTTCGCGAGACGCGAGGTTGACTGCGCGACTGAACCGAAAACAATGAAGAACCGAAGCGCCGCAAAATCGACGCGGACGATGCAAAACGCGCGATCTTAGAAATGTCATTTGCGAGAACGGTAAGTGGGCAAATCTTATCGGTGCATAATTAGCAACAGCGCAGTGAACTCGGACTCAGAATGGCGCAAGATTCGAAACACAAAATCAGCCTGTCTTTTTCAACCCCACTTTTTTGTCCTGTTCTTAATTATGCGTGATGCGAATCTTGCTTTTGTTTAGAGGAAAAGGGGGGGACACCAAGCGAAAGAAGGCTGTGTGATTAACAAGATTGGATAATCGTTTATGATGGTGATCATATAAAGGCCAATCTTTCAAACAAGCGCGAAGTGATATTCCTAACGTTAAGATAACACCTTTTATCTGTGTAAACGCACAATTTGGCCCTTTGAGGGCTGCCTCCGTACATGTGCGGTAGCGTGAACGAGCACCAAATGTTGACGCAGGCACCTTGTGGCCAACTTTTTGAAAACACAATATAACGCGCGGTTTTCACTTTTCGGCCACTCAGCAGATGCTGTCACTGCGTGTTCACTTCAATCCACTACTGTACCATTCCCAAATATTTGTATTTTTTTCATCGAAATGTGAATACAAAATATGTGCCGAATGTTGTTTTAATTGTTGTGATACTTCAGAATGGAAAAAGACAGTGCATGAATTACGACACGTGCCCGAAAACATACTTATGAAATTGAAAGGCTTTTTTTATACAATTGAGGCCTATATTCGCTCAATTGCATGACGAATTTCCCACGATTACGAATTTACCATCAGAAAGGACGCATCAATAGATGGTGTCCGGATACACATCGCACATTCCGTCGCCGATTCTATAGAGTGGTCCCCATCATGTGCTGGCAATAGCAGCTGTTGTAGTCTCTGCCCTTGGCGACCGGCGCCTTTCCCTTTGTAGTCAATTGAACGCAGGTCTTCTGTGGATGTTAACTTGTGCGCAGACCGTACAACTTGACTGAAAACAGCAGGAGTCTTTGCAGTACGCCAATCGCTTGGCCTCCGGGATCATTGGGCGCTGTGCTGTAGCGACAGCGGAAAGCTGCGATGTTGAGGGTCATGCTCAACTGCTGCGTCCTCAGGTATGCATTTCAGTGTTATAAAGTTGGGGAGCGCTTATTAAAATGCCAATGCTTGCGCCTCGTTTTCTCATCTGCATGAGGATGCCGCTTCGGAAATCACGATATTGCTAGATTTCTATGAGGAATACTCTCAGACGCAGAAAGAGCAACTTGCTCCTCTGTTTTCTGGACGCTTTATTTCGCAATATATCGGATTCAGATGCCCGGCTCCTATTGGCCAATTCTTGACATCAATAAGGGTATTTGGGTATCAAAGAAGGGTATTTGGATAAGTTCACTTATTCTTACTATTATGGTTGCACTTATTAACGGAGTTTATGAACAGGCTAATACTAATTACGTGCTTCCGGAAGAAGCCTACTATCTTATGCTTACGCCAGTGGCGTAGCCAAAAATTTTGTTCGAGGGCGGCTCACGTTGTAGTTCGGCCTGCTTCTTGCAGAATTTGTCGAGGGATCAAATACATGAATAATAATTGCATTGTCATCGCCAAAGATTCCGAAATTCTTCGACGCTACGTGTTGTCAAGACAAGTAAAATATGAATTTTTTCATTAAAGAATATATTCGTATGTCCCAAAAAGTGTGCCGTCAACTGATATCAATGCTTTCTCGTTTTTATGGATTTAATAAGTAAGAAAATATCCGTGAAATGAACGAGTTGAGGACAAATATGTCATTCACGAACCTTGTTTATATTTTTTTTACATATGCTACGGCCAGGGAGAAATGTCAACGGCGCTGTCCTTCATTTCAATGCATTGAGCAGTAGCAGCGGTCATCAGTCGTGTATCGCAATTGCATCGAAATTATAGTCGCAACAGAGATCACATATAGAAAGCAGCAGTTCTGCAAAATACACATTAGAAATGCGAAAATACCATGGAATACACAAATGCGAAGACAAAGCTCGATAAAGGGCAAGAAAGTGTCACTGAAATCAAAGTTCACTGCATGTATCCACAAAACCTCGCAACAACATGTTTAAATATACGTATAAGAACTCTATATATCTACGTATCTAAGCAAAAGTCACTGTATACAGGGTGTCTCAGCTAACCAGAGTTTAAAAATGTGCCGATTCACTCTGAGATGACGTGACGAAATGCATGTTGCTTGCTTTTGTATGTAGTGTGTCACGCGATATTTTCTATTCTTGCTTAATTAAATTTATAGTTAAGATTAATTACCCACTTCTGAAGTAACGGAGCCAGGAAAAAATTCAAATTAGAAAATTGCAGAACGGTTTGTAAAACGTGCAAATAAACAGTTCCTGTCTTTCTGTAAATTAAGTATTAGTGTATTTTAGCTTACTAAGGACGCCCGCGAAATAAAAAGACTCCCCGTAACATGTCCGCTTGCACGTCGTGATTGCACTGCTCCCAAACGTTCGGCGCACAGTCATAGGCAGGCTGCCGCGTAAAGCGCGACAGGGCAGCGACGTAGGTGTTGGCTGTCTCATTTACGCCAGTGATGTGCTCCCCTCGCGACAGTTCGTTATAGCCATAAGCAAACGCAGCGGTTATCGCTCGTGCTTCCGGAAGCAACAAGTGCGTCATTTCGCGATAGCTGTAAGGAAATTGAACATCCCAAAATAAAAAAAAAACCTCAGTTTTTAGAAGGCTCAAAATGGTAGAGTAAGAGTATCGCAACTGACCAGACGCAGTCCTTCACTGAATTTATGTTTATTTTTCATGCGCTTTCCCAGAAAATACTCGCAGATGTCACCTTGTGCAGCGATACAGCACTGGGATCTCCTGAGAAGGCTTGCTGTCGCTGCCTTGAGCACCATCGGTGAAATGCTGTGGCAAACTTCAATTATCTTCTCCTGTAAGGCATTTGGAGTCGTCGTTTCCGTCGTGTATACGTGATCCTTAATATAGCCCCACACGAAAAAGTCAATATGATTGAGGTCGGGTGACCTTGCCGGCCAAAGGACAGGCCCGTTTCTCCCTATCCATTGCCCTGGGAAGGCAATATCAAGCCATGCTCGTGCTTGACTGCAGGTGTGGGCTGGGGCCCCGTCGCTCTGATACCACGTTGAGTCAAGCCGGGCTAGTGGCATGTTGCAGCAGGAGTCTTCAACGGGCCCTCAGAGGAACTCACTTTCATGCATCTTGCTGGTCAGAGTGTTGTTAAAGAACACTGGGCCAATGACTGTGCTGTCATATATTCCGCACCAAGTGTTAAAAGGCCGCTGATATTGGTGGCGGGATCTTCCTGACCACTGGGGATTTCGCTGACTCCAATAGTACGCGTTGTGGATATCTACTTGGCAATTTCGGGAAAAGTTTGCCTCGTCAGTCCAGAGTACCTTGGTGAGAAAGTTAGATTCCTGCTCCTCCTAAATTAAAATCCAATTCACAAAGCTGAATTTCTTTTGGAGATTCCTTGACTCCGAGCATTGATGCATCTGCAGATGATAGGGGTGCAGTCCAGCTGTTCTCAAAGTCCTCCATGTAGTTGATTTGGACACACCGAGCTGTGTTCCACGCTGCGCGTGCTAGCGTGTGGATTAGCCGCCATGAAAGACAAAAAGTTGGAGCGAACCTCATTATTTGTGACTGAAGCTCTCTGCCACTTTCTTATGAAGCTCGTACTGAGCTTTCTTGTGAAGCTCAGTGACTTGTAGGTATTGAATATTGTCATCCGGCTCGGTCGCTTACCCGGCTGCCAGCTTCGAAATATTTTTGCAGGCTGCTGTCTCTTTCCGCTTGCAGCTCCTAGGCAAGGATCATGTCTGCTTTTTCCTCGTTGGAAAAAGACATCACGAAATTTCTCGTGCTCTAACAGCCGATGCACGATAGTCTGTTTATCGCTGTCTGGAACTACCACCTACCACCACCACCACGTCCGTCAGTCGCTTTATGCAGCGCAATTGATAACGGTTGCTCGGTCAAATCGAACAGCCAACGCTTCTTCGCTGCCCTGTCGTTTCTTAAAGGCAGCGCACCTATGGCTGTTTGTACGCAGAACGCTTGGGAGCAGTACAATCACGACGCGCAAGCAAACATGTCACATTGTGTTTTTCTTTATTTCGCCGCCATCCGCAGCAAGCTGAAAAATACTAATACCTCATAGATAAAAAGACAGAAACTGTTTATTCGAATGTTTTGCAAACTGCTCTGCAACTTTCTAATTAGTATTTATTCCTAGCTTTGTTGCTTCAGAATTGGTTAATTAACCTTGACTAATTATTATTTAAACGAAATTCAAAAATAGCATGACACACTGCATACAAAAGGGAGCAACATGCATTTGGTCACCTCGTCCTAAAGTGCATCGGCATATTTTTAAACTCTGGCTGAAGTTCGCTGAAACACCATGTATAGTGCGTCAAAGAAGGCAAATAAGCATTTTGCTCAATCACAGATTCACAGATCACAGAATCCAAAGACCCCTCCCTCCCTCCCTCCACTCGCTCTGATGAATCGCGCGTGACGGAAGGCGGCCTGCTTCGTCCCCGCTTCTCTTTGTTGCGCACACAAGACTGACCCACCATCATCAGCGAACGCGTTCCATTCCGTCAAGTCCTCGCTGTGGTGGCGGCGAGCGACCATTGCTTGTTTTTCCCGTCGGCTAGCCAGAAACCGTCCAAAACTCTGTGAGGCCATAATCCACTCGGCCAGAGAAAAACGAACGCGCGCCGAAATGCGGCGCGCTGTTGTCAGGACAACACCTGAAAAACGCATGACCTCTGGCTGGCTCTGGAAGCCCGTGGTTAGGGAGAAAAAGAAAATTGAAGAGGCTCAATGTGGTCCTTGTGAATAAAAGTCAAAGTACAAAAAATAAATAAGAACTTAGTTACCTTTGCTGGCTTTAGGGTTTGGACATGGATGCTTTGGCGCAGATGAAAAACTGATACTGTTTTCAGTTACATGACGGCACAAATGAACAACCACAACGCTTCGGCTCTTCGGACATCGCTGCGTGCTTTGTCAACTTGTCTGATAGTGTGTTGATTTGGCTTGTCTCATTGTATGGTTCGATGCACGACTTTAGAAAAGTCAATGCGCCTTTGGCATCACATGTTTATGAGCACATTAAAGTGAAAATGTAAAGCACAACTTTGGAAATGTCGACGCACTTTTCGCATCAAAAGTTTGTGATGTTTATACATATAACGTTTCCGAATTGAAATCCATGCTCTCCGTAGATATCGCGGCATCCACGAGATGCCACGGCGAACCCGCTCGCAATCAAAACGCCCTTGAAACTTTGTGCTCGGATGGGGCTTTTTGCGTTACGTGACTCCAGGTGCATGGGCGTTGCCACGAAATCCAGCCCGGGTTCACAATCTTCACGCCGAAATGTCTTTTCGTGCGTGAAAAATACAATCTGGACAAAATCCATAATTAATTCTGGTGCCGGGGTTTGTTTCGCTCGGCAGTGCATGACAGCGCGGAAAAATTTCGGGTTTGGGGGGGGGGCTGAATTTCCATAAGTGACCCCGCACCCCCCGCCCGGCTACGCCCCTGCCTCACGCTTGGCCGCGGCCGTCTGCATAGGAAATAAACGTCAGCCACTCTGCTTATCAGTGTCGTAGCCGTCACGTCTCGCTGAATTCACCACTCAACTAGCATCGAACCAGGGCAAATTTAAGAGGAAGTGGTAAACTTAAACTTAAGTGGTAAACTTCGTGCTTTAAGCTTTCGGCATAGCTCGGGTGCTCCTATCTAAATACGTGTAAACGGAAAATTCGTTTCTCTCGTCATCCACTGCAGCAAATTTGACGAAGTTTGTTGTACTTGAAAGAAAAATTCAAAATCTAGTGACGGTTGGTTTTAAATGTTTAATTTAGGTCGTCAAATATTTCTTAAAAATTGGCAAAGCGCAAATTTTCAGAAAACGAAACTATCAAGGTTACCCATTTGTAATTCACCAATAATAAATGATAACACGATTATTTGAATTGCATATAATAGTACATCTAAAGCGGACAAAATTAATTTGTTACCAATGAATCTGAAAAACATTAGTAATATGGAAATACAGCTTTTGCAGAACCCTTGTGCACGACATAGCAAGTTCACGTAGCATGCAAAATGACATATCAAATTTGTCCGCTTTCAATGACCTAGTGGATGCCGTTCCCAAAACCGCGATACCTATTCTTCATGCAGAGTTATTAATTGGTAAACTTCGTGCTTCTAATTTTTTTCAAGCTTTCGTACTTTCTGGGAATTATTTTAACAAAATCAGGCTCTATATCGTAACTTCCCTGCCACCAGTCATTAATATTTAGCTTTCTCTCTCAAATGCAACAAATTTCATCAAAAGCAGTCCAAAGGTTATCTCAGAAAAACATTTTTCCGTTTTAGATGTATTTCAATATAGGCCGCGTCGGAGTTTGCGAGCGCGCGCTCAATCGCTCCAGACTAGGCGCCTTGGCAGACTTCGCTTCGTAAGGATGAAGCAATTGAAAGCGCTTCGAAATGCGCAGGTTGGATGTGGCTACTATCCGTCGGTCAACTCAATTGGTGCAGGACAATGCCGGTCCTCAACACGTAGTACAGCCAGACGGGAGCGTTTAAGCGTCAGCGCGCCCTCCTTCCCTATCGTACACAAACCAAACGCTGCTGTTGCATGTAGTTGTGGTCTGCTATTTAGCGTAGTTACCGCGGCCGCTGCGGTGTGCCACGACCAGTCCAATAGACGCATTTACATGAATGCGACAGTAGCGCATCGCATTTCCAAGCGCATTCAAGAAAGGCGATGTGACGCCGTTTGCATGTAGCGCATTGACTCTCGCGAGAACGCCGCGACGCACGCAGCTGTCGACTCGCGCCCGTTAATCTGCCCTCGCCTGACGAAGTAATGCGATGCGCCTTCCTATCGCATTACCGTTGCTTACATGAATGCCATGCGCTAGAAATGCGGTGCGATGAGGCACTGTCGCATTCATGTAAACGCGGCTACTGGCTGAGCGCACTGCGGCTCTCTTGGACGAGGAGGTCATTTCAGCAATCTCCCGACGTTTGTGCGCGGGCGCGACTAAAAGCGTGTGCGATAGACAAAGTCTGGGGGCTTCTGTTCCTGAAGCATCTGACTTTGCCTAGGTACTACGGAGGAGAAGTTTCATTGCTCCTTTTGTATACGTTTGTGCCTAGGCGAGCCGGCATTGCGGATTGAGAACGCGCGCTGGCCAAGCCCATGCGTGAGTTTGTTTACACTCACGCGCTGGCTGCTGGCGCGGTGAACCAGGTGAAGCAGCGGGCACTGACGCCTCAGGATTTGGTGATCGCTGTCTCTAATGATACGTCGTACGTACGCGAATCCCAGAAGCCAAAGCTTCGTCGAAAAGACTTCTACGTCCAAAATAACATCACTGGTCTTCCCGCAGGACCATAGGGGCCGTAGTAGAGAGAGGGCCTGCTCTCCTGAAGTAGTCTCATCGCTCCTGCCAGGCTAAATATAAGTTGGACGTACCTGCTTTGCTTCTGTTTCGCCAGCTCCGCGGCTCCCCTTTACCTATTTTTGCACTTGCTTTTGCAGAGAGAGAGAGAACTAAACTTTTATTTTCTGAAACGGTAATCCGAGTCAGGACTCAGTTCACCCTAGGTGGGAGGATTACTTATTCCAAGAACACTCTGCCTTGGACTGCCACCTTGGCCTGGGCGACGAGACTGCGTTGGTCGTCTTGGCCTCCGACGTTTCCGTTGTCGTATAGATTTGAGGTGTTGAAATCGTATAGATTTGAGGATTTGAAGGTCTTCTTGTGCTTCTGTGGGCGGCATTCTTTGAAGTTGCCTTGTGGAGCTTGTGAGGTCGGGTCTGCCAATGTGTCACGCAGTGTGCAATCCTGGACCGTGTGTTGCAGGGTGTCTGGGAGGTCGCAGTGGGTACATTTGTACGAGTACTGCGTAGGATATAGTCTCTGCATGATTATTCCGTGTACGTTGGTGTTTGTCTGTAGGCGGCGGAGGATGACTTCTTCCTCTTTGCTGAGATTCTTTTGTGGTGACGGGTACGTTCTTCTGCTGAGTCGGTGGTGTTGCAGCAGCTCGGAGTACCTTAGGACGATGCCATCAACGCTGGTGGCCGGCCTGGTGTGGGATGGTGGGAAGGCCTGGCTAGTATGTTCGCGGGAGCGGCCTGTGCCGCCTGATTTCGTGTCATGCCCTCATGTCCTGGAACCCAGTTGATGTGGGTGTCGGGGAGCGGGTCGTGTGCGATGTTATTTCTAGGTATTTTGAGTGCGGTTTCTGACTTGCGTCTTTTTTTTTAGTTGCGAGCTGCTGCTTGGGAGTATGTTAGGATTACTGCTGCTTCATTGCAAGTTATTGACAGAGCGATTGCCGTTTCCTCTGGAGTCTCGGCGGCTCTAGCTCGGATGGTGACATCTGCTTGTTCTTTGGCTTTGTGATCCGTGACGCTTAGGGCAAAGGCGTTTCATGTAATATACCGGGCAGCATCGGTGTACCTTGTATCACGTTCTCTCACGTATTTCTTGCTGAGTGCGCGGATTCTGCTTTGCCGACGCTCATTATGCTAAGTTGGATGCATATTGCGCGGTATACTTACAACGATGATACAGTCCCGGAGTGCAGGTGTGATTTTTGCTTTCTTGTACGTGTCTCTAATGTAGCTTTCGCTATATTTGAGGTAGCTAAAAACTGCACTACCAGTGGGATTTAGCTTGAACGGTTCTAGTTTGATGATTTTATGAGCATCGACAAGGTCTTCCCACGTATTGTGAATGCCTAGCTTGAAGAGTTTCTCCCTTCATGCCATGGGTTGGAGTGTCACGTCTACTCTGATTGCCTTTCGAATGACAAGATTGAGTTTCTTGATTTCAGCCGGCTTGAGCGTCAAGGAGGGAGTTCCGCAGGTGATACGGCTAGTTAGGAGAGCTTTAATTATGCTTAGCGTGTCCTGCTGCCTGAATTCGCTTCTTTGGTTTGTTATCCTCTTGACGAAGTGCGTAACTTGTGACAGTGTGCGTTGGAGACGCGGGCGAGTGGCCGCCCCCGATCAGCCCTTGTGGATGTGAAGTCCGAGTACATCCATGTCGTGCATTGTTGTATTGCCGCTGAGGTTGTCTCTGAAGGACTTCCAGTCTGTTAGTCGGGCAACTCTAGTCTTGGTCTGTTTCCGCTTGTGTGCGATGCCATGTTGGATAATGTGGTGGTCACTTCCGAGCGTCTCCGAGAGTCGACTAAACTCGACCCAGTGGACTTTCGCTGTGAAGGTAACGTCCGGGTTTGTGTCCCTGCAGACACTGTTTCCCACTCTCGTGGCCTGTAGCGGGTCGTTCCAGAAGGTAAGCCTGTGTTGCTGGGCAGTGTCGTGCACTCGGGCTCCCTTAGTGGTGCTTGGAAATGCTCATACTGTATGCGGAGCGTTGAAATCTCCCAGTATGACAACTTGATATCCTTTCGTGCGTTTCCTGAGTTCACGGAAAAAGTGCTCGAATTCCGGAACTTTATAGCGAAGGGGACCATTAAAAAATGCTTTTCATAGGTCACGGAGAAGAGCATACGAAAACCCTGGCGCGAGCTAAGATACTGCTTGACGACAGCAGCCCCGATCTCTGGTACGGCGCCTACTGGTCTTCCGAAAAAATGAGGGATATTATTTTACAACTAGGGCGCCGTGAGGCGCGAGAGAGATATAATCCGGCGTGACAGACTCAGCACGAGCACCCCAGGCGTGAGAAGGTCTTTCGGACGTAACTTCAGGCACAGCAATCACCCAATGGGGCGTGAGTGCCCACTGCTTCACCTGGTTTACCACGCCAGCAGCCAGCGTGGGAGCGTAAATAAACTTGCGCATGGGCATGGTCAGCGCAAACAATCGCACCGACAGTCCCCCACGCCATCGTACAGCGCCCATCAACATCCAAGGAGACACTACCTCACTCCACAATGCCGGCACGCCTAGGGACAAACGCAAACAAAACGACCAGAGAAACTTCTACTCCGTAGTACATAGGCAAAATCAGATATTCCAGGAGAAAAAGCCCCCAAATTCTCTGTTTTGCCTCTACATTTAGTCATGCCGGCGCACAAACGTATAGGGCTATTCCTGCGGTGACCGTCTCGTCTCGCTGAGGACAACTCCGTTTTGCACGTTTGCAGCGTCGAAATCAGAAATAGTGGAGTCTACCTAAACATCCAAAATGAGATTAGAACTGCGCGCAACGGTGAGGTTGGGATGGCGGAGCGTTGTAGGCATGCCCGGCTCCTTCTTAGCCGACCCAGTTCTAGGCATTGAAAAAGGAGCGGAAGCACCGCGAAGAGGGTTCGATTGCTGACAATTCCGCTTTTGCTGGACGCAATGAGGTACTTCTTGCGGGAAAGTGTTTCTGAAAGAGGCTAATTTGACTTGAAATGCATTTCTCCACTTCGATAAAAAGTGACAATGGGCCCCTCTAAAGGGATACTAAAGCAAAGATGAAGTGAACGATTACTTTTAAACTATCATTCTAAAAAGGTCACAGTGCTAGTTTAATTCGTGCCAATTAAAGGCTCAGTTGAAGAGAACGATTCCGTAGGGGTCTGCATACCTCTAGTTGGATGGATCGGTGGATTCTCTGAGCGCACATTTGTAAATTGCGCGGTTGCTTGCGCCAGCAAGTTCTCGTTCTTATTTTTGGAATGTTCTAGCTATCTCTCTTTTTTTATATATTCACGTACGAGTTTGTGCCGCTGTGGACACAAGGACGTTCTGAAGTGAAGAGCAGAATGAAGTGTCTCGAAGATCGGTAATGGTGCTACCCTGGCTGGCAATTGAGCTACAACCTTGTAACTGTATACATTGTAAACACATATATTTTCTCCCCGTAACACTTTCATGCAGGTGCGGGGCAATCACGCCACAAGCCGGACCAGGATCTTCGCAGCGCGCTTCACATCGGTTCCGTTGGCATGCAACTGACGCTGCCTCTGCCGCTGACGCTGCCTCCACCGTTCAGACACCAGCGGAAATAATGCTAACCCAGCTATGTCACCCGGGGATCTTCATC
Organism: Dermacentor variabilis; assembly: GCF_050947875.1. Classification (NCBI taxonomy): domain Eukaryota; kingdom Metazoa; phylum Arthropoda; class Arachnida; order Ixodida; family Ixodidae; genus Dermacentor; species Dermacentor variabilis. Next base: position 2,239,441 of record NW_027460368.1, read on the forward strand.
GGTACTGGCAAGGTCGACGTCGAAGACTGGCTGACGTCGAATGAGCGCGTCGGTAAGCACAGCAAGTGGGATGTGACAGTTTTGCTGGCCAACGTGATCTTTTCCTTGGGAAGAACCGCGACGCATGAAGAGACGCATGAGGCGCATCGAGACGTATGAAGCCGACATTAGAAGCTGGGACTCCTGCAAGGAAAAGCTACTCGATTTTTTCGGAAGACCTGTAGGGCGTCAAATGGAGGCCAAGCAAAAGCTAGCGTCTCGTGCCCAGACATCAACCGAATGGTACATCCCGTATACTCAAGGCGTTCTGGCTCTCGGCCGTAAAGCGTACGCAGACATGCTGGAGGCCGATAAGGTTGGAAACATCTTGAAGGGCATCGCGGACGATGCTTTCAACGTCCTGCTTTGCAGGAACTGCTTACCACTTGAGTCGATCATTAAGGAATGCCGGAATTTATAGCAAGCGAAGAGCAAACGCATCGTACAACGCTTCGACCGACTTCCGAATACGGCTGCCGCTTCCGCTTGCAACGACCCTCCAAGCTCACGTGACTACCCTGCGACGTCACATCCGCCTACAACGCCAAACTTGACACAGGTCATCCGTCGCAAACTTGAGTCTATGGCTCCAAGTTCTCACTGTCCCCATAGTATGACAACATGACCATCTCGCTCATCCAAGGTGTTGTCCGCCAAGAAATTGAAAGTATGGACATCCAGTCTGCCGTCCGCCCATGTCCTCACCCTACCTCTCCTGTAATTGCCTCTGCTCCACCCCGACAGTCGTTCCCGAACCGATATCGGAACCCCTCTGAGTGGCGAACACTGGATGAGAGGCCAATCGGCTTTGCTTACTCCTGGGACTGTCACATCTCCCGCCATTGCGGTAGTAGCCGCTGGTACTCCTCGCCTCGACCATATGCTGATCGCCGCTTCGACCGAGACCCTCGGCCTGTGTCGGCCCTCTCTGGACCATACCATGCCGGCCTTCCCTCTCGGGGAAACACCACTAGCCGCTCGCCCTCACCGCAACGCCGTCAGTCCTTCGCCTACGCTTCGGCGTCCCTCGTCCCCGTCCTACCCGGGCCGCTTCACGGGAAACTAAGCGATGCAGCCCCCGGAGGTGATGCTGCATTGAGGACTCGGACAGCAAAACCTCTGCTGACCCCTGCTGCCCGACCGAACTTCCTTGAAACTTTCGTTGATGATGTACCCGTTCAAGCCCTCATGGATACTGGCGCTCAGGTGTCGGTTATGCGATCAGGTCTTCGTAGCTGTCTCCGTAAATTCCTGACACCTGCCGAGTCGCCTGCGTTCCGAGTACCTAATGGCAGTACAACAGCCGTGATGGGAAAGTGCGCCGCCCGTGTTACCATTGCTGGCCGTCCAGTGTTAGTCCTGTTCACTGTATACTGGCCGGGTGTCCCCACGAAGTGATTCTTGGAATCGACTTTCTGACTGCCCATTCAGCACTTATTGACTGTGCAACCGGCACCCTTCGCCTTGAACTGCCCCATTACTCTGCCGACTCCACCGAGGACCCCAAGTCCCGACTTCGTTCGACTGAATTTGTTTGACTGCAACCTGATGCTGTGACTTACGTCTTCATGTAGCCTTCTCCACCACTTTGAAATGGTCTTTACGTGGTGTCCCCACTTTGCAACGTCCTCCTCGCATGTCGTATAGCACTACCAAGCTCAACTGTCACTCTTGTCTACTATAGAGCATGTTTTCTTCTTCCGAACTTTGGTTCGTGTCTGCAAGTGCTTCCAGAGGGTGTATCTCTCGCTGTGCTGTCGCCTTTGGAAGACTGTGGAGTAGCTGCTCTAACGCCAGAACCACGATTCGACACTGCTGCAGCTTCGGCCTCTCCTACTTCACGCAACGACAAGTTTACGCCAATGATAGCTACTCGTCTACGACCGTCACCCACCACTTCCACAATGGTGACACTCCTCTATATACACCGGAGGCCCTACCGTGCGTCAGCGGCTGATTGCAAGGTGATCCAAACGGAGGTGGACAAAATGCTATCCAAAGCTATTATCGAGCCATCCTGCAGTCCGTGGGCGTCACCTGTCATTTTGGTTAAAAATAAGGACAAAACCTATAGATTTTGTATCGATTACCGTCACCTCAATAAGATTACCAAAAAGGACGTGTATCCGGTTCCGCGTATTGATGACGCGCTGGACTGCTTACACGGTGACATTTATTTTTCGTCGATTGATTTGCGCTCTGGTTACTGGCAAATCGCAGTGGATGAACGATATCGCGAAAAGACCGCCTTCGTCACCCCGCATGGTCTCGCACCAATTTAAAGTGGTGCCTTTCGGACTGTGTGATGCCCCTGCTACCTTCGAGCGCATGACTGAATCTCTTCTGCGCTGATTCAAATGAACCACATGCCTCTGCTAGTTTGATGACGTCATTGTTTTTTCACCGACGTTTGAGAGCCACCTCCACAGACTCTCAGCCATTCTTGCTGTTTTTCGACGAGCTGGCCTGCAACACAATTCTGCAAAATGCCATTTCGGCCACCGCCAAATACGAGTACTTGGTCACATGGGTGACGCTGCTGGCGACCAGCCTGATCCTGATAAAGTTCGTGCCGTTGGTGAGTTTCCATTTCCGCGTTCTTCTACTGATGTCAGAAGTTTCCTAGGGCTGTGTTTCTATTTTTGGAGATTTACTTTTGTTTGGTTAGTGTGCACCTAGTTTTGGCGATTTACTTACTTTAGGTTAGTGCGTACCTCTTCTTCTAGTTCACCTGCGGCGGCTTACCGCTGCCTAGGATGTCCTATCTCGCATCCTCTATCTCGTATCCTTGAAGCCCTTGGTTTCAGCGAGAGGAGGGGGAAAGTACACATGTGCGCAATAGAGATTAGTAGGAGGTGATTGGAAGATTGGTGGAATAAAACAGGGAAACGACAAACAGCCGAGGCTTGAAAAAAGAAAGTTCACAATAAGGGTTCAGAAACTTTGGTTATGAGAATTCATCATGCTTTTTTTTCCTTTTCATTTTTTTTTATTTTTAACATAGATAGAATAGGCTATATAATAACAAGAGCTCGGTGGCGCAACCCACCGCCCCGTTCAAAAGGGGACGCTCATAACGTATATGCATCCATGGCAATCTGCGACGAGGTTCGAAGGTTAGTGGACCAGAGATAACTCATGGCTTCTGTTGCAACTTCACGTGTGTTTGGAACTGGGCGCACATTTTATCGTCTCATCTGGCGACCCTTCAGAGTTCGGACTATCACTACTAAAACGTGCTTCCTGCTATCTTCCTGACACTCGGCTACATATAAATACGCTCTACACCTTTGAATAAACGTTCCTTTTGTTCTACTGACTACGCTGATGCTTCACTGGTCCGGCGTTACTGCGAGCACGCCATGGCTACGCTACAGCTTCCTATGCGCTGTTGTCGCGCTCCTAGTTGCGTTGAAACGAGATGCAGCACCAGGGGAATTCCCTCGCCGCTGCTGCCGCTCTTCATGACGCCAGCGTTCTGACGGCGAGTGGCCGCGGTCATTGTTTGAAATGTGTTCGTATCTGTCTGTGCGCGCGTGACATGCTTGTTAAATTATTTTCTACGCCAATGTTTCCAGCAGTTTATGCTGCGGATAAAGCGACTAACCCTACTTCGTATAGCTGGCTAATCATTTGCTATGGCAACAAATGATTCCAGTTTTATGCTTACATATCAAAGGTATAGACGGAACAGTAACTATTTTTTCTTTAGAAATTGAATTAAAGCAGACAAGGAGCATTTTCTTCGCTCGTATGTTCCAATGCGATGATCTTTTGTTACAAGTGGTTGAGTACTAGCGACAGAATTACATTGAGGAGTCACTACCTCATGAGGCTCGTAGTTGAATGTCGCGGTGGAGTCCCAAATCGTGTCTTACACTTGCCTGAATTTCTCTATTACTAAACCTCTCTTCTCGATAATATTGACACCTTAGACATTTTCGAGCAATTATCCATCACTTTAACTTGACTGAATATTTGCCGTTATTGTCCCTCAAGCATGCGCACCAAAAGCTCGATGTGTATGCGTAATTGCGCGCCGCTCCAATCCCAATGTGGCAGAAGCAACCGAAAACCAAACGCTCCACCATGCAATGGACTGTTATCGGATCAGTAAAAAATTACAGATCGGTGCAACCTGCCCGTAGACTAAGCGAAGGGGACGCAGCAATTTGAGATGCTCGCTCAGCGAAAACAGTGGTGGGCAAGTGTTCGCTAAGGCGTTGCGCCAGAAAAAGCGACCAAGCCCTTCATTTTGAGACCCCTGAAATTACATACTTACGCACAGCTGTCAGCTACTTGGAAATTAACTTTGCTGGAGAATTAAGGCCTTTCCCAGCGCTTCTGCCGAGCGTCTGTCCAGCGAGAAGCGCGCTTGTAGTATAGTGGTTGTATTCTACTATTGGGAAATGAACCTTTTTATGGCCTACAGCGTGAGATATGTAAATATACCGCTCCGCGCGAATAGCGGACACCCTATACCGATTTTTCTTGATTATTCTGCTCTATAATTTCACGAATAGCTGCCTGCGCTTTACGTGTCATCTCTTCTCGCAATGTTTATGTCTGTCTCCTACATTCGGCTACGTGTCACAAGCCTCACTATCCCGTTAGTGAAGCATAAGTCCACCATTTTTCTATGCTCCTCCCAGCAAGCACCTGTGGAGAAGATTGCAACACTGCTCACGTCCTCGTGTTACGTCACCCATCTTTTCCTCCATAACGCCACAACATCAGACAACATACGTCCATATCAGTTTCTGACTACCTTATAGAGTTATTTCAATCGAGCGTACCCGGCCCATTCCTCTCAGAAGGCTTTCAACCATAAATAACCGAATCCAGACCGTAGATTGAATGCGCGAGAAAAATTGTATGTATAGCCTTTTGAAAACCCATTGCTTTCCTTTGCTCCTTCCTTTCTTGCGAGTAATGTTATTTGTCTTCATTATTCCTTATTTATGTTACCAGTTTTGTTCCTGGGTGCGTAAAAAATTTTGTTTGGAATCCAAAGCACACGGTCGCGTTAAGACAGGAACCAGTGGGGAATTCTTCGTAAACAAAACAAACGTCGAATACATAATTCTCAGCTACAAGAAACAAACAAACAAACAACACCTTGCCGATAATTTCCTTGTATAAAAATAGTGTACTAATATATGGTTTTCAAGAATCTATGCAAGTAAAAATTCGTCCCGAAAAGAAAAAGTCAGGAGAAGCGATGGTGATTCTCTTTGGATGTCAACAGACGAAAATCCCAATGATGCAACCAGCGGTGAGATTGATGTTTTTTCACTACACCTTATCTAATTGTACAAAAATAACTGTCATAGAAGTAAAAAGCCAGGTTCTGAAGAGTACGGCTACGACGGACTTGCGTTAACACTGCTACAACGATCTCTTGCCACAAGCGCTATCGTCCACGGAACCTCATTAGGCTGAGTCGCAGCATAATGTTTTCACCGATCATAACCAAGAGCAGGAGGCAACGGTTCACATCCCGGTTTTCTTTGGACGCTAAACTAGTCCTGCACCGTCATGCACTGCATTCCTGTTGACCAAAAGATGCAATCGCGACAGGCGCACAAAGCGACCTGGCACGGGACACGTAGAAGTCAACACATCGCAGTCCCGCGGTCTACAGAATATCCTCGATACTCAAGTGCCACATTAACTTCACCCAACTGCGTAAGTAAATTTCATCCATCTGACGAGGAGCGTCTCCTTAGGCTGGGTCATGAGAGCACTCGCCTCTCTCTCTAACGACCCCAGCGAGGACCAGGAAATAATAAAATCAGAGAGTGGTGGCCTCTGGCGCTTCGGCCTCTATCAGACCCGGATTTGAAGACGATAGCGAAGACCTGCCTCTCGCTCACTTTCTCGAACAGCGGAGCCACGGTCTTGGAGTTATAGCTAGGAGCAACGACAAACCGCCTTGCGTGATGTAGCACGGAAAGGTTATTTAGATGTGCGTCGCCTATCTAGAATACATTTTATTCGTACTTCTGGTGCTTGTAGTCCTCCGCACCCGACAGACAGCGTCCAGTTAGTTTACAGTCCTCATGGCAGTTCCATCATGGGTATGACTCAGATGCAGGCAACACCACATCGAATGCGGCATGGTTCAGGGTGCGACTCGAGCGCAGCCTGTCGCTAAAAGCGGTGGTTGCGTGGAAATCGAACGTCCAGCCGCCGGCTATTAGAGAAAAGTGGCTGCTGCTTTTGACAATCTCTCTGAGCAGCGTCACGGCAGTGACGTCTGCGTGGTGAATGTCAGCTCCATGTCCCACAGGTAACGACGTCTGGCGTAAACGCTGGACATCCGCAACGCCAAGTTGCAATTGATCACTTTGTTCATCGGGACCACGAGACTTGAAACGTTGACGTTGTCGCAGAGTACGCATTTGAGGCCCTTGAGCAGAGACCAGGACGGCAGATTGGGCGCTTCCAAGGAGACGTGAAAGAACTGCTGCAGACAGGTCATTGTTGGTAATGCGGAAGCTGGTGAACAGGACCCTCTTCTCAGGTCTCTTTCGCCTATTTCCTTCGAGAAATTCACTTCTTTCGAATCCTTCACCTAGCTGACGCTCAGGACCTTGAACCCCGTACTCAAAATTCCATCTTAACTGAAGCCCATGCTTGACTTGATATAAATGATGCCTCATGTGAACGTTCCGAAGACATTCACTGCGTTTGCTTTAGTGTGTTGACAACAGGCGACATTTAAATCAAGTACACAGTGGGCTTCAAGTTAAAAGGCATTTCTGAATAGAGAAGTTAAAGTCTATTGGAACGTCGTGTCGTATAAGAGCCGCAAACCACAATCGCCGGTGAGACACACCTCAGTGAATGACTGCTTAATCAGCGTTGCATTGCCCCCGATCGCCTTCACTCCTAAGTTGTCAAGGTGCATTAGGCAAGCGTTGATGTAAATTTCGACAAGTATCGCGCTGTGCGAAGTAATAGTGGCCACAGAGAAGTGGATACCCGAGGAGGCGGCAGTACACATGACGATCACCACATTGACGTTCGAGCTGACGCACGGGGCGCTGGATAGGTTCCAGAGCTCGGCCTCGTTCGCATCGATGTTCAGCATCTAGAAAAACTTGAGCTGCAGGCACCGATAGGCGATGCCGGCGAGGAGAGTCCTGCGGGGCGTCCCGTATGTGCCTGATCGACATTGGCTCGTAACGAGCTTCTTGATGACCGTGCTGCGATATTCCAAGTCGACCAGCACGTAGTAGGAGTCATCCGTCACGAACAGTCAGTCGGCGTGGATCTTGCCCAGGCCGCGGAGCACGACTGAGCAGCACATCAGCATCTCGGCTTCCGGCTCTTCGATGCAGTTCTCAAGGAATTCGAGCGTGCACAGAGCCTTGCGGCTGCCAAGCAGCAGGTACACGCAGAAGCCCAAGGAGAGCAAGACCACAATTTCGATCGCGTTGAGCAGGGTCACCATGGAGCGCAGCGCGTCCATCAGTTTCCTGGATGGGTAGTCGTCCAACAGCTGGTAACAGAGCTTGGCGTGTCTAAGGTTGAGGTTCAGGCTGAGTCTGTCCCATGAGGGGAACTGCTCTGGAACTACTCATAGATTTCCACGTACTCGATGCAGCATTGTTCCATGAGAAGTCAATGAACCATGAAGGCAGAGTGCCCGCGCTGCACGTTGGACACGACCGGGACTACGCGTCCGCGGAAGCATGACAGGCCAACCTTTGTGCACTCATTTCGCGTAGATTGATGTTGATGACGAAACGGAATCCGTTCCATAGGGACAGCCCAACATAGACGAAGCAGGCGTCGGCAACGCTGCCGTTGCAGAACTTGTAGTCCAGGCGGCGATAGCTCGATCTGCTTCGTACGCAGCGAAGGTTTGAGGAGAGTTGGTTGACCAACTGGCACACGCTGGGACAGCTGCACGGTGTCCTCTCGTCGGCCTGGGTACAAACACCTGTCGTGCTGGAACGCAACTCTAATGTTCACGTTGCACAACACTAATACCTAGATTATGCGGCACGTGCCGAAAGCACATGTAGCAAGCAGCTCACGTTGGAAAGCGTACAAAGAAGTTGCTCCCGTTTAAACAAAGAAAACTGTGCCTCTGCATAGCTTGAAATAGGCGTGTACGTGCTATCTCGAACAAATCCGAAGCGTGTAAGCTGCACAATCCCGTTTCAATCTTTGCGTGCATTTGTAGCATTGGCATAATCGAAGCTCCACGATGTGCGCATCTGTCCACACTATAGCTAAAGGCCCCCTATTGAACAACTGAATATAGCAGTTTTGTGAGGATTGCTTCTTTTTTACCTTTTACCTTATCTATGTATCGAATCCTAACTATGTATTATACAGCGGATATTCTTAATGCGCCGAAAATGATGTTTTCCCTCGCTATATATATATATATATATATATATATATATATATATATATATATATATATTCGCAGCACTAGAATCTCCAGACAACTAGCACGAAATATTTATAGTCACAATTCAGCGCTGCACTGTCTGTATGCAGTCATCGAAGATGCCTGAGTTGCAGGATGTCGAATGATTTCGAGGAGGTAAATATCGCCCCAGAAGCGGTGGAACGAAAAATGATAGACTTGAGGTCATGCGACGCGAAGACATCGCTGTGGATTAGAGGATAAAACGCGAGTCCATGATACATCCGCTGATGAGATTAAAAAGAACATGTGGCGAGTCACGTAAGGTGTGGTTATCCGGGGGTGCATTATTCACAACAGGAGATCGTATTTCGTGGAAAATAAAATACAGTAAATGGCTGTATATGATTCGAAATGGTCATAAGATGAGCACGTACAGTTGCTGTCATAAGGTCGGTGCGACTAATGCACAACCAGAGTAATTCGAAATCACTGTGTGAAGCTTTCGTCCAGCATTGGACATAAGATAGGCCGCTATAGAGAAGTAGCTGTCCTCCCAATGAGTTATTGACGCAATAAAGTGACCTGAGGTGAACAGTGACTAGGTCACTTCGATGTTCGTAGTTATAGGAGTGCATTTGACGTGCATACATAGCGCTTGATTCCCCTTTGCACATCCATTACAGGTGGTGGGCCGAGAATGGGCACATTCCTATATTGTACACGTTCTGCCGAAGGTGTCTGTTCAGGAACAAACCCAGTGGCACATATCCAGTGACTTAAGCTGTCTACTAGGCAAGACCGTAGCAAGCAGCAAGTTGTCTATTCGGGACCGGCTTCGGCACGTTACAGAAATAAAAAAAGAATAATAACTTGTAGCAATCAGGAATTTCTCCTCAAAAAATATAATTTTTACCGTGACCAACAACTGCTCCATGAAATCAATTTTACGAAATGTAATGGAATACATTTACGTTACTCTGCTATCAATCTTTATAAAGAATGCTCAAGCATAGTAAATTCAGCGAGCTTGTTTGGGGCATTGAGCGTGTCCTCTGTAGCCCTCAGGAGTTGCCTTCTCAAACAAAAACTTTTCAAAACGTTTGTCGGCAACCTTCCCTAGCTTTTGCTTGAGGACGCCGGCAGCGACAATAAATACTGCCTCATGTGCGCGCTAACACAAAAACCAATGTTGCAAGCTACGAATATCTTTCCTACATGATTGTCGTTGCTCCATGCTCCAAAACTGGCGTCCGAGTCCTCTGTAACGTAGAGCACTACATTATTCCTAGTGTTAGAAAAGGGGTGATCGCCATGGGGCGAAAGAGGAGTCAAAAAAGCTTGCGTAGGTAATTTCCTGGCTTCATCGTCGTAAGTGGTCATTACTATCGAGTATTTAGAAAGGCCGGTGCAAATCGTCGGCGAACATCTGATGCAGCTTCATAATGAGGAAACGAATACTGTGACGTGTGTATGCCAGACTGAACACGAATGCCCCATAGGCTGCAGCGTGCCATAGACCATGGCCTTTCTAATTTAGTTCCCGCAAAATTATATGCGCTTAAGCCTGCGCTGCATACAGAAGGTTGCCTGGTAATAACTGGTTGCATGCAATTGGTTATTGTCAAAAGTAACTGGAGTAAGCGTTGCCGAGCAAAAATTTCAAGTGAATGTGGGTAATTAATAACGTGTAATGTGCTACGTAGAAGGCTCATTCGGGCATACACCTAATAGCAAAGGCAGCCTGCTTGCAAAGACAGCAGGCCGCACATGCCCAATGGCCCAAGCTACTTGACAACTTTAGTCACTGTGTTTGTCCCACTGTCTGTGTGGCATTATTCAACCGTTCAAAGTGACCAAAGTAGCAAACAAAAACTATTTAATATATACTGAAATGTCCAAAAACGTCGCGATCAGGTGAAACTACAGTCAAAGGGGTCTCGCCACTCATTGAGTCGCGCGCCGACTGGCCGCGAGGGCGCACAACGCTGCGAGACGTTCAGCATCCCGCACGTGTCTGTCCCACAGCCGCTGAATACGAGCTCCTGGATGACTGCGGTACAGGACACCAGGTCGGCCAGCACTTAGCGAGAGTGATTCGTCGGGAACAGCTCCACGAAGTGGATCTGGCGCTGCGCGTAGCACGGCGCCTCAGCGCATCAACGCCTGAACAACGGGCACGTCGGTCCAGTGCTCGAGGAAGACGAGCGTGCGCATGATTTCGCAGCTGTCGAGCAGCTCACACGGCTTGTTCACGCCCACGCTCGAAAAGCGCACGCTCAGGTTCTCCAGCGGGTCGTGTGTGGTCAATGTGCAGCGGAGCGCGTCCATCGGGTCCCTGGTCGGATAGTCCAACATGCGGCAGCAGGGCCTGGCGTGCCTCAGGTGTTTGCTAAGCTCCACCCCGTCCCGTAACTGGAACTGCTTTGGTGACATCCGTGACACGAGCAGCTGCAGGAACTCGGTGGAGCGGTGCTGCATCAGCGGACAATGAACCAGAATGAACGACCGCCTGCGCCGCATGTTGAAGGTCAAAGGAACCACGCGTCCGCGCAGGCAAGCCAGGCCCAGCCTTCCTTCGCGTAGCTTGACGATGATGACCCACAGGAAGTTGTTCCATAGGAACAGCTCCGCAAGGTGGAGGCATCCATCGGCTGCGCTGGCCGTGCATGACTTGTCGAGGTCCTCCTGGTGACGGCCCGAGATGCTGCGCATGCAGCGAACGTTGGAGAAGAGCTGGTTCACCGCCCGGCAGACGACGGGACAGCTGCCGACCAGGCGCGCAGCGGACTCTCGTAGGTGGCAGCTCCGTGGTCCCTTCTTGCAAACCTGTGGACAAACAGCTGTCGTACTTGTACTCCACTCTGCTGTTGACATAGCAAATCGCTAATGCGAGGTTTCTACCTCTTTGAAAAGTAAGCATCGCCAAGTAGCGTTACAAAACTAGCCTAATATTCAGCTCATATTTACAAAAAGTTAAAGTGTGTGAAGTTTGTTGAAAAATGCCTTGCCTTTCTGAAACTGACGGTAGCCATCGGGGTGTTCGTGACATCAGGATGTGCTCTACTTAGATACCGTATTTTACGGCAGTGAGGCATTGCGATAGGAACTACCACCACTTGCGTTCGCCAATTGAGGAGCGAGAGCCACGCCAATGCGAGTGAAATTGCGTAATGTGCCTCAGAATATGAAAGCGTTGTCTTTTCCTTCCCGGAGACACTTTCAAGTGTGAGAGAAGGCTGCGTAGCTTCCAGTTTACTGGTAGTGAATTGTGAAACCCAACTTAGAAATATCAGTAATCTTCATTTCGTTACGGAGAACGAAAATGTCCTTTCCCAAAGCAAAACTTAGCTGCAACAGCGAATGAATACCGGCAAGTAAAGCTGCCGGCTTATGTTCTAGATATGAATGTGCTTGGTGTATTGGGGAAGCGCCACCATGTAGGTTAAGCCTTTCAATAAATGAATAGATTTAGCTGCAACAGCGAATGAATACCGGCAAGTAAAGCTGCCGGCTTATGTTCTAGATATGAATGTGCTTGGTGTATTGGGGAAGCGCCACCATGTAGGTTAAGCCTTTCAATAAACGAATACATAGACACCAGGTCCGTGTGTAGTAGAAAGCACACACAAAAATACCACCAGGCGCGTTTCTCTGTTTACCTATGTCCTGCTGCGACATATGTTCTTCGTGTCAGCCGTGGCTGTATTCTTAGGTACTTACATCATAAATTCAAATCGAGAGGTACAAGGCAACGTTATGGCGTTTCCGGCCTAAAATGCATGTGCAACAACGGCCTAATTTATGCACAGAAATGGGAATTTGTGTCGACAGCATGCTTCAAGGCCGGCTACGGAATATCAGATAATATTTAGTTGAATATCGTTACATAGAAACGATCTTCCGACGATTTTCTCTTGTTCGCGCTTGCATTTATTCCGAGATGTCTGCCGCGTCTAGGACGGCAGCAATGCGGCTAGCATTCTAGTTCAGGTATAGTTGCGGAGAATCGAATCCGCGACCTCGTGCTGAGAACGAGAGCGCTGTATGGCCACTAAGCCACCACGGCGTGTGAGAGAGCTTTTCGTTACCGCATTGAGGGACGAAGCATGCAGAGGGCGAAGCAAGCGTCTTACCCTTTCGTTGGAGCCTCGCGATCGCGTCAAGTTCTTCGGCGTCATCCACGGCGTAGCTGGGCTGCTTCTAGGTGTGGACGCAGTGCTGGAAAAATCCCTGAAGTCGAGCTCGATTTTGGGTCGCGCGGTTCGCACGAGCCCCTGCGCGATTCGGTGGGCACGCCTTGCCCGTGGCACGCTGTCTCGGCATTCCTTCGCGAGACGCGAGGTTGACTTCGCGACGGAACCGAAAACGCTGAAGAACCGAATCGCCGCGAGATGAAAGCGCACTATGGAAAACGCGTGATTCTAAAAATGTCGTTTGCGAGAAAGGTAAGTCGGCAAGTTGTTATCGGCGCATAATCAACAACAGCGCAATGGACAGGGACAGACAATGGCGCAAGATACGAAACACAAGAACCGCCTGTCTTTTTCAACCGTTCTTTTTGTCCTGTTATTAATTAAGAGTGATTCGAATCTTGATTTCTTTATTTTATTTTTTTATTATTATTTTTTTGGCAGGACACAACGGGGGGCGCCCCGAGAAGGAAGCCTTTGTGGTTAACAAGATTGGCCAATCGTTTACGACGGCGATCATATAAAGCCCAAACTTTCAAACAAGAGCGAAGTGATATTCCTAACGTTAAGATAACATCCTCTATCTGTATAAACGCACAATTTGACCCTTTGAAGGCAGCCTCCGTACATGTGCGTTAGCGTGAACGAGCACCAAATGTTGACGCAGGCAGCTTTTGGCCAACTTTTTGAAAACACAATATAACGCGCGGTTTTCCCTTTTCAGATGCTGTCACTGCGTGTTCACTTAAATCCCCTACTGTAGCATTCCCAAATATTTGTATTTTTTTATCGATATGCGAATGCAAAATATGTGTCGAATGTTGTATTAATTTTTGTGATACTTCAGAATGAAAAAAAAACAGCGCAAGAATTACGGCACGTGCCCGAAAAGACACATATGAAATTGAAAGGCGGTTTTTATACAATTGAGGCCTATATTCGATCAATTGCATGACGAATTTCCCAAGATAACGAATTTACCATCAGAAAGGACGCATCAATAGGTGGTCTCCAGATAAACATCGCACATTCCGTTGCCGATTCTATCCAGTGGTCACCATCATGTGCTCGCAACAGTGGGTGTTGTGGTCTCTGCCCTTGGAGACTGGCCCTTTCACTATGTAGTAAATTTAACGCAGGCTTGCTGTGCATGTTAACTTGTGCGTAGAGCGTACATCTTGACTGAAAGCAAGAGGAAACTTCTCAGTACGCCAATTGCTTGGCCTCCGGCATCATGGGGTGCTGTGCTGTGGCGACAGCGGAAAGCCCCGATGTTGAGGGACATGCTCAACTACTGCGTCCTCAGATACGCACGGCAGTGTTATAAATTTGGACAGCGCTTAATAAAATGCGAATGCTTGCGCCAGGTTTTCACATCTGCATCAGGATGCCGCTTCGGTAATCACGATATCCCTAGATTTCTATGAGCAATAACGGCGCAGAGAAAGGTAGCAGACACATGAGTCAACTGCTTTCTCTCAGACGTCTCTTTACAACAGAAACTGGTTGCTTAGTTTTCTGGACGCTTTATTTCGAAATATAGCGGATTCCGATCCCCGGCTCCTAATGGTCAATAGTTGACATCAATCAATAAAGAAGAGTGTTTGGATCCCTTCGCTTCCTTTTACTGTTATGCTTACACTTATTGACGGAGCTAATACACAGGCTAATACTAATTACGTATACTTCCGCAATGAGCCTACTATCTTATGCCCATAATTAAACATAGGAAAAATTTTGTGATCGCTGCCTCCAATGGTACGTCGTACGTACGCGAATCCCAGAAGCTAAAGCTTCGTCGAACAGACATCTTCCTCCAAAATAACATCACCGATCTTCCCGGAGGAGCACATAGGCCGTAGTAGAGAGAGGGCCTGCTCTCCCGAAGCAGTATCTTCGCTCGTGGCTAAATATAACTCGGACGTACCTGCGTTGCTTCTGTTTCGGCAGCTCCGCGGCTCCGTCTACCGCTTTTTGCACATGCTTTTGCAGAAGGACGTTTATTTTACTCAATGGGGACCATTAAAAAATTATTTTCATAGGTGACGGAGAAGAGCACACGAAAAGCCTGGCCCGAGCTAAGATACTGCTCGAGGAGAGAAGGCCCGGTCTCTTGTACGGCCCCGATTGCTCTCCCGGGAAAATCAATTATGTTATTTTGCAGGTAAGGCGCCGTGAGGCACGAGAGAGACATAATCTCGCGTGACTGCTTCAGCACGAGCGCCCCAGGCGCGAGAAAGTCTGCCCGATGTAACTTCAGACACAGCGAACACCCAATGGGATGTGAGTGCCCACTGCTTCCCCTGGTTCACCGCGCGTGCAGCCAGCGTGAGAGCGTTAACAAACTCGCGCATGGTTATGGCGAACGCGAGCAATCGCGCTGACAGACCTCCACGCCATCTCACAGCGCCACCAACATCCGAGGAGACGCACGTGGAAAACTCGTGGACGACGCATGGCATCGACACAGAGACACACGACCTCACTCCGCAATGCCGGCACGCCTAGGGACAAACGCAAACAAAACGACCAGAGAAACTTCTACTGCGTAGCACCTAGAAAAATTCAGATATTCCACGAGATACAGCCCCCAGATTCTCTATTTTGCACCCACTTTTAGGCGTGCCTGCGCGCAAAAGTATAGGGCTATTCCTGTAGTGACCATTTCGTCTCGCTGAGGACAACTCCGTTTGGCCCGTTTGGAAGGTCGTTGGGGCGAAAATCGGAAATAGTGGAGTCTACCTGAACATCCAAAATTAAATTATAAATGCGCGCAACGGTGACGTTGCGTAGGCGGAGCGTTGTGGGCACGCCCGGCTCCTTGTTAGCCGTCCCAGTGCAAGGCATTGCAAAGGGAGCGGAAGCACGGCGAAGAGGGATCGATTGCTAACAATTCCGCTTTTGCTGGACGCAATAAGGTTGTTTTTGCGGCAAAATATTTCTGAAAGAGGCTAATTTAACTTGAAATGCGTTTCTCCACTTCGATAAAAAGTGCCAAGGGGCCCTTCTAAAGGGATACTAAAGGCAAATATTAAGTCAACGTGTACTTTTAAAATATCCTTCTAGAAACGTCACAGTTCTTGTTTAATTCGTGCCAATTAAAGGCTCAGTTGAAGAGAACAACGATTCCGTAGGGGTCTGCATACCTGTAGCTGGGTGGATCGGTGGATGCTATGAGCACACCTTCTTAAATGGGGCGGTGGTTTGCGCCAGCAAGTTCTCGTTCTTATTTTGGGAATGTCCTAGCTATCTTTCTTTTACATTGTCACGTACGAGTTTGTTCCGCTGTGGACACAAGGACGTTGTGAAGTGAAGAGCAGGTTGAAGTGTCTCGAAGATAGAGGGTGCTGCCCTGGCTGGCTGCTGAGCTACAACCTTGTAACTGTATACATTGTAAACACATGTATTTTCTCCCCGTAATATTTTGGTGGAAGTGCGGGGTAATCTCGCCACAAGCCGGCCATGGATCGTCGCAGCGCGCGTCACATCGGTTCTGCTTTTATGGCTACGTACTGACGCTGCCTCCGCCGCTCAAACACAAGCGGAAGCAGTGCTAACCCGGCTACGTAACCAGGTAATCTTCATCAGCACTGGCAAGGTCGACGTCGAAGACCGGATGACGTCGAATGGGCGCGTCGGTAAGCTCAACGAGTGGGATGCCACACTTTTGCTGGCCAACGTGATCTTTTACTAGGGAGGAACCGCGAAAGTATGGTTCGAGACGCATGAAGCAGACATTAGAAGCTGGGACTCCTGCATGGAAAAGCTACACGATATTTTCGGAAGACCTGTGGGACGTCAAGCAAGAGCTAGCGTCTCGTGGCCAGACATCAATCGAATGGTACGTCGCGTATATTCAAGAGGTTCTGGCTCTCTCCTGTAAAGCGGACGCGGACATGCCGGAGGCCGATAAGGTTGGACACATCTTGAAGGGGATCGCGGACGATGTGTTCAACCTCATGCTTTGCAGGAACTGCTAGACGGTTGAGTCGATCATTAAGGAATGCCGGGATTTCGGGCAAGCGAAGAGCAAACGCATCGTATAAGACTAGATCCTCAACCACGGTGCACCTCGACGGTTACTTACAGAGCATGGCCGCGCGACCTCCTCCGCTCTTGTTCCACTGAGCACAAGCTGTCTACCGCCTACCAGCCACAACATAATGGTCTTACGGAACGTCTCAAACGAGCCATCACAGAGTTGCTGTCGATGCACGTCTCCAACGATCACATTGACTGGGACGCCAAGCTGGCCTACGTGACGTTCGCGTATAACTCTTCCCGAGATGACACCGCAAGATATTCACCCTTTTATCTTTTGTGTGCACGGTCGCGACCCCACATTGCTGTTTGACACCATCCTCCCTTCTGTGCCCGTGTTGCAATTGAGTACGCTCGTGAAGTCATCGGTCACCCTCACATGGCACGTCAAGTCGCCCGATCTCGTTTATTGGCGTCGCAGCGTACGCAAAAACAGTGTTACGACCGGTGCATTCGCGATGTTAACTTCGCTCCAGGTGCTAGGGTGCTCCTTTGGTCACCATGTCGTCGGGTTGGCCTCTCCATGAAGCTTCTCTCTCGCTACACAGCGCGCTATGAAGTCCTACGTCAAGTTAACGACGTAAATTACGAGATTTCGCCTAGATTTCGCCGCTACAGTTTAATACATCCTCAAGTCCGACTCTTGTTGACGTCGTGCACATTTTGCAGCTGAAGCCACACTTCACTCGCAATTCTTCGCCTACCATGCGCCCAGACGGCGCTTCACCACCTGGCCGTCCTGTTACGGAAGGATGAAAAAAGAGAGGAAGAAGAAGATCGCGAGACGCTGGCTGCGGTGTGCTGTTGGTGCTCAGTCATTTAAAATACTCTGACTCATCTTGTATGTACATTGTAACTACAGTCTTTCTACGCTCCCAACATCGCCGTAACAATACACACACACACATATATATACATATATAAGATCGCAGTACTGGTAACTCCGGACAACTAGCACGAAATATTTATAGTCGCAATTCAGTGCTGCACCATGTGTATGCGGTCATCAAAGGTGCCGGAGTTGCAGGATATCGAATGATTTCGAGAAGGCGGTAAATATCGCGAAAGAAGTGGTGGCACGAAAACTGATAGGCTTGAGGTCATTCGACACGAAGACGTTGTGGATTAGAGGATAAAACACGAGTCCATGATACATCCGCTGATGAGTATAAAAATATGTGGCGAGTCACGTAAGGTGTGGTTATGCAGGGGTGCATTAGTCACCGCAAGAGAGCATGTTTCGTGGGAAAGAAAATACCGTAAATGGCTGTAAATGACTAGGAAGGGTGACGAGAAGAGCAAATTTGCTGGTAAAGGTGGGTGCGGCTAATGCAGAAGCAGAGTAATTGGAAATCAATGGATGAAGCCTTCGTCCAGCATTGGACATAAGATAGGCTGCTAAAACTACAAGTAGCTGCCCTCCCAATGAGTCATTGAGTCAATGAAGTGACCTGAGGGGAACAGTGAATAGGTTACTTCGATGTTCGTAGTTGTAGGAGTGTATTCGGAAATGCGATAAAAGATAACTAAAAAGCTTTGTTAATGCACTCTTCAAAATAAGTATGATATAGCTTCGAGACAACGCTGTCGTGAACACGTAAACCAAGTATTACTCCCATGCATTCTGGAGAAACCTACCATAGGGTGCTTAGGTTGAATATTTCTTTCCCGCGGATTTTTCATATCTCCGTCATCCTTCAGTATACCATGCGGTGCTGTCATACCGTCAGGTTACGCCATATTCTCGAATTCGCTTTCTTCTGACATCACATTTGTTTACAGGGTGAATACACCTAGATTGATTGGCTCAAAACGCAAGCGTCGATGAAGAGGACAATATGTCAGAATTCCAGATTGTGGAATCAACACCCCAGGTAGTGGAATGCGAACACTGCACTAACTACTGGCCGAATTTCTGTTTATGCGTATGGGAAAAATAAATATTTTGAGAATAATAAAGGAAGCAAATCGTAGGTAATGGATGTGAAATGTTCGCAATCGCCTTCGGCAATAATTCAATAAAGCCAGTATAGCCTCCAGTGTTCCAAGTTACGTGCAGGTACTAATATGGCTTCGTGTCTACCATCTGCGATCGCATTTATTTGGTTATCCACCCTATCGGAGTGAAAAACGCACTTCCTCCATGGCGAAGTGTTGCGGAAGAGTTAGAAACAATTGTGGCCGAAGCCATGATAGGTTTATCGTGTAGTCTGCTGCCCATCCCATTGCCATTCGTAAATCACGATACCTTGGATAACATCAGCAGTGGGAATCTTACTGCCAGCTGCCATGCCTAATGATACGCTAGAGTGTATGATGTTGTACACACTGCACCCCGATTGAAACTCCGCAGCAACCCCCCCTATCCTTTGTATTCTGGCTGCAACTTTGTGACAATGGTTATCCATGATGGGATCCTGCTCGACGTGGAGGTGTCAGTTGCGGATGGGGCGATATCATTTTAATATATTTGAGGGTAAATACCGCTTGATTAACCTTACTACATCCATTACAACGGATTGGCACTGAAGCGAAAAAAGCAAGAAGACACAAAACTCAGCTGCGCAAGCTCAGGAATGGTATCACCACCTGTCAGTCGGGTACATGTGCCGGTCTACGTGAGAGATAACTGTTAAGGCAGTTAATCTCTTCCTTATGTAAAGTAATCGAAGACTGACTCACGCACGCACTTCCACCATTACAGATATGTCATGTCTCTACCATAAGACACGCTTATTCATTCTTATACCTTTAAAATATCGCGCATTCATCTAACTCTGGCGTGCAGTTACAACCTTGGCAATGTAGGGAAAGATTAGAGGGCGATCCACCGGTTAACGATCTTTTATGTTCCATTAGCCTCAGATTGATACACCGTCCCGTTTGCCCTACGTAGAACTGGCCACAGCTAAGGGGAATTTTATAAACCAGACCCATACGATAGTCAGTA
Source organism: Dermacentor variabilis (assembly GCF_050947875.1). NCBI lineage: Eukaryota > Metazoa > Arthropoda > Arachnida > Ixodida > Ixodidae > Dermacentor > Dermacentor variabilis. The sequence goes on from NW_027460368.1 coordinate 2,259,053, forward strand.
AAACTGTTGTTCTTATTGTGCTTCACTAGACAAATATCTGCTCTTTTTTTGTCTTTTACCGACTCCTTTTTCCTCGGTAATGCAGCGCATATCTTACCTAGCTTATTGGGAGCAGTGAAAGCAACATTAACATCATATCTACTTGCAACTTTTCAAACCTGTGCGACACTGACTGAATGTACGGATTCGCCATGTACTACTCTATTTGTGCTATTACTGCTTTCTGTAATCACGTCCGTCCCCCTCGAAACCGATTTGTTTAGGCGCTCAGCCACAGTGGCCACTGCTACACTAGGATAACCTGCATCTAATAAACGCCGGAACTCCGAATTAAAACTAGCGCTCATTTTGTGCATGCAGGATCTGGTGAAAGAAGACTTAAGGCACGACATGGTAATTCCACTTTTTGCTACTTTAGAATGTGTGGATTGAAAGTTTTGCGACGGCTTCGAAGCACCCCTCACCTCTTTATTGCATAATGAATCCTTACCAACTAGCTCAGCTTTCTGTCGTTCTAAAAATTGATCTCTTACGTGCGCGCTGAGACAAAGACCAATCTTGTAACATACGAAGATCTCCCACACATGAGTGTTGTTTCTCCATGTTCCAAAACTAGCGTCAGAGTCCTCAGTGAAGCAGAGCACTACATTGCTGCTGGTGATAGAAAAGGGGTGATCCCCATGGGCCAAAGAAGAGTCTGAAAAGCTTCCCTAGACAATTTCCTGGCATCATCGTCCTAAGTGGTCATCGCTATCGAACATATAAAGACCGGTGCAAATCGTCGGCGAACATCTTGTGCAGCTTCATGATAGGAAACAAATACTGATTGCGTGGGTCTACCAGTCTAGAACACGAATGCCCGGGAGGCTACTGCGTGCCCCCGACTGTGGACCTTCTAATGTAGTTCCCGCCAAATTATATGCGCTTAAACATTCGTCGCCTGTGGCAGCTTGCTTCGTAATGGCTGGTTGAATGTAATTGGTTACTGTAAAAAGTAACTGAAGTAGAGTGAGCGTTGCCGAATAAAAAATTCAACTGAAAGCAGGTAATTAATAACCTGTAATGTGTTAGGTACAAGTCTCATTCGGGTATATACCCAGTGGCACACGTAGTCTGCTTGCCAAGTCTTCAGCCAGCATATAACTAATGGTCGAAGATAGCAGACAACTTGAGTCACTGTGCATGTCCCAGTGTTTATATTGTGGCAGAATTCAACCAACCAAAGGCGCCAAAGTAACGAATGAGAGCGCTTTAATAAATATACACACTTAAATTCACAAGAACCTCGCGCTGAGCTGAAAAAACGGCCAAATACGCCTCGCCACCAAGCGATTGGCTCAACACGACTGAGAAGACTCCGATGTTCACCTCGGACACTTCAGATTTGCAGTACTCCATCGTGTCGAGCGTCGCGCACAGACCGACGACGAGGGCGAGCAACGGTGCGAGACGGTGCATCGTCCCGTACGTGACTGTCGCAGAGCCGCTGAATACGAGCTCCTCGATGACTGCTTTAGAAGACACCATATCGGCCAGCAGTGGACCGTCGAGAACAGCTCCGCAACGTGGATCTGGCGTTGCCGCGTAGCACCGCGCTTTATCGACTGAGCCATGGGCACGTTGATCCAGATCTCTTGGTAGACGAACGTGTGCATGGCGTCGCACCTGTCCAACAGGTAGCACAGCATGCTCACGCCCGCGCTCGAGAAATGCAGGCTCCCGATCTCCAGCTTCTCGAGCGTGGTCGCTGTGGAGCGGAGCGCGTCCATCAGGTCCCTGCTCGGATTGTCCAACAGGTGGTAGTGGAGCGTGGCGTGGATAAGGTTGTCGGTGAACTGGAACTGCTTTGGTGACATCCGCGATTCGCGCCGCTCCAGGAACTCGATGGAGCGGTGCTCCATCAGCGGACAATGAACAGGAATGAACGGGCACCTGTGCTGCTTGTTGGAATCCAGAGCAACCACGCATCCCCGCAGGGAAGCCAGGGCCAGCCGTGTTTCGCGAAGCTCGATGATAAGCCACACGAAGTTATTCCATGGGGACAGCTCCGCAAGGTTGAAGCACCCGTCGGTTCCGCTGGCCGTGCATGACTTGTGCAGGCCCACCTGGTGATGGCTCAAGATGCTCCGCACGCAGCGAAGGTTGGATAAGAGCTGGTCGACCACCAGGCACACGCTGGGACAGCTGCTGACCAGGCACGCCGCAGACTCTCGTAGGCGGCCGCTCCGTGGTCCTTTCTTGCAGACCTGCGGTGAAACACCTGTCGTGCTCGTACTCCATTCTATGTTCACGTAGCACATTGCTAAAGCTTGGTTTGAGCCTATTTTAAGATTAAGCATCGCCAAGTGATAATACAAAACTAGCCTAACATTAATCTCATATTTACAGAAAGCGTGGGTACTGTTTGTTGAAAAATGACTTGCCACTACTGAAACTGATGGCAGCCGACGGGCTACTCGTGAGGTGACGATGTGCAGCTTCCCTACTTAGATACTGCATATTATGCTAGTGAGGCATTGCGATGAAAGCACCACTGGCGTTACCCAAACGAAATGCGGGAAGCACGCGGATGCGATTAAAATCGTGCAGTGTGTCATAGAATATCGAAGCTTTGTCTACTCCGTCTCTTCGGCAGTTTGAAGTGTCAGAGAACGCCTCGAAACCTCAACTGCACTGGTGTATGTGAAGTTAAAAAGAAAAAAAAGATCACCACAAGCGTTATATTTCTGTCTTCTTCCATGTCCTGCTGGAACATGATACGTTCTTCGCGTCGGCCGTAGCTACGTTCTTAGGTACTAACAGCGTAAATTCAAACGCGAACAAATCGAAAAGTACTAGGCTATGTAGTTGCGTTCGCAGCTTCACATGCCTGTTTAACGGAACCCTAATTACTGGACCCCAGTGCAAACTTGGGTCTATAGCATGCTTAAAGACTGGCTACAGCAGCAACGGCATTCCGATTATTTTCTCTTGCTCGCACTTGCATTTATTCCGAAATGTCTCCCGCGTCTAGCACAGTACTAATGCAGCTAGCATTATAGTACGGGTGTACCTCGAGGGAGAATCGAATCCCCGACCTCGTGCTAAGAAGGAGAGCGCGATACAGCCACTAAGCCACCACGGCGTGTGAGAAATCTTTTTGTAAACCGCACTGAGTGACGAAGCAGAGAGCGAAGTAAAGGTCTTACGCTTTCGTTGGAGCTTTGCCGTCGCGTCAGGGCCTTCGGCTTCATCCACCTCGTAGCTGAGCCGCATCTAGGTGTAGATGCAGTGCTGGACGAAATCCCTGGAACGGAGCTGGAACTTGGGTCGGGTGGTTCGCACGAGCATCTGCGCGATTCTGTGGGCACGCCTTGCCCGTGGCACGGCCTCTCGCGATTCCTTCGCGAAACGCGAGGCTGTTTGCGTGACGCAACCGAAAACGATCAAGAACCGAACTGCCGCGAACTGAAAGGCGCGCGCTAGAAAACGCGCGGTCTTAAAATTTCATTTGCGAGAACAATAAGTTGGCAAGTATTCATCGGTGCATTTTTTTCATCATTTATTATTAGTACAGGAGGAAGTCGCGGAGTCACAATAACGGTCATGGGGACCGCCTAATAGTAGTTTAAGAATATAGTAAATATTACATTATGGCAACATAGCAGTGGCAGACATCATATTACACAAAGTTAATGAAACACATAGTCAAATACAAGAAGGGTGTTTACAATAACTGAACTTCAAGTAAAACAAAAGCAACTGAAATAGATACTCCGCATCCGTAAATAGAAATGTAGTAATTGACGCTTTAAGTGAGCATAGGAAAGACCTATGAAAGAACACGAGGTTGATGTATCAGATAATTGAAAAGAGAAATATGCTTTCAATGCGCTAAGCGCAATGAATAAGGAAGGAGAAAGGCCCAAAATCCGGGACACAAGAGCGGGGCGTCTTTTCCCGTGCCTGCTTTTTTTTTCTATTCCTAGGACTCAACGCGGGACGCCAATGGAAGGAAGACTGTGTGGGTAACGAGACTGGCCCGCTTGTTTACAGTAGTGATCATATAAAGGTCTAACTTCCAAACCAGCACGAATTGATCGTTCTACACTGTATTTGTAGAAATACGTGATTAGGCCATTTTAGCGCAGTCACCGTGAATGTGCATGCGGAAGCGTAAATGAGTACTGAATGATGACGTAGGTAAAGTGCACTTCACTTTTAAACAGCACAATCTAACGCATGATTTTCACTTTGCGGGCACTCAGTGGATGGTGTCTTCGTGGCTGCATTTAAATCAACCGTGTCATTAGTGCAGAATATTTATTTTTTTCGCCAAGAGATGAATGCAGAGTAAGTGTTGGATGTTGTTTCAATTTTCTTTGTAGTTATAGTTAAGAGTGGGAAAAAAAGCGCGGAAATCACGACACGTACACGAAAAGAAACTGATGAAAGAAAAAGTCTTTTTTTTTTTTCACCATGACTTCGGGCCTATATTCGCGCAAGTGCATAAACAATTTCCCGCAATTGCGAATTTCCCATCAGAAAACGCGCATCAATAGTTGGTGTACAGATACACATCACACATTCCGTCGCCGATTCTATCCCGTGGCCACCATCGTGTGTAACAGCGGGTGTCGAGGTTTCTACCCTCGGCGACGGGTGCCTTTTACAATGTACTAAATTGAACGCGGGTTTCGTATGCATTTTAGCTTCTCGTATACAGCCTACAGCTTGAATGAAAACAAGAGGTAACTTCGCAGTATGACAATTGCTTGGCCTGTGCGACCATGGGGCGCTGTGCTGTAGCGACATCGGGAAGCCGCGATGTTAAGGGGCATGCTCAACTGCTGCGTCCTCAGGTATGTTTAGCAGTGTTATAAAGTTGGACAGCGCTTAATAAAATGCCAATGCTTGGCGTCCTTTGCTCACCTGCATGAGGATGCCGCTTCGGTGATTACGATATTGCTAAAATTCTGTAAGCAATAACAGCGCAGAGAAAAGTAGCAGACACATGAGAACTTAAGGCGAAATTGTAAGATGCATAACGTAGAACACACAAGGTACCATGAACAATGGAAGATTATGACAACTGTGCTGCATGTATTATTGCATTAGCCGCGCGCATGCCTTAAGAACATTGTATGCGGAGGACGGGGAGAATGCATGTTGGTACGGGGAGAAGAGAGGTTTAAAATATATTTAAAGAGTATTTACAAAGCACTCACTGGCATTAAGCTAGTCCGCTCGACATCAGCCGCCGCCATCTCCTGTACTGCCGCAGCTTCTCCTTGGCCGCTGTGCTTGGTCACATGACCCCCGGCGGCAAAGGCGCCGTCCCGGATCTCGCTAGATCATCCGAGTATTATCGCTTGATGCGGGTCACGTGCATGACGTAGGTGGAAGGTCGAGAAATGGCGGAATCGAGAGGCGTGATTTCACATGTGACGTCAGTCACTTTGCGCAAGACACAGTACGGGCCACAGTAAGGAGAAATTAACTTCTCGCAAAGGCAAATTAGCAGTAACGGTGTCCAAAGAAGAATCATTGCACCATGGTTGAAGTGCGCATCACGGTGGCGGGCATTATAGAAGCGTCATTGCTTTTCCTGCGAAGCGGTAAGGCGCAGGCAGGCAATCTGGCGTGCTTGTGACGACTTGTCCAGAACGGCGGGAAGGAGCGTGGCAAATGGCCGCGTGGGGTTTCTTTCCTAGTAAAGATAAAAAGGACAAAACCCCGCACAGTCATGTCGGGAGGAATTATAGGCAAATGTCACGAAGGGCAGACCGACGTCCTAGTAATGATGGTCGGTAGATGCATAAATAGAAAGCATGTCTTGAATAGTAGTATTATATGCTCCGGAAGGCCATTGGTCTTAAGGCGGTACGCCGTTTTCAAATTGCGCTTTGTAGCGCACGAGTGCAAGAAGACATGGACAACCTTTGATGTGAAATAGCAGCCCTTGTCTGTGGGGAACTGCCGAGGAGCTCCGTGGTTGAGCATAATATCTTTGAGTAGGAAACAGGCGACATCGGTTGAACGGTTGCTCGGGAGAGCCCAAGTGATCATGTACCGGGTCGTGCAGTCGGTAGCGACTGCTATACACTTCTTTCCGCAGGCAGATAACGGGAAAGAGTCACAAATGTGAAGGCGAACCCTGAACAACGACTCCAATAGAACGTCAAGAAATTGAAGGCAGCCATCTGGTAGCACTGTTTATTTCTTGTGGCGCTGTCATTGTTCACAGAAAGCGACATCAAGGCAGGCGGAACGGCAAGTACCGGGCCAAAAGAAGCGATCTCAAACACGGTCAAACGTTCTAGAGACTGCGAGGTGACCTGCGTTATAGGAACATCTCGTAGCTGTGCGACAATACTTTGATGCATTATGTGAGAATAATCGAAATCTGTTCAGAACTGTCAGAGTGCATATTGTAGCTCTACAAGACGCCATCCTTCAGCACAAACATACGCAGAGAAGGGGAAGGTGTCTCAGAAGTCATCCGGAGAAAGAGGTCGCGCAAATAGGGGTCACGTCTGCGCTCACTGCACATGTTGTGAAACGTATTCGTTCGCTGGCTGCGCCCTACCTGCTGGTGCTGAGTTTGTCGCTGCTGCTCAAGGAGCCGAATAACCCCCTTTACAATATATATATATATATATATATATATATATATATATATATATATATATATATATATATATATATATATATATATATATATATATATATGCAGTCCCTTTGGTTGACAGCACTCGAAATTGCGGACACCTAACACAAAATATTTACATTCGCAATTCGAGCTGCTCTGTGTGCAGTCATCAAAGGTGTCGGAGTAGCAGAATATCGAATGATTTCGAGGAGGAGGTAAACATCACGCATTAAAGTGGCGGAACGAAAACTGATAAGCTTGACATTAAGCCACAGGGAGACATCGTTGTGTAATAGAGGATAAAACGCGAGTGCGTGATACATTTGCAGATGAGAATTAAAAGAAGTGACAGGTCACGTAAGATGTGGTTATACGCGGGTGCGTTATTCACAGCAACAGAACGTGTTTCGTGGGAAAGAAAATGCAGTAAATGACTGTAAATGATTAGAAGAGGTGATCAGATGAGCACATTTGCTGGCATAAGGAGCGGTGGACTAATGCAGAGCAAGAGTAAGTGGAAATCACTGGGAGAAGCCTTGGTCCTGCATTGGATATAAGATAGGCTGCTAAGGAGAAATAGCTGTCATCCCAATGAATCACTGAGGCAATGAAGTGACCTGAGGTGAACAGTGAATAGGCCACTTCGATGTTCGTATTGATAAGAGTGCATTCGGAGTGCATACATAGCGCTTGATTCCCCTTTGCACATCAATTACAGGTGATTCGCCGGGAATGGGCACATTCCTGTATTGCACACGTACTGCCTAAGGTGTCTGTTCAGGAACACACCCAGTGCTACATATCCAGTGACTTAATCTGTCTACTCGGCGAGGCAGCAGCAAGCAGCAAGTTGTCTATTCGTGACCGGCATGGACACGTTGCAAAAATTACAGGAACCCGTATGGGTTTCCTTTGTAGGAATTGCTACCAGCGGGCGGATGTCTGATTTTTCTCTTTAGATATTAAAAAGGAATAACCGGTAGCAATCAGAAATTTCTCCTCCCAAAAGTAATTTTTTACAGTGACCGATTACTGCTCCATGAAATTAATAGGGCCTTTTCTGAAATGTAATCTTACGCATGAAATGAATATCCTACGCAGATGATTATTGTTACACAGTGTTCCAAAACTGGCGAACAAGTCCTTTCTGAAGCAGAGCACTACGTTGTGCTGTTGATAGATTATGGGGGTGATCCCCATAGGGCTAAATAGTTGAAAAAACTTCCCTAGGTAGTTTCCTGTCGTCATCGTTCTAAGTAGTCATCGCTATTGTGTATAATGAAAGGCCGGTGCAAATCGTCGGCGAACATCTGGGGCAGGTTCATGAAAGGAAAAAAATACTAATTGCATGGGTCGACCAGTCTGAACACGAATGCCCGAGAGGCTACAGCGTTCCATCGACTGTGGGCCTTCTAATTCCATGAAAATTCTATGCGCTTCAACCTGCGTTGCATACGGAAGCTTGCCTCGTAATAACTGGTTACATGTAATTCGTTAATGTAAAAAGTAATTGGAGTGAGCGTCGCCGAGTGAAAATTTCTCCTGAATGTAGGTAATTAATAACGTGTAATGTGTTACGTCCAAGCCTCATTCGGGCATATACATAATTACAAAGGTAGCCTGCTTGCAAAGACAGCAAGCAGCACATAGCCAATGGCACAAGTTACTAAACAACTTTAGTCACTGTGTTTCTCCCATTGTCTTTGTGACATCATTCAACCATCCAAAATGGACAAAATAGGTAAAGAAAGCTCTTTAATATACACTGACATACGCAAGAACCCCGCGCTCAGCTGAAACAACAGCCAAATGCGCCTGCTCATTCACCCATTCGCTCAAAGCACTTGAGCGGTTTTTGAGGTCCAATTCGGCCATTTCAAAGTTGATCCTCTCAGATATCACCAGCGTCGCGCGCCGACTGGCGACGAGGACAAACAACGCTGCGAGACCGTGCAGCATCCCGCGCCTGCCTGTCGCACAGCCGCTGACGATGAGCTCCTCGATGACTGTGGGACAGGACACCAGGTCAGACAGCACGTAGCGAGAGTGATTCGTCGGGAACCACTCGGCGACGTGGATCTGGCGCTGCCTCGTAGCGCGGCGCATTATCGCGTCTAGGCCCGAGCCACGGGAACCTCGATGCAGTTCACCAGATATACGAGCGTGTGCATGGCGTCGCACCTGTCCAACGGCTCGCACAGCATGCTGGCACCCCCGCTCGAGAAGCGTACGCTCACGATCTCCGGCGTGTCGAGCGTGGTCACTGTGGAGCGGAGCGCGTCCATCAGGTCCCTGCTTGGGTAGTCCACGCGGCGATGGCAGAGCCTGGCGTGCCTCAGGTGTTCGCTAAGCTCCACCCTGTCCCGTAACTTGTTGGAGCGGTGCTCTTTCAACGGCCAACGAACCAGAAGGAACGCGTGCCTGCGCCGCATGTTTCAAGCCAAAGGAACCACGCGTTCGCGCAGGTAAGCCAGGGCCAGCCGTCCTTCGCGTAGCTTGATGATGATGACCCACAGGAAGTTGGTGCATGCGGACAGCTCCGAGGTCCACCGACAGCTCCGGTGTCGAGGTCCACCGGGTAATGGCCCAAGATGCTCCGCACTCAGCGAACGTAGGAGAAGAGCTGGTTGACCGACAGGCGCACGCTGGGACAGCTGCCGACCAGGCATGCAGCCGACTCTTGTAGGCGGGCACTCCGTGGGCCCATCTTGCAGATCTGTGGGCAAACACCTGTTGCGCTTGTACTGCACTCTGCTGTTGACATAGCAAATCGCTAAGGCGTCGTTTCGAACTCATTGAAGAGTAAGCATCGCAGAGTAAAGTTACAAAACAAGCCTAATATTCATCTTATATTTACAGAAAGTTAACGTGTGTGAAGTTTGTTGAATAATGCCTTGCCTTTCTGAAACTAACGGCAGCCGTAGGGGTTTTCGTGAGGTCAGGATTTACTGTATTTGATTTACTGTATTGTAGAGACTGTATTTTATGGTAGTGAGGCATCGGGATAGGAACTAGTCCTGGCGTTCACCAAATGAGGAGCGAGAACCCCGCGGATACAAGTGAAATCGTGCAATAAGGTCTAGAATGTGAAAGCTTTCTCTACTCCTTCTGGAGCGCAGTTTCAAGTCACGGAGAGCACCTCGTAAGCTCCAGTTTACTGCCATAGAAATGTGAAGCCCAACGTAGAAATATCATTAACCTTCATTTCTTCACGCAGAACGAAAACGTCCTTTCCCAAAAGCAAAATTTTAGCTGAAATTTTCTACGTGACTGAACACTGTCAACAGAGAATGAATACCGGCACGTAAAGCTACCGGTTTATGTTCTTGATGTGAATATGCCTGATGTGTTGAGGAAGCGCCACAATGTAGGTTAAGCCTTTGAATAAACGAATAGATAGCGCTGCTATGTAAATGCAAGTACACCATGTGCATGTCAAGTGGAAAACACACACAAAAAAAATCACTAGGCGCTTTATGATTCCCTGTTTACCCATGTCCTGCTGCGACATATCTTGTTCGTGTCAGCCATCCCTGTATTCTTAGGCACTAACATCAGAAGTTCAAACACGAACAAATCGAAAGGTACAACGCTATGTTATGGCCTTTCCTGCTTAAATTGCATGTTCAACAACGACCTAATTCATGCACAGCAAAGTGAATTTCTGTCGACTGCATGCGCAAAGGCTGGCTATACGGAACAACATCACATAATATTTATTCGGAAATGTCTCCCGCGTCTAGGACATAAGCAATGCGGCTTGCATTATAGCCCGGCTATAGTTGGGGAGAATCGAATCCGCGACCTCGTGCTGAGAACGATAGCGCGATATAGCCACTAAGCCACCACGGCGTGTGAGAGAGCTTTTCGTTACCGCATTGAGCAACGAAGCATGCAGAGGGCGAAGCAAGCGTCTTACGCTTTCGTTGGAGCCTCGCAATCGCGTCAAGTCCTTCGGCGTCATCCACGGCGTAGCTGGGCTGCCTCTTGGTGTGAACGCAGTGCTGGACAAAATCCCTGGACTCGAGCTCGATCTTGGGTCGCGTGGTTCGCACCAGCATCTGCTCGATCCTATGGCCACGCCTTGCCCGTGGCAGGCTGTCTCGGGATTCATTCGCGAGACGCGAGGTTGACAGCGCGACGGAACCGAAAACGATGAAGAATCGAACTGCCGCGAAATCAACGCGGACGATGCAAAACGCGCGATTTTAGAAATGTCACTTCCTGGAATGGTAAGTGGGCAATTTCTTATCAGTGCATTATTAGCAACAGCGCAATGAACAGGGACGTAGGATGGCGCAAGATACGAACACAAGAGCAGCCTGTCTCTTTCAACCCTTCTTTTTGTACTGTTCTTAATTATGTGTGATGCGAATCTTGCTTTTTTTTTTTTGACAGGGAACAGCGGGGGACGCTAAGCGAAAGAAGGCTGTGTGGTTAACAAGTCTGGCCAATCGTTTACGATGGTGATCATATCAAGGTCCGACTTTCAAACAAGCGCGAAGCGATATTCCTAACGTTAGGATAACACCTTGTATCTCAATAAACGCACAATTTGGCCCTTTGAGGGCAGCCTCCGTACATGTGCGGTAGCGTAAACGAGCACCAAATGTTGACGTAGGCACCTTCTGGCCCACTTTTAGAAAGCACAATATAACGCGCGGGTTTCACTTTTCAGGAACTCAGCAGATGCTGTCACTGCGTGTTCACTTAAATCCCCTACTGTACCATTGCCAAATATTTGTATTCTTTTCATCGAAATGTGAATGCCAAATTTGTGTTGAATGTTGTTTTAATTGTTGGGATACTTCAGAATGAAAAAAAAAGCAGTGGAAGAATTTCGACACGTGCCCGGAAAGACACTTATGAAATTGAAAGGCATTTTTTATACAATTGAGGCCTATATTCGCTCAATTGCATGACGAATTTCCCACGATAGCGAATTTACCATCAGAAAGGACGCATCAATAGATGGTGTCCGGATACACATTAAACATTCCGTCGCCGATTCTATAGAGTGGTCACCATCGAGTGCCTTTCACTTTGCAGTAAATTGAACGCAGGTTTTCTGTAGACGTTAACATGTGCGTAGAGCGTACAGCTTGACTGAAAGCAAGAGGAAACTTCGCAGTACGCCAATTGCTTGGCCTCCGGGATCATGAGGCGCTGTGCTGTAGCGACAGCGGAAAGCCGCGATTTTGAGGGATATGCTCAATTGCTGCGTCCTCAGATATGTTTTGCAGTGTTATAAAGTTGGGCAGCGCTTAACAAAATGCGAATGCTTAATTGCGCGTCGTCTTCTCATCTGCATGAGGATGCCGCTTCGGTAATCACAATATTGGTAGATTTTTATGAGGAATAACGGCGCAGAGAAAGGTAGCAAACACATGAGTGAATTGCTTTTTCTGAGACGCTCTTTTTACAACAGAAACTTGCTCCTCAGTTTTCTAGACGCTTTGTTTCGCAATATAGCGGTTTCCGATGCCCAGCTCCTAATGGTCAATAGTTGACATCAATCAACAAAGAAGGGTATTTGGATCAGTTCGCTTCCTTTTACTGTTATGTTTACACCTATTGACGGAGTTTATAAACAGGCTAATACTAATTACGTATACTTTCGGAAGAAGCCTACTATCTGCTCACGCTTGGCCGCGACCGTCCGCATAGGAATTAAACATAGAAAAATTCTGTGTTCGCTGTCTCTAATGGTACGTCGTACGTACGCGAATCCCAGAAGCTAAAGCTTCGTCCAACAGACTTCTTCCTCCAAAACGGCACCACTGATCTTCACGGGGGTGCATAGGGTCCGTAGTATAGAGAGGGCCTGCTGTCCTGAAGCAGTATCTTCGCTCGTGCCAGGCTAAATATAACTCGGACATACCTGCGTTGTTTCCGTTTCACCAGCTGTGCGACTCCCGTCTACCGATTTTTGGACAGACTTTTGTAGAAGGACGTTTATTTTACTCAATGGGGACCGTTAAAAAATGATTTTCATAAGTGACGGAGAAGAGCACACGAAGAGCCTGGCACGAGCTAAGATACTGCTCGAGGACCGCAGGCCCGGTCTCTGGTACAGCCCCTATTGCTCTCCCGGGAAATTCAGTTATCTTGTTTTGCAGGTAAGGCGCCGTGAGGCACGAGAGAGAAATAATCTGACGTGACTGCTTCAGCACGAGCGCCCCAGGCGCGAGAAACTCTGTCCGACGTAACTTCAGGCACAGCAATCACCCAATGGGGCGTGAGTGCCAACTGCTTCACCTGGTTCACCACACCAGCAGCCAGCGTGGGAGCGTAAATAAACTTGCGCTTGGGCATGGTCAGCGCAAGCAATCGCACCGACAGTCCCCCACGCCATCGTACAGCGCCCATTAACATCCAAGGAGATACGACCTCACTCTGCAATGCCGGCACGCTTAGGGACAAACGCAAACAAAACGACCAGTGAAACTTCTACTCCGTAGTACCTAAGCAAAATCAGATATTCCAGGAGAAAAAGACCCCAGATTCTCTGTTTTGCCTCCAATTTTAGTCATGCCTGCGCACAAACGTATAGGGCTATTCCTGTAGTGAACATCTCGTCTCGCTGAGGACAACTACGTTTTGCACGTTTGGAGCGCCGTTGGCGCGAAAATCAGAAATTGTGTAGTCTACCTGAACATCCAAAATGAAATTAGAACTGCGCGCAACGGTGAGGTTGGGTAGGCGGAGCGTTGTAGGCATGCCCGGCTCCTTCTTAGCCGTCCCAGTGCAAGGCATTGAAAAAGGTGCGGAAGCACCGCAAGAGGGTTCGATTGCTGACAATTCCGCTTTTGCTGGACGCAATGAGGTAGTTCTTGCGGCAAAGTATTTCTTAAAGAGGCTAATTTAACTTTAAATGCATTTCTCCACTTCGATAAAAAGTGGTACGGGGCCTCTCTAAAGGGATATAAAGGCAAATAACAGGTCAACGTGAACTTTTAAAATATCATTCTAGAAAAGCTGCAGTGCTTGTTTATTCGTGCCAACTAAAGGCTCAGTTGAAGAGAACAACGATTTTGTAGGGATCTGCATACCTCTAGTTGGATGCATCGGTGGATGCTATGAGCGCACCTTTGTAAATTAGGCGGTGGTTTGCGCCAGCAAGTTCTCGTTCTTATTTTGGGAATCTCTTAGCTATCTCTTTTTTTTATATTGTCACGTACGAGTTTGTGCCGCTGTGGACACAAGGACGTTGTGAACTGAACAGCAGGTTGAAGTGCCTCGAACATCGGTAGATGGTGCTGCCCTGGCTGCCCCTGAGCTACAACCTTGTAACTGTAAACTTTGTAAACATGTATATTTTCTCCCCGTAACATTTTGGTGGAAGTGCGGGGTAAACTCGCCACAAGCCGGCCATGGATTTTCGCAGCGCGCGTCACATCGGTTCTGCTGTTATGGCTACTGACGCTGCCTCCGCCGCTCAGACACCAGCGGAAATAGTGCTAACCCAGCTACGTAACCAGGAAATCTTCATCGGCACTGGCAAGGTCGACGTCGAGGACTGGATTACGTCGAATGAGCGCGTCGGTAACCACAACAAGTGGGATGCCACACTTTTGCTGGCGAACGTGATCTTTTACTAGGGAGGAGCCGCGAAGCTATCGTTCGAGACGCATGAAGCCGACATTAGAAGCTGGGACTCCTGCAAAGAAAAGCTACGCGATATTTTCGGAAGACCTGTGGGACGTCAAGCAAGAACTAGCGTCTCGTGCCCAGACATTAATCGACTGGTACGTCGCGTATATTCAAACGGTTCCGGCTCTCTGTTATAAAGCGGACGCAGACATGCTGGAGGCCGATAAGGTTCTATTGAAGGGCATCGCGGACGATGCGTTCAACCTCCTGCTTTGCAGGAACTGCAGTTTCGAGCAAGCGAAGAGCAAATGCATCGTATAAGACTAGATTCTCCACCACGGTGCACCTCGACAGTTACTCACAGACCGCGGCCGCTCGACCCCCTCCGCTCTTGTTCCACTGAGCACAAGCTGTCTACCGCCTACCAGCCACAAAGAACGGTCTTACGGAACGTCGCAACCGAACAATCACAGAGATGCTGTCGATGTACGCCTCATCACATCGATCACATTGACTGGGACGCCAAGCTGGCCTACGTGACGTTCGCGTATAACTCGTCCCGACATGACACCGCAGGATATTCACCCCTTAATCTTTTGTATGGTCGCGACCCCACATTGCCGTTTGACACCTCCCTTCTGTGCACGTGTTGCAATTGAGTACGCTCATGAAGTCATCGATCGCGCTTACATGGCACGTCAAGTCTCCCGATCTCGTTTATTGGCCTCGCAGCGTACGCAAAAACAGTGTTACGACCGGTGCCATCGCGATGTTAAGTTCACGCCAGGTGCTAGGGTGCTCCTTTGGTCACCATGTCGTCGGGTCGGCCTCTCCCAGTAGCTTCTGTCTCGCTACACAGGGCCTTATGAAGTCCTACGTCAAGTTAACGACGTAAATTACGAGATTTCGCCTAGATTTCGCCGCTACAGTTTAATACATCTTCAAGTCCGACGCCTGTTGACGTCGTGTACATTTTGCGGCTGAAGCCACACTTCGCTCGCAATTCTTCGCCTACATTGCGCCGAGACGGCGCTTCACCACCCGCGGTCCTTTTACGGAAGGATGAAAAAAGAGAGGAAGAAGAAGATCGTGAGACGCTGGCTACGGCGTGCTGTTGGTGGTCAGTCATTGAAACTACTCGGACTCATCTTGTATGGACATTGTGAATACAGTCTTTCTATACTCCTAACATCCCCGAAGCAAGATATATATATATATATATACCTGACCTGTGGACTTTGTTTCTTTTCGTTGTTTTGTTACTTATGTTACTTATGTTTAATAAGTGTCCTTTTGTGTTTCGCTCTCTTATATTTGTAGCATCGGGACGATGCTTTTTAAGAGGGGGGTATTGACACGTGTACTTATCTTTATCGGGCAACCACGTTTCGCCGCCTAACAAATGTAATCGCACAGCGTGGGACGCGCCTGCATGTATCCGAAGTTTCTGGAAAGTTATCGATGCCTCTATCCGCTGTCTGTTGTCGCTGAACCTTATGTTATCTGATTTCATCACCTGACGCGAATGGTGTAGAACTTTGTGGAAGGCACGCGGGTCCGAACGATTAGTCTGGAACATTCGACGACTGCTCTATAAAAGCCGACGCGCTTGACACGCTGATCAGATTTCCGACGATCGCCGACCGTGTTCGACGCTATCGTTGTTCTATAAGTGTAGCCTGTTTTTGTGGGTACAGGTTCGCCCAATAAAAGCTAGTTTTGTATTCCGCCGTATTGCTGCTTTCTTCACCTTCACTACCACGTGACATCTGGTGGAGGTGCTCGTGCGTTCATATACCGAACGCCCCCGCAAAGCCGCGATCCAAGCCCGAAGCCCGAGGACAGAACCGACATCGCTTAAGACCAGCGTGCTAGCCGCAGACTGCAAGGACTGCCCCCAGAACACGGGCTTCTACCTGAGATGACAAAGAAGATCGTGGTCTAGACAACCCCAATGGCTGCCCCAGCGTCCCCCGTTATCTTACAGCAACCTCGGGACCCACCAATCTTCCATGGAGCAGCGACTAAAGACCCGGAATCATGGCTGGAGACCTACGAACGAATCGCGACATTCGACAATTGGTACTCCGACGACAAGCTGCGGCATGTCTACTTCGCCTTAGAAGACGCCGCCAGAACGTGGTTTGAGAACAGGGAGTCGACCTTGACAACGTGGGACCTGTTTGGTAGCGGCTTCCTGCGCACCTTTACATGCGTCGTGCGCAAGGAAAGGGCCGAAGCTATGCTGGACGCCCGAGTGCAGCTACGAAACGAGAACGTTACCATCTTTGCGGAAGAAGTGAGCCCTTTGTTCCGCCACGCCGACCCGGATATGGCCGAGGAGAAGAAAGTCCGCCTACTGATGCGTGGTGTAAAGGAGAAACTTTTCGCCGGAATGGCAAGAAGCCAACCGAAGACCGCCGAAGAGTTTCTTCGTGAGGCGACGAACATTGAGAAGTCACTCGAGATCCGAAACCGGCAATTCGATCGCCGCACGAACTCTACAAACTACGCCGGGGTTCAATCACTGGCTACCGACGATCTACGCGAGACTATCAGAGCAGTCGTACGGGAGGAGCTGCAGAAGTTCTACCCAAGGACGCAGTCCCAAGTGGATCCAATCGCTGAAATCCTCAAAGAAGAGGTTCAGCGATCGTTTGGAGTCCCTCAGGTGCAACCACGATCACCGCAACCTCAACCGGAAGCGATGACCTACGCCGCCGTCGCCCGCCGTCAAGGTCCCCCTCCGCGACAACGCCAGGGCCCTGTAACGCCGCAATTCCGTCGTCCACCGCCGCCGCCGCCAGCACGCCCACCCGTCGCCCAGCCAGGCTACGCGAGGAAGACGGACAATTGGCGAGCCCCCGACCACCGCCCGCTCTGCTACCACTGCGGCGAAGCCGGCCATGTGTACCGCCGACGCCCATACCGCGACCTCGGATTGCGAGGGTTCGCCGTCGATGCACCGCGCCCTCGTGACATCGCCGACTACATCGCCGCCACTCAGTGGAGCCCTCGACGACCGTCCCGTTCGCCGTCACCAGGCCGCTACCTGTCGCCGCAGCGCAGACCACACTGGCCCAGCCCGCGGCCGGTCAGCGAGCACATATCCAGAAAACTAAAAGCAGCAACCGATGGAGGTGCGGTTGCTGTTCGTAGAACTGCGAAGATCCTCCGCCGCCGCCGAAGACTACGAAGAGACCATCTCGACGACAGAACGACACGCCACCGTCCTGACGAAGTCAGGAAGCCAAGACTGCACCGACGAAAGACGACTTGACGACGCGACGTTCCAGCTTCAGTTCAGCACGACGCAGCCGTGATCCGACGCCAAGACCTAATTGCAATGCCAGACAAAGAACCACCGACCTCGACGTGCTTCTCTATGGCCACGCAGTCACCGCTTTAGTGGACACAGGAGCCGATTACTCCTTCATGAGTGGACCCATCGCCACGCAGTTGAAGAAAGTTAAAACGGCATGGCAAGGCCGTCAAATTCGGACCGCTGGAGGACACCTCATCACGCCGACTGGAATCTGCACGGCAAGAATAACCATTCATGACCGGACTTACCTTGCCACCTTCGTTATTCTCCAACAGTATTCACGAGACGTCATTCTCGGTATGGACTTCCTGGACCAACACGGCGCAATCATCGACCTGAAGTCGAAGTCAATAACGCTGTCGGAAGATAAAGCGATGCCGCCGGAGAACCCTCGTAGTCACCACGCCTTGAGTGTGCTCGAAGATCAAGTGAGCATCCCGCCTCGCTCCAGCATTGTTATTTCGGTCGGCACCGAAGCTGACGTAGAAGGCGTCATCGAAGGCGACCAACGTCTACTGCTAGACCGTGAAATTTGCGTCGCAAGAGGGATCGCTCGACTGGATGGAGGGAAAACTGAAGTGTTGCTGACAAACTTCAGCCGGGAGTTCAAGCACATCGACAAGGGCACGACGATCGCGTACATCGAGGAAATTCTGGAAACCAGTAACGCGTTTGTTCTCTCGGATTCCGCCGCATCTACCCCGACGACCATGGTTCCCGAACCAGACTACGACATTAATCCAAGTCTCCCCGTGATTAAGCAACAGCAGCTGAGAAGTCTGCTCCGACGATACAAAGGCTGCTATTCGACGTCATCGAGGATTCGACAAACACCAGTCGCCAAGCATCGCATAATCACCGAGGAGTGCGCTTGACCACTCCGCCAGAGCCCTTACCGAGTTTCGCCGCGAGAACATGAAGCTATAAGAGAACAAGTCGACGAAATGCTGCGCGACGACATCATCCAGCCGTCGAAAAAAGCCCGTGGGCATCCCCTGTTGTCCTGGTGAAGAAAAAGGACGGAACCCTATGTTTCTGCGTCGATTATCGTCGTCTGAACAAGATCACGAAGAAGGGCGTATACCCCCTCCCACGGATAGACGACACATTGGATCGGCTCTGCAACGCTAAATACTTCTCCTCGATGAACCTGAAGTCTGGCTATTGGCAAATAGAAGTAGACGAAAGAGATCGCGAAAAGACCGCCTTCATCACCCCAGACGGCCTCTACGAGTTCAAGGTTATGCCATTTGGACTGTTCTCGGCGCCTGCAACGTTCGAACGCGTGATGGGCACGGTTTTAGCAGGATTGAAGTGGCAGACCTGTCTCGTTTACTTGGATGACGTCGTTGTCTTCGCCGGAAATTTCGACGATCACCTTAGGCGGCTTGCAACAGTACTAGAGGCCATCAAATCATCAGGGCTTACTCTGAAGCCAGAAAAGTGCCGCTTCGCTTACGATGAGCTTCTGTTCTTAGGGCACGTCATCAGCAAGTCTGGAGTCTGCCCCGACCCGCAGAAGACAGCTGCCATTGCAAAGTTCCCGCAGCCCATCGACAAGAAGGCAGTGCGTAGATTTCTTGGCATGAGTGCCTACTACAGGCGATTTGTCAAGGACTTTTCACGCACCGCTGAGCCGCTGACAAAGCTAACTAAACGTGACGTCGAGTTCAAGTGGGAAACGCCGCAGGCCGACGCATTTCAAGAACTCAAACGACGCATGCAGTCGCCGCCCGTACTTGCGCACTTCGACGAGCACGCCGATACCGAAATCCACACTGACGCCAGTAGCCTAGGCCTCGGTGCCGTCCTAGTCCAGAGAAAAGATGGACATGAACACGTGATAGCTTACGCTAGCCGGTCGTTGTCAAAAGCGGAAGGCAATTATTCTACAACCGAAAAGGAATGCCTCGCCATCGTTTGGGCTACAGCGAAATTTCGGCCTTATATACCTCTATGGCAGGCCATTCAAAGTGGTCAGCGACCATAACGCGTTGTGTTGGCTAGCTAACTTAAAGGACCCTTCAGGACGGCTGGCACGGTGGAGCCTCAGACTACAAGAATACCACATCACTGTAGCATACAAATCCGGACGAAAACACTCAGATGCCGATTGCCTATCACGCGCCCCCATTGACCCGCCGCCACAAGGTGACGAGGATGACGACGCCTTCCTTGGCATAATAAGCGCGGAAGACTTCGCCGAACAACAACGAGGGGACCCGGAGCTAAAAGCCCTAGTCGAGTATTTGGAAGGGCACACCGACGTTGTCCCTAGGGCATTTAAGCGTAGATTACCTTCGTTCACGCTTCAAAACAACCTACTCGTGAAGAACTTCTCACCAGTCCGCGCCAACTAGCGTCCAGAAGTACTGCACGCCCTACATGACGATCCGGCCGCTGGGCACCTCGGTTTCTCCCGGACGCTATCGAGGATACAAGAAAGGTATTACTGGGCGCACCTAACCGCCGATGTCGCCCGTTACTTCAAGACATGCCGAGACTGTCAGCGACGCGAGACACCACCGACAAGGCCAGCGGGATTACTACAGCCGATCAAGCCTCCTTACCGACCTTTTCAGCAGATCGGGATGGCCTTGTTAGGACCGTTTCCGACATCAACATCCGGAAATAAGTGGATCGTCGTGGCGACGGACTATGTCACCCGCTTCGCTGAAACTAAAGCTCTACCGAAAGGCAGCGCAGCCGAAGTGGCGAAATTTTTTGTCGAGAACATCCTGCTGCGACATGGCGCTTCAGAAGTCCTCATCGCCGACAGAGGAACGGCTTTTACAGCAGAGCTCACGCAAGCCATTCTGCAATACAGCCAGACAAGTCACAGGAAGACAAGTGCCTACCATCCGCAGACGAATGGTCTCACGGAGCCCCTGAACAAGGGCCTCGCCGACATGCTAGCAATGTACGTCGACGTCGAGCACAAGACGTGGGATGCGGTCCTGCCGTACGTAACATTCGCTTACAAAACGGCGGTGCAACAAACAACACAGATCACGCCATTTAAGCTGGTTTACGGCAGGAACCCGATGACGACGCTCGACGCCATGCTGCCGCACGTCACTCACGAGGAGATTCTTGACGCCGCTACCTATCTCCAGCGCGCCGAAGAAGCCCGACAGCTCGCCCGCCTACGTATCAAGAACCATCAGCCTACCGACAGCCCACACTACAACCTCCGACGACGCTTCGTCGAGTACCAGCCCGGCGAACGTGTTTGGGTATGGACCCCTATATGCCAACGAGGACTGAGCGAGAAGCTTTTGCGTCGCTATTTCTGGCCGTACAAGATCATCCGACGTATTGGCGCACTGGACTATGAGATCGTGCCAGACGGCATTTCGCTATCACAGCGGCGCCCCTCACGACCTGAAATAGTCCACGTTGTGCGACTCAAGCCGTACTACCAGCGTTAATGAACTTTGGGGCTTCGCGTAAATGACCTTTGGACTTTGTTTCTTTTCGTTGTTTTGTTACTTACGTTTAATAAGTGTCCTTTTGTGTTTCGCTCTCTTATATTTGTAGCATCGGGACGATGCTATTTAAGAGGGGTGTATTGACACGTGTACTTATCTTTATCGGGCAACCACGTTTCGGCGCCTAACAAATGTAATCGCACAGCGTGGAATGCGCCTGCATGTATCCGAAGTTTCCGGAAAGTTATCGATGCTTCTATCCGCTGTCTGTTGTCGCCGAACCTTATGTTATCTAATTTCATCACCTTACGTGAATGGTGTAGAACTTTGTGGAAAGCACGCGGGTCCGAACGATTAGCCTGTAACATTCGACAACTGCTCTATAAAAGCCGACGCGCTTGACCCGCTGATCAGATTTCCGAAGATCGCCGACCGTGTTCGCCGCTATCGTTGTGCTATAAGTGTAGCCTGTTTTTGTGGCACAGGTTCGCCCAATAAAAGATAGTTTTGTATTCCGGCGTATTGCTCCTTTCTTCACCGTCACTACCACGTGACAATATATATATATATATATATATATATATATATATATATATATATATATATATATATATATATATATATCGCAGTACTGGTAACTTCGGACAACTAGCACGAACCATTTATAGTTGCATTTGAGTGCTGCACCGTTTGTATGCGGTCATCAAAGGTGCCTGAATTGCAGGATATCGAATGATTTCGAGAAGGCGGTAAATATCGTGAAAGAAGTGGTGGCACGAGAACTGATAGACTTGAGGTCATTCGACAGGAAGACATCGTTGTGGATTAGAGGATAAAACACGGGTCCATGATACATGCGCAGGTGTGGTTGTCCGGAGGTGCATTATTCACAGCAAGAGAACGTATTTCGTGGGACAGAAAATACATTAAGTGGCTGTAAATGATTAGAAGAGGTGATGAGACGAGAACATTTGCTGTCCTAAGGTGGGTGCGGATAATGCAGAACCAGAGTTATTGGAAATCAATGGATGAAGCCTTCGTCCAGCACTGGACATAAGATAGGCTGCTAAAGATAAGTAGCTGTCCTCCCAATGAGTCATTGAGGCAATGCAGTGACCTGAGGCGAACAGTGAATAGGTCACTTCGATGTTCGTAGTTATAGGAGTGCATTCGGAAATGCGTTAAAAGATAACTGAAAAGCTTTTTTTTAATGCACTGTTGAAAATACCTGTGATATAGGCGCGAGACAACGCTGTCGTGAACAGTTAAGCCAAGTATTACTCCCATGCATTCTGGAGAAACCTACCATAAGGTACTCAGGTTGAATAATTCTTTCGCTCGGATTTTTCATATCTCCGTCATCCTTCAATGTACCATGCGGTGCTGTCATACAGTCAGGTTACGCCATATTCTGGAATTCGCCTTCTTTTACCTGGAATTAGCCTTCTTCTTACGTCACATTTGCTTACAGGATGAATACACCTAGACTGACCGGCTAGAAACGGAAGCGTGGACGAAGAGGACAATATGTCAGAATTCCAGATTGTGGAATCAACACCCCAGGTAGCGCAATGCGAACACTAAACTAACTACTCGCCGAATTCCTTTTTATGCGTCTCGAAAAAATAAATATATTGAGAATAATAAAGGAAGCAAATCGTATATGTAACTGGTGAGAAATGTTCGCAATAGCCTTCGGCAATAATTCATTAAAGCCAGTATAGCCTCCAGTGTTCCAAGTTAGGTGCAGGTACTAATATAGCTTTGTGTCTACCGTCTGCGATCGCATTTATTTGGTTATCCGCCCTGTCGGAGTGAAAAACGCACTTCCTTCATGACGGAGAGTTGCGGAAGAGTTAGAAACAATTGTGGCTGAAGCCATGAGAGTTTTATCGTGTAGTCTGCTGCACATCCCATTGCCATTCGTAAATCACGAAACCTTGGATCACATCAGCAGTGGCAATCTTACTGCCAGCTGCCATGCATAATGATACGCTAGAGTGTATCATGTTGTAAACACTGCACCCCGATTGAAACTCCGCAGCAACCCCCACTATCCCTAGTATTCTGGCTACAACTTTGTGACAGTGATTATCCATGAAGCGATCCTGCTCGACGTGGAGGTGTCAGTTGCGGATGGGGCGATATCATTTTAATATAGTTGAGGGTAAATACCACTCGGTTAACCTTGCCACATCCATTACAACGGATTGGCCAAGAATAGGCACATCCGATATTGCACACGTACTGCCGAAGGTGTCTATGCAGAAACACACCCATTGCGACATACCCAGTGAACCAAGTGTTGTACTAGGCGAGACAGCAGCCAGCAGGAAGAGTTCTATTCGGGCGCGGCTTGAACACGTCACAGAAAAATCACAATAAGCGATAGCAATCACGAATTTCCCCACCCAAAATGAAATTTGTTACAGGGATCAATTACTGCTCCATTAAAGTGATCGAGTAATTACTGAAACCTAATCGATCACATTTACGTTACTCTCCTGTCAGTCTTTATATAGATTGCTCAACCATAGTAAATTCAGCGAGCTAGTATTGTGCTTTGAGTGTCTCCTCTGTAGCCCTCACGAGTTGCCTTCTCTAACAACTGCTTTTCGAAATTTTTGTCGGCAACCTTCCCTAGCTCTTACTTGAGGACGCCGGCAGCGACAGTAAATGATCATTATGCAAAAAAAATTACCGACGATTACGTTACTTCCTAATGCGGAATTTGAGCGCAGCAAATAAGCTGTATGCATGCGCTATCATGCATGCGCTAACATGCATGCGCTATCACAGAATTTTTTTTTTTCACACGTATTCCTTTAACAAAGACTCCACTAACAGTTCTTGACAGTCATGAAGGAAGCTTTGTGGTCGGAGAAATAGACTGATATATGTTCGACTTGGTACACCAATGCTTGATTCTCAAAGACGAGATCTATACAAGTGCCTCGCGAGGTTGTCACAGCCGTGGGACGCGTTACGA
The DNA here is from genome assembly GCF_050947875.1 of Dermacentor variabilis. Taxonomy (NCBI): domain Eukaryota; kingdom Metazoa; phylum Arthropoda; class Arachnida; order Ixodida; family Ixodidae; genus Dermacentor; species Dermacentor variabilis. The sequence continues at coordinate 2,283,022 of NW_027460368.1, forward strand.
GCGAGAGGAACGGGATGTTCTCCCGCATAAGTGTTAGGAAATTGCTGTTTGTCTTTATGTCAAGCCGCCACCGAACTGGCTCTCTGATTGCCACCGCACAGGGCGAACGGCAGCGGCAATTTCGGCTCGGGCGGTGCACATATACAGATCCGCCGCCACCGATCTGGCTCTCTGATTGCCACCGCACAGGGGTTGCATTGGAGGAGGAGCGAAGAAAGGAATTAAGTTCGAGCCGGCGCTTTGACAACCGGAGACTCGCAGGAAGAGGGGGGAGGGGGGCGGCGTGTACACCCAGCGGCGAACGATGGGGGCAGAAGCGCGCGCAGCAAGCGGACAACACGATAAAGGGAGGAGGGAAGAGATAGCAGCGACTGACTCATGCCGCTGACGCCGATAGTGAGTCAACCCCAGCTGCGGAGTTGGTTTCAGGGACAACGCCGCCGATGACGACACAAACAATATGATACCCTCGCTTCCGCAGCGCTAAGAACCAGGTCTAGCCGTGGGAAGGTGGTCACGTATTCGTCGACGTGCCGGGGCCTACGTGAAATAACCGGCGCGTCGGCAACTGAAGAGCACCCTATCCGCCACACAAGAACAGGGGGGGGAGGGGGGGACCCTTTCCTCCTCTTTCTGCATGGCGGCGACGGTGTTCTATGCAGTCACGTTATCTTGACTCTCTAGCGGCGTCAGCGGCATCCAGCGGTATCAGTCGGTCGCTGCTAGCGCTGGGGGGATGAAAGGGGGGCGGAGCTGGTTACGAGGCCGACGACAACGCCGACGACGACGCGAAACCCAGGAACGGACGCCAAAGAGCTGCGCTCTAAAAAGAGGTGAGGCGTGAAGACATGACACAAGAATAGAAAAGTGGACAACACGAAGGCCGACTATCAGCTGAAGCGAAAAAAGCAAGAAGACACAAAACTCATCTGCGCAAGCTCAGGAATGGTATCACCACGTGTCAATCGGGTACATGCGCCGGTCTACGTGAGAGATAACTGTTAAGGCCGTTAATCTATTCCTTATGTAATGTAATCGAAGGCTGACTCACGCACGCACTTCCACCATTATAGATATGCCATGCCTCTACCATAAAACGCGCATCTTCATTCTTATGCCTGTACAATATCGCGCATTCATCTAACTCTGGCGTGCAGTTACAATCTTGGCAATGTAGGGTAAGATTAGAAGGCGATCCACCGGTTAACGACATTTTATGTTCCATTAGCCTTTGATTGATACACCGTCCCGTTTGCCCTACGTAGAACTGGCCACAGCTAAGGGGAATCTTATAAACCACACCCATACGACAGTCAGTAAAACTGTTGTTCTTATTGTGCTTCACTAGACAAATATCTGTTCTTTTTTTTTTGCCTTTTACCAGCTCCTTTTTCCTCTGTACGGCAGCGCATATCTTACCTAGCTTATTGGGAGCAGTGAAAGCAACATTAACATCATATCTACTTGCAACCTTTTTAAGCCTGTGCGACACTGACTGAATGTACGGAATAGACATGCACTACTCTTTTTTTGCTATTACTGCTTTCTGTAATCACGTCCGTCCCCCTCGAAACCGACTTCTTTAGGCGCTCAGCCACAGTGGCCACTGCTACACTAGGATAACCTGCTTTTAAACGGCACCGGACCTTCAAATTAAAGCTGGCGCGCATTTTGTGCATACAGGATCTGGTAAAAGAAGACTTAAGGCACGACATGGCAATACCGTTTTTTACTACTTTGGAATGCTTGGATTGAAAGTTTAGCAACGGCTTCGAAGCACACCTCACTTCTTTTTTGCATAATGAATCCTTACCAACTAGCTCAGCTTTCTGCCGTTCTAATAAATGATCTCTTACGTGCGCGTTGAGACAAAGACCAATGTTGTAACAAACGAATATCTTCCGCACATGATTGTTGTTACTCCATGCTCCAAAACTGGCGTCAGAGTCCTCTGTGAAGCAGAGCACTACATTGTTGCTGGTGATAGAAAACGGGTGATCCCCACGGGGCCAAAGAAGAGTCGAAAAAGCTTCCCTAGGCAATTTCCTGGCATCATCGTCCTAAGTGGTCATCGCTATCGAGCATATATAAAGACTGGTGCAAATCGTTGGCGAACATCTTGCGCAGCTTCATGACAGGAAACAAATACTGATCGCATGGGTCTGCCAGTCTAGAACACGAATGCCCGGGAGGCTACTGCGTACCCCCGACCTTTGGCCTTCTAATGTAGTTCCCGCAAAATTCTATGCGCTTAAACATGCGTCGCCAATAGAAATTTGCCTCGTAATAACTGGTAGAATGTAATTAGTTACTGTAAAAAATAATTGAAGTAGAGTAAGGGTTGCCGAGTAAGAAATTCAACTGAATGAAGGTAATTAAAGGGCCCCTGAAACGGTTTGGACAAATTTTGTAGACGCGTAGGGTACAGCTAAAAGTAGAACATTCGCACCACAATTTAAGTGAAACGTTACGCATTAATGGAGCTACAAGCGATTCGAAGTTACCCTCCTCCCTAGGCATGCTTTTCCTCCTCAACTCGTTCGCCGAGCGAGCGGGGCTAAGCTCCGCCTTCACTGGTTCAGCGTCACGATGCGACGTCAGATCGTCCACTTCCGGTTGTTTTGGAGCCCGCCCCCGCCCGCGCGAGACCGCTCCGCTAGCCGCTTGGCCGTCGACCCCAAGAGAGAGCTATCCAAGCAGCGAGCGTTGCGAGCATTTTGTCGTTACGCCGAACGTGTCTTGTATTCCGGTAACCACAGGCAAGCTGGTCATTTTGGCAAATGACTGTAGGCATAAACTCAAGCTGATGAAGGAACTTTAGCGTAGACGTACGTGAGCGGCCTGATCGGTCTGCACGGTCCATACACTTGTCGGTGCAGAGCTTAACCAGCCAAACAAAGCGATAATATTGCTCTAACCAAGTGTAAAACATTTTGAACATTTATAAAAACAACGTGTTCATGATTACACTCCTGCGAAAAATGCACACCAGCAGCAAAGAATACACATCGTTGCTGCTACTGTGTATGGTTGAGCTCTGTGCCACCAGGTGGCTGCACCGTGCAGACCATTCGCATTTGCAATTCTGCTCATCTCATGGCTCATCCCGTTACGGCAAAGTCAAGCGGCCAGACTCTGTCCCCTTGCGCTTGCGTTTTCCCTAATACAGGACTCGGGAAACGCTATTGCGTTAGTAATCTTCCGGTGTAGAGTGACGGCCACAAACGCGCAAATCCTGGCGCCGATCGGATAGCGGCAGTCCGATGCGCAGCAGCCAGTTCGCTCGTACGCTGCCTTGCAGAGGGACACGTCGAATCAACAAAGTCGAATCATAGTGCTGGCGAAAAGACTGAGACCGACTCTGACCGCGGAGCTCTCTTCAAAATGGAGTACGTTGTAACACAAGCAGACGACACACGCTGTGTGCCGGAAGTGCTTAAGTGTACCGAAAAATTATTCTTGTGCATTCTCTTTGTTACTTTCTTTTCATAAAACAAATTAACTAACATTCCAACTATTACGAAGATCATTTGTTTAGCATAAAATTGGAAAAATTATCGATCACGCGCCCTTGTCAGCCAATCGCATAGCTCGCCCCACTGACGTCGTATGGGTGATTTCGGTCATATGGATAGAGGCGGCTTAAAATTCCGCCGAGCAGTGCGCTGCGATCGGCCGCGATTTGCATATTTAAAACCTTATAATAAATTACACGCTCCACGCGGAGCACTTAGATGTGTCAATTAATGATCAGAAGGACCTACTCTAACGACTCAATACGTTTGTAGAAAATCGTCAAAAGCGTTTCAGGGTCCCTTTAATAACCTGTAATGTGTTAGGTACAAGTCTCATTCACACTGGGTAGTCTCATGCAAGCAGACTACCCAGTGGCACAGGTAGTCTGCTTGCAAAGTCTTCAGCCAGCACATAACTAATGACCGAAGATAGCAGACAATTTGATTCACTGTGCATGTCCCATTGTTTATTGTGTGGCAGAATTCAACCTGCCAAAGGGGCCAAAGTAACGAATCAGAGCACTTTAATATATATATACACGGAAATTCAGAAGAACCTCGCGCTGAGCTGAAAAAACGGCAAAATGCACCTCGCAACCGAGCGATTGGCCCAACACGATTGAGAAGACTCCGATGTTCACCACGGACATTTCAGATTTGCAGTCCTCCGTTGTGTCGAGCGTCGCGCACCGACTGGCGACGACGACGAGCAACCGTGCGAGACGGTACAGCGTCCCGTACGTGCCTGTCGCCCAGCCGCTGAATACGAGCTCCTCGATGGCTGCTGTGCAGGACACCATGTCGGCCAGCAGTGGACAGTCGAGAACAGCTCGGCGACGCGGATCTGGCATTGCCGCGTAGCACCGCACTTTATCGCCTGAGCCACGGGCGCGTCGATCCAGATCTCTGAGTAGACGAGTGTGCGCATGGCGTCACACCTGTCCAACAGGTAGCACAGCATGCTCACGCTCGCGCTCGAGAAGTGCACGCTCACGATCTCCAGCTTGTCGAGCGTGGTCGCTGTGGAGCGGAGCGCGTCCATCAGGTCCCTGCTCGAGTAATCCAACAGGTGCTAGTGGAGCCTGACGTGGATAAGGTTGTCGGCAAACTGGAACTGCTTTGGTGGCATCCGTGATTCGCGCAGCTCCAGGAACTCGATGGAGCGGTGCTCCATCAGCGGACAATGAACCAGAATGAACGGGCACCTGCGCTGCTTGTTGGAAGCCAGAGCAACCATGCGTCCCCGCAGGGAAGCCAGGGCCAGCCGTGTTTCGCGTAGCTCGATGATAAGCCACAGGAAGTTGTTCCATGGGGACAGCTCCGCAAGGTTGAAGCACCCGTCGGTTCCGCTGGCCGTGCATGACTTGTCAAAGTCCTCCTGGTGATGGCTCAAGATGCTCCACACGCAGCGAAGGTTGGAGAAGAGCTGCTTGACCGACCGGCGCACGCTGGGACAGCTACTGACCAGGCACGCAGCAGTCTCTCGTAGGCGGCCGCTCCGTGGTCCTTTCATGCAGACCTGCGGTCAAACACCTGTCGTGCTCGCACTCCATTCTATGTTCACTTAGCACATTGCTAAAGCTTGGTTTGTGCCTCTTTTAAGAGTAAGCATCGCCAAGTAATTAACTATACAGCTATTGCCTAACATTCATCTTATATTTACAGAAAGCGTGTGTACTGCTTGTTGAAAAATGACTTGCCACTACTGAAACTAATGGCAGCCGGCGGGCTACTCGTGAGGTGACGATGTGCAGCATCTCTACTTAGATACTGCATATTATGGTAGCGAGGCATTGCGATGAAACCACAACTGGCGTTACGCAAATGAGGTGCGGGAAGCACGCGGATGCGACTGAAATCGTGCAGTGTGTCCTAGAATGTCAAAGCTTTGTCTACTCCGTCTCTTAGGCAGTTTGAAGTGTCAGAGAACGCCTCGAAGCCTCCACTGCACTAGTGTATGTGACGTTAAAAAGAGAAAAAATCACCGCAAGCGTTATATTTCTGTCTTCTTCCATGTCTTGCTGGAACATGATACGTTCTTCACGTCAGCCATAGCTATGTTCTTAGCTACTAACAGCGTAAATTCAAACGCGAACAAATCGAAAGGTACTAGGCTATGTACTTCTGTTTGCAGCTTCACATGCCTGTTTAACAGAACCCTAATTCCTGGACCACAGTGCACACTTGGGTCGACAGCATGCTTAAAGACTGGCTACAGCAAAAATGGCTTTCCGATTATTTTCTCTTGCTCGCACTTGCATTTATTCCGAAATGCCTCCCGCGTCTAGGACAGTAGTAATGCAGCTACCATTATAGTACGGGTGTACCTCGAGGTAGAATCGAATCCCCGACCTCGTGCTCAGAAGGAGAGCGCAATACAGCCACTAAGCCACCACGGCGTGTGAGAAAGCTTTTCGTAAACCACACTGAGTGACGAAGCAGAGAGTGAAGTAAAGGTCTTACGCTGTCGTTGGACCTTTGCCGTCGCGTCAGGTCCTTCGGCTTCATCCACCGCGTAGCTGAGCCGCATCTAGGTGTAGATGCAGTGCTGGACGAAATCCCTGGAACGGAGCTGGAACTTGGGTCGGGTGGTTCGCACGAGCATCTGCGCGATTCTGTGGGCACGCCTTGCCCGTGGCACGCTCTCTCGGGATTCCTTCGCGAGACGCGAGGTTGACTGCGCGACGGAACCGAAAATGATGAAGAACCGAACTGCCCAGAAGTGAAAGGCGCGCGTTCGAAAACGGGCGATTTTAAAATTTCATTTGCGAGCACAATAAGTGGGCAAGTTGTTATCGGCGCATTTATTTCCTAATTTATCATTAGTACAGGGGGAAGTCGCGGAGTGACAACAGCCATAGGTACCACCTAATAATACATTAAGAATATAGTAAATATTACATTATGGCAACATAGCAGTGGCAGACATCATATTACACAAAGTTAATGAAGCACATAGTCAAATACAAGAAGGGTGCTTACAATAACTGAAGTTCAAGTCAAACACAAGCAAATGAAATAGATACTGCGCATCCGTAAATAAAAATGTAGTAATTGACGCATTAAGTGAGCATAGGAATGACCTATGAAAGAACACGATATTGGTGTATCAGGGCATTGGAAAGAGAAATATGCTTTCAATGTGCTAAGCGCAATGAATAAGGACGGAGAAAGGCCCAAAAACCGCGACACAAGAGCGGGGCGTCTTTTTCTGTGCATGGTTTATTTTTCTATTCCCACGACTCAAGGCGGGACGCCAATGGAAGGAAGGCTGTGTGGGTAACGAGACTGGCCCGCTAGTCTACAATAGGGATCATATAAAGGTCTAACTTCCAAATAAGCGAGAATTGATCGTTCTACATTGTATTGGCGGCGAGGAGTTACGGAGTCGCCATCTATCGGAAGCGCCTCGCTGGTGTAGTATGAGGGATCACGCGGCGCCCTCCTCATAGGTTTTGCTGTCAGCGCTCACTGAAAACAGCACCCGCGAGCTCTCCCGGACATTTCTGTAGGTACTTTCGAAACGAGAGACGTTTTTTACTGTCTAAATAATAATCTTGGGCGAACTGAAAGCACACAATCGTTTACAGACGCTATCGCTTTACCGAATACGTACAGTGAACGCCACTGTGCGGGGTCGCCGCGATGAAGTCTCCCGAACCGGCTTCTTGCGTGAAAGGTAGGTAAACGCTGAGAGCAAACTATATGAAATATGTTCTTATAGTGTTTGTATAACTAAATGGAGCGTAATAGAACGACTCAATGCGGCGATCGCGCAGATTCGCAGCGACCGACTGCGCGTCTGCACGCTTGTCCGCGCACTGTTTCGCTTTCTCCGCACGCGCGTTTTTCGCACCGTGCCATGAGCTTTAGGCCGCAGAATATGAGCATTTGACAGTATACAAGCAACCATGGTTGCGTGGGCGCTATCAGCCTTTCAAAAATAATTTCATTGTAGAGACTTCGACGCCTACAGGGACTGTGATGTGCCGTCGCGACGATTCAATCTTTTTTTTCTTCTCAATTCTTTGACCTTTCAATATTATTTCTCGAGTTGCGTCGCACTGTATGTTTATCGGTGTTCTCAGCGTGCAATTTCCCGCTGCTCCTTTTTTGTAATCCAGTGCATTAATTCATAACACAAACATGACCATCTGCCATGCTTTCTTTAAATGTGCTTCTTACCGCTGCCTTTTCACTCCACTGAACTTGCCAGTATCTATAGCATCGACAAGTTCATAGACCAAACCGTCATGACATTAGTCGGTCAGCGGACTCGGGCGAGCGTCTCAGTGCGCGTTTTCAGAACATCGCAGACCGGGCGCCGTAGCAGAAATCTTCCTCGCATCTGTGCTTGCTGCATACCCGACTTGTAGCCGATGACTGTTTGCCGGTTTTATGTTCCGCGAGCCAAGCTTCACGAGCTTCTTGTGCTGCGGCTACGTGTGAATAAGGCTGACACCGGCCTCCGTTACGCGCGTCCGGCCCTGCGGCACCGAGCAGTAGCCTTCCATGTTGCGCGCCTTCAAAGGCAGCCACTACCTATTGTAGTGCTTTCAAGCGTTGTAAAGGAGACACTCGAAGCGGGAAAATTTCGCCACTAAATGAGGGCCGCAGCGTACGAGGGAATTTAAACTCGTTTTCAGCTCGCTTCGGCGCTCCCGAAGCAGCCGACGCGGCCGCTATGTCCACGTGATCCCTCCTAGCACGTCACGCCGACGGTGGCGCCAGCTTTTCCAGTGGTGGAGCTCGAGGCCAATATGTAGAAATACGTGATTAGACCATTTAAGGGCAGTTACCGTACACGTGCGGAAGCGTAAATGATTACCGAATGATGACGCAGGTAAAGTGTGGTCCACTTTTAAACAGCACAATCTAACGCATGATTATCACTTTGCGGGCACTCAGCAGATGGTGTCTTCGTGGCTGCATTTAAATCATCAATGTCTTTAGTGCAGAATATTTATTTTTTTCGCCAAAAGATGAATGCAGAGTAAGTGTTGGATGTTGTTTCAATTTTCTTTGTAGTTATAGTTCTGAGTGGAAAAAAGAGCGCGAAAATCACGACACGTACACAAAAAGAAACTGATGAAAGAAAAAGTTGTTTTTTTCCACCATGGGACTTGGGGCCTATATTCGCGCAAGTGCATAAACGATTTCCCACAATTGCAAATTTCCCCTCAGAAAACGCGCATCAATAGATGGTGTCCAGATACACATCACACATTCCGTCGCCGATTCTATCCCGTGGCCACCATCGTGTGCTAGCAACAGCGGGTGTCGAGGTCTCTGCCCTCGGCGACGGGGGCCTTTTACAATGTACTAAACTGAACGCGGGTCTCGTATGCATTTTAGCTTGTCGTATACAGCGTACAGCTTGAATGAAAACAAGAGGTGACTTCGCAGTATGACAATTGCTCGGCCTGTGCGACGATGGGGCGCTTTGCTGTAGCGACATCGGAAAGCCGCGGTGTTAAGGGACATGCTCAACTGCTGCGTCCTCAGGTATGTTTAGCAGTGTTATAAAGTTGGACAGCCCTCAATAAAATGCCAATGCTTGGCGTCGTTAGCTCACCTGCATGAGGATTCCGTTTCTGTGATTACGATATTGCTAGAATTCTGTAAGCAATAACAGCGCAGAGAAAAGTAGCAGACACATGAGAACTTAAAGGTGAAATTGTAAGATGCATAAAGTAGAACACACAAGGTAGCATGAACAATGGAAGATCATGACAACTGTGCTGCATGTATTATTGCATTAGCCGCGCGCATGCCTTCAGAACATAGTATGCGGAAGACTGGGAGAATGCACGTTGGTACGGGGAGAAGAGAGGTTTCAAATATATTTAAAGGGTATTTACAAAGCACTCACTGGCATTTAGCCAGTCCGCGCGACATCAGCGAACGTCGCCATCTCCTGTACTGCCGCAGCTTCTCCCTGGCCGCTGTGCTTGGTCACATGATCCGCGGCGGTGAAGGCGCCGTCCCGGATCTCGCTTGATCGTCCGAGTATTATCGCTTGAGGCGGGTCACGTGCATGCAATCGGTGGAAGGTCGAGATATGGTGGAATCGAGAGGCGTGATTTCACATGTGACGTCGGTCACTTTGCGCAAGACACAGTACGGGTCGCAGTAAGGAGAAATCAACTTCTCGCAAAGGCAAACTCGCCGTGACGATGTCCAAAGAAAAACCATTTCTCCACGGTTGAAGTGGGCATCACGGTGGCGGGCATTATAGAAGCGTCGTTGCTTTTCCTGCGATGCGGTAAGGCGCAGGCAGGCAATCTGGCGTGCTTCTACAGCTCCGAAGATGGCGTCACGTGTGGGGTGCATTCTGACGACTTGTCAAGAACGGCGGGTAGGAGCGTGTCACATGGCAGGGTGGGGTTTCTTTCGTACAAGAGATGAAACGGAGAAAAACACACACAGTCATGTTGGGAGGCATTATAGGCAAATGTCACGAAGGGCAGAGCGGCGTCCTAGTAATGATGGTCGGTAGATGCATAAATAGAAAGCATGTCCTGTATAGTAGTATTAGATGCTCCGTAAGGCCATTGGTCTTAAGGCGGCACGCCGTTGTCAAATCGCGCTTTGTAGCGCAGGAGTGCAGGAAGCCCTGGACAAACTTTGATGTGAAATAGCAGCCCTTGTCTGTGGGGAACTGCCGAGGAGCTCCGTGGTTGAGCATAATGTATTTGAGGAGGAAGCAGGCGACGTCGGTTGCACGGTTGCTCGGGAGAGCCCAAGTGATCGCGTACCGGGTCGTGCAGTCGGTAGCGACTGCTATACACTTATTTCCGCAGGCAGATAGCGGGAAAGAGCCATAGATGTGAAGACCAAACCTAAACAGCGAATCCGATGGAACGTCAAAGGGTTGAAGGCAGCCATCTGGTAGCACTGTTTGTTTCTTGTGGCGCTGGCATTGTTCACAGAAAGCGGCATTATGGCAGACGGAACGGCAATTACCGGGCCAGAAGAAGCGATGCCGAACACGGTAATACGCTCTAGAGACTGCGAGGGGACCTGCGGTATAAGAACATATCGTGTAGCTGTGCGACAATAGTTTGATGCATTATGTGGGAATAATCAAAATTAGTTCAGGACTATCAGGGTGCATATTGTAGCTGTACAAGACGCCATCCTGCAGCACAAACATACGCAGAGAAGGGGAAGGTGTCTCAGAAGTCATCCGGAGAAAAAGGTATCGCAAGTAGGGGTCACGTCTGTTCTCACTGCACATGTTGTGAAACGTAGTTAGCGACAGCACGTAGGTAGATTCGCAGCTGTGAGAATGCTCCGGTGAGCCTCTCGATCTATCTAGTCACTTACGCCGACCCAGTCGCACAAGTTTTCTGTCAGATCAGGCCACTTGGGTATGTGCTCGTGGTCGTAAGGCAGTCGTGGTCATTCCATGCTTGTTATCCCATTTCAACCTATGATTGTCGTCGTGCCGTCATCGTCGCGCCCTCTACGCTGACTCAAGATACCAAGTTGTCTGATAGTTTGTGCCACTCGAATCGCGTTCGTGATGTGGTCGTGCTCTTTGCATCGTCGTCGTTCAAGCTTTGTCATTAGACTCTCGTCTTGCCGTTGTCGTCGCGACTTCGTAGTCACACAGATGTCATGTATTGATTCTCATGCCTCTCTCGCGTGGCCGTCGTTCTAACCTCATCACTCTAACTTCGCCATTCGACTCTTGTCATGCCATCGTCATCGCACTGTCGTCGTCATACAAATGCCGTCATGTCATCATCATCACGCTATCATTTTACCATCCTCATCCCTTCAGAAACGTCATGCCATCGTCATCATGTTGCCATCGTCCCATAGACCTCTCTCTAGGGGCTTAGCGGCTAAGCTGTTGCGGTCGATCAAATCCCGGCCTCGGCGGCCCCATTTCGATGTGAGCGAAATGGAAAATGCGGGTCGTCCCGGCATTGTACTCTCGCCGGGACAAAATCCCCTGGTAACGAATTCCAATAATAGATCACCCCAATCGGCTGCTTGTCACGTACGTGCACGAAGAGCGGGGTTCCAAAGCGTCAGCAGTTAGCATGAATTTCGTGTCCACTGTTAAACACATTTACAAGCTATCATTGTCTCCCGCCTCCCTGCGTCGGTGTGGATGACGACACTTCGGGCTGCCTTCTGGTTATTGGCTCCTGCTGTCTTGCGCTATTGACTGCATGGGGTTGCCGGCAAAAATTACTCCAGCAAACCTTGAGGCTAGCATCTAGAGCGCAAATCAAAGGCTGCTCTGACACGGAATTCTACAAAATCATTATGTCTTACGTATAACCAAATCCAGATATTTGTCCGCTCTGCTCGTCTTTTTTTTTTCGCTGCGTGGTCGCGCGTACCTTTCATACCCTGTCGCCAGCAGTAAAGACAACGTTGACTCCGTGTAGGCTGCACACTTTTTAAATATGCGTAAGACAGAAAATGAATATAAGGTATACTTACAACTTCAATCATGCTTTCTCTTACCTTGTACGTGCTCGATGTGATATATCTGTTCAAGCGTTCGCGCGGTCGACGGCAACAACGAGGCTTGCTTCTGATTAAGGCGCACCCGCCGTGGTTGATCAGTGGCTATGGTGTTGAGCTGCTGAGCACGCGGTCGCGGGATCGAATCCCGGCCACGGCGGCCGCATTTCGGTGGGTGCGAAATGCCAAAACACCTATGGTACTTAGGTTTAGGTGCCCGTTAAAGAACCGCAGGTGGTCAAAATTTCCGGAGTCCTTCACTACGGCGTGCCTCATAATCAGAAAGTGGTTTTGGCGCGTAAAACTCCATAATTTAATTTTTCATTAAGGCGTAACCTGCCCTAAAAGATTGGGTACCTGTGGATTAGCCTATGTCTTACCATCTTGTGCAGAAACGAGTGACAGAGGGCTTTAGCTACGCCAAGACTATTCAGTGACATTTTTTCTACTTTATAATTATTTGAACAAAAGCTCTGCAAAGGTTCGGATGGACTCATAGTACTATCAATGCACATGAACGTCCGGAAAAGTCAGTGCAAGAAAGGGGCCCATAGCAGTATCAGTAACGCGGCCAATAAGTGGGTCTTTAGTAATCTTTACTCGGCCGTTTATTCGACCAATCTAGATAAATACAAGGCCCGTACATCTTCGCAACGTGGTCCGCAGCCTTGAACGTTTCGTAGAATTAAACGCTCGCTGATTGTCATAGCAAATACAGTAGCGAAGGCGACCTGCCCATCCCAGCGATTTTACGAAGGCATGAATCCAATAAATTTGCGAATCATTCCCCCACAAACCTCGTTCGTACGTATTCTGTTATGAGCCGCTGCTTTTGCTGTCATCTCATCATTTATCACAACCTAACCATTACAGATCTTGCATATATGTGAACAGTTTAGGAAAGTCGCTCTTCCTCTAACCTCACCCACAATTCATCGCGGCGATTGTGCCCGACAAGTACGCGAGAGAAGGGCGTCCGGAGCCCCCAGAGCGGAGGCTGCACTGCGCGCGTCAATCTGTTTGAGAAAATGCATATCGTTTTCCAGAAGATTCACCGTGCTAACAAAGGCTTGCAGTGACATGCTCAGTATATTTTACTGTCCTTTAACAACTTGTATTTCCTGAAGAAGCCTCGCCCGGCTCATTTCCAAGCCTTTAAAGACTTCAAAAATTTCTGCGATTTTGGCACTGTCAGAACCTGTTGGTGCTACATGGGTTCTGGGGCCAGGGTTACTCTCAATATCTCCAGAGAGCATTAACAGAACACTTCGCGGGCACTTCGCGTGTATTCGCGGGCTTCTTTCACGCTCGGCAAAACACGTTTTGTGTAGCACGTATTGAGCAACAGAAAGCTGTATCGAGAGTTTTTCATGTCACTCTAAAATTTTCTCATTGACACTTTTCATCTAATTATAATATTCGAGTTGATTAATTATTCAGGACTAATTGCCGAATTAGGTAGAATGAAAAAAATTTGAGTATGTCCTAGCGACGGCAAACAACATTACCTTGGCTCTCACCAGCTACGTGGCATTCGCACATATTTAAACTCTGGCTAAAGTTAGCTGTGACACCCTGTATATGTACAGTGCTCATCGAGTGAAACGCGATACTCTGAGCGCGTGGCTGCCGGCACTTTTTGCGCCACTGGTGGGTGCTAAGGCCATTGAGCTTATGTATTTTTGTATTATATGAAATCGAGAATACTTATGAAGCATTGTGACTGCATTCGGCCCCCTCAGCGATCACTCGCAGCTCATCGGTGTCCTTAGAAGCGCTTGCCGCCACGCGGTCCGAGTATCGCGTTTCAATCGCTGAGCACTGTAAGTCTTTCCACAACTTATCTGCACGATTATGCATCTGCACCGTTCTATATTTCACCATACAATTTATTGCAATTAGCATTGGCCACCGCGGCATTAGTAAGTTCACTTACTGCTACGGTTGCCAACGTTCACCACTCGAACACCTTTTTTGTGAAGCTACAGAATCTGCAACGCTAATACTCATCGAAAATGATATCGAAAAAACAGAAAAAAAACTAATACTGTGCGCACAATGCAAATGCAGTGGTCGTTTGTCGCACGCTGCCAACCAGCCGCATTGGCTCAGTACCTACGGCATTTGGCTGCTGAGCCCAAGATATATCGGGATCCGTTCCCGGCACAAGTGGCTGCATCAGCCGCATTCCGATGGGAGTGGAACACAAAAAAAAAAAGCTGTATACCGTGCTTCAGGATCTCTGAGTGCCACAACCAGCTGCGACGTCAGTCTTAAAAGTTTATGCAGCGAGTCAGCAAAGAAATGAGAGAGGATTTAGCGGCAATTCTCTCGCTTTCTCTTCTTTCGTAAGGACTAGTATGGTTGTAGGTACAGACCAGGCAGAAAACTTACAAGCAGGCAGTAAAAGCGCAGATTGGCTCTGGTATGGGCACGGGTGGATTACTTCAGAAAGGTATGTGCCAGCGAAAGGGTGTTCAGGGGGCTCTGGCGATGTGGGTTGCATATACGCACGATTTGACCCTTTCGAATAAACCTTGCTTTCTTGTATGGTTCTTGTAGCGGCGACGTGTGTCGCCGACGAATGCAGAGTTGTCGTGCAAACGACAAGGCAGCAAAAATGCCCTTTATTGAAACAGACGCATACTTATATACACAGCGCGACACTAGTACCACCAGTGGCCGCGATCACCACACCAAAATCAAATATACAACATATTTCCTTCCTTACTGGAACACAGCCATATGGATTAGCAGTCTAGTGCGTTAGTGAGTTAGTTCATCTACACTGATGTCTATGTAGAGTAACAACGTGTTTGTGCTTTAGTCATAGCCTATACACAAACACAAAAAAGGAAAACAAACTCAATTAAAATTCCAAAGAAATGCAACGCTCGCGAAAACTTTGACAGGCACAGCAGCACAACGTCGAAACCTACACTTGGGGCGCTATAACGTGAAACTATTCCAAACTTTTCTATTCCATTTCTGCTATCAGCCTTCTGCGATTGGTCAAAAAATTGTTTGACCACCCCCACTTCATCTGTCTGTCACGCGACGTCACGAAAACCGCGATACCTCCCAGTCTGATATGATGCGTTCACACTGATTATGCATGATGTGACCGAAAAAAGAAAAATACAGTTATTTCTGATTTGACGCCTTTTCACCATTAGCCCCCGGCTGTTGGTGAAAAGTTTTCGGGCCGCACCCACTTCACCTGCCTGTCACGCGACGTCACAAAACCGCGAAAACTCACCGCGTCAAAGTGACGTGTACGCATTAAAGATGCATTAATATGCCGAACAGAACTGAATTTTCTTCTGAATAGTAGCAGGCTGCCCCGCTCCGAAAGGAATAAAAGATGGCTGCCACCGATCGCTCAGGCGCTGGCTACTCGCACCTGCCAGAAAGCATGGGTTTATTTGCGTATAATAAAGCTTCTTGCGTGGCTGTGTAACGTTTTAGAGCCCTTTCGGCACGTTTACGACCTCATTCGGCCAACTCTTCTTTGCTTAGGATCGGTTTTAGCGTGATCTTTAAGCTTCCGGTGCATGCCGCCGCGATTTTTGACCAGCCACCGCAAGCTAAGTTAGTGAAAGCGGACCAATCGCAGACACTGGCACCACCCTCTTCATCCGGTTATAGATTTTCAGTGCAATGGCTCTGCCCCATGGAGTCCCTCTCCACTTGAGCGTTCTCTTCGCCTCTTGACGGCCAATTAGATACGACAAGCTGCTTAGTGTAGGCAATGTTATTCGTTTTCCAAGGAAACAAAAGTGACCTCCTATGAACGAGGAGAGCGTTTGATTGGCCTGTTGAGACAACCCTGCGGGTGACCGCCCGGTGCTTGCGTCGGTGGTTACGCAAATTTGACGTCAGGAGATTGGAATAAAAAAATATTGGAATGGTTTTACGTTATAGGGCCCTTGGTAGCCAAAGCGATCTGGGGGTCGTCTACTTCTTGGAGGCC
The DNA here is from genome assembly GCF_050947875.1 of Dermacentor variabilis. Taxonomy (NCBI): domain Eukaryota; kingdom Metazoa; phylum Arthropoda; class Arachnida; order Ixodida; family Ixodidae; genus Dermacentor; species Dermacentor variabilis. Next base: position 2,298,997 of record NW_027460368.1, read on the forward strand.
GTGCCCTATACGTTGCGAGTCGGCTGTTTTAGGAGAAGCACTGGCGACTGGAACAAGTTCGGACTCACTGCAAGTGACATGTGGCGTGGGCGATTGTTTTACAGCAGCAGCTGAAGTCCCGGTGGTCGCTTCCGGAATAGCTCCCTCACTTGTGGGCGGAGACGAGCCTTCACCGTAGCCGAACAGTTTCTTTCGCGTCGCATATAAAGGGCAGCAGATGCTCGTGTCATTTTTGACAACTTCGAGGCATTCCGCGTTTTTCTGTTATCAACGCGGAAAGAGGACGGTCCCTTCTTACAGATCACTTTTCTTGGGCAACTGAATTTCAGGTCGGCAATTTTTTTTTACTCTGACGATGTCGCCCGCATCCACTCTGGTTTCTCTTGCGGCCCTCTGAGCATCCGTGTATTGTTTGCTATACTGCTGTTCCTGCTTCACCCGGTCACATAGATGGCGGAGCTCCAAACCAGGGTCAGCAAAGAATGTGGCTGACGGGTGCCCGACCACATCCAGCCGAGTTCTTGGCAACCATCCGTGCAGGAGAAGGCCTAAAGGACTGTGGCCCTTGCAGTTGTGGCGTGCGGCGTTCAACGGTAAACGCCCAATTATTCTGTTACCGCCTGGCGCAAGGGACGCTGCTCGAGTGTAGCCACTTGAACGAAGCCTTTAAGAACTTTGTTAAATCGCTCTATTTCACCGTTCGCCTGTGGGCAGTACACGGACGAATGTCTGAAGTGGATACCGCGATCTTGCAGGAAAGCTTCGGACTCGCTAGATGAAAAATGTGGTCCGTTATCGCAAACAATTTCATCTGGATAGCCTTCGCGTGCGAACACAGACACCAAGAAGCTTGTTACTGTGCGGGTTGTGGTACTGCTCCAGAGTAAGTGAGTGAAAACTTTATTGAGCTCTAGTAATTGTGTTCTTCTGCCGCTGGGGCGGATTCTTCAGGGGCGTCTTCCTCCTTGTGTCTTCGGAGATCTTCAGCCGTTGCTTCGTCCATCCTCTATCAGAATGGTGGGCTGCCCTCAGTCCAGGGCTCCGCTGGCTTCCGCTGCCCGTCATGCACGCCGCACTAGACCTAGCTGGTCTTCGCAGCGGTCGTTGGACAGAAATTCCTCCCATTGATCCGCACTTGGGCGTGATATGATTGGGACTACGTCAGTGTGTTGATATGCCCATGTTATGTGGTGTAACGTGGGTTTCTCATTGCCCCATGGACATTTGTCCTTATATAAGTGGAGTGCATTTTACTTAGCGCGTTAAGGTTAGCATACGACCCTGTTTGTAGTTGCCTCCATGCGACAGCTTCTTCCATGCTAAGGGACTTGTGCGGCAGCGGGTACCGATTCCTGCTGCCTCTGTAACCGTCTAAAATGGTCGTGTACTCTCGGGGTACAGGCATGGGTTCCTCAAGGCTGACGACGCTGGATGCTCGGTAATTAGTGTAATCTCGAGCTGTCCGCCTCTTGGTTCTCTGCCACTCCCGTGTGTACCGGTACCCATACAATCTTGTGTGATCACTTCTTGTTCTGTGTCTGTTGTTGCGTTTCACAGTCTACAGAGCAGAGTATGCGGAGTGCTCGGTGACTGATTCTGCCATACAAGTAGTTGCGGCAGGCTGTTTGCGAGTCCGAGAGTATTGTTAGCGACTGTCCGATCCGATAGGCCATCGCTGCCGCTAGAGCAACGGCCACTTCTTCAGCCTCGACTAACGTGCAGTCTTGTAGCGAAACGCTGGTTCTCTCTCGTAGTGCCGAGTCGACCATCGTTGCTACTGCATTCTTGGTTGCCCTTTGTCTGGTGTATATGGCTGCGTCCACACACACCGTTGTCTTTTGGGGAGCGTAAGTTTTCTGGAGGTATTCGGCCCTTGCCTCCAGGCGACCTTCTGGAGATTTGGGTCCATGTTCCTCGAGATTGGTGCTATTTTCAGCGTGCTGTGGTACTCGTCGTCGCTGCAGAAGTATACTTCGTGCCACTTAGTATAGTAATTGACAAACGTGATTGTCTATCTGCAATCATGTGGCATTCTCTCAAATGAGCCGACAATGTCCATGCCCAGCTTCAGCCACGGCTGGTCTGGAAAGGGCACCTGTTTCAATGGTGCAGCCGTCAGCTTAGTGCTTTTGTCCGCTGCCTGGCCGCCCATCTGGATCGCTAGCTCGACTTGCCGGTCCACTGAGTGACGGCCTTAGGGCTATACACTGTTTTTTTCATGGGCGCCACCTTATTGCTACGCAGTGGCGCCATCTATGGGCAGTTGGCATGCTGGCTAGGTTTGCATGGCAGGTATACGCTCAGCAGTAGTTTCTGGCGTTTGTTTTCGCGCTCGTACGGTCTGATGAGTATAACGTGGCGTCTTCTACGTGGAATACGGTTCTGCGAGACGTACTGAAAGGGTTTAAGTCAGTATGGCCGGACTTTCTGCTGGCGTTGAGGCGGACGGAGCACGCAGTGCGATGTGCGCGCGCATATTTGAGCCCATAATCAGCCTCGGAGATCAGTTGTGCATTTCTGAATGTTCCATTGCCTAATGTGACCTTATTGCAGTATTATCCTCTAGTTCTAAGCTGCGGTTTAGGAGCAATGAAACATACGCGACGATCGTAACAGCATGGGTACCGTTCTGCTACTATAGAGGCTGTACTGTTATACTTTGACAAGCGTTCAAACTGTTAGCTGCAGATTACATTGCGTGATTACTTGGTTCGGTAAATGAGGTTTCCACCCATGCAAAAAATATTTCTGGTTAGTAATAACAGCTTACCTTAAAGTGTGAACTATACTTGCCAAGCAAAGCGACCGTTTACGAACGTTCTGCGCGAGCATCCTAAACAGTGGTAGGTGCTGGATTATATATAGATATCTTCGTTCTAAATAGCGCATGGTTTAAGCATGCGGCGTCAACCTATATAGATCTATAGATGTTGTGTGGTGTGACTATGCCAGGTCGTGCTGTGGTTTTAGCCCGTTTTCTCTATCTTTTTTCGAGAAATAGGATGATAACCGATTGTTTGTTCGGTTGTGTTCGTTCCGTTCTCTACGACGCACTCACAAGTATTACGAAAATATTGTCATCAAAAATAGCCATCGCATTCCTTTTATGCGATCCCACTCGGATATTGTGGCTTTACAGAGCAAAAAGGCAATGCCGAAGCACACAGCTCATATATGTATCGTGCTGGTTCCCCAACCATAGTGATCGCTGTGTTGAGCAGCGCCATCGGCCTCATGCAGGAGGCTAGCGTAGACATATAGTGATTTCAACTGATTAGACGTGAAATGCGTAAAAAAGATGCAGGTGCATCACAAATATTTGATAGCGCCTGCCGCTTAGATGTTTCGTAGTTGCCTAAGGTTGGCCGTAGACGAGCATGCGCTCTTACGTTTTCGTCCCTACCAAGCGATCAGATAGTGAGCAGATTTACCATTTCATGCTGGTAATACAGCGACACCGGTTCTCTTCTTTGAATTAAAACCGATACGCTCAAAATAGTTCACAGCACACACACAGCAGCTTACGCGCGTCACATGTTTGCGCCCCCAAGAGACACCACGTACTGTAGTTACCGATGCACCGAAAGGCTTCCCTGACGACCTTAGATGAACGAACATTGCGTAAATTTCACAAAGTAAGACCTAAAACATCTCGAAATCGTTCCGCAGCATGCGACAGCAAGCAGCGCCGCGCCGGATCGTCCAAGCCAGAGAGGAGGAAAGGCTCGCCGCCAACACCCCCTAGACAAGAAGGCCTGAATGCTCGGCGAGTGACGTCACGGAGAAGAGGCCGGCGGCGCGCTTGGGCATACGGGTTGAATGAAGGGATCACGGCTTGGTTCACCTAGCAGCAGTATGCTTGCATTGACCACTCCACACTTTTTCTTCAGTCGAAACTGCGGAATGAGCAGCAGACACCTTACCAAGCATTTATTTAGAGGCACAGATACAAAACAGCTTTGTAAAGCTTGTACAGGTACTGATGCCAGCAGCCTTTTACAGCGTCGCGCTTTGTCGTCTTTGTAGTGCACGTTTTTCGTGAATTATTATTATTATTATTTATTATACCCCCTACTTCATACCTATTACTTCAAATAAATTGAATCCATAACAACTTGTGCCGTATTTTTGTACTTATGGTTTTTATGGCGCGGCAATGATGAATGTAACGCACTCGATTAGCTTCACAATTGCGTATGAACAATTTTATTGGGGACACACGTACTTATTCAATCTAGAGTATGCTTAAACGAATAATCTCGCTTTCGACGCACTAATTACCGCAGTCCAGTAATTTACAACAACTCAAATTAGTTTAGAAATGAGATATAAAACATCGTGCAGCTATTTACAAGGAAACAGCTGCCTTATTGCGCAGAGTTTCAGCTTTTCTCTTCCTTGCCTTAGCACTCACATCCAATATTTTGTCATTCATCTTGCAGCAGTAGTTCTTCAATAAAGTATTCGTGCTACACCACAAAAGGTGCCTTAATACAAATTCACATGCGTGTGCATCCTCGCAGGCGTCGAACTCTGCAGGAATCATCACTTTCTGTAAAGGAACTTTCTGTAATTGAGCAACTGACCTTCCCGTATCTTTCGAAAGTAACCATTTAAAGAAGTTCCGAACATGTTACCCTAGAGTGCGGTGATACAACGAAGTCTGCACGTGGTATCGCCCTAATCCAGGCACTCTGGGCTTTTTCATCTTGCGGAAACTTGAAGACATGATTTTTCTTCCCCGATTTGTACATGTATTTGCTCTCTTGGCATATCTTCGCATACCTTGGCTTGACACTCCACATTCCGGGGCAATAAAGACTCCCGGTACACCCAATTGCAAGCACAGCACAAGTGTTGAGACTACATGCACTGGTCACGTCTAGAAAAAATGTGCGTTCGGAAGCATGCAACCGCATGGCCGAGCATGCCAGGACTTGTTTAACCCCGAAGATATTCAAGAAGTGGCAGGGCTCTTGGAACTCATCGAATGTTTGTCGCCGCCGTCATCCCCTCGGTCTTCTCCGAATAGTCCAGGTTAACCATTGTATATCTTCCGCGCTTCATTTTCAACACAGGTGCGCCGCTCGTAGCTTCGTAGCACGCTGCACAGAACTTCGATGTAGGCCTCTTTTGCGTGACGTAGCTCAAGGGGAGAGGGTACAGCCAGAAGGCCTTAAAGGGCCCCTGAAACGGTTCGGACAGATTTTGTAGACACGTAGGGTGCAGCTTAAGTAGAACATTCGCACCACAATTTAAGTGAAGCGTTACGTATTAATGGAGCTACAAGCGATTACAAGTTACCCTCCTCCCTAGCCATGCCTTTCCTCCTAAACTCGTTCGCCGAGCAATCAGGGCTAAGCTCCGCCTTCACTGGTTCTGCGCCACGATGCGACGTCACATCGTCCACTTCCGGTTGTTTTGGAGCCCGTCCCCGCCCGCGCGAAACCTCTCCGCTGGCCGCTTTGCCGTCGACCCCAAGCGAGAGCTATCGAAGCAGCGTGCGTTGCGAGCATTCTGCCGCAGCGCCGGACGTGTCTGGTATTCCGGTAATCACACACTAACTGAGCGTTTCGACGGAACGGTGGAGGCATAAACTCAAGCTGATGAAGGAACATTAGCGTAGACGTACGTGAGCTGCCTGATCAGTCTCCACGGTCCAGCCACCCGTTGGCGCAGAGCTTAACCAGCCAAAGAAAGAACTGATATTGCTCTAACCAAGCGTAATACATTTTAAACATTTAAAAAAACAACGTGTTAACAATTAGGCTCCTGCGAAACATTTACACCACCAACAAAGAAGAATACATTTTGTTACTGCTACTGTGTGTGGTTGAGCTCTATGCCACCAGGTGGCTGCACCATGCAGAGCATTCACATTTGCGCTTTTGTTCATCCCCTGAAGCGACAGCCAAGGGGACACGGCCAGGCCCTGTCCCCTTGCGCTTGCGTTTACCCTAATACCGGACTCGCGAAACGCTATTGCGTTAGTAATCTTCCGGTGTAAAGTGACGGCCGCAATCGCGCAAATTCTGGCGCCGATCGGATAGCGGCAGTCCGATGCGCTGGAGCCAGTCCGCTCGTCTACTGGCTTGCAGAGAGACACGATGTCGGAGCTTGACATATTGCCAATCGCTACGTTTTCAGTCCACAACGCAACAAAGTCGAATCATAGCGCTTGCGAAAAGACAGACCGACACTGATGGCGGAGCTCTCGTCAACGACGGAGCACGTTGTAACACAAGCAGACGACACTTGCTGTGTGCCGGAAGTGCTTAAGTGTACTGAAAAATTGTTCTTGTGCACTCTGTTTGTGTTACTTTCCTTTTATAAAAACAAATTAACTAACATTCCAACTATTACGAACATCATCTGTTTACCATAAAGTTGGAAAAATTATTGATCGCGCGCCCTGGTCATCCAATCGTATAGCTCGCCCCACTGACGTCATATGGGTAGGATCAGCTTAAAATTCCCCCGAGCAGTGTGCTGCGATCGGCAGCGATGTGCATTTTCAAAACCTTATAATAAATTACACGCTTTACGCGGAGCACTTAGATGTGTCAATTATTGATAGGAAGTACCTACTCTAACGACTCAGTACGTTTGTAGAAAATCGTCAAAATCGTTTCAGGGTCCCTTTAAATTCTCTAAAGGGTGTTGTCGCCGCGCGCCCTTTCCTCCTCGCCCGAAGAAAAGGTCTATAGAATAATGGTGCGACAAATGAAAAATGAAACTAAATGAGTGTAATGCTGTTGTATTGCGCATAACGAATAAAATAAATCATATTTTGGATTTTAATTACACAGTGAATTCTTCAGTGCTTTCCACGGTTGACGTGTTGAAATACTTAGGCATACATATATCCGTGAATTTAAGCCGGTCAAACCATGTTATAAAAATATGCGAAACTGCGGAAAAGAAGTTTTGGTTCTTGCGACGGAAATTGCAGTTAGCCTCACAGTCAGTAAAATTAACAGCTTATTTAACGTACGTTCGGCCCACGCTAGAATGTGCCAGCATAATCTGGGACCCTTGTCAGTCAGGGTTAATTGACACACTGGAAAGAGTTCAACGTCGAGCAGCAAGGTTTATTCTATCAGGTTACTCTCGCACAAATTCTGTCTCCGAAATGCTCGGTTTGCTGAACTTCCCTACGCTCGCTGAACGCAGGCGCATAGCTAGGTTAAAGTTCTTTTTTCTTCTTACTAAGAGGGAACGACAGGTGGCTCAGAGCAGTGACGACTGGATCACATCGTGCTCCGCTTCTTGAAACGATTTCATACGGAAATTTCACCGAAACCCACCTAAAAAGTATATATTATCTTTCGTGAAGTTTAAAGAATTCGAAGGACACCAAAATCTGGGACCTGGACCCGCTTCACGAGGACCTATCAACATAAGAAGAAACGAGTTGCACAGACGGAGCTAACCCTAACAACGACTTCGGTCGGCGGCGCAGCGCGGGGACGCTCGCATGTTCGGGGTGCGGCGACGAGTGTGTGTGCGTGGACTTTATAACAACCATTAAACGGACTTTTTTGGACATTCTCTCACCAAGTAAGAAGCCAAAGGTGAGCAATATTTACCTCACATTTGGCAAGAAACGAGTGAGCCTAAGATCTTGCGCGGCGGAAGGCGGCGGTCGACAGCGTGCCTAAAGAGGCCTAACGACTTTTCGACCATGTGGAAGTCGACGAGGAGCTTTCCGGCCCCTCTCGGGCGTCGGAGAACCATGCAAACCAAGCGAGTAGCGTCTTGCAACGAGCGGAATTTAATGAGGAAACGAGGGCGTTGAGCGACGCGTCTCTAGACAACGAGAGGAACGCTGACGCGGGTATGCCTCGTGCGTGGACGGATGACGGCTGGCACACCGTTCTTTCACGCAGACAAAAAATGAAAAATCAAAAGAGCGAAAAAAAAAACCCGAGAAGGGAACCGAAAAGAAAAATGAAAAATCACCGGGCAACTCGTCCGCCGCCGCAGGAAGAGAGAATTAAACCAAGCGGGATTTCCGCCGTAGCAAACGCCGCAGCCCACCGCCCCTCCCAAAGGAGGATATAAAGGTTATTCTGAGACCACACAAAGGCCTCATAGTCAAGAATCTGCTCGGATCCGAGCTCTCTGTGGCAGTAATAGAGGCCTGCCGGAACAGTTTTGGAGGGGACAGCCTTTTAGTGCGGGTACACCCCGGGTCGAACATCGTAATATTATCCACGCCCCACGAACAAATGGTGAGCAGGCTGAGAGACCAGCCATCAGAGGACAGATTCACCCCTTTAACGCGTACGTGGCCACCTGAGGACGTCTTGCGAGGTATCGTTCGCGGACTACCACCCGGAACCACCCAGGCCGAACTTATGGCCAGCCTACGAATACGGACTCAAGGGGTGAACACAGAGAGAGCCAGCATGCTGGGCTCTTCAAAGTCAGCAATAATAACTTTTACGGGCAGCGTACTACCGAGGTGCGTCTACTTCAGGGGTGCAGAGGCGATCTGTTACCCCTATAAGCCCACCATACAAGTTTGCAAGATCTGTCGGTCAACAGGACATCGCACCGACGTGCGCCCGACTCCGAAGGCCAACGTGTGCTACAAGTGTGGGGCATCTAATCCTAACCAAGGACACGAATGTGCCCCGAACTGCGCCATATGCGGTGAGGAGCACGCGACGGGAGACAAATCGTGTAGAAAGAAACTGAAAAACGTGCCTCCCCGAATATCGCGTGTGGAGCATCCTCGAAGAAAAACAGAATGGACCAGCTCGGAAAGGAAATTCCCTCAGATCGCGCAACACCGGCAAAAACGTCATCGCTGGTTTAGCTCGGAGCGGGTGAAGTGGCGCAACAGAGCCGGCAGGGATCCAGATCGCCGTCGAGATCGCGATGAAGATCGAGGAGCCGCAACAACCAAATGAAGCCTATAGACCCAAACCCGCCGTGGTTGCTCAGTGGCTATGGTGTTAGGCTGCTGAGCACAAGGTCGCGGGATCGAATCCCGGCCACGGCGGCCGCATTACGATGGGGGCGAAATGCGAAAACACCCGTGTACTTAGATTTACGTGCACGTTAAAGAAACCCAGGTGGTCGAAATTTCCGGAGTCATCCACTACGGCGTGCCTCATATTCAGAAAGTGGTTTTGGCACGTAAAACCCCATAATTAAATTAATTATTATAGGCCCAAGGGAACCCCCGGGAAACCCAGCCTGAAGAACACATCTTGTAGCAGCTGTGAGAAGAGCTCGCCCAAGGCCGGGAAAGCAGAGGAAGAAGCAGCAGCCGCCGGCCGGACAACCAACCTCTATACTTCTAACCTTACGGAAAACCGCCTGCTTCTTGGCCAATCCCCCATAGCGGGTACGCGCCACTGTCTGGGACACAAGACAAGACAAGGTGAGCTGGGTGAGGGTAGTGTCTCCCAGTGCTCCAATAACTGATAAGCATCAGTACAGGAAAATTATGGAAGAGAATAAAAGGTTACCATAAGAAATTAAACAGCTTAGAAATCAAATGGTCGCGGAACGCAAAGAGTATCAATCGGCAATCTCATCAATGGAGAAAAAGTTCGAAAATGCCATTAAAACATTGTAAAACTCAGGGTCGGTAGGCAACCGCAACGAGGGTAAGAAAGAAGTGCAAAAACGTCCTACCCAGGAGGAGAAAACAGAAAAGAGCGAAGGAATGGGCGAAGACACATTCGGTACCCCGTCGCAAAGCAGCGAACTAATACAGCAAGTTCAGACCCAGGTTCAGGAAAATAGGGAAGGTATAGCAAATTTCAATAAACTTTTGGGCGATTTCATGACGGAAATTTAAGCTTTTGTCGGAGCAGAACTGAGAATTCAGAGGCAGTACGTTAACGAAGCCGTAGGAGGATTGCAGAGGACAATAAGTAAACGCTCCCTCTCCACCCCGGTTAGTGAAAAACCACCAAAGCGGGCCGCGACGACGTGGATACGCCCATGCAGCATGGCCAAAAATAATACGAAAAGTGCAGAACAATTAGAGATTTGGCAGTGGAACAGTCGCAGTTTTCACAAGCGCGCAGCAGCACTCCAAAACTACATAAACTCGGCTCCGATTCAGCCAGACGTAATATGCCTGCAGGAAGTTGGCCGAAAGGTGGTCAAACTACAGAGATCTTACTGTCTCCAAGATCTCAATTATCCTCGCGTAGCCGCACTGGTAAGTAAGAGTATTGCAGCAAGTGTAGAACATATAGAAAGTCTAGAGATAAATCATCAAACAATTAGCCTCCGTCCTCTGAAGAGAGGCAGGACAAGGACTGTGATAATAAATCTATACAGTCCTCCTAAAGATATAAAATATGACTTTGCAGAACTCCTTACGGAGGCAGTCAAAATTGCTGGGGCCAAAGACAGACTCGTGGTGTTGGGAGGTTTTAACGCACCCAACACCACTTGGGGCTATCCGTGGGATTCTCCCAAGGGAACGCGTATCGAACATGCCGTATACAAACTAGGGTTGAGGCTAACTACGCTCCCCACCACGCCTACGAGGATGCGTAACAGCGTAAGTAGAGACACGTTCCCAGAGGATGGGTAACAGCGTAAGTAGAGACACGTTCCCAGACCTCACCTTTACACGAAATATTAAGGACACCAAGTGGACATACTTCGAAGAGGACCTAAGCAGTGATCACTACATAACCAGCATTTCCCTCTTGACCCCCTAACTATACAGGGTCATAGGGGACGTGGTGATCACTGACTGGGCAAGGTTCCGACGACATGGTCCCCCACCCGACTCCGTACCGAAATCGATGAGGGACTGGTCAACATATACGATTGTCACACAAACATCTAAACGCATCGCAAGAACACCAGAGACATCTGCAGAAGACAGGCGCCTCCTCCACCTGTGGCAGAGCAAGTGCAGTCTGCTGAAGAGGTGGAAAAACCAGAGATTGAATAGGAACCTCCTCCGCAGAATCGCTGCTCTAGCGGAAGAGGCGAATCAATGCGGTAGCAAAATTGCAACCGAGTGATGGATCCAGTTCTGCAGTTCGCTACAGGACACTCTGAGCACTGCAAAAACTTGGGTCATACTGAGGAACATACTCGACCCAGAAAAATCAATATCGGCGATGAGCAGAACATTACAGAGAATCACGGACTAGCTTCCGGGTACAGATCAGGAATTAATACAAGCCCTTAAAGACAGATACGTCGGAGAAGACGCCAATACTACCAGGAGTCCAATAAACTACACTGGTGTAAAAAGCGGAAGCCTCGACGCCCCAATAATCAAGGGTCTTTGCGGCATCTCAGGCGGCCAAAAGAAATACTACCCCTGGTGCAGACCAAATTACAAACACAATGATTAGGAACCTCAGCGATAAGGGCGTAGAGGCAGTGACAAACAAGTTTAACGAACACTATTTGCAAAAAGGAAAGATTCCCGATGACTGGAAAAAAGCCAAAATTATAACGATACCGAAATCCGGGAAGAACCATCCCTGCAGGCAATTAGAACCATATCTTTGACTTCGTGCATGGGGAAGCTTTTTGAACGGGTTATTCACACTCGCCTTCAAAACTTCATAGAGGACAAGGGCCTATTCCCAGCCACTATGCTCGGTTTCCTCAGTGGCCTCTCCACTCAGGACGCATTCCTCCTATTGCAAGAGGATGTCCTGAGCTTCGTACCCAAAGGAGGAGAGCATTTAATACTAGCCCTTGATCTAAAAGGAGCGTTCGACAATATCTCGCATAAGGCCATCCTATCCGAATTAAACAACAGCGGATGTTGTGAAAACACCTTCAATTACATAAAGGCTTTCTTAACAGGGAGGAATGCTACAATAAGCGTAGCACAAGCCACGTCGGAACCTTTTCAGATGCCAAACAAAGGTACCCCTCAAAGAGCCCTCATCTCTCCTCTGCTCTTTAATATCGCCATGAGAGGACTCGCGCGGGCCCTGGATGACGTACTGCAGTTGAGATACACCTTATATGCGGATGATATCACTTTATGGGCAACGCGCGGATGCCTGGCTTCCAAAAGGCTGCAACAGCAGTTGAAAATTTCGCCAGGGCCAGCGGGCTCAGTTGCGCCCCAGATAAATGCGAAATTATCAGGGTACATGAAAAAAGATACAAAAGTAATGGAAACATAGACATACAAATTGAAGGAGTCAATATAAATGAGGTAACCGTTGCAGGAATTCTGGGTTACTGGGTTCAGAGTAACGGAAGAGCAGACCCCACAATAAACGTGTTAAAATCAGCGACGAAACAAGTTGCCAGAATGATACAAAGAATAACGTATCACAAAAAAGGAATGAAGGAGGCGGATACAATTGGATTAGTGCAGGCCCTTGTAGTGAGTCTACCTTTCCACACACTAAACAAAAGTGAAGAAGCAAACATCGAGTCTATTATTAGGAGCGCCTACAAAGTGGCCCTAGGGCTACCGGTAGGCACATTAGCCCAAAAACTATTAGAGCTAGCAATACATAATACCTACTCCGAGCTAAAGACGGCGGTACTGACCGCGCAGAGAAGTCGTCTAAGCCAGGCGAGAGCGGGGAGAGATAGTCGCTAGGGTGGGCTTCCCACCGTACCCACCGAACCTGGATGAGATACCGGTGGCAATCCCGGATCCCGTCCAATGCAAGATCTCGGTCACTCCCCTGCCCAAGAATATGGACACAAACCAAAACAAAAAGCGGAGAGAAGAGAGAGTAAGATGGCTCTGTAAACACCTAAAGAGCAAACGTTTTGTATGTGGACGCTTCCAGGTACTGGAGACGGGCCAAGGCGGAATGCTTTGCCATTGCCCTGGCGATCAAATAGCAAGAACGGAGGGAGGAACCACACACGATTATTATCTCCGACTCGCAGGATGCGTGCCGTTTCTTTTTGAACGGCCGCCTCCCGATAAAAGTTAAAAATTTCCTAGGCGGGATATTGACAAACGGATACAAGTTGATCTGGTGTCTGGGACACACAGGCCTGGAGGGAAACGAGAGTGCGGACGCTTTTGCTCGAGGGCTCACGAACCGAGCAGAGCCTCGACAGCACTGTCAATCACTCCGAACATTCCAGGAGGAGTCAAGCGAGGAGGACAACGACCTATCCCGAATGGCCCCTCGCGAAGTTCTTGCTCACCAGCGCGGCACGCGACAAAAATACAGCGCCCCCCACAAGTCATTAGAAGGGGAGGACGAACATAGACATTCGCAGGATTCAAACAGGGGTCTTTCCAAACCTACAAAGATTAAACAAAATTTTTCCAACGCTGCATGGGCACACCTGTCCGTGGTGTGGCGGCTCGCCATCGCTATATCCCATTTCGTGGAGCTGCCAAAATAGACCACCACATTTAAATGCCTTTTTTGGTAAATTTCAATTTTCGAACGCTTTGGAGCAGTGGGGGCACAACTCGCCAGCTCTGACCCGGAGGTGCAGCTTGCCCTTTTGGGTCACGTCAGGCAGGCGGCAACAGCCAGTGGAGCCCTGGACTTGGGGCCCCACCCATCGAGCTCATAAGCTTTCATCCCAACCCCTTTCAATAAAGTTATTCCTTCCTTCCTTCCTTCTCACTAAAAACACATTCAACATCAATAGTGAACAGTATTTGATAGCGCGACAAAGCAGAACGCTACCGAAAAACAAATATAATGCTTTTCAAATACCTCAGATGCACATTAACGCTGACGCATTTTCCTTCTTCCCAAGAACCATTAAAGAATGGAATGAATTACCGGTGTTAACGCGAGAAAGCACCAGTGCAGAAAAATTTGAGAACTTAAAGCTACATTGAAATATGCACGCATTTTTTTTTCTTTTTTGGTGGGGTGTGTGTGTATGAGCTCGTTTGTTAACACTGCACTTACACTCCTGTATTATTGATCGGAGTATGAGCAGAATATTTCGCTTATGTATCTTTTTTGTTCGCTCATGTTTGCCTATTCATGTACTGTACTAATTGCCGGAATACTGCTATGGACCTGTTTCTTTTTTGTGTTATATGTGATATTGGAATATTCATGTATTGTACTAATTGAAGTGCTGCTTTTGACCCACCCCGTAATGGCCGACAGGCCAACAGTATGAGTAAATAAAAAAAAATATTCGTCAACCCGACTCTTACACTTTCTCTGTTAAGGTCCTCAATCTTCGGTACAAGTTGTCCCCAGTGTTACTGAACAGGACAATCTGATCTGCAAACCGAAGGTTGCCGAGATATTTCTCGGTGAACCTCACTCCTAAGCCTTCCCAGTTTAATAGCTTGAATAATTCTTCCAGGCATGCAGTGAATAGCATTGGAGAGATTGTCTCCTTTCTTTATAGGGATCATTAAACATTTTTGTGGAGAATCAAGGTAGCTATGGAATCTTTGTAGATATTTTCCCAAGATACTCACGTATGCCTCCTGTACTCTTTGATAACGTAATGCCTCTATGACTACTGGTATCTCTACTGAATCAAATGCCTTTTCATAATCTATGAAAGCTACTAGAGTGGTTGATTGTATTTGCAAATTACTCTATTACCCGATTGACGACATGAGTGTAATCCATTGTAGAGTATCCCTTCCTGAATCCAGCCTGTTGTCTTGGTCGACTGGAGTCGAGTGTTGCTCTTATTCTATTAGAAATTATAGTGGTCAATATATTATACAATAGTGAAATTAAGCTATTGGGCCTATAATTTTTCGATGCTTTAACGTCTCCCTTCTTGTGCATTAGTATAATGTTGGCATTCTTCCAGTTGTCTGGAACCTTCGAAGTCGTGAGGCATTTTGTATAAAAGGCCAAAGGCGTTTCAAGCATGATATCTCCACCATCTATGAATCGACCGTTATTCCATCTCATCCTGCCGCTTTTTACCGGTTAATGTATTGCAAAGCCCTCCTAACTTCATAAACAATTAGAGAAGTAGCCTCTGTATCCTGTTCATTGCTACTTGGAATGGATGTAGCATGGCTGCTCTGGGTACTGCAGAGGTCGGTATGGAATTCCTCTGCTTTTACCATATCTTCGAAATTGCTAATATTGCCCTACTTATCTGTCAGTGCATACATCTTGGCGTTTCCCATGCCTAGTTCTCACTGATTTCATGCTGCGTCCAGCCACAGCACGAAGGTCAGTTCGCTCGCTACTGCTGCCGCGTTCCCACATTGCAGCGCTTGGACAGCGAGTTCTGCGGTCATCGAATGAGGTGTGTTCATGTGTGCCTGTGCGCGCGTCACCATGGTTGGTAATTTATTTAGTATGCCTATGTTTACAACTTTATGCGGCCGATAAAATAAAATCCTTATATCGCATAGCTGTCGACTTATTTTCTATCGCAATCTATGTTTCGCCTTTCAGGAGAAACTGTGCTTTCTTTTAGTACGCAGAGCGTGTCCTGCGGTATCCCCTCCATGCTACACATGTAAAAAATCTAAATCTATAGACCACTTCATTATATTTCACGAGTTGAATTTCTCTGTAGTACTATCATTTGTTTTAAACACCAGCATAACGCCTTAGGAATATTTGCTGCACAGTTTATTTCTTTACTTGAACCAAAATATTTTCGTTTTTTTTTTGTCTATGTTCTTCACTTTTACCTTTGTCCAGTATTCTTTTAACTAAAATAATTTTATTATTCAGATTCTTTAATGATGTTTCGTCTTTGTTTCATTAATATTACTTTTATAATGCTGACACTAGTCTTCCTTTCCAGTGCCTTTCATTTCGCCCAATTTTTAGTTTCTCGTACATTTCTCCTAGACTGCAATCTGCCGTCGGATTGTAAGCCTTCGTGAGTACGTGCCATAACTGAAGGGTATCATCCTCATTATCAGAAGCCAACACAACGCGTGAAGCAACACGTGGCATATTGTCGTTGGGCACGGTCATCCATTAAAAAGTGGATGAGTGGGGAGTGCAAGTGGGAAACCGCCAAGCTGATCCTTTTTCACCGATGTGCACAGTAAAAAAATTAGCCTTACTTTACAGAAAATCTGCTGGTAATTTGTGAACGGACACTTTTCCGTAAATAAAGAACGGTCATTTACATAGAATGAGCAACTGTGACAGAACGACTGTAATACAAGATACGAGTGCTTCTGTATCTAGAAAACGAGACTGTATTCTGAATCTGTACTATAACCGTTAAAATACAGGTGCTTGCCGTATTCATAAAACGAAAAACTCCGTACGCTGAATCTGTACTATATCCGTTAAAGTACAGGTGCTTCCCGTATTTCGTCTTGCAGAGCATATCCATTGTTTGGAGAATGTACCATCGGGGACAAAATTGCCCAGGAGGCGCGAGTCAACCGAATTTTAGTGGTGCGCTATTTGCCGGGATCAGCCGTGCTAACATCTGCGTTTGGAATGTGCCTACGTGACCCACAGTTTTCAGCGGTCTTGAACAGAGATGCAATTTGGTCGACACTCGCACTTCCAGGGTACTTTTGTCCACAATAGTATACCTCCTTTAATCGAAATGTCATGAAGGCAGCTCATAGCCGAAGCAGCAGGTCACCATTGAGAAAATTGTCTTGCCAACGCAATGACGTGGCTGCAGAGATAAAACACTTTGCACTTCGTGATACGAATGCATTGCATAGCATATATACAAAAAGGTACAAAATTTCAGTCAAGTTCTTAGATCACAGAAGCAACTTTATTTTCTTCAATCGCTCGTCTTGCACTTTTTGCTGGTGAAAGTTGTTCTTGACCCCAAACGCCTCGCAAGGATAAACTTGCTGCTGCTAGGAGAAACAAATAGTATTCGTGAATTTCCATCCTAAAGAAAGCAGAAAAAAAAATTAATCACATAACACCACAAAGCAGTAACTTCTGTGTTAGAAAAACATGTACGTAGACAAACATTGTTGGAACAAGGGATGTTGTTGTAGCCAACATTTCGACATAGGTGCTTATCATCAGGGTGGCAAATGTTTTCCTTGGCTGTGTTTTTTTGTTTGTGCATAGCTCACTGCCCTCTAGCCTCATCGGGGGAGAAGAAGCTGGTGCATAAATTAGGTCAAGAGTGGCCAAAGTGTTAAAATAAAGGCAGGAAGGGTGTGCTTAGCAGTGGTGATTGTGATGGAGCAGGTATGAGCACTGCTGTCAGTTCTTGCAATGAGTAGGGGTGACCAAAACCGAAAACAATGTACACATGTAAGCAGTCATTAATATAATCTTCCCAAAAGTCAAAACAGATATTAAGGTAAACAGTTTGCACATTTGGAAAAAGGCAACAAAGAATTAAGGAAAATAAATTTTGTATCAAGATGCATCTGGTTAAGATCAATGTAAATGGTAAATGAAGGCACCTTATGAATGCATATTTTGTTGAAAGCCGATGAAGAAAAGATGTATTGATCAAATATCAAAAATAGGGACATTAAAATTAAACTGGGTATGATCATAAAACAGTAAAGAACAGCCTGTGGAAAAAAATGGGATGGACAATATGATAACCAGGTGCAAGATTGCGAAATGTCGAGCACTGTTTATATTCATGCTGCTGTTGACGGCTTAAGTGTCTGTCTTCCTGTGGCACCTCTGTCTTACTTGAACAAGGAAATGGGTCATTTTTTAAACATGTCAGTTCAAATGCTGTTCAAAGCTTCAGCCTTATTATAATGAAAGAAAATATTATGGGCAGTTCTCCTGGGTGGGCTTTCATTCACCAGTTATTTTCACAGGTGTAAGCTCAAAATTTAATTGTCTAAATGGACCTTAGCTCCTGGCAAACCATTAGCTGGTCTTTATTTTGCAACACAGATGCCTGCACATTATATATGTTGGCAGGAGCGCTAGCAAACTACATTATACTTGTTGCCACAACCAAAGTGAAACTTGGTAAAAGTGAGTGAAAAAAAAACAGCGTTCCATAATACTGATTCAAGTCATCTGGAAAAGTTGCTGAAGTTATTGTACAACCCCCACCCCACCATACACACAATTATACACCACACTGACTCTCATGGTGTCAACCATGCTATTATAACACTAGACATCAAGTGAGGAGAATTAGGGGATAAAAGGGCACAATTCATTTTGTTAGAACATCAAATGTGCTTTACATGAATGCTACATTCCAACTAACAAAGGAGCAGCCGGTTCGTGAGATAGTGAAAGCTCATGACATTCTCTGCAGCAGAATGTTGCCGATGAGGTATTATGCGCACAAGTGCACTCTGTCACACAAGATTACATCCTGCAGTCAAAGCTTGTGCCCATTAGAGGTTGAAAAACACCACAGTGGAAGGCAGAGTGCTAAATTTGTTGAAAATTACAAAAAATTATTCGATTATTCATTATCCTTACTGTTCGTTAAAGATTCACAGACTGTTCTCTACGGGTGCTCTAAACAGGCACCCTGCTTTTACAGTCGTAGCAACAATGATCTGTAGCACAGACAAGGAGAAATGCTTATGAAGTTTATGCAAGAGTATGCCCTACAAATTACACCCCATTTCACATTCCAATGTGGTAGAAGAGGAAAAAAACTCTTTTCTGGTGGAGGATGCAAACCCCAGAGTAGAAGAAACATGTGTACCTTAACTATTGCTGTTGCCGATGCCTGTGCACTAGCAGTTACATATAATATGGCAGTTACAATTGTTTTTCCACAAGCACTGCAAGCTGCTGCCAGTTAACCAGTACACAGCTGTAATACATTTAGGGAAAGTTAAAGCTCTCTAATGGATTTATCTCATATGACACAATTGGAATGCAATATTCTGCAAATAAGTGAAGTGCGATGTGGCATCCCATACAATGAAACAGCTTTGAAGAATTGAATCAGCACCTGGGCCGTGACGAGGTAAAGAGTGTTCTGTGTAGTGCACCTGTATAGCCTAAAGCTGTGGATAATGCATTTGGTATCAGCTGTGAAGGTTTCTAATTTTAACTACACACAGTAAAAACCTCCATGCAGTTTTGCAAAACGCAAACCCCCTACCTTTTTGTTGTTTAAAGGTAATGACACGTAAGGCCATAACATGTACATTATGGGCTTCGTTCCCAAACGATCAAGGTGAATAGCACCACCCTTAGTGTTATGTGCCTTCTGTCTCACATTTGCTGTCAAAAATTGTTAGTGTCAGATGCTGCGGTCGGCAGAGAAACTGATTTCTGGAGCAATATAAAGTATTGGGTACTGTGAACTGAGTTCTCTGTTTAAGCATTATCGGGTCTTAAAGTAAAAAAATGAGGAATAAATACATGTATATTTCACGTCACAACCCTCTTGAGGTATTTAGTAACTAAGTCTGAATTATCAAGGATTCCAGATTTACAACGCAGGACAGATATTATTCCACTGAAAGAATGGCATCAAGCCAATGATTCTTGCATTTGGTGCTATATTTATTTGTATTTAGTTCAGTTGGGATGTTAGTGCATTGTCAGCTATATTACTCGACATGTTTTTCCAATTTAGGCAAATTCGTATTCGCAAATTACCTTGTATATGACACCAAGAACTTGCTTAGCAGGAGTATTTCTAACATTTGCAAGATACAATGCTCCTGAATGCATATCTAAGCCTGGGGTGCACGAAGCCCTCTAATCTGATCAGCAAGTTTCTGGAACTCATCTACAAGGTTTCTTATGATGAATGTAAAGTTGCTTGTACGGGAGAAACAGAATTTAAACAGGTGAATCATGCAGCATAAGAATGATGTCAGCAAGAAGCAAGCATCAAGAAGCACTGTCACTCGATGTGCACAGATTATCAAACAAGAATTATGTGGGATAATTTAAAATTCTAGCATTGGAATGGAATGTCTTTTAATCTATATATAAACTCTGATTATTCACTCTACTACCACTACCTTCACCAGAAACATTCACAATCATCATCATATCTATGCCACATCATCCTGGCCAATATTCAAGCCTTGGTAAGATGCTTTTTTGACTGCTAATTCTCTGCGGGAAAGAAGTGTCTGTATGAAGACCATATCATATACTTATTACCCGTTTTTTGATAAATTATAAGGGAAAAGCTTCACACTGAAAATGCATTGAGCTTGAGCAAGTTCTAAGTTTGAAGCTGTTGATTCTTTTTCCCTTTGCCATCTTTGACCCACCTGGTTAGCTAAGTAGACAGAAATGCTGCAGGAGGAAGGTGCAGGTGCCAAGTTAGACTTGTGCCCCAGGGGACCTTTTCACGGTCACTGGAGGAACTGCATGTGAACTCGGCATCTTCCTTGAGGGCCATGGCCATGTCTAAGAAACCTTGTCTCCACAGGCTGCATAAAGAACGATAATTTTCTGAGCTAAGTCTTTTTCTTAGAGAACCCATTTAAGTTGTATTCGTAGCTTTGCACCACAATATTGCCACGTGACTGGCCATTCAAGACACTTTACGTGCATACGCAGGCTTCTTTCTTGGAAAAACACTTTTACATAGCACACAATGAGTAACAGAAAAGTGTATAGGGAGGTTTTCATATTGCTCTACAACTTTTCATTGACACTTTTCATTTAATTGTATGAGATATTTATTAACTAAATAAAAATTATGTAGTTAGGCACAATGCAAAAAATAATCTGAGTATCTCCAAGCGACGGCAAACATTACCTTCGTTTTGTCTAGTTACATATTTATAAATCTTGGCGCACGATAGTTAGGTCACCCTGTAGATCAAAAAACAATATTACAATTTTCATAATCATCTCTTGCATGTTATTGGTGGCTATGGCTGTTTTAAGTGAATCTTTCAGTAAGGTACAAGCAGTTCTGAAGTAAAATTGTTTTGCATCAAGGGCGTGTAATCTAGAAAATCAAGTAAAAGGTCAAGTTGTGTTCACTATTCAGATGCTTAACTAAGAAGCTGCAGGAAAAGAAAACAGGACACAACACCTAATAAACAATGCAGAATTTGAAAATCTCAACTGAACAAGAAACCAGTTTTAGAAAATGCAGAAAAAAGCCACCAGCTTACGTGGAGTACACCTTTGCTATGTACTCCAAGCGAAATTGTTACCGCAATGCTTGGGCACCATATCGACATAACGGTCAACAACTTTGAGCAGAATATTAACACCACTAAATGAACTGGCCTTTGAAGATTCTCGACATGAAATTCTCAACGGCTTGTTCTGGCGTTTAATCTGTCGAGCTGTCTGCATTCTCAAAAGCTGGCTCTCGGCCATAATTTCTCTAAACGCAACATCAGCTTAAGTCTCATGATAGGGTTGACCTGTAGATAAAGTGGATAATGCATGGCAAACATCATGAACACTCTTACATGTTAACCAGAGGGTTCACCAATGCAGCCATGAAATTATGTGATGCAGACACATGATATATTGAAGCTGGTTTTGTGAAGTGTTTCATGCTTCCAAGGCTTCTTCGCCAGTTGTGAAAGCTGTCTCCACTAGCTAAATAAGCGACGAGAATAAAAAAAGAACTTCAACATGCTAACAATACGTTGGCCATTTCCAAGTAACCAGCCTTTTTGGGCTCCTAGGTTGCCTGGTGCAAATCTAATATGCCACAGTACTTGCGTTACCCAGTAGCAGCCACTTTAAAATGCAATGTGTTCAGAGCCCTTCCTCTCTGTTTTTCTGGTTTGGAAACAGTTTACCATGTGTTCAGTTGGCGTCGAGACAGGGGACAGAAAACACTGTGCACCACTGATTTCTAATATGTTTTGCTGGATGCAGCATGCCGCACCGGATGCAGGTGAAGCCAGTGGAAATGCGGTATAGTGCAGTCGCTTGTCCTGGAAGCAGAGTGTATGGTGGACTAACTAGTACGTGCAATCAGATATTGCTGCCGTAAAAAATTTTCTTTGTGGTTTTTCACATTTCACGCACTCCCTCACCAGAGCTGGATTGGCCACCCTGGTGCAGTACTTGGCCACAACCTCCTATATGAACACAACAATCAAATCCCGGATCTCAGTCCCCAGCAGCTGCGCAGCAACTGACCATGGCGGCGGTCAGACCTGCAACGCAGCAGAGGGTACAAAGAATCACTGGCTCCGGACAGGCCGCCATTGGAATATGAACCTGGCAACGTTTAACGCTAGAACGCTATCTAGTGAGGCGAGTCTAGCAGTGCTACTGGAGGAATTAGAGGGCAGTAAATGGGATATAATAGGGCTCAGTGAAGTTAGGAGGCCAAAGAAGCATATACAGTGCTAAAAAGCGGGCACGTCCTGTGCTACCGGGGCTTTGCGGAGAGAAGAGAACTAGGAGTCGGATTCCAGATTAATAAGAACATACAGGTAACATACAGGAATTCTACAGCATTAACGAGAGGGTGGCAGGTCTTGTTGTGAAACTTAATAAGAGGTACAAAATGAAGATTGTACAGGTCTATGCCCCTACATCTAGTCATGATGACCAGGAAGTCGAAAGCTTCTATGAAGACGTGGAATCGGCGATGGGTAGAGTGAAAACCAAATACACTATACTAATGGGCGACTTTAATGCCAAGGCAGGCAAGAAGCAGGCTGGAGACAAGGCAGTGGGGGAATATGGCATAGGCACTAGGATAGCAGGGGAGAGTTATTAGTAGAGTTTGCGGAACAGAATAATATGAGGATAATGAATACCTTCCTCCGCAAGCGGGATAGCCGAAAGTAGACGTGGAGGAGCCCGAACGGTGAGACTAGAAATGAAATAGACTTCATACTCTGCGCTAACCCTGGCATCATACAAGATGCGGACGTGCTCGGCAAGCTGCGCTGCAGTGACCACAGGATGGTAAGAACTCGAATTAGCCTAGACCTGAGGAGGGAACGGAAGAAACTGGTACATAAGAAGCCGATCAATGAGTTAGCGGTAAGAGGGAAAATAGAGGAATTCCAGATCAAGCTACAGAACAGGTATTCGGCTTTAACTCAGGAAGAGGACCTTAGTGTTGAAGCAATGAACGACAATCTTGTGGACATCATTAAGGAGTGTGCAATGGAAGTCCGTGGTAACTCCGTTTGGCAGGATACGAAAGATCTCATCAAGTAACGCCAATGTATGAAAGCCTCTAACCCTACAGCTAGAATAGAACTGACAGAACTTTCTAAGTTAATCAACAAGCGTAATGTAGCTGACATAAGGAAGTATAATATGGATAGAATTGAACATGCTCTCAGGAACGGAGGAAGCCTAAAAACAGTGCAGAAGAAACTAGGAATTGGCAAGAATCAGATGTATGCGTTAAGAGACAAAGCTGGCAATATCATTACTAATATGGATGAGACAGTCGAAGTGGCTGAGGAGTTCTATAGAGATTTATATAGTACCAGTCGCACGCACGACGATAATGGAAGATAGAATAGTCTAGAGGAATTCGAAATCCCAAAGGTAACGCCGGAAGAAGTAAAGAAAGCCTTGGGAGATATGCAAAGGGGGAAGGCAGCTGGGGAGGATCAGGTAACAGCAGATTTGTTGAAGGATGGTGGGCAGATTGTTCTAGAGAAACTGGCTACCCTGTGTACACAATACCTCATGACCTCGAGCGTACCGGAATCTTGGAAGAACGCTAACATAATCCTAATCCATAAGAAAGGGGACGCCAAAGACTTGAAAAATTATAGACCGATCAGCTTACTGTCCATTGCCTACAAAATATTTACTAAGGTAATCGCAAATAGAATGATGAACACCTTAGACTTCTGTCAAGCAAAGGACCAGGCAGGAACGGCTACTCAACAATAGATCATATTCACACTATCAATCAGGTGATAGAGAAATGTGCGGAATATAACCAACCCTTATATATAGCTTTCATTGATTACGAGAAAGCGTTTGATTCTGTCGAAACCTCAGCAGTCATGGAGGCATTACGGAATCAGGGTGTAGACGAGCCGTATGTAAAAATACTGAAAGATATCTATAGCGGCTCCACAGCCACCGTAGTCCTCCATAAAGAAAGCAACAAAATCCCAATAAAGAAAGGCGCCAGGCAGGGAGATACGATCTCTCCAATGCTATACACAGCGTGTTTACAGGAGGTATTCAGAGACCTGGATTGGGAAGAATTGGGGATAAAAGTTAATAGAGAATACCTTAGTAACTTGCGATTCGCTGATGATATTGCCTTGCTTAGTAACTCAGGGGACCAATTGCAATGCATGCTCACTGACCTGGAGAGGCAAAGCAGAAGAGTGGGTCTAAAAATTAATCTGCAGAACACTGAAGTAATGTTCAACAGCCTTAGATGAGAACAGCAATTTACAATAGGCAGCGAGGCACTGGAAGTTGTAAGGGAATACATCTACTTAGGGCAGTTAGTGACGGCGGATACGGATCATGAGACGGAAATAATCAGAAGAATAAGAATGGGCTGGGTGCGTTTGGTAGGCATTCTCAGATCATGAACAGCAGGTTGCCATATCCCTCAAAAGAAAAGTGTTTAATAGCTGTGTCTTACCAGTACTCACATATGGGGCAGAAACCTAGAGGCTTACGAAAAGGGTTCTACTGAAATTGAGGACGACGCAACGAGCTATGGAAAGAAGAATGGTAGGTGTAACGTTAAGGAATAAGAAAAGAGCAGATTGGGTGAGGGAACAAACGCGAGTTAATGACATCTTAGTGGAAATCAAGAAAAAGAAATGGGCATGGGCAGGACATGTAATGAGGAGGGAAGATAACCGGTGGTCATTAAGGGTTACGGACTGGATCCCAAGGGAAGGGAAGCGTAGCAGGGGGCGGCCGAAAGTTAGGTGGGCGGATGAGATTAAGAAGTTTGCAGTGACGGCATGACCACAATTAGTACATGACCGGGGTTGTTGGAGAAGTATGGGAGAGGCCTTTGCCTTGCAGTGGGCGTAACCAGGCTGATGATGATGACATTTTAGGAGGTGTCTGCGTGTCTGGTAAGCATTTTTATGCCAATCTGAACCTGTATACGATAGTGTTCTCTTACATCAAGTTTTTTCTCATATACCAGTGTTTCCTTTGCAGGCCATTTATGTTAGCCACACTGTGGACACTGCAATGGAAAAATTCTGGACACCTCGAAACACTGCTCTGACCTGCTTGGGTAGTTTATGGCACATCAGGCAGGTATTTTAGGGGAATAGGTGCCACACACCCGTGCAGACGAAGTGCTGCTGCAAAGTTGTGAAGCACCAACTGCCGGGACAAGGTTGGCTTCAGTCGAGGGCGCTCGATGTGCTGTCCATCCCCTGTAGTAGAGATCAGTGGTGTGGTCCCTTTTATACTGCCGTTCTTTTCTGGTCAGAACCTTGGCAACAGCTTCTACCTTACTTTTTTGAACCTGCAACATGTGCACAGAAAGTCACATCACTGCGTTGATTGTATGGCTTTATTTTTCTACACATTCTATGAAATCATTAAAAAATACAGTTTGCACATTTTTACTACTGTATATAGACAGTCTACAGTCGAGTTGCTAGACATGTGAAACATTACCATCCCTCTGACAGAATGCAACAATAGAAGCATACACTGGAAAGCTACACTAAAATTTCAATTTATGTGACACCGTATGAGCATATGGTATGCTTACTGTATGTTCTAGCCCTGTGTCAAGTAAAATTTAATTGTCAATCGTTTATGGTGTATTTCTACTTATTCTGCATCGTCAAATTGTACAACCAATGTTCCAAGTTTACACATCGTTGGCTTTTGATTGCCTATATGATCCGTTTCCTACTTACACATGCAGTAATCCCACTGTAATAAGGAAAAAGAGTTAGAAAAAGTAATGCCGTGATAATCTTCCACATTTGCTGGGGGCACGAGCAATAGCCAATAGCATGTGGTTGAAGCTACATAAATATTCAGTTTTCACACAGCTTAATCGTTCAGCAAGTAATAAAGAGGTATGCTGTGCGCCTCTGCATGACCAATAAAATCTGACTACTTGAGACTGCACTAAGGCTGCTGCTTGGTACTGTTCGGCAGTTCGGCTTTGGTTTTCTGATATACAGAACTGTTTAGGTATCAGTAGTTTACTTTGCGATAAAATGGAACTTGGAGCACTGGTCATTTGCACATAAATAATGCGACAGCAAATATAACACAAGGATAGGAATACAGGTCTCTTAGAAAAAGAACATACAAATTATGATTATAATATGATGTGATGCCAGAATGAAACAGAAGGCAACACATAGAAGTGGACAGCACTTCCATGCCACCAAGGTTATTGGACAGACGGTACTTCAGAAGTGCCCACAACACAATCAAAGGCAAAGCCGCATTTCCTTGTGTTCAGCACAAGGCGTTGGCAGGCTAGTTGGTGCGAGTCCATAAATACTTTGTTTAGCACAAAATGACAGACACAAGAAAGACGACCCCCCCCCCCCCATCACAAGGCGCTACTCTCAACTGACATCATTTTGTTGCGTCACTCCTTTATAGACAGCAGAATCTATAAGAACATGCGCAGTGAGCACCATGTGCAGGAATCGCCAACATCCGATCACAAGAGCGCACTCATGCGACGGAATCCAAAAAACCATATTCAGCACTGTACAATGTTCAAGAAGGCAAACTAATGCAGTGTGACCCCAATGACTGCATGAAGAAAGCTTCCAATAACTCTCAGGCAGTGGTACTACAGCACTTTTTCAAAATCGTATCATGAAACATGGCTTTGCACTTCCATATTTTACAATGTTGAGCCACATGGGAACCTGTGCCTGTTGGTATGGATCGCTCATGTTCCCCATGTTTCGTGATACCATGATTTTGAAAAAGAGCCGTGATACCACCGCCCGAGAGCTAGCGGAAGCTTTCTTCATACAGTCATTGGGGTCACAGTGCATTAGTGTGCCTTCTTTAATCTTGTACAGTGCTCAATATGGTTTTTTCGATTCTGTCGCATGAGTGCGCTCTTGTGATTGGACGTTGGTGGTTCCTGCACATGGTGCTCATTGCGCATGTTCTTCTAGATTCTGCTGCGTATAAAGGAGTGACGCAATAGAGTGATGTCAGTTGAGAGTAGCGCCTTGTGATGGTCGTCTTTCCTGTGTCCGTTGTTTTGCGCTAAACAAAGTAATTATGTATTCCTAGTGTGTGTTTGAAGACAGCTCCACATGCAGTAGCAATTCCAGTATTGCTGCCCATTGGTTTAGCTTGTCGCAGTTTGAAGTGCCACAAAATATAAAGAGAGAAAACTGCATTATAGTCTTGTTGCAAACCAGAATATAACGTGAAGTGCATTCTGAGGCAAGAAACTATAAAAAAAATCTTGCATTATATTCATGCAAATTGGTAAGCTGCATGACATGTTTAACATGATAAGTTTTCATGACGCACCACTGTGCAGGATTTTATAGACAAAGTCAAATAGATTTAGTGCAAATATCACACTATGATGGTACACCAATGGTGGTAATCTGTGATAATATTAAAGGTGTTGCCTTAGTGTTACAACAAAAGTTGATATTACTTAATAATAGCCCTGTAAATTTTAGTATGCAGGGGCACCACTTGGTTAAACAATAGTGATGTAATGTCTATATGTACAAGATAACCCATGCATTTCTGCCATTGTTCAAATGGTAGAAATGAATGGGTGATACTTGTATACATAAGATATTACATCACTATTGTTTAACCACTTGGTTAAACAATGTCTGCCTCACACAAGATTAGAACTAAAGCACAAAATTATATATAATCACCCTAACAGTAACACCTCATTTGAACTTCACAGTAAGTAGACGTCTGTTGATGCCAGCCTCCCCCAATGCTAAACCGTGCTGCATGCTTTACAAAGAAATTATAGTGGTCCCACTTAACTCTGAAGCTATTCGGGACTGCAGCATTGTAGAAGCCATCTACAAATGTCCCATTTCATGTATAACAGCCGGAATTGCTTGCACATCTTACCGAGTGCAAATTAAGATTACTTCTCCTTGTTTAGCATTTTTGCCTGCTAGACCACAATCCAATGACATCAATATATTAACTCAGAGAACCTAGTTTGGCTTATATATTAACACCTTCGCATACTGCCACAGCTACACTCTCTGTCATATGCATTGCAATAATGAAGGAGTGCTTGTCCTCCAGCACTCCTATGTCACTAACAGTGATCACCTACACAGCTAAGTAGATGGTCATGATTCAGGTAGCAAATAGATAAGAAAAAATAAAAATCCACTTACTTTGAGAGCTGCAATACTGCGATAACTTGACAGAAATGGACCCATTGCAGGCAGAAGACCTCTTCTCAGCTCCAGCAGAACAGCAGCAGCTTGCCTTTCACTAAAAGAAAAGATTAATTAGTAACGATAAGTTACCTTATTCCTGCTGAGTGTCAATACAATCTGACTTTCATGAATATCCACTCTCCGCTTTAGTAATACAACTGAATTATTCTTAAAATAGTCTATGACGATACCATTCGCTCCTCTTGTATGTCCAAATTTTTTCGCACTGATACACCGTTTACTGCTTGCTTACTGACAGGATTGCCTTGACTGCTCAGACAACATTCGAAGCAACACGTCTTGCTGCGCCGCAAGTTGCAGCACGGAAACACAGCAGAGCAGCCAGAGCGAAGCACTTTCGTTTGGTCACTACAATTAAAACGTGCACCCAAGCAAGAAAGTAACGATCACACGTAGTGAGCCGCTGCTATTGCCTCGAACGTTTATTTCCGTGTTTTAACAGAAGTTCTTGTATCGGATACAGTATGCTCTCAAGCCAATACAAGCGTCAATACAAGTGCGCAATTGAACGCAGTTTTATTCTACGCTTTTAACGCGAGTGACCAAGAGGTTGAAAGTGCCACACGGTAATTGCGATCGAGCCGATCGCGCTACCACTGGAATCGATGTGAAAGATATGGTGATCCTTTTCCCCATCCATGCGTCATTTTTGCCCTAAGACGTTGCATAGTGGTCTTCTGAAACAACATTTCTGCTCGAGACACCGGCTTACCACACATCATTTAACACATACGTTGTGCAAACCAAATAAGATTACAATGGGCTTACCTCATGAGCAAGTTACAAGCGCGCGTAGACGAACACTCGTTGAGAGCAAGCAGGCTATCGCGTGTCCAAGCGCATACGTGCACCCAAACACAGGACAACTTCTTCGATGCCGCAGCGTGCAGAGTTTTGTACACGACGTGAACAACATTCAGCGCAAACATCCCCGCGCGATGACGGCAAATGGCGAGCGCACAAGCGTATGTACATCACACAGTGACAAATTCGGAACTTTGCCAATTCGAACGTGCCAAGAGCCAAGCAGCGCAACCATCCATCGTTTCAGTTCGTCGCTCCACGTACGTCAACATCTCTTCCTTGGGGTCTTACTCCACTCTTGAGTACAAATCAAGAGATATTTACGGCAAATTAACAATTTTTACAACATGACACGATAAATGACGGCTGACTACACATGAGCAGCTTCGTCTACCACTCCTAACGGAAGCGTAGCGCGCGCTGCCCCCTGGTGCCGCACTCTGTGAGCGCGGAGAACAGAACAGAAACGGTTTCGTTTTCGCATTTGTGCTCTAGTTACTGGAACAGCAAAATAATTGCTTGACAAATAATCGAATTCTAGAAGAGGAGAACGCTCTCTCTCCCACAAGTTAGTGCGTTCTATACAAAGGGAGAAAGAATGCAAGAAGCAGAAATGCAGGGAGGTCAACCAAACCGTTCGCTACTGCGGATAGCAAACCCCTGTGCTGCAATGAAGTGCAAAGCAGTGCACTGCGATGCGTTAATAAGCTCTAGTATAGTGCTAATTTAGGCTGGTTCGTGCATGTAATGAACGGGTAAATAATGAGTTGTGTCATAACATTTACCCATGTATAAGGCACATGGAACTAATGGTGTTGCATTCTGGGTCAAACAGAAATAAAGCTTCAATCGTTACGTCTCGGCGCTGGGCGTTCTTTCTTTCCGTTTTTTTCCCTTCTTTTTTGGCAGTACACACAGCACTAGCACGGTAATAGGTCCTTCATCTTCAGTCACCTTCCTTTAGTTTGCTCACACGTCGTTGCATGTTCGCGTTCTTTATTCGGCCGTACAAGAACGAGCGCGCTTACGGTCTTGTTTCAAGATAAAGCGCCAAATGTTTGCGATTACATCTTACCGCAAGAATTCACGCATGAACAGTGAAGATTATGCGTAATCGATTTGTCTCAATGAATGAGCAGTTATTGACAGAGACGAGATGTATTGGAAATATTACGGGAACGAGTTAAACCAATTACGTTGCAGTTCAGCAAAGCCCTTTTCACACTTGGGTTTATTGCTTCCCGCATTCGAAAATTGCCTCCGTGATTCCAATTGCGTTTCGGTACTGATTTATAGTGCGCACAATTTTTGGCGTAGAGCACCAATGTCATTCGCAGTGCACCAGCACCTGAGTGCCGCAAGTTTGTTTACGTATGCACGTATGCGCCCAGCTCTTCGTTCACTTAAACATATATGCTGTATTATTAACTACAAATCGCTTAATTTGAGAACATTGCAAGAACACGCATATATTTGTGCATATGATCCACGTTACAAGGCCCGTATGCGCGGCAAACTGCGACCGGAATAGAAGATGCGTATGTATATTTATACGATCTGTTATTGCAGCTTTTGGTAAAAGACTAGCTCTCACATTTTGTACGTACCTTCGTAATGCGCACAGTTCGCGTGTTCAATAAAATATTGCTAGCTGAAACTTTGTGAGTACGAGCGCTTATTCAGACAGCTTAAGTTTTCTCGCAATAATACGGTTGTTCGCATAAAAAAAATACGGAATTTTGTCTGTTTCGTGCAAAACAGTGTGTAGCCGCTGTATGATTACAGGGAAATGTCCGTAAAGCTTAAAAAGGAGAGCGCTTTCCTTATATTAACTGGAGCTTTAGCTGTATTTTTGAAAAATGACATACTTTCCGTATTTTTACCTGCAATTCTCCGTATAATGATGGAAATTTTTTACAGTGTGGTCTCAGGTATCCATGAGCGACGAAATTGGAAAAGGCCAACGCTTCAACAGGCACGCAGCTCGCGCATGTCCTATATGTGTCACTGGGGTAATGTGGCACGAAATCAAACAAGACAAAAGTAGGGGGAAAAAAACGTGCAGCATTATAGCGTCCAAGTACTTCAGCGTCGCCTCTACGACCTTAACTCACCCAGCGGTTACAGTTGTCCCGTACGTTGGGCTGCACAACTACCTTTCTTTACCGTCTTGGTGTTGATGACAGGAATCTCAAAGAGCACAAGTGCAACAGATGACGAGAAACAGACGTAGCCACGGAATCCTGGCATTAAGACCGCTACTTTTCATCATCAGGCCACCGTAGCAAAAACAGCAACAAGAACGAAGACGAGGAAAGCAGCAACAAACTACGAGCCACGCAGCGCATTCTACGCTATTCAATGCTAATTCCATAGATATTGGGAAATTTGTGCTCCATAATAATTTGGAATAATCCGCCCATCTTTTTGGCCAATCCCCAGCCGTGGGCAGGAGCCGCACAAGTAATAGGCAAAAACAACAACAACAAATATCCGGCGGCGCTATTGCACGCGCTGTTCGAGCCACGCGTAGCCCACGAGCGAACGTGCAGTCAACCCGCGTGCTCCATTCTTTCACCTCCCCGCTGATGTGGCAGTGCCAGCCGGAAGACATCTTTAAGTGAAGCCCACCTGGTTGCCCTACCTATCGCACTGCTTCTCTTCGGGTTAACTCGCGGATTTAGGCTGACGCTGAAGCAGTTATGAACGCCATGGATGCCGACGACACTACCACCGAGACGGGAGACGGGAAATTTATCACCGTATGCTTCGACGCTGCACAGCTCTTCAACGACGATGGCCAGCAGCTTGATTCCACGGCGGCCGCCGCGGCCAAGGCCATGCCGGCACTGCGCGATCTGAGGAATTCGCGGCAGGACTGCGATGTCGTCTTCCGCGTGGCCGGCGGGGTTGAGGTGTGGGCGCACCGATCCATAATGGTTGCCAAGTGAGTGTCGTTTTTCGCGATACTTTTCTCTCGTAGGAGTGTTGCCCATACATGCGTGCTTGCGAACGCGCTGCAGACTTTGGCAACTGCAGCGCCTGTGCGAGTACATTATCCGGGTGCTGTTCAGTGTGGCTGATAACTTGCAGTAGTGGAGTTCAAGTCCTCAGTGGCCGCGGCGTCGTTCACGCGTGGACCCGAAAGCTGAGGGTCTTGTCGGCCGGCGGGTCCGTCGAAGTCATCCCTATTCGCTAGCCGCCCCGTTTCCGCGAACCCGACCCGCTCGCGTCGAGCTCAAGACGAGAGGAGGTCTGGTTCACGCCAGTCGTCACGCCAAGCGGGTCGAGCAAGTCAACCTAAACCTCGCAATCTGACGGACCCAACCTGCCACGACGACGCTCTCTTGGCCGAACCCACTTCCGTTTCCTTGAACCCGACAACCGCGTATTTTGGCCCGACAGCAACCTTACTTATCACGAATTTGGTCGGTTCTTGGGCCATTTCGCGTCGGGCTAGCGCTGGGCTATTTTGGGATCTTAGCTTAGGGGGAGATCGCAACTCGCCGCCATGTACTGTTTTCTCACCGACTGCCAACGAGGCGGGAATATGTTTACGTGAGTTCTTACAAGCAAGTCATGTGGTTTATCGCCCACTAACCTCATTTTGATACGTGTGCAAGGGCCCGGCAGCCAAATTTCGGTGCGAACAGAAAAATAAACCCGAATTTGTCGAGTTCATGCATTAAAGGAAGAGCTTGGTGAGAAACTTTTTTTTTTAGGGGGGGGGGGGGGTTTCAAGCAAGCTTTAGCATCTCGGTTCGGGAGAGCAAGCAACCCAGTGGACACATCTTCAAGTGACGGTGAGAGAAGGGTCAGGTGAGAGAAGAATCGTTTAACGATATTCGTACCGTGACATATCCCCTCTGACAGAAGTGTATATGACACAGGGAGCCAACAGCGGTAAATAAGGAAAGCGTGCGCAAGGATCACGATGATAACTGCTAGAGGACAAGATAAGCCCTAAGTGATAAAATTTCTTTAGTGTAGACCTCATACGACTAAAGCGGATCTGGCAGTTACTCCTTTTTATATTAGTAATAATTGTCTTACTATGAGTAGCCTTTAGTAACCACAATGGAACAAACCACAGTACTCCTTTTGGTCACTCTGAAGTGCAATGGGCACGGCATGGACAAGTCCACAGATAACCCCATCTAAATTCATGCCGCCACCCTATCAGCTAAATCACTATGTTGTCGCTGTCGGTTCTTCGCGTGCAGGTACTCCGCCTCCAACGCACTCTTCACTGTCGCCAGGAAGCGCATGAGTCCCGAACAAAAACAGAGCAAGTGGACCCCTTAGATTTGATGCGTGCATTCTTGTAGCGTTCGTGTTGTTGCTCATGTTGCTTGGCGGGGCACCGAATGAAAACGAAGTGCTTCAGAATTGTCACGGTGATTGATTTGCGACCGCATTCACTAACGGTGATACTTTCACATTTGCGTGCACACGTAGCGTCCGCTGCGTCGCCCGACTTGATAGACTGGGATTTTAGTCGCTGGCTTTGTGTGTCAACCAGCGCTCAAAGGGGTAAACTCCGAAGAGCATTGATGCAGAATACGTATTATGAGTTAGCACAGTAGACTAAACACGTTATTTGGGCGAAAGAAATGTTCTCCTAAAAACCATTCCGATATTAGACAGTTTTAGCATAGCGTACGCTATACCATTGCATACGCTATATAGCGGGTCGTCACTGCGCATGCGCAGAATGCTAAAGGACCCATAGCGTATAGCGTACGCACGCTATTTCTTAGATTTAGCGTTAGCGTCTTAGCGTGGTTTGCGGAGCTTGTGTGAAACATGGGGGCGTCTCGGCTGCCCGCTTCGAATTGAATTTGGCGTTGCTTTTGTAAAATGCATTTCGTTCGTAGCAAATGATTGTGTAAACGGCTTTCGCTTAGTCTCAGGCAGCTTCGACCACAGAGCGTTATGGATAACCTTGTGGTGTTTTCGAGATCGCTTCTTCTTTCGAACGAGTCGAAGCCTAACGAAAGAAATGGATGGATGGGATGGATGGAAGGTAGGAGCGTCCTCTTTGAAACGGGGTGATGGCAGTTGCCATCATGCTCAGCTTTTTATGTTTGTTTAACTGTGTTGCATTTTCTTTAAATACTTTTTCCTACACTTTTAACCTTATGTCAACTCTCTGCTTTTGAGCCACCAATCTTCCGATCGCTTTTTGCTAATTTCCAACGCATATTTATTTACATGACTATTGTTATCTCTCAACCCTAGGGCCTCAGGAAGCTTGGCTGTGCCCGCATCGATATCGGGCTTGATACCATCGCATTTTAGTATGAGGTGTTCCATTGTTTCTACATATTTACCACACACAGTACATGTGTCTTCTTCTTCGTTAAATTTCTTTTTATAGCAGCGCGTTTTAAGACATCCTGACCTAGCTTCAAAGAGTAGGCTACTGCCTCTTGAGTTATCGTAAACCGCTTCCTTCCTGATCTTCTGTTTCCATTATGATATAGTTCAACACTATGCTTCTTTCCCATTGAATTTATCCAATTTTTACCTTCGGCGTTTCTAACCTGTCGTTTAATGCTCTGTCTTTCTCCGTCCTCGTGCCTGGCATACTTACTGGTTAGCTTCCTAGTACTTTTCCGCCATTGTGGGTTAATGCTCTTTTTGTATAGGTATTTAAAGGGACACTAAAGGTTACCAGAAAGTCAAGTTAAAGTGGTAGAGCAATGTTCTAGAACGTCTAAGGCGTCAATATAATCGCGAATAGAGCTTTAGTAACCGAGAAGTTGAGGTAAATGCATAACACTATTTGAGACCCCCCAGCGACATTCCGGTACTAGCCCGATGACGAAAGCACTCCTCATAATTTGTGTTACTAATACTCAACTACTCGTATTAAAAATATCATTTCATTCGATTATAAGACAGAAGAAAATGCTACTTGACTACGTCTATTCGATTCTAAGAAAAAATAGCATTTTGACGTTACCCTTCAGTAGTATGGGTGGTCGAAATGTTTCGTTTTCGCTCGACTCTGCGCCGCACACGCTTTGGAGTTTCAGTAGTTTCGTTATCGCGTCGTGCTGTGCGGGTTCTGCTGGCTCGCGAAACTTTCATTTGGAACAAGCAGCGAGAATGCCACGTCCATGTGACGTCGAGGGAAGCCCTCGTTGCTTTCCCGCTCCGGAGAGCCGGGGTCGAGGCCGCCGTCGTAGTACGCAACGACGCCGGCAGCGCGAGCCCTCAGCAGCAGGTCGCGCTCGTCAGTGCTCAAAGCGCTGAAGTTGAGCCCAGCATCGCGAGCCAATCTGTCGTTGTCAGGGTCCATTGCGACGAGCGTCGAAGTTTGCGTCATAGAATGAAGTACCAGCTTATGGTCGGGCGTTTTTCCTTCCGCTAGCCACCATACTCCCGTTTTCGCTCTGCTGTCGGCTCTGTCTTGGCTCTGTTTCTGGCCGCGCGTTTGCGTTTTGCGCAGAAAAGCCGTAGCGCCATCTGCGGACGCCGTTTTACTCACCGACGGCGCAACGTCACTATGAGACCATGATGTCAGTACTCCTCGATCGGAGGGCGGGCGATTTGAACTGCACTAGAGGTAGAGGAGAATAGCAGAGGAGAATTATTAGTAGAGTTTGCAGAACAGAATAATATGCGGATAATGAACACCTTTTTCCGCAAGCGGGTTAGTCGAAAGTGGACATGGAGGAGCCCGAATGGTGAGACTAGAAATGAAATCGACTTCATACTCTGCGCGAACCCTGGCATCATACAAGATGTAGACGTGCTCGGCAAGGTACGCTGCAGTGACCATAGGATGTAAGAACTCGAATTAGCCTAGACTTGAGGAGGGAACGGAAGAAACTGGTACACAAGAAGCCAATCACTGAGTTAGCGGTAAGAGGGAAACTAGAGGAATTCCGGATCAAGCTACAGAACAGGTATTCGGCTTTAACTCAGGAAGAGGACCTTAGTGTTGAAACAATGAACGACTATCTCATGGGAACCATTAAGGAGTGCGCAATAGAAGTCGGTGGTAACTCCGTTAGACAGGAAACCAGTAAGCTATCGCAGGAGACGAAAGGTCTGATCAAGAAACGCCAATGTATGAAAGCCTCTAACCCTACAGCTAGAATAGAACTGGCAGTACTTTCTAAGTTAATCAACAAGCGTAAGACAGCAGACATCAGGAACTATAATATGGATAGAATTGAACAGGCTCTCAGGAACGGAGGAAGCCTAAAAACAGTGAAGAAGAAACTAGGAATAGGCAAGAATCAGATGTGTGCGTTAAGAGACAAAGCCGGCAATATCGTTACTAATATGGATGAGATAGTTCAAGTGGCTGAGGAGTTCTATAGAGATTTATACAGTACCAGTGGCACCCACGACGATAGTGGAAGAGAGAATAGCCTAGAGGAATTCGAAATCCCACAGGTAACGCCAGAAGAAGTAAAGAAAGCCTTAGGAGCTATGCAAAGGGGGAAGGCAGCTGGGGAGGATCAGGTAACAGCAGATTTGTTGAAGGATGGGGGTCAGATTGTTCTAGAGAAACTGGCCACCCTGTATACGCAATGCCTCATAACCTCGAGCGTACCGGAATCTTGGAAGAACGCTAACATAATCCTAATCCATAAAAAAGGGGACGCCAAAGACTTGAAAAATTACAGACCGATCAGCTTACTGTCCGTTGCCTACAAAGTATTTACTAAGGTAATCGCAAATAGAATCAGGAACACCTTAGACTTCTGTCAACCAAAGGACCATGCAGGATTCCGTAAAGGCTACTCAACAATAGACCATATTCACACTATCAATCAAGTGATAGAGAAATGTGCAGAATATAACCAACCCTTATATATAGCTTTCATTGATTACGAGAAAGCGTTTGCTTCAGTCGAAACCTCAGCAGTCATGGAGGCATTACGGAATCAGGGTCTAGATGAGCCATATGTAAAGATACTGGAAGATATCTATAGCGATTCGACAGCCACCGTAGTCCTCCATAAACAAAGCAACAAAATCCCAATAAAGAAAGGCGTCAGGCAGGGAGATACGATCTCTCCAATGCTATTCACAGCGTGTTTACAGGAGGTATTCAGAGAGCTGGATTGGGAAGAATTGGGGATAAAAAGTTAATGGAGAATACCTTAGTAACTTGCGATTCGCTGATGATATTGCCTTGCTTAGTGACTCAGGAGACCAATTGCAATGCATGCTCACTGACCTGGAGAGGCAAAGCAGAAGGGTGGGTCTGAAAATTAATCTGCAGAAAACTAAAGTAATGTTTAACAGGCTCGGAAGAGAACAGCAGTTTACGATAGGTAGCGAAGCACTGGAAGGGGTAAGGGAATACATCTACTTAGGGCAGGTAGTGACCACGGATCCGGATCATGAGACTGAAATAACCAGAAGAATAAGAATGGGCTGGGGTGCGTTTGCCAGGCATTCTCAAATCATGAACCGCAGGTTGCCACTATCCCTCAAAAGGAAAGTGTATAACAGCTGTGTGTTACCAGTACTGACATACGGGGCAGAAACCTGGAGGCTTACGAAAAGGGTTCTGCTGAAATTGAGGACGACGCAACGAGCTATGAAAAGAAGAATGATGGGTGTGACGTTAAGGGATAAGAAAAGAGCAGATTGGGTGAGGCAACAAACGCGGGTAAACGACATCTTAGTTGAAATCGAGAAAAAGAAATGGGCATGGGCCGGACATGTAATGAGGAGGGAAGATAACCGATGGTCACTAAGGGTTACGGACTGGATTCCAAGGGAAGGGATGCGTAGCAGGGGGCGGCAGAAAGTTAGGTGGGCGGATGACATTAAGACGTTTGCAGGGACAACATGGCCACAATTAGTACATGACCGGGGTAGTTGGAGAAGTATGGGAGAGGCCTTTGCCCTGCAGTGGGCGCAACTAGGCTGATGGTGATGATGATGATGAGGTACGCGGACGCTTCAGAACGCATTTTCTCTTAAAATAAGTCTCTCCTTGGCACGAAACAAGCGTTTCGAGGTTTCTGGGATGGTATTTCAACAGTCCACGTTGACCTAATAGTAACCTTCAGTGTCCCTTTAAATACCGTAGCTGCCCACCTGTTATCGTCCAATTTCCTCAGGGTTTTATCGTATAGGATTTTACTCTGAGCTTCCCGTGCTTCGAACGATGCACAGCCCATATCACCCTGTACTGCCTCGTTTGTGGTTTTCCCGTGAGCACCTAGTGCTAATTTTCCAACAGTTCTCTGATTTACTTCTAGTCTCGACTAAACTTCTGTCTTTAAGCACAGGACCGCCCTCCGAAAGTAAGCCCCGGCACCATTATTCCTTTCCAAATACCTCTCAGTACTTTACCTGTTGTACCCCCACAATGCCCTATGTTTCGTTATAACGGCATCTCTTCGCCCTTTTGCTATGAGAAACTGTTCGTGCTTTTCCATGTACATCTGCCCTTTGTTTATTGATACACCGTAATATTTGTATTCGTCCACTCGGGTATTTCATGGCCTTGTATTGTAAGCTCCTGATCAGTTGTATCGTTGAAAAACATCCCACCGGACTTAGCTCCGCTAAAGATGAAACCTAGACTGTGTCCTTCGTCTCCACAACAATTAACCAGAGTTTCCAAATCTTCCTGGCTATCTGCTAACAGTACAATATCGTTCGCATGCATCACACCCGGTAGTCGTTGCTCAACAACCTTTCCGCCCAATATGTGCGACAGATTATACCCTAGATTGCTTCCTTGTAGCCTTCTTTCTATATTTATCATATAAAGCATGAACAGTAGCGGGGATAGAGGACAACCTTGCCTTAGTCCTTTGTGTACCACGACAGTTGCCGTATTCTTAATTCCTTCCCATGTTATTTCAACATTATTTTCTCGATATATTTTCTGTAGGAAATCAATTACCTCATGACCGATACCTTCAGCTTTTAATATGTTCCACCGGAGTTCCCTGTTCCCGTTGTCGTATGCCCCGCTTATGTCCAGGAAGGCTAAATACAGAGGTCTATTTTCCGCCTTAGCTACTTCTATGCACTGGGCAAGCACGAACAGGCTACCATCTAAGCGCCTACCACTTCTGAACCCGTTCTGAAGTTCTCCGAGTATTGTATTACTTTCTACCCATGACTGCATTTTTAATTTCACCGCCTGCATCGCCAGCCTGTATATAACTGATGTTATCGTAATTTGTCGGAAGGATTTTATGTTCGTCTTATCGCCTTTCCCTTTATAAATCAAATTCATTTTGCTCTGTTTCCAGCTGTGCGGAATTTGCTTATTTGTTATGACTGCCTCCAATGCTTTTATCAGCATTTCCTTGCTTCTTGGGTTAAGTTCATTAATTAACTTGATTGGAATTTCGTCTATCCCCGTGGACGTGCATTTTGGAACATTTGCTTCCGTTTTTTTCCAGTTAAGATTGGCCAGTTCTAAGCTGTTTTCTATTATGCTATCCTGTGTTGCTCCCTCATTCGGGGCGATTACCCTATCGTCTTTCCTAAATGACTCTGCTATAACTGATCCGATGTAGTTCACAGCGTCATCTCCCTCTAAACAATTTCCTTCGGCATCGTGAATCTGTTCCTGCTTTCTGTGATTAGCTTTACTGAGCCAGCTTATATGGTTCCAGAATTTTCTTGACCTCCTTTTATTAGTTGCATCGCGAACTTCAGCCAGTCAGCGATCAGAGGACTGCTTTATTTTAGCCTGGACGAGGACCTGCACTTGTTGTTTCTTTTGTCTATAAGACTGCCATTCTTGGCCTATTTCCTCTTCAGATAACTGCGCCCTTTTTACTTCTGTGTTCCCGTGATGCCAACAGTCGTTGTTCGATGGCCTCCCTAATTTCCTATTCCACCAACTTCGTGGCTTCTTTCCTCTCCGGTGGTTTACTCATTTTACTTCATCTATTTTTGTACTAATGAGTAGTTCTGATTATAATCCCACTTTTCCATGGGATGCTTTTCTATTGCTTCCTCTATGCCGGTCGCTATTTGCGCTATCTGCTCGTCATTTAATTTTGTGTACTCTTTTTGACTTCCCTACATTCGAGATGAAACATTCAAGAAACATTTGAGATGTCTTCGCCGCCTATCGCTACAATCGGGAAATAGCCGCAACGACGGCATATGGCCTCTGAGATCCAAAGATCTCGCCAGCCAACTAAAACTGTAATAAACGTGCGCTGCTTAGCGTACGCTACACTATAGCGTATATCGTACGCTATAAGTTGCATACGCTAAACTAAAACAGTATTTTTTCTCACAAAAGTAAGTCGAAAGGAACAGCCCAGCACAAAAGTTGTACAGCTAGGCATTTTATTGAGGTAAAACCCTCAGTCACATCATCGAGTCCTTCTTTAACGTAAAAGAATCAGCGCTGCTGCTAGAGCTGTAAGGAACTAACAATCACTAACAAGAAATTGCGCTTTCCATTTCTCCTGTTACCAAATGAATGTAACGACGCATATTCCAATAAAAGCTCAATGCCACAAGCAAGTCTCTCCGTAAAACACTATGTCATGCAATGAAGAGCTCTTGCGTAGGGCGGAAGATGGCTTGTAAAATTTCTATGCAAATTTTCATCATTCATATCTTTGTTTTCACCGTGAAACACTGCTATTGCTAGAGGGAAGGGTTTCTATTTAAATATTTGCGCGAAAGACTAAAGTATCATATTACACGACCACGAATTTGCTTTAAGAGGAAGCTTTAGCTCGGGCCCAACTCCGACGCGGCCTATTGAGATACATGTAAAGCGCAAAAACGCTTTTCTGAGATAACCGCTGGACCGCTTTTAATAAAATTTGCCGCATTTGGAGAGAAAAAGTTAAATTATACTGACTGTTGGAGGCGGAATTTCGATTTAGTGTAGAAGATAGAAGCACGAAGTTTACAAATTAATAGCTCTTCGTCAACAACAGATGTCGCGGTTCTATAAACGACATCCATTAGATTATTCATCAAAGTGGACAAATTTTATGTGCAAATTTATATATTATGAGAATTTGTTACGTTGTGTACAAGAGTTTTGCAAAAGGTCTATT
Source organism: Dermacentor variabilis (assembly GCF_050947875.1). Classification (NCBI taxonomy): domain Eukaryota; kingdom Metazoa; phylum Arthropoda; class Arachnida; order Ixodida; family Ixodidae; genus Dermacentor; species Dermacentor variabilis. Next base: position 2,339,980 of record NW_027460368.1, read on the forward strand.
CGTGCTTTATTAAATTTTTTGAGATTCATGTGTAACATATCAATTTTGTCCGCTTTAGATGTACTATGAGATGCAATTCACAGAATAGTTATATCATTTTTCATTGCCGAGTTACAAAGTTGTAAACTTGATAGTATCGTTTTCTGGGAATTTGCGATCTTGCCAATACTTTGTAAAAAATTTACAACCTAAATAAAAAATTTTATACCAACAGTCACTAGATTTAAAGATTTTCTTTTAAATTCAACAAACCTCGTCAAGTTTGGTGCTGTGGTTGCCGACAAAAACGAATTCTCCTTTTACATCTATTTAGATAGGAGCACCCGAGCTAAAGCTTCCTCTTAACGCAGCACATTTATCAGTATACAAAGCATGGCAAAGATTCTTACGCAGGCTTCGCAGCAAGACAGGATGTCGTTACCTCCTTTAGACCATATAAAGCGCATAATAGCTTACCGGGGAAATTTTGGAGGACACTACGAGCCGCCGAGACCTACTTGACTAACTAACGACTGATTTTTGTCGGGCGAAGCAACTCGTCGGAAACGTTGTCCAATTCATGTGAACAGGTCTACTCGGAAATACTCAGTGAGCTACGCGGATCGTGCGCTTACGGTTACTCACGGTCACCCTCATTAAATAGCCTTAAAAAAAGAGGGTGACAGTAACTGTCAAACCTGTTTCATTCACTTCAGACAGAATAAGTTGTAATGACAATGGGGATCAGTCTTGCGTACACTTCTGGTTTTCTCACACTTTCTTGTCAGGAAGGCAATCTGAAGTTGGATTAGCGCATGCTCTTCATGACCTTAAAGTACGAAAAGTGTCGAAGGGATTTTTCACTGATCAGCAGCAGCCCTTAAACCCGAGTTGTTGGAGCATGAACCCGCAAACGACATCATCGGCGAGCGCTCACAAACATTCGAATAGGGAAGGTAGTGTAGGGGAAGAATTTACACATCTGTAAAAAAAAAAATCGGAGTTGCCAGAACTATCTTTGTTGATTGTGCGCAGCACCCTAAGCTAAATCACTGTGTCATCGCTGTCGGTTCTTCCGCGTGCAGGTACTCGGGATGCAACGCACTATTCACTGTCGCCAGGGAACGCATGAGTCCCGAAGAGAAACAGGAAAACAAGCAGCCTCCATCGGTTCGGGTGATGATGGAAGACCTGGAGCGCGACATGATGGAGCTGCTTGTCGACTTCGCCTACGACACTCCGCTGGATGAGCGCATCGGCCCCCACAACGTCGCCAAGTTTCTCGAGCTGGCCCAAAAGCACAGGGTCAGTCAGGGGTTGCAGTGCTGGTGAAGGGGTCTCTCGAAACTTGATTTTGAGAAGATGGTGCGCCGAAGAGAGTTTCCGTTAGCCCAGCAAACAGTTGGGAATGAAGGAAGAGGTGTGCCCTGTTTACAATCGCCGGTCAGACATCTCGTAAGGTAGAGGACGCTGGTTGAAATGTGCACAACTCGATGGCTGCATTTCCACGGGGCGTCTTTCACAATCGGGCTGTTTTGCCGTTGCCTTGCCTCACTCAGTTACTTGCCTTGGCATTGCCTTGTTCTGCTTATCACTTAGTCGCTCAGTCACTCTCTGTTAGTCGCGCGAAAAGATAGTAAATCATGGCAGAGAACTAGGCTAGCTCGAATTTCGACATTTAGTGCATTTCCAGCGCTCAATGTGAAACAGGAAAACCAAAAAAGAAGAAAAAAAGAGGAAAAGACAGGACGCTGCATCCCCCTGTCCGATTGTATTTTCACTTTCTGATGTCCTGTTTCCACTTAAGCGCTGCAAATGTATTATATAGTTATTAAGTTACCGAGCCCCGCAGACTAGCACATTGAAGCACATATACGGGCTTGATATAGAGGGTCTTGAGGGGTTAAGTAGTTCTAATAAAAAAAAGTGATGCTAGCTACTCAATTTCTCCTTGCAGAGATGTCGTATGCACTTTGGTGCACACAGTTTACGCAAAAAATTAGACATCGAACGCATAAGCAATAAAATCTTCTTAATTAACTTTTTATATCACAATTGCGGTATATGTTGATATTTGAAACCGTAAGATAGTCGCATTTATTTGATTCTGCTGGAGCAATTCTGTTGCGAAATATTTATCGTAAGATTTGCCACTCAGCTAATTTCGCATTCAAGGGCGGGGATAAAAGTGTTGGGTCGCTAAACCGTCAAGCAAAACTTTTACCATGTTCTCAGCCTGACGCGTAAGCTCCACTAGACGCACGCGATGCAACGCGTCAGCACGCGCCGCCCTGCGCTCGGCGTCGCGCCGCGTTGCGCCCGGCGGAGGAGCGCGGCACGCAGCCGCACGATGCACGAGTTGCCGCGCCTCGCCGCGCTTGCAGTCGCGACCGTGCAATGTTTATAGGACGCCACGTTCAATGTAGTTCAGCGGCCGTGTTTAGCGATGTGTTAAAATGGCAATCATACGGAATAATTTTAACTTGAAATTCATATTTTAATTTTTACAAACCATTAGCGCGCTTATAGCGTTTCATCCAGCGTTGTTCCAGAATTCACATTGGCTCACGATTTTCCCGTGAGGTCACGTCACCCGGGCGACGCAAATGGCAGCTTCCAATGCCGGCGACAAATTTAGCATTGCTTGGTCACGACGCTGCCAGGCATCAACGTGCGACGGTGCCTCTGTGCTTGACATCGAACGCTCGCAGACGCGGAGCGACGCGTGCGGACGCGTTCCGACGCGCACGTCTGACTAGGGCTCTATTCTGCTGCGCGCGTGAGGGAAAGGGAAAAAGTCAGTAGGTGCTTGTTTTCACCAGCTGAGAGCAAGAGCGCACCTGTTATCAACTTCGGCCAATTTGCAAACGACTTGCCAGACGCTGCAAGCTACGTCACTGTGGGGACTCAACGTTTTGCCGCAATTGACGTCTCTGAATGCAAAATTGAAAATTTGATTAGCGATATTTCAAAACAGAAGCATTCCAAAGTGCATAAACCGCTCATGCAAGCACATATTACGTATCTAGCATAGGCTTTTTACTGAAATATAGTATTGAACTTAAAGTGGGAAGCTTGGCGGCTGATATAAATACTTGCCTTTCCATATGCATGGTCTTCAAAGTTAAACAAACTGTGAAGACCATGCATATGGAGAGGCAAGTATTTATATCAGCCGCCAAGCCTTCCATCGGCAAACCACCGCAACAGCGTTACGGGTGCGGCGTTCCTCCTGCAGCAAGCCGCCTCCCGCCGTTGCTGGGGGGAGGGGGGGCTGCTATTATATTGTCATTATCAGTGAAGCGTTATATGGGAACATTTGCATGCCGGCTATACCTATGAACTTTAAAATTCGTAAAAACACTCACGGACATTACAAATCGATGGGTGTGGGATAACGGAGCAGCGCACGATTTCGTTCTTGTCTGCCTTGATCGCACACGTTTTTTGAGATGCGTACGCGCTCTGCTTACGATTAGTCACGTCTAGACACTGCACACAAGGAGCCCGTAGCTACGCACAACAGAGAACCGCAAGCAATGTAGCGTTTTTGGATCACAGTGGCTTTTTCAGAGATCTTGCTTTTGCCGATTTAGCCTGGATTAGAAAGTTGTCGGAGAACGATTATGGAAGCAAATAGCCCGATGTTTAACGCCCTGAATTGGGAAAAAACAGCGGCGCAGGCACTAGAGCAGCTTCATACTTGCACGAATTTTCTTATGGTCAATATTGCGCGTCCCATTCTTCAACACCACTATAAATTTTTCGTGAACAGAGTGCGTTCTTCGTAAAAATTGACGCTACATATGTAGAATCACAGAAGGGGCCCAATTTTATTTATTTTTAGATAAATTTGGTAGCCTTGGTAGGCATGGCACTTGATGAGAGCGATACATTGTACAACCATAGCACATGACGTTACGTGCCTGGATTTCCTACGCGGTAAGCAATCGTTCTCTAGTTTGCCGGCGAGATGCACTGTACAGGAGGACCGTGTCCCCAGTTACACATAGCCGCGCGCCGTCACTTCAGCACAGTGTTCGCACTTTTACGACGCAGATATTCTGGATACTGGATCACTGCCTCAGCACCCTCGAGAAGGACCTGGACCCGCAGAACTGCATCGGAACTTTCCAACTGGCAGCCAGCTGGTGTTACTTGCATCTCGCGCAAGAAGCCTTGCGCTGCCTGGTTCGCAACTTCAACGAGGTAACACGAGCGACGTGCTTCATGGGCTTCGACCGCATTACGTGCGCCTCTACGACGGCCATCCGATTAAGAGAAGTCGGGAATTTGACAGAACATATAAACTGCAAAGTTCTTTGGCAGCGGTGGGTGTCAGAATACGCGTGACAATTGTCCATGAGATTACATCACTTCATTAATCTTTAGTAGTGCCCGCAGGTCACGTTATAATTGTAGCACTGAAGCTGTCAGAAGTATTGTACCTTGCGCCAGTTTTGAGATAAATACTCAAAGAGAGAAGCAGTGACCAATGTAGCAAGCACGGAAGACCTGGGTTTTTGCGCAGTGTAAACACCACCCCATAAGCTACCAGGTGCCAGAGGTGCATCCGACGCGACGGTGAGTGCATACGTGGCAAAACAGAGCCGTCAGAGCTCGGGTTCGGTCACGTGCGCGTCCACACGTGCACGGCATGCGCGCACACGGAAAACAGCAGCCGCGCGAAAACGGTGATGGTGACATTTATTGGCATCCCCTTTGAAACTGGGCGTCGCGAAGTAGTCGCCTAGCCTGGTCGATCACTACGGTTCTAGTGAATTTATCACCACCAAGTCTCTTGCCCCTCTGACCTCGAACATAAGTTTCCTATTTGAAATACGTATCGCTATAGTTTACCGTTATCTATGTTTGCAATGGACTCCGGTTCTATCAATCTCTTCAATTCTTATTATGCACCAATAGAAACAGCGTGAGCCGCCGCGGTGCCACCGAGCGGTACCGTTTGCCGTAGTTGTCGGGGATTGCCCAACAAACAGCGGCAGAAACGCAGCGGCAACGCCGCTACCCGTAGTGTGCCGCAAGACACTTCCAAGGCCGACCTTTATTAGGGGCTAGAAAACCCTTCTATCGTTTATACTAACATCTTTACTACCCTGACAGGCCAGCGGTCGCATTTTTCATAAAATTGCTCAGTAATAAATGAAAATATACATGAGTATCTTCATCGCAACAAATATACGTCACCGAGGGGATGATTCGTTTAAAAAGAGCAAACCTTTCTACCCGTTTATGCCTACATTCCTAACCATTAGGTAGGCACAAAACGGCAAGGTATTGCCGTTTCGTGGATCTCCGTCATGATGATTGCGCGAGGTACGTACAATATACAGATTTTTTTGGTGAGGCCCTTATAAAACACTATCGTGTCAAAAAAAACTCCGTCATAACCACTCGCCGAAAGTGCAAATCATTTGAAACGCGCGGCTACCCGGCATGACCTGCGATATTGGACACTATGCACAGTGCGCTGAAAAGTCTCGGGGGGGGGGGGGACGCGTTGGGCATTACGTGTTTACGTGCAATTTAAAGGCTACTAAGAAGAACATTACACAATTACTAGGCCCGCATAAATGCCAGGATTGTTTCAGGAGTAGGTTACCAGTCGTTTGTGACCAACTTACCCAAAATCAGTTTGTTGCAGCTGGTCGTGGATGGGCCAACCGTGGGAATCCTAAGTGGAGAAAGTTGACCTCAGTGAATTCGCATAAACGAGTAGCGCATCGGAGCGAGACATTTTTCCCACAGCATCAAAAAAAAAAAGAAGAAGAAGAAGAAGAAAAAACATCGCATTAGCGCTTGGCAACTCTACATAAAAGAATGAAGCATTTCTCTTTTATTTACTGCAGGTATCGCCATTTCATTTAAAGGTGGCGAAGAGTGTATGTAATTAGAATTCCATAATGCAAAATTACCAGGTTATGCGTGTCGATAGACTTGGCGATATAAAGGGACGGAATTGGAAATCTTCCGGAGCCTTCGTTTGTAAACAGCGAATGAGGTTGTCTGTATGCGTGACGCAGGTGTGGAGGAGCAGCCCTCAGTTCCAGGATCTGAGGCCGGACGAGATGCGTACCGTCCTCGCAGACGACCGCCTGCGCGTTGCCAGTGAAGTGGAAGACACGTTCGCTGCCATACTCAAGTGGATCTCCAGCGACCCAAGCAAGAGAAAGGCCTACCTCGCCGAGTTCTTGCCGCTCGTGCGCTTCGGATCCTGCCCCTTGACGTGAGCACACCCTCACCACGTCATAAGCCACACGTCTGCACTCAATGTGGCAAAAACGCGTCGCGTCGACTTAGTCCACGCGCATCGAGTTTTAGCGCTTATAACTTCATTACATTATCAATCATTACGCTCCGCGGAATTTATGTCTTGGTGCATAAAGACGCAAAGCGGTTTAGTGGGAAGCGCTTGTATTGCATCCTTAGATTGTCAACGAGGATATAGTATAAGGCTAAATGAAATTATTAGTACAGGCTGTCTTTAACTCTTTGGCATTAAGGCTGGAATTGGGAAGATGGTTCCAGACCCTGGAGGTTGGGGGAGCTAAATATTGGAAATGCAGGTTAGTGCGACAACATGAAACATAAACATTGCAACGATAATTTCTGGACCAAGTAAATGTAGCGCATCGAACAAGAGAAGGAGCCACGCGGTAATGGGGGTTGCCCATCACCTTAAAGTGACTTCGCGAAACTTGTTGAAGCATATATAATGACATTCTTGCTCAAAAGACCAGTTGCTCTTTTCCTCACACTATTAAAATCCTAAGGACATGCTCTGCTTTATACTCATGCGGCGATAAGGAACGGACCGGAATCACTTTTGATGTACTGACCAAAAAAAAAAAAAAGAAAAGAGAGAGAACCATCGTGACTGATAATGCCGGTAACACCATCCGATGGCGAACGCAATCAACTAGGTGTCCTGGCCTCCGAAATAAAACCCACCGCGAAGCTGGGTTTATGTTAACGCCGCCGACGCCTCGAGACTCATTTCAGAAAACGCCCGACGTTTGTGCGCAGGCGCGAGTATATGCATACAAGCAGGTTCGAGAGAGAAAATGTGGGGCCTTCTGCTGAATATCTGACTTCGCCTAGGTGTAACCACGGAGGAGAAATTGATTTGATCGCTCGGTATGCGTTTGTCCATAGGCGTGCTGGCATTACGGTCGGTGCGAGGTTGTGCGTGGGCGTGGATGCCGTGTGTCGTCCGCAAGCTTTCCTCTTGCTCCGCGGATGTTCCTAGTGAGTTTGTTGCATTTTAGTGGCGACGGTAACATAGGAAATTGCGCGATAGTCGTGCGCGGATCATTGAATCTGTGACATTGACGGCGGGTTAGATAACATTAACACTTTGTCTAAAGGTACGTCAGACTGATTTTCTCGGGCCTGCGGCGCTCCTGCTCAGTCTGTCATGCCGGATTATACGTTTCACGCACCTTACGGTGCTCGGCCTTGAAAATAACATCCGATTTTCTCGGGGGAGCCATATCGGGCTTGCTCTCCTGCAGTAATATCTTCGCTCTTGCCAGACTTCTCGTATGCAACTGCCTACCGATTTATGCACGTATTTTTGCAGAAAGACGTTTATTTACCTGAAAAGGGACCATTAAAAATGCCTTTGAAAAGTCTCAGAGAGTAGCATACGAAAAGCCTTGCACGAGCGAAGATGCTGCTTCAGGAGAGCAGGCCCCGACTCAACTACGGCGCCTACTGCTCCCCCGGGAAAACAACTGATGCTATCTTGAAGGTAGAGCGCCGCAGGTGCGAGAAAGTCTTTCCAACGAACGTTTAGCTTCTGTGATTCGCGTACGTCCGACGCCCCTTTATACAGAGCGTTAAAGTTATCCGAGTCGTCGTCAATCTCACAGGTTCAATGATCCCCTGACAGCGATCACATGATTTCTTACGTTACGGTTGGGACAAAGAACGCAACTCACCAGCAACATCCAAGGAACAAGAGGAAAACTTGTGGACGACGCACGGCTACAACACACACGCGCGACCTTATACTGCAATGGCAGCACGCTTAGGAACAAGCGCGTACAAAACGATCGAAGAAGCTTCTCCTCCATAGTAAATAGGCAAAGTAAGATATTCAAGGAGCGAAAGCCCCCAGATTTCCTGTCTCGCGCTCGCTTCTACTCGCGCCTGCGCACAAACGATGGGCGATTCCTGAAATGACCGCCTCGTCAGCGCGATAATGTGCGAAGCAACACGGCCTCTATATTATGGTTGTCGCATCAGTGTTTGCGGCAAACTCAGTGGAAAGAAAGCAAAAATGAAACGAAAGTAGGCGGAGGGGAGGGGGGGGGGGTAGTTTGCTAAAGCATGGCAAGGACAGCTGTAGATTAAAAGCAATCCTGGTTGTTCTTCTAGTTCTACGACACGCAATCAAATATTAATTTTTTACGCAAGGTGTTTGAGCGAACACTTCCAAATATTCTTAAAAATAGGCTCTTAGAGAGAAAAAAACTCTTCAGAAGGAAACTGCTAGCTGCGATGGACACCAGGAGGTATCAAGGGCGGGCTAATTAGTTAGCTGATTAATTAAACTTCATTTATAAACGTCTTAATTAGCGATACTTGGTGGTTATTGTCAATCGTGAGTTTGTAGCCCCGGAGAAGACGATGTCATATCAGTTTTTAAAACAAAGAAAAACTCGTTTCCCAAAGCCCTGCAGCGCTAGAAAGCCTGGGGTTTTTTTCCGCTGAAAAACGAAACTTTGCGATTGAGGAGCGCCGGAAGTCTTGAGCAAACGCAACGTACGCTGGTGACGTATTGCAATGACTGTGGCGGCTAATTCGAAATGTACGTGCTATTTTCCCTAGCTAGGAAACGTCGATGCTAAGCATAGGGAGCAGCAAGCGTTATCTTTCGCTTACTCACTCGGTGGAAGGCAGAGGCTAGTCATCGCCAACTACGCAGCTGTCGATTTTAAGGTGCTGTTCGGCACTGGCCTGGAGCTCTGCCAGTGCAGTTGCCTCCGGAAGCAGTCCTTTAATTTCCATTCATTCAGCTTCGTTGAAAGAATAAAGCCACACTTTTGCGACAGTGCAGTTTCTTTAGTGGTGCTGGTATTGTGACATGCAACTATCAGGAGTTATTTCTAAGTGGTATGCGCTTGACAGCTAAAATAAACGAGGGATCCGTAGCTGACGACTTCTTGTCATTGTAGGGCGACGTTGTTTCGTAGCAGCTCCCGTTCCATTTGTTGTAAGTGCTGGCCTAGGATTAGGAAATCTTGACTTCATACTATGTTTAGCAGTTTTGAGTCATGTAACAAACATCAATGAGCAAAAATGGTTTATTTCAATATTTCATTCAGTTGTAGGCCTATTCGGACACTCCATGATAGTAGTATCATTTTTGACGACAATATAGAATATTTACATGATGTGCTCAAATTACTTTCCCTCCATTGCGATGCACAGACGAAGCGCGCTCTTTCATAGCAGATAAAAGCATCCGTCTGGGAATGTTGTCGAAGGAGATTCTGACACGTTGCTTCGTATCCTCGATGTTGGTTGATTCCGTCTTGAAAACCTCATTTTTAACATATCCCCAGAGAAATAAGTCCAATGATGACAAATCGGATGACCTAGGCGGCCAGGACGTGTTTCCGCCACGCCCAATTCACTGGTTGGGAAGGACTCGTCAACGAATTTACGAGACGGTGAACAAAATGCGGTGGGGCTCTCTCGTGCTGGAACCGCTTTTTTTTTCAGCGCAGCCAGTGGTAACTGTGACGCAAATTCGGAGACGACGCCCTCTAAAACGCACTCTTGGTATTTCTTTATATAGTAAGGTTCCCACCGATGAAATAAGGACCAACAATACGGCCTTTATAAATGCCGCACCCTACGTTCGCTGACCACCTTACCTGGTGCTTATGCTCACGAAGCCAGTGGGGATTCTGATCGCACCAATACTGCGCGTTTGGCAATTTGACATTTGAATCCCTGCAAAATTGGGGCTCGTCGGTCCAATGCGTTCTGTTGAGAAATTCCGGATCTTCGTCGCATTGAATAAGGCACCAGTTTCAAAAATCGAGCCGTTTCTGAAAGTCGCTTGGTCTCAGCTCTTGGGGAAGACACACGTGATATTGGTGGTAGCTGTGTCTTGAAAGTGAATTCCAAACTGAAGCTGGGCTCGCTCCATATGCGCTGGCAATTTCCCTGGCGCTTGCTTCCTGCCTGACAGCGACGTATGCCAGCACATCGGTGTCAAAATCATCTGTTGCACTGGCTGATCGCTCCCTTTTCTGTGCATGGACTGATCCGGCGGTCCTAAACTGATTAAATATCGATACGAATGTGGGGCGAGCTGGCACATGACAGGCAGGATGTTGGGCAGCATACAGCAACGATGCCAGCTCCGCGTCCTTTTGCGCGCTAAGATAAGCCAGCATAATGTCCACTTTCTCAGCAACGGAGTACTGGAGTTGCGCTGGCGCGGCCATTTGCACAGTATTAACGCTGCGGCGTTGAAACCTTGATCCTCAAATGGGCGAGGTCGCACCAGTGGTAATGCAATGGCTATGTCGCACGCGCACCCCGAAAACAAGCACTTTAAAGGGAAACGTCAACGTGCTTGTAAAACTGGCGCTACAAGCCACAAGAACTAACAGCCTGCAGCCTCTGCCGCGAAAGTCCTCCTTGTTCCGCAAACGAACCTTTCCTTCGTCTCATGCGCTTCCTAACACTCAGCGATTATAAACGAACAGCACATGTACCTAACGAATAAATGAACGGATGGGGATGCCTCACATCTAGCTCTTCAGGTTGCCACGTCAGAAGTGGTCGAGACAGAAAAAAAAAGAAGCAAGCCTGCCGGAAACGCCTACCAGGGCTCCGAAAACGGGGGACCGTGTAGTGGGCGATGACTAGCGTCTTTCTTGCGCCTACCAACGAAAGAAAAGATAACGCCAGCCGTGGTCCAAGCTGAGCGTTGAGGTTCCTTAGCCTGGGGAATCACCACAGACATTTCCAATTGAGCGCCGTAGTCACCGCAAAGCGTCATCAGTGGACGTTGCGTTTGCACTAGATTTCCGGCGTACCATGTTCGCCGCGTTTGGCTTTCATGCGGGAAACAATACTTGATTTTCGCGGGCTGCAGGGCCTTAGAGTAGTTTTTTCTTTGCTTTAAAAACTGATACGGCATCGTTGTCTTCGTTGCTACGAACTCGCCATTGAGAATAACCGCCAAACGTGGCTAATTAAAAATTTCGTTATGCAATTTTAGTAGTTAACTATGTAATTCGCATGTTTTTCATAATTTCTGACGTCCGCCGAATCTGAAAGCTTGCTCCGTAAGAGAATTCCTATTTTTGCTCGAAAACCCTACATTTAGGGTTTTTTGAAAGTGTTCGCCCTGTAGTGTACACCCTGTAGAGTATTCGTGAGATGCTGGGCTTTCAAAAGAGACACGTTCTACTCCGTCCCTGGCGTTGAGATGAGTTCAAGACGAGGGCAACGCAAGCGGACTTTACTGATGTAAGTGGTTAATGGCTTCGAAAGGGCACGAAAGAAAAAGTGTCGGCTGTCTTCAATGCTCACCTCAAATCTTCCAATGATCGTTAGGCGAAAAGCGTTAATAACACCACTTGAAAATGCCCAAAGGGCCACGTACGTGAGAGCGGTATTAAAATTCATACTCTCAAAAGCAAATTTACAAGAATAGAATTAAAAATGCAGCTTAGAAAAAATAAGTTAAAGAGAGCTTGTGCATATACAACAATGGAACAATAAAACAAATGAGGTCAATGTATAAGTTCACTCCAGGGGTGCTATGCAGGATGCGCCGAGTTTGGCGAAACTCGGGATCTTCACGAGCTCTGGCGACACCCCAAGATGAAAGCACGAATGGTACCGAGACACAGTTTGTCTTTCGACAAGCCTCCAGTTTCATTGGTTCATCTAGATTCACTCTGGCTGGCTATCATTCCTTGGGCGTTGCTTTCTGGGCGGTCGACAAACTGGGGCTCACGTGATCATACCGTCCGTGCATGGTCGTGCCTTCTTTCACTTGTTTGTCGTTCCACCGAGTGCATTACATGCACAAGCGAGTTATAAAACAAACGCATTTAGTACGATATTATTAGTTAGTTTGACGTGGTTTAGACGCATTTTAAAGCTTACATGTACACTGAATGTGCATTAGACTAATTTGTAATTTAGTACGCTTAGCATTATACCACGAGGGAACGCTGTGGTGGCGTCATCACATCGATTCACCGGGCGAGCATGGCGGCTAAGCATCGAAGAGGCCCAGTGTAAACAAACTCGTACAACGAGCTTGCAGTGCGCGACGTAGTGATCAGGCTCGACGATGACCACTATTTCTTGGATATTTCTGTTGCTCCGTGAGCAATCTTTCCGTGCACCCCAAAAGACTGCCAATAGCTTCGGCGATTTTACAGATCGCAACGCGCACCTACTATTCACGGCGCAGTGCTGGAGAAACACCTAGTCCGGTGCTGCTTCTGCGAGTGCGCTGAGTTCCTCCACTCTGCGTGACTGCGAGCGTCACGAATATTACATAGTGTGTGCAAAAGGAAGACGGCCTATATAGCTACGATGCGACAAGGAGGTGGTACTGACGATGGATCTCGCTACCAACACAGTGAAGGAGACATCGACAAGCTGCAGATAAGTATGTTTCTACTGTTTCATATTTAGCATAAAAAGAGTGCACGGATTAAGTCACTTTCGTAGTAACGAACTGAATGCCCAGCAGTTTAAAGAAGGCAGTGAGAACCAATGAGTGTTCGTGCTCTTACATGCAAGTGGGCCCGCGAAAATGTGGAAATGATGAAGGTGACCTTCACTAACTTGGTGAGATAACAGAAATTCATGAGTGACATTAAGCCCGCAAAATTTATGGAAGAGTATCTTTATCCAGGTGAAATATCAATAGCAGGTACTGATATAAAGCAGGAAACTTATACAAAAATTTCATGGGTTGAACAGCACATGGAAGGCATTACCGAATCGTGATTGCCACGTTACCAATATCCTTGAAAACAAGTCTAGAATCATTGCATTCTACCGGTTATGCAATACGGGACATAAACCTGGAGGTTAACAAAGAAACTTGATATGTCAAGGACTGTGCAGAAAGCGAAGTAACAAAAATTGTTGGAGATAGCATTAAGGCAGGAAGACAGTGGCGTAGTAAACCGTGGCAACCGATATGCTAGTTGAGATTCAGAAAAAAAAAAAAGAATCGGCAGGCAGGCCATGCACGTATTCGAGCACTTGTTGCCCATTCATAACAGGTGATTACATAAGCGTGACAGAATGGATGTCAAGGAGAGAGAACTACAGCCGAGGATGGTAGAAAATTGCATAATGGGACAAAAATATGATGTTTGTAGGCGTAGGATGCAATCAGCTCGTATAATACAGTATTGTAGGGTGAGGCATTTGTTTTGCAGCGAACAAAAGTAGGTGTGTGGTGCTGACAGTAGAGACTCGTGAAGGTGCGGGGCCACGTCAGCTGCTGGCACACTAATCAACATGACAATTGGCTCTGAAAAAGAAAACCCCAGTTATGAAAAATAAAGCAACGTTGTCCCAACGCATTGTTTTATTATGCATACTACACTAGAGGCTTCCACAGTTAAGGGCACTTAGTACTAATAGTACAACAAGCATTTTTCTTTGTAAATAATGGTTTGTATGCGGCTGATTCATTCCAATACATTTTTTTTGCAGCAAAATATTCTGCTTCTGGAGGCACTCAACCACCTGGTGGCAGTAGGCGAGCACCAGGAACGTGCTCTTGAGAGTGTGGCAGAGGTCCAGAGGGCTGCTCTGCAACAGTAGTATCGGTGCCCTCACTTCTCTCCTGTCGAGCCCACAAAAGGCACCTTATAAAGGAGCTTTCAGTTTAATAATTTTTTTATTATTCAAGAACATGAATAAAATTATTGCAGTAAACATTGTGCTGCGCATATTAGGAGACTTGCAACATGCACTTCGTGTCACTTCAAAATAGGCAAAAACGTAAGCCAACCTGTGCCACTATTTGACCATGTAAATAAAAAATACACTAATGCAGCATACACGTCATTATGATGTTTGTTCTTTTTATGTGCAAGAATACAGTGCGTGTTGATTAGCCACAAGATGAACGGTGTGTGTAATTCACTATGAAGACAGTACAGCAGGAGCTTAATAATGCTATCACCTACAGACTGTGCATATGACTGCAACACTCCCCGATTCAAATGTGCCATTACATGCATGTTCGATACTACATATTCTTTAACATTGTCTTAGAATTGCATGTACTATATTTCACACATCTTAAGCGCTTGCACAGCACACTTCTGATGTATCCATTTCATAGGCCAAATAATTGTACACTTTGTCCTTTTATGTCTTATGAAAAGCAGCATCCTTTACAGTCGGCTAAAACTTCAGAAGACAGGAGAGGCCCCGCCCAGATGACCAAAGTGCAGCAGCCGATTGCCTCCACGTCTAAAGAAATAGTCCCTCTTCGACGAGCAGGTTGGAGAGGGGCTATCTGTCCGGCGGCACCATGTCAGCCTAGAGTGCGTGCCCATTGGTGCAGGCTTGTGTTCACCTGCCTTAAAGTGCAGATTCCGCAGCCTCCTAAAGTTGTATCCGACTATAGAAACACGTAATGCCTTGCACCAGTTGCATAGACTTCTGCAACTTGATAGCACACAATGATTAGGAGCAGAAATCTATAAAGGCATCCAAGCAAAGCTGGCTGGCCACACTTCCATTATGAGGGGCTGTAAAAAGGTCTCGCCAAATATTCCCATGACGTCCTTGAAAAAGAGGTGGTGTTTGGCACTTCTTTAGAATCAAAAACAGATTACAGTGAATGTTGTGTAGCATATCAAAACAAACTGAGCTTGGTTATCTGCACAGCATGTAATGGGAGGTTGTGCTTCACATAGGAAACAAACTGCTCTGTCCAGTACAATTTTGAGGCCAGTATGGCACCTATTATGTCAACGGTGTCTATATACAAATTACACTTTTCACAGGCCATTGATTTCACCATTATTTTTGTATGATGGTTCTTTCAATCAGTGCTTGTAGTACATGAGCAGGTGGATTTGAAAGCAAAGCTTTGTTTGCAAACCTTCAGACTTCCATAATGGTATGGCAAGGCACTGGCATGTTGTCGAATAGCTCACACTTCCTCGGTCCTGCACTAAAGAAGCCCAATGCTCTATTTGAAGTTGGATCGCACAACAATTCAACGGCACACAAAGTAGAGTAACACACACAGCAAAGCATTCTGCTGTGTGTATTTCTCTTCTTTGTGTCCCGTCGAATTGTTGTGCAATTAAACTTCACGCTTCTATACCAATACACCGTCTTCAACATCACCAATGCTCTAGTTATTAGGCCACAATGGTGCACATCTTCGAAATTTCCCAACACAAATTAGCTCTCCAAAAAACCACAAATGTTAAATTTTGCAGCACAGGTGTATGTATGCACGTGCCATATTCTTTACCACTAAACTCACAGGAATCAAAGGGGCAAGCATTAACCAGCCTTGCTGCTGCCGTTACCATTATCATCATGACACCAATGGAAAGACAGTGCCACGTTTCGGTAAAGGGAGTGCCGGAGGGAAAGGTGTGACAGCGAGGGCTTACAATAAAAATAACGGTTACGAGACATGTTCAATGCCAATATATGCTGCATGTCGCTCAGCCTACTCTGGCATTGCGGCAAGCGTTTACTCATTTGAGCATGTCACGTTTTGTGTAATCATTGCTCTAAAGCTGTACAAAGGGTCTATTTGCCCTGCAATTTTTATTTTTATCATGGTGGGTTAAAGACCCACTTTTCATAGGCATCTGCACCACATTCCTTCCGATATGTAATTTTGCCTTGGTGGTTCATGACATCTTCACCTACAGAGAGTTCTGCAGAGCATTGGATGTGCATTGTTCTACTGCTCAAGAATTAGAGCCCCATTATGAGACGAAAATATACAATTTAGCCATCCAGAATAACGCCGCCCCCCACCCCCCCCCCCCAAAAAGAAGATACACTGAAACTCTGGCACATGCATCGACAGTGAACAGAGCAAACAATCTAAAGTATTTTCTTCATGCAAGCCAACACACTAAGATTCTCAAAGCATTTTCATTTCGCCACAAATGCATAGGCACAACCGGCTTGGCGCAACATCCACATCTCGCGCTGCAACAAATTGTGCAATGCCTCGCTGTTTCATAGTGCGGCCGATAGATTACACATGACCAAAATTCAGCATTGTGCATACTAAGTAACTTCACCAATGAAGAAACCCAAGTTTTTTATGGTATTAGGATTCATAGGTTACTTCACACAATTTCTGATATCCATTTATCCATTTATACTTGACTTCTTTCCCAGGAAAGTGGGCCATTTGGAAGGCACCCTAACAGACAAGTAGAACAATCGGCAAAAAGTCATCAACCAGCGAAAAAGTCAGTATTATAAGCAGCCGCATGTGAGATGTCGCTAACACAAAATTTAAGTCGGCTAATCAGAAGTCACAAATTTGGCAATATGGAGTGTCTAAACATTGCTTCAATGTTAATCACAGTAACGCTGACATTCAAGGCGCCTTAAGAGGAAGCTTTAGCTCGGGCCGAACTCCGACGCGGCCTATTCAAATACATGTAAAACGCAAAAACGTTTTTATGAGATAACCCCTGGACCGATTTTGATGAAATTTGTAGCATTTGAAAGAGAAACTTAAATTCTAGTGACTGTTGGAAGCGGAATTTCGATTTAGGGCTTGAATTTTCTTAAAACGATTTTCAAATATTTGACCGTTAGAAAAAAATAGAATCACGAAGTTTACAAATTCATAGCTTTGCATCAAGAACTGATATCGCGGTTCTGTAAACGACATTCATTAGATCATTCAAAGCGGACAAATTCATTATGTCATTTTACATCTTACGTGAATTTGTTACGTTGGTTACAACGGTTTTGCAAAAGTTGTATTTCCCTATGATTAAATTTTTTTATATTCATGTGTAACATATCAATTTTGTCCGCTTTAGATGTACTATTAGATGCAATTCACAGAATTGTATTATCATTTTTAGTGGTTGAGTGACAGAGTTGTAAACTTGATAGTTTCGTTTTTTGAAAATTTTCGATTTTTGACAATTTTTAATAAAAAATTGACAATCTAACTCAAAAATTCTAAACCAACAGTCACTAGATTTTAAGTTTGTCTTTTAAATGCAACAAACCTCGTCGAATTTGGTGCAGTGGTTGCCGAGAAAAACGAATTCTCCTTTTACATGTATTTAGATAGGAGCACTCGAGCTAAAGCTTCCTCTTAATTCCTACGTACGCTCCGTCGACACACCCGACTACGTTCGTAATGTTCCCACGAAGTAGGAAGCATTATTTTATATATGCCCGCTCAGCCGCAGTATTCTGGAAAGCTAGCCACCGTTTACGCACTGCCGCATCGATAAGCGCGTCAGACACATCTCTGACACAGTTGCTAACATTAGTTTGATGGCGTCCAATGTAACGCTCGGCGCCGACGCTTCCCTGAAAACTCCCAGTCCCGTAGAAACGGAGGGCACAGATGACTTGCTCTACTACGGTGAGCGAATGAAGCCCGCCACGCTGTCTCCGCAGACGAGAGTCTTCGCCTAGCTCGTCACACAGCCAGCGCACTGATGTCTTCGACAGGCGAAAATGACGCTGAAACTCCCCGTCGGTCATGTAGGTGAACGGGTCCGGACGGTCATACTGACGCTTGCTGCCGCTGGATGCAATGAAACAGGCTGCTGCTGCCGCCGCCATGTTCCCGAGTTGAACTCGGAGGGGGTTTCGCGATGTACGAGTTTAGCACGACTTCGCTTGTCAATCAAAACCAGAGGTCACGCCCCGCACGAGGCATGTAACTCTTGTGCGCTCACGCACTACAGTTAAGCCACGCCCAACTTATCTTCCGGCAACAGCGACGCGGTGTCGAGCTGATAGGCATCAACAATCTTGACCGCCGACATAAAACACGCACAACACACTGTCATCGGTGATGTACTGAGCACCACTATCAAAAACAAAGCGTTGACTGTCGCTGGCTTATGCACACATCTTCTCGGGCTGAGGTGGCCGCACAACACGGTTTCATTGCCTGCATTATGGCGCGTAGCGCACAGTAAATCATTATCGGCACGTCACTGTAGCTGCTTGCAAGGCGTCGATGCGCCGAGGGGGACGACGATGCTGAGGAGTGCGTATTGCAGCAGTTGTTTGAGATGCCTGCTCTGTCATCAGTGATGAAACGGAGCCACAGCATCGCAAACACGATCAGCGTTCGAGAACCGCTCGCTCTTCTAGATCCAGTGCAATGGCATTTCTTCATCACAAGCACTGCGCACTCTACAGTTCCAACACCTCTCTCCGTTCGAAATCTGATTTCATAACTGCACACAAGAGCCCTCACCTGCCAAAATGCGAGTGCTGAGGTGTCGTTACGATATCCATCTGCGATCGCTGCTGGCTCCAGCAGACGTAATCCGCAAGCACCTTCGACTACACAACACACTCATATACTGCGTACATGCGCTCAGAGGCACCTTCACTGGGCAAGCGATGACAAGCGATGAATTGTGTCGCTGGGGAAGCACGCACTTTTCGCAATGTATCGCAGAGGTTTCGCGCACAAAGATAAACTGGTACGTTTTCACTGAACTGCGTCACTACGCACTCTAAAATAACATACCGCCATGTTTCAGCGACAGCCGTTGTGTCGTTTTTAGTCGGTAAAGTGGGGGCCTTAATAGCCTAGTGAAGCGCCTGCGATGAACAGCCGTAACGCGGCGCTGCGTTTCTATTCCCCTAATAGAGAAAGAGTGGCCATGACCCTCCATGGATCATGGACCGACTTTATTGAGAATAGCACTGCAGCGCCCCTAGGCGACTTATCACCGTATGAATGCCCTCGTGCGTGCGATCCGATTCCATGTACCGCTTCTACGCTTTCGCCTCACTGTCGCCACTCGCGGCAAGAAGTGCAAAACTTAATAATTTGCTCGATGTCCGTTTGTCATCACAAATTTCTAGCGTTGAAAATGAAAAACAGATACTTAAAGAAATAAAAATGTTCGTTATTTTATTTGTTGTGTTTTAACGTATTCGTTTGAGTGAAAGTGTAGGTGCAATGATGCGCCGCATGTACCCTGTTCGCATTCGATGGAGGAAAGACAGATAGGGCTCGAAAGAGGAGGCACGCCCTTGACACGCCCGGGAAAGGCGTGGCAAGCGGCTCACGGCAAGTGTGCAGACAGACAGCGGGACAGTCACGGTATCGCTAAGTTGTGATAATCCGTTGATAACAATACGCGGCGCTGGCGCGTGTCGTTGTGCAGCCTTCTGCGCTTGAAACGTGGAAGCAGCGTGCCACGCAGGGTGCGCTCATGTTGTCATACGCGGCTTTTTGTCTACATATTTTTTTGCCTGCACCTTCGGCGCGTTCCGCGCTATCTCCGTTCACTGACTGCCGTCGAGCAAACTCGGGTAAAACTCGGGTGAACGAGAAACTCGGCGCATCCTGCATAGCACCCCAGGACGGTTGTACATTGTAGCTGAAATATTCAATGTTCACGTGAACACATATCATAGAAAGACGAAAAAGATAAACGCGATGCAAAGAGTAATGAAACGTTCTTGATCATGTTCGGACAGTATATTATAAAATACATTAAACAAGAGTTAGAAAAAATTCAGGCATTTTTTTTTTGTAAACGTAGAAAAGTTGGCTTCTTTCTCTTCGTATTTATTAAGTAGGGACGGCAGTGTGAATCTAGGAGACTGCAAAAAATAGGTAGTGCGGGAACGAGGAAGAAGCCACTTGTCGGTGCTGCGGGTGCGTGAATCAGTGTAATGCATGCTTATGTTAGATGAATATTTAATAAACTCTGAATTGTTCCTTTGGGAAGAAATAAATAATCTCTGCAGTACTACTCACTGCATGCTTAGAAAAAGTATTCAAGGTATTGGAATGGGAAGGCTTAGGAGTGAGGTTCAAAGGCGAATATCTAAGCACCTTTGGTTTGCAGATGATATTGTCCTCTTCAGCAACACTGGGGACGAATTACAGCAAATGACTGAGGACCTTAATCGAGAAAGTGCAATAGTGGGGTTTTAGATTAACATGCAGAAAGTAATGATAATGATGATTAGCCTGGCAAGGAAAAAATCTCAGGATCGCCAGTCAGCCTCTAGAGTGCGTGGAGGAGTACGTTTACCGAGGTTACTTACTCACGGGGGACCCTGATCATGAGAAGGAATTTAAAGAATAATAAAATGGGTTGGAGTGCATACGGCTGGCATTAATCATCATCAGCCTCCTATTTTCTCATGGTCAGGGTTCCCTGTGACTAGTTGACTTAAGTACACGTACTCCTTCACGGACTCTAGAGGCTGACTTGCCATCTTGAACTCGATGTTTGAAGTTTGAAGTTTGAAGTTTGAAGTTTATTTTTCCTTTCTTCATTACAGAAAGAGGAACCAAGAGCTAAGGGCCATTCGGCCTGACAGGGGCTCTTGCTCCTAAGTGCGCTCGGCTTACATGATGAACCGATGTACAAACAAAAAAGCAAATATAACAGGAAAACAAGCAAGTACGATGTACAACAGACAAATAAACAAGATAACGTGTCCATTATACAATGACTATGTGTAAAAGACATTTTGTTCCCTTGTCCAGTTATTTACCATTATCTTTGTCTTCTGCAGATTAATCTTCAAACCCTCTCTTACTCTCCCTGTTAAGGTTTTCAATCACTTGTAACTCGTATGCAGTGTTGCTGAATAAAACAATGTCATCGGCAAACCGAAGGTTGCTGAGGTATTCGCCGTCGATCTTTACTCCTAAGCCTTCCCAGTTTAATAGCTTGAATACTTCTTCCAAGCACGCAGTGAATAGCATTGGAGAGTTTGTGTCTCCCTGTCTGACCCCTTTCTTTAAAGGTATCTTTCTGCTTTTCTTGTCTAGCATTAAGGTAGCTGTAGAACCTCTGTAGATATTTTCCAAGGTATTTATGTAAGCGTTCTGTACTTCTTGATTACGTAATGCCTGTATGACAGCTGAAACCTCTACTGAATCAAATTGCTCTTCGTAATCTATGAAAGCCATATAGAGAGGCTTATTGTGCTCTGCGGATTTCTCGATAACCTGATTAATGACATGTATGCGATCCATTGTAGAGTTTCCCTGCCTGAAGCCAGCCTGTTCCCTTGGTTGACTAAAGTACAGTGTTGCCTTTATTCTATTAGATGTAATTTTGGGAAATATTTTATATAATACTGGGAGTAAGCTAATGGGTCTATAATTTTTCAATTCTTTAACGTCTCCCTTTTTGTGGATTAGTATAATGTTTGAATTCTTCCAGTTTTCTGGGACCCTTGCAGTCAATAGACACTTCGTATATAGAGCCGCCAGTTTTCCAAGCAGTATGTTTCCTCCATCTTTGATTAAATCGACTGTTATTCCATCCTCTCCTGCCGCGTTTCATGCCTTGGAAGGCACTTTTGACCTCGTCTTTAATCATAGGAGGAGTTTCTGTATACTGTTCATTATTGTTTCGAATAGAGTACTCCTGAGTCCTCTGGGTACTGTATAAGTCAGTATAGAATTCTTCCGCTGCTTTTATTATACCTTCGAGGTTGCTGATGATATTACCCTGCATATCTTTCAGTGCATACATCTTGGTTTGTCCTATGCCAAGTTTCCTTGTCACTGATTTCAGGCTGAGTTCATTTTTTACGGCTTTTTCAGCCTTCCTCACGTTATAATTTCGAATATCACTTATTTTCATTTTGTTGATCAGTTTTGACAGTTCCGCGAATTCTATCTTATCTCTTGAGTTGGACACTTTCATTCTTTGTCCTTTCTTTATTAGCTCCTTTGTTACTTGGGAGAGCTTGCCTACTGGTTGCCTTGGTGCCTTGCCTCCCACTTCAATTGCTGCCTCTGAATCCAGTCTCGTTATGGTTTCATTCATTACCTCTATGTCATCATCATCGTCTCTCTGTTCTAAGGCTGCATATTTGTTTGCAAGTACCAGCCTAGATTTGTCTGCTTTTACCCTTACTGCCTTTAAGTTGACCTGTTTTTTCTTGAGCAATTTTACTTTTTCTCTGTTCAAATTGAGGTGAATCCTAGCCCTCACTAACCTATGATCACTTCGCCTTTACCCTACCTATCACTTATACATCCTGCACTATGCTGGGATCAGTAGAAAGTATCAAATCAATTTCATTTTTTGCTTCACCATTTCTTGTTTCGCCATTAACCAATGGCCCTCCGTCCCCAGCAGCTGCGGAGCACCCGATCAAGGCGGCGGTCAGGCCTGTAAAGCAGCAAAGGGTGCTAAGAATCTCTGGGTCCGGACAGGCCGTGAATGGAAACTGACCCGTGCAACGTTTAACACCCGAACCCTCTCGAGTGAGGCTAGCTTAGCAGGACTCTTTGAGGAACTATAAGACATTGTTTGGGATATTATCGGCCTTAGTAAGTTTAGAAGAACTGCTGAGGTATACACATTACTAAATAACGGCCATGTCCTGTGCTATAGAGGTCTCCCTGATAAGAAGCGATACGGGTAGCATTCCTAATCCATAAGGACATAACGGGTAACATTGACGAATTCTACAGCATTAACGCGAGGGTAGCAGTAGTCGTAATCAAACTTAATAAGAGGTATAGATTAAAGGTAGCACAAGCCTACGCTCCAACATCCAGTCACGACGATGAGGAAGTAGATCAGTTTTATGAAGATGTTGAATTAGCGATGAGAAAAGTGCAAACTCGGTATACAGTAGTAATGGATGACTTCAATGCAAATGTGTGGAAAAAGCAGGCGTATAAACAGGCAGTTGCCAACTTAGGCGTCGATTCTAGAAACGCTAGAGGAGAGATGATGGTAGAATTCGCAGAAAGGAATAAGCTGAGAATAATGAACATCTTTTTCAGAAAACGTAGCAACAGAAAATGGACGGCTGGCATTACGAAATCCTAACTGGCAGCTTACCACTGTCATTGAAAATAAAAGTCTACAATCATTGCATTCTACCGCTGCTAACATGCGTGGCAGAAACTTGAAGGTTAATAAATGAGCTCGAGAACAAGTTAAGGACCGTGGAAAGAGTGACTGAACGAAAAATGTTAGGCGCAACGGTAAGTGACAGGAAGACAGGATGAGAGAGCAAACAGGGATAGATGATATTCTAGCTGACATTAAGAGGAAAAGATGGAGCTGGGTAGGCCATGTAATGCATAGGGTAGATAATCGGTGGGCAATTAGAGGGAGACAGTTACAGAATAGGTACTAAGGAAAGGAAAGCGCAGGAGAGGACGTGATGAAAGTAGGTGGGGTGATGAAATTATTGGAGACGTAACTTGTAATCAGCTCATGCAAGACAGGGGTAATTCGAGATCGACTTCGTACTGCAGTGGGAATAATAAAATAGGCAGCAGCTGCTAGTGATGATGATGATGAATGAGCGTTGTCGTTGCTACGGTGAATAGACGCGGCCTCCTTTGAGACACCTCTGCCTCGCGTGTTGCATTTGAAAGCACTGCGGCGAACGGGACGTGATGCGTTGCCACCGCTGTGCCATCATCGATATGTTGTGTGTATGTGGTGTCGCAGTACGTGAATGCGCTAAAAAACGCGACAAACTGTTGTCCCATTCATGTACACAAGGCTGCATACACGTTTTCGTCTGTTCGTTGGCTGCAGTGTAGCGCAAGGACCGATATATAATACTGTTTGCCTGAGGCCTTCGGTTGCATATTGCAAGAAACTAGGATTCCCAGCATAAAGCCCTGACAACGATAGAAGGGAAGACAACACAGGCTTCGACGTGCAATTCGACGTCGTATTTACTAATGCGGGCTGTCATACGTATACTTAGTTGTGGCACACGTGAAGCCGAATACCTTCTTTGCGCCCATTGCTTTATCAAGCACCATGCTGACGATGCTTTACCTACGGCAACCATGTTCACGGATTCGTGAAATTATCAACTTATGGTGTAGTAAGCTACTACAGCATTGGTCTTCCCGCTTACTGTTCTGAAGTGGTTCACGTTTGATGTCATCTACCGGTAAATAGGGAGCAGGTCGCGAACACGCCTGGCCTCTGAGATTGCTTGGCGCCATGGGCCGGAAAGATTTGCCTGCAATAATTACTAGAGAGAACTCTGGCGTTGCAATCACTCACCACTGATGGGTAGTACACCCATCTTTCTGATCTTTGTGCTCGTGGATTCGGACGTTCTTCCGGTTTTGTTTATTGTGTGTTATCTGCCTTAATTTTCCTGCATTTCAGAGCGATTTTTACTTTCCTAGATGCAGAAGGCTACGAAAACGCACAATTGCTACCAGTTGCTGTGGTCTAGCCTGACGAGGTAGTGAAATCGATCGACAAAGCACAAATATGCACAAAGCGTCTCAACGCGCTGGCTTTCCTGCGAGGAATTCGTAAGTGCGCTCTATGTCGCTTGTCCATGCATACGGACGCTCGTGGCACAATGATTTCAATATAGGGCTTCTGTGCTGGAGGTCCTGTGTTTGAATCCTGCCTTCGGACAATTTTATTTAATGTTTATTAAATTATTTATTACACAGTACTTTGTAGGCAAATCACGAATTTACAAAGACACAACGCCATTTAAAACGAGAAGGACGAAGTTTAGGGAAATCCATATTACTACCCATCATTCCCAAACTGGCTGAACCGCCCCGATTGCAGCTCCCGTAGACACCAGCACCATCGTTCCCTCTAGTAATCATTGTACGACACTCTATGATGGCCCCATCTCGATGACGACAGCAAATAGCAAAGTACTGCTTCAAATGCAGCCATCGCTCGAGGCCTAGTCGCCGGTCTGATGAAGTTTCTTGTACTGTTACGTGTTCGATGGCAGCGGGCCGTGAAATTACGTCAGAAAAGGTGGTTTCAATGACACTTCACGTGGGAACACCGCACCAAATATGTAGTAGTTAACCTTGAGTTGCCTGCTTTGTTGTGTCATTTCGTGCCGCTTCACTTTCTACAGCAGAGTTTACGTCTTTCTGCAGAGACTTCGAGAAGGTTGCCACTCACCCACAAGTACAGAGTGATGGAGACAGCGTGAAGGTTCTGAAAGTGATTGAACGGGTTAGTTGCTTTTTCTGTGCACTGCAGCTGGGGGCTTGCTTTATTACTGATGGCACGTGTCTACAGGGCACGCGCACCGATCGCGACGAGCGTTAGGGCGCCTTAACACGAAGCGAGGCTTTCAGAGGGAAGACGTGGTCTCCACCGACGCCATATCGGTTCTCATCTCTGCGGTGCCGCCTCGGAGCGTGTACGAAAGCTGAAGCAACTCATCCGGCAAGCAGCAACCGCAGTACACGACCGCACCAGAGAGAACCAATATGGCGCCGGCGCTTCGGATAGGTGGCGCCGAATGTCTCTAAGTATGGAGTGAGGAAAAAATTAGGAGGGAGCCTCGCGCAACCCGATGGAAGCCAGGAGTGTCGTTCCTGCACGTGGCCAGAGATACAAGCAAAGTATGACCAGATATACAGGTAGAGCAGCCGAGCAGCTGCCGGCCAAGCGCGTTTCGATAAAAAATATGCAGATCCCAGGCACTGTGGGAATCGGTGTAAGCGAAGCTTTCCGTGCTGGATGCTTTGATTGACGCTAATTAGTGGCGATGTTGACGGCTAAAGCTTAATTTCTTCACCGTTAAGGCTAACATGAGAGTGGTGAGTTGATGTTAAACGTTAATTTGCGTGCACCACTGAAATTTGTCTGCTCAGTAAACAGAACACACAAGGAGAGGTGGTTGCTTGAGGCGTTGTTGTGCGCCATATTTTATAACCACTGAGAGGGTTGAGCGTTGTCATTTCCTGACTTGTGATATGGCATTGTCGAGAAGTATTAAACTTGAATTGGATTATGGGGCTGTGCATGCCCAAACCACACTCGGATTAGGAGGCAAGCCGTAGTGGGGGGTTCCAGATTAATTTTGACACTCTGATGTTCTTTAACGTGTCCCAAAATCTAAGTGCACGTGCGTTTCCTATTTTGCCCATCGAAATGCGGCTGCCGCGATTGGGGTCAAATCCACGACCTCTAGCAATGCCATAGTACCAAAGCTAATGTGGAGGGCGCAGAAGTGTTGATTTGACGGTCGACCGCTTCCGTAGTGTCACCTGGACCCTGCGGTGTGCTTTAATTAATGCGGCTCTGCTTGCACGCCCTGCGTAATTTGTCCGATTGACATATTTGCATGGCGCTTATTTTTCAGAAGTAGCAGCAGCGTACTGTACCGCACCTTGAGCTTAAGTTTATCCTGTTTCCCCACAACTGCTGTCGTAAGAAGTGGTGTTTCCATGCCTTCTCACCTCACCTCACCCCTTCTCTTGTATGGGAACTGCCTCTTCTCCCTCCCGCTCCTTCTTCTCTTTTTCTCCTCTCTACAGTTCTATCTGCGTGCTCTCTGGCCTTGCACGTTAGCAGAAAGGGAAGCGCCGCTGCATCTGCAATGCTTCCGTGGGGAGTCACGGATAGTTGCAGCTGTCAAGCGGCTAATGTAGCGACGGCCAGGGAGCTCCAGAGGGCATTGCGCACATTTGACGCGGTGGGGTGAAAACGAGTTCCTCCCGTCGCCTTTCCTCACTTACTCGCGCCTGTCATATATATACACGCTGTGAACCACCCCCGACGTGGTGTGCTCAACAGCAGCAGCCACAGCAGCAGCACCAGCACTGGGAAAGGCGAAGGAAGAGGCAAAGAAAGCTTCGCTTTAAAAATCTGCTCATGGTATAAACAACCAACTATCGGGCCCCAAGCGTCTCGGCAAATCTCGATTGTTGCTCAGTGATCTCGATGCAAGAGGTCAGGTGTTGGGCCGACACTAAGCAATGCACTAAGCAAAGGGACTGGCGTCAAGGAGCGTTCGCTTGCCAAGGCTGGCTGCATGACGTCATGTTCTCTACTATCTTTTTCCTTCCTCCATGGGTAAAAGGGTGTCTGTACCCTGAAAAGTGGCGCTGCTATCGAGACACCCTAGACATGCGTATGCTCTAAGTTGAGACATCAGAAATGTGTGTGAAACGAATGACTGAAATTAATGAAACTTCGCTTTTTCTCGCACACATGCGTACACAGTATGAGTGCCACTTAATATGATGGTGTCTACTACACGTGAAATCCGCGCATAAGTGGTTTGCACTAACTTCATCTCGAGGGCCATATTTGAGTACTAGTACAAGCACTGTGAGACGCTGCGCCTGAATTTGATGCACTTATTTTCACTTTATCGCCAGCAGTGCAGTAGAAGGTTGGAATTGGGTCTTAATTTTGCTATACGTGAAGTGCGAATCAATTGCATCAATTGCAGGAAATTGTCTGTCGCTGTTGGTGAAACAATTAGGATTCGCCAAGTGCCGCCTCAGTGGCACGACCGTTCATTGCAAGGAGGTTAAAGAATTGCTGGAGTGGAATGTATGTCCCGAAGGTGAAGAGAACGATAAATAAACGATGAAAATGATGAAGCGCTTTTCGCACACTTCCCACGAGTTAATCAACTTCCTTCGTTAGCCATAGCTTATTTTAGCAGACAGATACTTATCTACGTGTATCTCAGTATGGTATATATAGAGTCAAATCAGAATATCCTGGCATATTGTATTGAGGAGAACGTCATCAATATTCCGTAGAAATTACTAGTTTCGTTAGAAACAACCAGCTTTTATTTTCGAATTGGCCTATAGCATCACCATAGCCGAGCCAAATGACTTAATCTGTAAGCGGACATCGCCCGGCAAGGCTCTATTTCAGGTGAACGAGGGACAAGCATTGGCTCCACCTTTGCTGGTAAGAAGCTGCGGCAGCTTCGATTCTAGCAGTTTTTTTTTTATCCTCCTTGGTTCTGTCGGCCGCGGCGCGCCGCTGCCTGCCTACTTCATTCCAGCATATATGTGACCGTGCCGTGAGCGGCCGGTCGGGCTTTCGATGGCATCGAAAGCTACTGCAGCTTTCTCTCGTAGTGAGAAGGAAATAACGCATGCGCTGTTAGACATGTTGGCGCATGCTGCGCCAGCAATATTGTCGTGCTCTATTAGTGCTTATACACTGTAGTGGTATGCCGAAGCTCAGGTCCTTGCGATCACGCGAGATCGCGTGCTACGACGATCCACCTGCCCTACAGTTACTGCGTAATGCGAACAGCAGCGTTGACAGCACCACCGCGTCATATATAGAATGCAATTAGAGCATACAACACTATTATTATAACTGCAGCTCATTTTCTGTTGTTAAGGCGCCGGCAGCAGCGTAATCATTAATTTATGTATCTCGTCGTTTACAACAGCCTGACAGTTTCTGGCGGTTTTGTTGTATATATAGGTTTTGTGTTCTGTTGCCGTGCAATATCCGGTGTTCCCCATATTCCGTAAACTGCAAAATGTACCTTAACGCAATAAAGCTTTCCAAGAACAGCGTTGCTTCGCAAAATAGTTTGAACTTGTCCGCATACGTAGAAAGCTCATCAGAATGACGACGTATAACAGGCGTGTAATGCAGTAACAATGCTCATACGGATGTCTTGTGACTGTTTGTGCAAGCACAACGTGGCGCTACGCAGCAGCCACATAAGTAGAATCTGATTGGTCGCAGGAAGAATAGCTGCGTACTGGCCGGCTGAACTCGGCGCCAGACGAAGGCGCTATTAACGGGGCTGATCTCGTCTACATCCTCGGTAACCCTGTACACGTAGACGCACAAGTTCATGCTCCCTTTCATTCGTCCTGTTACGTACTTTGTATCATTTCTCTGCTTTCCAAGATTTATGGACGGCAGGTCATTTTTACCGGACACATGCGTAAACTTTTCCCCGCAGACGCTCACCCAGCCCTCCGTGCCTTTTGGCGCGTTCGCCGGCGATGAACCTTGCATGGTGGTTGGATATGTTGCACGCGTCGACCTGAACAGGCGGTTGTGGCTCAAGCCTCGCTTGCCAAAGGACATTCTCTTCCTCTTCGGCGGCTGGACAACGGGCGCGACCAACGACATGCTGACCTACGACTGTCGTGCTGCCAAGTGGCGCGTGATGGACAACCAGAACGCTACGGCCAGGTAATGTGGCCCCCTCAACAAGCTAGATTGTTGCAAGTGGCTGTCAGCATGCAGAAAAAAAGGGTAGATTTTTTCAATGAGATGTTTCGCACAGTCTGAAAAGAGAGGCAGCGTGCGAGAAATGGTCACCACTAGCTCGGAAGTCCACGCGCACAAATATTTCGCAGGTACCAGCTTCCGAGTGCAAAATGATGAAAGCAAGTGATGCGGCTTTGTATTGTAGAGAAAGCGCGGCCTTGACTAAGCGCTTTGATATTCGCATTCAGTGATGTTATAGCTTTCATGCACGGCTAAAACTTATTTTCCTTATTTTCCGGGTGTGCAGTTTTGTGGTCACACCGCTAGAAAATGCATGCAAGTACGCTGCAGCAGTACCTAGGGATAACGTCGATAAAGCTTCGAGGCCAGATGGCTACATTACGCAAAGTTGCTGGGGCGTACATCGCATTTAAAGAAAAGCTTTTCGTCAACTTCCACCGCAGGGCGTGCCATGGCGTGGCCGTGGTCAACAAGTGCATCTACATCGTGGGTGGCACCGACGGCCGCGTGTGCTACCGCACGGTCGACTGCTTCGACGTGGCTCAGGCCCGATGGAGCGCCAAGGCTAGCATGGCGTATGAACGTTGCTACGTGAGCGTTGTAGCTCACCAGGCAAGCACGGTTGACGAAGGGCGACCACATTACTATTGCCGCAAAGCTAGCCAAACAATACGGTCGGCGCGAGCTTTTTTGGGAACTGTACACATTGCATGCAACAATTGCATTCAGCGCTGTGAGAAGCAAAGGAAAAAGAGAACGAGAAAGTGGTACTTGGAATAATATTTCTTATACTGAGTGATTACTGTATTTACTACCATTTTCGGTTTTTCGAGTCTTGCACTTAAAATGCTGCTACCAATCTTACATTGACGCTAACGAACCGCGAAACCCCGCGCCCTCAGCTGTCACCCGGCGTAAAAGCCACGACGTTGTTAGATTAGATTATGGAGTTTAACGTGCCAAAACCGCTTTCTGATTATGAGGCACGCCGTAGTGGGGGACTCTGGAAATTCGGAACACTTGGGGTTCTATAACGTGCACCTAAATCTAAGTACAAGGGTGTTTTCGCATTTCGCCCCCATCGAAATGCGGCCGCCATGGCCGGGATTCGATTCCGTGACCTGGTGCTTAGCAGCCCAACACCATAGCCACTAAGCAATCACAGCGGGTCCACAACGTTGTTACTTTGGACCTGGGATCGTCTAAGTCTTGAAACGTGCCCCTACTGGCGCAAAAGGCATCCTGCACTAATCCTTCCTGGCCCTAAATTCTAAATAAAAGCGGAAAAATACTTATTGAGATCGACGTCAGGCAATCAGAGATAATCTGTCTAACGCTATCCACTGTTTACTATGTTAACCTGTTCAAGGTAATATATCCCCTTCAGTCACGAAATATGATTGACTGTCGATACATGTGTGAAACACAGGTGGAGCTCGAGACTCCACTGAAAGCAAACCAAAGTGGTAGAATGACTCATTGAGCATTTTATGATGAATAATTATAATTGCCGAGTAACTAAATATTTTGTATATTGTCAAGTCAGTCATGCTACGTTTCTTGATAAAAATAATTAAAGCCCCCGTTCGCATTACAGGCACAAGTTATTCATTGGCCTCAAGCATTTCATGTAAGAAAAAAATGTGTTTCAATGTTGGTAACGACATGCACCACGTCAAGCATCGCGTAAAACATGGTAGTGCCTCCACCAAAGCGCTACTCTGTAACGACACATACCATTCAGAAGCAAAATGGAAGCAACTTAGGTTATCAGTATGCTCAATTTGCCTTAAGCTTAATGTTTGTGCTCTATTCCTTGCTACGTGCCATTGCACAGAAATGGCGAAAGTAGGTCACGTCCACAAATGTGGATGCCGTGACGGAAGATGATATTGGAAAGAATGCGGAGTGAGATTCAACGGGGAATATCTCAGCAAGATACGGTTGAAATTGCCCTATGCTAAACAAGTGATCATCCTATGCTAGGTACCTGGCCACTGTGGCATAAAAGGCAATGGAGCTGCTGACGAGAAAGCTACCTCAGTAGCCTTTAGCGACACGGACACAAACATACCCATCCCAGCAACAGATCTTAAACCATACTTGCGTCACAAGCTGAAAATTAACTGGCAGAAACAGTGGAATACTTAGATATCCAATAAACTGCACTTGATCAGACCCAAATTAGGACATTGGATATCGCAGGAAACATCACGGTATAGCGAAGTGCTCCTTTGCCGAAAAAGAATAGGGCGCACTTACGGCACTCACTCTTACCTCTTCACTGTTCGTTTACCTTGGTCGATTGCCTAAAAGGGACGGCAGGCATTACTAAATCATGACCGGGAGCTTACCTCTATACCCGAAAAGAAAATTCCAGGTGTAACGTTCAGAGACAAGAAGATGGTGGTGTGGATTACAGAGCATACAGGGGAACCGACATTCCAGTCGACACTGAAAGGAAAAATATGGAGCTTGGCCCGCCATGTAATGCGTGAGGCTGAGTTACATTATTAAACATTATTACATTATTATACAGTTACATCATTAGATATTATTACACTATTACATTATTAGCTTAATATTAGAGTTATACAATGGGTGCCAAGGTAAGCGCAGTTGAGGACGCCATAGAATAAGGAGGTGCGATGGAGGGAGGAAATTTGCAGGCGCATCTTGGAATAGGCTATAGCTCTAGAAAGCGGTAATTGGCAAGAGAGGCCTTTGTGCTGCGGTGGACATAAAGATCAACTCATGATGATTACGCTGGTGAGGAAGATCGCACTGTGAAATTTCGCAAGCATACAATGGTGTGGCGGGACAGGCGGTAAAATATCGAACAAGCTGCCACTAGACGCAAAACTAGCAGGGCTTTTAGGGAACTCATTGCGAATGTTACACTGCTGTCGCATGAAAGAAAAGAAGGCTTTCTTTAGTTTTGACAGCACCATTCCTTGGATGTACCAACGGAACTACAACGCCCCTATTTCTTTCCCTTCTTTGAGCATCTGCACTTCCCTCTACGCACCGGCCTACTGTCCACTGCAGGGAGCCTTCATTTCCTTCAGGAAAAATTGCTTGAAGCTGGGCTAACTACGCATCAATTGAGCTATTACAGCGTAACTGCCCGAATGCCAATTGTCGCAAAAAATTTGGATGAAAATTAGTTCTAGTGATAATGTATTAGTTACAGAGAAGGCAGGAAAGGCGCAGTCCGATATTATATAGGCGAAATATGAAGGGATGCATCAAAAACGTGTCTTTCATACTGAAACTGTAAACAGCGCCCCCAGCTGCGGCTCGCCAGAAGTGACGTAGAACCCAGACTGTGCCTCAAGTGAACCATCGGGGCTTCTCTCTACTTCCCTCGCGTAGTGTATGCTACGTCACATCCGGCTTATTTTGTAGTTTCGCGACTGACCCTTAGGGGTGCCTGTCATCTGCTAAGGGGCTTTTGATTATCGGTGTACTTGCTAGTCTCACGGCTTTCTAGCAATTCTTTAGCTTCATCAGCTATTATTAGCATGTTGAGCTCGTGGGAGATTTCCCAGCTGTTGGCAGTCGTTTCACGGGCTGTCATGTCTTCCCAGGGTCACATTTACGCCATGGGAGGTTCCGACGGCCGGAACTGTACCGACACGGTGGAGCGGTACGACGTGGAGAGAAACCAGTGGTCCATGGTGGCCAGCATGAACGACGTCCGCAGTGACGCCAGCGCCGCCATAGCTGCAGGACGCATATACATGTGAGGTCGTTTTCGAATTCCCTTTCTTCACAATCACTTTGTGGGGAGTGAAGACTCACTCATAGAATCACTGAATCGAATGATCAATTTATGACTCGGTGCAAGTTGTGTGACACTTGCCTATGCTATCGAACGGCTCTCGTTTCAAATTTCCTAATCGACTACACCAATGGACGACTGTTGCGATGATGATTGTTACATCTGCGTAGCGTGAAATCACTCAACCTAATTCGGTTTTTCTATATAAAGTGCCACCTAGAATTTCGCCTATCTCTCCTTCAATTTATTGTCGTCATTCCTTCTCCGTTTCGCGCACAGCGTGCGAAAGTGCCGCACACGCTGATCATGTTGTTTTAAACTGTCACAGTATACGTCTAGCGGTAAATGTGGGGGCAGTTAGCCTGCTCAAGGATTTGGGTTTCGAGGGTAGCCAGGGGAACATAAATAAGTACGGTGTGGGGGCTAAGCGATGGCTGGAAGGTTGCTGGGGTGTCGGTGCTTTGAAATTGAAGTGATATTCGGAATTAAATTCTCCTTGGTCCTCTGATTATTTTTATTCCTCAGCTTGTTTATTTTTTTTATTTCTTAAGCCGTCATGTTATTAGCATGTACGTTTTCTCACTTCTAGAATTGACGTCCTATGCGGGTTATCACGTACTTGCACGGCGCACCGCTAGAGGTGCCTGCATGCTATCTGCTAAGGAACGGGCTGTTAATTATCTCCGTGGCTGTTCTCTTTACGGCTTCGGGCAATTCTCCTTTACTACATTTACTTGGCATTTGGCTGAAAGGGACCAAGAAACGATTTTGACGATTGCGTACAAACGTACTGAGTCGTTAGGGTAGGTCCTTGATAATAATTAGGTGACGCATTTGAGCGGTCCGAGAAAAGCGCATAATATATTATAACATTTTAAGTATGTGCAGCGCTTCCGGTTGCAGCGGCGCCGCTCCCTCGAGTTTTCAGTCGTTCCATCCCAATGGGCGCATTTATTTATTTATTTATTTAGAAAATACTGCAGGCCTTGTAGTGGCCCTTGCAGGAGGGACAGAAGTACAGGAAAAAAGAAGGAAATGCAAGGGTATGTGAGTAGCAAAACTGAAATAAGAATTATTTACATTGGAATGATTGCAGGAAAACAAAAAATAACAATTTCAGAAACACTGCAACAAAGCAAGATATAAAAGCAAACAACATTTTTCAGTTGTCGCATGTTCAGGTGTCAACACATTCAATGCTTTCAGTCTTAATAAGAAGTGATATGGGCAAGTTATTCCATTCGGTTATTGGGCGAGGAAACAAGGAATATTTAAAGGTGTTGGTCCTGGCAAAATACGGAGTTAATGACTTGGCATGCCGGTGCCTTGTTAATCGCCCTGTTAGTGGTTGTATGTATTGCTGATGATTAATAGATAGCTGATTATTCTGAAGCAGATAGAGGAACTTCATCCTTTGAATTTTCCTTCGCAATTTTAATGTTTGTATATTATTCATTTTCATTAACTTTGAGGGTGAGTCAGTTGGATGGTATTAAGAAAATATAAAGCGTACAGCTTTTCGCTGAATTCTTTCTAATGCATCGATGTTACGTTTCGTGTACGTGTGATGAAGTGACTTGTCAATCAACACAGCTGTATTCCGCGATAATAAAGCCATCTGTATAAGATTATGATAATAGATAACGCTGCTGCGCTTCAGCGGGCTACGCTGTTGCTGCGACAGATCCCTTGGTCATTGGCTTAGATACACCTGTGTGTTCGTGTAGGCGCGTTCTTGCAAGCTGTTACGTACAGGGTCTGGGCCCGTCCGTGAAAGGAATCCACATCGGTTGGCGGCAGAAAACAGACTGAGTTTATTTCCTACAAAAGACGCAGACGAGAGCCGCATGTGTTCAAGGGGGCAAACTCTTGGTCCCTGTCCGGTGGCCGAGATGCTGGGGGTGACGAGAATTCTTGGAACTCGACTCAGGGCGGGGTCCCTTCCTGTTTCTTCCACGCTGGTGCTTCGTCCAGCTGAGGAGCGGTGGTGCGTCGCTTGTACACAACACAAGCTTTCGCTAGCACAGCTACAAAAAATGCGCCATCGCGTCGGATACAACCGAGTACATAGTGATGTAGGTTGTCGCAACATTATGCAGTAGCAATAAACAAACAAAGAAGTGGCGCAGGTAAGATGACTGCACAGTGTTCCAAAGGTAGGTCACCACGTCAACGCTACACATGCAGCACAGAACGTGACAGTGCAATATTTCGCCATGACGTGGAAGCTTCAACCTACATCGACAAAAATATGCCAGTGTCGTCTGCTGTTTGCGATAGTTGCCGACTTCGAACAGCTTTGCTCTGCACACGGCCGAACGGTTGCCAGCTTTCAGCAGGCGTCGCATCCCCAAATCGGAGTGCGGATGCCGGCACATGTGAACCGTTAGAGCTAATTGATAAAAACAATAACTAATAAAAGAGCAAACGTAATAACAAAATCCTGGCAATGCGTGAAGTTTAGTTGGTCGCCAGCACACGAGGCTGACAACTCGCTGTTGCATGTTGCCAGTCGCTGGTTGCCTGTTTTGGACAACCAGAGGGCGCATGCGAACCGCACGGCACCATGCGGTTTCAGCGTAAATGCAACTTTGTGGCCTATCGCGACGACCGCCCGCTTTTCACGAACCGCCCGCGTGCGGTGCGGCTTGCGGCGATAGGCGGCTCGAGCGTAAACAGGCCCTAAATGCCGCGCCCGGTCGCGAAGTGTGCAGTTGCTACTTGTTCTCTCCGCTTTCTTCATTCGTGCTCGCCAGATTGAGCCACGATCATCGGATTCCCTCCTCCCTCGCCTGCTTTCCCTCGCACGTACGCATACGACGAGCGGCGGCGGTGTTATCGCCCTTGGACTTTATACGGAACATCACGGCGACGCCGACGACGACGGCATACAATGCGGCTGGAGTGTCTATGTAGTTACTGTCGCAATAAACATAACAGAAAGATAATACATAACGACATTCTATCACGACACTCATGCACCTCCGGCACACAGCAAGTGTTGTCTGCTTGTGTTACTACGCTTGGGCTTGCTTTGACACGATCTGTGCGATGAGTGTTTGTCTCTCCCTTTCTTTTCGAGAGCCCCATGGATCGCCCTTGCTACGTTGTGGCCTGCAAATCTAGCGAACGCCAACATGTCAAGGTGCGGCGCAGTGCTCCTCTGCAAGGACACATGCGAGCGGAGTGGCTGCGTCGCATGGGGCTGTCAGTATCCGATCAACGCCAGCGTCTACGCGTTTGCGGCTGTCACATCACGCCGGAGGTTTACTACTGCTATAGAGGTTAGCGTGTCGGAATGGGCGTGTTACGAAATGTGCCGAGGCGCAAACGTGAACGGCATGCACCCTGCCATTCACGTTCACCTGGTGCCAGAGAGTTCAACCAACAGAGCTAATATAGCAGTAACTGAAGTGTACTACTACACTATAGCAGTAACCAAGTGCATTCTACGTTGCTGCTGGTGTACATGTTCGACAGGAGCATAACCACGAACACACTGTCTTCTTAGATGTTTAACATGTTTTATACTTGGTTACACTAATACCAGTGCTGTGTCTGGCTTCTTAAGCTCTGTGCCATCAAGTGGCTTGGCCGTGCAGGCTGATAAGGCCGCTGACGTACGTCTACTGCGTCTACGCTAAAGTTCGTTCATCACAGCGGTAGTAGTGTAGAGGGGATTTAACAAACGCCCAGCTCGCCTGTGGTTATTGGAATACCGGACACGCTATACACTGCGACAGAACACTCGCAACGCACGCTGTTTGGATAGCTCTCGCTGGGGATCAACGGCCAGGCGGCTCGCGGAGAGGCTGGAGAGGCTTCGCGCGGTTCCTCCAGGACAACCGGAAGCAGACAAGACGTCGCATCATGACGCAGAGCCAGTGAAGGCGGAGCCTAGCCCCGATCACTCGGCGAACGAGTTGAGGAGGAAACACATGGCTAGGGAGCAGGCTAACTTGTAATCGTGCGTAGCTATCTTAATATGAGACGCTTCGCTTAAATTCTGGCGCGATGGTTTTACTGTAGCTGTACCAAGCCCGTGCTGGTGGGCGAGTTGGTTATGCATGATTACAACGAAGGCGCCAAAAAAAAAAACAACGGGCGAAGTACCTTACACGTCTACGAAATTTGCCCGAACCGTTTTAGGGACCCTTTAATGGGGCGTGGTGTCCTTTCCTCACTCACCTTTAAAGGAGTAGTATCCTCAATATTCACGCATAGAAGAGATAGAGATCCGTAAGGGGAGATTTCTAATCATAGTGTATGCTTAACTACGATGATGATGATAATTACCATTACCATACTCTCGCCTGCAGCGTTGGAGGCTACACGGGTCGCGCTATTCTCGACACCGTCGAGTGCTACGACCCATCGACCGATGTTTGGACGCGGCTGCAATCCATCTCCTCGCCCCGTCGTGGCCTGATGGTGGTCGCCGACAACGAGACGCTGTACATCATGGGCGGTTTTGACGGCACCCAGACTCGCTCTTCCAGTATGCTTTTATTTGTTGTAAATCGTTAGCGCGCTAAGCATCGTCTTCGTCATGTGTCAACGCAGCATCGATGTTATTGAAAATTTGCTCTGGGCAAAATGCACCCACTTTCGCGGTCATTCGGCATGGTGCGGCTACATTGCATGAGGTTCGTTGTTTTAATGTTGTTGCCTACCGCTAATTTTACTCCCATCGATATGAATGTTTGGCATACCGTTATTTTTCCATCATATTATCATTTAGAACAAGATTAGGACACATTTATTTTTATTTAAGTTAAGACGAGAAACAGGGGCGGTAAAATTTCCGGGTCTTTTCCGGCCAATCCCCACGTCTCCGGTATTTTTTCGCCGACCATAATAAAGGTGCTCTGAAACACTTTTGGGAATATGTTTAATGAACCCGTCCAGTCGCCTATATTATGCCCTCATAAACAAACCGAGCCACAAATTACTCCCGCGGCATTCTGCTGAGCGCACACAATTGTCTAGAAAGATTGTTTGCGTTTTCCTTTAGGGACGTAATCACTGCGTATTTTGGCCGTACATTCTGACTAATTAATAAACACGACGGCTATAGGCCGGGCTTGATTAAACGTTATGGCTAAGTTTGATAGGCTTTATTATCGGGCAAGTCTCTCACCTTTTAATATATGTGCTGCAGGACCTCTATAACGGGATACTGATGCTTTTTGTCTTTTCTCCATTCAATTGGTATTTACAGAATTAAGTATTGCGTGAAGATCCAGATGGCGTCACCACCCCTATTATCTATTTGAGTCATATCTAGTTTAACGATCGTCCTCTTGCTGTTAAGAGTGTCACTTTTTAACTGTCGCAAAAGCTGGATCTTCGAATATAGGTCAACCGATTAGGCCGAATTATACCGATAGATCATTTCTCTAGAAGTCTATCATAGCTTTTTGTGTGCCGATATGCGACTTTTTTGCATAGAAAATAGCCACGTTTGGTCCCTTGCTGCTCCTCGGTTTGAATCGCCCGCTTCAAGTGACGTAATCACCATATGACAATCACTCCTTTGCCACTCTAAGTGAATCAGCCAGCGCTGGCGTCACATGAGGTGTACCAGAGTAAAAAATAGATTGCGCCACTTCAATATTTCTTTGTTGCTATTTCCTCGATTACGAAAGTTGTGCTCGCACTACGAATGGTGAATTGCTTTTTAGAGAGGCCTAATTTTTCGATATAGCTGGATTTTGGTGTTCACTTAACTGTCCTATTAGGTGCACGAAGCAATTTTGAGACCGGAACTGAA
The DNA here is from genome assembly GCF_050947875.1 of Dermacentor variabilis. Classification (NCBI taxonomy): domain Eukaryota; kingdom Metazoa; phylum Arthropoda; class Arachnida; order Ixodida; family Ixodidae; genus Dermacentor; species Dermacentor variabilis. Next base: position 2,378,738 of record NW_027460368.1, read on the forward strand.
TATATGTATGATAGGAGCCTGAATGTGCCTTTTTAATAAACTGCGCCATATCACAGACGGATCTCGGTACAACAGATAAGCGTCAACTGACGATTTCAGTTGGGACTGCTGATTTAATTTGAAACGCAACGGAAACGAAGGTTAGGGCTCTCCTGCGGGTTCAGTTGTTGTGGTCGGCGGTGAAGGAGGGGAGGTTGCGAGCAGTGACAATGGGGGAAAAGGGCTGCGCCAGAGGAAGGAGGCGAGAGAAACGAGAGTTTCGTTCGGCCGTTGGTTGACGCCAGTAATACGTCAGAGCGAGGAGAGGACGCGTAGCGGCGACGATTGGTTGGCGCATGCGATGACGTAATTAAGCCGCCTCAACCGCAAGGATCACGTTTCCCAAAGATTTTGCATCGGCCGGCATAAGCAAGAACGAACAATCGAGAGTTACAGCTCAGCGGGTCAGCGTAGACGCCAGCGCGCATGCGCGGTACAACTTGCGCGGTGGTGTCTACGCTGGCTCGCTAAGCTCCAACTCTCTAATGTGACGAGGGGGGCGACGCTCGCTTGACGCCCAAGTCTGCCCATGCCAGATCACATCGTCGACGCACGAAATGTCTAGTACAGCATGGCAGCCGGCAGACGTCCGCCGCTTAACGCCGAAAATCGTCGGGAACTTGTTCCTTGTTGTTGGGCCTTAAAGTGGAGACACCTCGTGCGCTGAGGGAGGAGGAGGAGTGGTGGCATGGAGCACCGGCAATCCGGTAGGCCGCATCGGCGGAATAGATGCGAAAGTTATCTTGCGCCGGTTCCAGCAATGCAGGGGACCTGCATAAATTTTGTAATTCTGATTATCGCAAAGGGCGTAAAGAAACTCGAGCTCTGCGCTGTACCGTCTTTCCGCTATGTCAATTTATTCTTATTTTTCTCGACCCTGAAGCCGAGCCAAGCATTCTGACTCGTTCTTATTGGCACTTTTCATTCACCGTTTTTCAGTGGAGAAGTTCGACGTGAGGACAGCGAGGTTCTCACAGTTAGCCGGCATGCCTGAGGCCATGAGCAACTTCGCTGCCGTCGTTCTTGAAGGTTGCATCTACACCATAGGGGGTGTCACTGGTAAGATCGGCCAACGGGTCTGTTGAAATCGCGCGCAGTGTTGCCAACCAGTGTGTGTGAATATCCTAATAGGCCCCCTACAAACATTCACAGGTGTCCGCGTTTGAGCCCGTGGGATCGTCTCTATGTACGATACAAAAAGCAGCAGTATAGTCACTTATTTATTTGTCGTGCCATGCTGCAACGCACGGCTTGGGAGTTCTCTTGAATTCAGGGGTGTCAAGTGCCATAAGCCAACATCCTATTATGGGGCAGACCGTAGTGAGGAACTTCAGACTCATTTTGCCCACATGGTGCCCCATAAGGTGTACGTGAAATTGGGAAATGACCGTTTTTGGCCCGCAGTGAAATGCGGGCGCCATGGCCAGAATTCAAACCGCCACTTGAAGCTCGTCACCTCAACGCCACATGGCCACTAAGCAACCACGGGGCATTTATTTATTTATTTATTTATTTATTTATTTATTACAGGTACCCTCTATGTAAAATTAAATTAGAGGCAGGAGAGGGTATTATGAAGTAAGGAGTAAAATCATTTTGCAGTTGCTGCTTGTTCAATATCTGATATGAGAGAAAGAAAGTTCGATAATGAACAGAAGGCTACAAATACAACATAAAATATATAAAGACGATTATTTCCCTACTATTCATGGCTAGGTATGACATCCAAGACTGCATGTTCGTCTAGAATAGGTGCAACTGATGCGTGGAGGCGATTGCATTCGTTTGACGTGCATGGTAGGTAAGAGTTGGAAGAGAAATTAGCCTGACAATGATGGAACACCGACTTGATAACTGCGTTCTAGTCTGTGGAAAATGCGTTGCGGGGAAGCATTGGATGCTTACATAAATCAGGCGGCTAGTATACTTGATGAAAAAGTCGGTAACGCGATAATTTGCTGCGGTATTCTAAAGATGTCATGGGCAGCTGCGATGCAAGGATGTAGAAATGTGCACCGTGGAGCATGACGCAACGCCATACACATGGTGTGATGGGTTGACGGAAGTACATTGAAGAAGTTTAATATGCGATTGCTAAATAATGGCATTTCTAGAATATAGCACCGACCTCACTTGTCGAGAATTATCTTCCGCTTTCGCCAAAGTTAGATTTTTCGCATTAAGATGCACTATGCAGAGAAGCCTGCACTGACTGCCATTTTAAGGCGTCGCTCATTTATAAGGCGCGTGTTATGCATGGACTTTGGCATGGCGACAAGAAGCGTCATTTGCGCCACTTGCAAGTCAGGCTGTTCTATTTTGTTTCACTTGGCAGAGTGCTGCCCTGTTTCGCCCCGAAGAACTGGTTGAGCGAGTTCAAATCATTTACTGCGAACGCACTCATTTTTCCGACTGCCCCAGATCAGCATTTGTGTTTAACTCCTGCAATGCGCTGCACATTAATCTATAATGACAACGAATGGTATGACGACGATACTGGCGGTGGGACACCGGCGACGATGCCATGTCGACCACACTTAATTGGCCGACATTCAATAGAGCGAAGAGCTGTCTTTGCTAGGGGAATGATGAAAGGGCGGCTACGCTGAGAGCCCCGCTGCGGATGACTGCTGGGGGGCGCTATACTGCGGGCGCCTCTCGCTTTCCGTTGCTTCCGAGATGCGTGCGCAGGCGCCACTGCCCGTAGTCGCCTGCAGCGCGCGCAAGGCTATCCGCACCGACTAACTGCCAGGCGCTAAAGACGCCCCATAGGTCTGTTCCTAACGTGTCATGTACTTAATAATTGGCGCAAGAGGACACGCTAAAATCTCGGTGATGGTGGTGCGCGGTGTTCGGATTTGTTGAACGGGAGTTCGCGTTCAGAATGGTTACGAAAACGAAGATGGCTACAGAATACTGGACTATAGATCGTTACGTCATTGTCGCGAGTGCAGATGCTATACAGGGCTTGAAAAGCATGTATTTTCGCGATGGCAATATTATCGCAACTCGAAGCGCGTTTTCTCTGGCACCATCGTCGCCGCCGTGCACAGAACCGAGTGCGCGTCCCGCGTGGAGGTTTAAAAAAAAATGTCCACGGGTGAGAGCGCTGTGCGTTTGGCGCTCCTCGATCATTTTCGCAGAGGAAACACGGGCGCGCAACGTACGCTCCACAATCCACAGACCCACCAACATACCGTGGTGCATACACTGGTGGAACGCACAGCAGACGTCAAGCTGACAAACTCGAATGTTTTTTTCGCCGGTATCGCATCGAGCACTGTCAATGGGCGACGCCTGCAACGCCACTGGCGGAGCTTCTCATCAGACCAGCGTTGAGAAGCGCCCGTTTCTGAGGCAAAACAGCAGCTTCCCGGCGTACTGTGTCAGACCGACACATCGCCACCGCGTGTCGGTAGAACACCGTTCGAGGAGCACGAACACTACGATAAACCTGCCAGTTGATCCGCGAGGACAGGCGGACACAGCGAACTGACCTAACTGATGTCGCGGGAAGACCGAGTTCGTTGTCAATGTACGTGTTGTGCACGACAGTTTGTCCCTGGACCTTCGTTTCAACATGGCATCACGCACTGGAGGGTTTGCGGCGGAACACTGCCTGTGCTTTGACGCGCACCGTAGTTCTGACTGTGCGCTACGAGGCGATGGTCCACGTATTGTCGAAAGCACCTCATTAGTGATGTCGAATGTACAAATAAATGCTAAGCCTTTTTTGCTTCCTCGCCAAATATCTGTTGCACCGCACTTCTTTATCCCCTATCAGACTTGACATCTTCACAGATGGTCAGGCGCTATGAGATCGCCACCGAGATGTGGTCCAGGGCATCAAAGATCCCGAAGAGCTGCAGCGCGTCCGCCGCCTGCATTATTGAGGACGTCACCAACCCAGGTAGGTAGGTCTCATTGCTGTGATGGCCATAATGGTCACCCTTGTTATCCGGCTTTCCATATTAATCTTTAAGCTGTAATTTGGAAGAATCAGGGAGCAGGTAACCGAGTACAGATAGATCATGCAGCGGGGTGGACAACAGAAATGGCAAATCGTTCCTCGTAATGGTGGAAGTGCGATTGAAAATTTTCATTAGTCCTAACGCTCGAAAAAAATACGACGATGGCGGCACGACGACCTAAATAAAAGCGTTGCAATCACTTTGCAAGACACGTACGTGACGCTCACGCTGAGGACCCGCTGCATTTATGGTCGCTGTGTTTAGCTTAGTCACAAGGCAGTACCTATCCACTGAATTCGCGGTGGAATTCGTTAAACGGGGGGCTGCTATGCTTCAGGTACCCGTGAGACATGGGTCCGATGCCGCCTAGCAAAGGAGTTTTTTTTTTTCTTTTTAGAGAAGCGGTCTGGGAAGACGGTTACATACCAAAAGGGTCGCATAGTAAAATTGCGTGAAGTAGTCGAAGATTGATAATCGCACTAAGAAGTGAATTATGCGCTTGAATGGCTTTCTTTGCCCCTAGCTGTCGCCCGTTTTCGTGTCCGGTGGTGGATGGTCTATCACCGGCTATGCAAAATGTGTGTGCTCTTGCGCAGCCGACTTGAGGGGTGCGAGATATATACATGTATATTGTGGAAACAGAGAGGCGCTATTTTGGACAATTACTTACGGAGCACTGCTCAAAGGGGTGCGTTAGTCGCTGTACGTGCTGTCCCATCATAGATAGCACTGTGGCGTCGTGTAGACGCTATGGTGAAACTGTGTGTGTAGCACCTCTTCTCTCGCCACCCTCTTCCCATGTGACATGTGCGGGAGAGGAAGATGGCAGTCACTTTCTCCGCCCAGGCCGTCCGCTGTAGACAACACAGATAAAATGAATCGGCTGCTGCAGATCTTCTGGCTAAACGTTCTGTCTTCCACGGAATTACGCAATGAAGTAACAAACGCTACCTAAATACCTAAATTAGTCCTCAAGCGCATCATTTATTATGGAAGACAAATTGATTTGTAGAAAGGCTCAGTTATTCGCTTACATCTATCATCGTGAACGGCTTCAGTACAATTTATCGCTCTGTCTTGTTCGTCGCAAGCGTTCATTCAATCTGTTTTCTTATTAGCTAAATAACATTTGTCTGCTTTTCTTTTCCTCTCTGATTACTTTTCTGGTAGCCGCCTGGGTATAGGCCGCCGTGTTGAAGAGCCACCAGGTTCTGAAAACCAAGACTGCAGTTGGCCGGAAACTAGCGCAAGGTGGCTGGCAGAATAAAACACAACTGAGAAAAAACAAAAGAATTGTGTGAATTTTTTTTAACGAAATACCCGTACGAAAGAATGAAATAAAAATTCCAATAGCAACCACTCATAGTGATTGTCAAAGTTTCCTTCTTGGAAATCGGTTGTACAATTTCGTTGAACACTGCTTATACAGCAATAGCAGGTCATTCGATATAATGCAGTGCAGTAAATGGCGAAACATGGACAACGTGTTGCACATCTATGAAGTGGGTGACTCTACCACATCAGCACACCAATTGAGAGCACCGCGTGACCACGCAACGCAACTTATACGACTGCAGGCTATACTGTCTCCAGTATGGGCCCAGTTTTTATTGCAGCACTTTAGAGATTGGCCTAGTTGAATATGGCTCCAATGTCCTTTCATTTTACTGAGACACTGAAATAGCAGACTCACCAAAAGTAGGGGAGAAGGGGGATGAAAACCTCTATTTCACACGAATTAAGCGCTCGATGACTTTTATTATTTGTTGAGTCACCGGTACATTTGTATGGGAAGAGAAACTGAGAGGCGAATTCTTAATGAGAGGTAAAGCGAAGAGCTTGGCCGGAGTATCATGTCTCAGGCCTGCTACTTCACATTGGAGTAAAAGGTAAGGGGAGAACGCAGGTAAGAAGAAAAGAATGAGGAGCGACGATGAAAAACGACTTAGCCATATGCGCCTGCCGTCCCATCAGTGTTCCTGAATAGTGCGCGAGGAGGCACAGAGAGAGAGAGAGAGAGAGACAAAGGTTTATTCCTTTTGGCATGACACGCCTTCCTCGTATAAAATGGAAGGGCGCCATTGGGTCGCACCGCACCGCGTGCCCGCTGTATGAACCTTCGCTGCTCCGGCCGGTCTGAGCTGGTCAGTGCAATATCTCGGGAGAAAGGTGAGGATAAAGGAATGTGATGGTAGCCCAGAGGGTGCGGGCATTCTCATGTGCAGTGATACAATGTAGGCCGCACAGGGATGGAAGTGCTGCGCCAGTTGTTCCAGCTTGCTCAGAACACTGAGCTGAGCGAATTTGCGTGCACGTAAACATTAACTTGGAATGAAGTCGGGAAATTTTGCGGGATGTTCGTGTTCAGTGACAAACCGTACAGCCGTGTGTTGGCTAGCATTTAGCCCCACAAGTCGAGCTAAATCAATCCGTTACAACGTCGGCGTCATTGAAGTGTGGGTGTGTTTCGAGGCGCCTTGTAACTTGGCCGCAGGAAAACGAAACTACTTTGGATACAACGCATTACGAACGCTTTAAATATGTCTTACACGTTTGCGTAATATTCGGACCATATAAATATGATTTGAGCTGGCGCTCTTTAAATGGGGCAGTCGGGAAAGAACGCCGCAGTTTTAGCTGAGGGAATAGGTCGTGTGATCTGTCGTTACATAGGGCTGGTTTGCGCTCCCTATTGGCAAATCTGCATCGATTAAGGCTAACACCATGCGTGTAACGCTAAAATACATTTCGCCCCTGCACCACAGGATCGTAGTGCGGCATGCTGACAAACGAGCTGCTTGCTTTTTCGAAACTTCTTGACCAAAATATGCAACGTCAACTGTACTCGTCCCTCAAATTTTCACTCAGGGTACTCTATATTCTGCAAAACCGAAGATGTAAAACGGGTTCAAGTCTATGGCCAAATGACGGCCGTAAAAGGTCGGAGAATACTCGAACGACAGAAATTGCGTTAGTGGCAATCGTGTTCAGGATGCGACTTGCAGACCCAGTCCGAAAGTTTGTTGTTCAAAACAACGGTCACTGTTTTAAGATTACTCTAAGGGAGCTCTAATATTCGAGCTTGTGCAAAATATCGGTGAAGCTGGTAAGAAAACCACTAAACACTTTTTTTTCATTTATTCCCTTCATAAATGTCACAGTTTCATTTTCTTCTCGACAAGCCATGTGGAATACTGTGAAACATGCAATGACCAAAAAAATACATGCGCATTTATTCTGTGGTAATCTTCTATGGCAAAAAAATGTCACCAAGAATTGAAAAAAATAACTGAGGACATTACGCGAACAGCGTTCACTGTATGTTGATGGGTATCATTCATGGTTGTCACAGTCAGATGTATTCGCGTACAATGAACAAGAAATACTGATTAGCTAACATTATGAACTTACTTAATCGGCAAGATCTCAGTGAAAAAGCTGTGGAGGATGTCGAAACGTAAGCGATAATTGGATTTAAAGCCAACCTAGGATTTGCCTTATCGAATATCTTTGTCCAATGAGTGAGGTAATAAATGTCAGCTAATTAAGCTTAAATATTAGTTGCTTGTATTAACAAAAGCCTAGCGACGTGCAGTGGGGGCTGTTCGCGTAAATCCCTTCGTTTTTTTTTGTTTTTTTTGGCCACATTCAGTTGCCATGTCCGGCATGTAACATAAAGGGACACTAAAGGGACACTAATCAGCTTAGACTAATGAGGCATTGTGTGAGAACCCTGCAGGTATTCATTTAAAAAAAATCGTTTAATTATTGGATGAGAAAATGAAGGTCCAAGTATCAGTATTTGAATTTCGCGCCGAAACCCCAGCGCCGGAACGTCAGCGTGACGTCAGGGATTCCAAAGTATATTTTCGCATTTGGGCCGCGTTGGCTGAATAAAGGTTCCCGAAACTTGCCATGTTTAATATTCGGTTCCTTTAGAACACAATGTACCCAATCTGTACCGATATATATAATTAGTAGGCCCTAGAAAATGCCATCAAAATCCAAGACGTTACAGTGGCCCCCAGGTGCGGGAACATAAGTAGGCGTCGCCACTCGTATTTCGTTCTTGCGCTTTTTCTGGCTTACCAAACGTCTTATCGTTGTAAGAGTGGTGGTTTTCGTGTTGTAGAACCGTAATTCACTGATGCAGGAGAAATCATTTTTCACTTTAGTGTCCCTTTAATAGTGATTTCCGAGGAAGGAAGCTGGGTTTCCTTTGCCGTGAGTATGACATTTTTTTTCCTTATGTGAACGTTTCTCCACCTTGAGTGCTTCCGCAGAACAGATTCACCGTAACCTAATAGTGTTCTGCAAAGTCAAGTACAGAACATCTTTAGCTGATTTGTCTGTACTTCTCTAATGTTCAGCCTTACCTAGTATGCTCCAAAATGCATATATTCTGCGCCAAAAGAAACGATTCCTGCCCGAAACCTGCTCCAATGCGCCAGGTTCTCTGCTGCCAGAGCTGCTCCATAGCTTCCTTGGCCGCTTCCATCCCTGGCCATAGTATGAGGGATATTATGTGGAGTGGAGGAGGTGAAGGTAAAGAGACAGGGGAATGGATTTGTTTGTAATTATTGCCACGCGACGGAATCTTCTCCTTTATGGAAATGGCATAGTGGTGAGAAGTGTCTCCTGCTAAGTATGTAATGTGTTAGCGTTTAAGTGCAGTTCACTGATTCTGTCGGTGCGTCGTCTGGTTTGGATTGCTCTTCCAATGGCGCCCAGTTAGCGAGCTCTCGGTCTACTGCTTTACCGCATTCTCAAGCTGTCTCTTTGCGGCTTTTTCCTCACTCTCCAGCTTTGTTCAATGGGAAATGAAGCTTCAGTCATTCATTCTTTACCATGGAGAGAGGCGTGTATGAGTGTCCAGGCGATACGCACCCTGTGTAACGCTGTGGGTTGTAATGATGTAAGGATGTATGTGTAAGGTGTCGCCAAATAATTTGCCAAAGTCCTAAAGGCGGTTTTCGAATCAGTGACCTCTGTGATTGATAGGTCTGGTTCCCGTATGGTTGAAGCGTGTATCACGGCCAGGGTGACAGAGGCCTCCTGCACCGCGCCACTGTCCACACGGATGACCGAGGCCGAAGCCTCCACAGAGTGTGTTATCTTGTACGAATATGCACAGGGCCCGCCTATGGGTACCGGGCCACGTCGGTGTATAGGGCTGGTGCGTCCTATGTGCCTTCGCCAAAGACTAGGGCGAGGGCTCGAGCTCTTGCCTATGTCAGGCCTTTGTGACGGTTAGGGTAGACACTCTGGAGTTGTTTGTCAATGAAGTGTTCAAGGAATTACCGCCTCCTGTACCAAGACGGCTAGAAGGTGTCCGCATACACCAAGCCCAAGATGGAGTCAGCTCTGCGGTCATGACGTACTGCATCAAAAGATGGCCAGACAAAAATAAGGTGCCTCTGAAGATCGCTCAATTTCGGAAGGATAGGGACAGATTGAGCATATACGACAGCATCATTTGGCTGGACTGACGACTTGTCATTTCTTCAGCTTTACGCCAGGACAGTTTCGCCCGCTTACACGAAGGACATCGGGGAATGCATGCACAGCAGCCACGAATGGGCCAGGTATAGTCTGTTTGGTGGCCCAGCTGTAACATGCATGTTGAGCTCATGTTGACCCCGTGTGCCATATGCGCCGAGACTCGAGTTCAGTTTTCTGAGCATATGTTGCCAACGGTTATGCCCGACAGGCCGTGGCAGCACATTGGCATCTATCTGTTTCAACTTTGGGCGCGATTACATCCTGATTGCTGATTATTATTCCAGGTTTCCCGAAGTAGTCTCTTTAGGGTCCACCACCGCACCAACAGTCATCTCTGCGATCAAGAGCTGCATTGCGCATTTTGGCATAGCAGACATTTTCCAGACCGAACGCCGACCGCAATTTGCATCAAACCAATTCGCAGAGTTTGCGCGGTCATGCGGCTACTGTCACGAGACCAGCAGCAGGAGGTACTCCTCCAGCAATGGTGAAGCAGAGAGCGTGGTGTGCACGGTGAAGGACGTGCTCTTCAATGGCACTGATCCCTACCTCGCCCAGTCCCAACGACATTTCAACGGCTCAAGTCCCGATAGGAAGGGAATTACAGTCTCCCGAGACTGCCGAGTGAACTAGTGCCATCATTACCATGCCACGCGAGTTTCAGGGAAAATGACTCGTGGAACAAGGTATGGCCTACAAGCGATGACCTACAATCGCCATCATGCTTCAAGTCTACTGGCCCTCCTGAGTCCCAGAGGCTACGTATGGATCACCGATACATGCTGCAATGGCGAAGTACTCTCACAGGCTCGGCGTCCACGGTCCTACTTGTTCCCACCTCCAGAGGCATCCTTCAGCGTAATCGTGGACACCTGCTACTTTATTCATTGCGAGCGACCCCAGCTCAACTGGCAGCTTATCCACCTGCCCCTCCCGAGATCATGCAGCCTGCACCTCGAGAAGATTTAACGCAGCCAAAAGTAGCGCTGCAGGAAATGTTGACACAGACTTGCGGTAGTCGCATAATGAAAGTCCACAGCGACGGTTGAGCTTCTAGGGACCTATTCTTGGATTGCAGCGCGAAGTGACATAGACAGAGACTAGAAGCAGACAGGACGAGCGCTCGTCCTGTCTGCTTCTAGTCTCTGTCTGTGTCACTTCGCTCTACAACCCAAGAATATGTTACAGTACCAACTTGCCGAACTCTGTATCGTTTTGCATTCTAGGGACCTGCCCCAAAAAATGTGGAAACGAGGGATGTAGAGGTGACCACATGCATGCCTTGCAGCAAATGGTCATAAGGTGGTGCTACAATCCACGGAAAGCGCCAGGTATATAATGGGCTTTGGGGAGAGGGAATAAGGATTTTGTTTTTTGGTGTCACCTGCCAGTGTTCCCCCTCGTCCCCCGGCTCCTGCACTGAAAAGGGTGTTGTATTTTTCATCTAATAAAAAAAGAAAATTTGTCTATTATGTCAGAGATTAGTTTACATTGCTGTAAGAAACAATGTTGTGTCAGCTTCTCCTCTACTGCTGTCGTCCTGTGTATTTTTATGACTTTTAAGATGTATATTATTTGAGGTATTCAAGAAGGGGCAACAGCCACAGCGAGTAGTCATCTTATCTAGCCCATAATGGGTGAGACAAATCGTAACAGGTACTTTGGATTTTATGCCTAATAATCCTGACTTAGTGCCTTCTGTTCATTATTCAGAAGGGTTAAGTGACCACCATGTGATACACTATAATTGTTCCCTTCAGTCGAAGCAACGAATGTCTTCAAGAAAAATAATTTGTAATTAGGCCAGAGCAAGTTATGGCGCCATTATTGCTCTACCTGAAATTTTCACTGAAAACTGTCAATATCGGAATCGTTACGTAGGAGTGTCGATGTGAACTGGGCAATTTTCAAAAATAAGATATTGTCCCGTATTCATAAATACGTGCCGACTCGCTCTATTCATGCTGCTTTTCACTCTCCTTGGTTCAGGTCATCACTCCTTCGTTTACGAAATAAAAGAAGTGCTCAGTATGTGTCTACCGCGTGTCACACAATCAGGGAAGGAGGGGAGCGCGATGGCTTTCAGAAAATTACTAAAAAACATTCCTGATGTCACAGTGCTGCTCCGACACCCGACACATGAACGCCGAGAACGAATGCATTGTTGCCATGCAATAGCCTTTACCACCACCCAACCCATGCAGATCTAGTAGTAGGGTGTGCAGGGTCTGACTACGGTAAAGTGAAGCCATATTGAATGGGAACAATGCTTCATTCTGGTAGTCTGGGGTCGAAAGTACTTTAGCTTCAATATCCATTTTCCACACATTTGCAATGACTTAAACAACTAGTAAAATGTATTAGCAATAACTTTGCGCTCCACTCTCACAGAAGTGTTGGAACAGTTTGGACGGCGAAACGTGCGTCGTTCAAACTGTTGAACAGTTCTGTAAAAGGTGAGTACAGAGTTCTCGCTAACAAATGATGTGCACCAGCTTTGAACAACATGAGGAAGCAGTTGCTAGAACAAGACTGTGCTCAGTGCCCGTACGGGGCGTCTGTATATTTCGCAAAATTGTTTGTGGGCCCAACTGCCCATACTTGACCGTGGTAGTCCTACCTACTCATACCTTTGCAAGCACAAGCATGCGGTCGTGCGCACGGAAAACAGTCTGAAGAAGCGCTCCATTATTGCAGACGACAATCGAAGCTGCGTTTTCTACATGTGCTCACTGATACCCTGACGTCCAGAGTGAGCTAATCATGGGAACTATATATACATCGCATAGGGATATTGCCGCACTCCCGTCAGTGCTTTCTCACGAGCCCAGCTTGTTCTGTAAATGAGGTGACACGTTGAATGTCCGCCACATGATATCTTGAAATGCTCCTTGCCGTTCTATTTCGGCCTTTCTTCAGCCATGCAGCAGGGTTATTATCACGGGTAAAAATGCTCAGTTGGTCCAACAAACAGTTTGCTAAATATTCGAGCGTCGACTGCCTTGGAAGACACCCTCCGACACACCCTCCTACAAACACGCAAAAAGAAAGAAGAAAAAAAAAAGGAAGAAAACTTGCCGAGAGACCCGTCTGTGCAACTATTTCAATAATTAGATGGGAATGATTCCTCGCTCTACCGACTAGAATTGAGAAGGCCGCTGACACGCATCACGTTTTCTTATTAGTTCTCGAAAAGGACAAAAATACGTTAACCGACGAATACGATACTCCATAATGCGATATTTGAGCGCATCTCTATACACGTTATCATTTCGCGTGTCAATGTTTTGTATTATGATTATATAGGTACATGGTTTATATTAGGAAGAGAACGCTGTCAGTAGCGTGCTTTGTTTTCGTACAGAAGGCACGCGCTACTCTGGCGCCATATCGTAGCCATCGTCGCCGCACAGCCCGTCTTGCGCGGGCTATACATAGAGAAGATAAAAGAAGATCATCTATAAAGAACATAACTACGCGAGATACTAACAACTGAAGACTCAACATCAAAGTGCGTAAGCTTGATAACAAGGAGTGCGTGGCTCAGTACCTCAAAAGCTTTGCTGAGGTCACAGTAAGGGCTATCAGCGTGCCCTCTCTCAAGTAGCGGCGCGTCATGATACTTGCTAGACTTTCCAGACAGAGAGAATTGCATGCTCATGCGGAATCAAGTAGATATTCACACTAAACAATATGCAGAAACCATAGACTACTGAATAATCGGCACGCCAACGATACGAGTGGTCGTTTTGTTATTGCAGAACTGTAATTTATTCATTCACCTTTTTAACCGCCGTAGTTGCTTTGTGGATATGGCGTTGGGCTGTTAAGTACGAGGTCGCGGTATCGCATCCCGGCCACGGAGGCCGCGTGTCGATTCGGGCGAAATGCGAAAACACCTGCGTACTTACATTTAGGCGCAAGTTAAAGAACCCTATAGGTGATCCAAATTATTCCAGGGTGACCCAGAACGGCGTGCTTCAGATCGTGATTTTGGCGCGTAAAAATCCATAATCTATTCATTAATTCACCTTAAATTAATGTTCATCTATAGTGCCTATTTTTAGAACAGCACAGAATCACTCTATTCACGGGAAACGTTCTTTAGGAACTCAATAGTAAATAACTCCTTAATGTGACAGAGAGACAAAAGGCAATACTTTGAAATATGTCACGTACCGCAGTTACATGCCGGCATTGTCCTTTCGGCATAAAATTCAAGGAATGTTTTTATTAAAGTGGCATCGTATTTTGTGCACAGATACCTACACACTTGGCGAAAAGGTAGTAGAAAGGTAGTAACGAGTCCAGTAACTTTCGCAGTCATTACTGCATTTTCACTAGCTGTTTACTATTTTTTTAGAAGTCAGACTTAGTTAAGTGACGCAGTCACTACGTTTCACAGACAGTTCCTAGCCTTTTACTACCTAATTACTAACGTAAGATATCCACAAGCGCACGACGGTCAAGTCAGTATTTGCAACTAGCCCCTCTTAGCCGCGATTTATTAGGCTGTGTAGTAACAATCATAATGCGACATTTACATTAGATTTGCATATGACTATAGTTTCTTTAGATAAGTTGGATTCTTATACGCGTTCCCTCGTAGAGTACGCATGTACAGACGGTAAGTTAAACGAATCTATGCTAACTTTGTGTAGTTATCCAAACACATTGGTGTTGACTGGTACAACCTGTACTCTTAACTTGTACGGCTATACCGTGTGTCCCAGCTAACGTTAGCGAAGCCATTCAAATAAATAAAAGATGTATAAAAAACACAGTGCAAGACACGATTATACATAAGACCTACGTTGTTCGGTCGTCAGAGGTCTGACGACCGAACACCGTAGATGTAAAGATTGTATCTTGCACCATTCTTTTTAAAAGCGATTCTTTCTTTAAATGGCTTGGCTAACGTTGGCTGGGACACCCGGTATACTATACCAATACACTATACTATATACTATAACCATGAGGTTCTTGTCAAACATATGTCACGTAGTGTACAGGTGCTCATTTTTAAGTATTACGTAATTTGTTTACAGTGGCCTTGAGCTGTATTGTTCGAAGAGGCTGACATTACTAGCACGAGAAATCGAAACACATGTTCAACTACTTAAGGAAATTTCAGTAATGAAATTCTTAATTAATTACTTTACGGCACATATATAAATTTACAAATTGTAGCCGCTGAGTTTGCTAGGTGTATCCACTTGGAATTAATTTCCAGAATGGCACCAGTGTAGAGATATGCGCCATCAAAGTCGCCGCCGAAACGTACCGTTCCACTTTTCTAACAAAACGCTTTTTTATGTCTTGAAGAGCTAAGGTAACTGGAATGCCCATGTATTTTGTCCCACACTTCGAGAGATATATCGAAACTGGCGTCCTCTTGGAAATTAATTTCAAGTGGATAGCTCTTGCAAACTAACCGGCTACGATCGTAAATTGCATTCTGTGCCGTAAATTAATTAAAGGGCCCCTGAAACGGTCCGGACAAATTTTGTAGATGCCTAGGGTACAGCTAAAGTTAATCATTCGCACCACAACTTGTGTGAAGCGTCTCATGTTAAGAGAGCTACGGATGATCACAAGTTACCCTCCTCCATGGCCATGCATTTTCTCCTCAACTCGTTCGCCGAGTGATCGGGGCTAAGCTCCGTCTTCACTGGCTTTGCGTCACGATGGCACGTCGTGTCGTCGACTTCCGGTTCTCTAGGAGCGAGCGAGCGAAGCCTCTCCAACCTCTCCGGCAGCTGCTTGACAGTCGACCCCAAGCGAGAGCTATCGAAGCGGCGTGCGTTGCGAGCATTTTGTCTCAGCGCCGAACGTGTCTGGTATTCCGGTAACCACAGGCGAGCTGGGCGTTTCGACGCATGGCTGGAGGCAAAAATTCAAGCTGATGAAGGAACTTTAGCGTAGACGTACGTGAGCGGCCTCATCGGTCTGCACGGTCCAGCCACCTGTTGGGGTAGAGCTTAAGCAGCCAAACAAAGCGCTAAAGTTGATCTAAGCAAGTGTAAAACACTTTAAACAATTTCAAAAACAACGTGTTGATGATTACACACCTGCGAAAAATTTACGCCACCAGGAAAGAAGAATACATTTCGTTACTGCTACTTGTGCGGTTGAGCTCTGTGCCATCAGGTGGCTGCACCGTGCAGACCACACACATTTGCGCTTCTGCTCATCCCGTAGAACGACACGGTCAAACGGCCAGGCCCTGTGCCCTTGCGCTTGCGTTTACCCGAATACCGAACTCGCGAAAGGCTATTGCGGTAGTAATTCTCCGGTGTAAAGTGACGGCCGCGAACGCGCATATCCTAGCGCCGGTCGGATAGCGGCAGTGCGATGCGCTGCAACCAGTCCGCTCATCTGCTGCCTTGCAGAGGAACACGATGTCGCCGCTTGACATACTGCCAATCGCTACGTTTGCAGCGCACAACGCAACAAAGTCGAATCAAGTCGAGTCATGGTGCTCGTGAAAAGACTGAGACTGACTCTGATCGCGGAGCTCTCGTCGAAATGTAGCAGGTTGTAAGACAAGCCGACGACGCTTGCTGTGTGCCGAAAGTGCTTAAGTGTAGTCAGAAATTGTTCTTGTGCGTTCTCTTTCTGTTACTTTATTTTTATAGAAACAAATTAACTAAAATTCCAACTATTACGAACAGCATTTGTTAACCATAAATTTCGAAAAATTATTGATGACGTGCCCTAGGCTGCCAATCGGATAGCTCGCTCTACTAACGTAATTGGGGTAAATGACGTCAAATGGGAATGGGAGGGGCGGCTTAAAATTCAGCCGAGCGATGTGCTGCAATCGGCAGCGACGCACATTTTTAAAACCTTATAATAAATTTTAGGAGTGCAACCTTTTAGAACAGGTAATTTAGTCTAATCTAGTCTCATATCTTGAATCAAATGACTTTTTACCTCCTGCAAACATGGATTCCGGAAAAACTATTTCTGTAAAACACAGCTTCTGTTATTTACTAATCCCATCGCAGCAGCTCGAGACCGAGGCTCCTTTCATCATGGTGTTTTTCTTGACTTTTCTGATGAGGTATAAAGTACCTGATCAACTACTAAAAATCAGCACTTTGAAAATTGACGCGAACATCCTCAAATGGATCGAATGCTTTTTATCTAACCGAACCCAATATGTTATCGCAAACAATCACGCATCCTCTCGTTGTTCTGTTGAATCTGGCGTCCCTCAAGGTTCCGTTTTAGGTCCACTACTATTCCTGATCTATATAAATGATCTTCCAGATAACATTAACTCTAGTATAAAGCTATTTGCAGACTGCGTTATCCATCGCGAAATAAATAACCCTAATGGTACACTTGCCCTTCAATCTGACCTAAACAAGGTATCTGAATGGTGCAATAAATGGTTAATGACCCTTAACATCAGGAACTGCAAGTACATGACATTTTCGCGATGCACTAATGCCTCATTGTCTTCAGAATACAGAATTAATGGCATCGGACTGGGGCGCGTGTCTGCCTACAAGTATCTCGGTGTCTACATATCTGGTGACTTGTCATGGCATACTGACATTGACTACCTCATAGGTAAAGCAAATCGCACTCTCTGTTATTTCCGGCGCAATTTTTTCCAAGCTTCACAGCGCCTAAAATTACTGCTTTGCAAAACTTTCGTTCGTCCGAAACTCGAATACGCGTGTGCAGTTTGGGATTCGGCTCACCCCACTCACATTCAATCCATAGAATCCCTGCACAATCGATCAGCCCGTTTTATTATGTCGAACTATTCACGTACCGCTAGTGTATCGCAGATGAAATCGTCACTTTACCTTCCTAACCTTCAAGCTCGGCGCAACATCTCGCGCCTTTGTTTATTCCACAAAGTTTTCCATCACCGTTCATTGAATCAGCAACTCATTTCGCAGCCAGTGTACTTATCCTCCCGTGTCGATCACAGCAATAAGGTTGCTGTTCCTCTTTGTCGCACTGACATGTTCCTGCATTCTTTTATGCTGAGAACCTGTTCGCAGTGGAACCGCCTTCCCCCTTCTGTCGCCACCTTAGGCGATGCATAATCATTCAAGACCGTTGTAACAAATAATCTTTTAAAATGAGTGGAATTTTGTGGTTTTCTCTTATTTTTACTTTGCTGCTCTTACCGTCTGTTTTATCCTTGTCCTTATAGGCTTGAATGTTTTTTGTTTGTAAAACATATACCCACCCCCTCTGTAATCCCTATTGGGCCCTGGATATGATAATAATAAAATAAAATTTCACGCCTTAGGCGGAGCACTTAGATGCGTCAACTAATGATGATAAGGACCTACTCTAACGACTCGACACGTTTGTACAATATCGTCAAAATCGTTTCAGGGCCCCTATAAATGAGTTAATTTTTGTTAGTTGGTAAAACGTGTTTAGATTTTTCGTGCTAATAATGTCCGCCTCTTCAAATAGTACAACTCAAGGACAATAATTATGCTGTCTGCCATCGACGACATTTAAAAATTCCGTCAAACCATAAATGCGACCACCCCGTGTATAACTCAATAGTGTGGCAATGCGGTTCTCTCTTATTTTTCCTTGTAGGCGTTTATGCTTTTACGACAGAAGCGACCTACTTATTTGTGGGCTGTGTAAGAGCCACATGTAACCCAAACAGGGACCAGTACTAGCTTATTTGGGTACAATGCCATACCGGTGCCATTCCTACGTACAATTACTGAGATCTTGTTAAAATCTTAATACCTGTGTTAATCGTATATGCACCAAATTTTTGGGATAATAAATGCTACTAACAGCGCCGTACTACCTATGGTTACTAAAGAAACTAGTGCCTTTTGCGACAAGCCGTTACTATAGCGTTTGGTTAGTAAGTGGCGCTACCTTTTCTTCTACGTGTGTTCCTACCGCCTGCGGTGACTTACCGGCCACGGCGTTTTGCGGTTGAGAAAAGTGCCGCGGATACGCTTCCCACTCATGGCGCCGCGTTCAGATAGGAGTGCAATGCAGATGCAAAGGATAGGAGCGCATATTCTCGGCTCTTGGAAACGAGGTATGGTCGATTACTAACAAGGAGGCATGTATAGTACTAGGGTGTCAAAATTTTCCTCTGAGATATTAATAACGACGCTGTAGTAGCACCTAATAGAGAAAGCAAAACATTAAAGCAAATACAGCGAGGCTATCCAGAGGATATTTCCTGTTGGGAAAAAGAAGCATACATAAAACTGGCAGTGGTAGTAAAAGCTCATAAAGGCCTTAGTAAACGAAGGTAGTAATGGCACCAACAGGTGCCATTTACTACCACAGGGTGCACGTAGTGGACAATACATTCAGTTCATAAGCGGCGAAGTCATGGTAAAACATGATTAGATCACTTCTGTATACACGAATAACCAGGTAACAAATTTAAAAAGACGTGTGCGAATCTTATACGATCTAGAAAAATGTTTAGGCGTAGCTTTCAATGGTGTTTGAGACAAGCGGTGGTCTTTCATGGCGCTTTAACGTTCGTACTGCAACATACAAAGCCCACGCATGGCGCCGATTCAATGATGATTATATGACGACGATGGAACGACCGTGACGGCGCGACCATGGTTGTCTGACAAGGATGCAATGGCGACGACAGCATTACGTCGTCATATTGACAGCAGTATTGGCGGGAAGGACCTAGGGAGTCGCCATCTGTCGGAAGCGCCTCGCTTGCGTAGTATGAAACGCGGCGCGCTCCTCATAAGCTTGGCTGTCGGTGCTCAATAAAAACACCACGCGGCAGCCCTCCTGAACATTTCTGCAAGTATTCTCGAAACGAGCGAAGCTTTTACTGTCAAAATGATAACCTTGGGCTAACAGAAAGCACGGGATGGTATACAAACGCTATCTCTTTACCGAATACGTACAGCGAATGCCCACTGCGCGCGGTCGCCATGATGGAGTCCCCCGAACCGGCTCTTTGCGCTAAAGCAGGCAATCGGCTGAGAGCAAACTATGTGAAATATGTTCTTGTAGTGGGCTGTCTGTGTAACCAAATGGAGCATAACAGAACGAAGCCTCAATGCAGTGATCGCACGGGTTCGTAGCGACCGACTGTGTGTCTGCATGCGTGTGCGCGTACAGAGTTTCGCTTTCGCTCCGAGCACGTTTGCGCACCCTGGCGTGAGCGTCAGGCCGCCGCATATGAGCATTTGACCGTACACAAACAACGAATGTTGCGTGGACGCTATCACAGCTGTTCAAAAATAATTTCGTTATAACTAGGGACTACGACGCCTACGGCGACTTTTTATATGCTGTCGGGACGATTCAATCTTTTTTTCCTTTCTCCTAAATTTTTGCACGTTTCAATATTCTCAAGGTGCATCAGAAGAAGAAGAACAAGAAGAAACTTTATCAAGCTGTATATTTATAGGTCTTCTCAGCGAGCAACTTCCTGCTTCATTATACATAACCATGACACACAACCATGGCACACAACCATGAGCATGCGCCGTGCCTTTTTCTAATGTGCTTAACCATTCCTTTCCATTCCAGTAAACTTGCCAGCATCTAGCACCAACAAGTTCATAGACCAGAACTTCATGACATTAGCTGGGCAGCGCGCGCGGGCGAGCGTCCCAGTGCGGAATTTCTGCTAGTTACCGAACATTACAGCCCCGACGCCATAGCAATAATCTTCCTCGCAGAAGTGCTTGCTACACACCCGAGTTGTAGCCGACGGCTGCTTCGCATCCAAGCTTCACGCAGCTTCCTGTCCTGTGGGTGCGTGTGAAGGCTGCACCGGGCTCCATTGCGTACGTCCGGCACTGCGGCACCGAGCAGTAACCTACCATGTTGGACGTCTTCAAAGGCAGTCACTATCTATTATAGTGCTTTCAAGTGTTGTCAAGCAGGCAGCCGAAGTGGGAAAATCTCCCTACTTAGTCAGACCCACAGCACAGGTTGGACGTTAAACTTTCGTTTTCAGCTTGCTTCGGCGCTTCCCAAGCAGCCAACGCGACGTCTGTGTCCTCGTGATCCTTCACACTCCGTCATGCCGACGGCAGCGCCATGTTTTCCAGTAGTGCAGCTCACCCCCAATAATGTCGACTGCACCCGGACTACTTGCGACATGAATGTCCAACGAAAATATTCAATAGTGGACATTTCGTCTCGGTCAGACATTTCGCCACGCCGTAATCTAGCAACATTGGCCACCCATGTCATGGGGAATTAAAGGATTGTATTTTTTGACAACTGCTACTCCAGGAGGCCACATTAACTGGGAAGAATTCACGCCTCAGGAGCACGGAGAAAAGAAACTAGAGGAGGGAGCCTACCACAACGCGGTTGAAGCCGAAATCTACTGGGCCAGTGGTGGGCGAACACGTGCCCAACAACGCTTGCCGCCTCGTTCGCAGAATAGCAAACCGGCACTGAGGAATGAAGTAAAACAATCTCCTCAGGCTTATCAATGCCTTCGTACTATGTCACTTTACGTACACAATTTCTATGCACAACTGGCTCAGAACGAAGCGAGACAAGCTCAAAGTTCTCATCCGCAAAGTGGTCAAGAGGGCTCGCGGGCTACCCATCAGGACCCATACCGAGGATCTCCTCAAGCTGGGGGTGCATAACACTGCCGAGGAGATTGCCGAAGCCCAAGAACACGCGCACCTCACTGGCCTGAGCACCGCAGCGGCAGGTAAACACATCCTCGAAGAGCTGGGTTACCAACCTGCGCGATTCCCGATAGTCAGTAGCCCGATCCCTAGGTGCATTCGAGACAAGTTCGAAGTGGCTCCTGGGCTCCAAAACGTCCATCCCGTCCATAACGAAGGCAGACGCAAGGCCAGAGCAGCTGCCATCCTCAAACAGATCAAGCAACGAGACATTAGAGCAAGCTTCGTCGACGCCGCGGAGTACAGCGATGGGAAGACCTTTGCCATCGTTGTGGTCGACTCCAGCGGCACGATTTCCAATTGCGCCTCCATTCGCACTTCAGACCCCGGAGTCGCCGGGCAAACCGCCATGGCCCTCGCCCTGCTAGACGGTCGTGGCTCCGAGATATATAGCGATTCCAAAACGGCAGTTAGGGCTTTTCAGAAGGGTTGCATCGCCAAGCAAGCTGCTCGTCTTCTTAGCAGCTCGAGTCGATATGCTGTCATGCATCATTCAATCCACTGGTGTCCAGCTCACGTAGGGTCGGTCGAGGGTGCTCCCCCGAACCTCAATGACTCTGCTCACGAGGCTGCGCGTGACCTCACCGACCGCGCTTCCTCTGCAAGAAGCACCTACTCCCTTCCTCCCTACGGCCACAGGCGCGCTCCCGCTACTCACAACGAGATTATTAAATTCTTGTACATGTCTAGAAGGGTCTTTCCACCCCTCACCCCAAGTTGAATAGGGCGCAAGCCGTTTCGCTTAGGCTTCTGCCGACCAGTACGTATCCGTGTCTGTCCGTTCTCCATGAGGCTTACCCGGACGTGTATCGCGACGACGCCTGCCCCTCCTGCGGGCAGACCTCCACTCTAGCGCACATACTGTGGGAGTGCGGGTCGACATACCCCAAGTTCATCAAGGAGGAGTGGGACTCGCTTCTGCGTAGCCCCGCTCTAGAAAAGCAAATCCTGGCTGTCCGGCGCGCCCGCGACCGGGCCGGTGGGCTAGACCTGCCGGTCCCGACGTGGGACTAGCCGGGTGTGCGACGAGTTCGCGTCCTCGCCGGACGTGCAATAAAGGTTTCTTCACTCACTCACTCACTCACAACACGTGAGTGCACGTCAAAGTGCGCGGTTGATTTTAGTGTTCCCGGTTGACAGGCAGAGCCACGGCAAGGCAGCTGAACAAGCGCGCTCCAAATAAAAACTACTGGCATTGCTACTGGTAACCAAACGTCTCAGAAAATCTCAACTCTTGCTCCGTGATCTCGGCGCAAGAGCTCAAGTGTTGGACCACCACTGTGGCTTCACGGAGCGTTCGATTGCCAAGGCTGGCTGCGTGACGTAATGCTCCGTCCAATATTTTCCTTGCTCCATGCTCAGGAGGGTGCCTGAGATAACAAAGCGGACGCCGCAGTATCTCCAGGGCAGCCAAGGGGCCGCGGGGGGATCGAAGTTGGAAGATGGGAGGTCCGTGAATTATGGGCCGCAGAGGCTGGAGCGTGTCAGATGGTGTTCGCATGCAAAATTGTCTGTCCACGACAGCGGACCGCCTTTCCTCTAACATCCCCGGCACCTGCAGTCCTCGGCGAACCCCAAACCCCGCATGCATGACGTATGATGTCCCCATTTCCCCTTTGATGTCCTGAAGGGGCCGCTATGGTGTATTGAATAATGACAAATTGTTTCACTTATTGCTTTTGCAAGTTCTCAATTTTCTCGCGGCATAGTTGAGGGGACTGTCCGAATGCACTGGCAGCTCGGTTTGCGAGCAAACACACGATGCCGGATTATGGATGCCCAAGACGATGCCCTACCAGCGAATACTCTCGATGACAGCAGCATTTGCTTTTGTAGCTGGACATTCTTTCTCGCTGGCCATGTGAACCGTTCGGAGAATGCAATGATTGGTATATACTACGCAATATGTGCCGGTGCTCACCAGTACACTTGGTGCTGGTGAGCACCTATGCAATTGAATTACTAAACAAGGTTATAGACCTAAATTAGTATAACGAACACTCTGCGCAGACGGGCTCCAAGAAGCAAGACTGAACTGTTAATCCAATGTAATGAAAGAGAATAAGGTTCATCTAAGTGTCGCAGTATGAGAGCACCACATCACAGCATAATAGATAAAGGCGAGGCAACAGCTTTTACCAACTTGACCTCCGTGCATGCAGTAGGGTGGACACCACGTCACATTCACCTCGAGTACCATGATGCGCTTGACGCCAGGCAAAACTGCAGTTTTCCCTGTGTATCTTTCGTTAGTAATGAAACAGCTAGTAAGCGGCTAGTCCATCCATCTCCGTTCGTCTGCCTTTGAAGTGAGCTGGGAAGATTTTTCGAAGAATCAGCTCTGCCATGCAAGAAATCTCCGTAGCAAGTCATACCCTCGCAAGCACATGCAGAGCGTGTATGCACCCAGCTCATTCCTTTAATATGTGTGCGGTAGAGACTTAAAGCCACAATGAAAGAAGGTGCAATGAATTGTGCAAGCTCTGGCAGGCGAACGGACCAGACTGAACTGGCCTACGCGACCGGATACAGCGCCAGTGCTTCTTCCGCGTAACGGAGTACCCGTCTCCAGAATATACAGGACTGCTCCTCGAAGACAGGTCAGTGCAGCTATGGAAGGCCTGAAGGTGCTGTTGGGAGAACTGAACCACAATCAACTGCTGCCTGCGATTCAGGGTCAGTTGAATGAGCTTACAGAGCAAATCAGAAACCAGCAAGCCAGGTTCGCCGAGACCATTAGTGAGCTTGGAGCACCCGAGGAACATTTAAAGGTAGACGCTTGGCTCAAATCACGGCCATGATTTCTTCGAGGGTGTCGAACCAGCTGCCTTATGTGTCGTCCGCCGGCATAATCCGGCAGAGGACACTAGCATGTCGTCGCTGCTGCCGCTGCGCCCGGAGAGAAGGCGTTGATACTTAGAAAATGGGAACACTTCGCCATCCTGTCACCCAGTGCTCAAGAACACTTGCGGCAAACTTCCCCGCAGCCTGGGGACCGCTGTGTCGTTGCGCGTTTCGCGAGCCCCACTGAACGTTGGCTGTTCGCATTCAATTAGTGCGCTGTTGACGACACACAGGCGGACTGAAGCATTTGGGAGCTACGGTTATGTCCTGCCCTCGGGAATGGTGACGCAACTGTTCTGTGGCAGGGAGAACGGAGAAAGTTTGCTCTTAAAACGGTGCTGTACATGAGGGATACGTGCTTTACGGTCGTCTGCAAGCACGGCAGCACTATTAATTCTGATCTCGCAATGCAAATTCAGTTTTACAGGGATGTTGGTGGTCTCGCAGTGTTTGCCGCCTATTTGGTGCGTGAGGGTGTTGGATAGGATACAACTGAGAAGCCTTTGATCGTCTTCCTTTCGCGAGCCTTGTTGCGGTAAGCACGATAAGGACACGTTGGCACATTTTGACCTCGCATTGCGGTAAGAATTTCATTCCCTGAAAAATGGTTTTCTTCAAGATGTAAATATTAAGTTCGAGATTGAGCTCGCAGATAAGTAGGGATACAGGAGCGCCTAATATTCGTCCTCATCCTCCTTGCCAGTTCCTCTGTGTCTATAAGCTTAGTGAAGTTTTGGCGACTCTTCTCCTGAATAAAGTAAGCGCTGCGAAATTTCTTTTTTCGAATTGTTATGCTTGTTAGCCAAATTACTCAAAGTATTTCTGCAAGCGTTAACGTATCGTTTCAAGGCTTTATTAGCTCTACATTTTATTTATGTATTGTGCTCCTACAGAAGCCTCGCCCCCCCCCCTCTTTCCACCCGCGGTTTTTAACCTTGCGGCTTCCACCTCGATGTTTTTTCATCTATTAATTCCGTGTGGTTGCTAAAAAGGTTGATTTCAAGGCGACGTTGGTGTTTGATACTAAGATGCTCTACTACACACTGATCTCGATCCAAAATGGCCAGACAAACTGTTTTAACGTTCGAAGTGTTAAGGCCTTCGCTTAGGACATTAAACCCTATTTTCTATTTTAGGCAAACTTTGTGTTTCACCGGTGATTAACAGTGTATTCAATAACGCTAATATAACCCCGATGAGAACACTTAGTGCTTTCATAAAGCCTTTACTGTTTTCATAACAGCTCGGTTTGTCAGATAATAGAGAGGTTTAGAATAGGGGCTCCAAAATAGGGGCTCCCCAACGAGCTTTACCGGCGTTAGCGTTGGAGAACACCGGAGTGAAGACCTTTAGAATAGGTCTTTGCAATTGCGAATGGCGTCTTGCGCTTGTAGACCCACTACGGTGTGAAAGAAAAGTTATTATAAATGTTAAAATGAAATATACCATTTAAAGATAAGAAAACCAATTTTGATTTTCCTGTTCTCGCGTTTATTTGCAATTTAGAGGTTATTCTATTGTCCTCAACAAATTTGTTGTGTTTAGTTTTAAGTAACCAACCTTACGTGCCTTCACCAGCCAAGTTAATCCACAAGCTCATACTCGCGCCCGTGCTCAGAGTGCCAGTCGTGCTTCCTGACGTGTTTTTGACGTAAAGTTCAGAGTTTGCCTTCACCATTCACACCGAAAGTGAGTCAATCGCGCGTAGGTGTTCTTTTTGAGCACCTACTTTATCTAGATCTCAGCTGGAGTGATCTGGAAGACACTTTCTTTGGACATCGACAGCGCACACCCCGGCCGTATAAGTCAAAAAGATCGGCAGAAAGATTGAAAAAGAACCATTCTATGGACCATTTGGTTTTATAAGTAATATTCTACTTGAGGCACTTCAGCAATGAAATTTCGCTCTTAGTCCTCTTTGTGAAAATATTTCTTGGGTGCCTACCGAGTGCTGAAAAGAGTTGCTTATGTTGTAAGTATCCTGGGACACAGCGACCTTTACAGCAGGCTTGAGCACTTGGTGCAGGGCTCTACGGCAACCCTGCATACCCACTGCGTCCACTGCTGATGAGCCCATATGCCGGCTCTTCTCAGAGAGAGACAAAGCAAAGGCTTAATTCCGCCATGAGTGCAGTCCGCCAGGCCGTAGAATGGGGGTTCGGCAAGGCTGTTGGACTGTTTGCGTTTTTTTTACTTTAAAAAAATCAAAAGATTCTTCACAAAATGTACCGAAGATGTACAAACTAGGCACAATCCTCACAAACTGCCATACAAGTTTGTATGGCAGTTAAGTTTCGATATTTTCTGACTCAAAGCTGCCATCTCTGCCAGAATATCTGGTTCCTGTCACTGCATGAGATCCTCAATCTTCGGATCGGGGATCTCACGTATATGTGTCTTTGGAACTTACATATGCGTAGCCCGTAAGAGCATTTTGGAAAGCACTTTACAATTGTCAAGCAAATATTGGCTCAATTTGAACCACTGAACAGTCTGATATTTGCAGATGCCACGGTTTGTGTGACCTGTTAAAGCAAGCTTTATTTATCTTATATGCAGTACTGGATCAGTTGTAGACCACCAGCATCAGAGCTGTAGCTGTAACGCACGTTCTTGCGAACTAGCTTTATTTTCAAGCATATAGGCATGATGTTACAAGGACAATGACCTCGTATCTTCCCTTGTGAAGAACTAAATGCATCGTAGTAAGCTTCAAGGATGTTTACTTTTGATTTTGCGAAAGCTTGTGTATAACTTCAAGAAGAGCCCTCTGTGTTGCAAGGAATGCCTCCCGAAGTAATTCAAGCATTTAGGCGTGGTGTTGCAAGGATAATGACTTCGTAACTTTCTTTTTTAAGAAATAAATGTATCGTAGTGAGCTTCAAGGATGCCTGTTTTTTACTCTGCAAAAGCTTGCGTATGTCCTCAAGAAGAGCCCTCTGGGTTCCAAGGGATGCCTCCCGTTCTGCCCTGCGCTCGTGCATTTCTGTTTCATGCTGCTTCTACTGTCTTGCAAGTTCTTCAGTCCGCAGCTGCCGGTCTCCGTCGAGCATTCGCTGCTGCCCCTCCCATTCCCGCCTTCTTTACTCCAGTTGGTCCTTTTCCAGACTGAGGCGCTGTTCTGCGAGGGCAATCTTTCGCTCCTCCATGAAGCACTCCGTGGCTCTCGCTGATTTCTCGTATTGTAGCCTTCTTTCAAAGAAAGCCAGGTTGCCCCCCTTCCGTAGCTCTTTTCACACCTGTAAATAAAGATCAAATGAGACAGGTACAGTTAAAATGCGGCTTGTAAATAGGCAATGACAAACTACTCCACACAATATTTGTATTTTACATGTGGCCCAACTACACACAGCGTATACTTGGCTTGCCTTCCCCGCAGCGACGTTCAGGGTCAGGCTGTGCGCTTGGATGCTTAGGAGAGTTGCTGCGGGTGGGCGCATCGAAGTCTAGTGCAGCTTCATCACCTGGGGTGTACACCTTCGTACATTTGCAGCAACTGTGCTGATGCTGACACAAACAAACGAATTCTGTAAGATTATATTCTGGCTGGCATTACTTCTTTTCGCTGCTAAAAGGCGGTCAAAAGAAGAAATATGAAAGTCATACCACCGCATCTGCTTCTTCCTGCTGCATAATGCAGGCCCGTGAAGGCACCTTACAACCCAGTTTTGTCGGTATACTGTAGTGCTTTAAACATACTTCATGTGTCTTCATGCATGTGTCGTTTCACAAAATGTGTTCACAAAAAGCATGTATCTGCTTGGAGTAGTGCACCATTTGAAATTTGAAGTGAAATATCTTTTAATGTACAGCCAGTAATTGTGATGTTAAAGGGAGCATATTGAGTAGAATATTGCGTCTACATCATAGTTACGTTGTTGCATGGACATACGTTCTTTGTCCCATATGTTTGCATAAGTTGTGATGCTGCACTTTCTCACTAATCCATATTACCTTAGTTGAAATAGATGTTTGTGAACTTGAAATTTGATTTCATTTATTTTCACCTTAAAGGCCCGGAGGCATTACATTATTGTTCTCATGTTAAAAACATTACTAGGTGTCTTTCACTGTAGAGATAGCAACTAAAATGCATCTAGTGTTTTGGGAAGCCCTAGTGCGGAACATTGTATGACAGACACAGAATGATGTATTTTGTAACGCTGACATGCCTTAAATATAGAATTACAATACCCTAATATGATGTTCTAACTTCGAACATGTTTACCACATTGAATCGCTGCTCCGTATACATGTGTAGCTGTGACTGTGTTGCAAATAGCAATCCATCATGGCTGTATCGTGGCACGAACCTATAAATGCAGGGCTTATGCATTTCTCCTTGAACGAAAAAGTACGTTAAACGTTCGCAAACCACGTGCTGAACGCGGGGTTCATGAAGCGCATGGTGCTGTCTTGCAGACACTAAAACCTTACATGTGAGGCCGGCCTCCTCTGAAACGGTGACCGCTGCTCGGTACACCTCGCGTGCGATACCGTGGCAGCACCTCTCGCGACTGAGGCGAGACTACGCTCCGCAGCCGAGATGGAAGGCGGCTGCGGACGCGCACAAGCCACTTTTCGCGCAACAGTGAGCCTGATTTTATGCCCAAACTCATCAGCTGGCAAATCTCCCGCAGGAGACCATCTTTTTCCGAGTATTGCTCTTCACTTCCAGACCTTCGAAGCGAGCGCTATAGATGAATGAAACGAGTAGACACCGAGCCACCGCAAGAAAGAAAAACAAAAGTAGGCGCTGGCGATAACTGTACGGTGGATAGCACTTCCTCGTGTTTGCTCGGTCGTTGCGTCGGTACTGAGCGAGAAGCAGGCCCAGCCTGTCACGGAGTACACGCTGGCTGAAGTCCTTCCCTGTTGCCCTTTTTATGCTTGTAGATAAGCTTGCCCATCCTGCCGGATCGGCAAATGGGTTCACTGCGCCAACCTCGCCCAACAAAGGGACGTCGCCGCCCCACGAAAATCGCGCTCCCGTAGGTGCTGCCGCCTTTGTCGTTGCCATTTCGAAAATGGTCGTCGGAGAAAATGTGTAGTCTTCGGCTAAGGGGCACGCCTCGGCTGCGTTTGCCCTCAAGTTTGGCTTCGCCAGTGGATTCGGCCGTCCCTCCTCGCCTGCTTCCTTCACAGCCGAAGCGTTTCCGTGTTAGGCCTATTAGCCGCAATATCGACAATCGAATTCGGAATCAGCGGCGTCTAATGAATCAATCTTCATTACACACGTAGGTTGAGAGAAAGCGACAATCGTAGTCACTTCCTAGCTTACGAACAGCACGCGTTCGCACGAATCGAGCCCAGTTTGGTGCTAAGTTAGAGCCGTCGTTTCGATGGGTGCCGCCTTGTTTGTTGAAGCAAAGCTTTTGGGGCCGCTATTAGGGCTCCCGCTAAATCGGTGAAATAGCGTTCCCGACGCAAAACCAAAGCGCAGTTTGCGTGTCGCGCATGCGCAGTAGCTTCAACGCCATTCCTTTGGGGCCTCAAAACGTTTGGGGCCCCTATTATAAAACTCTATAATTGGCGTTGGGGGGGGATAACGCCTTGAACACAAAATCACATGTTTAGATCCTTCTAGATGGGGGTCCTGTCTAAATATGAAAACAGCTGATGATGCTGATCAACCTACTTCAGAGCGAAGCTGTTATTACAGCGAAGCTGTTAGCCTTTCGGTGGTCGGCATTTTTCCTGTCGGCGCCCGTTAGCAAAAATGTGGGCCGATCCAGGCGGCAGTGCAGGGGTATGAGCAGTGGCTCATACCCACGTAAGGCAGAGGCTTCAAGCACTCAGCAAAGTGAGCCGAACAGTGCACACATTATTTCGAATCACGCATACAACATACAGAACAGCATACGTTTCAATAAAGAACAAGCACAAAACAAGGAAGAAAATCTCATGATTGATGATAAGGTGTTCGTAATAATAACGCGAAGCACGTAGCATTCCCGCACAGTTTCTCGGTAAAGATTACTGTTGCGCAAGCTTCCGCGCCGATGGCAGCTTGCGACATGGGGAGTGACGTCGCTAACCTTTCGTATATAAAAGAACTATCCTAGCAACTAATGTCAATGCTGTTGCAGCCCCGCTATGGGTGGCGGCTTGCTGTCAAAATTATCACTACCCCCCTAACTACGATTACTCTAAATTACAATTACTACCACTATTCTAAAGCAATAAAGCATTGCGTATACCCCCCAGCAGTTGTAGTGGTGTTTTTCAACAGTTTCGCTATACATCCACTTTCGCAGTGCCGGGATGGTAACACTTTTTTTTTTGCGATTCTATAAGTTTCCACTCACTTACTCTATCAGCACATGTGTCCGAAGATGAGACAAGGCTTGAAAAGCTGCGGAACTTTACGAGAAAGCAGGCGGCAGGGGAAGACAAGAGTATCTGTGCTTTTGTTTATTTGCTTGTTTCAACATTGTGAGCAGCGATGAAGCGATAAACACGTTCCCTCGGGTGTTTTGAGCATAGCTGAACGGTGAGGCCTACAGTTAAAAATAGTGTTCTTCGTGTTTGTCCCGCGTTAAACTTGCGGGGCCTTTATTCCGTGCCTTTCAGGTATTGCAGTTACATCTCACGGTAACCAAGCTTTTTTGTTACACTTTTGACAGGGTTCTTCGGCAGTCGGAGCTATAACGGCCGTTCTTGGAGCTTTTTCCTAGCTACAGCATGGCGATGAGGCAAATACGAGCCGTGCGGAGTATTTCTGAACGCCTGCTTGCTTCTACGGTGCACGGAGATCAATGCACACGGGCGTTTTCGAGTTCCCCCGCTGTCCGAATAATGCCGTATCGTCCGACAATCGAAATCGCGGCCTGAAGCTCATCAGACGAAAGGCCACGCGGTAGTGTCTGCGTGCGGAACTACAGGGTAAGCAAACATATGAAAAGACAGCAGTAGCAACGACGGAAAAGTCTTAACCGCGCGATGAAAAAACGACATGCTCGCCTTTGTTTTGCGCGGACGATTGCTCGCATGTAGACCCGCAGCGTTTCTGTGCAGGTAGGCCATGGGGAGCTGCCACAACCTGCACACGTGCCTTAGAACACGCACTTACAAAGCGAAATATAAGAAAAAGAAGCATGTGCTTGCTGCGGAAAAACTAGGGAAACGATGGAGCATGTTTTATTAAAATGTAAAGATACCTGCCCAGCGGTCGATTTAGGCACCACTGGCCTCCTTGGAGCCCTTGGGTTCAGCGAGAGCTGAGGGAAAGTAAATATGTCCGCAATAGAGATTAGTAAGAGGTGATTGGAAGATTGGTGGAAGTAGGCAAACGACAAAAAAAAAAAAGCGGAGACGTACAGAAACAATGTTCCCAATAGGGGGTCACAAACAAAGTTCGCAATAGTGGGCCACAAAATTTGGTTATGAGAATTGATCCTGTCTTTTTTTTCTTTTTTTTCTTTTTAAACCTAGGTAGAACATAGGGCAGTATAGGAGCAAGAGCTTGGTGGTGCAACCCACCGCCCCATTTCAAAAAGGACGCTCATAACATCCATTCATGTATCCATTACGGGGTCTGTTGAGCAGCTGCGCGTACCACACCATCGTGCCCGAGAGGAACGGACAGTAGAGGACAAGCGCAGACCATCTGATCACTTCAGTGGGCGCCGGCAAACGCCGACAATTTTCCGTCAGCCTCATGTCGTGTACAGTCGAGGTGCTACCAGTGCTTGAAGTCTCCTTTCAGTGGAAGGGGGGGGGGGGGGGGCTCATAGGGCGGCGACCAGTATAGCGTGCGCACACTCACACACGGTCACTATATATATATATATATATATATATATATATATATATATATATATATATATATATATATATATATATATATATATATATATATATAAGCAGTGAAGTGCAAAACGATAGGATCCGTCACAGAAATAGTTCGAAGAACAGAAGCACGTAGAAAAATAACGGGAGTTTACTGACGTTTCAGCTGTCGTTCCGCCTTCATCAAGAGTGTGATTTCAAACACACAGAGCTCAATTTATTCATTTTTCTCCGTAAAAAAAATAAAGAAGATGCGAGAGAAAAAACAAAAATGTGAATACAAATTTCTTCGTACACACAGTGGCATTATGAAAAAAAAAGTACGTAGCCTTTGGCCGCAAGTACGCGTACATTTAGTGGCGTCGTGAATACCAACACGTGTATTGACTCACGTCAAAGTCGAGGAAAACAACCGTGAAGGCTAACTTGCGCGCCCCCATACAGTGCTATTATAAAAAAGAAACAGGTAGCCAGTTTGTGAATAACCCACACGGGAACATTCACACTCGGTCTCACATTCAGTCGTGTCCACGAGGGCAGAATGACGTAGCCAATGGAATGTAGGGGAGACGGGTCACATGTTAACAAGGAGTATGCGAGCGGTCGTAGCTGCCAGGAGAGTGTTTCTTTTGTTCTTTGTTTGAATGTCTGCAACTTTTTTGCGACAACGAAGACGGTCAATATGCTCCCACCTGGTTATTGGACACCTGTACTGTGACCTCCATGACCCCTGGTTGAACGAACTGCGTTCCATACGCATTATTTGCATTATATACAGGGTGTCCCCGCTAACTTGGACCAAGATTTTAAAAATACCCAAGAGCTCTAGGGAAATCTTACCGACGGCATTGTAGCCGTAGTCGTATGTACTTACGGCCAGCATTTTCTTCATCACAAAGTATTATTTAATTAATTACTTTTAATTTGAGAACTCTTTAATTATTGCTTGAATCGCAAACATATCAATTACAAAGTTGTAGGGCACCTTAAGTAACCTCCGAGTCAGCCTTTATTTCGTGCTGAAGCGGTCCTGGTTGTTTTTTCCCAAGAAAAAACAAAAGCCCGGGAAATGCGCTAAATACGAAATAGACGCGCACTCGCAGGCGGCTACTCAAGCGCCTACAAGCAACCATTGAAACACAGCTGCATTCTCTTATAGCCGCATCGTACAAGGCTCCGCAGCTCTTATCAATGCGATAGTGGCGTGTTCTCTTGATACCGCGACCATCACACAGCGTGAAGCCCTGTATCGAGCTGCCGCCGCTAGTAAAGCCGTGTATCCGTGGCTATTCGCTTGGGAGCGCTTGAGTAGCGCCGCACGAGCTATGTTTTCGTATTTTGAATGTTTCGCGCGCTTTTGTTTTTTCTCGGAAAAGCTAACGGGGCAAAGCTGAGCACTAAACAAATGCTTGATTCGGAGGTTATTTGAGATGCCCAACAACTTTGTAATTGATATTTTTGCGATTCAAACAATAATTATAAGGTTCACTAATTAAAAGTGATTGATTAAGTGATACTTCGGCGTGAAGGATACACTGACCGTAAGTACATACGACCACGGCTACTATGCAGTTGGTACGATTTCTCTAGAACTCTTGGGTATATTTAAAATCTTGGTCCAAGTGAGCTGGCACACCCTTATATATATATATATATATATATATATATAAGGGTGTATATATATATACACCCTTATATATATATATATATATATATATATATATATATATATATATATATGAGTGAAGCGATGAATCACTGCAGGATCCGGCAGTGAAACAGGTCAGGAAATAGAAGGACGTATAGAAATATTCACCAATTCACGAGCAGGTAGCTTCACGCTCAGGTGCCTCATGAAACAGCATGCTGTGCCAAAAATCTTAGTCGAACGAGGGTGGTGAGCGTCATGTGTAGTGCTTCGCGGAAAGGCATGCAGCAGGACAATATCTTTCCTGTTGTTGCTCATGTCATATCAACCAATTAATCTTGATTAAATCATTGATAAGAAAAAAACAGAAAGTCCGAATTTGCCTGCACAAGGCCCTACTGGTAATAAAATCACCTCCGGCGCTGGTCGAATGGGTGCCACAGTTCTACAGTGAAGCTGCCGAGAGGAGGGGAGGGGTGGACACGGGACATTAAGCATTTGTTGGGACGCCGGCCAGGCCGTTGTTGGCGTTCCCCACCGCATCTCGCGTGCAGTTGGAGTAGCCATTGCCTCGCGTGCTGCCCGGTCCCATGTCACCTCTGCGTATAGTTAGAACCCCGTGCGTGGAGCTCGAGCGCGTTGCTGAACGTCAATGTGAATCCTTCGCATTCGGGCGATACTGCCAGTTTTTTTTTTCTTTTTTTTATGCTGCGTGCGATTTAAGAAGACGCCACTTATTTTTCCATTGGCAGAAAAGGGTGCATTAAATCGTTTCCGAAATCAAAGTTGGCTGCCGTGCAAGGCACTTTTCCAACCAAGAAACTCTCGTCCGCAAACTACATTGCTCCCTTTAGAGTGCCATTTCTTTAACACTGGCGCCATGAGGAACGCCTGAGAAAGAGGAGGGAGAGGCGCAATCTTTACAATGCCTGCCGACCGGCAATCCCTGCGTAAGCAGACTCCCTATGGAAGTGCAGCCACCTACACAACGCAACGCGGTCCGGTCCAAATGTCCTCGATCGACGTGCATATAACCGTTTTGGCGGCGCTTGTTTTATGCGAGGTCAGCGAACCGCCAATACGCGCGCAAAACTGGTTGTCGCAGCCAGAATGAGTCCCTGTCCTGCTTCGATCAACGCCGGCGAAAGAGGCGTAACTATACTCCTATGCCTTCCCCGCACGTCAGACCCCACTGCGGCTCAGAAAGGGATCACCGCGCAAGGAGCCGAACAACTTTCTACGCTGCGGCAAGCTGTACAGTTCCATTCGGGCCCCTTCGAAGGCGCGCACACGGAGCCCCTAGCGTGGTGAAGCGGGCGAAGACAGCAGGTGGGTCGTTGTTGCCAAAATGACCTGGACGCGTATGATCGGGAAACACCGGGTCCCACATGCGTGACGGAGGCGTCGGTCATTCGGTCGCCTCAGTTTCCTGCACGGTTATGCCTGATATCAGCCGCCCTCGAACATGGGCGTCCGTTCTGCTGTGCGCGGCGACCTGCGACGACTTTCGCGTCTTTTTTCTTTGCATTTGACCACGGTTTCATCCATTCAATTCGCTATGAATAGATAAATTTGCAGATAGCCCACTAAGGAGAGCACGAACATTAGAGTCTGTGAGCTCCCTTAATGCAGAAAATGGCGCTGTCAGTGTTCGTGAAGAGCTAGCTGTTCGAATTCCTGCACGGAGCTTCATCTATGACGGAATGAAACGGGCGCAAACGAAGACATGTCAGCCTCAAATAGGCAGGGGAACAATTTCTTTTTTTTTTTAGAGTAAGAGGCCTTGGCTGCGGGAAGGGCCGGGTGTTTATGTGCTTCAAAACTCTTATATTGGACATCGAGAGAATGAAAGTAAATAATGTAATTACATTTTGTGGTTCTGTGTGCCAATACCACCACCACATGATTGTGAGGCGCGCCCTTGTGGGGCACTCCGGAATAATTTAGACCACGTGCGGTTCGTGAAGATGCATTTAAATCTAAGCACACGAGCGTGCCTGCATTCCGCCCGCATCAGAATGCGGCCGCCGCGGCGTGTCGTGATGGTAAGTTGAGCCTTTTGGACTAACCACAATGCCTCCTTCATACTCGAGTACACAATGCCTGCATTCACACTGGGGCTGCATTCTGCAGGATCCACTACTTTCGGGCATATCACTTTCAATGGATTCCGATTGGCTACACTAGCTGGAGAAAGGCCGGTCGCATTGGACACAACGCCAAGAAAAGGTTATCACCGTCGCCCGACCGCATAAGCTTGCAGCCGTGATTTCCTGCCGCATGGGATCCGGGAAGCGACGAGGGCGGAGGACATTCCCATAAAGTACGCCGCAATATTGCGACACTACCCATTCGAAAGAAAACAATATCTACTACAACATCCAGAATTAGGCAAGGAAGAAACCACCACCCTCCACGGACTACAAACGGATACATATGTCCATGGAATTACCATGCACCGGATTCAGCCCGTACATGCAATTCTTATACTTATGCCGATTCTGTGATGCACCGGACACCCTCCAACACGTGGTGTTGGTGTGCCCACACCGCGAGAAAAGCACTCAAGGTGAAGCGTCAGAATCGCCACAAGCTATCAAGAAAACGAGGATTAGCGAAGTCTTCTGGACTGGTCACCTGCAGCAGCCAACGACTTTCTAGACTGGGAGAGCGAAGAACTAACAGATCCTCGCCGTTTCGCACAATAAAACTTCGTGCCTCCTCCTCCTCCTCCTCAACGCGATGGATCACTTGCGAAAACAGTGTCCGTTAATAGAACTGCTGACAGCGCCGCTTACCACTTTGCTTCTGTTCGGGGCCTGTGGCGCAACGGATAACGCGTCTGACTACGGATCAGAAGATTCCAGGTTCGAATCCTGGCAGGCTCGTATGGATGTTTTACTTTTTTCTTTTTGCTCCTTCCTCATTTTTCTTTTCAAGATGATTTACGATCCGGCCGACTGAATTTCAAACACTGAGAATCATTTTTTTTAATTCGCGATATATAGATTTAGCTGTGGTATCAGTCGAAAACACGTTTCCACTTCACTTGCAGTGCATGAACTAAGGCGCTATAAATGATGAAAATTACTAAATATACTTATTAACGTAGAAAGATATTTTCTACGCTAATAAGTATTTCGTTATTTTACATGTGGAAATTAAGGAAATGTTGTAAGACATGATGCGCCACAATTAAGCGTGAGGTATTAAAAACAAGCAAACGAAAAACGAATCAAAATAAATTTTAAAAAACATGGTCATTCAGTATCAAGTAAAATAATATATAAGAAAACAAAAATGAAGTTCAAGTGCAAATACGCTATCAGTATTTTCAAGCAAGACTGGGCGAAAAAAAAATGATTCCGCGCAGCACATAATGGCTTCCCTTGCAATGCCCGGAGAAGGCCACGGTATGGTGGCTAGAAAGTGGCAGTGTGACGGCCGGCGTATCTGCGCTGTGCGCGGGAGAGGCGCGATGAGCGATAAAATTTCACGGCGTCGCTAGGGGCGCTGAAGAGCGCTGGTGTAATGAATTTGAACGCTGAACAAATAACAGATAAAGGCACACGAGTCCAGGAAGCGCTTGGCAAATGGCCGAGTAAAGAGTGGGAATATGGTGAGCTTCTAGGTGTAATAACGACAGATATACGGAAAGAGAAACAACATGTTCGTTGGAAAGGAAAAAAGAAACCGAAAAAATTCAGTGCCCGTCCACTCTGTAAAGAAGGATGCTGCAAGAAAGAAAGAAGCTGTGTATCATCATCAGACTGGTTACGCCCACTGCAGGGCAAAGGCCTCTCCCATACTTCTCCAGCAACCACTGTCATGTACTAATTATGGCCATGTTGTCCCTACAAACTTCTTAATCTCATCCGCCCACCTAACTTTCTGCCGCCCCCGGCTACGCTTCCCTTCCCTTGGAATCCAGTCCGTAACCCTTAATGACCATCGGTTATCTTCCCTCCTCATTACATGTCCTGCCCATGCCCATTTCTTTTTCTCCATTTCAACTATGATGTCATTTACTCGCGTTTGTTCCCTCACCCAATCTGCTCTTTTCTTATCCCTTAACGTTACACCCATCATTGTTCTTTCCATAGTCCGTTGCGTCGTCCTCAATTTAAGTAGAGCCCTTTTCGTAAGCCTCCAGGTTTCTGCCCCGCACGTGAGTACTGGTAAGACACAGCTGTTATACACTTTTCTCATGAGGGATAATGACAGCCTGCTGTTCATGATCTGAGAATGCCTGCCAAACGCACCCCAGCCCATTCTTATTTTACTAAATTATTTCAGTCTCATGATCCGGATCCGCAGTCACTACCTGTCCTAAGTAGATGTATTCCCTTACCACTTCCAGTGCATCGCTACCTATCGTAAACTGCTGTTCTCTTCCGAGACTGTTAAACATTACTTTAGTTTTCTGCAGGTTAATTTTTAGACCCACTATTCTCCTTTGCCTCTCCAGGTCAGTGAGCACGCATTGCAGTTGGTCCCCTGAGTTACTAAGCAAGGCAATATTATCAGCGAATCACAAGTTACTAAGGTAGTCTCCAATAACTCTTATCCTCAATTCTTCCCACTCCAGGTCTCTGAATACCTCTTGTAAACATGCTGTGAATAGCATTGGAGACATCGTATCTCCCTGCCTGACGCCTTTCTTTGTTGGGAATTTGTTGCTTTCTTTATGGAGTACTGCGGTGGCTGTGGAGCCGCTATAGATATCTTTCAGTTATTTACATATGGCTCGTCTACACCTTGATTCCGTAATGCCTCTATGACTGCTGAGGTTTCGACAGAATCAAACGCTTTCTCGTAATCAATGAAAGCTATATATAAGGGTTGGTTATATTCCGCACATTTCTCTATCACCTGATTGATAGTGTGAATATGGTCTATTGTTGAGTAACCTTTACGGAATCCTGCATGGTCCTTTGGTTGACAGAAGTCTAAGGTGTTCCTGATTCTATTTGCGATTAGCTTAGTAAATATTTTGTAGGCCACGGACAGTAAGCTGATCGGTCTATAATTTTTCAGGTCTTTGGCGTCCCCTTTCTTATGGATTAGGATTATCTTGGCGATCTTCCAAGATTCCGGTACGCTCGAGGTCATTAGGCATTGTGTATACAGGGTGGCCAGTTTTTCTAGAACAATGTGTCCACCATCCTTCAACAAATTTGCTGTTACCTGATCCTCCCCAGCTGCCTTCCCCCTTTACAAGGCTCCCAAGGCGTTTACTTCTTCCGGCGTTACTTGTGGGATTTCAAATTCCTCTAGACTATTCTCTCTCAC
Source organism: Dermacentor variabilis (assembly GCF_050947875.1). Lineage (NCBI taxonomy): Eukaryota > Metazoa > Arthropoda > Arachnida > Ixodida > Ixodidae > Dermacentor > Dermacentor variabilis. The sequence goes on from NW_027460368.1 coordinate 2,417,482, forward strand.
AGTATCTTCGTGGGTGCCCCTGTTACTGTATAAATCTCTATAGAACTCTTCAGCCACTTGAACTATCTCATCCATATTAGTAATGATATTGCCGGCTTTGTCTCTCAACGCAAGCTGTGTATGTGGCCCCTTAATGGCGAACTGCACCTCCGCCGCGGGTCGGCCCTGCATTGCACTATTTTCGGGATCGGCCCACGTCTGACGAGTTTTTTGCTTACCATGCCAACGACACGAAAATTTCCTTGGAAGGTAGAGGTATGCAGCTTCGCTGTAAAAGATGGTGGAACTGGGAGATACGAGAAGCGATCGCCGAACGACAGAAAGCATCTCGAGAGCACAGGCAGGCAAAGAAGGCGCAGTTGCCGTAGGATGATGCGGCCACTAAATGGGGAAAATACCGGGAGAAAACGTCTATGGTTCAAATACTGGTGCAAGCAAAGATAAAAGTGAAAGTGAATGTTGGTTGTCAGAAATACATGGGAAAAAGAAGGCCGCGCCTAGAATATCTCGGAACCACATAAAATTATCAGGCAGGAAGTCAACAAGACAACATATCCTAGACGAAGATTGAAACAAACTGGAAGGGGAAGCGGCATTAAACTACATAAGAGAAATGGCAGCCGAATCTTTCCAAGGCAATGACGAGGTTGTATTTGAAGAAAATAAGAGCATGAAAGGGAACCAGCTGGAAAAGGAGCTGGTGTTGACGAATTTCAGCTCGAAGAAATCAGAAGAGGAAATTCCTAAGTGCACAGCCACACGGCTAGACGAGGTTCCTGTTAGGCTGATCAATGAACTAGGGCCAAAAAGTAAGGAAGCTCTGGTGAAAGCAGTGCAAAAAACTTTAAAAGATAGACGAATACCAGACAGTTGGTGACAAAGTAGAATGAATTTAATTTATAAAGGTAAGGGCGAGGAAGAAAGAATTCACTCGTATAGACCGTTGACCATTACATCGGTAATATACAGGCTAGCAATGTAGGCAATCAAATTAAAGCTGCAAGCATGGGCATAGAACAATTGCATTTTGGGAGAACTTCAGAATGGCTTCAGAACAGGTGGGTGTTTGGATGATAACTTATTTGTTTTTACTCAGTGTATTGAAATATCAAGAGTAGAAAGCAGACCATTACATGTGGCGTTTTCAGACATTACAGGAGCCTATGAAAACGTAGACCGCAACATTTTGTGGGATATTCTGGAAGGGAACTATTGTCTACAGCTTTTGAGAGAGATTGACCTAGAAAATACTGTTTGCGTTGAATTGGAAGGGATGAGGAGCGAGGAGAAAGTTGACGCGTCAAAATCCACAAGGGACTGAGGCAGAGTTGTCCTTTATCCCCACTGCTGTTTATGATGTACATGGTGAGGATGGAGAGAGCGCTAGAAGAAAGTGATATCCGGTTCAATCTCTCATACAAACAGGCGGGTACAGTAGCAGAGCAGAAGCTTCCAGGTTTATCTTATGCAGACGACATTGTGTTCTAGCTAACAAGGACAGTGCCTTGCAAGGGCTGACATCTGTGAACAGGATGGCGAGAATTTAAGTTTGAAATTTAGTGTTAGAAAATCAGATGTTATGGTATTCAATGAAAAAAGTGAACACACAGTGGCAATACAGGGCCAGGAAATACCTCGGGTATGAGAATATAAATACCTTGATATATGGATAAACGAAGGCAATAGATATATGGAAACATAGGAAAAAACAATAACAGTAAAGGGGAAGAGAAATTCAGACATAATGAAGCACAGAGTGCTATAGGGATACAATAGGCACGAGGTGCTCCGGGGTATGTGGTAAGGTGTAATGGTTCCAGGACTTATTTTTGAAAATGCGGTTGTTTCTTGAAATCTGGAGGTACAGTCGGGACTCTATGAGAACCAAATGTCAGTGGCACGCCTCGCATTGGGCACTCACGGGAAGACTACAAATGAAGCTGTGCAGGGTTATATGGGCTTGACAAGTTTTGAGGTGAGGGCGACTGAGGATGACTGAGGAATATGGAAGAAAGTAAATGGCTGGGAGAGTGTTGAGGTAGTTGTATAGGAAAAGCATTGATTACCTGTGGAGGAAAAGACATAGGAAGCTTACCAGCAAGTATGCGGCCTGTAGGGTGGGCAACACAGCAACAAAGAACGTCAAGTGGAAAGTCAGAGAGGCTGAAATAATCTCATGGGTGGCGGCAATGGAAAAGAAACCTGCCAAGAGTAACTACTTAAGAGGAAAAAACGAAATCAGGAAAGAAACAATTTATGATAACTCAAGGGGAAGCTCATTACTTTTCGAAGCGAGATCAGGATGCCTCAGAACTCGCACCTATAAAGCGAGATATAAGAAGGAAGAAGAAGCATGTGCTTGCTGCGGTAAAGCTTGGAAATTATGCAGCATGTTTTATTAGAATGTGAAGATATCTTCTCAGCGGTCGATTTAGGCACCCCTTGCCTCCTTGAAGCCCTTGGCTTCAGCGAGAGCAGGGGGAAAGTAAACATGTCCGCAATAGAGATTAATAAGAGGCGATTGGAAGATTGGTGGAAGAAAAGTAGGGAAACGTACAAAAACAAAGTTCACGATAGGGAGTCAGAAAATTTGGTTATGGGAATTCATCTTGGGTCTTTTTTCTTTGTTAACCTAGGTAGGACATTAGGCAGTATAATAGCAAGAGCTTGGTGGCGCAACTCACCACCCAGTTCTAAAGGTGACGCTAACATCCACCCATCCGTACAAAGGACGAGCGGCGGCGCAGCCCTTGCCAGTGTAGCGCCAGGGAGGTCTGCCGGGCAAGCATAGGCTTGTAGAGCGCGCTTGTTTGCACGTCGATCGTGATCAGAGGGAAGCGTCGCACACGTGCCACTGATATTATGTTGAGGTGGGTAGTGGGTGATCTTGTGCTGCTCATGCGTTACGTATTAGACAGCGCGCCATGCCCTCATGGCGTCAAAAGCGCGAACATGTGTTGAATACGGGCGCAGAAGCGGGTACAGAACGTGCAAAGCCAAGGCCTGCCTTTTTAGACCACCTAAAGGCGCAGCTCGGCCTGAATTGTGGTCCGGACTCGCAAAATATCAAACAACGAGTTCACAACGGATTGTGTCCTTCGCGAACGGTAGTTCGAATTGAAGTCGGACTTTTCGGCAAGTGATAAATGCGGAAGTAGTCACCGGAGAAGCAGCTGGACGCAATGCAGACAGCCTGTTCACGCAAAAATTTGGTAGGGGAGACCTATTGTACCATGGAGATGAGTTAGGCATGCTCGTGCTAGAGTATGCATTCACATTATTCTTTTTTCTACAGAGAAGCTTTATGCTTTCCGTGTGCATGATTTTATGCAGTTCTTGAGCAGTTTAACAGTTCGCCAAGTGGGACGCGAGCTTCATCGCAAAGAGCTCACTGAAAAAATGGTCCAGTATGTGGTGTTAACAAGGCGGCACTTTTTCACATTGAACAAGGACAAGGCTCTTCAAAGGGGGCGCCACGAACATTTGAAGTTAAGGAGAGTGAAGTACAGCCTACTGCTATGCTCGGTCTGATGTGTGCATGTGGATTACTGTACTACGTAATAAAGTGTTTCCTCTCGTCTTGTGGACTTGTACAACAAAAGCAGTGATCGAAAATATTTAGTGCATGTTGAGATTCGCCAAAGCGCCGACATATGGACCTAATTTTTTTTACAAAGCTAACGCTTTTTGAAAGGCATGTTGCAGGCGCATGCAGACGCGAATAGTGAGCTGAACGACGTGGTGATGTTATTCCCCGGTTAATTGCGCGCAGCCCGGCATGATTTTGTCTGTTTGCGTGTACGATTTTCTCTGCGCCCACTGGCTACATTTGTGGCAGATGACCCAAGTTGAACGTAGGCGTTTCGGGTTGTTTCGGTTCACAGTCCACGTTCGCTTGCACTAACACCATGCAACCCTTTCAGAAAAAAAAAAGAAAAGAAAACGAACTCGTCCAGAGTGGCCTTCAAATGTGATCGTCCTCCTTTTTTAAATCGCATGGCGAAACATCTGTTGCGTGTTTAGGTGTTATCTGTGCTCCGAAGAAGTGTCACCCTTCTTAATAATGCATCTGCGAGCTGCAAAAACTTCGCGATCTTTGCACCGCGCATTACATTAAAGATTCAAACGCGACGCAAAGCAAACGCCACGCGCGTGCTAGCTGCCGTGCACCGCACCCTTCAAAAGCCGCGAAAACTGCACACCAGCTGCAAGTAGCGACATCTACAACTTTCATCGCTACTCTGTGCAGCCAGCCGGCTCCCGCCCGTCACACTGCCCCCTTCTAGCCACCATAGCCACGGTGCAAAAAAAAAAAAAAAAAAAAAAAACCTAAAGAGATTACAGGACTCGCCGCCGTTCTAAGCATGATGTGCTGTTCTTGCCTTCACTAGGCATAAATCGAACAGCACATTTTCACCACGGGACCTCGAGGATGATTCAGCGCGCCCTCCTATTTTATGTAGGAAATGGTTGATGAATGACGCACCTAGCTGGTTTCGATGAAACAACGTTTTTACGTTTTTCGGTAAAATTCAGAAAGTCTGAATGCTAGTTAAAGAAAATCTTGGTGGTGCCATCTACTGCCCCATTTCAAAGGGAACGCTCGTAGCATCCATCCATCCTATTAGACATGTACGCAGAATCTTCAGACGAGATTTTCTCTTGAACTAAGGTTTTAATTGGCACAAATTAATGAAACGCTGCGAGGGTTCTGGAATTATATTTTAACAGTGAACGTTGACTTATTTGCCATTAGTATTCTTTGAAGGGCTAAAGAGCGCGAAAAACACGCGAGCGTAGTGGAGAAGAAGATTTGAAGCATTGGTGCATAATAACAGGCTCAGCTTTCAGTTTTGCTACAACATATTTTGGATGCCGGTCAAAGTTTTCAAGATGGTTCATATTCATTCTCCCAGTTCTCCACATACAACGGTCATAAGGCATGCGCGGCTAATGCAATAATGCATGCGGCACAGTTGTCATAAGGTTCCATTGTTCATGGAACTTGTGCCTATTACTTTATGGTTCTTACAATTTTGGTATTAATTGCTCATGTGTCTGCTACCTTTCTCTGCGCCGTTATTGCTTATAGAAGTCTAGGAATATCGTGATTACCGAAGGGGCATCCTCATGCAGGTGAGAAAACGACGCGCAAGCATTCGCATTTTATTAAACGCGGTCCAACTTTATAACGCTGCAAAACATATCCGAGTACGCAGCAGTCACGCATGTCGCTCAACGTCGCGGCTTTCCGCTGTCCCTACAGCACAGCTCCCCATGATCCCGGAGGCAACGCAATCGTCATACTGCGAAGTTTCCTCTTGTTTTCAGTCAAGCTGTACACTGTATGGGCACAAGTTAATATGCATAGGAAACCTGCGTTCAGTTTAGTACATTGTAAAAGGCACCCGTCGCCGAGGGCAGAGATCACAACACCCGCTGTTGCCAGCACACGATGGTGACCACCGGATAGAATCGGCGACGAAATGTGCGATGTGTATCTGGACACCATCTACTGATGCGTCTTTTCTGATGGTAAATTCGTAATCGTGGGAAATTCGTCATGCAATTGAGCCAATGTTGGCCCGAAGTCATGGTGGGAAAAAAAAGCGCCTTCTCTTTCATCAGTTTCTTTTTGTGTACGTGCCATAATGTTTTGCGTTGCTTGTTCCACTCTCCCATTGGTACCATTTGGGGATTTAAAAGAAGACAAAGCGACAGTATCTTCTGAGTGCCAGCCAAGTGAAAACCAGGAATTATATTGTGCTTTTTAAAAGTGGTCCACACTTTACCAGCGTCATCATTTGGTGCTCGTTTACGCTAGCGCATATATACGGGAGCTGCCCTCAAAGGGCCAAATCGTGGATCATACATGGTGTTCTCTTCACATTAGGAATATCACTTCGCGCTTGCTTTAACGTTCGACTTTTACATGGCCACCACTACCCGCTGTAGTTGCTTAGTGGCAATGGTGTTAGGCTGCTAAGCGTGAGGTCGAGGGATGGAATCCCGGCCACGGCGGCCTCATTTGGATGGGGGCGAAAAGCACTCATGTACTTTAATTTAGGTACACGATAAAACACCCCAGGTGGTCCGGAGTTCCCTACTACGGAGTGCCTCATAATAAGAAAGTGGTTTAATTTAGCATGTAAAACCCCATAATTTAATTTTTAATATGATCACCCTTATAAAGAATTGGCCGATCTCATTAACCACACAGTCTTCCTTCTCTTGGCGTCCCCCGTTGTACCTTGCTAAAAAAAATTGATTTTCATTTCGCATAACTAAGAACGGAGCAAAAAGCGGGGACGAAATAAGACACGTCGCTCTTGTGCCTCGCATCTAGCGCCTTTCTCCGTCCCTGCTCAATGTTCTGTTGCTAATTATGCACGACCACAACTTGCCGACTTACGGTTATCGCAAATGAAATTTTTAAAATCGCGCGTTCTTCCCTCGTGCGCCTTGATTTCGCGGCAGTTCGGTTCTTCATCGTTTTCGGTTCCGCTGCGCAGTCAACCTCGCGTCTCGCGAAGGAATCCTGAGACAGCGTGCCACGGGCAAGGCGTGCCCACAGAATCGCGCAGGTGCTCGTGCGAACCCCGCGACCGAAGATCCAGCTCGGCTCCAGGGATTTCGTCCAGCACTGCCTCCACGCCAAGAGGCAGCCCAGTTCCGCGGTGGATGAAGCCGAAGGCCTTGACGCGACGGCGACGCTCCAACGAAAGCGTAAGGCCTTTACTTCGCTCTCTGCTTCGCCACTCAGTGCGGTTAACGAAAAGCTTTCTCACACGCCGTGGTGGCTTAGTGGCTATATCGCGCTCTCCTTCTTAGCACGAGGTCGGGGATTCGATTCTCCCGAACTATACCCGTTCTATAATGCTAGCCGCATTGCTGCTGTCCTAGACGGGGGAGTCATTTCGGAATAAATGCAAGTGCGAACAGGAGAAAATAATCGGAAAGCCATTTCTGCTGTTGTTCTGTAGCTGGTATTTAAGCATGTTGCCGACTCAAATTCACACTGCCGTGCATGAATTAAGGTTCTGTTAAACATGCATGTGAAGCTGCCAACAGAATAACGGAGCCTAGTTCCTTTCGATTTGTTCGCGCTTGAATTTATGGTGTCAGTATCTAAGAATATAGGCACGGCTCACGAGAAGAACGCATCATGTCCAAGCAGGACATAGAAAAACATTGAAATATACTACCTCTTGTGATTCTTTTTTTCTCTTCTTCCCTTCACATACACCTGGTGTACGTGAGTATACAACGCGGCGCTGCGTATTGGCGTAATGAAAGGATTCGTCTACAATGTGAGGCTTCCCGAATACATTAAGCATATTCACAGCCAGTACATAAACCGGTACCTTTACTTACCGGTATTCATTCGCTGTTAAAAATGTTCATTTATATATAAAAATACAGCTAAGGTTTTGCTTTATGAAATGACTATGACATCGTGCGTAAAGAAGTGAGGGTTTCTGATATATCTACTTTGGGTTTCACAATTCTATGGCAGTCGAGTGTAGGTTGCGAGGCGTGTTTTGCACTTGAAACTGCCTTCGAGAATAAGGAGACAACGCGTTGACATTCGGCTATACACATTGCACGACGCCACTTGCATCCGCGTGGTTTTCGCTCGTTTTGCTAGTGCCAGTGGTAGTTTCTATCCCAGTGCCTCACTACCACACTACCATACAATACGGTATCTAAGCAGACAAGCTGCTCATCTTGACGTCACGAACATCCCACCGGATGCGGTTAGTTTCAATATACGCAAGGCATTTTACAACAAAATTACACAGGTTGAATTTCTGTAAATATGAGTTGAATATTATACTTTTTTAATGTTACTTGGCAATACTTACTCTTCAAACAGGCGGAAACCGCACCTTAGCTATTTGGTATGTCAACAGCAGAGTGGAGCACAAGCACGTCGGGTGTTTGTCCGCAGGTCTGCAAGATGGGACCACGGAGCGGCCGCCTAAGAGAGTCCGCTGCGTGCATTGTCGGCAGCTGTCCCAGCGAGCGCCGGGCGGTCAACCAGCTCTTCTACAACGTTCGCTTCGTGCGGAGCATCTTGGGCCATCAACGGGTGGACCTCGACAAGTCAAGCACGGCCTGCGCAGTCGATGGGCGCCTCCAGCTTGCGGAGCTGTCCCTGTGGAACAACTTCCTGTGGGCCATCATCATCAAGCTACGCGAAGGATGGCTGGTCCTAGCTTGCCTGCGCGGGCGCGTGGTTCCTTTGGCCTTCAACGAGCAAAGCAGGCGCTCGTTCATTCTCGTTCATTGGCTGCTGAAGGAGCACCGCTCCATCGCGTTCCCGGAGCTGTTCGAGTCACGGATGTCACCAAAGGATTTCCAGTTACGGGACGGCCTCGAGGTTAGCGAACACCTGAGGAACGCCAGGCTCTCCTACCACCTGTGGGCCTACCAGACTAGGGACATGATAAACGCGCCTAGCTCCACAGCTGCCACGCTCGACACGCTGGAGATGGTGAGCGTGCGCTCCGCGAGCGTGGGCGTGAGCATGCTATGCTAGCTGCTCGACAGGTGTGACGTCATGCGCATGACGAACTGGATCGACGTGCCCGTGGCTCAGGAGTTGATGCGGTGATGCGCCGTGCTACGCGGCAGCGCCAGATCCACGTCGACAAGCTGTTCCCGACGGTCGACTCCTGCTACATTCTGGCCGACCTCGTGTCCTTCATCGCAGTCATCGAGGAGTTCGTTGTCAGCCGCTGAGCGACAGGCACGTACAGGAAGCTGCATGGTTTTGCAGCGTTGTTCGTCCTCATCCCCGGTCGAGGCGCGACGCTGGAGACATTCGAGAAATATAACTTCCAAGTGAACGATGTGCTCCTCGAGGACCGCTCCATAAAGTTGAGCGAACCGATAAGCGGCCTGGCGCATTTTGTTGTTTTTGCGGATCAGCGCGAGATTGTGGTGATTTTCAATGTATATTAAATAGATTTCTTTAGCTACTTTGCCCAGTTTTAATGGTTGAATGATGTCGCACAAATAGGACATACATAGTGACCCAACTTCTCTGCTAACTTGGGCTATTATGTATGGGCCGGCTGCTGTCTTTGCAAACATACTACTTGTGCCACTGGGTATATGCCCTAATCAGATTTGCGGGTAACAAATTACACCCAATTACTTCCTTTAGCCAAAGGATTTTTTTTTACTCGGTAACGCTCGCTTCAATTACTTTTTACAGTAACCAATCACACGCAACCACTTTTTACGAGACAATCTGCTGTAGGCGAGACAGCTTTGAGCTCAAAGAGTTTGGCGACAACTACGTCAGAAGGCCTGCGGTCGGTACCACGCAGAAGCCTTCGGCACATGCGTGTTCGGACTGGCTGCCCCCGGCGATCATTTTGTTTCCTCATCATAAAGCTCCAACAGATTTTAGCCGACGACTTGCACCGGCCTTACTATATTCTCGATAGGGAGGACCACATAGGACGATGTTGCCAGGAAATTATCTACGAAACAGTTTTCAGCTCTTGATTAGGCCCACGGGGATCACCTTCTCCAATCGCCAGCAACAATATACTTCTATGCTCCATAGAGGACTCGTACACCGGCTTTGGTGTGTTGAGTAACAACAATCTTGCGCATATCATAAGCCAACAAACACTGACACCAAGGACAACATAGGGGAAATTACTTCTGCTTAATAAATGAAATAAAGAAACGATGTATCAATGGAAGTGGACGAAAAAAGAACTTCAAGGTGGAGAACAATCTCACAACCTTCGGATTACGCGTGCAATATGCTCTATCAAGTGAGCTACCACGATGCCGTTTCTCCATCCACTTTCTTGGGTGTTTATGTTTCGTAGTAGAACCCGGGAGTTCTACCCAGCGCCACCATTCACAGACCTTGGCGGCATATGTGGCACATCCTTTCTGCCGCAGGCGTCACGAGAACGTGATCTTTTTGGGTGAAGGCAACCGGTCAATAAACCTGCACATGCTACCTGGAGGCATCAGTGTTGCCGGATTCGAGACCTCATTATGTAATATACGAGAAGAAAGGGGGTTAACCGAGGGGCCCGATTTTTATTAGTCAAGTCATAAGAAGCCAACAAACATAGAAGTTAGTGCAGTGTTTGCATTGCACTACATGGGGTGTTAATTTTGCTCTCTCGAATTCTCGCACATTGTAGTCGCTTTGCAGGCGTGCGTTTTGAGCCAATCAAAGTGTGCATAGCCACCTTGTGGGCCAATGAGAGCTGAGAAGAAGGCGTTTTCCAGAACACGGCGCAATTTCACTGTAGAACGGCACTGCATGACACACTAAAAATGTCGAGGATAAAAAAATTCGTGCGACAGAGTTATTGAACCTAAGAACTGTATGGTATGTTTCCCTCAGCATTTATGGGAGTAATACTTGGTAAAAGTATTCAGGACAGAACTGTCTTGCGTCTACATTATGAATTATGTTCAACAGTGCGTGAAAAAGGTTTTTCAGGTACCTTTTAACGGTTTTTCGACGCACTCTATCCCGTAACTGTAATTACACCTCGGGTCAGTTCATTGTCTGAATCATTCACTGGGAGGACAGCTACGTCTCTTCTCACTTCGAACTACTCATTTATGCTGGACGAAGGCTTTTCCAGGTGATTTCCAATTACCCAGGTTCTGCATTAGCCTAAACGACATTATCCCAGCAAATTTCCTCATCTGATCACGTCTTCTAATTATTTACAGTCATTTTCTCCATTTTTCTTCCGAAGAAACACGTTACACACTTAAACAAAATAAGAATTATTACGCATTACGTAATCAAGGAGTACAGACCGCTTATGTAAATGTCTTGGAGAATATCTACAAAGATTCCACAGCTACCTTAATTCTACACAACAAAAGTAGGGAGATACCTATAAAGAAAGGGGCCAGACAAGGAGACACAATTTCTCCAATGCTTTTCACTGCGTACTTGGAAGAAGTATTCAAGCTATTAAACTAGGAAGGCTTAGGAGTAAGCATCGACGGCGAATATCTCCGCAATCTTCGGTTTGCAGATGACATTGTTCTATTCAGCAGCACTGCAGACGAGTTACAACAAATGATTGAGGACCTTAACAGAGAGAGTGTAAGAGTGGGGTTGAAGATTAATATGGCAGAACACAAAGATAATGATCAATAGCCGGGCAAGGGAACAAGAGCTCAGGATCAGCAGTCAGCCTCTAGAGTCTGTGAAGGAGTACGTTTACCTGGAAGGACTAGCTGGCTAGAGGAATATACCTCAGGCCGACCTCTCTGCATTTCGCTTCATTAAACTTCTCTCTCTCTCTCTCTCTCTCTCTCTCTCTCTCTCCGTTTACCTAGGTCAATTAATCGCAGGAAACTATGATCATGAGAACGAAATTCACAGAATAAAAATGGGTTGGAGCGCTTACGGCAGACATTGTCAGCTCCTGACTGGAAGCTTACCATCATCATTGAAAAGGAAGGTTTACAACCACTGCATTTTACCGGTGCTGACATATGGGGCAGAGACTTGGAGACTGACAAAGCAGCTTGAGAAGAAGTTATAGACCGCAGAAAGAGCGATGGAACGAAGAATGCTAGGCGTAACGTTAATAGGCAGAAAGAGAGCGGTTTGAATCATAGAGCAAACGGGTATAGCGGATACTATAGTTGGCATTAAGAGAAAAAAAATGGAGCTGGCCAGGTCATGTAATGCGTAGGTTAGGTAACCAGTGGACCATTACGGTTACAGATTAGGTGCCAAGAGAATGGAAGCGCAGTCGAGGACGGCAGAAGACTAGGTGGGGCGATGAAATTAGAAAATTTGCGGGCGCTAGTTGGAACCGGTTGCGCAGAACAGGGGTAATTGGAGATCGCAGGGAGAGGCCTTCGTCCCGCAATGGACATAAAATAGGCTGCTGCTGCTGCTGATGATGATGACGGTGATGATGATGACGAATAATTAGCAACAGTAAAAATAATAAACAGGCGTAGAGGTAGACACACCTTTATTGTGCCTGTACCTGCTTATTGGACTATTGTTATTGAAGAACCAATAACATGTCTAGTTCCTATAATTGTGGCTTCGCAACGGCAGGTTTCGTAGGTGCTGCCGATTACTGTAGCGTGCCCTGAAGGCGGGTAAAACTGGGCCCGAAACCGAAACCGACATCATCACAAATCTCACATCCGTAATTTTGATAACGCGCGTTTTAGGAGCGTACGACGGCATGACCTCGCTGCGTTTCGGTACTTCATTGTTGTTGTTTAGTAATTTTTGCGTAGAATGTCGCAGCGTTGCGAGAAGGGGTCAACCCCGCGTCTCGTGAAGGAACCCCGAGACAGCCTGCTACAAGCAAGGCGTGCCCGCGAAATCCCGCAGCTGTTCGCGTAAACTGGCTGAGGCCGGTTACAGCGTCCGGTCCGACTCGGTTCCAGGGATTTCGCCCAGCCTTGCGTCCAAACCTAGATGCGATACAACTACTCGGTGGATCACACTGATGGACTTGACGCTACGGCGACGCTCGAACGAACGCGTAAGGTCTTTCCTCCATCTCGCTTTCTTGCTGACTCAGCCGTAAAGAACAGCTTGTTACACGCCGCGGTGGCCTACCGCTTCGCTCTACTTCTGAGCACAAGCTTCGCGGATTCGATCCTTCGGTACCCGCAATCAGATGTTAGCCAATTTACTACTGCCCTAGACGCCGAACATATCGGCACAAGATTCTTATTCGTGGTACGTGTTTATTGTAACATTAGCATAAATTGAGACACGAATAGCAAAAAAAAACAAAGTAAAAAAGCCTGCTTGCCTAGAGTCCGGAGCCATCCTCTGGTGGACTACAAGTCCTCCACTGCCAGCGTGGCTGACGGCTGCTTCCTCCTTGCGATGCTGTCCCTATGGAACGGACTGAACTGGGTCATCGACATCAAGCTACTCGAAATGAGTGCACCACGGGTGGCCTGGCTTGCCTGCGCAAACGGTTCCGATCGGGCACAACGTGCAACGCGGGCACTCGTTCTTCGCTCATTGGCTGCTCAGGAAACAATGCTGCATCGAGTACGTGCAAATGTGCGAGTGCCGCACGTCGCAAGAGCAGTTTCCCTTACGGGACGGACTCAGCTTCAGCCGCATCCTTAGGCACGCCAAGCTCTGTTACCACCTGATGGACGACCACCGGTCAAGAAACCTGATGGATGTGCTACGCTCCATAGTAAAAGCGCCCAACACGCTGAAGATCGGGATCTTGCGCTCCACGGGCGTCGGCGTGCACGTGCTGCTTGGCAGGCGCAAGGATCTGTACATGCCAGACTTCCTCGAGAACTGGATCCACGTAACGGAGGCCGAGGCCTTGACGTGGTGCTGGGCCGTGCACCGCGGCCTGCGCCAGATCCACGTCGACTAGCTGTTCGCGACGGCTGACTCCTACTACGCGCTTGCAGTACCGCAGCGCGGTCATCAAGAAGTTCGTCATGAGCCACTGTGCATCGGGCACGCACGGGGAACCTGGCGGGATCCCCCTCGCCAACATTGCCTCTCCGTGCGCTCTGCTCAAGTTGTTTGAGATGCCCAACGTCGATCTGAACGAGGCGGACGTCTGGAACCTATCCAGTGCCCTGTGTGTCAGCTCGGATGTGAATGTGGTGATTCTAATGTGCACCGTCGCCTGCTCGGTTATCCACTTGTCTGTCGCCATTGTTATTTCGCACAGCGCGACACTTGCCGAAATTTACATCAAAGTTTGTCTGGTGCCCGTTGACAACTTGGGAGCGAAGGTGATCGAGGGCAATGCGACGCTTATCAAGCTGTCATTCAGTGAGGCGTGTCCTAGCGGCGATGGTGGCTTCTAGACGCGCAGACCGTTAAATGGACGCAAGACCTCCAGAGCCTCCGCGCTGTAAAGAAGCCGAGAGTGGCAAATTTCTAGAAGGAAATTGGCGACAGAGACCTGAGAAGCAGGGCAGAGTTCACCAGCTTTCAGACTTCCGCTGATGACCTCGTCACCTGTATGCAGCACGGCCCCAAGATTTTGCACGTGTCCTTCAAACCGCCCACTCTGTCACCCTGGTCTCAGCTTGAGAAACTAACCCACGGACTTTGCGGCAACCTTAACCTCTGGAGCCTCCCGGTTCGGCTAGGCAGAGCGATATACTGCAACCAAGCCGTCCTACAGTCCGCCATTTTCGCCAGCTGTCGCTACTTCCGGGACATGGATCTGACGCCCGGCTGTGAGACGTGGCAGGTGATGGTGCTGTTAAGAGGGATGGGCAAGAGCAGCGGCCACTGCTCCCTCATCTGCGGTCGCTGGACGTTTGATTACCGCGTAGCGACTGCTTTCATTGATATGCTGTGCTCGAATCGCTGAACCACGTCCCGTTCGGCTGTTGCTTGAATCCACCGTCATGCCGGCGACGCAGAATGCGCGGGACCTGGAAACCAACTCGACGCTGTTGGGCGAGGAAAACTACAAGCAGCGGGAGTGCACGAATAAAATGTGTTCGAAATACGTGACGCACAGGAAAGTATAACCATCCCCTGATACAGCACGCGAGGCGGCTTGTCGTGCCTGCTAGTTCTAACTTCAAGGCGGTGGATGCGCCGTTCGAGTAGGCGCGCGAGAGGCATGTCTTCACTATTGGCTTCACTGGTGGGTCTGACCGAGGCCGAAACGCCCGAGGCCACCACTTGCCGAGGGTGATATTAGGCACGAACTTCCTGGTCCTCGCTGGTGTCGTCAGGGGGAGAGCCGAGTGCTGGTACGACCTAAGGTCCCTGAACAAAACTTAAAAGTAGGGACTTCCTCTTAACTTTGCCGCTTTCTCTCTAGCCTGCCACGTTTCCAGAGAGTCGACCCTCCTATTGGTCGCAGCGCCGTGGTCACGTGCTAACGCGCGCTTTTCTGGTCCGTAGCAGACGCCGCCGCCATTCCCGGGTATCGAAATCGCGCTTCGGCTGGTTTCTGGCGGCGGAGTTTTGGCGGGCAGCATTTCGCTAGCACTGGCGCCGTTTACGTATTCCGGCGTTGCCTAGCCTATCTTGTGCTCATGGGTGGAATAACCGAGGAGGCTAGGGGAAAAGACTTTCCGTTATTCCATCCGCAAGAAGCAACGCGGCTCGCCGAAAGATTTGGCTGCAGAGGATCGGCCGCGCAAACTTTGAAAATACGCGGGACCCGAGCCTTTGTGAGGAAAGTGGCCGTTCATCAGAAGTCACTCGTATTTTTTCGGACGATTCGGTGAGAAGCGCGAGCGTCTGCAGCCTTTGTTCGCACTAAATAACGTTCGGCACGGTTTCAGTTGTAAACATTCACTCGCTGCTACGAAAGCCGTGCTTCATGTTCTCTAAGCCTCGCCGTTCACGCTTCTGGTCCGGCAGGCAACATTATGATGTTGCGCACATTGCTTGGCGCACTCGTTTCACTGTAGTTGAAACCATTGCTAGGCTTAGACACAAAAGTTGCGCTTCATATGTTAGTTGGACCAGCCGTTCTGTGACGCGTATTGCTAGGCGTATTTTTTTTAAATCCGCTGACGAACCCGAGACTAGAACGGAGGTTCTCATCGTTTGAGACCCCGCTGTTCATGCTACTCGCGGCGCAGGTCTAGCTTTCCTGAAGCCCGCATTGGTACATGTATTTGTATTTGCGGGGTTGTTACCAAAGCCGGCCGTTACTGTGCCTAGACACAGTAACGGCCGCTATATCTTGTGTGCGCCATATCTGCGCCCATAATGAATCAGAACGCAGACATCCGCTAAACACAGCCGAAATTATATTGGGTTAAAAAATGTCGTGCAAATCTAAGCTGGTTGAAACATTTTTAACGCGTGTAGGTTGGGTAAAACAAACCTCTAACGAAGGGGCGCGCAATGACCCAGACCATTTTCAGCGTTCCACGCTAATAAAGTTGTTATGGCCACGCACACGGTGGGCTGATACATCAACCGTTCTTATTTTCGAAATTATCTGTGAAATGTCACGGCGTATATTTTCTTCCGTGCCTTGTATCATTTCTCAACAAGTTGTGCCATACCAAATCTTAACTTATTCATCTTAGCATCACTTCACCGAAGACCAACTTGAAAGCCAAACCCTTCGGAATTACGACATAAAGAAATTAAGTCCCGATGCATTAGCAAGCCTTTTTGTGGTACGAGCAAACTCGGCTGTGACAGATTATGGAAGTAGTACAACACCAACGGTTCTTATAGAACCTAGACCCCATGCTTGCGTTTTAAAAAAAGTAAAAGGTAAATATCCAGATACAAAGCGTATGTTTTTCCAATTTATCCTGGCGGCGTTGATGTTCAAATGAGGCTGATCAAAAGGCGCCGTTCGAGGAAAAAAAACACTCCGTTAGCTCGCTTGAGCATACCGCCTCCACCGTTGATACCGCAATCGAAGTGATCGCAGTGGAAGGAGCTTCGATGAAGCAGCGCAACGTGGATACCGGCAGTTATTGGAGCAACTCATTTGTGAACCTCTGCTGTCATAAACGCAACAACGAAATCCTTCATGTGCGCAGTCCACTGCGCGCCAAAGGGGGCGAACTTGGGGAGCGTCTGCTAGCTGTACCCGGCCGAGGTGCCGCCACCGCCCGGGAGGAGCCGAGAGAAAGAGCGCCGGCATCGGAGGAGGAGGAGGAGGAGGAGAAGAGATGTCGTTACTTTCAAAACATTTAGGGGTTTTAGGTACGACCCAGCCGAAGGCGACCTCCCTCGCCAGATTGATGAAATTTATCCTTTTTGGGAAAGTTATTGTCACACTCTAGCATCGAGGATATCCTGTACACAATGGGGCTGCGCTGTGTTGACTTCTTCGCGGCCTGTGTAAGTTCGCATTGTGCGCCTGTCACGATAGCAAACAGGACTGCAGTGCATCAAGGCGCAGTACTTGTTGTACGTCCAGAGAAAACCACAATGAGATCCGTTGTGTCTTGCTCTTCATTATGATCGGTAAAAGCTTTTCTGCTGTATGTCATCCTAATGAGCTTCCGTAGGACACAAGGCTTGTGGCCACACGTGTTTGCATTAGTGTTAACGCGGATGGCTCGTAGCAGTACGCATTGCATGCGCAAAGCACCTACACTGCCGTGCTCTTCCGAGCCTGGCCTTTTACTTAAATCTTAATATTTTTTGTAGAATTAGATAACGTGGAGTGAAAAAAATTCAGAACCGTTCCACTCTGTGAAGGTGACTGACCAGTGGAGCTGTATATATGGGGATGAATATGTTGATAATAGATATGTTTATAGAAAATACTAGACACATACCACAATGAATTCCTTTCTTTTTCGCGATTTTTTGTTTTATTAAATTGTACACTGAATGCTTTCTTGATTTTTAACCTTCTTTTGGTTGCTTTCTTTAGATTTATTATTTGGTCACCAAGGCGACTATCGCTTTATGATCCTTATGATGTACGGCCAGTGGCTCTGTGGCGACACTGGAAAGGTTCTTGGTCAGTGTGAGGTCTATGCGCGACTGATGACGTGGCGTGGGCACACTGATGTTTGTGTAACATTGAATGCCGAACCTTTCCAAGGGAAACGCCACGAACCACTTTCCATCTGGCCGTGACACATCTATGTTGAAATGACCCACGATTACGATGGGAGTGGAGTTGGTAGCGGTGGGATCCTAGCAAATGCGCACACAGTCGGCGTTTGCGGCACCTTCTTCGTCCGTATTACGTGCCGCCCGCCGTCGCCGCGCACAGTCGCTCTTCTGTTCGCGACAGCGTTCTTTGTAGGCGCGCTGTTCTTCCGCAGCCCTCACCGCACGCGACCAACCCATTGCACGGGTGGAAGGGAAATGAGATAAGGTTACGTGGTTTTACTATAGAGCCCGTGACATCAAAGATTAATCCATACTTAGCAGTGTCTGTTCCGGTTTTATATTTCTCCATTACGATGTTTTTTTATCACAATGTGTTTTGGCACTTCTCGCGATTAAACGCAGCTGGGGCATACCCGGCGATACGCTTTCGCTTTATGCTTTAGCTCTATTAGCGCTGGGGTGGCCGCCATTTTTCTTGCCTACGCACACAAAGCGCAAGCACCTAGCGTATAACAGCTTCGCTGTAAAAACTCACTCTCATCGCAGGTCACATTGTCTAGATTTTGCGCCTGTTGACATCCGAAGAGAATCACCATCTCTACTGCTCATTTTTTTTCCCATGCGAATGTTTACTAACATCCCTTTTTGAATCGTATATTTGCACTATAACTGAACATGAAGGAATTACTGGGCAAGTTGTTACTAAAAATGGAACAGCTCAAGAGCATGAGGGTTGCAGCAATCTTTCCCTTTTTCATTGTTCTTGGGAAATACGGATTGCGTGTTCGCTTTCTTCACAAAGTCTTTGCGACCTACTTCTGCCTTAACGCGTCATTGTGCTTCAGCTTTTGAGCTAAAATATTTGGCGCACCCACGATTAAAGCGCGCCGTCAAATAGGAATCGTGACGAAAAATAAAATTAATTTGAAGAACGTAAAGAAGCAAAGAAAAGCAATTGTCCTTGAAGAGACTATGCGTGGCATTCTTCTGGGCATATTTAATCGAAGGTCTCGATTCGATTATACATGGTTGAATGGCTTCTTAATGGAATGGACCAGATACGCTTGATCGCTATAAGGCTTTCGGGAAGTCAGAAAGTAAAGAGGGCATATATTGTCAGAAGTTTTGGGGTTTTGGAGGAAGAAATGTGTGATATAACAAGATAGCGTGGGTCTTATTACAGTGTTCTGCGCAGTTTCTTAGGGCTGGGAGGATCATAGAAAAATTGTGCACATATACTTCACTAACGGGATAGCGAGGCTTGTGAATTAAATTATGTGGTTTTACGTGCCATAACCACATTCTGATTATAAAGCGCGCCGCAGTGGAGGATTACGGAAATTTCGACCACCTGGAGGTTCTTCAACGTGCACCTAAGTACACGGGTGTATTCGCCCCCATCGGAATGCGGCCGCCGTGGCCGGGATTCGATCCCGCGACTTCGTGCTCAGCAGCCCAACACCATAGCCACTGATCAACCACGGCGGGTAGCGAGGCTTGTGAAATATACCCGAAAGTAGGAGTCAAAAATAAACTGTGCAAAGGGAGATGACACGTGAAGCGCAGGCATTGATTCTTTAATTATTATAACAGAATAGTCCAGGAAAAGTATGGATGGTGTCTGTGATTTGTATGGAGGGATGTGTTTACATATCTCACGCTGTAGGCCCTCGAAAGATTAACTTCAGAAGCAGCATGCAAACAGCCCTGCAAGCACGCTTGTC
Organism: Dermacentor variabilis; assembly: GCF_050947875.1. Taxonomy (NCBI): domain Eukaryota; kingdom Metazoa; phylum Arthropoda; class Arachnida; order Ixodida; family Ixodidae; genus Dermacentor; species Dermacentor variabilis. The sequence continues at coordinate 2,436,751 of NW_027460368.1, forward strand.
GCTGGACATACGCGTGGCGGGAACGCTGGGAAAGGTCTTAATTGGGCAACAAAGTTAATTTCGTTGTAGACGATTGAGTGCAGTTTACTGTCATGGGAAGTCAGCATTGTCTAAGAACAAAAGTAACATCAGGTACCCCTCAAGGTTCGGTTCTTGGCCATTGCTTATTGATGCGAAAGGGTCAAAGGGCTCATTGAGCGAAAAAAGCCGGCGTCCAGCGTCTGTAGCAGCGAAACGGAATCTAAATTCCCATTAGCCGCGACGCCACGTCACGAGCGGGCCTTGGCGTGTAGCAGAGTGGGCGAAAGGGAAAGGGAATACATGCTGCCGCAGTAGCGCGCCAGACGCTGCGTGAGGGGAGAGGGAATCGCCGCGAAGCCAAATCATCCTCGCTCTCGAAAGGCTGTGTTATCCGCGCGTTCCTTGTCTGCGCATGCTCTCGCCTCTTTTAGGAAAAACCAAAACGCGCCAAGCGCCACAACGCGCTGTCTTGCCCGCGAGGGCCAGACAGCGCGTTGCCCGCGATATCGCTCAGATGCGTTCAATTGCGCATTAATGCTTTCGCATTCAGAGCTCGTAAGTGTTTAAGTATTTTTTTTGTATTGTGAGGTTTTACGTACCAAAACCACGATGTGGTTATGAGGCTCGCCGTTGCGGGGGACTGCGGATGAAATTTGACCATCTGTGGTTCTTTATCGTGCACTTATATATAAGCAGACGCGTGATATTTTTTTTCTTTTTTTCATTTCGCCCTCATCGAAATGAAAATGCTGCCTCCGGGATTTGATCCCGCGACCTCGTGCTTAGCACACAACGCCAAATGCACTAATCCAACACGGTACGACTGTTTCGGGGTTCTCGGATGTTGTTAATATTTATCGACGACATACATGACAGAATTCGATCTACAATCCACCTTTTCGCAGCTGACTGCGTAATTTACCATCGCATCAGTGATTACCAAGATCACGTACACATGCAGAGTAACATAAACATGATTGAAAACTGGTGATCAAAGTGGATGATGAAGCTTAGTGTTTCGAAATGTAAATTTATTCATCTGTCTCCGAAAGGTCTTATTTCTATTTGTACATACTCGTTGCACTCGACATCGGTATGGCTTGTGCAAGAATAGCGGTACGTTGGCGTCCTCATTACCACAAAACTAACCTGGACAGAACACATAATAAAGGTTGCGGCAGAAGTTTCAAGGTCGCTGGGATTTATCAGAACGAGTCTATCTTTGTTACCACCCCCTGTTAGACAACTGGCCTACAAAACATATGTACGCACAAAGCTTGAATATGCAGCGTCTATTTGTAACCCCTATCAAACTTGCCTCATTAACGCTATTCAGGCAGTCCAAAACCGCGCAGCACGATTCATATGTTCTGTTTATGATTTCAAGCACAGCATCAGCAAAATATAATCCTCCCTCAGTCTCTATTCTCTAGCATATCGAAGTCTCACTGGGGCGTGGAGTCACAACGTAAACAACGTGTCATTATTCATTGGCCTGTGGTCGCTAAAGCGGCGTCTACCCATGGCCCCAACCCCCCTCCCACTGGGCTCGCCTTGGCTGGAGCCCTCCGTGTCAGCCGTGGTGGTGAAGCATAAGACAAAAGAACAAGTACAGCAGATGTCAAAGGAGAAGAAAAATAATGAAGCAACCTTTAAAAAAATTACCACAAAGACATTTGAACCCACGACCCCACCATAACGAGCCCGACGCTTTTCCGTGGCGCCATGAAAAAAAAACAAATCTTCATTTTCAGCTTGGCTACAAGCCTGAATACATGGTTGTGATCCCAGATCATACTCGGTTTATGTATGTGAAAACATCGAACATTAAAATCACATCTTCGTCGCAGTCAATCGTCTTATACACAACGTACTTTGGCACCCATTTCCACGATGCACTCACGCACAGATCGGCCTTTAACGCCACATATGCCAACAGCCGGAGTAAAAAAATAACGTCCATATCTTGAAGATCACGTTCGGGCGGTGAAAAACGAATGCCATGTGGATTGAGAGGTAAGTGAATCTTGAAATTTCTCTGTAATATATCCCGAAAGAGTATGGCGGTATTAGAATCTACGAAAGCATGTTGAATAGCTTCAGCTTCATTGGACAGTAAACATCTGCTTCCCCATGGCACGCAAACCCCTTTTCTTCTAACCACGTTTTCACAAGCAAGGTGCCGGTGCGAAGCTTGAAGAAAAATGTTTACGAGACGGAAAAGCTTGCTATTGCAAAGGTTCTGCATCGTCTGCTGTTAGCCGTCAGTATAGTGTTATAGCGATAGTGAAGGACCCCCTCAGTATAGTCAGTTCCTTTAGGATATTCTATGTAGGCAATCCCCCTTTTATGTAATGCCCCAAGCTTTTAGGGGAATAATAAATGATGATGATGAATATACCAATTTAGATATGCTGATTTGTCGAATGTCTCCGAGATGTCCACTTATGCCCGTTATGCGTCAGCCTAGGAAATACTATGCTTGGAAATTTGCCGCTATCAATGCTCTATTTAATCTACCGCCCTCAGCCACCTCTCCCTTTCATTGGCACCGATTTTGTTGCTCTGGTAGGCCTACGGATAAACGTTTTGATCAATATTCTACTTACCCAACTTGGATCGTTCCCCGTAATACACGGCAGAATTCCATATAATACCCTTTGTTTGACTTCTAATTCATACTGTCCTCTTTTTATCCAGTAGCGTTACTCCTAATACCTTCTTTTCCACAGCTCATCGTGCGTTCCTGCACTTCCTTCCAAGCCCATTTATTAGCCTCCATTTTTCACCGCATGTCTTAGTGATCGCAGAGTACAGAGTTCGTTATATACCCTGCAATCTTTTCACAATTTCACACTGTTACTTCATAGTCGTTGCTTCCTGGCGGAAGAAGAAAAACGCAAGACGACCGAGAAATCCATGTCTTTGTTGTCCAAAATCATGACTCATTCCCGGAAGGGGATTGACCACACTCAAGGTAATTAACCAACGATACACACAACAATAACGAATGAAACAGTGCCAACAATCAACAAAGGAACATTCCAAAACATAACCGAGTTCCGTGGGCACCCTTAGCAGCGTAGCATCACAACCACGTAACCTTCCGGAAGCTTCAATTAACTCGTACGGAGCTCTAATATCATGGAGCTGCGGCTTGGTACCCGACTGACAGGACAATAGGTTTGAGTTTAAATTCGGAATTAAAGTGTGGAGTTTTACGTGCGTCAACCACGATGTAGGGGCACGGCGTACTGGGGAACTCCGGATTAATTTTGACTACCTGGGGTTCTTTAACGTCTACCTTAATCTAAGTAGACGAGCGTTTTTGCAGCTCGCTCCCATGAAAATGTGGCCTACCGGGTCAGGATAGAACCCAAACCCTTCTGCTCAGCAGCGTAACGTCGTAGCCACTGAACTACCGAGATGGGGAGAGGTTTGATGTCGATAAATTGAAGCCTCTAGATTGCTAGTCGGAAATGCAAGGAACATCCTATGGAGGGAGGAGAAGCGGTGGCAGGAAAGAAGAAAACGATCCTGTTATTCCCGGCTCGTTACAAAAAGAACAGAAACATTAGTCACCGGAAACTTAGATATGTGAAGGTGAAAATTTAGACAGGAAACTGCAGCGCTGGTGCCGTCGCCTCGCATAGTCGGGAAAGGTGTTGGGAAATGTTGGGAAAAGTCGGGAAATGCTCGTGTTGCATGGAAGACACTTGTGCCAGTATCGAGCCCTCCTATTCCCTTGGAGTAAAAATGTCAGCCGCACTCGAGTCCTTTGAATGGGCAGTAAAGAAAAACAGTCGGTCACTTTGGACTGATAAATTATGTTGAAAACGTTATTTTGGTTAATTTCGCCGCTCCCTACACAAGAGAGAGAGAAGTTTAATGACACGAAATGCAGAGAAGTCGGCCTGAGGGATATTCCTCTAGCCAGTGTATCTATATTATGACGGGTCCCGTCACCGTAGTAAAAAGTAGGGGAAAACACGCGAGAAGCAATTCAATCAATAAAAGCAGTTGAAAATCAACAGGATGTAATAATATTTGGGGTTTTACGTGCCAAAACCACTTTCTTATTATGAGGCACGCCGTAGTGGAGGACTCCGGAAATTTTGACCACCTATATCTAAGCACACGGGTGTTTTCGCATTTCACCCCCTTCGAAATGCGGCCGCCGTGGCCGGGATTCGAACCCGCGACCTCGTGCTCAGCAGCCCAACACCATAGCCACTGAGCAACCACGGCGGGTGCACAACAGGATGTGCTTAAGCATGAATCACTAAAGGCATATTTGAAAAAACGATATTGCGCAACATGCAGATGGTGGAAGCGACAAACACAATTCAAAAACACTTGGTAAAGAAAAGTAAAGTTGAAAAACAAAGCAGCATTGAACAAACAAAAAGAAAGCTGAGCTGTAGTTAGCACAAAGATTACGCATGATATCTATCTAGATTACATAGGTATTCTAGAGAAGACAGACTGAGGCAGGAATATATTTTGCTGATGCGGTCCTTGTAATCATAATCAGAACATACAAATCGTGCTGAGCGGTTTTGGACTGCCTGAATGGCGTTAATGAGCTAAGTTTGATGGGCGTTGCAAATAGACGCCGCATATTCAAGCTTTGTGCGTACATATGTTTTGTACGCCCCTTGTCTGACAGAGGGTAGCCACAAAGATTCGTTCTGATGAATACCAGCAACCTCGAAGCTCCTGCTGCAACCGTTATTACATGTTCTGCCCAGGTTAGTTTTGTTGTAGTGAGGACGCCAAGGTACCGCTATTCCTACACCCGCGATACCGGTGTCGAGTAGAAAGAGTATGTATAAAAGGCAATAAAACGTTTCCGAGATACAGGCATACATTTACATTTCGAAACGTTAAGCATCATGATTCTCTTTGAGTACCAGTTTTCAATTAGGTTTATGTCATTCTTCAGATGTACGTGATCTTGGCAATTATTGATGCGACGGTAAATTACGAAGTCATCTGCGAAAGACGTCTTGTAGACCACCTTCCGTTAGGCATGTCGTTGATCAATATTACGAACATCCGAGGACACCTAAACACTTCTTACTTGTTGTGAATGGGAAAGCATGAATATCCAATTGAACGCCACTGAGCGCTCCTTCGAGCTATGACCTCCTCGCGAGGGGCGAGCGAGCGCGTTGAGACGCTTGACGCGTTTTTATTTGGCCTTACGGAGGCGTAGTTAGAACGCAGGCGAGAGCTTGCGCGGTCAAGGAGCGCGCGGATGACACAGGCTTCCGACAGCGAGGGTGATTTGGCGTCCAAACCACCCTCGTCGGCAGCGCGACCTGCGAATCGCAGTCGCGCTGTTGCGGTCGGTTCGCGGTCGCGCTGCCGACGTTCCCGTTTCCTGCGCCAGTACGACTTCAAGCTGTACCGCCTCCTGCGCAGCCAGTCACCTAACGAGGGAAACCATTTGCTGCAGTTCCGCAGGCACGAACTGCAAGATTCGCGACTTCTACAAGGCCTGCACAGTCGCCAAGCAATTTATTGGACGTTTTAGTCGAGGGAACCGCCGCACTGCGCTTATTGACACTGGGGCTGTAGTTTCTGTTATCGACGAAAAGCTTTGGCGTAACCTCCTCAAGGTCACAACGCTGCTGTTTGGTATGCTTCTACGCACCGCGACTGCGCAGCATATAGCCCCGCTTGCTCAATGTACGGCAAGGGTGGTCATCAACGGCATCGTCTATGTTGTTGAATTTTTCGTGTTGTCTTCATGTTCACATGACATCATTCTCGGGCTGGGGCTTCTTGCCTCACCATCGTGCCATCATCGACTGTGCCCGGGCCGAAGGGGCGCTTTTCCCGCTTGCCAATGCGCCGCTGCCTGACCATTCTTAAGATAAAGCCTCCCAGCTCACCGCTGTGTCCCATACGGACATAACGCCCTAAATGTCTATGCTTGTGTTCATGTCTTGCTCTACCGCGCCAAACGCTACAGTACTTTTTACACCATCACCTATTTTCTACGTCGCAAGGCCCTACCTCTCCCCTTTGCTGTCCTCACCACTACATCTGGATTATCCTCTACGCTTATGTGTAACCCGTCTCACTACCCTGTGACCTTAGTGGGCGGCGAATCATTAGGTCGTGTTCAGCCCCTTGACCCACTTCACATTCTCGATGCTTCCGACGACACGGCCTGTTATGAGCTCGACGCCCTCACTTCCCCCGTGCTGTGCATGTCATCATGATCATTCTCATCGTCGTCGTTAGACGTTCTTAAATCTGTCGTAGACGCCGATCTGCCGCCTCCCTATCGCCGGCAAGTCCTCGCGCTTCTTCAGAATTTTCGCTCGTCCTTTGATTGTGAACAACCATCTCTGGGGCGTACGGCAACCGTCACTCACAGCGTTCACACTGGTTGTCATCCTCTTTTACGCCAGCTACCATACCGCGCGTCAGCCGCCGAGCGACAGATCATTCACGAACAAGCCGACGATATGCTGCCCCGTGGCGTCATTCGCCCTTCCCACAGTCCTTGGGCTTCTCCTGTAGTATCAGTACGCAAGAAGGACGGGTCACTGCGCTTCTGTGTGGATTACCGTCGACTTCATAAGACCACTCGTAAAGATGTCTATCCGCTGCTTTGGATATCATAACGCGTCGACTCCTTACAGGGCGCGGAGTACTTCTCATCTTTGAATCATCGCTTCAGCTATTGGTAAATGCCGATGACAGAAGATGACTGTGAGAGGACAACTTTCGTCACACGCGATGGCTTGCACGAATTTACCGTATTGCCATTCGGGCTCTGCAACGCGCCCGCTACTTTCGAGCGTATGATGGACACCCTCCTTCGTAACTACGAGTGGAAAATGTCTCTGCTACCTTGATGATATCGTGGTGTTTTCGCCAGATTTCCCGACGCACTTCGTTCGCTTGCATGAGATACTGACCTGCCTCACCTCTGCTGGCCTCCAACTCAGCATCAAAAGGCGCCGTTCTGCTGCCCACAAGTTAACAATATTGGGACACGTTGTATCGAAGGACGGTGTGCTACCTCACTCAGCCAAGCTTCGCGAGCTCGCAGAATTTCCGATGCCCATTACTCTTAAGGCGCTCCGCAGCTTTATAGGGCTGTGCTCTTACTTTCGACGTTTTGTGCGCAATTTTGCAACTGTCATCGCATCACGGACCAATTTGCTCACCGCTACCAACGGCATTTCCGCATGGTCAACTTCCTGTGACGAAGCCTTCAAGCAATTACGTCGTTTACTTACTTCGCCACCGATTATTCGACACTACGATCTCACAGCGCCTACAGAAGTAAACACGGACGCCAGCGGCATCGGACTTGGTGCAGTCCTAGCACAACGGAAAGACGGCTATCACGAGTACGTCGTTGCGTATGCGAGCCGCACTTTAAAGAAGGCGGAATCCAACTACTCTGTAACAGAAAAAGAGTGCTTGGCAATTATTTGGGCTCTCGTCAAATTGCGTCCATACCTATATGGTCGCCATTTTGACATTGTCACCGACCACCATTCCCTTTGCTGGCTGTCCTCATTGAAGGATCCGTCAGGTCGCCTAGGCCGATGGACACTTCGCTTACAAGAATATGACATCCGCGTTGTCTACCTATCGGGCAAAAAGCACTTTGACGCCCGATGCGCTTTCCCGATCACCGCTACCTTCTGATGTGGCTTCGGTGACTCCGCTCTTCGCATGCATGTCAGCCTTCAACGTCACTGATATGCCGGGCGAGTAGCGTAAGGATCCCCTGCTTTCAACTATGCCGAATTTCCTCCACGACCCATCCGCCACACCCTCTCCTCGTACACTTTGTCTCCAAGCCGCTCACTTTGCTGTACGCGACAACGTCCTTTACCGCAAAAATTATTTGCCTGATGGTCGCAAATGGCTCCTTGGGATACCACGACACATGCGTTCTGACATATGCGTTTATTTTCTTACTGCTCCTCATAATGGTCACGCCGGCGTTCTGAAAACGTATACGCGGCTAAGGCAGCGTTTCTACTGGCACGGCATGTATCACTTCGTGCGCCAGTACGTACGCGCTTGCACGGCGTGCCAACGGCGTAAAATTCCACAGCGCCCTCCTGGTGAGCTACAGCCGCTGCCCCGACCAGCTCGGCCCTTCGATCGCGTCGACATAGACCTATGCGGGCCACTTCCCTGCAGCTCCGAGGCTAACCGATGGATAATTGTAGGTGTCGACCACTTGACGTGCTACGCCGAGGCTACCGCACTCCCGGCAGCCGCGTGAAGTTGCGTTTTTCATCTTGGGGAACTTCGTTCTTCGACATGGCGCACCACGCGTACTGCTCAGCGACAGGGGACGTGTCTTCCTGTCCGAAGTAATCCAAGCCCTTCTTGATGAAGTTAATAGAGCATTTTCGGAAATGTAATCGGGTACATTTACATTACTGTCCTCTCAATCTTTATAAATATTGCTCAAACATGGTAAACTCAGCAAACTTTTTTGGTGCTTTTAGTGTGTCCGATGCAGCCCTTCGCGAGCTGCCTTCTCCAACCACTACTTTTCAAAAGTTTCGTCGGCTACCTTCGCTAGTTTCTACATGAGGACGCCAGCAGCGAAAATAAATACTCTCGCATGTGCGCGCTGAGACAAAGGCCAACGTTGTAATGTACGAATATCTTCCGCACACGATTATTGTTACTCAATGTTCCAAAAGTGGCGTCCGTTCCTTCTGCGAAGCGGAGCATTCCATTGTTGCCAGTGGCAGAAAAGGGGCGATCCCCATAGGGCCAAAGAAGAGTTAAAAAAACTTCCCTAGGTAATTTCCTGGCGACACCGTCGTAAGTGGTCATTACTATCAAGTATATAGAAAGGCCGGTGCAAATCGTCGGCGAACATCTGGTGCAGGTTCATAATAGGAAACAAATACTGGTCGCGTGCGTCTGCCAGTCTGTATACGAATGCCCGAGAGTGCACTGCGTGCCACCAACCGTGGGCCCCCTAATGTAGTTCCCGCAAAATTATATGCGCTTAAGCCTGTAGTGCATACAGAAGCTTGCCTCGTAATAACTGGTTACATGTAAATGGTTATTGTCAAAAGTAATTGGAGTAAGCGTTGCCGAGCAAAAATTTCAAGTGAATGTGGGTAATTAATAACGTGTAATGTGGTACGTACAAGGCTCATTCGGGCATACACCTAAAAGCAAAGGCAGCCTGCTTGCAAAGACAGCAGGCAGCTTATGCCCAATGGCCCAAGCTACTTGACAACTTTAGTCACTGTGTTTGTCCCATTGTCTGTGTGGCATCATTCAACCGTTCAAAGTGACCAAAGTAGCTAACGAAAACTATTTAATATACACTGAAATGTCCAAAAACGTCGCGATGAGCTGAAACTACAGCCAAAGGGGCCTGGCCCCTCATCGAGTCGCGCGCCGACTGGCCGCGAGGACGCACAACGCTGTGAGACGGTCAGCATCCCGCACGTGTCTTTCGCACAGCCGCTGAAAACGAGCTGCTGGATGACTGTGGTACAGGACAGATTGTGGGCCAGCGCGTAGCGAGAGTGATTCGTCGGGAGCAGCTCGTCCACGTGGATCTGGCGCTGCGCATAGCACGGCGCCCCAGCGCATCAACGCCTGAGCATTGCGCACGTCGGTCGAGTGCTCGAAGAAGATGAGCGTGCGCATGATGTCGCAGCTGTCGAGCAGCTCACACGGCTTGCTCACGCCCACGCTCGAAAAGCGCACGCTCACGTTCTCCAGCGGGTCGAGTGTGGTCAATGTGGAGCGGAGCGCGTCCATCGGGTCCCTGGTCGGATAGTCCAACAGGTGGTAGCAGGGCTTGGCGTGCCTCAGGTGTTTGCTAAGCTCCACCCGGTCCCGTAACTGGAACTGCTTTGGTGACATCCGTGACTCGAGCAGTTGCAGGAACTCGGTGGAGCGGTGCTGCATCAGCGGAGAATGAACCAGAATGAACGACCGCCTGCGCCGCACGTTGAAGGTCAAAGGAACTACGTGTCCGCGCAGGCAAGCCAGACCCAGCCGTCCTTCGCGTAGCTTCATGACGATGACCCACAGGAAGTTGTTCCATAGGGACAGCTCCGCAAGGTGGAGGCACCCATCGGCTGCGCTGGCCGTGCATGACTTGTCAAGGTCCTCCTGGTGATGACCCAAGATGCTCCGCACGCAGCGAACGTTGGAGAAGAGCTGGTTGACTGACAGGCCCACGCTGGGACAGCTGCCGACAAGGCACGCAGCGGACTCTCGTAGGCGGCCGCTCCGTGGTCCCTTCTTGCAAACCTGTGGACAAACACCTGTCATCCTTGTACCCCACTCTGCTGTTGACATAGCAAATCGCTAATGCGCGGTTTCTACCTCTTTGAAAAGTAAGCATCGCCAAGTAGCGTTACAAAACTAGCCTAATATTCATCTCATATTTACAGAAAGTTAACGCGTGTGAAGTTTGCTGAAAAATGCCATAGGAACTACCACTGGCGTTCGCGAAATAAGGAGCTAGAACGACGCCAATGCCAGTGAAATTGCGCAATGTGCCCCAGAATATGAAAGCGTTGTCTTTTCCTTTCCGGAGGCACTTTCAAGTACGAGAGAACGCTGCGTAGCCTCCATTTCACTGCCATAGAATTGTGAAACCTAGCGTAGGGATATCAGCAACCTTCATTTCGTTCCGCACAACGAAAATATCCTTTCCCAAAGCCAAACTTTAGCTGCATTTTTCTATGTGACTGAACATTGTCAACAGCGAATGAATACCAGCAAGTAAAGCTGCCGGCTTATGTTCTAGATGTGAATATGCGTGATGCATTAAGGAACCGCCACAATGTAGGTGAAGCCTTTCAATAAGCGAATAGATAGCGCTGCTATGTATACGCACCTACAACGGTCAACACGCTTAGCACGAACGCCGCAGCATGGCCTGGACCAGCTTGGACTGACGCCAGCGCCGCGAAGTGGTGTGCTCTATTATCTGAGTATATTTGCAGTGGCTTACGACAGCTGGAGCGCAGGTCGATTCCACTTCTCGTCTTGTGTTTCGCTTGTGCCTGACCGGCGGCGAGAGTGCGCTCACTTGACATGTCCGTACGTAGCTGCGGTCTCACGCGCGTCCAGAAAACACGTTGCGGTTTGCTTACATCGGCAAAGCGATATGACGGGCGACAGCTCGCGCGCCTTTCGGGTTTGGCCTCGAAGCTGGCGCTTTGGGGAAATGATAAATAGGAAAACGAGAGGAAAGGCACGTTTGTGGCGTTTGTAAAGGTTGGTCAATAAATAAATCTGCAAATCCGGTGGCCCATAGTTGTTCATGTTCTTCATTTCTTATATTCTCTGACAGCGCTCATCGGAGTGCTCTCACAGGTTAGTGTCTGGCTTCCAGTTTTGTCCACGATCCACTGAAGATCCACGGTCGGGTTGTAAGAGCTGCGCGTGTCCTGAGCTAGGAAGACGCGTGGATGCGATTCAAGTTTTTAATGTCTAAGTATTGGCGAAAATCGCTAAGTGGCATCTTGTGGGATAAGAAACTGGCTTTTTAGGTAACTATAAACACTCTGGCCATAGATGCAATGTATCGAAAGGTAGCATCTTATAGCTTATAAGTGCACGTAAGATAATTTGACGTCCACGTCGCATGTTGTTGACTTACACAGCGTGTTCCCGATCTTATTCACAGTGTCACGCTTGACACTTTGCAATGCGCGTTTCCTATATGGTTATTTCGCTGGTTTTCAAAAAGGCAAACTGCAGTTAGTATAATAAATGGCTGTATGTTCCTATGGTAGAAGATTCGGCAGAGGCACTCAAGAATGCTTACGTATGGGAATGCGAAAACATGTCATTTAGGGAGGACATAGAGGTTTGGTTGCGGTTTGCGAATTGAGTTTGTTAAATGCGATGCATTTCTTGGCGGATATTTGCCACTTTGACAGCATCCAGCTATCTATGCAGCCACCTACGTCTTGGTGCTGTCATGGTCGTTTCGTTAACTTGGTAGGCTCCCCGCGCACTGCTTCGCAGAACACCGATTCCCACAGGGCATGGGATCTGCCTGCTTTTTCACGTGGTCAGTCTTTACTTTTCCGAATGTTAAGCACTACGCACACACACAGACACGCGTCTATGACGTCACCCGGAACGTTGTACGACGGACGGTTGCGTCACAATTTTTCTGCGAATGGCACCTGCGAGAGCACTCCGCGAGAGCACTCCGATGCGTGCTGTCAGAGAATATAAGAAATGAAGAACATGAACTATGCCACCTGATTGGCAGATTTATTTATTGTCCTACCTTTACAATCGCCACAAACCTGTATTTCCTCTCCTTTTCCTATTTATCATTTCCCTAAAGCGCCAGATTTGAGGCCAAACCCGAAAGGCTCGCGAGCTGTCGGCCGCCATGTCGCTTTGCCGCAGCGTGTTTTCTGGACGTGCGTGAGACCGCAGTCACCAGCGAAACATGGCGGAACGGACACGTCGAGTGAGCGCACTGTCCCCGCCGGTCAGGCACAAGCGAAAGACAAGACGAGCAGTCAAATCGAGCTGCGCTCCAGCTATCGTAAGCCGCTGCAAACATACCAAGATGACAGCGCACAACCCTTTGCGGCGCTGGTGTCAGTCCAAGCCGGTCTACCCTCTTCGGCAAAGTTACACCCTTTGGAGTGCCCCTTCTGCGACACAACGATAATCGTCATCTGCCTTGATGCGTTTCCTTTTTTAACGCGGCGAGCCTGGTACTTTCCAGTAACGAACGGCATGCGCGTTGTCAGCATGACATAGCATACACGACAGGAAAGTAGCGGGCGCGGCGTTTTCAAGAAAGGAAACGCAAGCCAGGCAGACGACGATTATCGTTCTGTGGCAGATATAAACCTCAAAGGGTGTAAACTTCTTTTGAGTGTGTTAAGCGTGCTGACGGCTGTACACTATCTGCACGTTAAGTGGGAAACACGCACAAAGAAAAAAATCACTAGGCGCGTTATGGTTCTCTCTTTACCCACGTCCTGCTGCGACATATGTACTTCGCGTCAGCCGTGCCTGTATTCTTAGGTACTAACACTATAAATTCAAACGCGAACAAATCGAAAGGTACAAAGATACTTTATGGCGTTTCCTGCTTAAATTGCATGTTCAACGACGATCTAATTCATGCACAGCAAAGTGAACTTATGTTGACAGCAAGCTTAAAGGCTGGCTATACGGAACTTCACATGTGATTTGTTTATATATAGCTACATAGAAACGGTCTTACGACGGTTTTCCCTTCTTCGCACTTCAATTTGCTCCGAAATGTCTCCCGCGTCTAGGACATAAGCAATGCGGCTTGCATTATAGTACGGCTATAGTTGGGTAGAATCGAATCCGCGACCTGGTGTTGAGAATGAGCGCACGATATAGCCACTAAACCACCACGGCGCGTGTGAGAGCTTTTCGTTACCGCATTGAACGACGAAGCAGAGAGCGAAGCAAGGGTCTTACTCTTTCGTTGGAGCTTCGCGATCGCGTCAAGTCCTTCGGCGTCATCCACGGCGTATACACCTGGGCTGCCTCTAGGTGTGGACGCAGTGCTGGACGAAATCCCTGGAGCCGAGCTCGATCTTGGGTCGCGCGGTTCGCACGAGCACCTGCGCGATTCTGTTGACTGCGCGACGGAACCAAAAACGATGAAGAATCGAATCGCCGCGAAATCAAGGCGGACGATGCAAAAGTTTACACCCTTTGAGTAGTATCTTGCCACACAACGATAAACATCATCTGTCTTGTCCACATTTTCTTTCTTTAACGCTGCGAGACCGCTACTTTCCATTAACGAACGACATGCGCGTTATCAGCATGTCCTAGCATTCCCGGCAGGAAAGTAGCGGGCGCGGCATTTTCAAGAAAGGAAACGCAAGCAAGGCAGATGATTATTCTTGTGTTCCAGATATACCCTCCAAGTAAACTTTTTTTTAGTGAGATGGTGTGTAGATACACATTCCACATTCCGTCGCCGATTCTATCCAGTGGTCACCATCGTGTGCTGGCAACTGCGGGTGTTGTGGTGTCTGCCCTTGGGGACCGGCGCCTTTCACTATGTAGTAAATTGAACGCAGGTTTGCTGTGCATGTTAACTTGTCCGTAGAGCGTACAGCTTGACTGAAAGCAAGAGGAAACTTCGCAGTACGCCAATTGCTTGGCCTCCGGGATCATGGTGCGCTGTGCTGTAGCAACAGCGGAAAGCCCCGATGTTGAGGGACATGCTCAACTGCTGCGTCCTCAGATATGCATTGCAGTGTTGTAAACTCGGACAGCGCTTAATAAAATGCGAATGCTTGCGCCTCGTTTTCTTACCTGATTGAGGATGCCGCTTGGGTAATTACGATATTGCCAGAATTCCATAAGTAATAACATCGCAGAGAAAGGTAGCAGAAACAAGAGTACTTAATGGCGCAATTGTAAGCAGGATAAAGTAGTACGCACAAGGTTCCATAAACAATGGAATTTTACGACAACTATGCCGCAAGCATTACTACAGTAGCCGCACATGCCATAAGAACATGGCATGTGGAGAACTCGGAGATTGTATATGAACCATCTTGGAAAGTTTGATTGGCATCGAGATATGTCATAGCAAAACTGAAAGCTGAGCATTTGTTATGTACCACTGCTTCAAAACAAAACAGCGCAGTAAATACGGGGGCGCAGAAATTTTGCTCGTCTACTTCTTCACTACATTGTTTCGCTTTCTTTTGTCCCTAAAGAGGCCGTGAAGCATCCTTAGGATTCGTAACACACACACACACACACACACACACACACACACACACACACACACACACACACACACACACACACACACACACACACACACACACACACACACACACACACACACACACACACGCACGCACGCACGCACGCACGCACGCGCACGCACGCACGCACGCACACACCAGTCCGCGGATAGCATACTCTGCTGTGGTCATGTCAGCCAAATTTTGCAGTCGTGCAGACTTCGCTTCGTAATGAAGAAGCAATTGAAAGCGCTTCAAAATGCGCAAGTTCGATGTGGCTACTGCCCGTCGGTCAAGTTGGCGCGGGACAATAAGTTCCTTAACACGTAGTACAGCCAGATGGGAGAATTTGAGCGCGAGCGCGCACTCCATCCCAGTCGTGCACAAATAAAACGCTGCTGTTGCATGTAGTTGCGGTCTGCTACTTAGAGTAGAGACCGCGACCGCTGGGGAGAGTTACGACCAGTCGCCATACATTTGTCAGACGCCAGACGTTTACGCGCAGGCGCGACTAAAAGCGGGTGTGATATTGAAAATCTGAGGGCTTTTCCTCCTGTAATATCTGACTTTGCCTAAGTACTACGGAGGAGAAGTGTCTTTGCTCGTTTTGTATGCGTTTGTCCCTAGGCGTGCTTGCATTGCGCAGTGAGAACGCTCTCTCCCATGGGAGCGTTTGTTTACGCTCCCACGCTAGCTCCTGACACGGTGAACCAGGTGAAGCAGTGGGCACTGATGCCCTATTTGGTGATCGGAAAGAAGTCGAAGCACCGCGAAGTGGGTGTTACGTTGCCAACAACTGAGGTACTGCAATGAGGCACTGTTTGCGGCAAAGTATTTCTGAAAGAAGTTAATTTACATTCAAATGCATTTCTCCACTTCGATAAAAAGTTGCAGGGGGCCCCTCTAAAGGGACACTAAAGGTAAATATTAAGTCAACGTGGACTTTTAAGATATCATAGAAAAGCATTCTGTCATTCGCAGCGCTTGTTGTTTTCGTGACAATTAAATGCTTACTTTAAGGGAGCAACGATTCTGAAGAGGCCTGCATACCTCTAAACAAATGGATAGGTGGATGCTATGAGCGTACCTTTTTTTAAATGAGGCGGCGGGTTACGCAGCAAGTTCCAGTTCTTATTTTGCCAATGTGCTACCTATCTTTTTTAAAAATAAACGCAAATAATTCCGGACCTCAACCTTGCTGAACCACAATTGGGAATTTTGTTTTTGTGTGCCTCCGCTGTTTGTGGCCGCCCTACTTTATTGCCACGAAACTTCATATCCCCTTTTACTAATCGCTATTGAGCAATTTAATCCCGTGACCCCAAGCTGGGAGTCGTCACAATGCATCACAATGTATCACACTGCAGCACCGCCCTTTACTGCAGTAATGAGTGAAAACGCTAAAGCGGGACCAGAAATCGAGCCAAGGCAGAGTCAGAGCCGACAGTGAGAAAAAGGAAGGGAAGGTCCGCACCGAAACGTAAACACAATATCCGACAGTCGTCGCGATCGGCATCATCCTCATCGCGATCGGCATCATCCCCTGCTACATGGCGTTTGTACGAGTTTAGTGAGCCGCTAAACCAGCGCAGCACAACGCGTTGACGAAACTACTGAATGGCGAAAGCGTGAGCGGCGCAGTGTCGATCGCAATGGTTTGACTGCACCGTCGTCGTTAAGGGTAACTGTAGGAAGACTTATTTCTATAACAATGCTGTGGAAACTCAAGGCGAAGCCGTCGGCGTCGCTGCCATAGCAGTAAAAAGCCAGCCTCTGAAAAGTACGGCTATGACCCAACCGCGTTAACACTGATGCAACGACCTATTGCCACAAGCCCTATGGGACCACGGAATCTCATTAGGCTGAGTTGCAGCATAAAATTTTTCACCGATCATAACCATGAGTAGGAGGCAACAGCTCACATCCCGGTTTTGTCTCGACATACAACTAGTCCTGCACCTTGATTCACTGCATTCCTGTTCACCAGAAGATGCAATCGCGACAGGCACACAAAGCGACCTGGCACGGGACACGTAGAAGTCAACACATCGCAGTCCGGTGGTCTACAGGATGCCTTCGATACTCAAATGCCACATTAACATCACCCACCTGCGTAAATAAATTTCATCCAACTGGCGAGGGGCGTCGCCTTCGGATGGGTCATGGCAGCATTCGCCATGCTCTCTGACGACCCCAGCAAGGACCTGGAAGTATCAACATCAGAGAGTGGTGGCCTCTGGGGCTTCGGCCTCGGTCAGACCCACCAGTGAAGATGATATTGAAGACCTGCCTCTCGCGCACCTTATCGAACAACGCAGCCGCCGTCTTTGAGTTAGGGCTAGGAAGCATGACAAACCGCCTGGCGTGGTGTAGCAGGGAAAGGGTATTTAGCAGTGCGTCGGATATCTAGAATTATATTATTCGTAGTCCCGGTGCTTGTAGTCTTCCCCGCTCGACAGACTGCGTCCACTTGGTTTACAGTCCCCATAGCAGCTCCATCGTCTGCATGACTGCGGATTCATGAACACCACGTCGAACGTGACAGGCTTCATGGTGCTAATCGAGCGCAGCATATCACTAAAAGCGGTGGCTGCGCGGAAATCGAACGTCCAGCCGGCGCCTATGAGGGAGCAGTTGCTGTTTCTTTTGAATATCCCTCTGAGCAGCGTCACGCCTAGCGACCTCTGCGTGGTTAAGGTGAGTTCTACGTGCCACAGGTAACGACAGCTGGCGTAAACGGTGGACATCCGGACCGCCATGTTGCAATCGATCACTCTGTTCATTTGGACCGCAAGACTCCAAAAGTAGACGTTGCCACAGAGTACACGGTTTGACCCTGTAGCCGGGACCAGGACGGTAGAGTCGGCGCTTCTAAGGACACGTGAGAGATCTTGGGGTCTTACTGCAGACAGGTCATCGTTGGTAATGTGGAAGCTGGTGAAGTCAACATGGTCTCTGTCACCGATTGCCTTCGATAAATTCGCCTCCCTCGGCTCCTTCACCCAGCTTAGGCTCAGGAACTTTACCCCCGTATTCATCAATGCATCTTAACGTTAAGCCCATTTCACTTCATATAAATGATGCCTGGTATGAACGTGCCCAAGACGCTCATTGCGTTTCCTTTGCTGCGTTCAAAATAGGCGACATTGAGATCAAATCTAGCATGGCCTTTAAGTTAAGATGCATTTCTGAATACGAGGGTAAGCGTCCATGGGAACGCCAGGGCGTCTACGAGCCGCAAACCGCAACCGCCGCTAAAACATGCTTTATTGAATAATAGCTTAACTAGCGTGGCATTGCCCTCTATCGCCTTCACTCCCATGTTGTGAAGGGGTACAACGCAATAGTTTATGTAAATTTCGGCAAGTTTGTAGTTGTGTGAAATAATAGTGGCGACAAACAGGTAGATGCCCAAGGAGGCGGCAGTGCACATGACCATCACCACATTGATGTTCGAGCCGACGCACAAGGCGCTGGATAGCTTCCAAACGTCCGCCTCATTCAGATCGATGTTGGACCTCTCGAGCAACTTGAGCAGCGTGCACCGATAGTCGATGGGCCCGATTAACAGTGACTCATAACGAGCTTCTCGATGACGATGCTGCGAAACTCCAGGTAGGCCAGTACGTTGTAGGAGTCCTCGGTCGCGTACAACCAGTCGATGTGGATCTTCTGCCTGGCAAGCAGCACGGCATGCCGACGCCCGAGGATCGCACGCTCACGATCTCCATCGTGTTGAGTGTGTTCACCCGTGGAGCGTACCGCGTCCGTGAGCTTCCTGGGGAGTAGTCGTCTAGCAGGTAGTAACAGAGCTTGGCGTGCCTCATGTTGCGGCTCAGGCAGGGTCTGACCCGTAAGCAGAACTGCTATTGCGACGTGGGGGGCTCGCACAGTTCAACGTACTCGATGCAGCATTCTTCCATGAGCAGCCAATGAACCAGGAAAAAGGAGTGCCCCCGCTGCACGTTACACGCGCCCGGAACCACGCGTCCGCGGAAGCATGCCAGGCCAGCCGTGGTGGACTCACTTCGCGTAGCTTGTTGTTGGTGACCCAACGGAATACGTTCCATCGGGGCAGCCTCGCAAGAAGATGCAGCCCTCGGCGACGCTGGCAGTGCGGAACTTGTAGTCCATTCGGTGATAGCTCAGTATGCTTTGCAGGCAGCGAAGGTTGGAGTACAGCTGGTTGACCGACTGGCACACGCTGGGGCAGCTGCCGACCTAGTACACGCCGTAGTTTTGTAGGTGGCCGCTTCAAGTGCCGTTGCGCTGGCTTGGGTACGAAGACCTGTTGTGCTGCAGCGTAACTCTAATCTTCAAATTGCACAACGCTAACACCTGATTTCTGCGGCAGGTGCCGGAAGCACGCGTAGCAAGCATCATGGCCAACCGTTTCCAACTGTCCAGCGGATATGTCAGTGCCTAAGGAGCTGCACGTTGAAGAACGTACAGAGAAGTTGCACGCGTGGAAACAAAGAAAACTCTGGCTATGCAAAGCTTCGAAATAGGCATTTATGTGCTTAAATGCCTATCTCGAACAAATACAGGAAGCGAGTAAGCTGCATAATCGCGTTTCAAACATTGCCTGCATTTTTAGCAGTGGCCTAATCGAAGCTCCACGGTGTGCACATTGGTTCACACCATGGCTAAACACCGGCTACTGAACGACTGAACATAGCACTTCCTTGTGGTTACAAGGAACAAGTACTCCGATTAGCTTTCTTTTTTCTTTTCTTTTTTTTTTTTTGCTGTTCGCGTCTTACTTTATGCTAACGTTACGATAAACTCGAACCTCGAATAAGAATATTGCGCCGATATGTTCGGCGCCTACGGCGGTAGTAAGTCGGTTATCACATTAACGCGGTTGCCGAAGAATCGAGTCCGCGAAACTTGCGCTCAGATGTAGAGCGAAGCAGTGGACCACAGCAGCGTGTGACGAGCTTTTTTTTACGGCTGAGCGAGTGACGACGCTGAGAGTGAAGGAGGGGCGTTGAGGACCAACCACTGGGACGCTTCGGCACGTGTCAATGCATCAAATGCGTCAGTCGCGAACAGGGTGACCCGTGGCGACGCGCAGGTGTTTTGCCGACTGCCGATGCCAGAAGAACGGCAACGCGCAGTGACGCGTCGCCTGCGTGCACGAATTATAAGCTGCGACGCGTCGCCGGCGTCCACGAATCGGAGGCTGCGAGGCCTCCTGCTGCTATGCCTATGATGGCTGCCGATGTGATTACGCAGCCACCAACAACCAAGTAATTAATTACATTATGGGGTTTTACGTGCCAAAACCGGGATATGATTATGAGGAACGCCATAGTGGGGGACTCCGAAAGTTTGGACCACCTGAGGTTCTTTAACGTGCGCCTAAATCTAAGTAAACGGGTGTTTTCGGATTTGGCCCCTATCGAAATGCGGACGCCGTCGCCGCGATTCGATCCCGCGACCTCCTGCTTAGCAGCCCATAACCACTAAGCAACCACGGTGAATGACACCAACAACCGTCCGAGTTATTTGGACGTACGACGCACGCGAGAGCGTTCTTGAAAGACAGCGTTGGGATACTAGGTCGATGACGACACGACCGACGACCGTGGCCTGTGGCAGTGCGATGCGGATCCGAGAAGAGTTCGAACGACGCCCACAAATCCAACCTGCCCACGGGGTTATTCCGCCAGTCTCAATGCGATCGTCTGCCTAAACATCCAAGCGAATCACGATTGCCATAACGTATGTGCTTGGTGCACCTGTATTTTGTCGTGCTCGAAACATATGGAAACATGCTTCCGAACTCCGAAGTCTGGATAATCGGCGCTCGCCTACCACCGATGTTGTTGACGTTACGCGTAGGTCCAGCGCGCCCATTGAGTTCGTAACTGGCGAGTGAACGAGCCCAGCTAAGAAACTCTTTCGAAGGAAATGAATTTTCAGTTCCGTTTGGCACTGCAGCGATCTAAAATATGGCACTCCTGGCTTCGTGTGTTGTGTGATGTGGTGAATGAGCCGTGTGGATCTTCGGGTGGTCAACCGCGGCGTGCTTCGTGTGTTTTCAGGTGAGTCAAGTTTAAGGGGCGAACTCTGCTCTGTTTCCAGCGGTAAATATAACTTTCGAAAGCAAAAGACACTAGTACCCGAAAAATTTGAAGTACGTACACCATCAGCCATGCCGTTCGTTTCAGCTGACAATGCCCTCCTCTATTCGGCTTGTGAATCCAGTTCACTACAAGTTCACAGTACTCCTTCAAACACTTTTTTCATGTGCATGCGTCTTATGGGTTAGTTGGGATAAATCGCTCAATGACACTGACGCACTGAAGGAAACATGACACAGCGCTCTGATGTTTGAGTCAGTGTATCATTATACTTGAGCACAGCAAAAATAAATTATTTGTTTGCAATATAAGCACTGTCTACATTGCATAGAAGGACCTGCATCATGCAGGACCTGTGCACGCAGCCGCGTATACCAGGATTCCTTCGATGCCTGCTTCAGAAGCAGAACGCACTGAGTCAATGAAATTGTAATTGGCTTTTGAACTTTTTTGTTGTTATTGTTTACGGAAAGAGCAAAGTTTTTGACTGCATTGCGGGAAGGGGAAAAGGTGCCATCAGTGCGTTGTGCAGTCGATATGCTTGAATTGCCCAAATCTCTTCAGCTTCCACTAAAATCTTTGTCGCTGCGATATTATAAACTGTATTCAGCAAAAAAGTAAATTAAAAACAAAGTGCCCAATGTGTCTTCGCAGAATATGTTTGATTAACAAGTAAATACTTCCATTGCAACATTTTGCGAATGTACAGCATATGCGCTAGAAATAAATAGGTTCTGTAAGGTGAACTACGGGGCCTCCAATAACAAACTTTGTAGTAGCACTGCAAAAAGTGCTACCATGCGTATCATCCACAACAAAACTGCTGCGTGTCCAACCTACTTCCCCGAAGGCACCCATATGAAGACTGTCCGGGCCCTTCCCATTCTGTATGTAACATTCAGCCCTTCTCCCGACTTTTCCGCATACGTCACCAACACTGTACCTAGGGATCGTCGCATTCTTGGGTTTGTGTCCCGTGCCTCCCTTCCCTGTGGACCTGAGCTTTTCCTAGCACTGTACCCTTCTATCATTCTACCACGGCTTCAGTACTGCTCATCAGTACTGATCCTGTACGAAACTCACCTCGCTGACAAACATGAGTTTGTTCAACGCCGGGCAACACGCACGCTCTACTTCCATCTTTTCGGTCGTCGCAACCTCATGCCAGCCTACGAGGATCTCCTCAATGCCCTCAAGTGGCACACCCTGGTATACCAGTGCAACATTGCGCTAGCCTGTCTATTCTGCAGGATGCTTGACGGCTCTCTGGACTGCACTGATCTTTCTTCTTCAGCCTCGCTCGAGAGACCACGTTCCGAGCAGAGCAGTCGCACGCCCCGGAGTATCACCCACACGCTTGTGAAGGAGGATACACAGAAATCTTAAACTTATACAGAGGGACGAGAGCCAAATATCCCCCACCGCACAAAGCTCTAACGCAGGAGGAAGCAACGAGTTGGCGCAGATTGCAGACAAACTCCTTCTCAAATTTATACATCCTAAATAAAATGTACCCAACACAATACAGAGACACCTGCCCATGGTGCGGGGCCACACCCACACTCTATCATGTGACATGGGAATGTAAACACAATCAATCATTCCACCAACACAATAACCCGAGTGCGGAGCAATGGGAGAGTCGGCTTACCAGCTGCGAGCTCACGGCCCAAAGGGCCTTAGTGCAGAAGCTAGGCTCAGTGGAGCCCTGGAATAGGGGCCCACCCTTGCCGGAAGAGGCTCCAAGTCGCCGGCGCCTAAGAAGACGACCGAGACCTCGAGACGCTAAATCCTTGAAGGAACCAAATAAAGTTTTTTTTTTCTCTCTCTCTCTTCAGTCCGTATGAACAAGCGGTCAGCATAGCCTGAGTCACATCACTCCTGGACGGCACGACACCGCAACTCCATGCTTATAAGCGACATATATATATATATATATATATATATATATATATATATATATATATATATATTGTGACCATTAATTGCCCCCATACATTTGAATAAGGGCTTCAACAGTACGACTTGGCAAAGGGCAACGAAACATACGTATTAAAACTCTCCTCACTTTATATTATCTGATGGTTAGGGGCGTAGCCAGGGGTGGAGGGGGGCTTATGGGGAATCAGACCCCCCACCCCGAAATTTTTTCGTGCTGCGATGCACCACCGACCAAACAACCCCCGGCGCCGGAAATCATTCTCGATTTTGTCTAGAATGTATTTTTCACGCTCGCTCTAAAAGACATTTCCACGCGAACATTGTGAACTCCGGCTGGATTTCATGGCAACGCCCATGCCCCTGAAGTCACACAACGCAAACATCCCCATCCGAGCGCAAAGTTTTAAGGGCGCTTTGATGGCGAGCAGGCTCGTCGCGGAATTTCGCAGAGGCTGCTGTATCTACGGACCGCATGGATTTAAATCCCGAAACTTTATAGGTATAAAGATCACATAAATTATTGATGTGAAAGGCGCATTGACATTTCCAAAGTCGTGCTTTACGTTTTCAATTTCCGATCTTTGTGAGTTAAGTTTTCTTATAAACATTTGACGTAAAACCTGCATTGACTTTTCTATAGTCGTACATCGGACCATACAACGAGACAAGCCAAATCAACACACTATCGCACAACTTGACAAAGCACACAGCGAGGTCCGATGAGAAGAAGCGTTGTGATGATTCATTCGTGCCATCATATCACAGAAAAGAATATCAACACATTTTTCATCTGCGCCAAAGCATCCATGTCAAAACCCTAAAGCCAGCAAAGGTAACTACGTTCTTATTTATTTTTCCTACTTTGACTTTTATGCCTACTTCCTACTATTCCTACTTTTATTTTTCCTACTTTGACTTATTCTGCATTCACCGGAAGGTGAATGCAGAATAAGTGTTGGATGTTATTTCAATTTTCTTTGTAGTTATAGTTCAGAGTGGAAAAAAGAGCGCAAAAATCACGACACGCACAGAAAAAGAAACTCCTGAAAGAAAAAGTTTTTTTTTCCGCCATGGACTTCGGGCCTATATTCGCGCAAGTGCATAAACGATTTCCCACAATTGCGAATGTCCCATCAGAAAAGGCGCATCAATAGATGGTGTCCACATACACATCACACATTCCGTCGCCGGTTCTATCCCGTGGCCACCATCGTGTGCTAGCAACAGCGGGTGTCGAGGTCTCTGCCCTCGGCGACGGGTGCCTTTTACAATGTACTAAACTCAACGCGGGTTTCGTATGCATTTTAGCTTGTCGTACACAGCGTACAGCTTAAATGAAAACAAGAGATAACTTCGCAGTATGACAATTGCTTGGCCTGTGCGAAGATAGCGCGCTGTGCTGTAGCGACATCGGGAAGCCGTGATGTTAAGGGACATGCTCAACTACTGCGTCCTCAGGTATGTTTTGCAGTGCTATAAAGTTGGACAGCGCTTAATAAAATGCCGATGCTTGGCGTCGCTTGCTCACCTGCATGAGGATGCCGCTTCGGTGATCACGAAATTTCTAGAATTCTATAAGCAATAACAGCGCAGAGAAAAGTAGCAGACACATGAGAACTTAAAGGCGAAATTGTAAGATGCATAAAGTAGAACACACAAGGTACCATGAACAATGGAAGATTATGACGACTGTGCTGCATGTATTATTGCATTAGCCGCGCGCATGCCTTAAGAACATTGTATGTGGAGGACTGGGAGAATTCATGTTGGTACGGGGAGAAGAGAGGTTTAAAATATATTTAAAGGGTATTTACAAAGCACTGACTGGCATTAAGCTACTCCGCGCGACATCAGCCGCCGCCATCTCATGTACTGCCGCAGCTTCTCCCTGGCCGCTGTGCTTGGTCACATGACCCCCGGCGGCGAAGGCGCCTGTCCCGGATCCGTTAGATCGTCCGAGTATTATCGCTTGATGCGGGTCACGTGCATGACATCGGTGGAAGGTCGAGATATGGTGGAATTGAGAGACGTGATGTCACATGTGACGTCGGTCACTTAACGCAAGACACGGTACGGGTCGCAGTAAGGAGAAATAAACTTCTCGCAAAAGCAAACTTGCCGTGACGGTGTCCGAAGAAGAACCATTACACCACGGTTGAAGTGGGCATCACGGTGACGGTCATTATGGAAGCGTCGTTGCTTTTCCTGCGAAGTGGTAAGGCACAGGCAGGCAATCTGCCGTGCTTCTACAGCTCCGAAGATGGCGTCACGTGTGGGGTGCATTCTGACGATTTGTCAAGAACGGCGGGTAGGAGCGTGTCACATGGCAGCGTGGGGTTTCTTTCGTACAAGAGATAAAACGGAAAAAACCCCGCACAGTCAAGTCGGGAGGAATTCTAGGCAAATGTCACGAAGGGCAGAGCGACGTCCTAGTAATGATGGTCGGTAGATGCATAAATAGAAAGCATGTCTTGAATAGTAGTATTAGATGCTCCGTAAGACCATTGGTCTTAAGGCGGTACGCCGTTGTCAAATTGCTGTTTGTAGCGCAGGAGTGCAAGAAGGCCTGGACCACCTTTGATGTGAAATAGCAGCCCTTGTCTGTGGGGAACAGCCGAGGAGCTCAGTGGTTGACCATAATGTCTTTGAGGAGGAAGTAGGCGACGTAGGTTGCACGGTTGCTCGGGAGAGCCCAAGTGATCGCGTACCGGGTCGTGCAGTCGGTAGCGACTGCTATACACTTATTTCCGCAGGCAGATAGCGTGAAAGAGTCACGAATGTGAAGGCCAACCTTGAACCACGACTCCGATGGAACGTCAAGGGATTTAAGGCAGCCATCTGGTAGCACTGTTTGTTTCTTTTGGCGCTGACATTGTTCAGAGAAAGCGACATTAAGGCAGACGGAACGGTAAGTACCGGGCCAAAAGAAGCGATCTCGCACACGGTCATACGTTCTAGAGACTGCAGAGGTGACCTGCGCTATAGGAACATCTTGTAGCTGGGCGACAATACTTTGATGCATTATGTGGGAATAATCAAAATCAGTTCAGGACAGTCAGGGTGTATATTGTAGCTGTACAAGACGCCATCCTGCAGCACAAACATACGCAGAGAAGGGGAAGGTGTCTCAGAAGTCATCCGGAGAAAAAGGTCGCGCAAATAGGGGTCACGTCTGTGCTCACTGCGCATGTTGTGAAACTTATTCGTTCGCTGGCGGCGCCCTACCTGCTGGTGCTGAGTTTGTCGCTGCTGCTGTAGGAACCGAATAACCTCCCCCGCATATATATATATATATATATATATATATATATACATATATATATATATATATATATATATATATATGCAGTGCCTTTGGTTGACAGCGCTCGAAATTGCGGACACCTAACACAAAATATTTACAGTCGCAATTCACTGCTGCTCTATGTGCAGTCATCAAAGGTGTCTGATTGGCAGAATATCGAATGATTTCCAGGAGGAGGTAAATGTCACGCACGAAAACTGATAAGCTTGACATTAAGCCACAGGGAGACATCGTTGTGGATTACAGGATAAAACGCGAGTGCGTGATACATTTGCAGATGAGAAAGGAAGTGACAGGTCACGTAAGATGTGGTTATACGGGGGTGCGTTATTCACAGCAACAGAACGTGTTTCGTGGGAAAGAAAGTGCAGTAAACGACTGTAAATGATTAGAAGAGGTGATCAGATGAGCACATTTGCTGGCATAAGGAGCGGTGGACTAATTCAGAGCCAGAGTAAATGGAAATCACTGGGAGAAGCCTTGGTCCAGCATTGGATATAAGATAGACTGCTAAAGAGAAATAGCTGTCCTCCCAATGAATTACTGAGGCAATGAAGTCACCTGAGGTGAACAGTGAATAGGTCACTTCGAGGTTCGTAGTTATAGGAGTGCATTCGGAGTGCATACATAGCCCTTGATTCCCCTTTGCACATCCATTACAGGTGATTGGCCGGGAATGGGCACATTCCTATATTGCACACGTACTGCCTAAGGTGTCTGTTCAGGAACACACCCAGTGGTACATATCCAGTGACTTAATCTGTCTACTCGGCGAGGCAGCAACAAGCAGCAAGTTGTCTATTCGGCACCGGCATGGACACGTTACAAAAATTACAGGAACCCGTATGGGTTTCCTTTGTAGGAATTGCTACCAGCGGGCGGATGTCTGATTTTTCTCTTTAGATATTAAAAAGGAATAACCGGTAGCAATCAGGACCTCCGAAAAGAAATTTTTACAGTGGCCAATTACTGCTCCATGAAATTAATAGGGCATTTTCTGAAATGTAATCTTACGCATGAAATGAATATCCTACGCAGATGATTATTGTTACACAGTGTTCCAAAACTGGCGAACGAGTCCTCTCTGAAGCAGAGCATTACGTTGTTCTGTAGATAGATAATGGGGGTGATCCCCATAGGGCTAAATAGTTGAAAAAACTTGCCTAGGTAGTTTCCTGTCGTCATCGTTCTAAGTGGCCATCGCTATCGTGTATAAAGAAAGGCCGGTGCAAATCGTCGGCGAACGTCTGGGGCAGGTTCATGATAGGAAAAAAATACTGATCGCATGTGTCGATCGGTCTGAACACGAATGCCCGAGAGGCTACAGCGTTCCATCGACCGTGGGCCTTCTAATTCCATGAAAATTCTATGCGCTTAAACCTGCGTTGCATACGGAAGCTTGCCTCGTAATAACTGGTTGCATGTAATTCGTTACTGTAGAAAGTAATTGGAGTGAGCGTCGCCGAGTGAAAATTTCAACTGAATCTAGGTAATAATAACGTGTACTGTGTTACGTCCAAGCCTCATTCGGGCATACACATAATTACAAAGGTAGCCTGCTTGCAAAGACAGCAAGCAGCACATTGCCAATGGCACTAGTTACTAAGCAACTTTAGTCACTGTGTTTCTCCCATTGTCTGTGTGACATGATTCAACCATCCAAAATGGCCAAAATAGCAAACGAAAGCTCTTTAATATACACTGACATACGCAAGGACCTCGCGCTGAGCTGAAACAACAGCGAAATGCGCCTGCTCACTCATCCATTCGCTCAACGCACTTGAGCGGTTTTCGAGGTCCAACTCGGCCACTTCAAAGTTGATCTTCTCAGATGTCTCCAGCGTCGCGCGCCGACTGGCGACGAGGACGAACAACGCTGCGAGACCGTGCAGCGTCCCGCACGTGCCGGTCGCACAGCCGCTGAAGATGAGCTCCTCGATGACTGTGGAACTGTACACCAGGTCGGCCAGCACGTAGCGAGAGTGATTCGTCGGGTACAGCTGGGCGACGTGGATCTGGCGCTGCCGCGCAGCACGGCGCATTATCGCATGTAGGCTGGAGCCACGGGCACGTCGATGCAGTTCACAAACAATACGAGCGTGTGCAAGGCGTCGCACCTGTCCAACGGCTCGCACAGCATGCTGGCGCCCCCGCTCGAGAAGCGCACGCTCACGATCTCCGGCGTGTCGAGCGTGGTCACTGTGGAGCGGAGCGCGTCCATCAGGTCCCTGGTCGGGTAGTCCAGGAGGCGATGGCAGAGTCTGGTGTGCCTCAGGTGTTCGCTAAGATCCGCCCCGTTCCGCAACTCGATGGAGCGGTGCTCCTTCAACGGCCAACGAACCAGAAGGAACGCGTTCCTGCGCCCCATGTTGGAAGCCAAAGGAACCACGCGTTCGCGCAGGTAAGCCAGGGCCAGCCGTCCTTCGCGTAGCTTGATGATGATGACCCACAGGAAGTTGTTGCATGCGGACAGCTCCGCAAGCTGGCAGCACCCATCGGCTGCACTGGCCGTGCATGATCTGTCGAGGTCCACCGGGTGATGGCCCAAGATGCTCCGCACGCAGCGAACGTAGGAGAAGAGCTGGTTGACCGACAGGCGCACGCTGGGACAGCTGCCGACCAGGCACGCAGCCGACTCTTGTAGGCGGCCGCTCCGTGATTCCATCTTGCAGGTCTGTGGACAAATACCTGTTGCGCTTGTACTGCACTCTGCTGTCGGCACAGCAAATCGCTAAGGCGTCGTTTCTAACTCATTGAAGACTAAGCATCGCCAAGTAAAGTTACAAAACAAGCCTAATATTCATCTTATATTTACAGAAAGTTAACGTGTGTGAAGTTTGTTGAAAAATGCCTTGCCTTTCTGAAACTAACGGCAGCCGTCGGGGTGTTCGTGAGGTCAGGATTTACTGTATTTGATTACCTGTACTGTAGAGACTGTGTTTTATGGTAGTGAGGCATCGGTATAGGAACTAGCCCTGGCGTTCACCAAATGAGGAGCGAGAACCACGCGGATACGAGTGAAATCATGCAATGAGGCCCAGAATGTGAAAGCTTTCTCTGCTCCTTCTAGAGCACAGTTTCAAGTCACGTAGAGCACCTCGTAACCTCCAGTTTACTGCCATAGAATAGTGAAGCCCAACGTAGAAATATCAGTAACCTTCATTTCTTCACGCAGAACGAAAACGTTCTTTCCCAATGCAAAGTTTTAGCTGAATTTTTCTACGTGAATGAACATTGTCAACAGCGAATGAATACCGGCACGTAAAGCTACCGGTTTATGTTCTTGATGTGAATATGCCTGATGTATTGGGGAAGCGCCAAAATGTAGGTTAAGCCTTTGAATAAACGAATAGATAGCGCTGCTATGTATATGCAAGTACACCATGTGCATGTCAAGTGGAAAACACACACAAAAAATCACTAGGCGCTTTATGGTTCCCTGTTTGCCCATGTCCTGCTGCGACATATGTTCTTCGTGTCAGCCGTCCGTGTATTCTTAGGCACTAACATCAGAAGTTCAAACGCGAACAAATCGAAAGGTACAAAGCTACGTTATGGCCTTTCCTGCTTAAATTGCATCTTCAACAACGAACTAATTCATGCACAGCAAAGTGAATTTCTGTCGACAGCATGCTTAAAGGCTGGCTACACGGAACAACATCACATAAAATTTGTTCGGAAATGTCTCCCGCGTCTAGGACATAAGCAATGCGGCTTGCATTATAGTACGGCTATAGTTGGGGAGAATCGAATCCGCGACCTCGTGCTGAGAACGAGAGCGCGATGTAGCCATTGAGCCACCACGCCGTGTGAGAGAGCTTTCCGTTACCGCATTGAGCGACGAAGCAGAGGGCGAAGGAAGCGTCTTACGCTTTCGTTGGAACCTCGCGATCGCGTCAAGTTCCTCGGCGTCATCCACGGCGTAGCTGTGCTGCCTCTTCGCGTGGACGCAGTGCTGGACGGAATCCCTGGAGTCGAGCCGGATCTTGGGTGGCGTGGTTAGCACGAGCACCTGCGCGATTCTGTTGGCACGCCTTGCCCGTGGCACGCTGTCTCGGGATTCCTTCGCGAGACGCGAGGTTGACAGCGCGACGGAACCGAAAACGATGAAGAACCGAAGCGCCGCGAAATCGAGGCGGACGATGCGAAACACGCGATTTTAGAAATGTCATTTGCGAGAACGGTAAGTGGGCAATTTCTTATCGGTGCATAATTAGCAACAGCGCAATGAACTCGGACTCAGAATGGCGCAAGATACGAAACATGAAAGCAGCCTGTCTTTTTCAACCCCATTTTTTTTGTCCTGTTCTTAATTATGCGTGATGCGAATGTTGCTTTTTTTTACAGGAAACAGTGGGGGACACCAAGCGAAAGAAGGCTGTGTGATTAACAAGATTGGCCAATCGTTTATGATGGTGATCATATAAAGGCCGAACTTTCAAACTAGCACGAAGTGATATTCCTAACGTTAAGATAACACCTTCTATCTGCGTAAACGCACAATTTGGCCCATTGAGGGCAGCCTCCGTACATGTGCGGTAGCGTGAACGAGCACCAAATGTTGACGCTGGCCCCTTGTGGCCCACTTTTTGAAAACACAATATTACGCGCGGTTTTCACTTTTCAGGCACTCAGCAGATGCTGTCACTGCGTGTTCACTTAAACCCACTACTGTACCATTCTCAAATATTTGTACTTTTTTCATCGAAATGTGAATACAAAATATGTGTCGAATGTTGTTTTAATTGTTGTGATACTTCAGAATGAAACAAGACAGTGCAAGAATTGCGACACGTGCCCGAAAAAACACTTATGAAATTCAAAGCCTTTTTTTTTATACAATTGAGGCCTATATTCGCTCAATTGCATGACGAATTTCTCATGATTAGGAATTTACCATCAGAAAGGACGCATCAATAGATGGTGGCCGGATACACATCGCACAGTCCGTCGCCGATTCTATAGAGTGCTCACCATCGTGTGCTGGCAATAGCAGGTGTTGTAGTCTCTGCCCTTGGCGACGGGCACCTTTCACTTTGTAGTCAATTGAACGCAGATCTTCTGTGGATGTTAACTTGTGCGTAAAGCGTACAGCTTGACTGAAAGCAAGAGGAAACTTCTCAGTACGCCAATCGCTTGGCCTCCGGGATCATGGGGCGCTGTGCTGTAGCGACAGCGGAAAGCTGCGATGTTGAGGGTCATGCTCAACTGCTGCGTCCTCAGGTATGCATTTCAGTGTTACAAAGTTGGGCAGCGCTTAAGAAAATGCGAATGCTTGCGCCTCGTTTTCTCATCTGCATCAGGATGCCGCTTCGGTAATCACGATATTCCTAGATTTCTATAAGCAATAACGGCGCAGAGAAAGGTAGCAGACACATGAGTCGATTGCTTTCTCTCAAACGCTCTCTTTACAACAGAAACTTGCTCCTCTGTTTCCTGGGCGCTTTATTTCGCAATACAGCGGATTCAGTTGCCCGGCTCCTATTGGGCAATTCTTGACATCAGTAAGGGTATCTGGGTATTAAAGAAGGGTATTTGGATCAGTTCACTTACTCTTACTGTTATGGTTGCACTTGTTAACGGAGTTTATAAACAGGCTAATACTAATTACGTACTTCCGGAAGAAGCCTACTATCTTATGCTCACGCCAGCGGCGTAGCCAAAAATTTTGTTCGAGGGGCGCTCACGTTGGAGTTTGGCCTGCTTCTTACAGAATTTGTCGAGGGATCAAATACATGAATAATAATTGCATTTTCATTGCCAAAGATTCTGCAAACAAATTCTTCGACGTTACGCATTGTCAAGACAAGTAAAATATCAATTTTTTCATTAAAGAATATATTCGTATGTCCCAAAAAGTGTTCCGTCAACTGATATCAATGCTTCCACGTTTTTACCGATTTATTAAGTAAGAAAATATCCGTGAAATGAACGAGTTGAGGACAAATATTTTAATAAAGCTTTCTCATTCACGAACCTTATTTATATATATATTTTTTTTTACATATGCAACGGCCAGGGAAAAATTTCAATGGCGCTGTCCTTCATTTCAATGTATTGCGCAGTAGCAGCTGTCATCAGTCGTGTACCGTAATTGCACGGAAATTATAGTCGGAACAGAGATCAAATATAAAGCAGGAGTTCTGCAAAATATACATTAGAATTGCGAAAATACAATGGAATACACAAATGCGAAGACAAAGCTTGATAAAGGGCAAAAAAAGTGTCATTGAAAACAAAGTTCACTGCATGTATCCACAAAACCTCGCAACAAGATATTTCAATATACGTATTAGAACCCAATAAATGTACGTATCTAAGCAAAAGTAACTGTATACAGGGTGTCTCAGCTAACCAGAGTTTAAAAATGCGCCGATTCACTCTAAGATGGCGTGACCAAATGCGTGTTTCTTGCTTTTGTATGTAGTAAGTCACGTTATATTTTCTATTTTTGCTTAATTAGATTTTTAGTTAAGATTAATTACCCACTTCTGAAGTAACGGAGCCAGGGAAAAAATTCAAATTAGAAAATTGCAGAACGGTTTGTAAAACTTGCAAATAAACAGTTCCTGTCTTTCTATCAATTAAGCATTAGTTTATTTTTAGTGTAAAAACGATGCCTGCGAAATACAAATCTCCACGTGACATGCCCGCTTGTATGTCGCGATTGCACTGCTCCCAAAGCTTCGGCGCACAGTCATAGGCAGGCTGCCGTGTCAAAGGCGACAGGGCAGCGACGTTGGCGTTGGCTGTGCCATTTACGCCAGCGATGAGCTCCCCTTGCGAAAGTTCGTTATAGCCATAAGCAAACGCAGCGGTTATCGCTCGTGCTTCCGAAAGCAACAAGTGCGTCATTTCCCGATAGCTGTAAGGAAATTGAACATCCCGAAATTAAAAACACCTTCAGTTTTCAGAAGGCTGAAAATGGTAGAGTAAGAGTATCGCAACCGACCAGACGCAGTGCTTCACTGAATTTATGTTTATTTTTCATGCGCTTTCCCAGGAAATACTCGCAGAGGTCAGCTTCTGCAGCGATACAACACTGGGATCTCCTGAGAAGGCTTGCTGTCGCTGCCTTCAGCACCATCGGTGAAATGCTGTGGCAAACTTCAATTATCTTCTACTGTAAGGCGTCTGGAGTCGTCATTTGCGTCGTGTATACGTGATCCTTAATATAGCCCCTCAGGAAAAAGTCAGTATGATTGAGGTCAGCTGACCTTGCCGGCCACAGGACAGGCCCGTTTCTCCCTATCCATTGCCCTGGGAAGGCAATATCAACGCAAGCTCGTGCTTGAGTGCAGGTGTGGGCTGGGGCCCCGTCGCTCTGATACCACATTGAGTCAAGCCGGGCTAGTGGCATGTTGCAGCAGGAGTCTTCAACGGGCCCTCAGAGGAACTCACTTTCATGCATCTTGCTGGTCAGAGTGTTGTTAAAGAACACTGGGCCAATGACTGTGCTGTCATATATTCCGCACCAAACGTTAAAAGACCACTGATATTGGTGGCGGGATCTTCCTAGCCAGAGGGGATATTGCTCACTCCAATAGTGCGCGTTGTGGATATCTACTTGGCAATTTCGGGAAAAGTTTGCCTCGTCAGTCCAGAGTACCTTGGTGAGAAAGTCAGAATCCTGCTCCTCCTGATTGAAAATCCAATTCACAAAGCTGAATCTCTTTTGGAGATTCCTTGACTCCGGGCATTGATGCAACTGCACATGATAGGGGTGCAGTCCAGCTGTTCTCAAAGTCCTCCATGTAGTTGATTTGGACACACCGAGCTGTGTGCCACGCTGCGCGTGCTAGCGTGTGGATTAGCCGCCATGAAAGACAATACGTTGGAGCGAACCTCATTATTTATGACTGAAGCTCTCTGCCTCTTTGTTATGAAGCTCGTACTGAGCTTTCTTGCGAAGCTCAGCGACTCGTAGGTATTGAATATCGTCATCCGGCTCGGTCGCTTACCCGGCTGCCAGCTTCAAAATATTTTTGCAGGCTGCCGTCTCCGTCCGCTTGCAGCTCATAGGGCAAGGATCAAGTCTGCTTTTTCCTCGTTGGAAAAAGACATCACGAAATTGCTCGTGCTCTAACAGACGATGCACGATAGTCTGTTTATCGCTGTCTGTAACTACCACCTACCACCACCACCTCGTCCGCCAGTCGCTTTAAGCAGCGCAAGCGATAACGGTTGCAAGCTTAAGTGGAACCGCCAACGCTTCTTCGCTGCCCGGTCGTTTTTTAAGCGGCAGCGAACCTATGGCTGTTTGTGCGTAGAACGCTTGGGAGCAGTACAATCACGACGCGCAAGCAAACATGTCACATCGTGTTTTTCTTTATTTCGCGGCCATCCGTAGCACGCTGAAAAATACTAATACCTAATAGATTGAAAGACAGAAACTGTTTATTCGGACGTTTTGCAAACTGCCCTGCAACTTTATAATTAGCATTTTTTGCTAGCTTTGTTGCTTCGGAATTGGTTAATTAAGCTTTACTAATTATAATGAAACGAAATACAAAAATAGCATGACACACTGCATACAAAAGGGAGCAACATGCGTTTGATCACGCCGTCTTAAAGTACATCGGCATATTTTAAACTCTGGCTGAAGTTCGCTGAAACACCATGTATAGTGCGTCAAACAAGGCAAATAACCATTTTGCTCATTCACAGATTCACAGATCACAGACTCCTAAGCCCCCCCCCTCCCTCCCTCCACTCGCTCTGATGAATCGCGCGCGACGGAAGTCGGCGCACTTCGTCCCCGCTTTTCTTTGTTGCGCACACATGACTGACCCACCATCATCAGCGAACGCGTTCCAATCCGTCGAGTCCCCGCAGTGGTGGCGGCGAGCGACCATTGCTTCTTTTGCCCGTCGCCTAGCCAGAAACCGTCCAAAACTCTGTGAGGCCATAATCCACTCGGCCAGAGAAAAACGAACGCGCGCCGAAGTGCGGCGCGCTGTTGTCAGGACAACACGTGAAAAAGGCATGATCTCTGGCTGGCTCTGGAAGCCCGTGGTTGGGAAGAAAAAGAAAATTGAAGAGGCTCAATGTGGTCCTTGTGAATAAAAGTCAAAGTAAAAAAAATAAATAAGAACTTAGTTACCTTTGCTGTCTTTAGGGTTTTGACATGGATGCTTTGGTGCAGGTGAAAAAAATGATATTCTTTTTAGTGACATGACGGCACAAATGAACAACCACAACGCATCGGCTCTTCGGATGTCGCTTCGTGCTTTGTCAACTTCTCTTGTCAACTTGTCTCATTGTATGGTTCGACGTACGACTTTAGAAAAGTCAATGCGCCTTTGACACCAAATGTTTATGAGCACATTAAACCCACAAAGGTCCGGAATTGAAAATCAAAAGCACGACTTTGTAAATGTCGACGCACTTTTCGCATACACAGTTTGTGATGTTTATACACATAAACTTTCCGAATTGAAATCCATGCTCTCCGTAGATACCGCGGCATCCGCGAGATGCCACGACGAACCCGCTCGCAATCAAAACGCCCTTGAAACTTTGTGCTCGGATGGGGCTTTTTGCGTTATCTGACTCAAGGTGCATGCGCGTTGCCACGAAATCCAGCCCGGGTTCACAATCTTCACGCCGAATTGTCTTTTCGTGCGTGAAAAATACAATCTGGACAAAATCCAGAATGAATTCTTGCGCCGGGGTTTGTTTTGCTCGGCAGTGCATGACAGCACGGAAAAATTTCGGGGGGGGGGGGGGGGGCTGAAGCCCCATAAGCCCCCCCACCTCCCCTGGCTACGCCCCTGGCCCACGCTTGGCCGCGGCCGTCTGCATAGGAAATAAGCGTCAGCCACTCTGCTTATCAGTGTCACAGCCGTCAGGGCTTGCTGAATTCACCACTCAACTAGCGTCGAACCGGGGCAAATTTAAGAGGAAGTGGTAAACTTAAACTTAAGTGGTAAACTTCGTGCTTTAAGCTTTCGGCATAGCTCGGGTGCTCCTATCTAAATACGTGTAAAGGGAAAATTCGTTTTTCTCTTCATCCACTGCAGCAAATTTGACGAAGAAAAATTTGAAATCTAGTGACGGTTGGTTTTAATGTTTATTTAGGTAGTCAAATTTTTCTTAAAAATTGGCAAATCGCAATTTTTTCAGAAAACGAAACTATCAAGGTTACCGAGCTGTAGTTCACCAATAATAAATGCTAACACAATTATTTCAATTGCATATAATAGTACATCTAAAGCGGACAAAATTGATATGTGACAAATGAATCTCAAAAACATTAGTAATATGGAAGTACAGCTTTTGCAGAACCCTTGTACACGACGTAACAAGTGCACGTAACATACAAAATGACATATAAAATTTGTCCGCTTTCAATGATCTAGTGGATGCCGTTCCCAAAACCGCGATATCTATTCTTCATGCAGAGTTATTAATTGGTAAACTTCGTGCTTCTAACTTTTTTCGAACTTTCGTACTTTCTGCGAATTATTTTAACAAAATCAGGCTCTACATCGTAACTTCGCTGCCACCAGTCATTATAATTTAGCTTTCTCTCTCAAATGCAACAAATTTCATCAAAATCGGATCAGAGGTTATCTCAGAATAGCGTTTTTCCGTTTTAGATGTATTTCAATATAGGCCGCGTCGGAGTTTGCGAGCGCGAGCTCACTCGCTCCTGGTTAGGCGCTTTGGCAGACTTCGCTTCGTAAGGACGAAGCAATTGAAAGCGGTTCGAAATGCGCAGGTTGGATGTGGCTACTATCCGTCGGTCAACTCAATTGGTGCAGGACAATGCCGGTCCTCAACACGTAGTACAGCCAGACGGGATGTTTAAGCGTCAGCGCGCCCTCCGTCCCTATCGTACACAAACGAAACGCTGCTGTTGCATGTAGTTGTCGTCTGCTATTTAGCGTAGTTACCGCTGCCGCTGCGGAGTGCCACGACCAGTCCGATAGCCGCATTTACATGAATGCGACAGTAGCGCATCGCATTTCCAAGCGCATTCAAGAAAGGCGATGTCACGCCGATTGCATGTAGCGCATTGACTCTCGCTAGAACGCCGCGACGCACGCATCTGTCGACTCG
This sequence comes from Dermacentor variabilis, assembly GCF_050947875.1. Lineage (NCBI taxonomy): Eukaryota > Metazoa > Arthropoda > Arachnida > Ixodida > Ixodidae > Dermacentor > Dermacentor variabilis. The sequence continues at coordinate 2,473,935 of NW_027460368.1, forward strand.
CGCCCGTTAATCTACCCTCGCCTGACGCAATAATGCGATGCGTCGTCCTATAGATATCTTCCAGTATTTTTACATATGGCTCATCTACACCCTGATTCCGTAATGCCTCCATGACTGCTGAGGTTTTGACAGAATCAAACGCTTTCTCGTAATCACTGAAAGCTATATGTAAGGATTGGTTATATTCCGCACATTTCTCTATCACCTGATTGATAGTGTGAATATGATCTATTGTTGAGTAGCCGTTCCTGCCTTGTCCTTTGCTTGACAAAAGTCTAAGGTGTTCCTGATTCTATTTGCGATTACCTTAGTAAATAGTTTGTAGGCAACAGACAGTAAGCTGATCGGTCTATAATTTTTCAAGTCTTTGGCGTCCCCTTTCTTATGGATTAGGATTATGTTAGCGTTCTTCCAAGATTCCCGTACGCTCGAGGTCATGAGGCATTGCGTATACAGGGTGGCCAGTTTCTCTAGAACAATCTGTCCACCATCCTTCAACAAATCTGCTGTTACCTGATCCTCCCCAGCTGCCTTCCCCCTTTGCATATCTCCTAAGGCTTTCTTTACTTCTTCCGGCGTTACCTTCGGGATTTGGAATTCCTCTAGACTATTTTCTCTTCCATTATCGTCATGGATGCCACTGGTACTGTATAAATCTCTATAGAACTCCTCAGCCACTTGAACTATCTCATCCATATTAGTAATGATATTGCCGGCTTTGTCTCTTAACGCATACATCTGATTCTTGCCAATTCCTAGTTTCTTCTTCATTGTTTTTAGGCTTCCTCCGTTCCAGAGAGCATGTTCAATTCTATCCATATTATACTTCCTTATGTCAGCTGTCTTACGCTTGTTGATTAACTTCGAAAGTTCTGCAAGTTCTATTCTAGCTGTAGGGTTAGATGCTTTCATACATTGGCGTTTCTTGATCAGATCTTTCGTCTCCTGCGATAGTTTGCTGGTATCCTGCCTAACGGAGTTACCACCGACTTCCATTGCACACTCCTTAATGATGCCCACAAGATTGTCGTTTATTGCTTCAACACTAAGGTCCTCTTCCTGAGTTAAAGCTGAATACCTGTTCTGTAGCTTGATCTGGAATTCCTCTATTTTCCCTCTTACCGCTAACTCATTGATCGGCTTCTTATGTACCAGTTTCTTCCGTTCCCTCCTCAGGTGTAGGCTAATTCGAGTTCTTACCATCCTGTGGTCACTGCAGCGCACCTTGCCGAGCACGTCCACATCTTGTATGATGCCAGGGTTAGCGCAGAGTATGAAGTCTATTTCATTTCTAGTCTCGCCGTTCGGGCTCCTCCACGTCCACTTTCGGCTATCCCGCTTGCGGAAGAAGGTATTCATTATCCTCATATTATTCTGTTCCGCAAACTCTACTAATAACTCTCCCCTGCTATTCCTAGTGCCTATGCCATATTCAACCACTGCCTTGTCTCCAGCCTGCTTCTTGCCTACCTTGGCATTAAAGTCGCCCATTAGTATAGTGTATTTAGTTTTCACTCTGCCCATCGCCGATATAGTCTCTGCATGATTATTCCGTGTACGTAGGTGTTTGTCTGTAGGCGGTGGAGGATGACTTCTTCCTCTTTGCTGAGATCCTTGTATTGTGAAGGGTACGTTCTTCTGCTGAGCCGGTGGTGTTGCAGCAGCTCGGAGTACCTTAGGGCAATGCCATCAACGCTGGTGGCCGGCCTGGTGTGGGATGGTAGGAAAGCCTGGCTGCTATGCTCGCGGGTAGCGGCCTGTGCCGCCTGATTTCCTGTTATGCCCTTATGTCCTGGAACCAAGTTGATGTGGGTGTCGGGGAGCGGGTCGTGTGCGATGTTATTTCTAAGTATTTTGAGTGCGGCTTCTGACATGCGTCCTTTGTGATAGTTGCGAGCTGCTGCTTGGGAGTATGTTAGGATTACTGCTGCTTCATTGCAAGTTATTGACAGAGCGATTGCCGTTTCCTCTGGAGTCTCGGCGGCTCTAGCTCGAATGGTGACAGCTGCTAGTTCTTTGGCTTTGTGATCCGTGACGCTTAGGGCAAAGGCGTTTCATTTAATATACCGGGCAGCATCGGTGTACCTTGTATCACGGTCTCTCACGTATTTCTTGCTGAGTGCGCGGATTCTGCTTTGCCGACGCTCATTATGCTAAGTTGGATGCATATTGCGCGGTATACTTACAACGATGATACAGTCCCGTAGTGCAGGTGTGATTTTTGCTTTCTTGTCCGTGTCTCTAATGTAGCTTTAGCTGTATTTGAGGTAGCTAAAAACTGCACTACGAGTGGGTTTTAGCTTGAGCCGTTGTAGTTAGATGATTTTATGAGCTCTATGAGTTTCTCCCTGAGTTTCTCCCTTGATGCCTTATGAGTTTCTCCCTTGATGCCGTGGGTTGGAGGGTCACGTCAACTCTGATTGCCTTTCGACTGACAAGATTGAGTTTCTTGATTTCAGCCGGCTTGAGCGTCAAGGAGGGAGTTCCGCAGGTGATACGGCTAGTTAGGAGAGCTTTAATTATGCTTAGCGTGTCTTGCTGCCTGAGTTCGCTTCTTTGGTTTGTGATCCTCTTGACGAGGTGCGTAACTTGTGACAGTGTGCGTTGGAGACGCGGGCGAATGGCCGCCCCCGATCCGTCCTTGTGGATGTGAAGTCCGAGTACATCGATGTCGTCTATTGTTGTGTTGCCGAAAAGGTTGTCTCTGAAGGACTTCCAGTCTGTTAGTCGGGCAACTCTAGTCTTGTTCGGTTTCCGCTTGCATGCGATGCCATGTTGGTTAATGTGGTGGTCGCTTCCGAGCGTCTCCGAGAGTCGACTCCACTCGACCCAGTGGACGTTCGCTGTGTAGGTGCTGTCCGGGTTTGTGTCCCTGCAGACACTGTTTCCAGCTCTCGTGACCTTAGCGGGTCTTTCCAGAAGGTAAGCATGTGTTGCTGGGCAGTGTCGTGCACTCTGGCTCCCTTCTTGGTGGTGTTTGGAAAAGCCCATGCTGTATGTGGAGCGTTGAAATCTCCCAATATGACAACTTGATATCCTTTCGTGCGTTTCCTGAGTTCACGGAAAAAGTGGTCGAATTCCGGAACTTGATCACGAAGGGGTCCATTAAAAAATGCTTTTCATAGGTCACGGAAAACAGCATATGAAAACCCTGGCACGAGCTAAGATACTGCTTCAGGAGAACAACCCCAGTCTCTGGTACGGCGCCTAGTGGTCTCCCGAAAAAATGAGTGATGTTATTTTACAACTAGGGTGCCGTGAGGCACGAGAGAGATATAATCCGGTTTGACGGACTCAGCACGAGCACCCGAGGGGCGAGAAGGTCTTTCCGACGTAACTTCAGGCGCAGCAATCACCCAATGGGGCGTGAGTGTCCACTGCTTCACCTGGTTCACCACGCCGGCAGCCAGCGTGGGAGCGTAAATAAACTTGCGCTTGGGCATGGTCAGCGCAAGCAATCGCACCGACAGTCCCCCACGCCATCGTACAGCGCCCATCAACATCCAAGTAGACACGACCTCACTCCGCAATGCCGGCACGCCTAGGGACAAACGCAAACAAAACGACCAGAGAAACTTCTACTCCGTAGTACCTAGGCAAAGTCAGATATTCCAGGAGAAAAAGCCCCCAGATTCTATGTTTTGCCTCCACTTTTAGTCGTGCCTGCGCACAAACGTATAGGGCTATTCCTGTGGTGACCGTCTCGTCTCGCTGAGGCCAACTCCGTTTTGCACGTTTGGAGCGTCGTTGGCGCGAAAATCATAAATAGTGGAGTCTACCTGAACGTCCAAAATGAAATTAGAACTGCGCGCAACGGTGAGGTTGGGTAGGCGGAGCGTTGTAGGCATGCCCGACTCCTTCTTAGCTGTCCCAGTGCAAGGCATTGAAAAAGGATCGGAAGCACCGCGAAGTGGGTTCGAGTGCTGACAATTCCGCTTTTGCTCGACGCAATGAGGTAGTTCTTGCGGCAAAGTATTTCTGAAAGAGGGTAATTTGGCTTGAAATGCATTTCTCCACTTTGATAAAAAGTGGCAATGGGCCCCTCTAAAGGGATACTAAAGGCAAATATTAAGTGAACGATTACTTTTAAAATATCATTATAGAAATGTCGCAGTGCTTGTTTAATTCGTGCCAATTAACGGCTCAGTTGAAGAGAACAACGATTCCGTAGGGGTCTGCGTACCTCTAGTTGGGTGGATCGGTGGATTCTCTGAGCGCACATATGTAAATTGGGTGGTTATTTGCGCCAGCAAGTTCTGGTTCTTTTTTTGGGTATGTCCTAGCTATCTCTCTTTTTTTATATTGTCACGTACGAGTTTGTGCCGCTGTGGACACAAGGACGTTGTGAAGTGAAGAGCAGAATGAAGTGTCTCGGAGATCGGTAGATGGTGCTACCCTGGCTGGCCACTGAGCTTCAACCTTGTAACTGTATACATTGTAAACACATATATTTTCTCCCCGTAACATTATGGTGGAGGTGCGGGGCAATCTCGCCACAAGCCGGCCCAGGATCTTCGCAGCGCGCTTCACATCGGTTCCGTTGTCATGCCAACTGACACTGGCTCTGCCGCTGAAGCTGCCTCCACCGTTCAGACACCAGCGGAAATAATGCTAACCCAGCTATGTCACCCGGGAATCTTCATCGGTACTGGCAAGGTCGACGTCGAAGACTGGCTGACGTCGAATGAGCGCGTCGGTAAGCACAGCAAGTGGGATGTCACACTTTTGCTGGCCAACGTGATGTTTCCTTGCGAAGAACCGCGACGCATGAAGAGACGCATATGAGGCGCATCGAGACGCATGAAGCCGACATTAGAAGCTGGGGCTCCTGCAAGGAAAAGCAACGCGATTTTTTCGGAACACCTGTAAGGCGTCAAATGGAGGCCAAGCAACAGCTAGCGTCTCGTGCCCAGACATCAACCGAATGGTACATCGAGTATATTCAAGATGTTCTGGCTCTCTGCCGTAAAGTGGACGCAGACATGCTGGAGGCCGATAAGGTTGGAAACATCCTGAAGGGCATCGCGGACGATGCGTTCAACCTCCTGCTTTGCAGGAACTCCTCAACAGTTGAATCGATCATTAAGGAATGCCTGAATTTAGAGCAAGCGAAGAGCAAACGCATCGTACGATGCTTCGACCGACTTCCGAATACGGCTGCCGCTTCCTCTTGCAACGACCCGCCAACGTCACATGACGACCCTCCGACGTGACATCCGCCTACAACGCCAAACTTGATACAGGTCATCCGTCGCGGACTTGAGGATATGGCTTCAACTTCTCACTGTCCCCATACCATGACAACACGACCATATCGCTCATTCAACGTGTTGTACGCCAAGAAATTGGAAGTATGGACATCCAGTCTGCCGTCCGCCCACGTCCTTCCCCTACCGCTCTTGTAATTGCCTCTGCTCCACCCCGACAGTCGTTCCCGAACCGGTATTGGAACCCCTCTGAGTGGCGAACACCGGATGACAGGCCAATCGGCTTTGCTTACTCCTGGGACGGTCACATCTCCCGCCACTGCTGTAGTAGCCGCTGGTACTCCTCGCGTCGACAATATGCTTATCGCCGCTTCGACCGAGACCCTCGGCCTGTGTCGGCCCTCTTTGGACCATACCATGCCGGCCTTGCCTCTCGGGGAAACACCACTAGCCGCTCGCCCTCACCGCAACGACGTCAGTCCTTCGCCTACACTTCGGCGTCCCTTGTCCCCGTCCTACCCGGGCGGCTTCTCGGGAAACTAAGCAATGCAGCCCCCGGAGGTGATGCTGCATTGAGGACTCGGACTGCAAAACCTCTGCTGACCTCTGCTGCTCGACCGAACTTCGTTGAAACTTTCGTTGATGATGTACCCGTTCAAGCTCTCATCAATACTGGCGCTCAGGTGTCGGTCGGTTATGCGATCAGATCTTCGTAGCTGTCTCCGTAAATTCCTGACACCTGCCGAGTCGCCTGCTTTCCGAGTACCTAATGGCAGCAAAACAGCCGTGATGGGAATGTGCGCCGCCCGTGTTACCATTGCCGGCCGTCCAGTGTTAGTCCTGTTCACTGTATATTGGCCGGGTGTCCCCACGAAGTGATTCATGGAGTCGACTTTCTGACTGCCCATTCAGCACTTATTGACTGTGCAACCGGCACCCTTCGCCTTGAACTGCCCCATTACTCTACCGACCCCACCGAGGACCACAAGTCCCGACTTCGTTCGGCTGAATTTGTTTGACTGCAACCTGATGCTGCGACTTACGTCCTCATGTCGAATTCTCCACCACTTCGAGATGGTCCTTACGTGGTGTCCCCACTTTGCGACGCTGATGCTTCACTGGTCTGGCGCTACTGCGAGCACGCCATGGCTACGCTACAGCTTCCTATGCGCTGTTGTCGCGCTCCTAGTTGCGTTGAAACGAGATGCAGCACCAGGGGAATTCCCTCGCCGCTGCTGCCGCTCTTCATGACGCCAGCGTTCTGACGGCGAGTGGCCGCGGTCATTGTATGAAATGTGTTCGTATCTGTCTGTGCACGCGTGACATGCTTGTTAAATTTTTTTCTACGCCAATGTTTCCAGCAGTTTATGCTGCGGATAAAGCGACTAAGCCTACTTCGCAAAGCTGCCTAATTATTTGCTATCGCAACAAATGATTCCATTGTATGCTTACATATCAAAGCGATAGACGGAACAGTAACTATTTTTTTCTTTAGAAATTGAATAGAAGCAGACAAGGAGCATTTTCTTCACTCGTATGTTCCAATGCGATGATCTTTTGTTACGAGTGGTTGAGTACTAGCGACAGAATTACATTGAGGAGTCACTACCTCATGAGGCTAGTAGTTGAATGTCGCGGTGGAGTCCCAAATCGTGTCTTCCACTTGCCTGAATTTTTCTATTGCTAAACCTCTCTTCTCGATAATATTGACACCTTAGACATTTTCGAGCAATTATCCATCACTTTAACTTGACTGAATATTTGCCTTTGCTGTCCCTCAAGCTTGGGCACCAAAAGCTCGAAATGTATGCGTAATTGCGCGCCGCTCCAATCACAATGTGGCAGAAGCAACCGAAAATCAAACGCTCTACCATGCAATGGACTGTTATCGGATCAGTAAAAAATTACAGTTCGGTGTAACCTGTCCGTTGATTAAGTGAAGGGGACGCAGCCATTTGAGATGCTCGCTCAGCGAGTACAGTGGTGGGCAAGTGTTCGCTAACGCGTTGCGCCTGAAAAAGCGGCCAAGCCATTAATTTTGAGACCTCTGCTTTTGCATACTTACGCACATCTGTCAACTACTGCGAAATTAACTTTTCTGGAGTATTAAGGCCTTTCCCAGCGCTTCCGCCAGGCGCCTGTCCAACGAGAAGCGCGCTTGTAGTAGCGGTTGTATTCTAGTATTGAAATGAGCCTTTTTACGCCCTACAGCGCGCGATATCTAAACATACCGCTCCGTGCGAATAACGGACACCCTATACTGATTTTGCTTGATTATTCTGTTGTATTATTTCACGAATAGCTGCCTTCGCTTTACGTGTCTTCTCCTCTTGCAATGTTTATTTCTGTCTCCTACTTTCCACTACATTTCACAAGTCTCGCTATCCCGTTAGTGATGTATATGTCCGCCATTTTTCTATGCTCCTCCCAGCAAGCACCTGTGCAGAATATTGCAACACTGCTCACGTCGTCGTGTTACGTCACCCATATTTTCCTCCATAACGCCACAACATCTGACAACGTACGTCCATTTCAGTTTCAGGCTTATTTCGATCGAGCGTACCCGGCCCATTCCACTCAGAAGGCTTTCAACCATAAATAACCGAATCCAGACCTTAGATTGAATGCGCCCGAAAAATTCCATGTATAGCCTTTTCAAAATCCATTGCTTTCCTTTGCTCATTCCTTTCTTGCGAGTAACTTTATTTGTCTTCAATATTCCTCATTTATGTTACCTGTTTTGTTCCTGGGTGCGTAAAAAATTTTCTTTGAAATCCAAAGCACACTGTCGCGTTAAGACAGGAACCAGGGGGGAATTCTTCGTAAACAAAACAAACGTCGAATACATAATTCTCAGCTACAAGAAACAAACAAACAAACAAACAACAACTTGTCGATAATTTCTTTGTCTAAAAATAGTGTACTAATATATGGTTTTCAAGGATCAATGCAAGTAAAAATTCATTCCGAAAAGAAAAAGTCAGGAGAAGCGATGGTGATTCTCTTTGGATGTCAACAGACGGAAATCGCGATAATGCAACCAGCGATGAGATTGATCTTTTTTCACTACACCTTATCTAATTGTACAAAAATAACCACCATAGAAGTAAAAAGCCAGGTTCTGAAGAGTACGGCTACGACGGACTTGCGTTAACACTGCTGCAACAACCTCTTGCCACAAGCGTTATCGTCCACGGAACCTCATTAGGCTGAGTCGCAGCATATTGTTTTCGCCGATCATAACCAAGACCAGGATGCAACGGTTCACATCCCGGTTCTCTTTGGACGTAAAACTAGTCCTGCACCTTGATGCACTGCATTCCTGTTGACTAGAAGTCGCAATCGGGACAGGCGCACAAAGCGACCTGGCACGGGACACGTAAAAGTCAACACATCGCACTCCGGTGGTCTACAGAATATCATCGATATTCAAGTGCCACATTAACTTCACTCAAATGCGTAAGTAAATTTCATCCATCTGACGAGGAGCGTCGCCTTCGGCAGGGTCATGACAGCACTCGCCTATCTCTCTAACGACCCCAGCGAGGACCAGGAAGTAATAACATCAGAGAGCGGTGGCCTCTGGCGCTTCGGCCTCTATCAGACCCGGATTTGAAGACGATAGCGAAGACTTGCCTCTGGCTCACTTTCTCGAACAACGGAGCCACCGTCTTGGAGTTAGAGCTAGGAGCAACGACAAACTGCTTCGCGTGATGTAGCACGGAAAGGTTATTTAGATGTGCGTCGCCTATCTAGAGTACATTTTATTCGTAGTTCTGGTGCTGGTAGTCCTCCGCGCCCGACAGACAGCGTCCAGTTAGTTTACAGTCCTCATGGCAGTCCCATCATAGGTATGACTCAGATTCAGGCAACACCACGTCGAATGCGGCATGGTTCAGGGTGCGACTCGAGCGCAGCCTGTCGCTAAAAGCGGTGGTTGCGTGGAAGTCGAACGTCCAGCCGCCGCCTCTTAGAGAAAAGTGGCTGCTGCTTTTGACAATCTCTCTGAGCAGCGTCTCGGCCAGCGACGTCTGCGTGGTGAATGTCAGCTCCATGTCCCGCAGGTAACGACGTCTGGCGTAAACGCTGGGCATCCGCAACGCCAATTTGCAATCGATCACTTCGTTCATAGGGGCCGCGAGACTTGAAACGTCGACGTTGTCGCAGAGTGCGCATTTGAGTCCCTTGAGCAGAGACCAGGACGGCAGATTCCAAGGACACGGACGCTTCCAACGGCACGTGAAAGATCTGCTGCAGACCGGTCATCGTTGGTAATGTGATGCTGGTGAACTGAACCCTCTTCTCAGGTCTGTTTCGCCTATTTCCTTCGAGAAATTCACTTCTTTCGAATCCTTCACCTAGCTGACGCTCAAGAGCTGGAAGCCCGTATTCAAAAATGCATATTAACTTGTAGCCCATGCTTGACTTGATATAGATGATGCCTCGTGTGAACGTACCGAAGGCGCTCACTGCGTTTGCTTTAGTGTGTTGACAACAGGCGACATTTAAATCAAGTACACAGTGGGCTTCAAGTTAAAAGGCATTTCTGAATACAGAAGTTAGAGTCTATTGGAACGCGGTGTCGGATAAGAGCCGCCAATCGCAAGCGCCGGTGAGACACGCCTCAGTGAATGACTGCTTAATCAGCGTTGCATTGCCCTCGATCGCCTTCAATCCTAAGTTGTCAAGGTGCATTAGGCAAGCGTTGATGTAAATTTCAACACGTTTCGCGCTGTGCCAAATAATAGTGGCCACAGAGAAGTGGATACCCGAGGAGGCGGCAGTACACATGACGATCACCACATTGACGTTCGAGCTGACGCACGGGGCGCTGGATAGGTTCCAGAGCTCGGCCTCGTTCACGTCGATGTTGAGCATCTCGAAAAACTTGAGCAGCAGGCACCGATAGGCGATGCCGGCGAGGGGCGTCCTGCGGGGCGTCCCGTATGTGCCTGATCCGCATTGGCTCGTAACGAGCTCCTTGATGACCGTGCTGCGATATTCCAAGTCGAGCAGCACGTATTAGGAGTCATCCGTCGCGAACAGTCAGTCGGCGTGGATCTTGCCCAGGCCGCGGAGCACGACCGAGCAGCACATCAGCATGTCGGCTTCCGGCTCGTCGATCCAGTTCTCGAGGAATTCGAGCGTGCACAGAGCCTTGCGGCTGCCAAGCAGCAGGTACACGCTGAAGCCGAAGGAGAGCAAGATCACAATTTCGATCGTGTTGATCAGGGTCACCATGGAGCGCAGCGCGTCCATCAGTTTCCTGGATGCGTAGTCGTCCAACAGCTGGTAACAGAGCTTGGCGTGTCTAAGGTTGAGGTTCAGGCTGATTCTGTCCCGTAAGGGGAACTGCTCTGGAACTACTCACACAGTTCCACGTACTCGATGCAGCATTGTTCCATGAGAAGCCAATGAACGATGAAGGTAGAGTGCCCGCGCTGCCCGTTGGAGACGACCAGAACTACGTGTCCGCGGAAGCATGCCAGGCCAACCTTTGTGCACTCATTTCGCGTAGATTGATGTTGATGACCAAACGGAATCCGTTCCATAGGGACAGCCCAACATGGAGGAAGCAGGCGTCGGCAACGCTGCCGTTGCAGAACTTGTAGTGCACGCGGCGATAGCTCGATCTGCTTCGTACGCAGCGAGGGTTTGAGGAGAGTTGGTTGAGCAACTGGCACAAGGGTTGAAATCTGGGCCAGTTGGTACATACTTGAACGAAAAAACCAGTCAAAAACACAAAGGACAACAGGAGAGGTTCACACCACAACCAGTCGTTGTGGTGTGAACCTCTCCTCTTGTCCTTTGTGTTTTTGACTGGTTTTTTCGTTCAACTGGCACACTCTGGGACAGCTGCACGGTGTCCTCTCGTCGGCCTGGGTACAAACACGTGTCGTGCTGGAACGCCACTCTAATGTTCCCGTTGCACAACGCTAAAACCTGGTTTATGCGGCACGTACCGGAAGCACATGTAGCAAGCAGCTCACGATGGAAAGCGTACAGAGAAGTTGCTCCCGTTTAAACAAAGAAAACTGTGCATATGCATAGCTTCGAAATAGGCGTGTACGTGCTATCTCGAACAAATCGGAAGCGTGTAAGCTGCACAATCCCGTTTCAATCTTTGCGTGCGTTTTTAGCATTGGCATAATCGAAGCTCCACGATGTGAGCATCGGCCCACACCATAGCTAAAGGCCCGCTATTGAACGACTGAGTATAGCACTTTTGTGAGGATTGGTTCTTTTTTTTTACCTTATCTATTTATCTATGATTATCTATGTGTCGAATCCAAACTATGTATTACACAGCGGATATTCTTAATGCACCGAAAGTTATGTTTTTCCGCGCTATATATATATATATATATATATATATATATATATATATATATATTTATATATATATATATATATATATATATATATATATATATATATATATATATATATATACCAACCACCATGAAAGAGCTTCGCAGTTTCTTTGGCTTGTGCTCATATTTCCGGCGCTTCATCCGTAACTTTGCCTCTATCATCGCCCCCTTGACGCAGCTTCTCACCGGCAGTTCTGACCTATCTGCCTGGTCCCCGGCATGCGACGACGCATTCCAAGAACTGCGACGCGTTCTCACCTCTCCTACAGTACTGCGACACTTCGATCTATCTGCACCAACTGAGATCCATACGGACGCTAGCGGTGTCGGGCTCGGCGGTGTTCTTGCACAACGTAAGGATGGCTTCGAAGAGTACGTCGTCGCGTATGCCAGCCGCACCCTTACCAAAGCCGAGGCGAACTACTCGGTTACTGAAAAGGAATGTCTGGCCATCATTTGGGCAATCGGAAAATTTCGTCCTTATGTGTACGGGCGTCCATTTGACATCGTGACCGACCATCATGCCTTATGCTGGTTATCTTCATTAAAAGATCCAACTGGTCGGCTCGCCCGTTGGGCATTGCGCCTGCAAGAGTACGACATCCGCGTTGTTTATCGCTCCGGCCGAAAACACTCAGACGCAGACGCTCTATCCCGGTCGCCCCTGCCCTCCGGTCCTGTCCACTCGTCTATTTCCACACATGGAGCCTTCGCCCTCAACATTACCGACATGCCGTCAGAGCAGCGCAAGGACCCATGGATCTCTTCGCTTATTGACTTCCTGTCTAGCCAGTCGCCAGCGCCAATTTCTCGGACGCTCCGTCGTCAAGCCGCGCACTTCATCATTCGGGATAACCTGCTGTACCGCCGCAACTACAATTCGAGCGGTCGCAAGTGGTTGCTTGTTATACCCCGACACCTGCGCCCTGACATCTGCGCCACGTTCCACGACGATCCCCAATGCGGCCACGCTGGTGTCTTAAAGACTTACTCTCGCATCCAGCTTCAGTACTACTGGCGCGGTATGTACCGCTTCGTTCGCCAGTACGTCCGGTCCTGCCTCATATGCCAACGACGCAAGACGCCACCTCAACATGCCACCGGTCCCTTGCAACCTTTACCATGCCCCGCGCGCGCGTTCGACCGCGTCGGCATTGACCTATACGGTCCGCTTCCCAACACTCCAAGTGGCAACCGCTGGGTTATTGTCGCTATCGACCACCTCACGCGGTACGCCGAAACTTCAGCCCTAGCATCTACCACAGCAAAAGACGTCGCCAGTTTTATCCTTCGAAACCTGATTTTACGCCATGGAGCACCTAGAGAATTACTGAGCGACCGCGGTCGCGTTTTTCTCTCCGACGTCATTGCAGCATTGCTTAAGGAGTGTCGCATCATTCACCGCACCACCACGGCATATCATCCCCCAACTAATGGGATGACAGCGCGTTTCAACCGCACCCTTGGTGACATGTTGGCTATGTATGCTTCATCTGACCACTCGAATTGGGATCGCATTCTGCCTTTCGTCACCTACGCTTACAATACCGCCACGCAAAGCACCACTGGGTTCTCCCCTTTCTTTCTCCTTTACGGACACGAACCTTCATGCACTATGGACACGATTCTGCCTTACCGACCAGATGCTTCGGAGTGCACGACTGTTTCTAGAGCGGCTGCTTACGCCGAAGAATGTCGCCAGCTCGCTCGTCCGTTGACATCCCAGGACCAGTGGCGCCAAAAGCATCGCCATGATTCATCTACTGCGGCTACGTGCTTTGCTCCTGGCTCGCTGGTCTGGTTGTGGGTGCCCTCTACTCCTCTAGGCCTTTCCTCTAAGCTCCTCTCCAAGTACCACGGTCCTTATCGGGTACTGAAGAAAACATCCGCTGTCAACTACCTCATCGAGCCAACGGAAGCGCCTTCCGACCAGCGTCGTCGCGGCCAGGAAATTGTGCCCGTCTCCCGGCTCAAGCAGTGCCATGACCCTTCTGTGTTTTCCTGCCCTTAGGTCGCCAGGATGGCTACTCTTTCGGTGCGGAGTGATTGTACTGAAGGCACTGGGCAGCGGGCATGGTGCTAGTGGATGAGAAGAAGACGACGAGGTGTGCTTGCTTCCCCGTTTCGAGATAGCACCGACCTGTTTTAAGCCCACCGCTGCAACCGAGAGCTAGTGCTGCTAGGCGAACACCCCCCCGTTGCAATATATATATATATATATATATATATATATATATATATATATAGTCGCAGCACTAGAAACTCCAGACAACTAGCACGATATATTTATAGTCACAATTCAGCGCTGCACTGTCTGTATGCAGTCATCGAAGATGCCTGAGTTGCAGGATATCGAATGATTTCCAGAAGGAGGTAAATATCGCCCAAGAAGCGGTGGAACGAAAACTGATAGACTTGAGGTCATGCGACACGAAGACATCGTTGTGGATTAGAGGATAAAACCCGAGTCCATGATACATCCGCTGATGAGATTAAAAAGAAGATGTGGCGAGTCACGTAAGGTGTCGTTATCCGGGGGTGCATTATTCACAGCAGGAGGAACGTATTTCGTGGAAAATAAAATACAGTAAATGGCTGTATATGATAGAAGTGGTCATAAGATAAGCACGTACAGTTGCTGTCATAAGGTGGGTGCGGCTAATGCACAACCAGAGTAATTCGAAATCACTGGGTGAAGCCTTCGTCCAGCATTGGACATAATATAGGCCGCTATAGAGAAGTAGCTGTCCTCCCAATGAGTTATTGAGGCAATGAAGTGACCTGAGGTGAACAGTGACTAAGTCACTTCGATGTTCGTAGTTATAGCAGTGCATTCGGAGTGCATACATACCGCTTGATTCCCTTTTGCACATCCGTTACAGGTGGTGGGCCGAGAATGGGCACATTCCTATATTGCACACGTACTGCCGAAGGTGTCTGTTCAGGAACAAACCCAGTGGCACATATCTAGTGACCTAAGCTGTCTACTAGGCGAGACTGTAGCAAGCAGCAAGTTGTCTATTCGGGACCGGCTTGGACACGTTACAGAAATAAAAAAAGAATAATAACTGGTAGCAATCAGGAATTTCTCCTCCAAAAATATAATTTTTTACCGTGACCAACAACTGCTCCATGAAATCAATTGAGCACTTTACGAAATGTAATGGAATACATTTACGTTTCTCTGCTATCAATCTTTATAAAGAATGCTCAAACATAGTAAATTCAGCGAGCTTGTTTGGTGCTTTAAATGTGTCCTCTGTAGCCCTCAGGAGTTGCCTTCTCTAACAAAAGCTTTTCAAAACGTTTGTCGGCAACCTTCCCTAGCTTTTGCTTGAGGACGCCGGCAGCGACAATAAATACTCCCTCATGTGCGCGCTAAGACAAAAACCAATGTAGCAAGGTACGAATATATTTCGTACATGATTGTCCTTACTCCATGCTCCAAAACTGGCGTCCGAGTCCTTTGTGAAGTAGAGCACTACATTATCCCTGGTGTTAGAAAAGGGGTGATCGCCATAGGGCCAAAGAAGAGTCGAAAAAGCTTGCGTAGGTAATTTCCTGGCATTATCATCGTAAGTGGTCATTACTATTGAGTATTTAGAAAGGCCGGCGCAAATCGTCGGCGAACATCTGATGCAGCTTCATAATGAGGAAACGAATACTGTGACATGTGTATGCCAGACTGAACACGAATGCCCCATAGGCTGCAGCGTGCCATAGACCATGGCCTTTCTAATTTAGTTCCCGCAAAATTCTATGCTCTTAAGCCTGCGTTGCATACAGAAGCTTGCCTCGTAATAACTGGTTACATGCAATTGGTTGTTGTCAAAAGTAATTGGAGTAAGCGTTGCCGAGCAAAAATTTCAAGTGAATGTGGGTAATTAATAACGTGTAATGTGCTACGTAGAAGGCTCATTCGGGCATACACCTAAAAGCAAAGGCAGCCTGCTTGCAAAGACAGCAGGCAGCACATGCCCAATGGCCCAAGCTACTTGACAACTTTAGTCACTGTGTTTGTCCCATTGTCTGTGTGGCATCATTCAACCGTTCAAAGTGACAGAGTAGCCAACGAAAACTATTTATTATACACTGAAATGTGCGAAAACGTAGGGGCGTGGCCACTCATCGAGTCGCGCGCCGACTGGCCGCGAGGACGCACAACGCTGCGAGAAGGTCAGCAGCGCGCACGTGTCTTTCGCACAGCCGCTGAAAACGAACTCCTGGATGACTGCGGTACAGGACAGATTGTGGGCCAGCACGTAGCGAGAGTGATTCGTCGCGAACAGCTCGTCGACGTGGATCTGGCGCTGCGCGTCGCACGGCGCCTCAGCGCATCAACGCCTGAGCATCGCGCAAGTCGATCCAGTGCTCGAAGAAGTCGAGCGTGCGCTAGATGTCGCAGCAGTCGAGAAGCTCACACGGCTTGCTCACGCCCCCGCTCGAAAAGCGCACGCTGAGGATCTCCAGCAGGTCGAGTGTGGCCAATGTTGAGCGGAGCGCGTCCATCGGGTCCCAGGTCGGATAGTCCAACAGGTGATAGCAGGGCCTGGCGTGCCTCAGGTGTTTGCTAAGCTCCACCCCGTCCCGTAACTGGAACTGCTTTGGTGACATCCGTGACTCGAGCAGCTGCAGGAACTCGGTGGAGCGGTGCTGCATCAGCGGACAATGAACCAGAATGAACGACCGCCTGCGCCGCATGTTGAAGGGCAAAGGAACCCCGCGTCCGCGCAGGCAAGCCAGGCCCAGCCGTCCTTCGCGTAGCTTGATGATGATGACCCTCAGGAAGTTGTTGCATGCGGAAAGCTCCGCAAGGTGGAGGCACCCATCGGCTGCGCTGGCCGTGCATGACTTGTCGAGGTCCAACCGTTGATGGCCTGAGATGCTCCGCACGAAGCGAACGTTGGAGAAGAGCTGGTTGACCACCCGGCACACGCTGGGACAGCTGCCGGCAAGGCACGCAGGGGACTCTCGTAGGCGGCCGCTCCACGGTCCCTTGTTGCAAACCTGTGGACAAACACCTGTCGTGCTTGTACTATACTCTGCTGTTGACATAGCAAATCGCTAAGGCGTGGTTTCTACCTCTTTGATGAGTAACCCCCGTATTCAGAAATGCAGCTTAAGTTGAAGCCACTGCTTGACTTGATCCAAGTGACGCCTATCGTGAACGCGCCGAAAGAAACGCAGTGAGCGTCTTTGGGCACGTTAACGCCAGGCGTCATCTAAATCAAGTCAAGCATGGGCTTCGACTTAAGTTGCATTTCTGAATACGGGGGTAAGCATCGCCAAGTAACGTTACAAAACTAGCCTCATATTCATCTCATATTTACAGAAAGTTAACGTGTCTGAAGTTTGTTCAAAAATGCCTTGCCTTTCTGAAACTGACGGTAGACATCGGGGTGTTCGTGACATCAGGATGTGCTCTACTTAGATACCGTATTTTACGGCAGTGAGGCATTGCGATAGGAACTACCACTGGCGTTCGCGAAATGAGGAGCTAGAACCACGCCAACGCGAGTGAAATTGCGCAATGTGCCCCAGAATATGAAAGCGTTCTCTTTTTCCTTCCCGCAGGCACTTTCAAGTGCAAGAGAACGCTGTGTAGCTTCCAGTTTACAGCCAGTGAATTGTGAAACCCAACTTCGAAATATCAGTAACCTTCATTTCGTTACGCAGAACGAAAATGTCCTTTCACAAAGCAAAACTTTACCTGCATTTTTCTATGTGACTAACATTGTCAACAGCGAATGAATATCGGCAAGTAAAGCTGCCGGCTTATGTTCAAGATATGAATGTGCTTCGTGTATTGGGGAAGCGCCACCGTGTAGGTTAAGCCTTTCAATAAACGAATAGATAGACACTAGGTCCGCGTGTAGTAGAAAACACACACAAAAATACCACCAGGCGCGTTTCTCTGTTTACCTATGTCCTGCTGCGTCATATGTTCTTCGTGTCAGCCGTGGCTGTATTCTTAGGTACTTACATCATAAATTCATACGCGAACAAATCGAGAGGTACAAGGCTACGTTATGGCGTTTCCGGCTTAAAATGCATGTGCAACAACGGCCTAATTTATGCATAAAAATGGGAATTTGTGTCGACAGCATGCTTCAAGGCCGGCTACGGAATATCAGATAATATTTAGTTGAATATAGTTGCATAGAAACGATCTTCCGACGATTTTCTCTTGTTCACGCTTGTTTTATTCCGAGATGTCAGCCGCGTCTAGGACGGCAGCAATGCGGCTAGCATTCTAATACGGGTATAGTTGCGGAGAATCGAATCCGCGACTTCGTGCTGAGAACGAGCGCGCTGTATATCCACTAAGCCACCAAGCCGTGTGAGAGAGCTTTTCGTTACCGCATTGAGGGACGAAGCATGCAGAGGGCGAAGCAAGCGTCTTACACTTTCGTTGGAGCGTCGCGATCGCGTCAAGTTCTTCGGCGTCATCCACGGCGTAGCTGGGCTGCTTCTAGGTGTGGACGCAATGCTGGAGAAAATCCCTGGAATCGACCTCGATCTTCAGTCGCGCGGTTCGCACGAGCATCTGCGCGATTCTGTGGGCACGCCTTGCCCGTGGCACGCTGTCTCGGGATTCCTTCGCGAGACGCGAGGTTGACTGCGCGACGGAACCGAAAACGATGAAGAACCGAATCGCCGCGAGATCAAAGCGCACTATGGAAAACGCGTGATTCTAAAAATGTCATTTGCGAGAAAAGTAAGTGGGCAAGTTGTTATCGGCGCGTAATCAGCAACAGCGCAATGAACAGGGACAGACAATGGCGCAACATACGAAACACAAGACCCGCCTGTCTTTTTCAACCGTTTTTTTTCTCCTGTTCTTATTTAAGAGTGATGCGAATCTTGCTTTCTTTATTTTATTTTCTATTTATTTATTATTTGGCAGGACACAACGGGGGACGCCCCGAGAAGGAAGCCTTTGTGGTTAATAAGATTGGCCAATGGTTTACGATCGTGATCATATCAAGGCCAAACTTTCAAACAATCGCGAAGTGATATTCCTATCGTTAAGATAACACCTTCTATCTGTGTAAACGCACAATTTGGCCCTTTGAGGGCAGCGTCCGTACATGTGCGGTAGCGTGAACGAGCACCAAATGTTGACGCAGGCACCTTGTGGCCCACTTTTTGAAAACACGACATAACGCGCGGTTTTTGTGCTGGAATGTATTTCTCTGCGGCTGAAAGCACGCTCCCGCAGGGCGCGCCGAGCCAATGCGCCTGACGCATGTATGGAACAACGTGTCACTGACGACACACTGGTTCTACTTAAACCGCTGTGGAAATAAAGACGGGGCTCTTTCCCCTTGCTGGCGTTTTGGACTACAGTCGTCTCCTGTCTTTCGTCGATCACGCACTGATAGCGGCGGCGCGGATACGACATGGTATCAGAAGTTATGCGATCCACCCACTTTTGAAAAGCGATTGAAAAGAGCGTCGGGACGTCGTCAGAAAGGGAGGCTGCAATGGCCACTGCATCTCCGCCGGGTCTTCAGCAGCCGCCACCGCTGGACTTCGACACTACCTCAGAGTGGCCGGCGTGGATACTGCACTTCGACGACTATCGCTATGCGTCGGGCCTGAATGAGCGCCCGGAAGAGGCACAAGTACGCGCTCTGCTTTATACCATGGGTCGACAAGCAAGGGACATCTTCGCCACCTTCAATCTTTCTGCAGAAGATTCGAAGAAATTTGAGCTGGTTAAAAAGAAGTTCGACGATTACTTCATCAAGGAGAGCAACGTTGTCTACGAGAGCGCTTGCTTTCACAAGCGGCACCAGATGCCTGGCGAGTCAATTGACCAGTTTATGACTGCTTTACACGTCTTGGCGGACAAATGCGACTTCGGAGAATTCAAGCAGCGCCTCATCAGGGACCGGTTCGTCGTGGGCCTGCTGGATGAAAAACTTTCCGAGTCGCTCCAAATGGATCCCAAGCTGTCTCTCGCAACAGCTCTGACGAGGGCCCGCCTAAAAGAGACCGTTCAGCAGCAGCAAGAAGAACTTCGAAACTGCGAGCCATTGATTTCAACCCCAACGCCAAGTTTCGCATGGGAACGCGTTGGGGTCGACTTGTGCTTTACTAACAACTGTCATTATCTTGTCGTGGTCGACTACCTGTCACGGTATCCGGAAGTAGCCCTCCTTCCCTCAACAAAAGGTAGTGCGGTGATAGAAAGGCTAAAAAGCATTTTTGCACGCCATGGCATCCCGGAGACCGTAGTGACAGACAATGGACCACAATTTTCTTGTACAGAGTTTGATAAGTTTGCACCCGATTATGGCTTTGGTCACGTCACTACAAGCCCTAGGTACCCTCAGGCTAATAGGGAAATTGAACGTATGGTGCAAACAGTTAAGCTCCTGATCCTTAAATCTAAGGACCCGTACCTGGCTCTGCTTGCCTACAGGGCAACCCCAGGCATTCTTGGCCCTAGTCCGGCTGAAATCCTCATGGGCCGGCGTCTTAGGACAAGAGTTCCAATAGCGCCGCAGCTGCGTGGTCCAGTGCAGCCACCGCTGCGTAATCTTGCGGCCAAAGACAGTGCCAACAAGAAGCTACAAGCACGGTACTACAACAGGCGCCACAGAACCCGAGAATTGAACAAACTAAAAGCTGGTGATTCCGTTTGGGTAACGGACATGAAGACTAGAGTAACGGTGCTAGCCACAGCCGCTACACCGCGGTCCTACATAATACGCACCCAGGATGGGAGTACGCTGCGGCGTAACCGACGAATGCTCAACCACTTGCCAGAACAGAGGAAGGCAGAAGGCAGCTACGAGTTTCCAAACGAAAGTGATTCATCCGAATTGGTTTTTACGAACAGGGAGTCACCCGCTACCTTAACAGATTGGTTACCTTTAGCATCGGGGGCTATGACTTCAACTTCAGTACCTTCTGCTTCAGTGACTGTGACCAAGTCTGGTAGAGTGGTTAAGCGACCAGTTCGATACGGGATTGATGAATAAGGTTTTGTTCGTGGTAGATTACCACTGAAGGTTCTTGCTTTTTGTTCATGTGCGGGTGTGCTAAATGTCATGTGCGAAAACCACTTTCATTTTGCAAAAGGGGGGATGTGCTGGAATGTATTTCTCTGCGGCTGAAAGCACGCAGAGAAATACGCACGCAGGGCGCGCCGAGCCATTGCGCCTGACGCATGTATGGAACCACGTGTCACTGACGTCACGCTGGTGCTACTTAAACCGCTGTGGAAATAAAGACTGGGCTCTTTCCCCTTGCTGGCGTTTTGGACTACAGTCGTCTCCTGTCTTTCGTCGATCACGCACAGATAGCGGCGGCGCGGATACGAAAGCTTTCACTTTGCGGGCACTCGCCAGATGCTGTCACTGCGTGTTCACTTAAATCCCCTACTGTACCATTCCCAAATATTTGTATATTTTTCATCGAAATGCGAATGCAAAATATGCGTCGAATGTTGTATTAATTTTTGGATACTTCAGAATAAAAAAAAACAGCGCAAGAATTACGGCACGTGCCCGAAAAGACACTTATGAAATTGAAAGGCGGTTTTTATACAATTGAGGCCTATATTCGCTCAATTGCATGACGAATTTCCCACGATTACGAATTTATCATCAGAAAGGACGCATCAATAGGTGGTCTCCGGATACACATCGCCCATCCCGTTGCCGATTCTATCCAGTGGTCACCATCGTGTACTCGAAACAGTGGGTGTTGTGGTCCCTGCCCTTAGAGACCGGCGCCTTTCACTATGTAGTAAATTTAACGCAGGTCTGCTGTGCATGTTAACTTGTGCGTAGAGCGTACAGCTTGACTGAAAGCAAGAGGAAACTTCGCAGTACGCCAATTGCTTGGCCTCCGGGATCATGGAGCGCTGTGCTGTGGCAACAGCGGAAAGCACCGATGTTGAGGAACATGCTCAACTGCTGCGTCCTCAGATACGCACGGCAGTGTTATAAATTTGGACAGCGCTTAATAAAATGCGAATGCTTGCGCCACGTTTTCACATCTGCATCAGGATGCCGCTTCGGTAATCACGATATCCCCAGATTTCTATAAGCAATAACGGCGCAGAGAAAGGCAGCAGACACATGAGTCAACTGCTTTCTCTCAGACGTCTCTTTACGACAGAAACTGGTTCCTTAGTTTTCTGGACGCTTTATTTCGAAATATAGCGGATTCCGATGCCCGGCTCCGAATGGTCAATAGTTGAAATCAATCAATAAAGAAGAGTGTTCCGATCAGTTCGCTTCTTCTTACTGTTATGCTTACACTTATTGACGGAGTTTATAAACAAGCTAATACTAATTACGTATACTTCCGGAAGGAGCCTACTATCTTATGCCCACGCTTTGCCGCGGCCGTCCGCATATGAATTAAACATAAGAAAAATTTTGTGATCGCTGCCTCTAATGGTACGTCGTACGTACGCGAATCCCAGAAGCTAAAGCTTCGTCGAACAGACTTCTTCCTCCAAAATAACATCACTGATCTTCCAGGGGGAGCACAAGGGCCGTAGTAGAGAGAGGGCCTGCTCTCCCGAAGCAGTATCTTCGCTCGTGCCAGGCTAAATACAACTCGGACGTACCTGCGCTGCTTCTTTTTCGCCAGGGCCGCGGCTTCGTCAACCGCTTTTTGCAGATGCCTTGGCAGAAGGACGTTTATTTTACTCAATGGGGACCATTAAAAATGATTTTCACAGGTGACGGGGAAGATTAGAACGACAGAAAGCTGAGCTAGTTGGTAAGGATTCATTATGCAAAAAAGAAGTGAGGCGTGCAGACAGGACACAAAAGTAGGGCAGTGGACAACACGAACGCCGACTACCAACTGAAGGGAACACTGAGGCGAAAAAAGAAGACACAAAACTCATCTGCGCATGCTCAGGAGTGGTAACACCACGTGTCAGTCGGATACACGTGCCGGTCTACGTGAGAGATAACTGTTAAGACACTTAATCTCTTCCTTATGTAAAGTAATCGCAGGCTGACTCACGCACGCACTTCCACCATTAAAGATATGCCATGCCTCTTCCATAAGACGCGTATCTTCATTCTTACGCCTGTAGAATATCGCGCATTCATCTAACCCTGGCGTGCAGTTACAATCTCGGAAATGTAGCGAAAGATTAGAAGGCGACCCAGGGGTTAACGACCTTTTAGCCTCTGATTGATACACCGTCCCGTTTGCCCTACGTGGAACTGGCGACAGCTAAGGGGAATAATATGCACCACACCCATACGACAGTCAGTAAAACTGTTGTTCTTATTGTGCTTCACTGGACAAATATCTGTTCGTTTTTTGCCTTAAACCGGCTCCTTTTTATTCTAAACGGCAGCACATATCTTACCTAGCTTATTGGTAGCAGTGAAAGCAAGATTAACATCATATCTACTTGCAACTTCTTTAAGCCTGTGCGACACTGAATGAATATATGGAATAGCCACTACGCTTTTTTTGCTACTACTGCTTTCTGTAATCACGTCCGTCCCTCTCGAAACAGACTTCTTAAGGCGCTCAGCCAAAGTGGCCACCGCTACACTAGAATAACCTGCTTCTAATAGGCGCCGGACCTGCGCATTAAAACTGGCGCTCATTTTGTGCATGAAGGATCTCGTGAGGGAAGATCTAAGGCACGACATGGCAATTCCGTTTTTACTAATTCAGAATGCTTGGATTGAAAGTTTAGCAACGTGATTACATTTATGAAAGAAGTAATTTATTTCTGAAAGAGGCTAATTTAACTTCAAATGCATTTCTCCACTTCGATAAAAAGTGCCAAGGGGCCCCTCTAAAGGGATAGTTAATACAAATATCAAGTCAACGTCTACTTTCAAAATATCATTCTAGAAACGTCACAGTTCTTGTTTAATTCGTGCCAATTAAAGGCTTAGTTGAAGAGAACAACGATTCCGTAGGGGTCTGCATACCTCTAGCTGGGTGGATCGGTGGATGCTATTAGCGCACCTTCTTAAATGGGGCGGTGGTTTGCGCCAGCAAGTTCTCGTTCTTATTTCGGGAATATCCCAGCTATCTCTTTTTTTATATTGTCACGTACGAGTTTGTGCCGCTGTGGACACAAGGACGTTGTGAAGTGAAGAGCAGGTTGAAGTGTCTCGAACATAGATGGTGCTGCCCTCGCTGGCTGCTGAGCTACACCCTTGTAACTGTATACATTGTAAACACATATATTTTCTCCCCGTAACATTTTGGTGGGAATGCGGTGTAAACTCGCCACAAGCCTGCCATGGATCGTTGCAGCGCGCGTCACATCGGTTTCTGCTTTTATGGCTACGTACTGACGCTGCCTCCGCCGCTCAGACACAAGTGGAAGGAGTGCTAACGTAGCTACGTAACCAGGGAATCTTCATCGGCACTGGCAAGGTCCACGTCGAAGACTGGATGACGTCGAATGAGCACGTCGGTAAGCTCAACAAGTAGGATGCCACACTTTTGCTGGCGAACGTGGTCTTTTTCTAGGGAGGAGCCGCGAAGGTATGGTTCGAGACGCATGAAGCCGACATTAGAAGCTGGGACTCCTGCAAGGAAAAGCTACGCGATCTTTTCTATGGTAGCGACCCCACATTGCCGTTTGACACCATCGTCCCTTCTGTGCACGTGTTGCAATTGAGTACGCTCGTGAAGTCGTCGACCGCGCTCACATGGCACGTCAAGTCGCCCGATCTCGTTTATTAGCCTCACAGCGTATGCAAAAAGAGCGTTACGTCCGGTGCCATCGCGATGTTAAGTTCGCTCCAGGTGTTAGAGTGCTCCTTTGGTCACCATGTCGTCGGGTTGGCCTCTCCTAGAAGCTTCTCTCCCGCTACACAGGGCCCTATGAAGTCCTACGTCAAGTTAACGACGTAAATTACGAGATTTCGCCTTGATTTCGCCGCTACAATTTAATACATCCTAAAGTCCGACACCTGTTGACGTCGTGCACATTTTGCGGCTAAAGCCACACTTCGCTCGCAATTCTTGGCCTACCAAGCGCCGAGACGGCGCTTCACCACCTGGACGTCCTGTTACGGAAGGATGAAAAAAAGAGAGTAAGAAGAAGATCGCGAGACGGTGGGAGCGGCGTACATGTAATGTAAATGTATGTACATTGTAAATACAGCCTTTCTATTCACCCGACATCACCGTCACAATATATATATATAATCGCAGTACTGATAACTCCGGAAAACTAGCACGAAATATTTATAGTCGCAATTCAGTACTGCACCGTCTGTATGCGGTCATCAAAGGTGCCTGAGTTGCAGGATACGGAATGATTTCGAGAAGGCGGTAATTATCGCGAAGGAAGTGGTGGCACGAGAACTGATAGGCTTGAGGTCATTCGACACGAAGACATCGATGTGGATTAGAGGATAAAACACGAGTCTATGATACATCCGCTAATGAGGTGCAAAAGAACTGGTGGCGAGTCACGTAAGGTGTGGTTATCCGGGGGTGCATTAGTCACAGCACGAGAGCATGTTTCGTGGGAAAGAAAACACCGTAAATGGCTGTAAATGATTAGGAGGGGTGACGAGATGAGCAAATTTGCTGGTAAAGGTGGGTGTGGCTAATGCAGAAGCAGAGTAATTGGAAATCAATGGATGAAGCCTTCGTCCAGCATTGCACATAAGATAGGCTGTTAAAGACCAGTAGCTGTCCTCCCAATGAGTCATTGAGGCAATGAAGTGACCTCAGGTGAACAGTGAATAGGTCACTTCGATGTTCGTAGTTATAGGAGTGTACACGGAAATGCGTTAAAAGATAACTAAAAAGCTTTTTTTAATACACTGTTCAAAATAACTATGATATAGCTGCGAGACAACGCTGTCGTGAACACGTAAGCCAAGTATTACTCCCATGCATTCTGGAGAAACCTGCCATGAGGTACTCAGGCTGAATAATTCTTTCGCGCGGATTTTCCATATCTCCGTCATCCTTCAGTGTACCATGCGGTTCTGTCATGCAGTCATGTTCTGCCATATCCTGGAATTTGCGTTTTGCTTACATCACATTTGCTTATAGGGTGAATACACCTAGATTGATTGGCCCAAAACGCAAGTGTGGATGAAGAGGACAATATGTCACAATTCCAGATTGTGGAATCAACACCTCAGGTAGCGCAATGCGAACACTGCACGAACTACTCGCCGAATTTCTTCTTATGCGTATCGGAAAAATAAATATTTTGAGAATAATAAAGGAAGCAAATCGTACGTAATGGATGTGAAATGTTCGCAATAGCCTTCGGCAATAATTCATTAAAGCCAGTATAGCCTCCAGTGTTCCAAGTTAGGTGCAGGTACTAATATAGCTTTGTGTCTACCGTCTGTGATCGCATTTATTTGGTTATCCGCCCTGTCGGAGTGAGTTAGAAACAATTGTGGCCGAAGCCATGAGAGGCTTATCGTGTAGCCTGATGCACATCCCATTGCCATTCGTAAATCACGAAACCTTGGATGCTATCAGCAGTGGCAATCTTACTGCCAGCTGCCATGCCTAATGATACGCTAGAGTGTATCATGTTGTAAACACTGCACCCTAATTGAAATTCCGCAGCAACTCCCACTATCCCTAGTATTCTGGCTGCAACTTTGTGACAATGGTTATCCATGAAGGGATCCTGCTCGACGTGGAGGTGTCAGTTGCGGATGGGGCGACATCATTTTAATATATTTGAGGCGAAATATCGCTTGATTAACCTTGCCACATCCTTTACAAGGGATTGGCCAAGAATAGGCACGTTCCGATATTGCACACGTACTGCCGAAGGTGTCTATGCAGAAACACACTCAGTGGCCTATATCCAGTGAACCAAGTGTTCTACTAGGCGAGACAGTAGCTAGCAGGAAGAGTTCTATTCAGGGGCGGCTTGAACACGTCACAGAAAAATATTAATCAGCGATAGCAATCACGAATTTCTCCATCCAAAATGAAATTTGCTACAGGGAACCATTATTGCTCCATTAAAGTAATCGAGTAATTACTGAAACCTAATCGAACACATTTACGTTACTCTCCTGTCAGTCTTTATATGGATTGCTCAACCATAGTAAATTCAGCGAGCTAGTATTGTGCTTTGAGTGTGTCCTCTGTAGCCCTCACGAGTTTCGCCTTCTCTAAAAACTGCTTTTCGAAATTTTGGTCGGCAACCTTCCCTAGCTTTTACTTGAGGACGCCGGCAGCGACAATAAATGATCGTTATGCAAAAAAGAGGTGAGGCGTGCAGACATGACACAAGAATAGAGAAGTGCACAACACGAACGCCGACTATCAACTGAAGGGATCACTGAAGCGAAAAAAGCAAGACACAAAACTCATCTGCGCAAGCTCAGGAATGGTATCACCACGTGCAGGCCCGGTACATGTGCCGGTCTACGTGAGAGATAACTGCTAAGGCCGTTAATCTCTTCCTTATGTAAAGTAATCGAAGCCTGACTCACGCACGCACTTCCACCATTATAGATATGCCATGCCTCTACCATGAGACACGTATCTTCATTCTTATGCCTGTACAATATCGTGCATTCCTCTAACTCTGGCATGCAGTTAGAATCTTGGCAATGTAGGGAAAGGTTAGAAGGCGATCCACCGGTTAACCACCTTTTATGTTCCATTAGCCTCTGATTGATACACCGTCCCGTTTGCCCTACGTAGAACTGGCCAAAGCTAAGGGGAATTTTATTAACCACACCCATACGACAGTCAGTAAAACAGGAGCGCGATCGGAGATATTTTGTTCGATACGCGTTCTGTTCGGTTGCTGCAACGACACTAAGTGGCAGTATGCAAAATTTGAGACAACGGGGCGGAGACAGCAGCCAATCAGGAAGCGGTGAGCTCCACGGAAGTTTACTTCCGTCGTATGTCGTCTGCTTGCGGACAGTATACTACAAAACGATATGTTATTCGTCTTCCAAATGAATGAAATCTTTATCTAAAGAAATATTTTTTTTTCTCAAACCCAAACACGTTTTAAAATAGTAGTACATGTGACTACTGCAATTTAAAACTATTAGTTTCATTGCGTCGTCCCTAGGTGGTGTAGCGCACAGCGAGAAGAAAAACGCAAAAGAAACGACGGGAACAGTGGCGCACTTTTTAAGAGTCAGTGACAACATTCCAGTGGCTCGCTGGCACCAATGATGGGGTCGATTTCGCTGCACAACCAACGAATTATTTGTTTCCAGAAACAAAAACGACGCCGGAATTCACATTCTGCCATTTCTTCAAACGCGTTTCGCATCGCCCCCCGCTCTCCTTCAGCCTCTATAAACGCCATCGCAACAACCTAAGTTCCCAACGGAAGCGCCATTTTCTCGAATTAAACTATGGATTGGATCCAAACGTGCCATGCCGAAGCCGCCGGTTGGATCCAATCCACCAGACGCGCCATGCGAAGCCCCATGATCGCTCCAAACTTCCCAGCTCCCGTCGGGTTCGGCGCCTAGCAGACGAAATGCTCGATGGGAGGATGATTGACAGGAGCGTGTCATTTTGACGTCACCAAAGACGTGGCCGCGCCCCGCGGCTGGCGACGTCGGCGCGGAGTAGGCCAATCGCGCGCACCGGTAACCGAACGAACGCGCCGAACAACCATCTCCGATCGCACCCCTGTTGTTCTTATTGTGCTTCACTAGACAAATCTCTCTTCTTTTTTTTGCCTTTTAAAAGCTCCTTTTTCCTCTGTACGGCAGCGCATATCTTACCTAGCTTATTGGCAGCAGTGAAAGCAACATTAACATCGTATCTACTTGCAACTTTTTTAAGCCTGTGCGACACTGACGAATGTACGTAATAGACATACACTACTCTTTTGCTGCTATTACTGCCCTCTGTAATCAAGTCCGTCCCCCTCGAAACCGACTTCTTTAGGCGCTCATCCACAGTGGCCACTGCTACACTAGGATAACCTGCATCTAATAGGCGCCGGACCTCCGAATTAAAGCTGGCGCTCATTTTGTGCATGCAGGATCTGGTGAAAGAAGACACGACATGGCAATTCCGTTTTTCACTACTTTGTAATGCTTGGATTGAAAGTTTAGCGACGGCTTCGAAGCACCCCTCACCTCTTTTTTGCATAATGAATCCTTACCAACTAGCTCAGCTTTCTGTCGTTCTAATAAATGATCTCTTACGTGCCCGCTGAGACAAAGACCAATGTTGGAACATACCAATATCTTCCGCACATGATTGTTGTTACTCCATGCTCCAAAACTGGCGTCAGAGTCCTCTGTGAAACAGAGCACTACATTGTTGCTGGTGATAGAAAAGGGGCGATCCCCATGGGACCAAAGTAGAGTCGAAAAAGCTTCCCTAGGCAATTTCCTGGCATGATCGTCCTAAGTGGTCATCGCTATCGAGCATATATAAAGACCGGTGCAAATCGTCGGCGAACGTCTTGCGCAGCTTCATGATAGGAAACAAATACTGATCGCGTGGGTCTGCCAGTCTAGAACACGAATGCCTGGGAGGCTACTGTGTACCCCCGACCTTGGGCCTTCTAGTGTAGTTCCCGTAAAATTCTATGCGCTTAAACATTCGTCGACAATAGAAATTTGCCTCGTAATAACTGGTAGAATGTAATTGGTTACTGTAAAAAGTAATTGAAGTAGAGTAAGGGTTGCCGAGTGAAAAATTCAACTGAATGCAGGTTATTAATAACCTCTAATGTGTTAGGTACAAGTCTCATTCGGGTATATACCCAGTGGCACAGGTAGTCTGCTTGCAAAGTCTTCAGCCAGCACATAACTAATGGCCGAAGATAGCAGACAACTTGAGTCACTGTGCATGTCCCATTGTTTATTGTGTGGCAGAACTCAACCATCCAAAGGGGCCAAAGTAACGAATGAGAGCGCTTTAATATATATATAACACTGAAATTCACAAGAACCTCGCGCTGAGCTGAAAAAACGGCCAAATACACCTCGCCACCGAGCGATTGGCCCAACTCGATTGAGAACACTCCGATGTTCACCCCGGACACTTCAGATTTGCAGTTCTCCACTGTGTCGAGCGTCGCGCACCGACCGGCGACCGGGACGAGCAACAGTGCGAGACGGTGCATCGTCCCGCACGTGCCTGTCGCACAGCCGCTTGAATACGAGCTCCTCGATGACTGCTTTACAGGACACCATATCGGCCAGCAGTGGACCGTCGGGAACAGCTCGGCGACGCGGATCAGGCGTTGCGGCGTAGCACCGCGCTTTATCGCCTGAGCCACGGCCATGTCGATCCAGATCTCTGGGTAGACGAGCTGGCGCATGGCGTCGCACCTGTCCAACAGGTAGCACAGCATGCTCACGCCCGCACTCGAGAAATGCACGCTCCCGATCTCCAGCTTGTCGAGCGTGGTCGCTGTGGAGCGGAGCGCGTCCATCAGGTCCCTGCTCCGGTAGTCCAACAGGTGCTAGTGGAGCCTGGCGGGGATAAGGTTGTCGGTAAACTGGAACAGCTTTGGTGACATCCGTGATTCGCGCAG
This sequence comes from Dermacentor variabilis, assembly GCF_050947875.1. Taxonomy (NCBI): domain Eukaryota; kingdom Metazoa; phylum Arthropoda; class Arachnida; order Ixodida; family Ixodidae; genus Dermacentor; species Dermacentor variabilis. The sequence continues at coordinate 2,504,003 of NW_027460368.1, forward strand.
CTCCAGGAACTCGATGGACCGGTGCTCCATGAGCGGGCAATGAACAAGAATAAACGGGCACCTGCGCTGCTTGTTGGAAGCCAGAACAACCACGCGTCCCCGCAGGGAAGCCAGGGCCAGCCGTGTTTCGCGTAGCTCGATAATAACCGAAAGGAAGTTGTTCCATGGGAACAGCTCCGCAAGGTGGAAGCACCCGTCGGTTCCGCTGGTTCTGCATGACTTGTCGAGGTCCTCCTGGTGATGGCTCAAGATGCTCCGCACGCAGCAAGGTTGGAGATGAGCTGCTTCACCGACTGGCACACGCTAGGACAGCTGCTGACCAGGCACACAGCAGACTCTCGTAGGCGGCCGCTCCGTGGTCCTTTCTTGCAGACCTGCGGTCAAACACCTGTAGTGCTCGTACTCCATTGTGATGTTCACGTAGCACTATGCTAATGCTTGGTTTGTGCCTCTTTTAAGAGTAAGCATCGCCAAGTAATTAACTATACAGATATTGCCTAACATTAATCTTATATTTACAGAAAGCGTGTGTACTGTTTGTTGAAAAATGACTTCCACTACTGAAACTGATGGCAGCCGACGGGCTACTCGTGTGGTGACGATGTGCCACGTGTCTACTTAGATACTGTATATTATTGTAGCGAGGCATTGCGATGAAACTGGCTTTACGCAAATGAAATGCGGGAAGCACGCGGATGCGACTGAAATCGTGCATTGTGTCCTAGAATGTCAAAGCTTTGTCTGCTCCGTCTCTTCGGCAGTTTGAAGTGTCAGAGCGCGCCTCGAAGCCTCCACTACACTGGTTTATGTGGCGTTAAAAAGAAAAAAAAATCACAGCAAGCGTTATATTTCTGTCTTCTTCCGTGTCCTCCTGGAACATGATACGTTCTTCGCGTCAGCCATGACTACGTTCTTAGGTACTAACAGCGTAAATTCAAACGCGAAAAAATCGAAAGGAACTAGGGTGTGTAGTTACGTTTCCAGCTTCACATGCCTGCTTAACAGGACCCCTAAATCCTGGACCACACTGCGGACTTGGGTCGACACCATGCTTAAAGACTGGCTATACAGCAGAAATGGCTTTCCGATTATTTTCTCTTGCTCACACTTGCATTTATTTCGAAATGTCTCCCGCGTCTAGGACAGTAGTAATGCAGCTAGCATTATAGTACGGGTGTACCTCGAGCGAGAATCGAATCCCCGACCTCGTGCTAAGAAGGAGAGCGCGATACAGCCACTAAGCCACCACGGCATGCGAGAAAGCTTTTGGTAAACCGCACTGAGTGACGAAGCAGAGAGCGAAGTAAAGGTCTTACGCTTTCGTTGGAGCTTTGCCGTCGCGTCAGGGCCTTCGGCTTCATCCACCGCGTAGCTGAGCCGCATCTAGGTGTAGATGCAGTGCTGGCCGAAATCCCTGGAACGGACCTGGAACTTGGCTCGCGTGGTTCGCACGAGCATCTGCGCGATTCTGTGGGCTCGGCTTGCCCGTGGCCCGCCCTCTCGCGATTCCTTCGCGAGAGCGAGGTTGTCTGCACCACGGAACCGAAAATGATGAAGAACCGAACTGCCCCGAATAGAAAGGAGCGCGCTCGAAAACGGCCGATTTTAAAATTTCATTTGCGAGAACAGTAAGTGGACAACTTGTTATCGGTGCATTTATTTCATCATTTATCATTAGTACAGGAGGAAGTCGCGGAGTGACAACAACTGTCATGGGGACCACCTTACAGTAGTTTAAGAATATAGTAAATATTACATTGTGGGAACATAGCAGTGGCAGACATCATATTACACAAAGTTAATGAAGCACATAGTCAAATGCAAGAAGGGTGCTTACAATAACTGAAGTTCAAGTCAAACACAAGCAAATGAAATAGATACACCGCATCCGTAAATAAAAATGTAGTAATTGACTCATTAAGTGAGCATAGGAATGACCTGTGAAAGAACACGAGGTTGATGTATCAGATAATTCGAAAGAGAAATATGCTTTCAATGTGCTAAGCGCAATGAATAAGGGCGGAGAAAGGCCCAAAATCCGGGACACAAGAGCGGGGCGTCTTGTTCCGGGCATGCTTTTTTTTTCTATTCCTAGGACTCAACGCGGGACGCCAATGGAAGGAAGGCTGTGTGCGTAGCGAGACTGGCCCGCTTGTTTACAGTAGTGATCATATAAAGGTCTAACTTCCAAACCAGCACGAATTGATCGTTGTACATTGTATTTGTAGAAATACGTGATTAGGCCATATAGGCCAGTCAACGTGCGTGTGCGGAAGCGTAAATGAGTACCGAATGATGACGCAGGTAAAGTGTGCTTCACTTTTAAACAGCCCAATCTAACGCATGATTTTCACTTTGCGGGCACTCAGTAGATGGGGTCTTCGTGGCTGCATTTAAAAAAAAACGTGTCATTAGTGCAGAATATTTATTTTTTTCGCCAAAAGATGATTCGAGAGTAAGTGTTGGATGTTGTTTCAATTTTCTTTGTAGTTATAGTTCTGAGTGGAAAAAAGAGCGCGAAAATCACGACACGTACACAAAAAAAGAACTGATGAAAGAAAAATCTGTTTTTTTCCACCATGGAGGGGGGGGGGGACTTCGGGCCTATATTCTCACAAGTGCATCAAAGATTTCCCACAATTGCGAATTTCCCATCAGAAAACGCGCATCAATAGATGGTGTCCAGATACGCATCACACATTCCGTCGACGATTCTATCCCGTGGCCACCATCGTGTGCTAGCAACAGCGGGTGTCGATGTCTCTGCCCTCGGCGACGGGTGCCTTTTACAATGTACTAAACTGAACGCGGGTTTACTATGCATTTTAGCTTCTCGTATACAGCGTACAGCTTGAATGAAAACAAGAGGTAACTTCGCAGTATGACAATCGTTTGGCAAGTGCGATGATGGGGCGCTGTGCTGTAGCGACATCGGGAAGCCGCGACGTTAAGGGACATGCTCAACTGCTGCGTTCTCAGGTATGTTTAGCAGTGTTATAAAGTTGGACAGCGCTTAATGAAATGCCAGTGCTTGGCGTCGTTTTCTCAGCTGCGTCAGGATGCCGCTTCGGTGATCACGATATTGCTAGAATTCTATAAGCTATAACAGCGCAGAGAAAAGTAGCAGACACATGAGAACTTAAAGGTGAAATTGTAAGATGCATAAAGTAGAACATACTAGGTACCATGAACAATGGAAGATTATGACAACCGTGCCACATGTATTATTGCATTAGCCACGCACATGCCTGAGGAACATTGTATGCGGAGGAATGGGAGAATGCATGTTGGTACGGGGAGAAGAGAGGTTTAAAATATATTTAAAGGGTATTTACAAAGCACTCACTGGCATTCAGCCAGTCCGCGCGACATCCGCGAACGTCGCCATCTCCTGTACTGCCGCAGCGTCTCCGTGTGCGCTGTGTTTGGTCACATGACCCCCGGCGGCGAAGGCGCCGTCCCGGCGCTCGCTCGATCGTCCGAGTATTATCGCTTGATGCGGGTCACGTGCATGACATAGGTGGAAGGTCGAGATATGGTGGAATCGAGAGGCGTGATGATGATGATGATGATGATGATGATGATGATGATAGCAACTTTATTGTGCCGCCGGATAAGGAGGCCCCTACTCCCCGTCCCCGGCACACAGGCCTTGGGGACGGGGGCCGGAACCTCCGCGATTAGAAGCAAGCAAAGAGGTCTTGACTCTTCGCGGCTTCTTCCGCCAGGCGGATGGCGTGTTGCTGTGGAGTAGGGTCCTCGCTCCGCAGCAGGGCTTCCCAGGCCTGCATAGGTGGAAGGTCGAGATATGGTGGAATCGAGAGGCGTGATTTCATATGTGACGTCGGTCACTTAAAGCAAGACACGGTACGGGTCGCAGCAAGGAGAAATAAACTTCTCGCAAAAGCAAACTCGCCGTGACGGTGTCCAAAGAAAAACCATTCCACCACGGTTGAAGTGGGCATCACGGTGGCGGGCATTATAGAAGCGTCGTTGCTTTTCCTGCGAAGCGGTGAGGCGCAGGCAGGCAATCTGGCGTGCTTCTACAGCTCCGAAGATGGCGTCACGTGTGGGGTGCATTCTGACGACTTGTCAAGAACGGCGGGTAGGAGCGTGTCACATGGCAGTGTGGGGATTCTTTCGTACAAGAGATAAAACGGAGAAAACCCCGCACAGTCATGTCGGGAGGAATTATAGGCAAATATCACGAAGGGCAGAGCGACGTCCTAGTAATGATGGTCGGTAAATGCATAAATAGAAAGCATGTCTTGAATAGATGTATTATATGCTCTGTAAGGCCATTGGTCTTTAGGCGGTACGCCGTTGTCAAATTCCGCTTTATAGCGCCGGAGTGCAAGAAGTCCTGGACAACCTTTGATGTGAAACAGCAGCCCTTGTCTGTGGGGAACTGCCGAGGAGCTCCGTGGTTAAGCATAATGTCTTTGAGGAGGAAGTAGGCGACGTCGGTTGCACGGTTGCTCGGGAGAGCCCAAGTGTTCGTGTACCGGGTCGTGCAGTCGGTAGTGACTGCTATACATTTATTTCCGCAGGCAGATAGCGGGAAAGAGTCACAAATGTGAAGACCAACCCTAAACGATGACTCCGATGGAACATCAAAGGGTTCGAGGCAGCCATCTGGTAGCACTGCTTGTTGCTTGTGGCGCTGGCAGTATTCACAGAAAACGACATTACGGCAGACGGAACGGCAAGTGCCGGGCCAAAAGAAGCGATGCCGAGCATAGTCACACATAGAGACTCCGAGGTGATCTGAAGTAGGAACATCTTGTAGCGGTGCGACGATAGTTTGATGCATTATGTGGGAATAACCAAAAGCAGTTCAGGACTGTCAGGGTGCATATTGTAGCTGTACAAGACGCCATCCTGCAGCACAAACATACGTAGAGAAAGGGGAAGGTGTCTCAGAAGTCATCCGGAGAATGAGGTCTCGCAAATAGGTCTCGCACGTCATTGCTCCCTGCACATGTTGTGAAACGTAGTTAGCGACAGCACGCAGGTAGACTCGCAGCTGTCAGACTGTTCCGGTGAGTCAACTGGATCGCGCGACAAGCAGTCAGCGTCTTCGTGCAGTCGGCCGCTTTTTTTCACAACTGTGTATGAGTACTCCTGGAGTTGCAGAGCTCGCCGACCGAGACCCTCAGTAGGATCCTTCATGGATGGGAGCCAGCGTAAGGCATAATGGTCGGTGACAATTGTGAATGGTCGGCCTTATAAGTAAGGCGAAATTTACCCACTGTAAAAACGATGACAAGGCACAAGAGTCTAGTAGTGGAGTAATTGCGCTCCGCTTGGGATAGAAGACGGCTAGTGTACGCAATAATGCGGTTGCAACCTTGTTGGCGCTGAATCCTAACTGCGCCAATTCCATGACCGCCAGCATCGGTGGGAACTTCTGTTGGGGCGGTCACATCAAAATAGGCTTGAACTGGTGGTGAAGTGAGCCGCACGGCGAGCTCAGCGAACCCATTAGCTTGTTGCGCACCCCAGACAAAAGCCGCGTCCTTCTTGAAAAGTTTTGTGAGAGGACGTGCAACTTTAGCCAAATTGCGTACGAAGCTGCGAAAGTGTGAGGAGAAGCCCACAAAGCTTCGAATGTCATTGGCACAAGTCGGCACTGGAAATTCTTGACGGCGCGAGATTTGTCGAGATCAGGACGGATGCCGGAAGAATCGAATTCAGCTGAAGGCCAGCCTTGCGGAAAACAGAATTGTCGATAGGCGATCGAGGTGCGTGGCACAAGTTGGTGAAAATACAATAACGTTATAGAGTTAGCACAGGCAGATTCGCCACTTAAAGCCGTGAAGGAGAGCGTCCCTCACATGTTCAAATGTAGCGAGAGCCTTAAATAACCCGAACAGTATGTGTTCAAACTGATAGAGGCCCCATAAGGTGCAATAAAAGCATTCTTACGGTTCGTGTCACCAACTGCAATCTGCCAGAAACCGGAGCGATGGTATTGAGGAAAGGTATTTTGCACCATATAGATAATCGAGGACGTCGTCTATCCGTGGCAGCGGATACACGTTTTTTTTTTGTTTTGTTTTGTTTCTTTGTCGAGATAGCGATAGTCGACACAGAAACGGCTGCTGTCATCCTTCTTTCTGACGAGCACGACTGGGTCGTCAACTCGGATGCTGTGTGCACCGAGCGGTGTAGGACCACCTAACAGAGCTGACGTCTCCTCGCGGCTACCTGTTTTGCGGCCATTTTGGATGTTGTTTTTTGGATGCCGGTTGTTGTCAGGGTAGCGACGCTTTAGGCCTAAGGCTTTACGAAGCTGCCTGTCGCACGAGGAGGAACACAGCCTGGTGGACCGTGGCGTTGAGGTGTTGCACTGCGCTTCCCTCATTCTAGTTAGCCTCGCACCAATTGAAATTACTCGTTCGATTCAAGGAAGCGAGCTTCGTTCACGTGAACTTAGCAGTAGCCGCCCGATCTTTTGCTAGCCGAGTTGAACATCGTACCACGCGGGCGATGCGCATGCAGAGTTCCTCTCCCTTGCACTACTTTAGTGTTTGCCGAGTGTGTTAGTGTATGCAGCGTGAGTGGAGCCACCCTTGGTTTGCTGTCAACTGCACATCGTCTGCGCTGCAGTCTCGGACAACGATCGAGCCACCCCGGGCAATGGTGATGATGTGGCCAGTTCTGCGCAGTGACTTCGGACGCCCGCATCCGGCTCGCAACCTTCGGTGACAGAGAAAAGAGCCGGTGGTCACCAACAGCTACTGCGGCTCTCGCCAGCAGGCTGCGTCGGCGCGAGCGACGCTTGCTCGTACCGACTACTGCGTCGCCGTTTCCGGAGTCCTGGCCTGGAATCATGCCGTCGAGTCTGCAGAGGCGCTGCTGCGACCAGCGGACGCTAGCGGTGTACCCAGGGGCAATGTCGGTTCGCATGTTATGGACACCGTGTGGACATTTCCTCTGCGCGGCCAATGTTGCATTTACTACCTTATTCGCGAAGCGCGCGTTGATGTTAGAGCGTGTGACATGTTTCGCTGGAATATGTAGTGATCTAAGGTTGGGGGATGTGGGGATGCATGACTCTCATGCGTTCCCTGATATGTAGTTTTCTCGCATAGCACCCGTCTCCTGTAACCCGGCATCGCCGCGTGGCTTTACTGCGACAGTCTCCATGCTTGCAGGGTAGTACGAGAGATGGCGCAAACGTTGCTCTGCTAACGCCACCTAACGGCGGGGTTACTTGGGCGCAAAAGGCAGAAGGCTCTTCCTCTTTGGCTCGGGTTCGGCAAGCGGCACGGACGTTCTGCTCGTGCGCCGATCCATGCTTCTGCGAGACCATCTCTTGAGGCCTACCCCGGAATGGACGAACACGATCGTTCGAACGCGCCACCGTTCGCGTGACCGCACGCGCGAACGAACAGGCGCTGGTGTCCAGCATGGGGCGAACATATTGGCTCGTTATCTGGTCGCGGTGAGTCAGACTTCCGCGATTTGCCGCGGGCCCATCGGTATATTTTGTGGATGGCAACTCGTCTAGCAGGCATTCATCTATGAAAGGCGCAATAAATGCCCTTGTGATTGTTTGCGCTATTGTGTGGTGGTTCCTTTGTCCCAAGAGCACGGGTGCGAACCCCACAACTTTCGCAACAAAATATCCTACAGCAATTAAGCCAACGATAGCTGTATTTACTTAAAATTATTATACGCACATCACAATATCCAAGGCTGGATTAACTTGGGTTCATATGCAACTCATAGGGAGGAACGACTCTGAAATGAATTCATTTCTGCTTGCCAAATGTAAGCGCTAACATAAATATGCAAATGAAAGGACCCCTTTTCCCATAAAACACAAGACACAACATAGAAAATTCAATAATAATACTAGGAATTCACTACAAAACACGCCCAGGTTTAGTAAACCGGGTAGGTGTTACTATATAAATGTTGCAGCAAATTCATGCCTTTAAGTAGCAACAGGAGTGAAAATGAAGATTACGCGAAAAATAATACGATATATATCACCTTCGATTGCTAACCAATGTGTTTCTCACTGGTAGCCGAATACGCGATAAATGTATGTTGCTTCATCGCTTAAAGCGTTGTGCCTCTCACGTTTGTGCATGCATCCGCTTTACCGCTACGAAAATCTCTGTGGTGCCAGATCGCCCGACACCCCGTACAGCATTGTAGTAGTTAAATTATTCTTGGTAATATACCTGAAACGCTAGCCAATCCTCAATATACACAAGCTGCCTTCAATGTTTTTGACGACGTGTCATCAGCAGCGAATGTCACAGTGGTGGTACTATTTTCTCTTCACTTGAAAATAAGTGCGAATTTTTCAATTGCACACGCCGTTCGTCACTAGGATCGGTAAGAACGCCGTTCTCCTGAGAGTACATTAGTGTTATCAGCTCAAATGCTTTCCTCAGGCCTCCGTCTGCCAGTAGTACCTTCGCGTGTATCCGTGAGCGCACGCCTTCGAAACGTCTGTGCAGATCCTGAGCTGAGGGAGCGGGAGGCCGAAGCCATCCGGCATCGTTACCTGTGCGATACTTAATCGCGACGAAGGTCAGGTGCACGCAGGTGAAGCTTCGCTTGCCCCCATTTTCCGGTAGGGGAAGGGTTGGTGATTTTTTAAGTCAACCCAGCTTCGTTTGAGATTTTGTATTGTCTTGTTTAGTTCTTTTGCCTGTCTCACGAATAGAATCTTGTCAAGCAGGGGAGCAATGAACAACACAATTCAAACAAAAGTAACCCTTCTCTATACGCATCTGCGCATGCGTGTCGTCCCAAGTCAGCGCAGCGTGGCATTCCGAAACTTCTCCTTCAAAAGCGTAATATGGCGCAGCGAGAAGAGGCAGCGACTTCGAAACGTCGTAATCACGGCATGACAGTCGTGGGTGCTGCAGTTACTGCTAGAATCGGCGACATGTCTGACAGCGGCATCAACGCGAGAGATGCAACTTGTAAAAAGAGAGAAAATTCTGGCCCTTATGTGTTTAAAATGCTGGTTTGAAGTGTTCGCATTATTCCGGCCGTTGCATTCCAAGGAGTTTTTCTACATTTCTACATGTGAAAAAATCACTTATCTATAAAACAGTTTCGACGTGCAGGTTAAAAAAGAACTCATCTTTTTTTTCTGAAGTAAGTGTGCAACCGAAATATGCCTGCTTTTCAAGTAATCCATGCTTCCTTCATTCAACCTGGTAATGTCGAGTTAATAAATTGAGCAAATTTGTTTTCTACCGCATCATAACATATCTTAGCTGAAAGAAAAATGTTCAGCTGGCTGCAGAAAAGAAGTATTTTGATTCCTTTTTCTTCAGGGAAAAAGGACGTTATAAGAAAAGGTTACATGAGCAACAAGGGAGATTAATATACAGAACAAGTGATTTCACTTATTGTCCAGACGGAAAGGGGCGTTATAACATCTGCTGATTGTATAACAGCTTGAGGACTGAATGCACCAAGAGTTGCTCATAGAAGAGGTCTGTTTTTTTTTTCTACGTAAAGCATGTTGTATAAACACAACCTCATTCACAACAAGTGGAAGGGAGGTTAACATATCTGGAGATTGTCACAGGGTGCTGGCTTAGCAATTCTAGACAAATTCACTGACTCTTTGACTATTTGCGGAAAAATGTCTCATATAAGACGAGGCATAGCAAAAAAACAAATCAATTGCGACTACGACGCAACAGCGAGGCTCTGCATATTAGTGGAGAAAGGAATGGGGCGAACACACACTCACACACTCAACACAGACGCTTTTAGATATGTGCCCAAGTTATTTTTTTAAATATGTCGGCTGAAGAGCAAAATACTTACAAAACGTTTGTTTTTCTATCGCCTTCAACACATCTCTATTCTGTCCATTCAGCGCTTAGTATGAAAAGTCCAGAATTTCAGCCAGTTGAGCAAAGAAAGATGTAGCAAAGCGGCTTTTTAAATTCGTGGTTTCGGTTTCCACGCCTCCGAAGACGAGAAACGACCGCCACGCCGCCGCCGGTCGAAAGCGACACGCCGCACACCTCTACTTATATTACATAACTGCAAAAAGGCGCTATGCTTTCGATGGCTTCGGCTTTGGATCATTTTGGACCCGCATTTCGCATGTCCTTGTTTCGGTTTTCTTTCCTTGCGTTGAAAAAAAGATTGTTTTGCTCACTGATAACTTTGCATAACGCACATCATGTTCACAAATGAAACAAGGATGAGTTGAATTGAGTTTAATGGCACTTAAGCAGCTAAGCCTATTATGCACCAAACACTAGATATAAATTCTTTGAACAGTTGGGACACCTCAGTGAGTCCTTGTCTGGGCAAGAGCCCGGAGGGTCCCAACAAGTTAACCAAAGATCGCGGCCTTCTTCTCATGAATGAGAAGGTGCGTGAAGTGCTCTGTAATATGTAGTGAAGCACTCAGTGAGGCTCTAAAGTTATATGAGAACCCCTGCTTCCTTTAAAAAGCTTAGAAACATATGATATGTCAACAAACTCATATTTGCTTCAAAGCTGGGTAAAAAGGAACGTGTTTATTGTAAAATGAGGTAAAAAGTTTCTTCCTGAGTGGTTCAAGCTTTCTGCATGAAAATAAGAAGTGGTTTCCTGTTCGTTCATCTCCACATGTTTCACTTTGCGCTTTGTCTTGCTTTGCAAGAATGAAGTTGCATGTCGGGTGTGTGTGTCCAATGGGGGGGGGGGCGAAGACGGCATAGAATTACTTCTTTGAAACGTTCCTGGTGTGTGCAAGATTTCCATTCGCCTAACACGGGCTTTAAAAAGTGTAGTTTGTTGTTTACTATATTGTTCCAAGCAGACTGCCATTTTTCCCTTAGTTTGGTATGGATTAACTTTATGCAGTCGTTAGGACGTATGTTTACTTTCGTGATTTGTTGGTGCCTGGTTTGTGCCGCGCATACATTTGCTCTCTCATTGCCACTAATCCCGACATGGCTCCGAACCCAGTATAATTTAACGTTCGGCCCTTGTGTGGTGGCTTTTATTAAATTGTGTATTATGTCACCCAGTAGTGGGTGTGACTGCAATTCTGCCGTGAAGAGCTGTGAGTGCACTTAGGGTGTCTGCGTATTTAATACTATTACCGAGTTTTTCCTTTACTATTTTCTCTATGGCTATAGAAATGGCGCAACATTCAGCAGTGAAGACGGATGTACACTGCGGAAGTCGTACTGTTTCTTCCCAATTCCCTTGAACAACTGCACTTCCAACATGGTCTGTCGTTGTCGAACCATCAGTAAAAAAGTCCCCGAAACTGCTCTATTTTTCCTCTAGAGCAAACAATTCCTGAATAATGTGTTGTGGTGGAGTTTGTGCCTTGCGGAACTGTGTCAGAGTGAGACCGCAAGCGGTGGGAAAGCGTCGGCATAGATCTACACGGGCCACTTCCCTGCAGCTCCGAAGGTAACCTATGAATGGTTCTAGGTGTCGACCACTTGACGTGCTACGCCAAGACTCCCTCACTCCTGGCAGCCGCACCAAGTTCCGTTTTTCATCTTGCGGAACTTCGTTCTTCGACATGGCGCACCACGCGAACTGCTCAGCGACAGGGGACGTGTCTTCCTGTGCGAAGTAATCCAAGCCCTTCATGCTGCATGGAGCATCGTTCACCGCAAGGGCACAGCCTACCACCTGCAAACGAACGGCTTGAACAAGAGGTTCAACCACATACTCGGTGACATGTTGACTATGTACGTCGCCTCGGACCACAGTAACTGGGGACACTGTTTCGCCGATCGTCAAGTATCCCTATAATACGGCCACGCAAGCTACCACTGGCTTTTCGCCCTTTTTTTCTGCTGGACGAGAGCCCTCGTGTACTATGGACACACTCCTCCTATACCGACCCGAGGCCTCCGAACGCACGCCTGTGTCTGAAGCCACCAAATACGCCGAAGACTGTAGGTAGCTCGCGCGAACCCTTACGACCGCTGCTCAAGCTCGCCAAAAGGTGTGGCGTGAGAGTGGCGCGCTTACACCACTTTTATCAACTGGTTCCCTTGTTTGGTTTAGGGTCCCGCCTCACAGCCATGGCCTTTCACCCAAACTCCTTGCACGCTATGATGGCCCCTACCGCGTCATAGACCATACCTCCACTGTCACCTACGTTGTAGAACCTGTGACGCCATCACCCGACCTCAGGCATCGCGGGCGTATCACTGTTCATGTAAACCGACTTACCCTTACAAAAATTTTTATAGAAAGTCCATAGACAGTCTATAGACATTTGTCTATGAATTCTATAGACTGTCTATAGACATTTCTTTAGACTAGTCTATAGACAGTCTATAGACTTATGGCCATACACTTTTTATAGACTAGTCTATAAAAAGTCTGAGTCTATAGTCTGTCTATAGACATTTCTTTAGACTATTCTATAGACAGTCTATAGACTTATGGCCATACACTTTTTATCGACTAGTCTATAAAAAGTCTGAGTCTATAGACTGTCTATACACAGTCTATAGAGAGTCTATAGACTTATGGCCATCCTTTTTATAGACTAGTCTATAAAAAGTCTGAGTCTATAGATTGTCTATAGACTGTCTATAGACTTATGGCCATACACTTTTTATAGACTAGTCTATAAGAAGTCTGAGTCTATAGACTGTCTATAGACGGTCTATAGACTTATGGCCATACACTTTTTATAGACTAGTCTATAAAAAGTCTGAGTCTATAGACTGTCTATACACTGCCTATAGACAGTCTAGAGACTTATGGCCATACACTTTTTATAGACTAGTCTATAAGAAGTCTGAGTCTATAGACTGTCTATAGACTGTCTATGGACAAGTGTATAGGCTTACAGTTCTACTTTTGTAGACTGAAGTCTATAGAATGTCTACAGATGAGATTTGTCCGTAGACATTTTATACACTTCAGTCTACAAAAGTAGAACTATATATACAGTTCTACTTTTGTAGATTGAAGTCTATGGAATGTCTATATACAAATGTATATAGATAGTCTATAGACATTCTATAGACTTCAGTCTACAAAAACAGAACTTTATAGTCCGATACACTTTTTTCTATGACATTCTGCAGACATTTGTTAACAAATATGAATTTTTTTAAATCTATAGGCACTCTATATACACAGACATCTTATAGACAAGTCTACAAAGAGTGTATAAGGCCATAACTTCATAGCGGCTATCTACAAGTTAGTTTACATTTTTGTTTACATGCGGTAGCAAAAAGTTTTGAATGTATTTATGCATGTGCACCTGTTCCTTTTCCTCTGCACTTATGCATTACCGTTAGTAGATTAATAATGCTTCTGAACCAGCTGTACTTTCATATATGTTGCATAAACAGAAAGAATTTATATAGTGCTGAATCATGCAGTGCGAAAAATAAAACAAATGCACCGGCAATGCATTCACCGTTTTTATTGCTCGATATAATAGATGAATTCCTTAAATTCATGTCGTATGCTATTATGGAAACAGATTAAATATTTACACTACTCCTTGGCAAGCATGGTCGCCAGGCTGGCCTTGACCTTTGTGTCATTAGTCCCAAAGGTGCTGCAGGTGTATGCTGCAAATAAGTAGATGCAGCAATATGAGGCAAAAATAACAAGTGTATATTCTTTGTGTGTTCATTAAGCAGCTTAATATATTTGCTCAAACCATCTAAGTCAATACTTAATGCGGTTTAACTATGACTAATGGCTGCTTGTCAATACAAATCAGCACCTTTATACAATGTTTTATTGCTTGGTATGGTGAACAATTAAACAGTCACAACTGCTGCTCGTGCCAGCAACAGTATGTTCCCTTTTATGACAAGTTCATATATGATGCATTATTGTACTTATCCCAATATTTATTGCTGAAACGTTACCCAGTTGGGCTGTCTGTACATTTTTTTTTGGCTGGTAGTTAAGTATGCCCGTGCAGAGGGATATTTTCAGAAGACGTGACTGGAATATTCACAGTATAATGCCTAAGATTGTAATTTATTTTGCTTAATACACATTTAAATGTCTTTCTCATACTTTTAAATGAATGGGTGATTGGCCATAACTTCAACGGAAGGCAGATGGGCTGATTGTATCGATATGGTCACTTAATTTGTTACAGGTAATGAGGCCTCTTGGGCGTGCTAACAGGTTTCCAAGTTAGGTATACCACATGAGCACCCGAAATACCACACGAGCACTTTGTGTCATGGCACGACAGATATGCACCTCCTAGAAAACAGAACTGATAGTATAGTTCGAATGAATTCTATTACAGTAAATTATTTAAGGTGCTTTGAAAGATGAAAATTTTTTCTAGGCTATCGAGGTTCAAGACGTTTAGTTAACGCAAAAAAAAAACACATATTTCACTACACATACGGTGCAGCATTCATCGCGGCCGGATCAAGCGCCACTAAATGAGATCTACCACACTGGCTGCCCAACACACACAATCCGCTTAGTGGTAGCTCAGTATCAAGTTAAAACATGGTGTACTTCCTTTTTTACGCACCTAAGCTATAATGATAAAATCAACAAGCACGAGCGATCGCTCGCCGTAAAACATTCCGTATAGTAGAAGCGAGAACAAGAGCGCGTTATCAAACCATGTCAACGACAAACCGACACTATACCCGAGTCGCCTGCGCTACATGCAGCCGGTTCGCGCTACGACATGCGCTCACATAATCATGAGGTATTGAAGCAAAACGTCTTTGATAAAGCTTACCATTCAGTGTAGTTGACGTGTGATGCCACAAAGAAGACACGCATACCCAGACACCAACGTTTAGGGAGACACCGCACACCGGCACAACCGTTTACGTGCCTGGCGCAATCGTTGAGACGGCGCACCGCCGCGCATGCGCAAGAGCTCCGAGCATGCGCAGGAGCTCCGCGCGGGAGGGCGTGCGCGCTCGGAGGAGTGTGAGCGCCTTTTCCTCCTTCATTTTTTTCTTTGTCTCTTTCTCTCTCTCTGCGCGCCATGCGCGCCGGAACGGGTGGCTTTTCTTTTCCGTTATGCATTTTTTTGCGTGGACGAAGGATATGCGCTGGCAGGTTGTACGACAAACGCTGTGGGCTATCGTATGAGACTGGAACGGTAACATGAATGCGCTGTTTTTAAAAGCCGTTACGGGGCCCTTCAGACGTTTTAGACGCATTATTGGAAGCGTCGATGAGTAATACAGCGTATTTGTAGCATATCTTCCAGCGTACCGCCAAATGTGATGCCCGCACGTATGTTAGTGCTAATTTTCTGTTCCGATGATAGGTCGAAGCAATCAGTACAGCATTGAGGTACTCATATGCGTGGCTGCGCAGGCATACCGCCGGCGAAATACTGGGTGGGCTCAGAGAATTTGGCACCTATTTTAAGTGAATGAGAAACTTTGATGAGTTTATAGTGCAGGATCTTAGGCAACAAAAGTCGCCCGATGTTAGTGACGCAGCCGAGATATGAAGACAATGTGAAAAGTATCCGAGAATCGGACGACACACAACGCGAACACCACATGCGCGACATCGGTTCATGGCACATTCACAAAGTCCGCGTTGTCAGCTACAAACATTACGAGTGTCATTGCTGTTAGCTTGATGTCTGTTTCGAATCCACTTGTATCTGAAGCTGGCGTTCATAACATATATTTTAACAATTGGATCGGCGTTTTGCTTCCGTTATTCTACTGCCGCAATAGTGATGCGACAACTGTGAAGACTGTCTTGAGATTGCCGAGAGCGACTACGTAGATCATATGTGGTCAACAAATGCGGAGGTATACACTATGTGTATACTAACGTCTACAAATAGGCTCTACAGCAATCTCAGCAGTATACAACTTTAGTGACTTATATCAAATGCAGCTATGTATTATCCACCGGTACCTGCGCTTGGTTGGGTACACGGGTTGGGCCCAGATTAACGATGTTTGTCTACTGTTAATCTATAGACATGCAAGACCACGACAACTCAGAGGTGGTGAATTCACCACCTGGTCTGCGGGCTTTCGCCACTTATTCACCCCCTTTGCCACATATTCACCATCTGACCTTCACCACCTGGTCTTCGCGAAGTGTACGTCCGGGAAGCAGCCAGGTTTAGGGCCTTCGGGTGCCTGGAAGACCTTGGTGACTCGGACGGTGCCTGCTCCGCCGCGATCCTCGTTCGGTGCAGCTGCACCGAACGCAGACTAGCAGTCTGCACGGTTTGCCCGCCGCGCCGGGGTTGCGGTGCCGTCGTGCATGAACCAGTGCCATATCATCGCGTTCGCAGAGGGCGGGGGGTATGGGAACTCGGAATTACATATTATCGACTTTCTTCTATAGACATTCAATACACCAGGAGTAGAGAAAGAAATAGAAACCTTGTCGACTATTGTCCATAATATAGAGAGTCAACAGACAAAGTATGGACAAAAATAAATAGAAACTGTATCAGCTTTCGTCTACAGGTAGTCCATATAGAGGGGAAGTAGACAAAGAAGAAACAAACTCCTTATCGAATTTTTTCTATAGACCGTCTATAGACTGCGAGTAGACAAAAAGAAATAGAAATCTTATCTACTTTCGTCTACAGAAAGTCTATATACAAAGTATATGGACAAAAATAAATAGACACTGTATCGACGTTCGTCTAAAAGTAGTCCATAGAGGGGAAATGGACAAAAAGAAACAAACACCTTATCGACTTTTTCTATAGACAGTCTATAGACAGCGAGTAGACAACAAGAAATAGAAACCTTATCGACTTTCGTCTATAGAAAGTCTATAGACAAAGTATGGACATGAATAGATAGAGACTGTATCCACTTTCGTCTATAGGTAGTCCATAGAGGGGAAGTAGGCAAAAAAGACACAAACACCTTATCGACTTTTTTCTATAGACCATCTATAGACTGCGAGTAGACAAAAAGAAATAGAAACCCTATCGACTTTGGTCTATAGAAAGTCTATAGACAAAGTATGGACAAAAATAGATAGAGACTGTATCCACTTTCGTCTGTAGGTATTCTATAGAGGGGAAGCAGATAAAAAGGAAACAAACACCTTATCGACTTTTTTCTATAGACCATCTACAGACTGCGAATAGACAGAAATAAATAGAAACCCTATCGACTTTCGTCTATAGAAAGTCTATAGACAAAGTATGGACAAAAATAGATAGAGACTGTGTCGACTTTCGTCTGTAGGAATTCTATAGAGGGGAAGCAGACAAAAAGGAAACAAACACCTTATCGACTTTTTTCTATAGACCGTCTATAGACTGCGAATAGACAAAAAGAAATAGAAACTTTATCGACTTTCGTCTATAGACAGTCTATAGACTTTATATCAACAAAAGTCCAAATCTATAGAAAGGAAAGGTCGTCTATGAAAAGTCTATAGACTTTCTATAGACAGTCTAAAGTCATTTTTGTACGGGTAAGCCGTTCTATGACCCCTTCATCCTACCTACGCCGTAAGTCGCCAGGATGGGTCCTGTTCTCTCCCGGGGGCCATTGTAGTGAAGAGGAAGACGAACAAAATGCCCTTGTGTCGGCTATGCGCACGATCAGCGTTTGTGTACTGCCGG
Source organism: Dermacentor variabilis (assembly GCF_050947875.1). Taxonomy (NCBI): domain Eukaryota; kingdom Metazoa; phylum Arthropoda; class Arachnida; order Ixodida; family Ixodidae; genus Dermacentor; species Dermacentor variabilis. Next base: position 2,521,551 of record NW_027460368.1, read on the forward strand.
TGCAATTAGACTGTGCCAAGTGTCTTACAATAAATGGATGGGTCCTGTTCTCTCCCGGGGGCCATTGTAGTGAAGAGGAAGACGAACAAAATGCCCTTGTGTCGGCTATGCGCACGATCAGCGTTTGTGTACTGCCGGTGCAATTAGACTGTGCCAAGTGTCTTACAATAAATCCTCCATATTACAATATATATATATATATATATATATATATATACATAAAGTTGAAGAAACGTAGGAGCACACTTACGAAAATTGCGTTTTTCATGTTTTAACGCCGTGGCACGGCCTAAACGTTAAAACATTAAAAATGCAATTTTGGTAAGTGTGCTTCTTCGTTTCTTCAACTACCTATGCACCGGACCTACAGAACTTTTCCGTCAATTATTTATATATATATATATATATATATATATATATATATATATATATATATATATATATATATATCGTTCGCTGAGCTGGTAACTCCGGATAACTAACACGAAACATTTACAGTCCCAAATCAGTAATGCACTGTATGTATGCAGTCATCAACGGTGCCTGAGTTGCACGATATTGAATGATTTCAAGGAGGAGGTAAATATCGGCCAAGATGCGGTGGCACGAAAATTGATAGGCCTCAGGTCATGGGACATGAAAACAGCGTTGTGGATTACAGGATACAACACGAGTCCATGATACACCCGCTGATAAGTATAAAAATAAGAGGTGGCGAGTCACGTAGGGTGCGTTTATCCGGGGGTGCATTATTCACAACAAGAGAATGTGTTTCGTGGGAAAGAAAGTACGGTAAATTGCTGTAAATGATTACAAGGGGTTACGAGGTCAGCAAATTTGCTGGTAAAGGTGGGTGCGGCTAATGGAGAACGCGAGTAATTGGAAATCACCGGGAGAAACCTTGGTCCAGCATCGCATATAAGATTGGCTGCTAAAGACAAGCAGCTATCCTCCCAATGAGTGATTGAGGCAATGAAGTGAGCTGAGGTGAAATGTGAATAGGTCACTTCGATGATCGTAGTTATAGCAGTGCATTCGGAGTGCATACATACTGCTTGATTCCCCTTTGCACAACCATTACAGGTGGTGGGCCGAGAATGGGCACATTCCGATATTGCACACGTACTGCTGAAGGTGTCTGTTCAGGAACACACCCAGTGGTACATATCCAGTGACTTAAGCAGTCTACTAGGCGAGACGGTAGCAAGCAGCAAGTTGTCTATTCGGGACCGGGTTGGACACGTTACAGAAATAAAAAAAGGCAATTAACCGATCGCAATAACTTTCTCCTCCAAAGTTTTTTTTCTTATTTTTTTGCGGTCACGATGAAATTAATAGAGCATTTTCGGAAATGTAATCGAGTACATTTACGTTACTCTCCTCTCAATCTTTATATATATGATCAAACATGGTAAACTCAGCGAACTTGTTCGGTGCTTTCAGTGTGTCCTCTATAGCCCGTCGCGAGTTGCCTTCTCGAACAACTACTTTTCCAAATTTTCGTCGGCCAGCTTCCCTAGTTCCTACATGAGGACGCCAGCAGCGAAAATAAATACTCTCTCTTTTGCGCGCTGAGATAAACGCCAATGTTTTAATGTACGAATAACTTCCGCACACGATTATTGTTACTCAATGTTCCAAAAGTGGCGTCCGCGTCCTCTCCGAAGCAGAGCATTACATTGTTGCTGGTAAAAGAAAAGGGGGCGATCCCCATAGGGCCAAAGAAGAGTGAAAAGCTTCGCTGGGTAATTTCCTGGCGTCACCGTCCTAAGTGGTCATCGCTATCGAGCATATAGAAAGACCGGTGCAAATCGTCGGCGAACATCTGGTTCAGGTTCATAATAGCAAACAAATACTAATCGCGTGCGTCTGCCAGTCTGTACACGAATGCCCGAGAGGCTAATGCGTGCCACCGACCGTGAGCCTCCTAATGTAGTTCCGGGAAAAGTCTATGCGCTTAAACCTGCGTTGCATACGGAAGCTTGCCTCGTAGTAACTGGTTGCATGTAATTGGTCACTGTAAAAAGTAACTGAAGTGGAGTAAGCGCTGCGGAGTGAACACTTCTTCTGAATGCGGGAACTTAATATCGTGTAATGAGTTATGTACAAGGCTCATTCGGGCATATACCTAATGGCAAAGGTAGTCTGCTTGCAAAGACAGCGGGCAGCACATGCCTAATAGCCCAAGCTACTAGGCAACTTTAGCCACTATGTATGTTCCCTTGTCTGTGTTACTTCATTCAACCGTTCAAAGTGACAAAAGTAGCTATAAAAACTCTTTAATATACACTGAAATGTCAAAGAACGTCGCGACGAGCTAAATCTACAGCTAAGGGGCTCGCCACTCATCGAGTCGCGCGCCGACTGGCCACGAGGACGCACAACCCTGCAAGACGGTCCAGCGTCCCGTACGTGTCTGAATCACAGCCGCTGAAGACGAGCTCCTGGATAACTGCGGTGCAGGACACCAGGTCGGCCAGCACGCAGCGAGAGTGATTCGTCGGGAACAGCTCGTCGACGTGGATCTGGCGCTGCGCGTAGCACGGCGCCTCAGCGCATCAACGCCTGAGCGTCGGGCACGTCGGTCCAGTGCTCGAGGAAGACGAGCGTGCGCATGACGTCGCACCTGTCGAGCACCTCACACGGCATGCTCACGCCCACGCTAGAGAAGCGCACGCTGAGGATCTCCAGCGGGTCGAGTGTGGTCAATGTGCAGCAGAGCGCGTCCATCGGGTCCCTGGTCGGATGGTCCAACATGCGGTAGCAGGGCCTGGCGTGCCTCAGGTGTTCGCTAAGCTCGAGGCCGTCCCGTAGCTGTAACTGCTTTGGTGACATCCGTAACTCGAGCAGCACCAGGAACTCGACGGAGCGGTGCTGAATCAGCGGCCAATGAACCAGTATGAACGACCGCCTGCGCCGCATGTTGAAGGCCAAAGGAACCACGCGTCCGCACAGGCAAGCCAGGCCCAGCCGTGCTTCGCGTAGGTTGATGATGATGACCCACAGGAAGTAGTTCCATAGGGACAGCTCCGCAAGGTGGAGACGCCCATCGGCTGCGCTGGCCGTGCATGACTTGTCGAGGTCCACCTGGTGATGGCCCGAGATGCTGCGCACACAGCGAACGTTGGTGAAGAGCTGGCTGACCGACCGGCATACGCTGGGACAGCTGCCGACAAGGCACGCAGCGGACTCGCGTAGGCGGCCGCTCCGCGGTCCTTTCTTGCAGACCTGCGGACAAACACCTGTTTTGCTTGTACTCCACTCTGCTGTTGACATAGCAAATCGCTAAGGCGTGGTTTCTACCTCTTTGAAGAGTAAGCATTGCCATCTCATATTTCATCTCATATTTCCAGAAAGTTAACGTGTCTGAAATTTGCTGAAAAATGCCTTGACTTTCTCACACTGACGGTAGCCATCGGGGTGTTCGTGACATCAGGATCTGCAGCTTCTCTACTTAGATACCGTATTTTACGGTAGTGAAGCATTGCGATAGGAACTACCACTGGCGTTCACGAAATGAGGAGCTAGAACCACGCCAATGCGAGGGAAATTCCGCCATGTGCCCCAGAATATGAAAGCGTTATCTTTTCCTTCCTAGAGGCACTTTCAAGTGCGAGAGAACGCTGTGTAGCCTCCACTTCCCTGCCATACAATTGTGAAACCCAGCGTAGGATTTTCACCAACCTTCATTTCGTTACGCACAACGAAAATGTCCTTTCCCAAAGCAAAACTTTAACTGTATTGTTCTATGTGACAGAACATTGTCAACAGCGAATGAATACCGGCAAGTAAAGCTGCCGGCTTATGACGTGAATAACCTGATGTTAGACGAATATACCTGATGTATTGGGGAAGCAACACAATATAGGTGAAGCGAATAGATAGCGCTGCTATGTAGATGCATGTGCACCATCTGCATGTTAGGTGGAAAACACACACAAAGAAAAAATCACTAGGCGCGTTATGGTTCTCTCTTTACATCCTGCTGCGACATATGTTCTTCGCGTCAGCCGTGCCTGTATTCTTAGGTACTAATATTATAAATCCAAACGCGAACAAATCAAAAGGTACAAAGCTACGTCATGGCGTTTAATGCTTAAATTGCATGTTTAACAACGACCTAATTCATGCACAGCAAAGTGAATTTCTGTCAAGAGCATGCTTAAAGGCTGGCTATACGGAACAACATCACATAATATTTAGTTGTATACAGCTACATAGAAACGGTCCTCCGACGGTTTTCTCTTGTTCGCGCTTGCATTTGTTCCGAAATGTCTCCCGCGTCTAGAACATAACCAATGCGGCTTGCATTATAGTACGACTACAGTTGGGGAGAATCGAATCCGCGACCTCGTGCTGAGAACGAGAGCGCGATATAGCCACTAAGCCACCACGGCGTGTGTGTGAGGGCTTTTCGTTACCGCATTGAGCGACGAAGCAAAGAGCAAAGGGAGGGTCTTACGCTTTGGCTGGAGCCTCGCCATCGCGTCAGGTCCTTCGGCGTCATCCACGGCGTAGCTGGGCTGCCTCTTGGTGTGGACGCAGTGCTGGACGAAATCCCTGGAGCCGAGCCAGATCTTGGGTCGCGTGGTAGTCTCGCCTTGCCCGTGGCACGCTGTCTCGGGATTCATTTCGCGAGACGCGAGGTTGACTGCGCGACAGAACCGAAAACGATGAAGAATCGTATCGCCGCGAAATCAAGGCAGACGATGGAAAACGCGCGATTTAAAAATATTGCTGCGGCACAATATTCCGCCCCGTCCCGCATCTTCTTACCCACCACTTTTCCACAACCCATCTGAATAGCGCACTGCTGACGACAAGCCCATTTGTTTCTACTGCCATCGAATCGGGCACATTTCTCGGCATTGTCGCAGTCGCTGGAGTTCCCCGATCCGGTCTACTTACACTGCCTGCTCTCGCTCCCCAGGTGGCCCTTCTCGTCCCTGTGCCGCGCGCTCCGATAATGCCGCCACTGATTCTCCTGCAACGAACCGCCCCTATTCTCGTTCGCCTTCGCCCCAACGACGAAAATCTCGCTCTCCCCAGCCCTGTCGCTCCTATTCGCCGACTCCCTTCGGACGCCGCTCCCAGCCGGAAAACTAGACGATGCAGCGCCTCGAGGTGACGCTGCATTGCTCCCTACGCCGCCAAATCCTCTCCTGACGTTGCCCACTCATCTGAACCTTCTTGACGTGCTAGTCGACGGTGTTTCTGTGTCTGCACTCATAGACACTGGGGCGCATTTGTCCGTAATGAGCGCTGACCTTCGTAAGCGGCTCAAGAAAATTATCACGCCCGCCACGACGCCTGTTGTCCGTGTCGCTGATGGCGGAACAGCCCCCGTTATTGGTATGTGTACCGCCCGCGTCTCCTTCGCCGATCGCTCAACAATCGTGCTATTCACAGTCATCGCCCACTGTCCCCGCGACATCATCCTCGGCTTAGACTTCCTCTCCGCACATTCTGCTCTCATCGATTGTTCCGCCAGTACTCTCCGCCTTGACCTGCCTGTTCTCGATCCTGCTGAACCACACCCCAGTCGCCTCAGTTCCGCCGACTTCGTTCGCTTGCCACCTTCGGCACTGACCTACGTTGACCTAGTGTCATCCCCACCAGTCCCCGACGGTCACTACATCGCGGCTCCTATGCAAGACGTCCTCCTTACAGACGGGATCACAGTATCTCATACAGTTTTATCTATTACGGCGAATTGCGTCTGCCTGCCAGTGGTCAACTTGGCTTGACGACACAAGTGCTGCCACGTGGGATGTCTCTGGCCCACTTTTGCTCATTCGAGGATCACTCAGTAGCATCCATTGCAGTTGACGACACTTCATCCGATACTCCTCTACCATCGCAGTCGGCAAATTGTACCATCGCTGACTTCCAGAAAATGATTGCCCGCGACTTGCCGTCCGAGCACGCTCGTGAACTCTACCGCGTTCTGTTTTCCTACCACGATATTTTTGACTTTAACGATCGTCCTATGGCCCAAACTACAGCTGTCAAACATCGCATTAATACCGGCGATGGCCCTCCTATTCATCGCCGCCCGTATCGAGTGTCACCAGCTGAGCGTCAAGTTATTCACGCAGAAGTTCGCAAAATGCTTGCCAAGAACATTATTGAACCATCATATAGTCCTTGGGCGTCACCTGTAGTACTGGTCAAAAAGAAGGATGGCTCATGGCGCTTTTGCGTGGATTATCGGCACCTTAATAGGGTTACCAAAAAGGACGTGTATCCCCTACCTCGGATTGATGACGCCCTTGACTGCCTCCACGGTGCTCGCTATTTCTCCTCTATTGACCTTCGCTCCGGCTACTGGCAGATTGCCGTGGACGATCTCGACCGCGAGAAGACTGCTTTTGTCACACCCTACGGTCTTTATCAATTCAAAGTGATGCCGTTCGGTCTATGTAACGCCCCTGCCATTTTTGAACGCATGATGGACTCCCTTCTTCACGGATTCAAATGGTCCACGTGCCTGTGCTACCTGGACGACGTTATCGTATTCTCCCCAACGTTCGCTACGCACCTCGAGCGCCTCTCAGCAGTCCTGGACGTTTTTCGTCGAGCCGGTCTGCAACTCAACGCATCCAAGTGCCAATTCGGCCGTCGCCAGATTACCGTCCTTGGACATCTCGTTGACGCGAACGGAGTGCAACCGGACCCAGGCAAGATCCATGCTGTTGCGCACTTCCCTGTTCCGAAGTGTGTCAAGGATGTGCGCAGCTTCATCGGCCTTTGTTCGTACTTCCGCCGTTTCGTGAGAAATTTCGCCGCCATAGCACGACCACTAACCGAGCTTTTGAAAAAGGACGTCCCTTTCCAGTGGGGCGATAACGAGGCCTCTGCATTCTCACATCTAATCGACATTCTCACAACGCCTCCCGTTCTGGCCCATTTCGATCCTTCTGCGCCTACCGAAGTCCGTACTGATGCCAGCGGTCACGGAATTGGCGCGGCACTGGCACAACGCCAGCGTGGCCACGACCGGGTTATCGCTTACGCCAGCAGGCTCCTCTCACCCGCGGAGCGCAACTATTTCATCACTGAGCGTGAGTGTCTGGCCCTAGTTTGGGCGGTTGCGAAATTCCGCCCATACTTATATGGCCGATCCTTTTCCGTTGTCACAGACCATCACGCGCTTTGCTGGTTATGCTCACTGAAAGATCCTACAGGAAGACTTGGTCGCTGGGCCTTACGCCTCCAAGAATATTCGTATACTGTCACCTATAAATCTGGCCGACTACACAAGGACGCTGACTGCCTGTCTCGCTACCCGGTCGACGAGCCTGACGACGCCGACAGTAGTAGCGCCAACGGCATTTTCTCTGTGTCTGCCTTCGCTAACATCGCCGATGAGCAGTACCAAGACCTATCGCTGCGAGCACTTATCGAGCGTCTGCGTTCTACACCTACCGACGCATCCGTTCGCCGATATGTACTCCAGGGCGGCATTCTGTATCGAAGGAACTTCCTCCCTGACGGCTCTGACCTTCTTCTTGTCGTGCCAAAACAGCTACGACAGACTGTGCTCTTTGAGATGCATGACGCACCCACTGCAGGACATCTTGGGGTAACCCGCACGTACGACCGCGTCCGCCGCCGCTTCTATTGGCCTGGTCTCGCTCGCTCCGTTCGACGCTATGTTGCTGCCTGTGATCCCTGCCAGCGTCGGAAAACACCTCGGGTGCTACCTGCCGGTCATCTCCAGCCGATCACCGTCCCTGTGGAACCGTTCTTTGGTGTTGGATTAGACCTGCTCGGTCCTTTTCCCACGTCATCCTCTGGGAACAAATGGGTAGCCATCGCGACTGATTACGCCACCCGATACGCTATCACTCGGGCTCTCCCTACCAGTTGCGCCACTGACGTCGCGGACTTTCTCTTGCGTGACATTATCTTGCTTCATGGCGCCCCGCGACAGCTCCTTACTGACCGTGACAGTTATCGCTGACATTGTGCGTTCCTGCTCCATTCAACAAAAACTGACTACCTCATACCATCCTCAAACCAATGGCCTGACAGAGCGGTTAAACCGTACTCTTACCGATATGCTGGCCAAGTACGTTTCCACGGACCACCACGACTGGGACATTGCCCTTCCTTACGTAACATTTGCGCACAATTCTTCCCGGCACGACACCGCTGGATTTTCTCCCTTTTATCTACTGTACGGTCGCGAACCTACCTTGCCCTCAGACACGGCACTTCCTCCTGCTGCGGTCTCAACAAGCGAGTATGCGCGCGACGCCGTCGCCCTCGCCGACCATGCACGCCAGCTTGCCCGTGCTCGACTGACGGCCTCACAAACCACTCAGCAGTGCCAGTACAACGCCCGCCATCGTGACGTAGTTTTCGCCTGGTGCGCTCGTGCTCCTGTGGTCGCCCACTCGTCACATCGGACTTTCAGAGAAGCTCCTTTCGGGATACACAGGGCCCTACCGCGTGCTGCGCCAGGTGACGCCTGTGACTTACGAAATTGCTCCTGTGGGTTCAACCTCGTCCTCTCTTCTGGCATCTAGTGATGTCGTACACGTCAGTAGGCTCAAGGCCTACTACACTGCTTCCGAGTCCGATCTTCAGTCGCTCCGGGACGGCGCTTTTGCCGCCGGGGGTAGTGCTACGGCACAATATGTGCGATCACGAAAGGCGAGCAGTGTGAAGACGACTACGACGATTAGAAGCTAGCGCGGGCTGTTGCCTCTTGGCCAAGCGCAGCGTATTGCCTTGTAGCCTTGTAAATATACTTGTAAATAGCTTTTCGTCGGTATCTTCCTACGTAACATATCATTTGCGAGAACGGTAAGTGGGCAAGTTACCGTCAGTGCATAATTAGCAACAGCTCAATGTATAGGGACGCAGAATGGCGCAAGATACAAAACACAAGAGCAGCCTCTCTTTTTCAACTCTTCTTTTTGTACAGTTCTTAATTATGCATGATGCAAATCTCGCTTTTTTTTACAGGAAACAGCGGGGGACGCCAAGCGAAAGAAGGCTGTGTGGTTAACAAGAATGGCCAATCGTTTACAATGGTGATCATATAAATGTCAAACTTTCAAAGAAGCGCGAAGTGATACTCCTAACGTTAAGATAACACCTTCTATATGAATAACCCCACAATGTGGCCCTTTGAGGGCAGCCTCCGTACACGTGCGGTAGCGTAAACGAGCACTAAATGTTGACGCACGCACGCACCTTGTGGCCCACTTTTCGAAAGCACAATACAACGCGCGGATTTCACTTTTCGGGAACTCAGCAGATGCTGCCACTGCGGGTTCACTTAAATCCCCTAATGTACCACTGCCAAATATTTGTATTTTTTTCATCGAAATGTGAATGTAAAATATGTGTTGAATGATGTTTAATTGTTGTGATATTTCAGAGTGAAAAAAACAGTGCAAGAATTATGACATGTGCCCGAAAAGACACGTATGAAATGGAAAGGCGGTTTTTTATGCAATTGAGGCCTATATTCGCTCAACTGCATGACGAATTTCCCACGATTACGAATTTATCATCAGAAAGGACGCATCAAGAAACGGTGTCCGGATACACATCGCACATACCGTCGCCGATTTTGTCCAGTAGTCTCCATGGTGTGCTGGTAATAGCGGCTGTTGTGGTCTCTGCCCTTCGCTACCGGCGCCTTTCACTTTGTTGTAAATTGAACACAGGTTTTCTGTGGATGTTAACTTGTGCAGCTTGACTGAAAGCAAGAGGAAACTTCGCAGTACGCCAATTGCTTGGCCTCCGGGATCATGGGGCGCTGTGCAGTAGCGACAGCGGAAAGCTGCGATATTGAGGGACATGCTGTACTGCTGCGTCCTCAGATATGTTTTGAAGTGTTATAAAGTTGGACAGCGCTTAGTAAAATGCGAATGCTTGCGCGTCGTTTTCTCATCTGCATCAGGATGCCGCTTCGGCAATCACAGTATTGCTAGATTTCTATAAGCAATTACGGCGCAGAGAAAGGTAGCAAACACATGAGTCAATTGCTTTCTCTCAGACGCTCTCTTTAGAACAGAAACTTGCTCCTCAGTTTTCTGGACGCTTTATTTCGTAATATAGCGGATTCCGATGCCCGGCTCCGAATGGCCAATAGTTGACATCAATCAATAAAGAAGAGTGTTTGGATCAGTTCGCTCCTTCTTACTGTTATGCTTACACTTATTGACGGAGTTTATAAAAAAGCTAATACTAATTATGTATACTTCCGGAAGAAGCCTACTATATTATGCCCATGCTTGGCCGCGGCCGTCCGCGTAGGAATTAAACATAGGAAAAATTTTGTGATCGCTGCCTCTAATGATACCTCGTACGTACTCGAATCCCAGAAGCTAAAGCTTCGTCGAACAGACTTCTTCCTCCAAAATAACATCACTGATCTTCCCGGAGAAGCACATGGGCTGTAGTAGAGAGAGGGCCTGCTCTCCCGAAGCAGTATCTTCGCTCGTGCCAGGCTAAATATAACTCGGAGGTACCTGCGTTGCTTCTGTTTCGCCAGCTCCGCGGCTCCCGACTAACGATTTTTGCACATGCTTTTGCAGAAGGACGTTTGTTTTGCTCATAGGGGACCATTAAAAAATGCTTTTCATAGGTGACGGAGAAGAGCACACGAAACGCCTGGCACGAGCTAAGATACTGCTCAAGGAGAGCAGGCCCGGTCTCTGGTGCGGCCCCTATTGGTCTCCCGATAAAATTGCAGGTAAAGCGCCGTGAGGCACGAGAGAGACATAATCCGGAATGACTGGTTCTGCACGAGGGCCTCAAGCGCGAGAAAGTCTGTCCGATATAACTTACGACACAACGAACACCCAATGGAGTATGAGTGCCCACTGCTTCCCCTGGTTCGCCGCGCGGGCAGCCAGCGTGAGAGCATAAATAAACTCGCGCGTGGTCATGGCCAACGCGAGCAATCGCGCTGACAGTCCTCCCCGCCATCTCACTGCGCCACCAACATCCAACGAGACGCACGTGGAAAACTTGTGGACCACGCATGGCATCGACACAGAGACACACGACCTCACTCCGCAATGCCGGCACGCCTAGGGACAAACGCAAACAAAAAGACCAGAGAAAATTCTACTCCGTAGTACCTATATAGGCAAAGTCAGATATTCCAGGAGAAAAAGCCCCCAGATTCTGCTTTGCACCCACGTTTAGTCGTGCCTACGCACAAACGTATAGGCCTATTCCTGTAGTGACCGTTTCGTCTCGCTGAGGACAACTCCGTTTGGCACGTTTAGAAGGTCGCTGGCGCGAAAATTGAAAATAGTGGAGCGTACCTGAACATCCAAAATTAAATGAGAAATGCGCGCAACGGCGACGTCGGGTAGGCAGAACGTTGTGGGCATGCCCGGCTCCTTCGAAGCCGTCTCAGTGCAAGGCATTGAAAAGGGAGCTGAAGCACCGCGAAGAGGTTGGACAATTCCGCTTTGCTGGACGCAATGAGGTAGTTATTTATATAAAGTATTTTTGAAAGCGGCTAATTTAACTTGAAATGCATTTCTCTACTTCGATCAAAAGTGCCAAAAGGCCCCTCTAAAGGGACACTAAAGGCGAATATTAAGTCAACGTGTACTTTTAAAATATCATTCTAGAAATGTCGCAGTTCTTGTTCATTTCGTGCCAATTAAAGGCTCATTTCAAGAGAACGACGATTCCGTAGCGGTCTGCGTACCTCTAGTTGGATGGATCGGTGGATGCTATGAGCGAACCTCATTAAATGGGGCGGTGGTCTGCGCCAGCAAGTTCTCGTTCATATTTTGGGAATGTCCTAGCTATCTCTTTTTTTTATATTGTCACGTGCGGGCTTGTGCCGCTGTGGACACAAGGACGTTGTGAAGTGAAGAGCAGGTTGAAGTGTCTCGAAGATCGGTAGATGGTGCTGCCCTGGCTGGCCACTGAGCTACAACCTTGTAACTGTATACATTGTAAACACATGTATTTTCTCCCCGTAACATTTTGGTGGAGGTGCGGGGTAAACTCGCCCCAAGCCGGCCATGGATCGTCGCAGCGCGCGTCACATCGGTTCTGCTGTTTTCGCTACTGACGCTGCCTCTGCCGCTCAAACACTAGCGGAAGCAATGCTAACCCAGCTACGTAAACAGAGAATCTTCATCGGCACTGGCAAGGTCGATGTCGCAGACTGGATCACGTCGAATGAGCGCGACGGTAAGCACAACAAGGGGGATGCTACACTTTTGCTGGCCAACGTGATCTTTTACTTGGGAGGAACCGCGAAGGTATGGTTTGAGACGCATGAAGCCGACATTAGAAGCTGGGACTATTGGAAGGAAAAGCTACGCGATCTTTTGTATGGTCGCGACTCCACATTGCCGTTTGACACCATCCTCCATTCTGTGCACGTGTTGCAATTGAGTACGCTCGTGAAGTCATCGATCGCGCTCACATGCCACGTCAAGTCGCCCGATCTCGTTTATTGGCCTCGCAGCGTACGTAAAAACAGTGTTACTACCGGTGCCATCGCGATGTTAAGTTCGCGCTAGGTGCTAGGGTGCTCCTTTGGTCACCATGTCGTCGAGTTGGCCTCTCCCAGAAGCTTCTCTCTCGCTACACAGGGCCCTATGAAGTCCTACGTCAAGTTAACGACGTAAATTACGAGATTTCGCCTTGATTTCGCCGCTACAGTTTAATACATCCTCAAGTCCGACGCCTGTTGAAGTCGTGCACATTTTGCGGCTAAAGCCACACTTCGCTCGCAATTCTTCGCCTACTATGCGCCGTGACGGCGCTTCACCACCTGGACGTCCTGTTACGGAAGGATGAAAAAAGAGAGGAAGAAGAAGATCGCGAGACGCTGACTGCGGCGTGTTGTTGGTGGTCAGTCGTTTAAACTACTCTGACTCATCTTGTATGTACAGTGTAAATGCAGTCTTGCTATACTCCCAACATCCCGTAACAATATATATATAGATATATTTATTTATTTTTTTATTTTAACATACTGTTAGTCCCACTGGGACTGTTACAGGAGTGGATTTAGCAGCAAGATACAGGAATACAGTACAGTACAGTAATACGCCAGGTACACATCAAGCGGGCAACAATACAAACAGTATACAGTAATATGCCAGTTACGCACCGAGTGGGCGACAACACAAAATCAATACAGTCTGAACGTGATCATCAGGTCTGGATTGTTGTCAAGACTGACAAGGCAGCGAGCTCAGCGAACTTTTTCAAGGAATCCTGCGCAGTTATAGATTTATCTAGGCCGTTCCATTCTCTTATGGCTCGAGGGAAAAAGGAAAAGTAATATGTGTTGTTAGCAGAAGAGTATTCATTAATCGTAAAGTCATGCTTGTGACGTGTTTCTCTAGAACGATTAAAACTAATGTAAGTAGCAGGATCCATGTTAAATGCGTTATGAATTAATTGACAAAGAAACTTGAGTCTATGGAGCGTGACGCGGCTTGATAAGGTGTCTAGGCTTGCGTTGGAAAGCAGCTCTGTGGGAGAATCAGTGCGCCGGTATCTATGGTAGATAAAACGAACAGCTTTTCGTTGAACTGATTCGAGCATGTGTACATCTTTTTGCATATATGGAAACCAGACGACGTTTGCATATTCCAAGATTCGACGGATAAGGACTTTATATGCGAGTAACTTGGTATCTGAAGTCGCAAAGCGCAAGGTGCGCTTAAGGAAGTATAAACTGTTCATTGCTTTTTTGGTAATGTTTTGTACTTGGGCTTTAGAGCTGAGATTATCAGAAATAATCACACCAAGGTATTTCTTTTCAGTTACTGTTCTGAGAACGCCGTTGCCAGTACCTTAAGGGAAATTAAATTTTGTTTTCTTATTTGTGACAGACATCACTACAGTTTTTTCCATGTTGATTGCCATTTGCCATGCATTGCACCACTTTATGACGTTGCCCAAAGCTGTGTTTAACCTTATTTGGTCTTCATGAGTGTTTATTTTTTGGTACAGCACGCAGTCATCCGCAAAGAGACGCACCTTCACATCAACGTGGTATGTTATGTCGTTTATGTATAAAATGAACAAAATGGTGCTAGCACAGAGCCCTGCGGCACGCCAGAAATGACCGGAACGATATCAGAAGCATGGTCACTGTATTGCACATATTGTCGGCGTTCCGATAAGTAGCTGGCTATCCACCTCGTAACGGGACCATCGCCAAGTATTTTGTTTAGTTTGAAATTCAGTTTGGCATGTGCCACGCGATCAAAAGCCTTTGAGTAATCAAGGAAAATTATATCAGTTTGACTTTGATGATTGATTCCCTCTGCGAGGTCATGAAAGATTTCTGCCAGTTGGGTAACAGTGGATAACCCTGCTCTGAAGCCATGCTGGTTTTGGTGAATGATGTTTTTAGTCTCAGTATGTTCTTTAAGAAATTTTAACAAGATGTGCTCAAGAATTTTACAACAGGTACATGTGAGGGATATAGGCCGGTAATTGGACGGGGACGTTACGTCGCCTGATTTGTGAATGGGCACAATTTTTGCAACCTTCCATTCAGCGGGCAGACAGCTGTCCTGAAGTGACTTAGAAAATATGAGGTAGAGATATTCACTGATTGGTTCGGCATAGCGCCTAAGAAAGCAGTTTGGAATTCCGTCAGGACCACAACTCTTTCTTTCATCAAGGTTCAACAACAGAGAAAGAATCCCAGGTACACTTATGGCCGGAGCGCCAGAAAGTTGTGTAGACTCATTACTATAGCACGCTAATGTTCCTAAAACACCGTTATCGGCGGTGAATATCGACTGGAAGTAATTGTTAAATGAGTCAGCTTGCTGCTTTCCACGTGTAGGCGAACTAGCAGTAACATTCTTTCTGTTTAAATACCTCCAGAACTTGGCCGGCGAATTTTTAATGAAGTTGTTAAGTGTATTGCCACAAAATTGTTTCCTAGCTTCGAGTACTTTATTCTTTAATTGTTTTGTTAGCGAAATTATGTTTACCTTTAGTTCTGAGTTTGGTGGTTGCCCGTTTCGTTGCCTTAACCTATTAATTTTCCGTTTCATGTGGATTATTTCTCGAGTAATCCACGGATTGTGCTTGCATGTTACCTTCTTTTTCAAAGGGATAAAATTTGTGATGCAATGCATCACGTGCTCTTTAAATTGTACCCACAAGGCGTCAACAGTTATGATACTCTGAACATACAAATCATAAAAATCATTAAATTCATGAATAAGATACGTCATAACAGCCGCGTCGTTCGCTCTGTTAAATGCGCGCACATATTTCGTCGGACCGCGCTGGCGACCCAAGTTTGGCAAGAACAGCGTACACAGTACCGTTTCATGGTCAGAAATTCCTTTTGACACTTCAACTTTACAATCATCTATTCTGAAGTAGTTACTAACAAACACCAAGTCTAGTATAGAATTGGATGATCCTTGCTCACGAGTAGGCTCTCTAACAATTTGTACAAGTTCTAAAGTGGATAGGATACGATACATGGCATTACTTGTTGCATCAGTTGAGCTTAAAGTATTCCAGTTAACTAGCGGACAATTAAAGTCGCCCGCTAATATGATCACAGAGCCATAGACATATTTATACATGTAATCAAACAGAAGATCCAAATACGCAGTTTCAGCATTTGGTGTCCTGTAGACCGCGCCCACATTAACAGATTTACATTTCAAGTGAACTTTGCACCAAACGGCTTCTACACCAAGAATGTCAGGTATTTTCGTAAAGGGTAATAATAATAATAATATTTGGGGTTTTACGTGCCAAAACCACTTTCTGATTATGAGGCACGCCGTAGTGGAGGACTCCGGAAATTTTGACCACCTGGGGTTCTTTAACGTGCACCTAAATCTAAGCACACGGGTGTTTTCGCATTTCGCCCCCATCGAAATGCGGCCGCCGTGGCCGGGATTCGATCTGCGTAAAGGGTAGATCACGTTTTAAGACCAAGGCCACTCCCCCACCCCTAGATTCCCTGTCTTTGCGAATGATGACATAGCCCGGGGGAACGATTTCATGATCTTGAACGCCAGAGTGCAGCCAAGTCTCAGTGATCACAACAATATCTGGATTAAAGGCGAGAAAGGTAGCTTCCAAGTGGTCAATCTTATTTAGAAGGCTGCGCGCGTTTATATTTAATAGGGTTATCGGTAGCTGCGTGTTCTTTTTGATGGATTGCTCGCATTTCCGTTTTTTTCTAGTTTCTTCTCACTTTTTTTTATTTCGACCAAGTCGTTTATTTCCTCATCCCATTTGAAAAGCTGGCCATTGATGCTTACTTTGTCGTGCATTAAGAAGACCTTCTGCTTTCTGTCACGGTTTGTTTTAGTTGTGTCCCATAGTTTCTTTCTGATTTCCCTGAGAGGACGTGAAAAGTCTTCGCTGATAGAATATCCTGCATTTTTTAGTTTTGAGCAGCATTTGAAGATCTTCACTTTATCACGATAGTCCAAAAGTTTCAACATGACTGGCCTGTTTGTTGTTCTGTCACTTCGCATTCGCCCCAGACGATGAATCCTTTTAATGCCTTCGACTTCAATATGTAGTATATCCTGAAAGATGTTTCTAGTTACAGACCCACGGAGACTTTCAGTGGATTCACCCTCTTCTTCATCCAACCCATAGATGATGAGGTTCGACCTACGACTTCTATTTTCCAGTTCGTCAACCTTTCTTGCCAGAAAGGACACATTCTCTTCAAGTGCAGCTATTTTTTCATTGCTCTCAGCAACTTGTTTCTCAAGCATTCCGATCTTTTCCAGTTTTTTGTCGATTGCATTAAGCTTTTGGTTAGCCGCTGCTTTACCTTTCTGTATTTCTTGGATATCTTTCGCAAAAGACTTCAGCTGTTCTGCAATGGTCACATCATTTGGGCCCGGATTTGTTTCAACGTCCCCGCTAAGTAGTAGAAGAGTTTGAAAAAGAGCATGCATCGAGTACACAAGATCGATCAAGGGCCGTGGGCACGGCAACAGGAGCAGACAGACGTTGTTACTACAGTAAACTTTTTCATAGCATTTTCTTACATGCAGAAGGTATAGAAACGGTTTGGTCTGCATAGTAGCACCGCTGCCGCGCCCACTGGTTGACGGCCTGTTGCAGGTTGTATTTATAGCATGGCAGTATGACGTCGACGATGATCCGCTTTCCGTTTCCGATGTTGATAGCGTGGCTCCTGGTGGCACCGTAATGCTGATGTCAAGCAGGGCTTTATATAAATATATATATATATTTATATATATATATATATATATATATATATATATATATAAGATCGCAGTGCGGGTAACTCCGGACAACTCGCACGAATTATTTAGAGTCGCAATTCAGTGTTGCACCGTCAGTATGCGGTCATCAAATGTGCCTGAGCTGCAGGATATCGAATGATTTCGAGAAGGCGGTAAATATCACGAAAGAATTGGGGGCACGAAAACTGAAAGGCTTGAGGTCATTCGACACTAAGACATCGTTGTGGACTAGAGGATAAAACACGAGTCCATGATACATCCGCTGATGAGTATAAAAAGAAGATCTGGCGAGTCAGGTAAGATGTGGTTATCCGGGGGTGCATTAGTCACAGCAAAAGAGCATGTTTCGTGGGAAATAAAATACCGTAAATGGCTGTAAATGACTAGGAGGGGTGACGAGATGAGCAAATTTGCGGGTAAAGGTGGGTGCGGCTAATGCAGAAGGAGAGTAATTGGAAATCAATGGATGAACCCATCGACCACATAAGATAGGCTGCTAAAGATAAGTAGCTGTCCTCCCAATGAGTCATTGAGGCAATGCAGTGACCTGAGGTGAACAGTGAATAGGTCACTTCGATGTTCGTAGTTTTAGGAGTGTATATGGAAATGCGTTAAAAGATACCTGAAAAGCTTTTTTAATGCACTGTTCAAGATAATATTGATATAGGCGCGAGACAACGCTGTCGTGAAAAGGTAAGCCAAGTATTACTCCCATGCATTCTGGAGAAACCTACCATAAGGCACTTAAGTTGAATAATTCTTTCGGGCGGATTTTTCATATCTCCGTCATCCTTCAGTGAACCATGCGGTGCTGTCATAGAGTCAGGTTAGGCCATATTCTGGAATTCGCCTTCTTCTTACGTCACATTTGCTTATAGGGTGGATACACCTTGATTGATTGGCTCAAAACGCAAGCGTGGATGAAGAGGACAATATGTCAGAATTCCAGATTGTGGAATCAACACCCCAGCTAGCGCGATGCGAACACTGCACTAACTACTCGCCGAATTTCTTTTTATGCGTATTGGAAAAATAAATATTTTGAGAATAATAAAGGAAGGAAATCGTATGTAAATAAATATTTTGAGAATAATAAAGGAAGCAAATCGTACTTTTTTATTTTCGCAATAGCCTTGGGCAATAATTCAATAAAGCCGGTATAGCCTCCAGTGTTCCAAGTTACGTGCAGGTACTAATATGGCCTTGTGTCTACCGTCTGCGATCGCATTTATTTGGTTATCCGCCCTGCCGCCCACTTTGTGACAATGGTTATCCATGGAGGGATCCAGGTCCTCGCGGAGGTGTCAGTTGCGGATGGGGCGATATCATTTTAATATATTTGAGGCTAAATACCGCTTGATTAACTTTGCCACATCCATTAAAAGGGATTGGCCAAGAATGGGCACGTTCCGATATTGCACACGTACTGCCGAAGGTGTCTGTTCGGGAACACACCCAGTGGCACATACCCAGTGAACCAAGTGTTGAACTAGGCAAGACAGCAGCCAGCCAGAAGAGTTCTATTCGGGCGCGGCTAGGACACTTTACAGAAAAATCATGATAAGTGATAGCAATCACAAATTTCTCCATCCAAAATGAAATTTTTACAGTGATAAATTAGTGCTCCATGAAAGTAATCGAGTAATTACTGAAACCTAATCGATCATATTTACGTTACTCTCCTGTCACTCTTTATATAGATTCCTCAAACATAGTAAATTCAGCGAGCTGGTATTCTGCTTTCAGTGTGTCCTCTGTAGCCCTCACGAGTTGCCTTCTCTAACAACTGCTTTTCGAAATTTTTGTCGGCAACCTTCCCTAGCTTTTACTTGAGAACGCCGGCAGCGACCATAAATGATCATTATGCAAAAAAGAGGTGAGGGCTGCAGATTTATTTTTTATTTATTTATTTATTTATTTACATTACCCCTAAGGGCCCTCACACGAGGGTATCACGAGATATGACACAAGAGTAGAGAAGTGGACGACAGGAACGCCGACTATCAACTGAAGGGAGCACTGAAGCGAAAAAAGCAAGAAGACACAAAACTCATCTGCGCAAGCTCAGGAATGGTATCGCCACGTGTCAATCGGGTACATGCGCCGGTCTACGTGGAGATAACTGTTAAGGCCGTTAATCTCTTCCTTATGTAATGTAATCTGAGGCTGACTCACGCACGCACTTCCACCATTATAGATATGCCATGCCTCTACCAGAAGACGCGCATCTTCATTCTTACCTCCCCCATCACGTTGATGGAAAGAAATAAAGGTTATTATTATTATTATTATTATTATTATTATTATTATTATTATTATTATTATTATTATTATTATGCCTGTACAATATCGCGCATTCATCTAACTCTGGCTCTCAGTTACAGTCTTGACAATGTAGGGAAAGATTAGAAGGCGATCCTCCGGTTAACGACATTTTATGTTCCATTAGCCTTTGATTGATACACCGTCCCGTTTGCCCTACGTAGAACTGGCCACAGCTAAGGGCAATTTTATAAACCACACCCATACGATAGTCAGTAAAACTGTTGTTCTTATTGTGCTTCACTAGACAAATATCTGTTCTTTTTTTTTTTGCCTTTTACCAGCTCCTTTTTCCTCTGTACGGCAGCGCATATCTTACCTAGCTTATTGGGAGCAGTGAAAGCAACATTACCATCATATCTACTTGCAACCTTTTTAAGCCTGTGCGACACTGACTGAATGTACGGAATAGACATGCACTACTGTTTTTTTGCCATTACTGCTTTCTGTAAACACGTCCGTCCCCCTCGAAACCGACTTCTTTTGGCGCTCAGCCACAGTGGCCACTACTACACTAGGATAACCTGCTTCTAATAGGCGCCGGACCTCCAAATTATAGCTGGCGCGCATTTTAAGCATGCAGGATCTGGTAAAAGAAGACTTAAGGCAAGACATGGCAATTCCCTTTTTTACTACTTTGGAATGCTTGGATTGAAAGTTTAGCAATGGCTTCGAAGCACCCCTCACCTCTTTTTTGCATAATGAATCCTTACCAACTAGCTCAGCTTTGTGCCGTTCTAATAAATGATCTCTTACGTGCGCGCTGAGACAAAGATCAATGTTGTAACATACGAAGATCTTCCGCACATGATTGTTGTTACTCCATGCTCCAAAACTGGCGTCAGAGTTCTCTATGAAGCAGAGCACTACATTGTTGCTGGTGATAGAAAAGGGGTGATCGCCATGGGGGCCAAAGGAGAGTCGAAGAAGCTTCCCTAGGCAATTTCCTGGCATCATCGTCCTAAGTGGTCATCGCTATCGAACATAAAGACCGGTGCAAATCGTCGGCGAACAACTTGTGCAGCTTCATGATAGGAAACAAATACTGATCGCGTGGGTCTGCCAGTCTAGAACACGAATGCCCGGGAGGCTACTGCGTGCCCCCGACTGTGGGCCTTCTAATGTAGTTCCCGCAAATTCTAGGCGCTTCAACATGCGTCGCCAATAGAAATTTGCCTCGTAATAACTGGTTGAATGTAATTGGTTAGTGTAAAAAATAATCGAAGTAGAGTGAGCGTTGCCGAGTCAAAAATTCAACAGAATGCAGGTAATTAATAACCTGTAATGTGTTAGGTATAAATCTCATTCGGGTATATACCCAGTGGCACAGGTAGTCTGCTTGCCAAGTCTTCAGCCAGCATATAACTAATGGCCGAAGATAGTAGACAACTTGAGTCACTGTGCATGTCCCAGTATTTATTGTGTGGCAGAACTCAACCATCCAAAGGGGCCAAAGTAACGAATGAGAGCGCTTTAATATATATATACACTTAAATTCACAAGAACCTCGCGCTGAGCTGAAAAAACGGCCAAATGCGCCTCGCCACCGAGCCATTGGCTCAACACGACTGAGAATACTCCGAAGTCTTCCTCGGTCAATTTAAAGCATTTCGCAGCAGTGTCGAGCGTCGCGCACCGATCGGCGACGAGGACGAGCAACGCTGCGAGACGGTAAAGCGTCCCGTACGTGCCTGTCGCACAGCCGCTGAACACGAGCTCCTCGATGACTGCTATCTGTGGACAGTCGGGAACAGCTCGGCGACGCGGATCTGGCGTTGCCGCGTAGCACCGCGCTTTATCGCCCGAGCCACGGGCACGTCGATCCAGATCTCTGAGTAGACGAGTGTGCGCATGGCGTCACACCTGTCCAACAGGTAGCACAGCATGCTCACGCTCGCGCTCGAGAAGTGCACGCTCACGATCTCCAGCTTGTCGAGCGTGGTCGCTGTGGAGCGGAGCGCGTACATCAGGTCCCTGCTCGCGTTGTCCAACAGGTGGTAGTGGAGCCTGGCGTGGATAAGGTTGTCGGTGAACTGGAACTGCTTTGGCGACATCCGCGATTCGCGCAGCTCCAAGAACTGGATGGAGAGGTGCTCCATCAGCGGACAATGAAGCAGAATGAACGGGCACCTGCGCTGCTTGTTGGAATCCAGAGCAACCACGCGTCTCCACAGGGAAGCCAGGGCCAGCCGTGTTTCGCGTAGCTCGATGACAAGCCACAGGAAGTTGTTCCATGGGGACAGCTCCGCAAGGTGGAAGCACCCGTCGGTTCCGCTGGCCGTGCATGATTTGTCGAGGACCCCCTGGTGAAAGCTCAAGTTGCTCCGCACGCAGCGAAGGTTGGAGAAGAGCTGCTTGACCGACCGGCACACGGTGGGACAGCTGCTGACCAGGCACGCAGCAGACTCTCTTAGGCGGCCGCTCCGCGGTCCTTTATTTCAGACCTGCGGTCAAACACCTGTCGTGCTCGCACTCCATTCTATGTTCACGTAGAACATGGCTAAGGCTTGGTTTGTGCCTATTTTAAGATTAAGCATCGCCAAGTAACAATACAAAATTAGCCTAACATTAATCTCATATATACAGAAAGCGTGTGTACTGTTTGTTGAAAAATGACTTGCCACTACTGAAACTGATGGCAGCCGATGGGCTACTCGCGAGGTGACGATATGCCGCGTGTCTACTTAGATACTGTATATTATGGTAGCGAGGCGTTGCGATGAAACCACCACTGGCGTTACCCAAATGAAATGCGGGAAGCACGCGGATGCGACTGAAATCGTGCAGTGTGTCCTAGAATGTCAAAGCTTTGTCTACTCCGTCTCTTCGGCAGTTTGAAGTGTCAGAGAACGCCTCGAAGCGTCCACTTCGCTGGTGTATGTGAAGTTAAAAAGAAAAAAAATCACCGCAAGCGTTATATTTCTGCCTTCTTCCATGTCCTGGTGGAACATGATACGTTCTTCGCGTCAGCCATGACTACGTTCTTAGGTACTAACAGCGTAAATTCAAACGCGAACAAATCGAAAGGTACTAGGCTGTGTAGTTGCGTTCGTAGCTTTACATGCCTGTTTAACAGAACCCTAATTCCTGGACCGCAGTGCGGCCTTGGGTCGACAGCATGCTTAAAGACTGGCTACAGCAGGAATGGCTTGCCGATTATTTTCTCTTGCTCGCACTTGCATTTATTGCGAAATGTCTCCCGCGTCTAGGAGAGTAGTAATGCAGCTAGCATTATAGTACGGGTGTACCTCGAGGGAGAATCGAATCCCCGACCTCGTGCTAAGAAGGAGAGCGCGATACAGCCACTAAGCCTCCACGGCGTGTGAGAAAGCTTTTCGTAAACCGCACTGAGTGACGAAGCAGAGAGCGAAGTAAAGGTCTTACGCTTTCGTTGGAGCTTTCCCGACGCGTCAGTTCCTTCGGCTTCGACCACCGCGTAGCTGAGCCGCATCTAGGTGTAGAAGCAGTGCTGGACGAAATCCCTGGAACGGAGCTGGAACTTGGGTCGCGTGGTTCGCACGAGCATCTGCGCGATTCTGTGGGCACGCCTTGCCCGTGGCACGCTCTCTCGGGATTCCTTCGCGAGACGCGAGGTTGTCTGCGCGACGGAACCGAAAACGATGAAGAACCGAACTACCCAGAAGTGAAAGGCGCGCGTTATGAAACGCGCGATCCTAAAATTTCATTTTCGAGAACAGTAAGTGGACAACTTGTTATCGGTGCATTTATTTCATCATTTATCATTAGTACAGAAGGAAGTGGCGGAGTGACAACAACAGTCATGGGGACCACCTAATAGTAGTTTAAGAATATAGTATATATTACATTGTGGCAACATAGCAGTGGCAGACATCATATTACACAAGGTTAATGAAGCAACGTGGTCCCAACGTGGGAGTAGCCCGCTCTATGGGACCTTGCCCACCGTAGCTCGCAGGACCTTTCTATAAAGTTACTCCATCCATCCATCCATCCATGAAGCACATGGTCAAATACAAGAAGGTGCTTACAATAACTGAAGTTCAAGTCAAACACAAGCAAATGAAATAGATACTGCGCAACTGTAAACAAAACGTAGTAATTGACGGATTAAGAGCATAGGAATGGCCTATGAAAGATCACGAGGTTGATGTATCAGATAAGTGGAAAGAGAAATATGCTTTCAATGTGCTAAGCGCAATGAATAAGGACGGAGAAACGCCCGAAATGCGGGACACAAGAGCTGGGCGTCTTTTTCCATGCCTGCTTTTTTTTCCATTCCGAGGACTCAACACGGGACGCCAATGGAAGGAAGACTGTGTGGGTAACGAGACTGGCCCGCTAGTTTACAATAGCGATCATATAAAGGTCTAACTTCCAAACAAGCGCGAATTGATCGTTCTACATTGTATTTGTAGAAATACGTGATTAGGCCATTTTAGGGCAGTCACCGTACATGTGCGGAAGCGTAAATGATTACGGAATGATGATGCAGGTAAAGTGTGGTTCACTTTTAAACACCACAATCTAACTCATGATTTTCGCTTTGCGGGCACTCAGTAGATGCTGTCTTCGTGGATGCATTTCAATCCACGATGTCACCAGTGCCACATATTTTCTTTTCGCCGTATGGTGAATGCAGAATAAGTGTTGGATTTTGTTGCAATTTTCTTTGTAGTTCAGAGTGGAGTGGAGTTCAGAGTGGAGGAAGTTCAGAGTGGAAAAAAGAGCGCAAAAATCACGACACGTACACAAAAAGAAACTGTTGAAAGACAAAGTTGTTGTTTTTCCACCATGACTTCGAGCCTATATTCGCGCAAGTGCATAGACGATTTCCCACAATTGCGAATTTCCCATCAGAAAACGCGCATCAATAGATGGTGTCCAGATACACATCACACATTCCTTCGCCGATTCTATCCTGTGGCCACCATCGTGTGTAACAGCGGGTGTCGAGGTCTCTGCCCTCGGCGACGGGTGCCTTTTACAATGTACTAAACTGAACGCGGGTTTCGTATGCATTTTAGCTTGTCGTATACAGCGTACAGCTTGAATGAAAACAAGAGGTAACTTCGCAGTATGACAAGTGACTGGCCTATGCGAAGATAGCGTGCTGTGCTGTAGCGACATCGGGAAGCCGCGATGTTAAGGGACATGCTCAACTGCTGCGTCCTCAGGTATGTTTAGCAGTGTTATAAAGTTGGACAGCGCTTAATAAAATGCCAGTGCTTGGCGTCGTTTTCTCAGCTGCGTCAGGATGCCGCTTCGGTGATCACGAAATTGCTAGAATTCTATAAGCAATAACAGCGCAGAGGAAAGTAGCAGGCACATGAGAACTTAAAGGCGAAATTGTAAGATGCATAAAGCAGAACACACAAGGCACCATGAACAATGGAAGATTATGACAACTGTTCCGCATGTATTATTGCATTAGCCGCACGCATTCCTTAAGAACATTGTATGCGGAGGACTGGGAGAATGCATGTTGGTACGGGGAGAAGAGAGGTTTAAAATATATTTAAAGGGTATTTACAAAGCACTCACTGGCATTCAGCCAGTCCGCGCGACATCAGCCGTCGCCATCTCCCGTACTGCCGCAGCTTCTCCCTGGCCGCTGTGCTTGGTCACATGAACCCCGGCGGCGAAGGCGCCTGTCCCGGATCTCGCTAGATCGTCCGAGTATTATCGCTTGATGCGGGTCACGTGCATGACATCGGTGGAAGGTCGAGATATGGTGGAATCGAGAGGCGTGATTTCACAAGTGACGTCAGTCACTTAACGCAAGACACGGTACGGGCCACAGTAAGGAGAAATCAACTTCTCGCAAAGGCAAACTCGCCGTGACGGTGTCCAAAGAAGAACCATTTCTCCACGGTTGAAGTGGGCATCACGGTGACGGTCATTATGGAAGCGTCGTTGCTTTTCCTGCGAAGTGGTAAGGCGCAGGCAGGCAATCTGGCGTGCTTCTACAGCTCCGAAGATGGCGCCACGTGTGGGGTGCATTCTGACGACTTGTCAAGAACGGCGGGTAGGAGCGTGTCACATGGCAGCGTGGGGTTTCTTTCGTACAAGAGATAAAACGGAGAAAACCCCGCACAGTCATATCGGGAGGAATTGTAGGGAAATGTCACGAAGGGCAGAGCGACGTCGTAGTAATGATGGTCGGTAGATGCATAAATAGAAAGCATGTCTTGAATAGTAGTATTAGACGCTCCGTACGGCCATTGGTCTTAAGGCGGTACGCCGTTGTCAAATTGCGTTTTGTAGCGCAGGAGTGCAAGAAGTCCTGGACAACCTTTGATGCGAAATAGCGGCCCTTGTCTGTGGGGAACTGCCGAGGAGCTCCGTGGTTGAGCATAATGTCTCATAATGTCGTCACCTACAAACCCGCTACTTCTTGCTATGCAGATGTTACCCGCCGTCCTCGTCCATCTGCTCCTTGCTGCCGGTGTGATTACTTCTGCTGACACACCGCCGGCCTGTGGATTGCTGTGCTACAACTCCGCTCCGCCCACTATCCAGCTGACAACCGTCAACGTATCAAGCTTGAACCCGCCGCTATCTGCTTTCCTGTCGCCACTGCCACTGTGCCTGGCCCTGGATGGTGGATCGTCAGCGCCGTCGTCACCAACATCAGCTGCGTTGCCAACTATAAATAAGCTGAAACTGTCAGCCGCGCTTCGTGGGCTTGGTGGCTGCTTAGTGTCGTCACCTACAAACCCGCTACTTCTTGCTATGCAGGTTGGTGTATCAGAATCACTTTTTTCTAAGAAGACAAGTAATTACTTCTTGCTGCAGCTACCGAGCCCACGTTGCTGCTGTGCGACCGTTATTGAGTGTGCTGGTGTTGTTCAGTTGTTGTTGCTTTTGTTATCGGGTGACGTAGAGTCAAACCCCGGCCCTGATCCTATTCTCGTGGAACTACAAGAACTTTCCGCGGGCCAGTCAACGCTAATAAGCGAAGTGCAGGGTCTAAAAAACCAGCTATTCACAACAGAGCAAGCCCTATCTGACTTAACTAAGAGAATGGCCGACATTGAAAAACATTACCATTCTCTGCCATCCCTCCAAGCCGAATTAGAACTTATCAAAAATAGCACCGTTCATACTGCACGCCTAACCGACGATATTGAAGCACGTTTGGATGACGCCGAAAATAGGTCACGACGTAACAATCTAATTTTCTACGGCCTTCCAGACGCCAAGCCATCTGAATCGTATGCCGAATCTGAGAAAATAATCATTCAACATTGCAGGGACCATTTAGGTATAGATATTCACCCTAAAGAAATCGACCGTGCGCATCGCTTAGGCCGCCACACAGACGGGAGATGTAGGCCGATAATAGCGAAATTCGCGTTCCACAAAATAAAAGACTCTATCCTTTCAAGTGGACGTAAATTGAAGGGAACACCCTATAGTATAGGTGAGGATTTCTCACGCAAGGTTCAGAACGCCAGAAGTCATTTGGTCAAATTTGCAAGACAGAAATCTGTTCCATTTTCTCTGCGCTACAAAACGCTTCACATCGGGTCGAAACGGTATCTTTTCAATGAAACCTCAAGAACAGTACAAGAAATCCAGTAGCAATCACATCAGCGTCAAGCAGTTATCACCAGTTTTCACCCTAGATCAAAAGCTAACCTTTCTTTTTCCGTAATCTTCACTAACATTCGAAGCTTCATACCCAAACGTGAGCACCTGTCCTATCTTGACAAGTCTTCTGATAGCAATATTCTGATACTAACCGAAACGTGGCTATCAAGTGATGTTGCCGACGCAGAAGTACTAGCCGATCTACCGAATTTCAATGTGTATCGGAATGACCGCAAAGGCACTCGCGGGGGCGGTGTTCTCATTGCAGCCAGTAAACAATTACCGTGTTCTGAAGTTAACATTGACTCCGACTTGGAAATATTATGGCTACTAATCCAAGCTTTACCACAATCTGTATTATTGGGTGTTTGCTATAGGCCCCCACATAACAATCCTAACTTTTCCCGCGCACTTAATAATAATCTAAACCAACTCACCTTGACCTATCCTAAAGCCGATCTCGTTCTTTTTGGTGATTTTAATTTTCCTGGTATTAATTGGAGCGAAGAAACTGCAACGGCTAACACAGCTGAAGCCAGAGACTTTCTTAATGTTTGCCTTGATTATAACCTAACGCAATTAATAACTCAGCCAACGCGTGTAACTTGCGATTCCGCTAACATTTTGGATTTAATACTGACGACCCATCCCAATAGCATGTCTTCGATTAACTATCTGCATGAAATTAGTGACCATAAAGTTATTCACGTAGATTTCAGTTTTTGCCCTACTACCAATCCCTCGCACAAGAAAACTATAACATTATACAATAGGGGAAATTATGAGGCCATAAACAACGAACTTTGCACATTTTTTCCCACATATGAGGCCAATTTTTATCACTGTTCCGTTCAGGAAAACTGGCTTACTTTTAAGCAGAAACTAACCGAGCTAATACGCCTGTTCATCCCTAAAACTACCATCCGTGTAAACAGCCAAAAGCCATGGTTTAACAAAATATTGCACCGCCTAGACAACAAGAAAAAACGTTTATTCCGGAATGCCAAACTAAAAGGTGGCGCCCAAAACTGGGAGAAGTATTACGTAGCAGAAAAAGCTTATCTCACGGGAATCCGTAACGCCAAATTCACTTTCTTTAACAACGATTTGCCTAATATGTTAACTAATAACCCACGCAAGATTTGGCAGATTATTAACCCCCAAGCAGCAGCTTCTACCACTCTTACTAACGACTCTGGAGAGGTTATTTCAGCAGCTGAATGTGCCGATGCTTTTAACAAGGCCTTTTCAACTGTCTTTACTAAAGAAGTTGACACTTGCTTACCCATGTTTTCATGTCTTATCACGTCTTCGATGCCTGAAATTAGCTTTTCTGTTAATGGTATATCATCCCTCATCGAAAAGACCAAGTTATCATTGGCATCCGGACTGGACGAAATTAATGCTAAAGTGTTAAAAAATATAGGTCACATTGCTTCCGCTTATCTTGTCTTATTATTTTCGCAATCTCTTTCTACAGGCATCATCCCAGATGACTGGAAAGTGGGAAAGGTCGTTCCCATCTTCAAATCCGGTAACAAAAACTCACCTCTGAACTACCGACCAATTTCCTTGACTAGCGTACCTTGCAAACTCATGGAACACGTCATTTACTCTTACATCATGAATTTCCTCGACTCTCATAACTTCTTTCACCATTCTCAACATGGGTTTCGTAAGGGTTTCTCTTGCGAAACCCAGCTTGCCATCTTTGTTCATGACCTTCATGCTAACCTTGATGTTAACGTACAAACTGACTCCTTATTTCTTGACTTCGCGAAAGCTTTTGATAAAGTACCCCATAAACGCCTAATTTTAAAATTGTCCTTCTTAAACTTGCACCCGAATGTACTAAATTGGATAAAAGAATTCTTGACTAACCGTTCACAAGTAGTGTTTACAAACAACAAATTATCCAGCCCACTTCCAGTCTCATCGGGGGTGCCTCAAGGCTCTGTCCTCGGCCCTCTTCTGTTCCTAATATACATTAACGACCTTCCTTTGCATGTATCTTCTAATATCCGCATGTTTGCTGACGACTGCGTTATCTACCGAAACATTACTAGTCCATCTGACCATATCATCTTACAACAAGATCTCGACCACATACTACAATGGTGTGATGACTGGCTAATGTCCCTAAACCCTACTAAATGCAAGCTCATTCCCTTCACTCGTCGTAAAATTCCTCTTCACTTCACTTATAACATAGCTAACATCCCTGTTGAATCAGTAACCACTTATAAATACCTTGGAGTTACCTTATCTAACAATATGTCTTGGAACACGCACATTGCTAAAGTCACGTCATCAGCTAACAGAACTTTGGGTTTTTTAAAACGGCATTTACGTAACGCTCCGAGACACGTAAAACTACTTGCTTATAAATCATTAGTGAGGGCTAAGTTGGAGTACGCATCTCCCATCTGGAACCCACCCGAAGTAGGTCTCACTAATACCCTAGAATCCGTTCAAAATCGTGCTGCTATATTCATTCATGCTTCATATTCATATGAGATCAGTGCTTCATCCCTCAAAGCCGAGTGTAATTTATCACCTTTATCCTCGCCGACGCATTGCAACCCTCTCTCTATTTCACAAGTTCTTTCACTCGCCGCTTAATTGCGCTCCTTACATTATCCCTGCAGCTCACATATCTCACCGCACTGGTCATTCCTTGCAAGTTTCTCGCCCACGTGCCCGCACTAAAACATTTTCTGCTTCATTTTTTCCCAGAGCAGCAAAAGACTGGAACGGCCTTTCTCGAAACATCGCCATTATCACCTGCCCATCAAGCTTCATGCATAGCATATCAAATATAACATCGCACTGATCGGTATCAACAATATTCTGTCTAACAAAAAAAAAAAAACCCACCCCTTATGTAATACCCCCTCGGGGGTCTTTAAGGAAATAAAAATGAAAAAAAAAATGAAATGAATGCAGTCGGTAGCGACTGCTATACACTTATTTCCGCAGGCAGATAGCGTGAAAGAGTCACAAATGTGAAGACCAACCCTGAACAACGAATCTGATGGAACGTCAAAGGGTTGAAGGCAGCCATCTGGTAGCACTGTTTGTTTCTTGTGGCGCTGGCATTGTTCACTGAAAGCGACATTAGGCAGGCGGAACGGCAAGTACCGGGCCATAAGAAGCGATCTCGAACACGGTCATACGTTCTAGAGCGAGGTGACCTGCGCTATAGGAACATCTTGTAGCTGTGCGACGATAGTTTGATGCATCATGTGGGAATAATCAATATCAGTTCAGGACTGTCAGGATGCATATTGTAGTTGTACAAGACGCCATCCTGCAGCACAAACATACGCAGAGAAGGGGAAGGTGTCTCAGAAGTCATCCGGAGAAAAAGGTCTCGCAAGTAAAAGTAAGGGTCACGTCAGTGCTCACTGCGCACGGTGTGAAACGTATTCGTTCGCTGGCAACGCCCTACCTGCTAGTGCTGAGTTTGTCGCTGCTGCTCTAGGAGCCCAATAAACCCCCCTTTGCAATATATATATATATATATATGCAGTCCCTTTGGTTGACAGCGCTCGAAATTGCGGACACCTAACACAAAATATTTACAGTCGCAATTCACTGCCGCTCTATGTGCAGTCATCAAAGGTGTCTGATTGGCAGAATATCGAATGATTTCGAGGAGGAGGTAAATATCACGCATGAAAGCGGCGGAACGAAAACTGATAAGCTTGACATTAAGCCACAGGAAGACATCGTTGTGGAATAGAGGATAAAACGCGAGTGCGTGATACATTTGCAGATGAGAATTAAAAGAAGTGACAGGTCACGTAAGATGTGGTTATACGCGGGTGCGTTATTCACAGCAACAGAACGTGTTTTGTGGGAAAGAAAATGCAGTAAATGACTGAAAACGATTAGAAGAGGTGATCAGATGAGCACATTTGCTGGCATAAGGAGCGGTGGACTAATGCAGAGCCAGAATAAATGGAAATCACTGGGATGATTGGTCCCGCATTGGATATCAGATAGGCTGCTAAAGAGAAATAGCTGTCCTCCCAATGAATCACTGAGGCAATGAAGTGACCTGAGGTTAACAGTGAATAGGTCACTTCGATGTTCGTAGTTATAGGAGTGCATTCGGAGTGCATACATAGCCCTTGATTCCCCTTTGCACATCCATTACAGGTGATTGGCCGAGAATGGGCACATTCCTCTATTGCACACGTACTGCCGAAGGTGTCTGTTCAGGAACACACCCATTGGTACATATCCAGTGACTTAATCTGTCTACTCGGCGAGGCAGCACCAAGCAGCCAGTTGTCTATTCGGGACCGGCATGGATACGTTACAAAAATTACAGGAACCCGTGTGGGTTTCCTTTGTAGGAATTGCTACCAGTGGGTGGATGTCTGATTTTTCTCTTTAGAGATTAAAAAAGAATAAACGGTGGCAATGAGGAATTTCTCCTCCGAAAAGTAATTTTTTAGAGTGACCGATTACTACTCCATGAAATTATTAGGGCATTTTCTGAAACGTAATCTTACGCATGAAATGATTATCTTACGCAGATGATTATTGTTACACAGTGTTCTAAAACTGGCGAACGAGTCCTCTGTGAAGCAGAGCATTGCGTTGTTCTGTTGATAGATAATGGGTGTGATCCCCATGGGGCTAAATAGTTGAAAAAACTTCCCTAGATAGTTTCCTGTCGTCATCGTTCGAAGTGGTCATCGCTATCGTGTATATAGAAAGGCCGGTGCAAATCGTCGGCGAACTTCTGGGGCAGGTTCATGATTGGAAAAAAATACTGATCGCATAGGTCGACCGGTCTGAACACGAATGCCCGAGAGGCTACAGCGTTCCATCGACCGTGGGCCTTCTAATTCCATGAAAAGTCTATGCGCTTAAACCTGCGTTGCATACGGAAGCTTGCCTCATGATAACTGGTCACATGTAATTCGTTACTGCAAAATGTAATTGGAGTGAGCGTCGCCGAGTGAAAATTTCAACTGAATCTGGGTAATTAATAACGTGTAATGTGTTCCGTCCAAGCCTCATTCGGGCATATAAATAATTACAAAGGTAGCCTGCTTGCAAAGACAGCAAGCAGCATATAGCCAATGGCACAAGTTACTAAACAACTTTAGTCACTGTGTTTCTCCCATTGTCTGTGTGACATCATTCAACCATCCAAAGTGGCCAAAATAGCAAACGAAAGCTCTTTAATATACACTGACGTACGCAAGAACCTCGCGCTGAGCTGAAACAACAGCCAAATGTGCCTGCTCACGCATCCATTCGCTCAACGCACTTGAGCGGTTTTCGTGGTACAACTCAGCCACTTCAAAGTTGATCTTCTTGAATGTCTCCAGCTTCGCGCGCCGACTGGCGACGAGGACGAACAACGTTGCGAGACCGTGCAGCATCCCGCACGTGCCTTTCGCACAGCCGCTGAAGATCAGCTCCTCGATGACTGTGGAACAGTACACCAGGTCGGCCAGCACGGAGCGAGAGTGATTCGTCGGCAACAGCTCGGCGACGTGGATCTGGCGCTGCCGCCTAGCACGGCGTATTATCGCATCTAGGCCTGAGCCCCGGGCACATCGATGCAGTTCACAAGTAATACGAGCGTGAGCATGACGTCGCACGTTTCCAACGGCTCGCACAGCATGCGGACGCCCACGCTCGAGAAGCGCACGCTCACGATCTCCGGCGTGTCGAGCGTGGTCACTGTGGAGCGGAGCGCGTCCATCAGGTCCCTGGTCGGGTGGTCCAGGAGGCGATGGCAGAGCCTGGCGTGCCTCAGGTGTTCGCTAAGCTCCAGCCCGTCCCGTGACTCGATGGAGCAGTGCTCCTTCAACGGCCAACGAACCAGAAAAAACGCGTGCCTGCGCCCCGTGTTGGAGGCCAAAGGAACCACGCGTTCGCGCAGGTAAGCCAGGGCCAGCCGTCCTTCGCGTAGCTTGATGATGATGACCCACAGGAAGTTGCATGCGGACAGCTCCGCAACCTGGCAGCACCGATCGGCTGCGCTGGCCGTGCATGACTTGTCGAGGTCTACCGGGTGATGGCCCGAGATGCTCCGCACGCAGTGAACGTTGGGGAAGAGCTGGTTGACCGACAGGCACACGATGGGACAGCTGCCGACCAGACACGCAGCCGACTCACGTAGCCGGCCGCTCCGTAATTCCATCTTGCAGACCTGTGGACAAACACATGTCGTCCTTGTACTGCACTCTGCTGCCGGCACAGCAAATCGCTAAGGCGTCGTTTCTAACTCATTGAAGATTAAGCATCGCCAAGTAACGTTATAAAACAAGCCTAATATTCATCTTATATTTACAGAAAGTTAACGTGTGTGAAGTTTGTTGAAAAATGCCTTACCTTTGTGAAACTAACGGCAGCCGTCGGCGTGTTCGTGAGGTCAGAATTTACTGTATTTGATTTACTGTACTGTAGATACTGTATTTTACGGTAGTGAGGCATTGCGATAGGAACTAGCCCTGGCGTTCGCCAAGTAAGGAGCGAGTACCACGCGGATGTGAGTGAAATCGTGCAATGTGCCCTAGAATGTGGAAGTGGTCTCTAGTCCTTCAAGAGCGCAGCTTCAAGTCCCATAGAACACCTCGTAACCTGCAGTTTACTACCAGAGAATTATGAAGCCCAACGTAGAAATATCAGTAACCTTCATTTCTTCACGCAGAATGAAAACGTCATCTCCCAAAGCAAAATTTTAGCTGAATTTTTCTACGTGACTGAACACTGTCAACAGCGAATGAATACTGGCGCGTAAAGCTACCGGCCTATGTTCATGACGTGAATATGCCTCATGTATTGGGGAAGCGCCACAATGTAGGTTAAGCCTTTGAATAAACGAATATATCGCGCTGCTATGTATATGCAAGAACACCACGTGCATGTCAAGTGGAAAACACACACACAAAAAAAAATCACTAGGCGCTTTATGGTTCCCACTTTAACCATGTCCTGCTGCGACATGTGTTCTTCGTGTCAGCCGTCCCTGTATTCTTAGGCACTAACATCATAAATTCAAACGCGAACAAATCGAAAGGCAGAACGCTACATTATGGCGTTTTGTGCTTAAATTGCACGCTCAACAACGACCTAATTCATGCACAGCAATGTGAATTTGGGTCGACAGCATGCTTAAAGGCCGGTTATTCGGAACAACATCACAATATTTAGGTGTATAGAGTTACATAGAAACGGCCTTCCGACGGTTTTCTCTTCTTCGCGCTTGTATTTGTTCCGAAATGTCTCCCGCGTCTAGAACAGAAGCAATGCGGCTCGCATTATAGTACGGGTATAGCTCGAGGGAGAATCGAATTCGCGACGTCATGCTGGGAACGAGAGCGCGATATAGCCACTAAGCCACCAGGGCCTGTGAGACAGCTTTTCGTTACCGCATTGAGCGATGAAGCAGATAGGGAAGCAAGGGTCTTACCATAGAGAAAGAAATTTCAACAAGAGCGGACACTCCCATAGAGCCCAGCGGCCGAATTGACTGTAGCACACCAAGCGGATGTTGTTGACTCCTTCCGGTTTCGGTTTTGGGCGCGCGCGTTTTGAACACCACTTGGTACACGCCGCGCCGGCTCCGCTGCTCGGCGCGGCATTCATTTTTTCTTTTCGCTTCTGCTGAGCCTCGCGTGGCCTTGGCGTGGAATCGTTTCATTATTAAGTAGAAATGATTGCGATTGACCTTTACAAGACTGCACCGAATCTGTCAGGTGCAATTTCATAAAGAAAACGAAAGACGCCTTCTGAAATGATGAAATGTTTATTTTGCTCTATAGAAATGCTCGTTCCGGACTTCTGCATTCATCCAAAGTTGTGGCACCAGGTAAGCAGCAGTCGTTGCCGTACGATGCTCCACCTGATGCCATCAGCTGAAAGAAAGTAAATTACAAGCATGTATCATTTTGGTATATTGACCTAACAGGAGTATTTCGTGTAGAGGCGAAACGTGCGTAAGTGGTGAATGAGCGGCATTACAGATAAATTCACTTTTACGTATATTTCGCAGCAAAGACTCCTCCCAAACAATGCTACAAAATTTTCAAGCAGCCCTCCTTTCCCGGGCATTATTTCCTGCACTTCAAGTGCACAAATACACGGGTGACTGCGCGTTTCCAAAGCAACTTGGCCTCAGTCGACACGATGGTACGCCAAGTACACAAAGGTGGCTACAACACAGGCTCAGCCAGACCATGTTACACGCTCGCAGAATGCCTTCTAATCGCACTGAAGTCAGACTCGTGGGTGCAAAGCCTGTTTTCAGTCGCTCAGAATACATAAATGTCATGTTCTTGAGCTCCTCCTTGTTATCTTTTACGCGTCCTGCCGGCGCATGCAACACTCCCGTGTTATCACTCTCGGCAATCGCTCGTCGCGTTTTCGAGAAGCGTGAGTACCGAAATAAGGTATATGTTGTTGCAGGGCTATAAAATGCGTCACAAACTTGTCCCACTAAAACTCAGTACACGCAAAACCAACTCACTATGGCCGGCTTGCTTTTTTGCTAACACCTTCACAACCCCAGGCGCGGCGAGCAAGCCTCAAGATATCCTAAAGAGTTACCAAATAAATTACAATACTTTTTCGGGTCAGAGAATGCGTAACGAACTTCTACCAGTAAGATTCAGCGCACGCGAAACTGCGGCACACAGCCGAGCTGCTTTTCGCTAACTGCGTCAATAAGCCGGGCGCGGCAACCGTGCTTCTAAATTACCCCAAATATAACGACGTTAGTTACAATAATGTTGGGGGCCACAGAATGCGCGAAAACTTGTCTGTCTTAGGCGCTACGACGTAGTACACGCATGTACTACGTACACGCGCAAATGCGTCACACGGCCGAGCCGGTTTTCGCTTACTGCGTCAATAAGCCGGGTGCGGCAAGCGTGCTCCAAAACTACCGAAATAAGTTACAGTAATGTTGGCGCTCATAGAAAGCGCCGCAAACATCTCCCAGGACGAGGCATTAACTCAAATTAACTGCGCCAGGACGGCGGAGCTGTTTTTCGCTAACTGTGCCACTCGAACTAAGCCTAAATGTGCTTAAAATGCGCCGCACACTGTCAAACACAATTTCTCACCTTGCCGTAGTCCAGTAGTGCAGTGGTGCCGTGTCGAAATGCAGACGATACGCAAGAAAAGCATAGAGAAGGCCGGGAGCCCAAAAACATGGGCTATATCCAAAACAGATGGGTCGGCGAGCACGCGAGCTTCGTACGTACGACCGGCCTCGCTCACTTCTGCGGCTTGTCTGGCGCATGACGTATGCACGCGCGTCTGGCGTGCCGCTAGCTTGTTGCTAGGCAACGAAACAAAAAGTTGCAAAGTATAAGTTCATTTACACGCAAAACTTTTTCACTTTTAGTGGGAAGGAATAAAAAAAATAAAACGTTGTCTGGAAGTTTATTTCACATTCTTTTTTTTCTGATGCTCGCGTCAACTGACGGTTGTTGTTGACACTAGGCGTGACGTGTTTCCTGTTGCCAGTTTTTGAAGAGTGTCCCCTCTTGTTGAATTTCTTTCTCTATGGTCTTACTCTTTCGTTGGAGCCTCGTGATCGCGTCAAGTCCTTCGGCCTCATCCAGGGTGTAGCTGGGCTGCCGCTAGGTGTGGACGCACTGCTGGACGAAATGCCTGGAGCCGAGCCGGAACTTGGGTCGCGTGATTAGCACGAGCACCTGCGCGATTCTGGGGGCACGCCTTGCCCGTGGCACGCTGTCTCGGGATTCCTTCGCCAGACGCGAGGTTGACTGCGCGACTGAACCGAAAACAATGAAGAACCGAAGCGCCGCGAAATCGACGCGGACGATGCGAAACGCGCGATTTTAGAAATGTCATTTGCGAGAACGGTAAGTGGGCAATTTCTTATCGGTGCATAATTAGCAACAGCGCAGTGAACTCGGACTCAGAATGGCGCAAGATTCGAAACACAATATCAGCCTGTCTTTTTCAACCCCACTTTTTT
Organism: Dermacentor variabilis; assembly: GCF_050947875.1. Lineage (NCBI taxonomy): Eukaryota > Metazoa > Arthropoda > Arachnida > Ixodida > Ixodidae > Dermacentor > Dermacentor variabilis. The sequence continues at coordinate 2,558,664 of NW_027460368.1, forward strand.
GTCCTGTTCTTAATTATGCGTGATGCGAATCTTGCTTTTCTTTTACAGGAAAAGGGGGGGACACCAAGCGAAAGAAGGCTTTGTGATTAACAAGATTGGATAATCGTTTATAATGGTGATCATATAAAGGCCAATCTTTCAAACAAGCGCGAAGTGATATTCCTAACGTTAAGATAACACCTTCTATCTGTGTAAACACACAATTTGGCCCTTTGAGGGCAGCCTCCGTACATGTGCGGTAGCGTGAACGAGCACCAAATGTTGACGCAGGCACCTTGTGGCCAACTTTTTGAAAACACAATATAACGCGCGGTTTTCACTTTTCGGCCACTCAGCAGATGCTGTCACTGCGTGTTCACTTCAATCTACTACTGTACCATTGCCAAATATTTGTATTTTTTTCATCGAAATGTGAATACAAAATATGTGTCGAATGTTGTTTTAATTGTTGTGATACTTCAGAATGGAAAAAGACAGTGCATGAATTACAACACGTGCCCGAAAACATACTTATGAAATTGAAAGGCTTTTTTATACAATTGAGGCCTATATTCGCTCAATTGCATGACGAATTTCCCACGATTACGAATTTACCATCAGAAAGGACGCATCAATAGGTGGTGTCCGGATACACATCGCACATTCTCGCACACATCGCACGCGATATTTTCTATTCTTGCTTAATTAAGATTTTAGTTAAGATTAATTACCCACTTCTGAAGTAACGGAGCCAGGAAAAAATTCAAATTAGAAAATTGCAGAACGGTTTGTAAAACGTGCAAATAAACAGTTCCTGTCTTTCTGTCAATTAAGTATTAGTGTATTTTAGCTTACTAAGGACCTCCGCGAAATAAAAAGACTCCCCGTAACATGTCCGCTTGCACGTCGTGATTGCACTGCTCCCAAACGTTCGGCGCACAGTCATAGGCAGGCTGCCGCGTAAAAGGCGACAGGGCAGCGACGTAGGTGTTGGCTGTTTCATTTACGCCAGCGATGTGCTCCCCTCGCGACAGTTCGTTATAGCCATAAGCAAACGCAGCGGTTATCGCTCGTGCTTCCGGAAGCAACAAGTGCGTCATTTCGCGATAGCTGTAAGGAAATTGAACATCCCAAAATAAAAAAAAACCTCAGTTTTTAGAAGGCTCAAAATGGTAGAGTAAGAGTATCGCAACTGACCAGATGCAGTCCTTCACTGAATTTATGTTTATTTTTCATGCGCTTTCCCAGGAAATACTCGCAGAGGTCACCTTGTGCAGCGATACAGCACTGGGATCTCCTGAGAAGGCTTGCTGTTGCTGCCTTGAGCACCATCGGTGAAATGCTGTGGCAAACTTCAATTATCTTCTCCTGTAAGGCATTTGGAGTCGTCGTTTCCGTCGTGTATTTGGGATCCTTATTATAGCCCCACAGGAAAAAGTCAATATGATTGAGGTCGGGTGACCTTGCCGGCCACAGGACAGGCCCGTTCCTCCCTATCCATTGCCCTGGGAAGGCAATATCAAGGCATGCTCGTGCTTGAGTGTAGGTGTGGGCTGGGGCCCCGTCGCTCTGATACCACGTTGAGTCAAGCCGGGCTAGTGGCATGTTGCAGCAGGAGTCTTCAACGGGCCCTCAGAGGAACTCACTTTCATGCATCTTGCTGGTCAGAGTGTTGTTAAAGAACACTGGGCCAATGACTGTGCTGTCATATATTCCGCACCAAGTGTTAAAAGACCACTGATATTGGTGGCGGGATCTTTCTAGACAGTGGGGATTTTGCTCACTCCAATAGTACGCGTTGTGGATATCTACTTGCCAATTTCGGGAAAAGTTTGCCTCGTCAGTCCAGAGTACCTTGGTGAGAAAGTTAGAATCCTGCTCCTCCTAAATCAAAATCAAATTCACAAAGCTGAATTTCTTTTGGAGATTCCTTGACTCCGGGCATTGATGCATCTGCAGATGATAGGGGTGCAGTCCAGCTGTTCTCAAAGTCCTCCATGTAGTTGATTTGGACACACCGAGCTGTGTGCCACGCTGCGCGTGCTAGCGTGTGGATTAGCCGCCATGAAAGACTAAACGTTCGAGCGAACCTCATTATTTATGACTGAAGCTCTCTGCCTCTGTCTTATGAAGCTCGTACTGAGCTTTCTTGTGAAGCTCAGTGACTCGTAGGCGTTGAATATTGTCATCCGGCTCGGTCGCTTACCCGGCTGCCAGCTTCGAAATATTTTTGCAGGCTGCTGTCTCTGTCCGCTTGCAGCTCCTAGGCAAGGATCATGTCTGCTTTTTCCTCGTTGGAAAAAGACATCACGAAATTTCTCGTGCTCTAACAGCCGATGCACGATAGTCTGTTTATCGCTGTCTGGAACTACCACCTACCACCACCACCACGTCCGTCAGTCGCTTTATGCAGCGCAAGCGATAACGGTTGCTAGGTCAAATCGAACAGCCAACGCTTCTTCGCTGCCCTGTCGTTTCTTAAAGGCAGCGCACCTATGGCTGTTTGTAAGCAGAACGCTTGGGAGCAGTACAATCACGACGCGCAAGCAAACATGTCACATTGTGTTTTTCTTTATTTCGCGGCCATCCGCAGCAAGCTGAAAAATACTAATACTTCATAGATAAAAAGACAGAAACTGTTTATTCGAATGTTTTGCAAACTGCTCTGCAACTTTCTAATTAGTATTTATTCCTAGCTTTGTTGCTTCAGAATCGGTTAATTAACCTTGACTAATTATTATTTAAACAAAATTCAAAAATAGCATGACACACTGCATACAAAAGGGAGCAACATGCATTTGGTCACGTCGTCCTAAAGTGCATCGACATATTTTTAAACTCTGGCTGAAGTTCGCTGAAACACCATGTATAGTGCGTCAAACAAGGCAAATAAGCATTTTGCTCAATCACAGACTCCTAAGCCCCCCCCTCCCTCCCTCCCTCCACTCGCTCTGATGAATCGCGCGTGACGGAAGGCGGCCTGCTTCGTCCCCGCTTCTCTTTGTTGCGCACAAAAGACTGGCCCACCATCATCAGCGAACGCGTTCCAATCCGTCAAGTCCTCGCTGTGGTGGCGGCGAGCGACCATTGCTTGTTTTGCCCGTCGGCTAGCCAGAAACCGTCCAAAACTCTGTGAGGCCATAATCCACTCGGCCAGAGAAAAACGAACGCGCGCCGAAATGCGGCGCGCTGTTGTCAGGACAACACCTGAAAAACGCATGACCTCTGGCTGGCTCTGGAAGCCCGTGGTTAGGGAGAAAAAGAAAATTGAAAATGCTCAATGTGGTCCTTGTGAATAAAAGTCAAAGTACAAAAAATAAATAAGAACTTAGTTACCTTTGCTGGCTTTAAGGTTTGGACATGGATGCTTTGGCGCAGATGAAAAAATGATATTGTTTTCAGTTACATGACGGCACAAATGAACAACCACAACGCTTCGGCTCTTCGGACATCGCTGCGTGCTTTGTCAACTTGTCTGATAGTGTGTTGATTTGGCTTGTCTCATTGTATGGTTCGATGCACGACTTTAGAAAAGTCAATGCGCCTTTGGCATCAAATGTTTATGAGCACATTAAAGTGAAAATCTAAAGCACAACTTTGGAAATGTCGACGCACTTTTCGCATCAGAAGTTTGTGATGTTTATACATATAACGTTTCCGAATTGAAATCCATGCTCTCCGTAGATACCGCGGCATCCACGAGATGCCACGACGAACCCGCTCGCAATCAAAACGCCCTTGAAACTTTGGGCTCGGATGGGGCTTTTTGCGTTATGTGACTCCAGGTGCATGGGCGTTGCCACGAAATCCAGCCCGGGTTCACAATCTTCACGCCGAAATGTCTTTTCGTGCGTGAAAAATGCAATCTGGACAAAATCCATAATTAATTCTGGTGCCGGGGTTTGTTTTGCTCGGCAGTGCATGACAGCGCGGAAAAATTTCGGGTTTGGGGGGGGGGCTGAATTTCCATAAGTGACCCCCCCCCGCCCGGCTACGCCCCTGCCTCACGCTTGCCCGCGGTCGTCTGCATAGGAAATAAACGTCAGCCACTCTGCTTATCAGTGTCGTAGCCGTCACGTCTCGCTGAATTCACCACTCAACTAGCGTCGAACCAGGGCAAATTTAAGAGGAAGTGGTAAACTTAAACTTAAGTGGTAAACTTCGTGAGTGCTTTAAGAGGAAGCTTTAGCTCAAGTGCTTCTATCTAAATACATGCAAAAGGAGAATTCCTTTTTCTCGGCAACCACTGCACCAAATTTGACGAGGTTTGTTGCATTTAAAAAACAAACTTAAAATCTAGTGACTGTTGGTTTCGGATTTTTGAGTTAGATCGTCAATTTTTTATTAAAAATTGGCAAAAATCGAAAATTTAAAAAAAAACGAAACTATCAAGTTTACAACTATGTAACTTAACCACTAAAAATAATAATACAATTCTGTGAATTGCGTCTAATAGTACATCTAAAGCGGACAAAATTGATATGTTACACGTGAATATAAAAAAAAATTTAATCATAGAGAAATACAACTTTTGCAAAACCGTTGTAACCAACGTAACAAATTCACGTAAGATGTAAAATGACATAATGAATTTGTCCGCTTTGAATGATCTAATGGATACCGTTTACAGAACCGCAATATCGGTTTTTGATGCAGAGCTATGAATTTATAAACTTCGTGCTTCTATTTTTTTCAAACGGTCAAATATTTGAAAATCGTTTTAAGAAAATTCAAGCCCTAAATCGAAATTCCGCTTCCAACAGTCACTATAATTAAACTTTCTCTTTCAAATGCGACAAATGTCATCAAAATCGGTCCAGGGGTTATCTCATAAAAACGTTTTTGCGTTTTACATGTATTTGAATAGGCCGCGTCAGAGTTGGGCCCGAGCTAAAGCTTCCTCTTAAGCTTTCGGCATAGCTCGGGTGCTCCTATCTAAATACGAGTAAACGGAAAATTCGTTTGTCTCGTTATCCACTGCAGCAAATTTGACGAAGTTTGTTGTACTTGAAAGAAAAATTTAAAATCTAGTGACGGTTGGTTTTAAATGTTTAATTTAGGTCGTCAAATATTTCTTAAATATTGGCAAAGCGCAAATTTTCAGAAAACGAAACTATCAAGGCTACCCATTTGTAATTCACCAATAATAAATGATAACACAATTATTTGAATTGCATATAATAGTACATCTAAAGCGGACAAAATTAATTTGTTACAAATGAATCTGAAAAACATTAGTAATATGGAAATACAGCTTTTGCAAAACCGTTGTAACCAACGTAACAAATTCACGTAAGATGTAAAATGACATAATGAATTTGTCCGCTTTGAATGATCTAATGGATACCGTTTACAGAACCGCAATATCGGTTTTTGATGCAGAGCTATGAATTTATAAACTTCGTGCTTCTATTTTTTTCAAACGGTCAAATATTTGAAAATCGTTTTAAGAAAATTCAAGCCCTAAATCGAAATTCCGCTTCCAACAGTCACTATAATTAAACTTTCTCTTTCAAATGCGACAAATTTCATCAACATCGGTCCAGGGGTTATCTCATAAAAACGTTTTTGCGTTTTACATGTATTTGAATAGGCCGCGTCAGAGTTGGGCCCGAGCTAAAGCTTCCTCTTAAGCTTTCGGCATAGCTCGGGTGCTCCTATCTAAATACGAGTAAACGGAAAATTCGTTTGTCTCGTCATCCACTGCAGCAAATTTGACGAAGTTTGTTGTACTTGAAAGAAAAATTTAAAATCTAGTGACGGTTGGTTTTAAATGTTTAATTTAGGTCGTCAAATATTTCTTAAATATTGGCAAAGCGCAAATTTTCAGAAAACGAAACTATCAAGGTTACCCTTTTATAATTCACCAATAATAAATGATAACACAATTATTTGAATTGCATATAATAGTACATCTAAAGCGGACAAAATTAATTTGTTACAAATGAATCTGAAAAACATTAGTAATATGGAAATACAGCTTTTGCAGAACCCTTGTACGCGACATAGCAAGTTCACGTAACATGCAAAATGACATATCAAATTTGTCCGCTTTCAATGACCTAGTGGATGCCGTTCCCAAAACCGCGATACCTATTCTTCATGCAGAGTTATTAATTGGTAAACTTCGTGCTTCTAATTTTTTTCGAGCTTTCGTACTTTCTGGGAATTATTTTAACAAAATCAGGCTCTACATCGTAACTTCCCTGCCACCAGTCATCATAATTAAGCTTTCTCTCTCAAATGCAACAAATTTCATCAAAAGCAGTCCAAAGGTTATCTCAGAAAAACGTTTTTCCGTTTTAGATGTATTTCAATATAGGCCGCGTCGGATTTTGCGAGCGCGCGCTCAATCGCTCCAGACTAGGCGCTTTGGCAGACTTCCCTTCGTAAGGACGAAGCAATTGAAAGCGTTTCGAAATGCGCAGGTTGGATGTGGCTACTATCCGTCGGTCAACTCAATTGGTGCAGGACAATGCCGGTCCTCAACACGTAGTACAGCCAGACGGGAGCGTTTAAGCGTCAGCGCGCCCTCCGTCCCTATCGTACACAAACCAAACGCTGCTGTTGCATGTAGTTGTGGTCTGCTATTTAGCGTAGTTACCGCGGCCGCTGCGGTGTGCCACGACCAGTCCAATAGACGCATTTACATGAATGCGACAGTAGCGCATCGCATTTCCAAGCGCATTCAAGAAAGGCGATGTGACGCCGTTTGCATGTAGCGCATTGACTCTCGCGAGAACGCCGCGACGCACGCATCTGTCGACTCGCGCCCGTTAATCTGCCCTCGCCTGACGAAATAATGCGATGCGCCTTCCTATCGCATTACCGTTGCTGACATGAATGCGATGCGCTAGAAATGCGATGCGATGAGCCACTGTCGCATTCATGTAAACGCGGCTACTGGCTGAGCGCACTGCGGCTCTCTGGGACGAGGAGGTCATTTCAGCAATCTCCCGACGTTTGCGCGCGGGCGCGACTAAAAGCGTGTGCGATAGAGAAAGTCTGGGGGCTTCTGTTCCTGAAGCATCTGACTTTGCCTAGGTACTACGGAGGAGAAGTTTCATTGCTCCTTTTGTATACGTTTGTGCCTAGGCGAGCCGGCACTGCGGATTGAAAACGCGCGGTGGCCAAGCCCATGCGTGAGTTTGTTTACACTCACGCGCTGGCTGCTGGCGCGGTGAACCAGGTGAAGCAGCGGGCACTGACGCCTCATGATTTGGTGATCGCTGTCTCTAATGATACGTCGTACGTACGCGAATACCAGAAGCCAAAGCTTCGTCGAAAAGACTTCTACGTCCAAAATAACATCACTGGTCTTCCCGCAGGACCATAGGGGCCGTAGTACAGAGAGCGCCTGCTCTCCTGAAGTAGTCTCATCGCTCCTGCCAGGCTAAATATAAGTCGGACGTACCTGCTTTGCTTCTTTTTCGCCAGCTCCGCGGCTCCCGTTTACCTATTTTTGCACATGCTTTTGCAGGGAGAGAGAGAGAACTAAACTTTTATTTTCTGAAACGGTAATCCGAGTCAGGACTCAGTTCACCCTAGGTGGGAGGATTACTTATTCCAAGAACGCTCTGGCTTGGACTGCCTCCTTGGCCCGGGCGACGAGACTGCGTTGGTCGTCTTGGCCTCCGACGTTTCCGTTGTCGTATAGATTTGAGGTGTTGAAATCGTATAGATTCGAGGATTTGAAGGTTTTCTTCTGCTTCTGTGGGCGGCATTCTTTGAAGTTGCCTTGTGGAGCTTAGCTTGTGAGGTCGGGTCTGCCAATGTGTCGCGCAGTGTGCAATCCTGGACCGTGTGTTGCAGGGTGTCTGGGAGGTCGCAGTGGGTACATTTGTACGAGTACTGCGTAGGATATAGTCTCTGAATGATTATTCCGTGTACGTAGGGGTTTGTGTGTAGACAGCGGAGGATGAGTTCTTCCTCTTTGCTGAGATTCTTGTGTGGTGAAGGGTACGTTCTTCTGCTGAGTCGGTGGTGTTGCAGCAGCTCCGAGTACCTTAGGGCGATGCCATCAACGCTGGTGGCCTTCCTGGTGTGGGATGGCAGGAAGGCCTGGCTGGTATGCTCGCGGGTAACGGCCTATGCCGCCTGATTTCCTGTCATGCCCTGATGTCCTGGAACCCAGTTGATGTGGGTGTCGGGGAGCGGTGCGTGTGCGATGTTATTTCTAATTATATTGAGTGCGGTTTCTGAAATGCGTCCTTTTTTATTGTTGCGAGCTGCTGCTTGGGAGTATGTTAGGATTACTGCTGCTTCATTGCAAGTTATTGACAGAGCGATTGCCGTTTCCTCTGGAGTCTCGGCGGCTCTAGCCCGGATGGTGACAGCTGCTTGTTCTTTGGCTTTGTGATCCGTGACGCTTAGGGCAAAGGCGTTTCATTTAATATACCGGGCAGCACCGGTGTACCTTGTATCACGGTCTCTCACGTATTTCTTGCTGAGCGCGCGGATTCTGCTTTGCCGACGCTCATTATGCTAAGTTGGATGCATATTGCGCGGTATACTTACAACGATGATACAGTCCCGGAGTGCAGGTGTGATTTTTGCTTTCTTGTCCGTGTCTCCAATGTAACTTTCGCTGTATATGAGGTAGCTAAAAACTGCACTACCAGTGGGTTTTAGCTTGAGCCGTTGTAGTTGGATGATTTTATGAGCATCTAAAAGGTCTTCCCACGTATTGTGGATGCCTAGCTTGAAGAGTTTCTCCCTTGATGCCATGGGTAGGAGGGTCACGTCTACTCTGATTGCCTTTCGACTGACAAGATTGAGTTTCTTGATTTCAGCCGGCTTGAGCGTCAAGGAGGGAGTTCCGCAGGTGATACGGCTAGTTAGGAGAGCTTTAATTATGCTTAGCGTGTCTTGCTGCCTGAGTTCGCTTCTTTGGTTTGTGATCCTCTTGACGAGGTGCGTAACTTGTGACAGTGTGCGTTGGAGACGCGGGCGAATGGCCCGCGTCCGATCCGTCCTTGTGGATGTGAAGTCCGAGTACATCGATGTCGTCTATTGTAGTGTTGCCGAAAAGGTTGTCTCTGAAGGACTTCCAGTCTGTTAGTCGGGCAAATCTAGTCTTGTTCGGTTTCCGCTTGCGTGCGATGCCATGTTGGATAATGTGGTGGTCGCTTCCGAGCGTCTCCGAGAGTCGACTCCACTCGACCCAGTGGACGTTCGCTGTGAAGGTAATGTCCGGGTTTGTGTCCCTGCAGACACTGTTTCCGACTCTCGTGGCCTGTAGCGGGTCTTTTCAGAAGGTAAGCCTGTGTTGCTGGGCAGTGTCGTGCACTCGGGCTCCCTTCTTGGTGGTGTTTGGAAAAGCCCATGCTGTATGTAGAGCGTTGAAATCTCCCAATATGACAACTTGATATCCTTTCGTGCGTTTCCTGAGTTCACGGAAAAAGTGGTCGAATTCCGGAACTTGATCACGAAGGGGACCATTAAAAATGCTTTAATAGGTCACGGAGAACAGCATACGAAAACCCTGGCACGAGCTAAAATACTGCTTGAGGAGAACAGCCCCAGTCTCTGGTACGGCGCCTACTGGTCTCCCGAAAAATTGAGTGATGTTATTTTACAAGTAGGGCGCCGTGAGGCACGAAAGAGATGTAATCCGGCGTGACAGACTCAGCACGAGCAGCCTAGGCGCGAGAAGGTCTTTCCGACGTAACTTCAGGCACAGCAATCACCCAATGGGGCGTGAGTGTCCACTGCTTCACCTGCTTCACCACGCCGGCAGCCAGCGTGGGAACGTAAATAAGCTTGCGCTTGGGCATGGCCAGCGCAAGCAATCGCACCGACAGTCCCCCACGCCATCGTACAGCGCCCATCAACATCCAAGGAGACACGACCTCACTCCGCAATGCCGGCACACCTACGGACAAACGCAAACGAAACGACCAGAGAAACTTCTACTCCGTAGTACCTAGGCAAAATCAGATATTCCAGGAGAAAAAGGCCCCAGATTCTCTGTTTTGCCTCCACGTTTAGTCATGCCTGCGCACAAACGTATAGGGTTATTCCTGTGGTGACCGTCTCGTTTCGCTGAGGACAACTCCGTTTTGCACGTTTGGAGCGTCGTTGGCGCGAAAATCAGAAATAGTGGAGTCTACCTGAACATCCAAAATGAAATTAGAACTGCGCGCAACGGTGAGGTCGGGGAGGCGGAGCGTTGTAGGCATGCCCGGCTCCTTCTTAGCCGTCCCAGTGCAAGGCATTGAAAAAGGATCGGAAGCACCGCGAAGAGGGTTCGATTGCTGACAATACCGCTTTTGCTGGACGCAATGAGGTAGTTCTTGCGGCAAAGTATTTCTGAAAGAGGCTAATTTACCTTAAATGCATTTCTACACTTTGATAAAAAGTGGCAATGGGCCCCTCTAAAGGGATACTAAAGGCAAATATTAAGTGAACGATTACTTTTAAAATATCATTCTAGAAATGTCGCTGTGCTTCTTTAAATCGTGCCAATTAAAGGCTCAGTTGAAGAGAACAACGATTCCGTAGGGGTCTGCGTACCTCTAGTTGGGTGGATCAGTGGATTCTCTGAGCGCACATATGTAAATTGGGCGGTTGTTTAGGCCAGCAAGTTCTCGTTCTTATGTTGGGAATGTCCTAGCTATCTCTCTTTTTTATATTGTCACGTACGAGTTTGTGCCGCTGTGGATACAAGGACGTTGTGAAGTGAAGAGCAGAATGAAGTGTTTCGAAGATCGGTAGATGGTGCTACCCTGGCTGGCCACTGAGCTTCAACCTTGTAACTGTATACATTGTAAACACATATATTTTCTCCCCGTAACATTTTGGTGGAAGTGTAGGGCAATCTCGCCGCAAGCCGGCCCAGGATCTTCGCAGCGCGCTTCACATCGGTTCCGTTGTCATGGAAACTGGCGCTGCCTCTGCCGCTGACGCTGCCTCCACCGTTCAGACACTAGCGGAAATAATGCTAACCCAGCTATGTCACCCGGGAGTCTTCATCGGTACTGGCAAGGTCGACGTCAAAGACTGGCTGACATCGAATGAGAGCGTCGGTAAGCAAAGCAAGTGGGATCTCACACTTTTGCTGGCCAACGTGATGTTTTCCTTGGGAAGAACCGCGACGCATGAAGAGACGCATGAGGCGCATCGAGACGCATGAAGCCGACATTAGAAGCTGGGACTCCTGCAAGGAAAAGCTACGCGATTTTTTCGGAAGACCTCTAGGGCGTCAAATGGAGGCCAAGCAACAGCTAGCGTCTCGTGCCCAGACATCAACCGAATGGTACACCGTGAATATTCAAGACGTTCTGACTCTCTGCCGTCAAGCGGACGCAGACATGCTGGAGGCCGATAAGGTTGGAAACATCTTGAAGGGCATCGCGGACGATGCGTTAAACCTCCTGCTTTGCAGGAACTGCTCAACAGTTGAATCGATCATTAAGGAATGCCAGAATTTAGAGCAAGCGAAAAGCTAACGCATCGTACAACGCTTCGACCGGCTTCCGAATACGGCTGCCGCTTCCTCTTGCAACGACCCTCCAACGTCACATGACGACTCTTCGACGTCACATCCGCCTACAACGCCAAACTTGACACAGGTCATCCATCGCGGACTTGAGGCTATGGCTCAGAGTTCTCACTGTCCCCATAGCATGACAACGCGACCATCTCGCTCATTCAAGGTGTTGTCCGCCAAGAAATTGAAAGTATGGACATCCAGTCTGCCGTCCGCCCACGTCCTCACCCTACCTCTCCTGTAATTGCCTCTGCTCCACCCCGACAGTCGTTCCCGAACCGATATCGGAACCCCTCTGAGTGGCGAACACTGGATGACAGGTCAATCGGCTTTGCTTACTCCTGGGACGGTCACATCTCCCGCCACTGCTGTAGTAGCCGCTGGTACTCCTCTCCTCGACCATATGCTGATCGCCGCTTCGACCGAGACCCTCGGCCTGGGTCGGCCTTCTCTGGACCATACCATGCCGGCCTTCCCTCTCGGGGAAACACCACTAGCCGCTCGCCCTCACCGCAACGCCGTCAGTCCTTCGCCTACGCTTCGGCGTCCCTTGTCCCCGTCCTACCCGGGCCGCTTCTCGGGAAACTTAGCAATGCAGACCCCGGAGGTAATGCTGCATTGAGGACTCGGACAGCAAAACCTCTGCTGACCCCTGCTGCCCGACCGAACTTCCTTGAAACTTTCGTTCATGATGTACCCGTTCAAGCCCTCATGGATACTGGCGCTCAGGTGTCGGATATGCGATCAGATCTTCGTAGCTGCCTCCGTAAATTCCTGACACCTGCCGAGTCGCCTGCTTTCCGAGTACGTTATGGCAGTACAACAGCCGTGATGGGAATGTGCGCCGCCCGTGTTACCATTGCCGGCCGTCCAGTGTTAGTCCTGTTCACTGTATATTGGCCGGGTGTCCCCACGAAGTGATTCTTGGAATCGACTTTCTGACTGCCCATTCAGCACTTATTGACTGCGCAACCGGCACCCTTCACCTTGAACTGCCCCATTACTCTGCCGACTCCACCGAGGACCCCAAGTCCCGACTTCGCTCGACTGAATTTGTTTGACTGCAACCTGATGCTGCGACTTACGCCCTCATGTCGTCTTCTCCACCACTTCGAGATGGTCCTTACGTGGTGTCCCCACTTTGCGACGTCCTCCTCGCACGTCCTATAGCACTACCAAGCTCAATTGTGTCTCTTTCAATAATCGAGCATGCTTTCTTCTTCCGAACTTTGGTTCGTGTCTGCAAGTGCTTCCTGAGGGCGTATATCTCGCTGTGCTGTCGCCTTTGGAAGACTGTGGAGTAGCTGCTCTTACACCCGAGCCAGGATTCGACACTGCTGCAGCTTCGGCTTCTCCAACTTCACGCAACAAGTTTACGCCAATGATAGCTGCTGATCTACGACCTACTTACGCCCGACGCCCTTCGCCACATTCTGACAATTTATGAACACATCTTTGACTTTGGCGATCGCTCGCTCGGGCAAACCCGCGTCGTCACCCATCCCATCCACACTGGTGACGCTCCTCTATATACACCGGAGGCCCTACCGTGCGTCTGCGGCTGATTGCAAGGTGATCCAAACGGAGGTGGACAAAATGCTATCCAAAGCTATTATCGAGCCTTCCTGCAGTCCGTGGGCGTCACCTGTCATTTTGGTTAAAAATAAGGACAAAACCTATAGATTTTGTATCGATTACCGTCACCTCAATAAGATTACCAAAAAGGACGTGGATCCGGTTCCGCGTATTGATGACGTGCAGGACTGCTTACACGGTGCCTTTTATTTTTCGTCGATTCATCTGCGCTCTGTTTACTGGCAAATTGCAGTGGATGAATGATATCGCGAAAAGACCGCCTTCGTCACTCCGCATGATCTCGCACCAATTTGAAGTGGTGCCTTTGGGACTGTGTGATGCCACTGCTACGTTCGAGCGCATGACTGAATCTCTCCTGCGCTGATTCAAATGGACCACATGCCTCTGCTATCTTGATGACGTCATTGTTGTTTCACCAACTTTTTATAGCCACCTCCACCGACTCTCAGCTATTCTTGCTGTTTTTCGACGAGCTGGCCTGCAACACAATTCTGCAAAATGCCATTTCCGCCACCACCAAATACGAGTACTTGGTCACCTGGTTGACGCTGCTGGCAGCCAGCCTGATCCTGATGAAGTTCGTGCCATTGGTGAGTTTCCATTTCCGCGTTCTTCTACTGATGTCAGAACTTTCCTAGGGCTGTGTTCCTATTTTTGGAGATTTACTTACTTTAGGTTAGTGTGTACCTCTTCTTCTACTTCACCTGCGGCGGCTTACCGCTGCCTAGGGTGTCCTATCTTGTATCCTCTATCTTGTATCCTTGAAGCCCTTGGTTTCAGCGAGAGGAGGGGGAAAGTAAACATGTGCGCAATAGAGATTAGTAGGAGGCGATTGGAAGATTGGTGAATGAAAATAGGGAAACGACAAATAACGGAGGCTTACAAAAAGAAAGTTCACAATAGGGTTTCAGAAACTTTGGTTATAATAATTCATCATGCTTTTTATTCCTTTTCTTTTTTTTTTAGTTTTAACATAGATAGAATAGGCAATATTATAACAAGAGCTCGGTGGCGCAACCCACCACCCCGCTCCAAAGGGGACGCTCATAACGTCTATCCATCCATGGCAATCTGCGGCGAGGCTCGAAGGTTAGCGGACCTGAGATAACTCATGGCTTCTGTTGCAACTTCACGTGTGTTTTCGAAGTGCGCGCACCTTTTATCGCCTCATCTGGTGATCCTTCAGAGTTCGGACTATCACTACTAACACGCGCTCCCTCCTATCTTCCTGCCACTCGGCCACTTATAAATGCGCTCTACACCTTAGAATAAACGTTCCATTTTTTCTAATGACTACGCTGATGGTTCACTGGTCTGGCGTTACTGCGAGCACGCCATGGCTACGCTACAGCTTCCTATGCGCTGTTGTCGCGCTCCTAGTTGCGTTGAAACGAGATGCAGCACCAGGGGAATTCCCTCGCCGCTGCTGCCGCTCTTCATGACGCCAGCGTTCTGACGGCGAGTGGCCGCGGTCATTGTATCAGATGTGTTCGTATCGGTCTGTGCGCGCGTTTCATGCTTAGCAGTTTATGCTACGGATAAAGTGACTAACGCTACTTCGCAACGCTGGCTAATCATTTGCTATCGCAACAAATGATTCCATTTTTATGCTTACATATCAATGCTATGGACGGAACAGTAACTATTTTTTCTTTAGAAATTGAATAGACGCAGACAAGGAGCATATTTTTCGCTCGTATGTTCCAATGCGATGATCTTTTGTTACGAGTGGTTGAGTATTAGTGACAGAATTACATTGAGGAGTCGCTACCTCATGAGGCTAATAGTTGAGTGTCGCGGTGGAGTCCCAAATTGTGTCTTCCATTTGCCTGAATTTTTCTAATACTAAATCTCTCTTCTCAATAATATTGACACCTCAGACATTTTCGAGCAATTGTCCATCACTTTAACTTGACTGAATATTTGCCGTTACTGCCCCTAAAGCATGGGCACCAAAAGCTCGATATGTATGCGTAATTGCTCGCCGGTCCTATCCCAATGTGGCAGAAGCAAATGAAAATTAAACGCTCCACCATGCACTGGACTGTTATAGGATCAGTAAAAATTTACAGATCGGTGTAACCTGTCCGTAGATTAAGTGAAGGGGACGCAGCAATTTGAGATGCTCGCTCAGCGAGTACAGTGGTGGGCAAGTGTTCGCCAACGCGTTGCGCCTGAAAAAGCGGCCAAGTTTTAATTTTGAGACCCCTGCATTTGCATACTTACGCACAGCTGAAAGCTACTTCGAAATTAACTTTGCTGGAGAATTAAGGCCTTTCCCAGCGCTTCCGCCGAGCGTCTGTCCACCGAGATGCGCGCTTGTAGTAGCGGTTGTATTCTAGTATTGAAATGAACCTTTTACGCCCTACAGCGCGCGATATCTAAACATACCGCTCCGTGCGAATAACGGACACCCTATACTGATTTTGCTTGATTATTCTGTTGTATTATTTCACGAATAGCTGCCTGCGCTTTACGTGTCTTCTCCTCTCGCAATGTTTATTTCTGTCTCCTACTTTCGACTACATGTCACAAGCCTCGCTATCCCGTTAGTGATGTATATGTCCACCATTTTTCTATGCTCCTCCCAGCAAGCACCTGTGCAGAATATTGCAACACTGCTCACGTGCTCGTGTTACGTCACCCATCTTTTCCTCCATAACGCCACAACACCTGACAACATACGTCCATTTTAGTTTCAGGCTTATTTCGATCGAGCGTACCCGGCCCATTCCACTCAGACGGCTTTCAACCATAAATAACCGAATCCAGACCTTAGATTGAATGCGCCCGAAAAATTCTATGTATAGCCTTTTCAAAACCCATTGCTTTCCTTTGCTCCTTCCTTTCTTGCGAGTAATTTTATTTGTCTTCAATATTCCTCATTTATGTTACCAGTTTTGTTCCTGGGTGCGTAAAAAATTTTGTTTGAAATCCAAAGCACACGGTCGCGTTAAGACAGGAACCAGTGGGGAATTCTTCGTAAACAAAACAAACGTCGAATACATAATTCTCAGCTACAAGAAACAAACAAACAAACAACAACTTGCCGATAATTTCTTTGTCTAAAAATTGTGTACTAATATATGGTTTTCAAGAATCTATGCAAGTAAAAATTCATTTCGAAAAGAAAAAGTCAGGAGAAGCGATGGTGATTCTCTTTGGAAGTCAACAGACGAAAATCCCGATAATGCAACCAGCGATGAGATTGATCTTTTTTCACTCTAATTGTTGATCTAATTGTACAAAAATAACTGCCATAGAATTAAAAAGCCAGGTTCTGAAGAGTACGGCTACGACGGACTTGCGTTAACAGTGCTGCAACAATCTCTTGCCACAAGCGCTATCGTCCACGGAACCTCATTAGGCTGAGTCGCAGCATAATGTTTTCACCGATCATAACCAAGAGCAGGAGGCAACGGTTCACATCCCGGTTTTCTTTGGACTTAAAACTAGTTCCGCGCGTTGATGCACTGCATTCCTGTTGTCCAGAAAATGCAATCGCGACAGGCGCACAAAGCGACCTGGCACGGGACACGTAGAAGTCAACACATCGCAGTCCGGTGGTCTACAGAATATCCTCGATACTCAAGTGCCACATTCATCATCATCATCATCATCATCATCATCATCAGCCTAGTTACGCCCACTGCAGGGCAAAGGCCTCTCCCATACTTCTCCAACTACCCCGGTCATGTACTAATTGTGGCCATGTTGTCCCTGCAAACGTCTTAATGTCATCCGCCCACCTAACTTTCTGCCCCCCCTGCTACGCATCCCTTCCCTTGGAATCCAGTCCGTAACCCTTAGTGACCATCGGTTATCTTCCCTCCTCATTACATGTCCGGCCCATGCCCATTTCTTTTTCTTGATTTCAACTAAGATGTCGTTTACCCGCGTTTGTTGCCTCACCCAATCTGCTCTTTTCTTATCCCTTGACGTCACACTCATCATTCTTCTTTCCATAGCTCGTTGCGTCGTCCTCAATTTCAGCAGAACCCTTTTCGTAAGACTCCAGGTTTCTGCCCCATATGTGAGTACTGGTAACACACAGCTGTTATACACTTTCCTTTTGAGGGATAGTGGCAACCTGCTGTTCATGATTTGAGAATGCCTGCCAAACGCACCCCAGCCCATTCTTATTCTTCTGGTTATTTCAGTCTCATGATCCGGATCCGTGGTCACTACCTGCCCTAAGTAGATGTAGTCCCTTACCCCTTCCAGTGCTTCGCTACCTATCGTAAACTGCTGTTCTCTTCCGAGCCTGTTAAACATTACTTTAGTTTTCTGCAGATTAATTTTCAGACCCACCCTGCTGCTTTGCCTCTCCAGGTCAGTGAGCATGCATTGCAATTGGTCTCCTGAGTTACAAAGCAAGGCAATATCATCAGCGAATCGCAAGTTGCTAAGGTATTCTCCATCAACTTTTATCCCCAATTCTTCCCACTCCAGGCCTCTCAATACCTCCTGTAAACATGCTGTGAATAGCATTGCAGATATCGTATCTCCCTGTCTGACGCCTTTCTTTATAGGGATTTTGTTGCGTTCTTTGTGGAGGACTACGGTGGCTGTGGAGCCGCTATAGATATCTTCCAGTATCTTTACATATGGCTCATCTACACCCTGATTCCGTAATGCCTCCATGACTGCTGAGGTTTCGACTGAATCAAACGCTTTCTCGTAATCAATGAAAGCTATATATAACGGTTGGTTATATTCTGCACATTTCTCTATCACTTGATTGATAGTGTGAATATGGTCTATTGTTGAGTAGCCTTTACGGAATCCTGCCTGGTCCTTTGGTTGACAGAAGTCTAAGGTGTTCCTGATTCTATTTGCGATTACCTTAGTAAATACTTTGTAGGCAACGGACAGTAAGCTGATCGGTCTATAATTTTTCAAGTCTTTGGCGTCCCCTTTCTTATGGATTAGGATTATGTTAGCGTTCTTCCAAGATTCCGGTACGCTCGAGGTTATGAGGCATTGCGTATACAGGGTGGCCAGTTTCTCTAGAACAATCTGACCACCATCCTTCAACAAATCTGCTGTTACCTGATCCTCCCCAGCTGCCTTCCCCCTTTGCATAGCTCCTAAGGCTTTCTTTACTTCTTCTGGCGTTACCTGTGGGATTTCGAATTCCTCTAGGCTATTCTCTCTTCCACTATCGTCGTGGGTGCCACTGGTACTGTATAAATCTCTATAGAACTCCTCAGCCACTTGAACTATCTCATCCATATTAGTAGCGATATTGCCGGCTTTGTCTCTTAACGCACACATCTGATTCTTGCCTATTCCTAGTTTCTTCTTCACTGTTTTTAGGCTTCCTCCGTTCCTGAGAGCCTGTTCAATTCTATCCATATTATAGTTCCTGATGTCCGCTGTCTTACGCTTGTTGATTAACATCGAAAGTTCTGCCAGTTCTATTCTAGCTGTAGGGTTAGAGGCTTTCATACATTGGCGTTTCTTGATCAGATCTTTCGTCTCCTGCGACAGCTTACTGGTTTCCTGTCTGACGGAGTTACCACCGACTTCTATTGCGCACTCCTTAACGGTTCCCATGAGATAGTCGTTCATTGCTTCAACACTAAGGTCCTCTTCCTGAGTTAAAGCCGAATACCTGTTCTGTAGCTTGATCCGGAATTCCTCTAGTTTCCCTCTTACCGCTAACTCATTGATTGGCTTCTTGTGTACCAGTTTCTTCCGTTCCCTCCTCAAGTCTAGGCTAATTCGAGTTCTTACCATCCTATGGTACCTTGCGTACCTGATGTAGCGTACCTTGCCGAGTACGTCTACATCTTGTATGATGCCAGGGTTCGCGCAGAGTATGAAGTCGATTTCATTTCTAGTCTCTCCATTCGGGCTCCTCCACGTCCACTTTCGACTAACCCGCTTGCGGAAAAAGGTGTTCATTATCCGCATATTATTCTGTTCTGCAAACTCTACTAATAATTCTCCTCTGCTATTCCTAGAGCCTATGCCATATTCCCCCACTGACTTGTCTCCAGCCTGCTTCTTGCCTACCCTGGCATTGAAGTCGCCCATCAGTATAGCGTATTTTGTTTTGACTTTACCCATCGCCGATTCCACGTCTTCATAAAAGCTTTCGACTTCCTGGTCATCATGACTGCATGTAGGGCCATAGACTTGTACCACCTTCAATTTGTACCTCTTATTAAGTTTCACAACAAGACCTGCCACCCTCTCGTTAATGCTATAGAATTCCTGTATGTTACCAGCTATTTCCTTATTAATCAGGAATCCGACTCCTAGTTCTCGTCTCTCCGCTAAGCCCCGGTAACACAGTACATGCCCGCTTTTTAGCACTGTATATGCTTCTTTTGTCCTCCTAACCTCACTGAGCCCTATTATATCCCATTTAATACCCTCTAATTCCTCCAATAACACTGCTAGACTCGCCTCACTAGATAGCGTTCTAACGTTAAACGTTGCCAGGTTCAGATTCCAATGGCGGCCTGTCCGGAGCCAGGTATTCTTAGCACCCTCTGCAGCGTTACAGATCTGACCGCCGCCGTGGTCAGTTGCTTCGCGGCTGCTGGGGACTGAGTGCCGGGGTTTGATTGTTGTATTCATATAGGAGGTTGTGGCCAAGTACTGCACCAGGGTGGCCAATCCTGCTCTGGTGAGAGAGTGCGTTACCGGTTCTGGTCACCGGGATCAGGCCGCACTCCAGGCCTGTTTGTGCAATTTTCTCAACACACGGTTTTTTTTTTATTTCCCGGTGGAGAATTGCGCGGCACCGGGATTTGAATCACCGTCCTCTTGCACTGGAGACGGATACTCTACCGTCCCCGCAGGAGTTAAATTAAATATTGAATTATGGTGTTTTGCGTGACAAAAACCACTTTATGATTATGCACGCCGTAGTGGAGGACTCCGAAAATTTCGACCACCTGGGGTTCTTTAACGTGCACCTAATTCTAAGTACACGGGTGTTTTCGCATTTCGCCCCCATCGAAATGCGGCCGCCGTGGCCGGGGTCCGATCCCGCGACCTCGTGCTCAGCAGTCTAACACCATGACCACTGAGCAACCACGGCGGGTCCCGCAGGAGTTGTACGCTTCATTTAACCTACAGTGGTGCCCTATTTGATCAGTCAAGGTGGACCAATCTGAGCTCGGTTATACCGCATGGATGGCACTCGGCTAGAGAACCTGGCATTTATGACCTGCACATGTGTGGCCACACATAATTGAGGATATATGTGCAGGTCATAAATACCAGGCTCTCCAGCCGAGTGCCATCCATGCGGTATAACCGAGCTATATATATATATATATATATATATATATATATATATATATATATATATATATATATATATATATATATATATATATATATATATATGAAAACTTCTTGTCATATGTAAAAATCCCAGCTTTGAACCCACGCATCGCGTCTTATAGTCGTCTTAAGAAACATTCGCTGTTCCGTTTCGTTTTGATGACCACTGCACATGTCCACATTACCTTCACCCAATTGCGAAAGTAAATTTCATCCATCTGACGAGGAGCGTCGCCTTCGGCTGGGTCATGACAGCACTCGCCTCTCTCTCCAACGACCCCAGCGAAGACGAGGGAGTAATAACATCAGAGAGTGGTGGCCTCTGGCGCTTCGGCCTCTATCAGACCCGGATTTGAAGACGATAGAGAAGACCTGCCTCTCGCTCACTTTCTCGAACAACGGAGCCACGGTCTTGCAGTTAGAGCTAGGAGCAACGACAAACCGCCTCGCGTGATGCAGCACGCAAAGGTTATTTAGATGTGCGTCGCCTATCTAGAATACATCTTATTCGTACTTTTGGTGCTTGTAGTCCTCCGCGCCCGACAGACAGCGTCCAGTTAGTTTACAGTCCTCATGGCAGTTCCATCATGGGTATGACTCAGATTCAGGCAACACCACGTCGAATGCGGCATGGTTCAGGGTGCGACTCGAGCGCAGCCTGTCGCTAAAAGCGGTGGTTGCGTGGAAATCGAACGTCCAGCCGCCGCCTATAAGAGAAAAGTGGCTGCTGCTTTTGACAATCTCTCTGAGCAGCGTCACGGCCAGCGACGTCTGCGTGGTGAATGTCTGCTCCATGTCCCGCAGGCAACGACGTCTGGCGTAAACGCTGGACATCCGCAACGCAGAGTTGCAATCGATCACTTTGTTCATCGGGACCACGAGACTTGAAACGTCGACGTTGTCGCAGAGTACGCATTTGAGTCTCTTGAGCAGAGAGTAGGACGGCAGATTGGGCGCTTCCAAGGACACGTGAAAGATTTGCTGCAGACCGATCATCGTTGGTAATGTGGAAGCTGGTGAACTGAACCCTCTTCTCAGGTCTCTCGCCTATTTCCTTCGAGAAATTCACTTCTTTCGAATCCTTCACCTAGCTGACGCTCAGCACCTTGAACCCCGTACTCAAAAATGCATGTTAACTTGTAGTCCATGCTTGACTTGATATAAATGATGCCTCGTGTGAACGTACCGAAGACGCTCACTGCGTTTGCTTTAGTGTGTTGACAACAGGCGACATTTAAATCAAGTACACAGTGGGCTTCAAGTTAAAAGGCATTTCTGAATACAGAAGTTAGAGTCTATTGGAACGCGGTGTCGTATAAGAGCCGCAAACCACAATCGGCGGTGAGACACACCTCAGTGAATGACTGCTTAATCAGCGTTGCATTGCCCCCGATCGCCTTCACTCCTAAGTTGTCAAGGTGCATTAGGCAAGCGTTGATGTAAATTTCGGCAAGTATCGCGCTGTGCGAAGTAATAGTGGCCACAGAGAAGTGGATACCCGAGGAGGCGGCAGTACACATGACGATCACCACATTGACGTTCGAGCTGACGCACGGGGCGCTGGATAGGTTCCAGAGCTCGGCGTCGTTCACGTCGATGTTCAGCATCTAGAAAAACTTGAGTTGCAGGCACCGATAGGCGATGCCGGCGAGGGGGGTCCTGCGGGGCGTCCCGTATGTGCCTGATCCACATTGGCTCGTAACGAGCTTCTTGATGACCGTGCTGCGATATTCCAAGTCGACCAGCACGTAGCAGGAGTCATCCGTCGCGAACAGTCAGTCGGCGTGGATCTTGCCCAGGCCGCAAAGAACGACCGAGCAGCACATCAGCATCTCGGCTTCCGGCTCGTCGACGCAGTTCTCGCGGAATTCGAGCTTGCACAGAGCCTCGCGGCTGCCAAGCAGCAGGTACACGCTGAAGCCCAAGGAGAGCAAGACCACAATTTCGATCGTGTTGAGCAGGGTCACCATGAAGCGCAGCGCGTCCATCAGTTTCCTGGATGGGTAATCGTCCAACAGCTGGTAACAGAGCTTGGCGTGTCTAAGGTTGAGGTTCACGCTGAGTCTGTCCCGTAAGGGTAAGTGCTCTGGAACTACTCACAGAGTTCCACGTACTCGACGCAGCATTGTTCCATGAAAAGCCAATGAACCATGAAGGTAGAGTGCCCGTGCTGCACGTTGGACACGACCGGAACTACGCGTCCGCAGAAGCATGCCAGGCCAGTCTTTGTGCACTCATTTCGCGTAGCTTGATGTTGATGACTAAACGGAATCCATTCTATAGAGACAGCCAAACATGGAGCAAGCAGGAGTCGGCAACGCTGCCGTTGCAGAACTTGTAGTGCACGCGGCGATAGCTCGGTATGCTTCGTACGCACCGAAGGTTTGAGGAGAGTTGGTTGACGAACTGGCACACGCTGGGACAGCTGCACGGTGTCCTCTCGTCGGCCTGGGTACAAACACCTGTCGTGCTGGAACGCAACTCTAATGTTCCCGTTGCACAACGCTAAAACCTGGTTTGGGCGGCACGTGCCGGAAGCACATGTAGCAAGCAGCTCACGATGGAAAGCGTACAGAGAAGTTGCTCCCGTTTAAACAAAGAAAACTGTGCATATGCATAGCTTCGAAATAGGCGTGTACCGGTTATCTCGAACAAATCCGAAGCGTGTAAGCTGCACAATCCCGTTTCAATCTTTGCGTGCGTTTGTAGCATTGGCATAATCGAAGCTCCACGATGTGCGCATCTGTCCACACCATAGCAAAAGGCCCCCTATTGAACGACTGAATATAGCACTTTTGTGAGGATTGCTTCTTTTTTTTTTACCTTTCACCTTATCTATGTATCGAATCCTAACTATGTATTATACAGCGGATATTCTTAATGCACCGAAAATTGTTTTTCCTCGATATATATATCTATAGATATATATATATATATATATATATATATATATATATATATATATATATATATATATATATATATATATATATACACACATATATATTCGCAGCACTAGAAACTCCAGACAACTAGCACTAAATATTTACAGTCACAATTCAGCGCTGCACTGTCTGTATGCAGTCATTGAACATGCCTGAGTTGCAGGATATCGAATGATTTCGAGAAGGAGGTAAATATCGCCCAAGAAGCAGTGGAATGAAAAATGATAGGCTTGAGGTCATGCGACGCGAAGACATCGTTGTGGATTAGAGGATGAAACACGAGTCCATGATACATCCGCTGATGAGATTAAAAAGAACATGTGGCCAGTCACGTAAGGTGTGGTTATCCGGGCGGGCATTAGTCACAGCAGGAGAACGTATTTCGTGGAAAACAAAATACAGTAAATGGCTGTATATGATTAGAAGTGGTCATAAGATGAGCACGTACAGTTGCTGTCATAAGGTCGGTGCGGCTAGTGCACAACCAGGGTAATTCGAAATCACTGGGTGAAGCCTTCGTCCAGCATTGGACATAAGATAGGCCGCTATAGAGAAGTAGCTGTCCTCCCAATGAGTTCTTGAGGCAATGAAGTGACCTGAGGTGAACAGTGACTAGGTCACTTCGATGTTCGTAGTTATAGGAGTGCATTCGGAGTGCATACATACCGCTTGATTCCCCTTTGAACATCCATTGCAGGTGGTGGGCCGAGAATGGGCACATTCCTATATTGCACACGTACTGCCGAAGGTGTCTGTTCAGGAACAAACCCAGTGGCACATACCCGGTGACTTAAGCTGTCTACTAGGCGAGACTGTAGCAAGCAGCAAGTTGTCTATTCGGGACCGGCTTGGGCACGTTGCAGAAATAAAAAAAGAATAATAACTTGTAGCAATCAGGAATTTCTCCTCCAAAAATATAATTTTTACCGTGACCAACAACTGCTCCATGAAATCAACTGAGCATTTTACGAAATGTAATGGAATACATTTACGTTACTCTGCTATCAAAGCATAGTAAATTCAGCGAGCTTCTTTGGTGCTTTGAATGTGTCCTCTGTAGCCATCAGGAGTTGCCTTCTCTAACAAAAACTTTTCAAAACGTTTGTCGGCAACCTTCCCTAGCTTTTGCTTGAGGACGCCGGCAGCGACAATAAATACTGCCTCATGTGCGCGCTAAGACAAAAACCAATGTTGCAAGGTACGAATATCTTTCGTACATGATTGTCGTTACTCCATGCTCCAAAACTGGCGTCCGAGTCCTCTGTGAAGTAGAGCACTACATTATTCCTGGTGTTAGAAAAGGGGTGATCGCCATGGGGCCAAAGAGAAGTTGAAAAAGCTTGCGTAGGTAATTTCCTGGCATCATCGTCGTAAGTGGTCATTACTATCGAGTATTTAGAAAGGCCGGTGCAAATCGTCGGCGAACATCTGATGCAGCTTCATAATGAGGAAACGAATACTGTGACGTGTGTATGCCAGACTGAACACGAATGCCCCATAGGCTGCAGCGTGCCATAGACAATGGCCTTTCTAATTTAGTTTCCGCAAAATTTTATGCGCTTAAGCCTTTGTTGCATACAGAAGCTTGCCTCGTAATAACTGGTTACATGTAATTGGTTACTATCAAAAGTAATTGGAGTAAGCGTTGCCGAGCTAAAATTTCAAGTTAATGTGGGTAATTAATAACGTGTAATGTGCTACGTAGAAGGCTCATTCGGGCATACACCTAATAGCAAAGGCAGCCTGCTTGCAAAGACAGCAGGCCGTCATGCCCAATGGCCCAAGTTACTTGACAACTTTAGTCACTGTGTTTCTCCCATTGTCTGTGTGGCATCATTCAACCGTTCAAAGTGACCAAAGTTGCAAACGAAAACTATTTAATATACACTGAAATGTCCAAAAACATTGCGATAAGCTGAAACTACAGTCAAAGAGGCCTCGCCACTCATTGAGTCGCGCGCCGACTGGCCGCGAGGGCGCACAACGCTGCGAGACGGTCAGCATCCCGAACGTGTCTGTCCCACAGCCGCTGAAAACGAGCACCTGGATGACTGCGGTACAGGACACCCGGTCGGCAAGCACGTAGCGAGAGTGATTCGTCGGGAGCAGCTCGACGACGTCGATCTGGCGCTGCGCGTAGCACGGCGCCTCAGCGCATCAACGCCTGAGCGTCGCGTACGTCGGTCCAGTGCTCGAAGACGACAAGCGTGCGCATGATGTCACAGCTGTCTACCAGCTCACACGGCTTGTTCACGCCCACGCTCGAAAAGCGCACGCTCACGATCACCAGCGTGTCGAGTGTGGTCACTGTGGACCGGAGCGCGTCTATCAGGTCCCTGGTCAGGCAGTCCAACAGCTGGTAGCAGGGCCTGGCGTACCTCAGGTGTTTGCTAAGCTCCATCCCGTCCCGTAACTGGAACTGCTTTGGTGACATCGGTGGCTCGAGCAGCTGAAGGAACTCGGTGGAGCGGTGCTGCATCAGCGGACAATGAACCAGAATGAACGACCGCCTGCGCCGCATGTTGAAGGTCAAAGGAACCACGCGTCCGCGCAGGCAAGCCACGCCCAGCCGTCCTTCCGGTCGCTTGATGATAATGACCCACAGGAAGTTGTTCCATAGGTAGAGCTCCGCAAGGTGGAGGCATCCATCGGCTGCGCTGGCCGTGCATGAGTTGTCGAGGTCCTCCTGGTGATGGCCCGAGATGCTGCGCACGCAGCGAACGTTGGAGAAGAGCTGGTTGACCGACCGGCAGACGACGGGACAGCTGCCAACCAGGCACGCAGCGGACTCTCCTAGGCGGCCGCTCCGTGGTCCCTTCTTGCTAACCTGTGGACAAACACCTGTCGTGCTTGTACTCCACCCTGCTGTTGACATAGCAAATCGCTAATGGGCGGTTTCTACCTCTTTGAAAAGTAAGCATCGCCAAGTAGCGTTACAAAACTAGCCTAATATTCACCTCATATTTACAGAAAGCTAACGTGTGTGAAGTTTGTTGAAAAATGCCTTGCCTTTCTGAAACTGAGGGTAGCCATAGGGGTGTTCGTGACATGAGGATGTGCTCTACTTAGATACCGTATTTTACGGTAGTGAGGCATTGCGATAGGAACTACCCCCACTGGCGTTCGCGAAATGAGGACCAAGAACCACGCCAATGCGAGTGAAATTGCGCAATGTGCCCCAGAATGTGAAAGCTTGTCTTTTTCTTCCCGGAGACGCTTTCAAGTGCGAGAGAAGGCTGCGTAGCTTCCAGTTTGCTGCCAGTGAATTGTGAAACCCAACTTAGAAATATCAGTAACCTTCATTTCGTTACACAGAACGAAAATGTCCTTTCCCAAAGCAAAACTTTAGCTGCATTTTTCTATGTGACTGAACATTGTCAACAGCGAATGAATACCGGCAAGTAAAGCTGCCGACTTATGTCCTAGATATGAATGTGCTTGGTGTATTGGGGAAGCGCCACCATGTAGGTTAAGCCTTTCAATAAACGAATAGATAGACACCAGGTCAGTGTGTAGTAGAAAGCACACACAAAAATAACACCAGGCGCGTTTCTCTGTTTACCTATGTCCTGCTGGGACATATGTTCTTCGGGTCAGCCGTGGCTGTATTCTTCGGTACTCACATCATAAATTCAAACGCGAACAAATCGAGAGGTACAAGGCTACGTTATGGCGTTTCCGGCCTAAAATGCATGTGCAACAACGGCCTAATTTATGCACAGAAATGGGAATTTCTGTCGACAGCATCCTTCAAGGCCGGCTACGGAATATCAGATAATATTTAGCTGAATATAATTACATAGAAACGGTCTACCGACGATTTTCTCTTGTTCGCGCTTGCATTTATTCCAAGATGTCTGCAGCGTCTAGGACGGCAGCAATGCGGCTAGCATTCTAGTACGGGTACTGTTGCGGAGAATCGAATCCGCGACCTCGTGCTGAGAACGAGAGCGCTGTACAGCCACTAAGCCACCACGGCGTGCGAGAGAGCTTTTCGTTGCCGCATTGACGGACGAAGCATGCAGAGGGCGAAGCAAGCGTCTGACCCTTCCGTTCGATCCTCGCGATCGCGTCAAGTTCTTCGGCGTCATCCACTGCGTAGCTGGGCTGCTTCTAGGTGTGGACGCAGTGCTGGACAAAATCCCTGGAGCCGAGCCGGATCTTGGGTCGCGCGGTTCGCACGAGCATCTGCGCGATTCTGTGGGCACGCCTTGCCCGTGGCACGCTGTCTCGGGATTCCTTCGCGAGACGCGAGGTTGACTGCGCGACGGAACCGAAAACGATGAAGAACCGAATCGCCGCGAGATGAAAGCGCACTACGGAACACGCGTGATTCTAAAAATGTCATTTGCGAGAAAGGTAAGTGGGCAAGTTGTTATCGGCGCATAATCAGCAACAGAGCAATGAACAGGGACAGACAATGGCGCAACATACGAAGCACAAGAACCGCCTGTCTTTTTCAACCGTTTTTTTTTGTCCTGTTCTTAATTAAGGGTGATGCGAATCTTGCATTCTTTATTTTATTTTCTTATTATTTTTTTGGCAGGACACAACGGGGGACGCCCCGAGAAGAAAGCCTTTGTGGTTAACAAGATTGGCCAATCGTTTACGACGGTGATCATATAAAGGCCAAACTTTCAAACAAGCGCGAAGTGATATTCCTAACGTTAAGATAACACCTTCTTTCTGTGTAAATGCACAATTTGACCCTTTGAAGGCAGCCTCCGTACATGTGCGCTAGCGTGAATGTCAAAGATTGATGGTGGGGTAATTCGCACTCTCCGAACAGGAGGGGATGGGGCGACAACAAACCCACCCCGCGTGCGTTTAGTGAGGGTTCGACTGCTGACCGGCGATAAGGTCCACGCCTGATCGACCGCGAACCAGAGGCATGAGACGGGAGGCGACGTACTACAACACACACACTCAATTTAATAAAATGAAATCATGCGCGAGACATACTGGAAAGACATACAATTTACCAGCAGCGGGGACTAGTTCGCGGAAGGCGTGCGGGTCACACAACACACGCCCTGACGCGAGCTTGCGCGACGCTAAGCCCACCACGTGGTAAATCCTACACTCGCAAAATAACAAACAAAATACGCGACACCAATACAAAATATGCGCGACAATAAATGCGGCAAAGACTAAACTAACAGGACATATAAGAAACAACACTCGATGGATAATTAAACGAAAGATTAAACGCGATTAAAAAAAGACAGTCCGGCGGAAAGTTCTGAGAGCGGCCCGGAACACGAGGCTTATCTGGGGCGTGCTTGCCGAGGTCCCGATCTGAAGAGCGTCGGGCTGCTGCAACCTCGCTGCCGAAGATCCTGACGAACTTGCACCGTCTGTCGCTCGACCGGCGAAGACTTCGGCCTGGAGATCTCAGCCTGCCGACCACATCTTCAGCTGTTCCCCGGTGCACGACCCCACTCCTTCGTCCTCCAAGCTGCTCTGCCGGCTCGCCGAGCCGCCTCGTCCCTCCGCCGCGCTCCGGCGACCCACGTGATCAACCCGTCGGGCGCGTTCGGGGACAATGGGAAGCGCTCTCCCTCATCACCGTGCAAGCAGCGTTGCGGCTGCGGTGGCAATGTCGGCCCACTCGAGAGGGGCGCGGGCATGCACTCTGTGACACCACCCCGACGACAAGAATGTTATTCTAATAACATTCAAAACTAACACATAGTCATGCACGCGCACCTTAAGGACACCGCACTCCCTACGCATTCAAAGGTCACGCGCACAATCACGTCGTCGTGTGGGTCACGGTTTGGGAAGTCCTTCGCAAAGGCACTTGTGCGCGCATATCGCCGCCTCGCTCTCGGCCAGTCAGTGCAGTCCACAGCCCAGCTCAAACGCAAAAGAACAGAAAACTTGTGATAAAATCATGGTCCCGAAAATCCCCAGCTCCAAAATACATGCGATACGGTATTGTCCCCTTGGGCCCTGTGACTGGTGCAACCCACGGCAGAGCCGGTACGCGCACTTTACAGGCAACACGTATTACACACACACAAAAGAAAACAAACAAATCAGAGATCAGTGTATTGAAGCGCAGGAAAACCAAACAACAAACGCAGTGAAACATAAAAAAAAATGTAGCGAGGCACTATTAACAAAACTAAATTATCAATGCCGTGCCGTCTTCCCTTCTCAATACCTGCTTCTTTTCAGTCGTACTCGCTGGGGTCGCATTCCTGCCGTCCCCCGAGCTTTCCCGACGCAAAGGTGGCGAGACGCGCTACCCGCTCCACAGCGATATGTCTCCTCGCGCCCCGGTTGCCTGTTTTTGGCTCGGTGATTGGGGTACCCTGAACCTTGCCCGGTCCTCACCCACGCGCAGCGCCTGACCAACCGGGTGTCACGAAGTGCGCGGCTTAGCGGCACCTGCCGCAGCGAAGATATCGCTCGCGCCCTCCTTCGCCGCGACGAGAGATGCCCCGCGAGTGCCCAGCTCTGTCGACGCCTCCGCCGTTGCGACCTCGTTGTCGTTTTGATTGACGGCCTCTTCCTCACCCTCCACCATCTGCCAGCGGTCCGTACCTCGTACCTCCGCGGTGTGCGGTAACTCGCCAGCCTCCGCCGCGCCACACACTTCGCCGCCTCTCTCGGCTTGCGATGTCGGCACCATTTGCCCGCGCGGCGGCTGACGTTTTTCGTGGCCAGCCTCTGACCATCGTCGCCCACCACACCGCCTGATTCCCGAAGCACCGGCCTCTCGTTCACTTCGAGTGCCCCGGCACCGAAGGGCTTAGGCACGATAGAGGATACGGGCTGGGCACGAACCTGCGCAAGGCTCACTCCAGAGGGATGAGGTTGGTCAGCGGCGGCGGTCGAGCCCGGCAGGCGCTCAGTGTTACGAATGCTCTCGTCACGGCCCTCCCTCGCGCGCAACAGCGCAATTTCCCCCTCTAACTCGAGGACGCGCTGGGAAGACCGCGCCGCATCGCACTCCTCCGCCTCGCGTTGTCGCAGCTCTCGCGCTTTCCTGCGCTCGCGACGATCCGCCTCTTCTTTGGAGCGCATGTCGCGCACAAACTCCCGGAGCGCTGGCCCCTCAAGGCCCATCTGCCTCCCGACGGCCACGATGCGCTCCAACTCCTCGAGGAGTCCATCAGCCATATCTTGGCCTTTTCCCGCTCTCCGCGATACGCGTCCGTTCCGCCCGCTATACCTCGTGGTCACGGAAGATCGTGGTCAGCAAGTCCTGTCGCGGACGCCAGTTGTCAAAGATTGATGGTGGGGTAATTCGCACTCTCCGAACAGGAGGGGATGGGGCGACAACAAACCCACCCCGCGTGCGTTTAGTGAGGGTTCGACTGCTGACCGGCGATAAGGTCCACGCCTGATCGACCGCGAACCAGAGGCATGAGACGGGAGGCGACGTACTACAACACACACACTCAATTTAATAAAATGAAATCATGCGCGAGACATACTGGAAAGACATACAATTTACCAGCAGCGGGGACTAGTTCGCGGAAGGCGTGCGGGTCACACAACACACGCCCTGACGCGAGCTTGCGCGACGCTAAGCCCACCACGTGGTAAATCCTACACTCGCAAAATAACAAACAAAATACGCGACACCAATACAAAATATGCGCGACAATAAATGCGGCAAAGACTAAACTAACAGGACATATAAGAAACAACACTCGATGGATAATTAAACGAAAGATTAAACGCGATTAAAAAAAGACAGTCCGGCGGAAAGTTCTGAGAGCGGCCCGGAACACGAGGCTTATCTGGGGCGTGCTTGCCGAGGTCCCGATCTGAAGAGCGTCGCGCTGCTGCAACCTCGCTGCCGAAGATCCTGACGAACTTGCACCGTCTGTCGCTCGACCGGCGAAGACTTCGGCCTGGAGATCTCAGCCTGCCGACCACATCTTCAGCTGTTCCCCGGTGCACGACCCCACTCCTTCGTCCTCCAAGCTGCTCTGCCGGCTCGCCGAGCCGCCTCGTCCCTCCGCCGCGCTCCGGCGACCCACGTGATCAACCCGTCGGGCGCGTTCGGGGACAATGGGAAGCGCTCTCCCTCATCACCGTGCAAGCAGCGTTGCGGCTGCGGTGGCAATGTCGGCCCACTCGAGAGGGGCGCGGGCATGCACTCTGTGACAGTGAACGAGCACCAAATGTTGACGCAGGCACCTTGTGGCCCACTTTTTGAAACACAACATAACGCGCAGTTTTCACATTCCGGGCACTCAGCAGATGCTGTCACTGCGTGTTCACTTAAATCCCCCACTGTACCATTCCCAAATATTTGTATTTTTTCATCGAAATCCGAATGCAAAATATGAGTCGAATGTTGTATTAATTTTTGTGATACTTCAGAATGGAAAAAAAAAACAGCGCAAGAATTATGGCACGTGCCCGAAAAGACACTTATGAAATTGAAAGGCGGTTTTTATACAATTGAGGCCTATATTCCCTCAATTGCATGACGAATTTCCCACGATTACGAATTTACCATCAGAAAGGACGCATCAATTGGTGGTCTCCGCATACACATCGCACATTCCGTTGCCGATTCTATCCAGTGGTCACCATCGTGTGCTCGCAACAGTGGGTGTTGTGGCCCCTGCCCTTAGAGACCGGCGCCTTTCACTATGTAGTAAATTTAACGCAGGTTTGCTGTGCATGTTAACTTGTGCGTAGAGCGTACAGCTTGACTGAAAGCAAGAGGAAACTTCGCAGTTCGCCAATTGCTTGGCCTCCGGGATCATGGGGCGCTGTGCTGTGGCGACAGCGGAAAGCCCCGATGTTGACGGACATGCTCAACTGCTGCGTCCTCAGATACGCACGGCAGTGTTATAAAGTTGGGCAGCGGCAGGCTTGCAGCGGTGGCGTAGAGGTAGAACACCCGCCTCGCGTGCAAAGAGGTCCGTGGTTCGAATCTCGGTGCCGGCAATTTTCCACCGGATTGAAAAAAAAAAATCCGCGTGTTGATAAAATTGCACAAACAGGCCTGGAGTGTGGCCTGATCCCGGTGACCAGAACCGGTAACGCACTCCCTCACCAGAGCAGGATTGGCCACCCTGGTGCAGTACTTGGCCACAACCTCCTATGAACACAACAATCAAACCCGGGCCCTCAGTCCCCAGCAGCTGCGAAACAACTGACCACGGCAGCGGTCAGACCTGCGACGCAGCAGAGGGTGCTAAGAATCACTGGCTCCGGACAGGCCGCCATTGGAATATGAACTTGGCAACGATTAACGCTAGAACGTTATCTAGTGAGGCGAGTCTAGCAGTGCTATTGGAGGAATTAGAGGGCAGCAAATGGGATATAATATGGCTCAGTGAAGTTAGGAGGCCAAAAGAAGCATATACAGTGCTAAATAGCGGGCACGTCCTGTGCTACCGGGGCTTAGCGGAGAGAAGAAAACTAGGAGTCGGATTCCTGGTTAATAAGAATATAGCTGGTAACATACAGGAATTCTATAGCATTAACGAGAGGGTGGCAGGTCTTGTTGTGAAACTTAATAAGAGGTACAAAATGAAGATTGTACAGGTCTACGCCCCTACATCCAGTCATGATGACCAGGAAGTCGAAAGCTTCTATGAAGACGTGGAATCGGCGATGGGCAGAGTGAAAACTAAATACACTATACTAATGGGCGACTTTAATGCCAAGGTAGGCAAGAAGCAGGCTGGAGACAAGGCAGTGGGTGAATATGGCATAGGCACTAGGAATAGCAGGGGAGAGTTATTAGTAGAGTTTGCGGAACAGAATAATATGAGGATAATGAATACCTTCTTCCGCAAGCGGGATAGCCGAAAGTGGACGTGGAGGAGCCCGAACGGCGAGACTAGAAATGAAATAGACTTCATACTCTGCGCTAACCCTGGCATCATACAAGATGTGGACGTGCTCGGCAAGGTGCGCTGCAGTGACCACAGGATGGTAAGAACTCGAATTAGCCTAGACCTGAGGAGGGAACGGAAGAAACTGGTACATAAGAAGCCGATCAATGAGTTAGCGGTAAGAGGGAAAATAGAGGAATTCCAGATCAAGCTACAGAACAGGTATTCAGCTTTAACTCAGGAAGAGGACCTTAGTGTTGAAGCAATAAACGACAATCTTGTGGGCATCATTAAGGAGTGTGCAATGGAAGTCGGTGGTAACTCCGTTAGGCAGGATACCAGCAAACTATCGCAGGAGACGAAAGATCTGATCAAGAAACGCCAATGTATGAAAGCATCTAACCCTACAGCTAGAATAGAACTTGCAGAACTTTCGAAGTTAATCAACAAGCGTAAGACAGCTGACATAAGGAAGTATAATATGGATAGAATTGAACATGCTCTCAGGACCGGAGGAAGCCTAAAAACAGTGAAGAAGAAACTAGGAATTGGCAAGAATCAGATGTATGCGTTAAGAGACAAAGCCGGCAATATCATTACTAATATGGATGAGATAGTTCAAGTGGCTGAGGAGTTCTATAGAGATTTATACAGTACCAGTGCCATCCACGACGATAATGGAAGAGAAAATAGTGTAGAGGAATTCGAAATCCCGAAGGTAACGCCGGAAGAAGTAAAGAAAGCCTTAGGAGACATGCAAAGGGGGAAGGCAGCTGGGGAGGATCAGGTAACAGCAGATTTGTTGAAGGATGGTGGACAGATTGTTCTAGAGAAACTGGCCACCCTGTATACGCAATGCCTCATGACCTCGAGCGTACCAGAATCTTGGAAGAACGCTAACATAATCCTAATCCATAAGAAAGGGGACGCCAAAGACTTGAAAAATTATAGACCGATCAGCTTACTGTCCGTTGCCTACAAAGTATTTACTAAGGTAATTGCAAATAGAATCAGGAACACCATAGACTTCTGTCAACCAAAGGACCAGGCAGGATTCCGTAAAGGCTACTCAACAATAGACCATATTCCCACTATCAATCAAGTGATAGAGAAATGTGCAGAATATAACCAACCCTTATATATAGCTTTCATTGATTACGAGAAAGCGTTTGATTCAGTCGAAACCTCAGCAGTCATGGAGGCATTACGGAATCAGGGTGTAGATGAGCCATATGTAAAAATACTGGAAGATATCTATAGCGGCTCCACAGCCACCGTAGTCCTCCATAAAGCAAGCAACAAAATCCCAATAAAGAAAGGCGTCAGGCAGGGAGATACGATATCTCCAATGCTATTCACAGCGTGTTTACAGGAGGTATTCAAAGACCTGGATTGGGAAGAATTGGGCATAAAAGTTAATGGAGAATACCTTAGTAACTTGCGATTCGCTGATGATATTGCCTTGCTTAGTAACTCAGGGGACCAATTGCAATGCATGCTCACTGACCTGGAGAGGCAAAGCAGAAGGGTAGGTCTGAAAATTAATCTGCAGAAAACTAAAGTAATGCTTAACAGTCTCGGGAGAGAACAGCAATTTACAATAGGCAGCGAGGCACTGGAAGTCGTAAGGGAATACATCTATTTAGGGCAGGTAGTGACGGCGTATCCGGATCATGAGACGGAAATAATCAGAAGAATAAGAATGGGCTGGGGTGCGTTTGGCAGGCATTCCCAAATCATGAACAGCAGCTTGCCATTATCCCTCAAGAGAAAAGTATATAATAGCTGTGTCTTACCAGTACTCACCTACGGGGCAGAAACCTGGAGGCTTACTAAAAGGGTTCTACTCAAATTGAGGACGACACAACGAGCTATGGAAAGAAGAATGATAGGTGTAACGTTAAGGGATAAGAAAAGAGCAGATTGGGTGAGGGAACAAACGCGAGTTAATGACATCTTAGTTGAAATCAAGAAAAAGAAATGGGCATGGGCAGGACATGTAATGAGGAGGGAAGATAACCGATGGTCATTAAGGCTTACGGACTGGATCCCAAGGGAAGGGAAGCGTAGCAGGGGGCGGCAGAAAGTTAGGTGGGCGGATGAGATTAAGAAGTTTGCAGGGACGGCATGGCCACAATTAGTACATGACCGGGGTTGTTGGAGAAGTATGGGAGAGGCCTTTGCCCTGCAGTGGGCGTAACCAGGCTGATGATGATGATGATGATGATGAAATAAAATGCGAATGCTTGCGCCTCGTTTTCTCATCTGCATCAGGATGCCGCTTCGGTAATCACGATATCCCTAGATTTCTATGAGCAATAACGGCGCAGAGAAAGGCAGCAGACACATGAGTCAACTGCTTTCTCTCAGACGTCTATTTACAACAGAAACCGGTTCCTTTGTTTTCTGGATGCTTTATTTCGAAATATAGCGGATTCCGATCCCCGGCTCCTAATTGCCAATAGTTGACATCAATCAATAAAGAGGAGTGTTTGGATCAGTTCGCTTCCTTTTACTGTTATGCTTACACTTATTGACGGAGTTTATAAAAAGGCTAATACTAATTATGTATATTTCCGGAAGGAGCCTACTATCTTATGCCCATAATTAAACGTACGAAAAATTTTGTGATCGCTGCCTCTAATGGTACGTCGTACGTACGCGAATCCCAGAAGCTAAAGCTTCGTCGAACAGACTTCTTCCTCCAAAATAACATCACCGATCTTCCCGGAGGAGCACATGTGCCGAAGTAGAGAGAGGGCTCGCTCTCCCGAAGCAGTATCTTCGCTCGTGCCAGGCTAAATATAACTCGAACGTACCTGCGTTGCTTCTGTAGCGCCACCTCCGCGGCTCCGTCTACCGCTTTTTGCAGATGTTTTTGCAGAAGAGCGTTTATTTTACTCAATGGGGACCATTAAAAATGATTTGCATTGGTGACGGGCAAGAGCACACGAGAAGCCTGGCACGAGCTAAGATACTGCTCGAGGACAGCAGGCCCGGTCTCTGGTACGGCCCCTATTGCTCTCCCGGGAAAATCATTTTTGTTATTTTGCAGGTAAGGCGCCGTGAGGCACGAGAGAGACATAATCTGGCGTGACTGTTTCAGCACGAGCGCCCCAGGCGCGAGAAAGTCTGTCCGAGGTAACTTCAGACACAACGAACACCCAATGGGGTGTGAGTGCCCACTGCTTCCCCTGGTTCACCGCGCGTGCAGCCAGCGTGAGAGCGTAAACAAACTCGCGCATGGTCATGGCCAACGCGAGCAATCGTGCTGACAGTCCTCCACGCCATCTCACTGCGCCACCAACATCCAACGAGACGCACGTGGAAAACTCGTGGACGACGCCTGGCATCGACACAGAGACACACGACCTCACTCTGCAATGCCGGCACGCCTAGGGACAAACGCAAACAAAACGACCAGAGAAACTTCTACTACGTAGTACCTATATAGGCAAAGTCAGATATTCCAGGAGAAAAAGCCCCCAGATTCTCTGTTTTGCACCCACTTTTAGTCGTGCCTGCGCACAAACGTACAGGGCTATTCCTGTAATGACCGTTTCCTCTCGCTGAGGACAACTCCGTTTGGCCCGTTTGGAAGGTCGTTGGGGCGAAAATTGGAAATAGTGGAGTCTACCTGAACATCCACAATGAAATTAGAAATGCGCGCAGCGGTGATGTTGGGTAGGCGGAACGTTGTCGTCACGCCCGGCTCCTTCTTAGCCGTCCCAGTGCAAGGCATTGCAAAGGGAGACAATTGCACTCTTGCTGGACGCAATAAGGTAGTTTTTGCGGCAAAGTATTTCTGAAAGAGGCCAATTTGACTTGAAATGCATTTCTCCGCTTCGATATATAGTGCCAAGGGGCCCCTCTAAAGGGATACTACAGGCAAATATTAAGTCAACGTGTACTTTTAAAATATCATTCTAGAAACGACACAGTTCTTGTTTAATTCGTGCCAATTAAAGGCTCAGTTGAAGAGAACAACGATTCCGTAGGGGTCTGCATACCTCTAGCTGGGTGGATCGGTGGATGCTATTAGCGCACCTTTTTAAATGGGGCGCTGGTTTACGCCAGCAAGTTCTCGTTCTTATGTTGGGAATGTCCTAGCTATCTCTTTCTTTATATTGTCACGTACGAGTTTGTGCCGCTGTGGACACAAGGACGTTGTGAAGTGAAGAACAGGTTGAAGTCTCTCGAAGATCGGCAGATGGTGCTGCCCTGGCTGGGTGCTGAGCTACAACCTTGTAACAGTATACATTGTAAACACATATATTTTCTCCCCGTAACATTTTGGTGGAGGTGCGGGGTAAACTCGCCATAAGCTGGCCATGGATCTTCGCAGCGCGCGTTACATCGGTTCTGCTTTTATGGCTACGCGCTGACGCTGCCTCCGCGCCGCTCAGACACAAGCGGAAGCAATGCTAACTTAGCTACGTAACCAGGGAATCTTCATCGGCACTGGCAAGGTCGACGTCGAAGACTGGATCACGTCGAATGAGCGCGACGGTAAGCACAACAAGTGGGATGCCACACTTTTGCTGGCGAACGAGGTCTTTTACTTGGGAGGAGCCGCGAAGGTATGGTTCGAGACGCATGAAGCCAACATTAGAAGCTGGGACTCCTGCAAGGAAAAGCTACGCGATCTTTTGTATGGTCGTGACCCCACATTGCCGTTTGACACCATCCTCCATTCCGTGCACGTGTTGCAATTGAGTACGCTCGTGAAGTCGTCGATCGCGCTCACATGGCACGTCAAGTCGCCCGATCTCGTTTATTGGCCTCGCAGCGTACGTAAAAACAGTGTTACTGCCGGTGCCATCGCGATGTTAAGTTCGCGCTAGGTGCTAGAGTGCTCCTTTGGTCACCATGTCGTCGGATTGGCCTCTCCTAGAAGCTTCTCTCACGCTACACAGGGCCCTATGAAGTCCTACGTCAAGTTAACGACGTAAATTATGAGATTTCGCCTTGATTTCGCCGCTACAGTTTAATACATCTCCAAATACGACACCTGTTGACGTCGTGCACATTTTGCGGCTAAAGCCACACTTCACTCGCAATTCTTCGCCTACCATACGCCGAGACGGCACTTCACCACCTGGACGTCCTGTTACCGAAGGATGAAAAAAAGAGAGTAAGAAGAAGATCGCGAGACGGTGGGAGCGGCGTCTTGTTGGTGGTCACTCATTTAAACTACTCTGACTCATCTTGTATGTACATTATAAATACAGCCTTTCTATACACCCGACATCACCGTCACAATATATATATAAGATCACAGTACTGATAACTCCGGACAACTAGCACGAAATATTTATTGTCGCAATTCAGTACTGCACCGTCTGTATGCGGTCATCAAAGGTGCCCGAGTTGCAGGATACGGAATGATTTCGAGAAGGCGGTAAATATCGCGAAGGAAGTGGTGGCACGAAAACTGATAGGCCTGAGGTCATTCGACACGAAGACATCGTTGTGGATTAGAGGATAAAACACGAGTCTATGATACATCCGCTAATGAGGTTAAAAAGAACTGGAGGCGAGTCACGTAAGGTGTGGTTATCCGGGGGTGCATTAGTCACAGCACGAGAGCATGTTTCGTGGGAAAGAAAACACCGTAAATGGCTGTAAATGATTAGGAGGGGTGACGAGATGAGCAAATATTGCTGGTAAATGTGGGTGTGGCTAATGCAGAAGCAGAGTAATTGGAAATCAATGGATGAAGCCTTCCTCCAGCATTGGGCATAAGATAGGCTGTTAAAGACCAGTAGCTGTCCTCCCAATAAGTCATTGAGCCAATGAAGTGACCTCAGGTGAACATTGAATAGATCACTTCGACGTTCGTAGTTATAGGAGTGTACACGGAAACGCGTTAAAAGATAACTAAAAAACTTCCATGCATTCTGGAGAAACCTACCATAAGGTACTCAGGTTGAATAATTGTTTCGCGCTGATTTTTCATATCTCCGTCATCCTTCAGTGTACCATGCGGTGCTGTCATGCAGTCATGTTACGGCATATCCTGGAATTTCCGTTTTGCTTACATCACATTTGCTTATAGGGTGAATACACCTAGATTGATTGGCTCAAAACGCAAGCGTGGCTGAAGAGGTCAATATGTCACAATTCCAGATTGTGGAATCAACACCTCAGGTAGCGCAATGCGAACACTGCACGAACTACTCGCCGAATTTCTTCTTATGCGTATTGGAAAAATAAATATTTTGAGAATAATAAAGGAAGCAAATCGTACGTAATGGATGTGAAATGTTCGCAATAGCCTTCGGCAATAATTCATTAAAACCAGTATAGCCTCCAGTGTTCCAAGTTAGGTGCAGGTACTAATATAACTTTGTGTCTACCGTCTGCGATCGCATTTATTTGGTTATCCGCCCTATCGGAGTGAAAAATGGACTTCCCTCATGGCGGAGAGTTGCGGAAGAGTTAGAAACAATTGTGGCCGAAGCCATGAGAGTATTATCGTGTAGCCTGCTGCACATCCCATTGCCATTCGTAAATCACGAAACCTTGGATACCATCAGCAGTGGCAATCTTACTGCCAGCTGCCATGCCTAATGATACGCTAGAGTGTATCATGTTGCAAACACTGCACCCCGATTGAAACTCCGCAGCTACTCCCACTATCCCTAGCATTCTGGCTGCAACTTTGTGACAACGGTTATCCATGAAGGGATCCTGCTCGACGTGGAGGTGTCAGTTGCGGATGGGGCGATATAATTTTAATATATTTGAGGGTAAATACCGCTTGGTTAACCTTGCCACATCCATTACAACGCATTGGCCAAGAATGGGCACGTTCCGATATTGCACACGTACTGCCGAAGGTGTCTATGCAGAAACACACCCAGTGACACATACCCAGTGAGCCAAGTGTTGTACTAGGCGAGACAGCAGCCAGCAGGAAGAGTTCTATTCGGGCGCGGCTTGAACACGTCACAGAAAAATAATAATAAGCGATAGCAATCACGAATTTCTCCATCGAAAATGAAATTTGGTACAGGGATCAATTACTGCTCCATTAAAGTAATCGAGTAATTACTGAAACCTAATCGATCACAATTACGTTACTCTCCTGTCAGTCTTTATATGGATTGCTCAACCATAGTAAATTCAGCGAGCTAGTATTGTGCTTTGAGTGTGACCTCTGTAGCCCTCACGAGTTCCGCCTTCTCTAACAACTGCTTTTCGAAATTTTGGTCGGCAACCTTCCCTAGCTTTTACTTGAGGACGCCGGCAGCGACAATAAATGATCGTTATGCAAAAAAGAGGTGAGGCGTGCAGACAGGACACAAGAATAGAGAAGTGCACAACACGAACGCCGACTATCAACTGAAGGGAGCACTGAAGCGAAAAAAGCAAGACACAAAACTCATCCGCGCAAGCTCAGGAATGGTATCACCACGTGTCAGTTAGGTACATGTGCCGGTCTACGTGAGAGATAACTGCTAAGGCCGTTAATCTCTTCCTTATGTAAAGTAACCGAAGCCTGACTCACGCACGCACTTCCACCATTATAGATATGCCATGCCTCTACCATGAGACGCGTATCTTCATTCGTATGCCGGTACAATATCGCGCATTCCTCTAACTCTGGCTTGCAGTTAGAATCTTGGCAATGTAGGGAAAGGTTGGAAGGCAATCCACCGGTTAACGACCTTTTATGTTCCATTAGCCTCTGATTGATACACCGTCCCGTTTGCCCTACGTAGAACTTGATACACCGTCCCGTGACCTCCCCGGAAGTTTACTTCCGTCGTTTGTCGTCTGCTTGCGGACAGTATACTACAAAACGATATGTTTTTCGTCTTCCAAATGAATGAAATGTATACCTAAAAAATATTTTTTCTTCTCAAGCCCAAACACGTTTTCAAATTGTAGTACGTGTGACTACTGCAATTTATAACTATTAGTTTCATTGCGTCGTCCCTAGGTGGTGTCGCGCACAGCGAGAAGAAAAAAGCAAAAGAAACGACGGGAACAGTGGCGCACTTTTTAAGAGTCAGTGTCAACATTCCAGTGGCTCGCTGGCACCGATGATGGGGTCGATTTCGCTGCACAACCAACGAATTATTTGTTTCCAGAAACAAAAACGACGCCGGAATTGACATTCTGCCATTTCTTCAAACGCGTTTCGCACCGCCACCCGCTCTCCTCCATCCTCTATAAACGCGATCGCAACAACCTAAGTTCCCAACGGAAGCGCCATTTTCTCCAATTAAACTATGGATTGGTTCCAAACGTGCCATGCCGAAGCCGCCGGTTGGATCCAATCCACCAGACGCGCCATGCGAAGCCGCATGATCGCTCCAAACTTCCCAGCTCCCGTCGAATTCGGCGCCTAGCAGTCGAAATGCTCGGTGGGAGGATGATTGACAGGAGCGTGTCATTTTGACGTCACCAGAAACGTGGCCGCGCCCCGCGGCTGGCGACGTCGGCGCGGAGTAGGCCAATCGCGCGCGCCGGTAACCGAACGAACGCGCCGAACAACCATCTCCGATCGCACCCCTGTTGTTCTTATTGCGCTTCACTAGACAAATCTCGGTTCTTTTTTTTTGCCTTTTACCAGCTCCTTTTTCCTCTGTACGGCAGCGCATATCTTACCAAGCTTATTGGGAGCAGTGAAAGCAACATTAACATCGTATCTACTTGCAACTTTTTTAAGCCTGTGCGACACTGACGAATGCACGGAATAGACATGCACTATTCTTTTGTTGCTATTACTGCTCTCTGTAATCCGTCCCCCTCCGTCGTCCCTACGTCCGTCCCCCTCGAAAGCGACTTCCTTAGGCGCTCACCCACAGTGGCCACTGCTACACTAGGATAACCTGCATCTAATAGGCGCCGGACCTCCGAATTAAAACTCGCGCTCATTTTGTGCATGCAGGATCTGGTGAAAGAAGACACGACATGGCAATTCCGTTTTTTACTACTTTGGAATCCTTGGATTGAAAGTTTAGCGACGGCTTCGAAGCACCCCTCACCTCTTTATTGCATAATGAATCCTTACCAACTAGCTCAGCTTTCTGTCGTTCTAATAAATGATCTCTTACGTGCCTGCTGAGACAAAGACCAATGTTGGAACATACGGATATCTTCGGCACATAATTGTTGTTACTCCACGCTCCAAAACTGGCGTCAGAGTCCTCTGTGAAGCAGAGCACTACGTTGTTGCTGGTGATAGAAAAGGGGTGATCCCCATGGGGCCAAAGAAGAGTCGAAAAAGCTTCCCTAGGCAATTTCCTGGCATCATCGTCCTAAGTGGTCATC
Source organism: Dermacentor variabilis (assembly GCF_050947875.1). Taxonomy (NCBI): domain Eukaryota; kingdom Metazoa; phylum Arthropoda; class Arachnida; order Ixodida; family Ixodidae; genus Dermacentor; species Dermacentor variabilis. The sequence goes on from NW_027460368.1 coordinate 2,601,083, forward strand.
GCTATCGAACATATATAAAGACCGGTGCAAATCTTCGCGAACACCTTGTGCAGCTTCATGATAGGAAACAAATACTGATCGCGTGGGTCTGCCAGTCTACAACACGAATGCCCGGGAGGCTACTGCGTACCCCCGACCTAAGGCCTTCTTGTGTAGTTCCCGTAAAATTCTATGCGCTTAAACATTCGTCGCCAATATAAATTTGCCTCGTAATAACTGGTAGAATGAAATTGGTTACTGTAAAAAGTAATTGAAGTAGAGTAAGGGTTGCCGAGTGAAAAATTCAACTGAATGCAGGTTATTAATAACCTGTAATGTGTTAGGTACAAGTCTCATTCGGGTATATACCCAGTGGCACAGGTAGTCTGCTTGCAAAGTCTTCAGCCAGCACATAACTAATGGCCGAAGATAGCAGACAACTTGAGTCACTGTGCATGTCCCATTGTTTATTGTGTGGCAGAATTCAACCATCCAAAGGGGCCAAAGTAACGAATCAGAGCGCTTTAATATATATATACACTGCAATTCACAAGAACCTCGCGCTGAGCTGAAAAAACGGCCAAATACACCTCGCCACCGAGCGATTGGCCCAACACGATTGAGAACACTCCGATGTTCACCCCGGACACTTCAGATTTGCAGTTCTCCACTCTGTCGAGCATCGCGCACCGACCGGCGACCAGGACGAGCAACAGTGCGAGACGGTGGATCGTCCCGCACGTGACTGTCGCACAGCCGCTGAAGACGAGCTCCTCGATGACAGCTGTGCAGGACACAATATCGGCCAGCAGTGGACAGTCGGAAACAACTCGGCGACGCGAATCTGACGTTGCCGCGTAGCACCGCGCTTTATCGCCTGAGCCACGGGCACGTCGATCCGGATCTCGAGGTAGACGAGCGTGCGCATGGCGTCGCACCTGTCCAACAGGTAGCACAGCATGCTCACGCCTGCGCTCGAGAAGTGCACGCTCACGATCTCCAACTTGTCGAGCGTGGTCGCTGTGGAGCGGAGCGCTTCCATCAGGTCCCTGCTCGGGTAGTCCAACAGGTGCTAGTGGAGCCTGGCGGGGATAAGGTTGTCGGTAAACTAGAACTGCTTTGGCGACATCCGTGATTCGCGCAGCTCCAGGAACTCGATGGAGCGGTGCTCCATCAGCGGACAATGAACCAGAATGAACGGGCACCTGCGCTGCTTGTTGAAAGCCGCAGCAACCACGCGTCCCCGCAGGGAAGCCAGGGCCAGCCGTGTGTCGCGTAACTCGATGATAAGCCACAGGAAGTTGTTGCATGGGGACAGCTCCGCAAGGTGGAAGCACCCATCGGTTCCGCTGGTTCTGCATGACTTGTCGAGGTCCTCCTGGTGATGGCTCAAGATGCTCCGCACGCAGCGAAGGTTGGAGAAGAGCTGCTTGACCGACCGGAACACGCTGGGACAGCTGCTCACCAGGCACGCAGCAGACTCTCGTAGGCGGCCGCTCCGTGGTCCTTTCTTGCAGACCTGCGGTCAAACACCTGTCGTGCTCCTACTCCATTCTATGTTCACGTACCACATTGCTACGGCTTGGTTTGTGCCTATTTTAAGATTAAGCATCGCCAAGTAACAATACAAAAGTAGCCTCACATTATTGTCATATTTACAGAAAGCGTGTGTACTGTTTATTGAAAAATGACTTGCCGCTACTGAAACTGATGGCAGCCGGCGGGCTACTCGTGAGGTGACGATGTGCAGTTTCTCTACTTAGATACTGCATATTACGGTAGCGAAGCATTGCGATGAAACCACCACTGGCGTTACCCAAATGAGGTGCGGGAAGCACGCGGCTGCGTCTGAAATCGAGCAGTGTGTCCTAGAATGTCAAAGCTTTGTCTACTCCGTCTCTTAGGCAGTTTGAAGTGTCAGAGGAGGCATCGGAGCCTCCACTTCGCTGGTGTACGTGAAGTTAAAAAGAAAAAAAAATCTCGTCAAGCGTTATATTTCTCTCTTCTTCCATGTCCTGCTGGAACATGATACGTTCTTCGCGTCAGCCGTAGCTATGTAAAGCCGCTAGCATTTACAGGTGTACCTCGAGGGAGAATCAAATCCCCGACATCGTGCTAAGAAGGAGAGCGCGATACAGCCACTAAGCCACCACGGCATGTGAGAAAGCTTTTCGTAAACAGCACTGAGTGACGAAGCAGAGAGCGAAGTAAAGGTCTTACGCTGTCGTTGGACCTTTGCCGTCGCCCCAAGTCCTTCGGTTCGTCCACCGCGTAGCTGAGCCGCATCTAGGTGTAGATGCAGTGCTGGTCGAAATCCCTCGAACGGAGCTGGAACTTCTGTCGCGTGGTTCACACGAGCATCTGCGCGATTCTGTGGGCACGCCTTGCCCGTGGCACGCCGTCGCGGGATTCCTTCGCGAGACGCGAGGTTGACTGGGCGACGGAACGGAAAACGATGAAGAACCGAACTGCCGCGAAGTGAAAGGCGCGCTCTCGAAAACGCGCGATCTTAAAATTTCATTTGCGAGAAGAATAAGTGGGCAAGTAGTGATCGGTGCATTTATTTCATCATTTATCATTAGTACAGGAGGAAGTCGCGGAGTGACAACAACGGTCATGGGGACCACCTAATAGTAGTTTAAGAATATAGTAAATATTACACTGTGGCAACATAGCAGTGGCAGACATCATATTACACAAAGTTAATGAAGCACATAGTCAAATACAAGAAGGGTGCTTACAATAACTGAAGTTCAAGTCAAACACAAGCAAATGAAATAGATACTCCGCATCCGTAAATAAAAATGTAGTAATTGACGCATTAAGTGAGCATAGGAATGACCTATGAAAGAACACGAGGTTGATGTATCAGATAATTGGAAAGAGAAATATGCTTTTAATGTGCTAAGCGCAATGAATAAGGACGGAGAAAGGCGCAGAATCCGGGACACAAGAGCGGGGCGTCTTTTTCCGTGCCTGCTTTTTTTTTCTATTGCCAGGACTCAACGCGGGACGCCAATGGAAGGAAGGCTGTGTGGGTAACGAGACTGGCCCGCTTGTTTACAGTAGTGATCATATAAAGGTCTAACTTCCAAACCAGCACGAATTGTTCGTTCTACATTGTATTCGTAGGAATACGTGATTAGGCCATTTTAGGGCAGTCACCGTGCATGTGCATACGGAAGCGTAAATGAGTACCGAATGATAACGCAGGTAAAGTGTGCTTCACTTTTAAACAGCACAATCTAACGCATGATTTTCACATTGCGGGCACTCAGTAGATGGTGTCTTCGTGGCTGCATTTAAATCAACCGTGTCATTGTTGCAGAATATTTATTTTTTTCGCCAAAAGATGAATGCAGAGTAAGTGTTGGATTTTCTTTCAATTTTCTTTGTAGTTATAGTTAAGAGTGGGAAAAAGAGCGCGGAAATCACGACACGTACACAAAAAGAAGCTGATGAAAGAAAAAGTGTTTTTTTTTCCACCATGACTTCGGGCCTATATTCGCGCAAGTGCATAAACAATTCCCCCAAATGCGAATTTGCCATCATAAAACGCGCATCAATAGATGGTGTCCACATACACATCACACATTCCGTCGCCGATTCTATCCCGTGGCCACCATCGTGTGTAACAGCGGCTGTCTATGTCTCTGCCCTCGGCGACAAGTGCCTTTTACAATGTACTAAACTGAACGCGGGTTTACTATGCATTTTAGCTTGTCGTATACTGCGTACAGCTTGAATGAATATAAGAGGTAACTTCGCAGTATGACAATCGTTTGGCCTGTGCGACGATGGGGCGCTGTGCGGTAGCGACATCGGGAAGCCACAATGTTAAGGGACACGCTCAACTGCTGCGTCCTCAGGTATGTTCAGCAGTGTTATAAAGTTGGACAGCGCTTAATGAAATGCCAGTGCTTGGCGTCGTTTTCTCAGGTGCGTCAGGATGCCGCTACGGTGATCACGATATTGCTAGAATTCTATAAGCTATAACAGCCCAGAGAAAAGTAGCAGACACATGAGAACTTAAAGGTGAAATTGTAAGATGCATAAAGTAGAACACACTAGGTACCATGAACAATGGAAGATTATGACAACTATGCCACATGTATTATTGCATTAGCCACGCACATGTCTTAAGAACATTGTATGCGGAGGACTGGGAGAATGCATGTTGGTACGGGGAGAAGAGAGGTTTAAAATATATTTAAAGGGTATTTACAAAGCACTCACTGGCATTCAGCCAGTCCGCGCGACATCAGCGAACGTCATCGTCTCCTGTACTGTCCGCAGCTTCGTCTCTGGGCGCTGTGTTTGGTCACGTGACCCCGGCGGCAAAGGCGCCTGTCGCGGTGCTCGCTAGATCGTCCGAGTATTATCGCTTGATGCGGGTCACGTGCATGACATAGGTGGAAGGTCGAGATATGGTGGAATCGAGAGGCGTGATTTCATATGTGACGTCGGTAACTTAACGCAAGACACATTACGGGCCACAGTAAGGAGAAATCAACTTCTCGCAAAGGCAAACTCGCCGTGACGGTGTCCAAAGAAGAACGATTTCTCCACGGTTGAAGTGGGCATCACGGTGGCGGGCATTATAGAAGCGTCGTTGCTTTTCCTTCGAAGCGGTAAGGCGCAGGCAGGCAATCTGCCGTGCTTCTACAGCTCCGAAGATGGCGTCACGTGTGGGGTGCATTCTGACGATTTGTCAAGAACGGCGGGTAGGAGCATGTCACATGGCAGCGTGGGGTTTCTTTCGTACGAGATAAAACGGACTAAACCCCGCACAGTCAAGTCGGGAGGAATTATAGGCAAATGTCACGAAGGGCAGAGCGACGTCCTAGTAATGATGGTCGGTAGATGCATAAATAGAAAGCATGTCTTGAATAGTAGTATTATATGCTCCGGAAGGCCATTGGTCTTAAGGCGGTACGCCGTTGTCAATTTGCGCTTTGTAGCACAGGAGTGCAAGAAGTCTTGGACAACCTTTGATGTGAAATAGCAGCCCTTGTCTGTGGGGAACTGCCGAGGAGCTCCGTGGTTGAGCATAATGTCTTTGAGGAGGAAGTAGGCGACGTCGGTTGCACGTTTGCTCGGGAGAGCCCAAGTGATCGTGTACCGGGTCGTGCAGTCGGTAGCGACTGCTATACACTTATTTCCGCAGGCAGATAGCGGGAAAGAGTCACAAATGTGAAGACCAACCCTGAACAATGACTCCGATGGAACATCAAGGGGTTCAAGGCAGCCATCTGGTAGCACTGCTCGTTTCTTGTGGCGCTGGCATTGTTCACAGAAAGCGACATTACGGCAGACGGCACGGCAAGTACCGGGCCAAAAGAAGCGATGCCGAACATAGGCATACATAGAGACTCCGAGGTTACCTGCAGTAGGAACATCTTGTAGCTGTGCGAGGGTAGTTTGATGCATTATGTGGGAATAACCAAAAGCAGCTCGGGACTGTCAGGGTGCATATTGTAGCTGTACAAGACGCCATCCTGCAGCACAAACCTACGCAGAGAAGGGGAAGGTGTCTCAGAAGTCATCCGGAGCAAAAGTTCTCGCAAGTAGGGGTCACGTCTGTGCTCACTGCACATGTTGTGAAACGTAGTTAGCGACAGCACGCCGGTAGATTCGCAGCTTTCAGAATGCTCCGGTGAGTCTACTGGATAGCCCGACAAGCAGTCAGCGTCTTCATGCAGTCGGCCGCTTTTATTCACAACTGAGTATGAGTACTCCTGGAGTTGCAGAGCGCGCCGACCGAGACCCTCAGTAGGATCCTTCATGGATGAGAGCCAGCGTAAGGCATACTGGTCGGTGATAATTGTGAATGCTCGGCCTTATAAGTAGGGCGAAATTTACCCAATGGAAAAACGAGGGCAAGCCGCTAGAGTCCACTAGTAAGCCAACAGTGAAACTAGAAAACCTGTCTGTTAAAAAATTCTTCGAAAATTTTCAATCGTAATATTGTCTGTCATACGAGTAAATATTCCGTTTCAAACATTTTTGCCGCACTAAAATAACAAATGCTAAATTTTTCTATTTCACAATATCTTAGGTCATTCGTGGGGACCCCTGCCAACCAGTGATTCTGGTGCAAGGCTTGACAAGTCTGTGCACACCAGCTATTATGTCGTGCGCCAATGGCGTTGCTCACTTGAACGCGGCGGTTTCATCCGAGTTTTGTTTATTTCCTTGCGTGTTTGTTCAAAGTGGGGCATGCGCTTCACTTCAAATTTTGCCTGACCTAGCGCACAGCATTCTTTGACGAGAGGTGTGACTGCAGGTGTTTTGTTATCGTGCAAGTTCACGCGGCGGCATCCGACGCGCTGTCTCTCCTCGTGACGATAAATGCGGAACGACCTGCGAAAAAGTTTCGCGCTATATGTTCGTTCACTCTCCGTAACACAGGCTCTGAGTGTCCGATGGGCAATAAAATTAGTCAGTCGAACGTCTTCTAAATGATAATGTGGGACAATGGTGTCTGATAACTGTTGGATATGAATACACGTTGTCGCACGGAATTGCGAATGATTCTGTGAAAAGATTTCGCATATGTTGTCATACATTACTACTGTGTGCTGCCATAGTACTTGTCATGCATTGAAACAAGTTCTGTTTGGTCAATTTTTTTGGTTGCATTAATCTAGGTGAATAATAGTGAAGTTGCTTTTGAAACCTCTGTGGCACTGTCATTTATATCCATCCTGTTCGCTCACCTTCCTAAGGAACCTACTGGGGCAATTGCCGTCAATAACAGGCTAATTATGTTCACATTAAGACATACGCCACTCCTATAGTTTAATGACACGCTAGCGCTTCAGCTGAGGCGAGTCGCAAGCGGGCCTCAGCCTCAAAAGAAAAAAAATAATTGCTGGCGTAGCCGTCGCAATGCCGGACGCTAAAGAAATTCAAACATTTGCGTCAAGCAGCGCAAGATCTTGACGTCACTGCCATTTCTGGTTGTGACGTAACGTTTCGTTGTTTTACTTTTGGCTTGCCGTTAGTACTTCCCCCGATATGTAGACGGCGACGGTTGCAATGAGCCTCCATTTGCTCGACATGTGGGCTTCTATGGAAGCTGCGCCACAGTTTACGCATACCTTGTAGGCAGGCCCCGTCGCCGGGCTCTTTCTGTAAAATGCGCCTGAGGATAGTTGTTGGGTTCTTCTGCCAGCGTCTGACGTTACTGGTTCGTCGCCGTTTCATGGTAAGGCCACAAGAAGTTCTTTTGCATGTGGTTAAAGACTTATTCACTTCGTATTTCGTTATGTCACTGTTAACCGCATTAACGAGTGATGGCGGCCTTGAAGCCATAAACAGCCGCTGCCCATTTGCTACGCTGACATGCGCTGACTTTCATTTCGCATTCTTTTTTGTTGTTGTTGTGGTTATCATGCGCAGCAGTGAGTGGTGATGCAAGTGATAACAGCGATGCGGCAGCGTTCGAGCTGTGAAGCAGGTTCGATACAATGACGAAGTTAGAAAATAAAATGGTTCGTGAAGAAATGCGGCCAATGATCACACGCCATTCGGTAAAGAGCGCTCTATGTTACGTGCAGCGGCTTCTGAAAAAGTATGGTGCTCCACATTTGCAAAAGCAATGCAGCTATTTCTAAAGCGGTACACGCGCAATATTTCAGCATGGCAATAATTCGCGCTTTCTCAACCTCTCTAACAGGCTGTGTAATAATATTTGGGGTTTTGCGTGCCAAAACCACTTTTTGATTATGAGGCACGCCGTAGTGGAGGACTCCGGAAATTTTGACCACCTGGGGTTCTTTAACGTGCACCTAAATCTAAGCACACGGGTGTTTTCGCATTTCGCCCCCATCGAAATGCAGCCGCCGTGGCCGGGATTCGATCCCGCGACCTCGTGCTCAGCAGCCCAACACCATAGCCACTGAGCCACCACGGCGGGTAAACAGGCTGTGTGCGCTCGAGCGTTGTTAGCTGTTTTGCATTGGGCTGAAGATACGTGTTTTCGTGTTTTAATTGTGTATGGAGTCCTTACCGTAGAAAGCTTATTCCTTAGCATTTATAACAGCGCTTTCCTGACCTTAAATCAGAAACATATGCATTACACGAAGGAACGCAGCATCTGCATTTTATAGCTTTGAAGGCTCCAGTATTGCTTGTACGAAGGAACGTAGCATCTACATTCAATAGCTTTGCAGCCTGCAGCATTGTTAACCCTCTGCCCGTCATTATACGTAATGCAGGAATCTCCACTATTTCCTCAAAATACCCTCTACAGCCAAAGTACATCATGCATATTCAAGGGCAAATGTCCAAGTATCAGTAGAAAATTGCAAGGCTTCGAAGACATCAGGTGAAGACCGCCAACACAAAGTGGTTAATCGTAGCAGTTTAATGACGAACGCACTAGCTCACACATTCGAGAAGAGGATGTTGGTGCATGCCCAATTATTTTTGTAGCGATTTTATTTTGGCACGCAACCATTCACATAATTTTGATACCTTAATTCACCCTCCTTCGCAGAAGCACAAGCAAAAGCATCACATTCTTTCCTTCTAAAACAATCCCATTTTGAGCAAATTAATTGCTGACGTGTCTGTTAAGTTTTTTTTTCAATATCTGGATAGTTGCAACACGTCTTGTGTATGCTTTGCTTGTGTAAGGTTATTGCCATCACGCGATTAATTTCCGACTGTTCTCCATTATACCGGTGTCACACGAGCACTTTCGATCGCGATCAAGCCCGATGCGGATCGAAATTCTCGACTGCGATTGGCTCCCTCGCGCAGCTTGCGCAAAAGAACCAATCGCGACCGAGAAATTCAAACCGGATCTGACTTGATCGCGATTAAATGTGCGCCGTGTGGCAGTCGTACTCCTTGCATTTCGCAGCTTCTTCACGTTTTCATGCATCTGCCTCTTACTATCTTGCTGCAATAAATTGTTCGTGTTCTTGGGTGTGCAGCAAGTTGATTTATATTTAACGGACATGGCCACACTTATTTACAATACTCCTTTTAGCCTGAGTATCTAGAAGTACAATCTCACAAGCGATAAAGGTCTACTTCCTGAACAGTTGGCATGACTGTTGTGCTAAGTTACAGCTTGAAACAGCTAATATAACTTTAAATAAAACTAACATAAAATGAAACACATTTGCGGGCTCGTCGTCGCAACATATAAACGGCGGCACAAGCTCCTGGAAGAAATCACTAGATGTAAGCAACGGTATGGGTAAAAAAAATATTAAAAGAAACGAAACTAAAATCATGGCCTCCGACATTCGGCGGCGTCCTGCGACAATCTTGGAGGCTGGTGCGTTTCGCCGATTCCGCTAGGCGGCCTGAGAGACAAAGTCGACCTCAGCCAAAATTAGCCGAGAGAAAGGCTTCGAGGTGTGGTAGTTTTGAACGAGACGCTATCCACTTCAATTACAGGCTTGAAGAAGGAAAAGTGGGCAGAGATTACCGGCAGAAGAAAGGAAAAGTGGGCAGAGATTGAGGAGCAGCTAAAAAGAGGACAAATAGGGGTGTATGCAGTTACAGAAACGCACCTTAGAGACTTGCAAGAGCCGCCAGTCATTGAGAATTGTGTTTGGGAAGGGTCCAACAGAACTAAGTCGGAAAGAAAGGGAGGGGGAGTCGGAATGCTCATCCATCAGGGTGCCAAATGGAAAAGAGTAAATTCCTAATGTCAAGAGCATCTTTGGTTATTAGGCACAATGACTAGGAAAAATGCTTGGCTGGGCGTTAACTATCTGTGGACCGCAAATAATTGCGCAGAGAAGACTAAAGAGTTAGTGGAATGCATAAGTGCTGATATCAAGGGTTTCGGGAAGGATGCCGAAATTATCCTGTTAGATGACATGAATGCCCACATACAGGATTTAGATGGCTATACCGACAACAATGGGAAGTCAATCCTAGACCTCTGTGAGTAACATAACCTCGTTATCGTAAATACAGGGTCTAAGTGTCAATGGCAGATCACGTGGGAAGTGGGAAACCGGCAATCGACCATTCATTGACGTGCTACGCCAAGACTGCCTCACTCCTGGCAGCCACGCCAAGTTACCTTTTTCATCTTGCGGAACTTCGTTCTTCGAGATGACGCGCCACGCGAACTGCTCAGCGACAGGGGACGTGCCTTCCTGGGTGAAGTAATCCAAGCCCTTCTTGTTGCATGGATCATCGTTCACCGCAAGGGTACAGCCTACCACCCGCAAACGAACGGCTTGACCGAGAGGTTCAGCCACATACTCGGTGACATGTTGACTATGTACGTCGCCTCGGACCACAGTAACTGGGGACACTGTTTCGCCGATCGTCAAGTATCCCTATGATACGGCCACGCAAGCTACCACTGGCTTTTCGCCCTTTTTTTTGCTGGACGAGAGCCCTCGTGTACTATGGACACACTGCTCCCATACCGACCCGAGGCTTTCGAATGCACGCCTGTGTCTGAAGCCACCAAATACGTCGAAGACTGTAGGTAGCTCGCACGAACCCTTACGACCGCTGCTCAAGGTCGTCAAAAGGTGTGGCGTGAGAGTGGCGCGCTTACTCCACTTTTCCCGACTGGTTCCCTTGTTTGGTTGTGGGTCCCGCCTCACATCCCTGGCCTTTCACCCAAACTCCTTGCACGCTGTGATGGCCCCTACCACGTCATAGACCGTACCTCCACTGTCACCTACGTTGTAGAACCTGTGACGCCATCACCCGACCTCAGGCATCGCGGGCGTGACACGGTTCATGTAAATCGACTTAAGCATTACTATGACCCCTTCATCCTACCTACGCCGTCAGTCGCCAGGATGGGTCCTGTTCTCTCCCGGGGGCCATTGTAGTGAACAGGAAGACGAACAAAATGCTCTTGTGTCGGCTATGCGTACGATCAGCGTTTGTGTACTGCCGGTGCAACTAGACTGTGCCTAGTGTCTTACAATAAATCCTCCATATTACAATATATATATATATGTATATATAGTTATATATATATATATATATACATAAAGTTGAAGAAACGTAGGAGCACACTTACGATTTTTCTTGTTTTAACGCCGTGGCATGGCCTAAACGTTAAAACGTTAAAAATGCAATTTTGGTAAGTGTGCTTCTTCGTTTCTTCAACTACCTATGCACCGGACCTACAGAACTTTTCCGTCAATTATTTATATATATATATATATATATATATATATATATATATATATATATATATATATATATCGTTCGCTGAGCTGGTAACTCCGGATAACTAACACGAAACATTTACAGTCCCAAATCAGTGCTGCACTGTATGTATGCAGTCATCAACGGTGCCTGAGTTGCACGATATTGAATGATTTCAAGGAGGAGGTAAATATCGGCCAAGATGCGGTGGCACGAAAATTGATAGGCTTGAGGTCATGGGACACGAAGACAGCGTTGTGGATTACAGGATACAACACGAGTCCATGATACACCCGCTGATAAGTATAAAAAGAAGAGGTGGCGAGTCACGTAGGGTGCGTTTATCCGGGGGTGCATTATTCACAACAAGAGAATGTGTTTCGTGGGAAAGAAAGTACGGTCAATTGCTGTAAATGATTACGAGGGGTCACGAGGTCAGCAAATTTGCTGGTAAAGGTGGGTGCGGCTAATGGAGAACGCGAGTAATTGGAAATCACCGGGAGAAACCATGGTCCAGCATCGCATATAACATTGGCTGCTAAAGACAAGCAGCTATCCTCCCAATGAGTGATTGAGGCAATGAAGTGAGCTGAGGTGAAATGTGAATAGGTCACTTCGATGATCGTAGTTATAGCAGTGCATTCGGAGTGCATACATACCGCTTGATTCCCCTTTGCACAACCATTACAGGTGGTGGGCCGAGAATGGGCACATTCCCCTATTGCACACGTACTGCCGAAGGTGTCTGTTCAGGAACACACCCAGTGGTACATATCCAGTGACTTAAGCAGTCTACTAGGCGAGACTGTAGCAAGCAGCAAGTTGTCTATTCGGGACCGGGTTGGACACGTTACAGAAATAAAAAAAAGGCAATTAACCGATCGCAGTAAGAACTTTCTCCTCCAAAATTGTTTTTCTTTTTTTTTGCCGTCACAATGAAATCAATGGAGCATTTCCGGAATGTAATCGAGTACATTTACGTTACTCTCCTCTCAATCTTTATAAATATTGCTCAAACATGGTAAACTCAGCGAACTTGTTTGGTGCTTTCAGTGTGTCCTCTGTAGCCCTTCGCGAGTTGCCTTCTCGAACAACTACTTTTCAAATTTTGGTCGGCCAGCTTCCCTAGTTTCTACATGAGGACGCCTGTAGCGAAAATAAATACTCTCATGTGCGCGCTGAGATAAAGGCCAATTGTTTAATGTACGAATATCTTCCCCAAACGATTATTGTTACTCAATGTTCCAAAAGTTGCGTCCGCGTCCTCTGCGAAACTGAGTATTACATTGTTGCTGGTGACAGAAAAGGGGGCGATCCCCATAGGGCCAAAGAAGAGTTAAAAAAAGCTTCGCTGGGTAGTTTTGTGGCGTCAACGTCCTAAGTGGTCATCGCTATCAAGCATATAGAAAGACCGGTGCAAATCGTCGGCGGAAATCTGGTGCCGGTTCATAATAGGAAACAAATACTAATCGCGTGCGTCTGCCAGTCTGTACACGAATGCCCGAGAGGCTACTGCGTGCCACCGACCGTGAGCCTCCTAATGTATTTCCCGGAAAATTCTGTGTACTTAAACCTGCGTTGCATACGGAAGCTTGCCTCGTAGTAACTGCTTACATGTAATTGGTTACTGTAAAAAGTAATTGGAGTAAGCGCTTCGGAGTGAACACTTCTTGTGAATGCTGGAACTTAATAACGTGTAATGAGTTACGTACAAGGCTCATTCGGGCATATAAATAATCACAAAGGTAGTCTGCTTGCAAAGACAGCGGGCAGCACATGCCCAATGGCCCAAGCTACTAGGCAACTTTAGCCACTGTGTATGTCCCATTGTCTAATTAAACATAATTAAACCGTTCAAAGTGACCAAAGTAGCTATAAAACATCTTTAATATACACTGAAATGTCAAAGAACGTCGCGATAAGCTTAAACTACAGTCAAAGGGGTCTGGCCACCCATTGAGTCGCGCGCCGACTGGCCACAAGGACGCACAACGTTGCGAGACGGTCCAGCATCCCGTACGTGTCTGAAGCACAGCCGCCGAAAACGAGCTCCTGGATGACTGCGGTACAGGACAGATGGTCGACCAGCACGCAGCGAGAGTGATTCGTCGGGAACAGCTCGTCGACGTGGATCTGGCGCCGCGCGTAGCACGGCGCCTCAGCGCATCAACGCCCGAGCGTCGGGCACGTCGGTCCAGTGCTCGAGGAAGACGAGCGTGCGCATGACGTCGCATCTGTCGAGCACCTCACAACGGCATGCTCACGCCCACGCTGGAGAAGCGCACGCTCAGGATCTCCAGCGGGTCGAGTGTTGTCAATGTGGAGCGGAGCGCGTCCATCAGGTTCCTGGTCAGATAGTCCAACAGGTGGTAGCAGGGCCTGGCGTGCCTCAGGTGTTAGCAAGCTCCACCCCGTCCCGTAACTGGAATTGCTTTGGTGACATCCGTAACTCGAGCAGCTCCAGGAACTCCACGGAGCGGTCCTGAATCTGCGGCCAATGAACCAGAATGAACGACCGCCTGCGCCGCACGTTGAAGGCCAAAGGAACCACGCGTCCGCGCAGGCAAGCCAGGCCCAGCCGTCCTTCGCGTAGCTTGATGATGATGACCCACAGGAAGTTGTTCCATAGGGACAGCTCCGCAAGGTGGAGACACCCATCGGCTGCGCTGGCCGTGCATGACTTGTCGAGGTCCACCTGGTGATGGCCCGAGATGCTGCGCACGCAGCGAACCTTGGTGAAGAGCTGGTTGACCGACCGGCATACGCTGGGACAGCTGCCGACAAGGCACGCAGCGGACTCTCGTAGGCAGCTGCTCCGCGGTCCTCCGAGGTCCTGTTTGTCCGCGGTCCTCCGCAGACCTGTGGACAAACACCTGTTTTGCTTCTACTCCACTCTGCTGTTGACATAGCAAATCGCTTAGGCGTGGTTCCTACCTCTTTGAAGAGGTAGAAAACATCACATATCGCCATCGCCATCTCATATTTCATCTCATATTTACAGAAAGTTAGCGTGTCTGAAATTTGCTGAAAAATGCCTTGCCTTTCTGAAACTGACGGAGTTCGTGACATGAGGATCTGCAGCTTCTCTACTTAGATACCGTATTTTACGGTAGTGAAGCATTGTGATAGGAACTACCACAGGCGTTCGCGAATTGAGGAGCTAGAACCACGCCAATGCGAGTCAAATTGCGCAATGTGCCCCAGAATATGAAAGTGTTCTCTTTTCCTTCCCAGAGGCACTTTCAAGTGCAAGAGAACGCTGTGTAGCCTCCACTTCATTGCCATGCAATTGTGAAACCCAGCGCAGGGATATCACCAACCTTCATTTCGTTACGCACAACGAAAATGTCCTTTCCCAAAGCAAAACATTAACTGTATTGTTCTATGTGACTGAACATTGTCAACAGCGAATGAATACCGGCAAGTAAAGCTGCCGGCATATGACGTGAATAACCTAATGTTCGACATGAATATACCTGATGTATTGGGGAAGCAACACAATATAGGTGAAGCCTTTCAGTAAGCGAATAGATAGCGCTGCTATGTATGTGCATGTGCACCATCTGCATGTTAAGTGGAAAACACACACAAAGAAAAAATCACTAGGCGCGTTATTGTTCTCTCTTTACATCCTGCTGCGACATATGTTCTTCGCGTGAGTCGTGCCTGGATTCTTAGGTACTAATATAATAAATTTAAACGCGAACAAAACGCGTTTAATGCTTAAATTGCATGTTCAACAACGACCTAATTCATGCACAGCAAAGTGAATTTCTGTCGAGAGCATGTCTAAAGGCTGGCTATACGGAACAACATCACATAATATTTAGTTGTATATAGTTACATAGAAACGGTCCTCTGACGGTTTTCTCTTGTTCGCGCTTGCATTTGTTCAGAAATGTCTCCCGCGTCTAGGACATAACCAATTCGGCTTGCATTATTGTACGACTACAGTTGGGGAGAACAGAATCCGCGACCTCGTGTTGAGAACGAGAGCGCGATATAGCCACTAAGCCACCACGGCGTGTGTGAGGGCTTTTCGTTACCGCATTGAGCGACGAAGCAGAGAGCAAAGCGAGGGTCTTACGCTTTCGTTGGAGCCTCGCCATCGCGTCAGGTCCTTCGGCGTCATCCACGGCGTAGCTGGGCTGCCTCTTGGCGTGGACGCAGTGCTGGACGAAATCCCTGGAGCCGAGCCGGATCTTGGGTCGCGTGGTGGGCACGCCTTGCCCGTGGCACGCTGTCTCGGGATTCATTCGCGAGACACGAGGTTGACTGCGCGACAGAACCGAAAACGATGAAGAATCGAATCGCCGCGAAATCAAGGCGGACGATGGAAAACGCGCTATTTAAAAATATCATTTGCGAGAACGGTAAGTGGGCAAGTTACTGTCCGTGCATACTTAGCAACAGCTCAATGAACAGGGACGCAGACTGGCGCAAGATACGAAACACAAGAGCAGCCTCTCTTTTTCAAGTCTTCTTTTTGTACTGTTCTTAATTATGCATGATGCAAATCTCGCTTTTTTTACAGGAAAAGTGGGGGACGCTAAGCGAAAGAAGGCTGTGTGGTTAACAAGAATGGCCAATCGTTTACGATGGTGATCATATAAAGGTCAAACTTTCAAAGAAGCGCGAAGTGATACTCCTAACGGTAAGATAACACCTTCTGTATGAACAAACTCAGAATGTGGCCCTTTGAGGGCAGCCTTCGTACATGTGCGGTAGCGTAAACGAGAACCAAATGTTTACGCACGCACGCACCTTGTGGCCCACTTTTCGAAAGCACACTACAACGCGCGGATTTCACTTTTCGGTAACTCAGCAGATGCTGCCACTGCGTGTTCACTTAAATCCCCTAATGTACCACTGCCAAATATTTGTATTTTTTTCATCGAAATGTGAATGCAAAATATGTGTTGAATGATGTTTTATTGTTGTGATATTTCAGAGTGAAAAAAACAGTGCAAGAATTATGACATGTGCCCGAAAAGACACTTAAGAATTTGAAAGGCGGTTTTTTATGCAATTGAGGCCTATATTCACTCAACTGCATGACGAATTTCCCACGATTACGAATTTATCATCAGAAAGGACGCATCAAGAAACGGTGTCCGGATACACATCGCACATACCGTCGCCGATTCTATCCAGTGGTCTCCATGGTGTGCTGGTAACAGCGGGTGTTTTGGTCTCTGCCCTTGGCTACCGGCGCCTTTCACTTTGTTGTGAATTGAACACAGGTTTTCTGTGGATGTGAACTTGTGCGTAGAGCGTACAGCTTGACTGAAAGCAAGAGGAAACTTCGCTGTACGCCAATTGCTTGGCCTCCGGGATCATGGGGCGCTGTGCGGTGGCGACAGCGGAATGTCGCGATGTTGAGGGACATGTTCAATTGCAGCGTCCTCAGATATGTTTTGAAGTGTTATAATGTTGGACAGCGCTTAGTAAAATGCGAATGACTGCGCGTCGTTTTCTCATCTGCATCAGGATGCCGCTTCGGCAATCAGAGTATTGCTAGATTTCTATAAGCAATAACGGCGCAGAGAAAGGTAGCAAGCACATGAGTCAATTGCTTTCTCTCAGACGCTCTCTTTAGAACAGAAACTTGCTCCTCAGTTTTCTGGACGCTTTATTTCGCTATATAGCGGATTCCGATGCCCGGCTCCGAATGGCCAATAGATGACATCAATCAATAAAAAAGAGTGTTTGGATCAGTTCGCTTCTTCTTACTGTTATGCTTACACTTATTGACGGAGTATATAAACAGGCTAATACTAATTACGTATACTTCCGGAAGAAGCCTACTATCTTATGCCCACGCTTGGCCGCGGCCGTCCGCATAGGAATTAAACATAGGAAAAATATAGTGATCGCTGTCTCTAATGATACGTCGTACGTACGCGAATCCCAGAAGCTAAAGCTTCGTCGAACAGACTTCTTCCTCCAAAACAACATCACTGATCTTCCCGGGGAGCATAGGTTCCGTAATAGAGAGAGGGCCTGCTCTCCTGAAGCAGTATCTTCGCTCGTGCCAGTCTGAAAAATCGTGCCAGTCTGAAAAATCGGACGTACATGCGTTGCTTCTGTTTCGCCAGCTCCGCGGCTCCCGACTAACGATTTTTGCACATGCTTTTGCAGAAGCATGTTTGTTTTGCTCATAGGGGCCATTAAAAAATGCTTTTCATAGGTGACGGAGAAGAGCACACGAAACGCCTGGCACGAGCTAAGATACTGCTCAAGGAGAGCAGGCCCGGTCTCTGGTACGGCCCCTATTGGTCTCCCGGTAAAATCCGTTATGTTATTTTGCAGGTAAAGCGCCGTGAGGCACGAGAGAGACATAATCCGGTGTGACTGTTTCTGCACGAGGGCCTCAGGCGCGAGAAAGTCTGTCCGATATAACTTCAGACACAACGAACACCCAATGGAGTATGAGTGCCCACTGCTTCCCCTGGTTCACCGCGCGGGCAGCCAGCGTGAGAGCGTAAACAAACTCGCGCATGGCCATGGCCAACGCGAGCAAACGCGCTGACAGTCCTCCACGCCATCTCACTGCGCCACCAACATCCAACGAGACGCACGTGGAAAACTCGTGGACGACGCATGGCATCGACAGGAAGAGACACGACCTCACTCCGCAGTGCCGGCACGCCTAGGGACAAACGCAAACAAAAAGACCAGAGAAAATTCTACTTCGTAGTACCTAGACAAAGTCAGATATTCCAGGAGAAAAAGCCACCAGAGTGTCTGTTTTGCACCCACTTTTAGTCGTGCCTGCGCACAAACGTATAGGCCTATTCCTGTAGTGACCGTTTCGTCTCGCTCAGGACAACTCCGTTTGGCACGTTTGGAAGGTCGTTGGCGCGACAATTGGAAATAGTAGAGTCTACCTCAACATCCAAAATTAAATTAGAAATGCAAGCAACGGCGACGTTGGGTAGGCAGAGCGTTGTGGGCATGCCCGGCTCCTTCGAAGCCGTCCCAGTGCAAGGCATTGAAAAAGGAGCGGAAGCACCGCGAAGGGGTTGGATTTCTGACAATTCCGCTTTGCTGGACGCAATGAGGTAGTTATTTAGATAAAGTATTTCTGAAAGCGGCTAATTTAACTTGAAATGCATTTCTCTACTTCGATAAAAAGTGCCGAAAGGCCCCTCTAAAGGGATACTAAAGGCGAATATTAAGTCAACGTGTACTTTTAAAATATCATTCTAGAAACGTCGCAGTTCTTGTTTATTTGGTGCCAATTAAAGGCTCATTTCAAGAGAACGACGATTCCGTAGGGGTCTGCATACCTCTGGTTGGAAGGATCGGTGGATGCTATGAGCGCACCTTTTTAAATGGGGCGGTGGTTTGCGCCAGCACTTTCTCGTTCTTATTTTGGGAATCTCCTAGCTATCTCTTTTTTTATATTGTCACGTGCGAGTTTGTGCTGCTGTGGATACAAGGACGTTGTGAAGTGAAGAGCAGGTTGAAGCGTGTCGAAGATCGGTAGATGGTGCTGCCCTAGCTGGCCACTGAGCTACAACCTTGTAACTGTATACATTTTAAACACATATATTTTCTCCCCGTAACATTTTGGTGGAGGTGCGGTGTAAACTCGCCACAAGCCGGCCATGGGTCTTCGCAGCGAGCGTCACATCGGTTCTGCTTTTATGGCTACGTACTGACGCTGCCTCCGCCGCTCAGACACAAGCGAAAGCAGTGCTAACTAAGCTACGTAACCTCGGAATCTTCATCGGCACTGGCAAGGTCGACGTCTAAGACTCGATGACGTCGAATGAGCGCGTCGGTAAGCACAACAAGTGGGATGTCACACTTTTGCTGGCGAACGTGATCCTTTACTCGGGAGGAGCCGCGAAGCTATCATTCGAGACGCATGATGCCGACATTAGAAGCTGGGACTCCTGCAAGGAAAAGCTACGCGATATTTTCGGAAGACCTGTGGGACGTCAAGCAGGAGCTAGCGTCTCGTGGCGAGACATCAATCGAATGGTACGTCGCGTATATTCAAGCGGTTCCGGCTCTCTGTTATAAAGCGGACGCAGACATGCTGGAGGCCGATAAGGTTGGACACAACTTTAAGGGCATCGAGGACGATGTGTTCAACCTCCTGCTTTGCAGGAACTGCTCAACTGTTGAGTCCATCATTAAGGAATGCCGGAATCTTGGGCAAGCGAAGAGCAAACGCATCGTATAAGACTAGATTCTCAACCACGGTGCACCTCGACAGTTACTCACAGACCGTGGCCTCTCGACCACCTCCGCTCTTGTTCCTCTGAGCACAAGCTGTCTACCGCCTACCAGCCACAAACGAACGGTCTTACGGAACGTCACAACCGAAGGAACACGGAGATGCTGTCGATGCACGTCTCCAACGATCACCGCGACTGTGACGCCACGCGGGCCTACTTGACGTTCGCGTATAACTCGTCTCGAGATGACACCGCAGGATATTCACCCTTTTGTGTGCACGGTCGCGACCCCACATTGCCGTTTGACGCCATCCTCCCGTGCACGCGTTGCAATAGAGTACGCTCGTGAAGTCATCGATCGCGCTCACATGGCACGTCAAGTCGCCCGATCTCGTTTATTGGCCTCGCAGCGTACGTAAAAACAGTGTTACGACCGGTGCCATCGCGATGTTAAGTTCGCGCTAGGTGCTAGGGTGCTCCTTTGGTCACCATGTTGTCGGGTTGGCCTCTCCCAGAAGCTTCTCTCTCGCTACACAGGGCCCTATGAAGTCCTACGTCAAGTTAACGACGTAAATTACGAGATTTCGCCTTGATTTCGCCGCTACAGTTTAATACATCCTCAAGTCCGACGCCTGTTGAAATCGTGCACATTTTGCGGCTAAAGCCACACTTCGCTCGCAATTCTTCGCCTACTATGCGCCGTGACGGCGCTTCACCACCTGGACGTCCTGTTACGGAAGGATGAAAAAAGAGAGGAAGAAGAAGATCGCGAGACGCTGACTGCGGCGTGTTGTTGGTGGTCAGTCGTTTAAACTACTCTGACTCATCTTGTATGTACAGTGTAAATGCACTCTTGCTATACTCCCAACATCCCGTAACAAGATATATATATATATATATATATATATATATATATATATATATATATATATATACATATTTATTTATTTTATTTTAACATACTGTTAGTACCACTGGGACTGTTACAGGAGTGGATTTATCAGCAAGATACAGGAATACAGTACAGTACAGTACAGTAATACGCCAGGTACACATCAAGCGGGCAACAATACAAACAGTATACAGTAATATGCCAGTTACGCACCGAGTGGGCGACAACACAAAATCAATACAGTCTGAACGTGATCATCAGGTCTGGATTGTTGTCAAGACTGACAAGGCAGCGAGCTCAGCGAACTTTTTCAAGGAATCCTGCGCAGTTATAGATTTATCTAGGCCGTTCCATTCTCTTATGGCTCGAGGGAAAAAGGAAAAGTAATATGTGTTGTTAGCACAAGAGTATTCATTAATCGTAAAGTCATGCTTGTGACGTGTTTCTCTAGAACGATTAAAATCCATGTTAAATGCGTTATGAAATAATTGATAAAGAAACTTGAGTCTATGGAGCGTGACGCGGCTTGATAAGGTGTCTAGGCTTGCGTTGGAAAGCAGCTCTGTGGGAGAATCATTGCGCCGGTATCTATGGTAGATAAAACGAACAGCTTTTCGTTGAACTGATTCGAGCATGTGTACATCTTTTTGCATATATGAAAACCAGACAACGTTTGCATATTCCAAGATTGGACGGATAAGGACTTTATATGCGAGTAACTTGGTATCTGAAGTCGCAAAGCGCAAGGTGCGCTTAAGGAAGTATAAACTGTTCATTGATTTTTTGGTAATGTTTTGTACTTGGGTTTTAGAGCTGAGATTATCAGAAATAATCACACTAAGGTATTTCTTTTCAGTTACTGTTCGGAGAACGCCGTTGCCAGTACCTTAAGGGAAATTAAGTTTTGTTTTCTTATTTGTGACAGACATCACTACAGTTTTTTCCATGTTGATTGCCATTTGCCATGCATTGCACCACTTTATGACGTTGCCCAAAGCTGTGTTTAACCTTATTTGGTCTTCATGAGTGTTTATTTTTTGGTACAGCACGCAGTCATCCTCAAAGAGACGCACCTTCACATCAACGTGGTATGTTATGTCGTGTATGTATAAAATGAACAAAAATGGTGCTAGCACAGAGCCCTGCGGCACGCCAGAAATGACCGGAACGATATCAGAAGCATGGTCATTGTATTGCACATATTGTCGGCGTTCCGATAAGTAGCTGGCTATCCACCTCGTAACGGGACCATCGCCAAGTATTTTGTTTAGTTTTAAATTCAGTTTGGCATGTGCCACGCGATCAAAAGCCTTTGAGTAATCAAGGAAAATTATATCAGTTTGACTTTGATGATTGATTCCCTCTGCGAGGTCATGAAAGATTTCTGCCAGTTGGGTAACAGTGGATAACCCTGCTCTGAAGTCATGCTGGTTTTGGTGAATGATGTTTTTAGTCTCAGTATGTTCTTTAAGAAATTTTAACAAGATATGCTCAAGAATTTTACAAAAGGTACATGTGAGGGATATAGGCCGGTAATTGGACGGGGACGTTACGTCGCCTGATTTGTGAATGGGCACAATTTTTGCTACCTTCCATTCAGCGGGCAGACAGCTGTCCTGAAGTGACTTAGAAAATATGAGGTAGAGATATTCACTGATTGGTTCGGCATAGCGCCTAAAAAAGCAGTTTGGAATTCCGTCAGGACCACAACTCTTTCTTTCATCAAGGTTCAACAACAGAGAAAGAATCCCAGGTACACTTATGGCCGGAGCGCCAGAAAGTTGTGTAGACTCATTACTATAGCACGCTAATGTTCCTAAAACACCGTTATCGGCGGTGAATATCGACTGGAAGTAATTGTTAAATGAGTCAGCTTGCTGCTTTCCACGTGTAGGCGAACTAGCAGTAACATTCTTTCTGTTTAAGTACCTCCAGAACTTGGCCGGCGAATTTTTAATGAAGTTGTTAAGTGTATTGCCACAAAATTGTTTCCTAGCTTCGAGTACTTTATTCTTTAATTGTTTTGTTAGCGAAATTATGTTTACCTTTAGTTCTGAGTTTGGTCGTTGCCCGTTTCGTTACCTTAACCTGTTAATTTTCCGTTTCATGTGGATTATTTCTCGAATAATCCACGGATTGTGCTTGCATGTTACCTTCTTTTTCAAAGGGATAAAATTTGTGATGCAATGCATCACGTGCTCTTTAAATTGTACCCACAAGGCGTCAACAGTTATGATACTCTGAACATACAAATCATAAAAATCATTAAATTCATGAATAAGATACGTCATAACAGCCGCGTCGTTCGCTCTGTTAAATGCGCGCACATATTTCGTCGGACCGCGCTGGCGACCCAAGTTTGGCAAGAACAGCGTACACAGTACCGTTTCATGGTCAGAAATTCCTTTTGACACTTCAACTTTACAATCATCTATTCTAAAGTAGTTACTAACAAACACCAAGTCTAGTATAGAATTGGATGATCCTTGCTCACGAGTAGGCTCTCTAACACTTTGTACAAGTTCTAAAGTGAATAGGATACGATACATGGCATTACTTGTTGCATCAGTTGAGCTTAAAGTATTCCAGTTAACTAGCGGACAATTAAAGTCGCCCGCTAATATGATCACAGAGCCATAGACATATTTATACATG
Organism: Dermacentor variabilis; assembly: GCF_050947875.1. Classification (NCBI taxonomy): domain Eukaryota; kingdom Metazoa; phylum Arthropoda; class Arachnida; order Ixodida; family Ixodidae; genus Dermacentor; species Dermacentor variabilis. The sequence continues at coordinate 2,623,952 of NW_027460368.1, forward strand.
TAATCAAACAGAGGATCCAAATACACAGTTTCAGCATTTGGTGGCCTGTAGACCGCGCCCACATTAACAGATTTACATTTAAAGTGAACTTTGCACCAAACGGCTTCTACACCAGGAATGTCAGGCATTTGCGTAAAGGGTAGATCACGTTTTAAGACCAAGGCCACTCCCCCACCCCTAGATTCCCGGTCTTTGCGAATGATGACATAGCCCGGGGGAACGATTTCATGATCTTGAACGCCAGAGTGCAGCCAAGTCTCAGTGATCACAACAATATCTGGATTAAAGGCGAGATGGGTAGCTTCCAAGTGGTCAATCTTATTTAGAAGGCTGCGCGCGTTTATATTAAATAGGGTTATCGGTAGCTGCGTGTTCTTTTTGATGGATTGCTCGCATTTCCGTTTTTTTCTAGTTTCTTCTCACTTTTTTTTATTTCCACCAAGTCGTTTATTTCCTCATCCCATTTGAAAAGCTGGCCATTGATGCTTACTTTGTCGTGCATTAAGAAGACCTTCTCCTTTCTGTCACGGTTTGTTTTAGTTGTGTCCCATAGTTTCTTTCTGATTTCCCTGAGAGGACGTGAAAAGTCTTCGCTGATAGAATATCCTGAATTTTTTAGTTTTGAGCAGCATTTGAAGATCTTCACTTTATCACGATAGTCCAAAAGTTTCAACATGACTGGCCTGTTTGTTGTTCTGTCACTTCGCATTCGCCCCAGACGATGAATCCTTTCAATGCCTTCGACTTCAATATGTAGTATATCCTGAAAGATGTTTCCAGTTACAGACCCACGGAGACTTTCAGTGGATTCACCCTCTTCTTCATCCAACCCATAGATGATGAGGTTCGACCTACGACTTCTATTTTCCAGTTCGTCAACCTTTCTTGCCAGAAAGGACACATTCTCTTCAAGTGCAGCTATTTTTTCATTGCTCTCAGCAACTCGTTTCTCAAGCATTCCGATCTTTTCCAGTTTTTTGTCGATTGCGTTAAGCTTTTGGTTAGCCGCTGCTTTACCTTTCTTTATTTCTTGGATATCTTTCGCAATAGACTTCAGCTGTTCTGCAATGGTCACATCATCTGGGCCCGGATTTGTTTCAACGTCCCCGCTAAGTAGTAGAAGAGTTTGAAAAAGAGCATGCATCGAGTACACAAGATCGATCAAGGGCCGTGGGCACGGCAGCAGGAGCAGACAGACGTTGTTACTACAGTAAACTTTTCCATAGCGTTTTCTTACCTGCAGAAGGCATAGAAACGGGTTGGTCTGCATAGTAGCACCGCTGCCGCGCCCACTGGTTGACGGCCTGTTGCAGGTTGTATTTATAGCATGGCAGTATGACGTCGACGATGATCCGCTTTCCGTTTCCGATGTTGATAGCGTGGCTCCTGGTGGCACCGTAATGCTGATGTCAAGCAGGGCTTTATATAAATATATATATATATATATATATATATATATATAAGATCGCAGTGCGGGTAACTCCGGACAACTCGCACGAATTATTTATAGTCGCAATTCAGTGCTGCACCGTCTGTATGCGGTCATCAAATGTGCCTGAGCTGCAGGATATCGAATGATTTCGAGAAGGCGGTAGATATCACGAAAGAATTGGTGGCACGAAAACTGAAAGGCTTGAGGTCATTCGACACTAAGACATCGTTGTGGACTAGAGGATAAAACACGAGTCCATGATACATCCGCTGATGAGTATAAAAAGAAGATCTGGCGAGTCAGGTAAGGTGTGGTTATCCGGGGCTGCATTAGTCACAGCAAAAGAGCATGTTTCGTGGGAAAGAAAATACCGTAAATGGCTGTAAATGACTAGGAGGGGTGACGAGATGAGCAAATTTGCGGGTAAAGGTGGGTGCGGCTAATGCAGAAGGAGAGTAATTGGAAATCAATGGATGAAGCCATCGAACACATAAGATAGGCTGCTAAAGATAAGTAGCTGTCCTCCCAATGAGTCATTGAGGCAATGCAGTGACCTGAGGTGAACAGTGAATAGGTCACTTCGATGTTCGTAGTTTTAGGAGTGTATACGGAAATGCGTTAAAAGATACCTGAAAAGCTTTTTTAATGCACTGTTCAAAATAATATTGATATAGGCGCGAGACAACGCTGTCGTGAACAGGTAAGCCAAGTATTACCCCCATGCATTCTGGAGAAACCTACCATAAGGCACTCAAGTTGAATAATTCTTTCGGGCGGATTTTTCATATCTCCGTCATCCTTCAGTGTACCATGCGGTGCTGTCTTACAGTCAGGTTACGCCATATTCTATAATTTGCCTTTTGCTTACGTCACATTTGCTTACAGGGTGAATACACCTTGATTGATTGGCTCAAAACGCAAGCGTGGATGAAAAGGACAATATGTCAGAATTCCAGATTGTGGAATCAACACCCCAGGTAGCGCGATGCGAACACTGCACTAACTACTCGCCGAATTTCTTTTTATGCGTATTGGAAAAATAAATATTTTGAGAATAATAAAGGAAGGAAATCGGATGTAAATAAATATTTCGAGAATAATAAAGGAAGCAAATCGTAATAAAGGAAGCAAATCGTATTTTTTTATTTTCGCAATAGCCTTGGGCAATAATTCAATAAAGCCGGTATAGCCTCCATTGTTCCAAGTTACGTGCAGGTACTAATACGGCCTTGTGTCTACCGTCTGCGATCGCATTTATTTGGTTATCCGCCCTGCCGCCCACTTTGTGACAATGGTTATCCATGGAGGGATCATGGTCCTCGCGGAGGTGTCAGTTGCGGATGGGGCGATATCATTTTAATATATTTGAGGCTAAATACCGCTTGATTAACTTTGCCACATCCATTAAAAGGGATTGGCCAAGAATGGGCACGTTCCGATATTGCACACGTACTGCCGAAGGTGTCTGTTCGGGAACACACCCCGTGGCACATACCCAGTGAACCAAGTGTTGAACTAGGCAAGACAGCAGCCAGCCAGAAGAGTTCTATTCGGGCGCGGCTTGGACACTTTACAGAAAAATCATGATAAGTGATAGCAATCACAAATTTCTCCATCCAAAATGAAATTTTTACAGTGATGAATTAGTGCTCCATGAAAGTAATCGAGTAATTACTGAAACCTAATCGATCACATTTACGTTACTCTCCTGTCACTCTTTATATAGATTGCTCAAACATAGTAAATTCAGCGAGCTGGTATTGTGCTTTCAGTGTGTCCTCTGTAGCCCTCACGAGCTGCCTTCTCTAACAACTGCTTTTCGAAATTTTTGTCGGCAACCTTCCCTAGCTTTTACTTGAGAACGCCGGCAGCGACCATAAATGATCATTATGCAAAAAAGAGGTGAGGGCTGCAGATTTATTTATTTATTTATTTATTTATTTATTTATTTATTTATTTATTTATTTACATTACCCCTAAGGGCCCTCACACGAGGGTATCACGAGATCTGACACAAGAGTAGAGAAGTGGACAACAGGAACGCCGACTATCAACTGAAGGGAGCACTGAAGCGAAAAAAGCAAGAAGACACAAAACTCATCTGCGCAAGCTCAGGAATGGTATCGCCACGTGTCAATCGGGTACATGCGCCGGTCTACGTGAGAGATAACTGTTAAGGCCGTTCATCTCTTCCTTATGTAATGTAATCTGAGGCTGACTCACGCACGCACTTCCACCATTACAGATATGCCATGCCTCTACCATAAGACGCGCATCTTCATTCTTATGCCTGTACAATATCGCGCATTCATCTAACTCTGGCTCTCAGTTACAGTCTTGGCAATGTAGGGAAAGATTAGAAGGCGATCCTCCGGTTAACGACATTTTATGTTCCATTAGCCTTTGATTGATACACCGTCCCGTTTGCCCTACGTAGAACTGGCCACAGCTAAGGGGAATATTATAAACCACACCCATACGACAGTCAGTAAAACTGTTGTTCTTATTGTGCTACACTAGACAAATATCTGTTCTTTTTTTTGCCTTTTACCAGCTCCTTTTTCCTCTGTACGGCAGCGCATATCTTACCTAGCTTATTGGGAGCAGTGAAAGCATAATTAACATCAAATCTACTTGCAACCTTTTTAAGCCTGTGCGACACTGACTGAATGTACGGAATAGACATGCACTACTCTTTCTTTGCTATTACTGCTTTCTGTAATCACGTCCGTCCCCCTCGAAACCGACTTCTTTAGGCGCTCAGCCACAGTGGCCACTGCTACACTAGGATAACCTGCTTCTAAACGGCGCCGGACCTTCAAATTAAAGATGGCGCGCATATTGTGCATACAGGATCTGGTAAAAGAAGACTTAAGGCAAGACATGGCAATTCCCTTTTTTACTACTTTGGAATGCTTTGATTGAAAAAACGTTTAGCAACGGCTTCGAAGCACCCCTCACCTCTTTTTTGCATAATGAACACTTACCAACTAGCTCAGCTTTGTGCCGTTCTAATAAATGATCTCTTACGTGCGCGCTGAGACAAAGATCAATGTTGTAACATACGAAGATCTTCCGCACATGATTGTTGTTACTCCATGCTCCAAAACTGGCGTCAGAGTCCTCTATGAAGCAGAGCACTACATTGTTGCCGGTGATAGAAAAGGGGTGATCGCCATGGGGGCCAAAGAAGAGTCGAAGAAGCTTCCCTAGGCAATTTCCTGGCATCATCGTCCTAAGTGGTCATCGCTATCGAACATATATAAAGACCGGTGCAAATCGTCGGCGAGCAACTTGTGCTGCTTCATGATAGGAAACAAATACTGATCGCGTGGGTCTGCCAGTCGAGAACACGAATGCCCGGGAGGCTACTGCGTGCCCCCGACTATGGGCCTTCTAATGGAGTTCCCACAAAATTCTACCCGCTTAAACATGCGTCGCCAATAGAAATTTGCCTCGTGATAACTGGTTGAATTGGTTACTGTAAAAAGTAATCGAAGAAGAGTGAGTGTTGCCGAGTAAAAAATTCAACTGAATGCAGGTAATCAATAACCTGTAATGTGTTAGGTACAAGTCTCATTCGGGTCTATACCCAGTGGCACAGGTAGTCTGCTTGCCAAGTCTTCAGCCAGCATATAACTAATGGCCGAAGATAGTAGACAACTTGAGTCACTGTGCATGTCCCAGTGTTAATTGTGTGGCAGAACTCAACCATCCAAAGGGGCCAAAGTTACGAATGAGAGCGCTTTAATATATATATACACTTAAATTCACAAGAACCTCGCGCTGAGCTGAAAAAACGGCCAAATGCGCCTCGCCACCGAGCTATTGGCTCAACACGACTGAGAATACTCCGAAGTCTTCCTCGGTCACTTCAAATTTGCATTTCGCAGCTGTGTCGAGCGTCACGCACCGATCGGCGACGAGGACGAGCAACGCTGCGAGACGGTACAGCGTCCCGTACGTGCCTGTCGCACAGCCGCTGAACACGAGCTCCTCGATGACTGCTATCTGTGGACAGTCGGGAACAGCTCGGCGACGCGGATCTGGCGTTGCCGCGTAGCACCGCGCTTTATTGCCTGAGCCACGGGCACGTCGATCCAGATCTATGAGTAGACGAGTGTGCGCATGGCGTCACACCTGTCCAACAGGTAGCACAGCATGGACACGCTCGCGCTCGAGAAGTGCACGCTCACGATCTCCAGCTTGTCGAGCGTGGTCGCTGTGGAGCGGAGCGCGTCCATCAGGTCCCTGCTCGCGTTGTCCAACAGGTGGTAGTGGAGCCTGGCGTGGATAAGGTTGTCGGTGAACTGGAACTGCTTTGGCGACATCCGCGATTCGCGCAGCTCCAAGAACTGGATGGAGAGGTGCTCCATCAGCGGACAATGAAGCAGAATGAACGGGCACCTGCGCTGCTTGTTGGAATCCAGAGCAACCACGCGTCTCCACAGGGAAGCCAGGGCCAGCCGTGTTTCGCGTAGCTCGATGACAAGCCACAGGAAGTTGTTCCATGGGGACAGCTCCGCAAGGTGGAAGCACCCGTCGGTTCCGCTGGCCGTGCATGACTTGTCGAGGTCCTCCTGGTGATGGCCCAAGATGCTCCGCACTCAGCGAAGGTTGGAGAAGAGCTGCTTGACCGACCGGCACAAGCTGGGACAGCTGCTGACCAGGCACGCAGCAGACTCTCGTAGGCGGCCGCTCCGTGGTCCTTTCTTGCAGACCTGCGGTCAAACACCTGTCGTGCTCGTACTCCATTCTATGTTCACGTAGAACATTGCTAAGGCTTGGTTTGTGCCTATTTTAAGATTAAGCATCGCCAAGTAACAATACAAAATTAGCCTAACATTAATCTCATATATACAGAAAGCGTGTGTACTGTTTGTTGAAAAATGACTTGCCACTACTGAAACTGATGGCAGCCGACGGGCTACTCGTGAGGTGACGATATGCCGCGTGTCTACTTAGATACTGTATATTATGGTAGCGAGGCATTGCGATGAAACCACCACTGGCGTTACCCAAATGAAATGCGGGAAGCACGCGGATGCGACTGAAATCGTGCAGTGTGTCCTAGAATGTCAAAGCTTTGTCTACTCCGTCTCTTAGGCAGTTTGAAGTGTAAGAGAACGCCTCGAAGCCTCCACTTCGCTGGTGTATGTGAAGTTAAAAAGAAAAAAAAATCACCGCAAGCGTTTTATTTCTGCCTTCTTCCATGTCCTGCTGGAACATGATACGTTCTTCGCGTTAGCCATGACTACGTTCTTAGGTACTAACAGCGTAAATTCAAACGCGAACAAATCGAAAGGTACTAGGCTGTGCAGTTGCGTTCGTAGCTTTACATGCCTGTTTAACAGAACCCTAATTCCTGGACCGCAGTGCGGCCTTGGGTCGACAGCATGCTTAAAGACTGGCTACAGCAGAAATGGCTTGCCGATTATTTTCTCTTGCTCGCACTTGCATTTATTGCGAAATGTCTCCCGCGTCTAGGACAGTAGTAATGCAGCTAGCATTATAGTACGGGTGTACCTCGAGGGAGAATTGAATCCCCGACCTCGTGCTAAGAAGGAGAGCGCGATACAGCCACTAAGCCTCCACGGCCTGTGAAAAGGCTTTTGGTAAACCGCACTGAGTGACGAAGCAGAGAGCGAAATAAAGGTCTTACGCTTTCGTTGGAGGTTTGCTGTCGCGTCAAGTCCTTCGGCTTCGTCCACCGCGTAGCTGAGCCGCATCTAGGTGTAGATGCAGTGCTGGACGAAATCCCTGGAACGGAGCTGGAACTTGGGTCGCGTGGTTCGCACGAGCATCTGCGCGATTCTGTGGGCACGCCTTGCCCGTGGCACGCTCTCTCGGGATTCCTTCGCGAGACGCGAGGTTGTCTGCGCGACGGAACCGAAAACGATGAAGAACCGAACTGCCCCGAAGTGAAAGGCGCGCGCTCGAAAACGGGCGATATTAAAATTTCATTTGCGAGCACAATAAGTGGGCAAGTTGTTATCGGTGCATTTATTTCATCATTTATCATTAGTACAGAAGGAAGTGGCGGAGTGACAACAACAGTCATGGGGACCACCTAATAGTAGTTTAAGAATATAGTATATATTACATTGTGGCAACATAGCAGTGGCAGACATCATATTACACAAGGTTAATGAAGCAACGTGGTCCCAACGTGGGAGTAGCCCGCTCTATGGGACCTTGCACCCCGTAGCTCGCAGGACCTTTCTAAAAAGTTACTCCATCCATCCATCCATCCATGAAGCACATGGTCAAATACAAGAAGGTGCTTACAATAACTGAAGTTCAAGTCAAACACAAGCAAATGAAATAGATACTGCGCAACTGTAAAAGAAAACGTAGTAATTGACGCATTAAGAGCATAGGAATGGCCTATGAAAGATCACGAGGTTGATGTATCAGATAAGTGGAAAGAGAAATATGCTTTCAATATCCTAAGCGCAATGAATAAGGACGGAGAAACGCCCGAAATGCGGGACACAAGAGCTGGGCGTCTTTTTCGATGCCTGCTTTTTTTTCTATTCCCAGGACTCAACACGGGACGCCAATGGAAGGAAGACTGTGTGGGTAACGAGACTGGCCCGCTAGTTTACAATAGGGATCATATGAAGGTCTAACTTCCAAACAAGCGCGAATTGATCGTTCTACATTGTATTTGTAGAAATACGTGATTAGGCCATTTTAGGGCAATCACGGTACATGTGCGGAAGCGTAAATGATTACCGAATGATGATGCAGGTAAAGTGTGGTTCACTTTTAAACACCACAATCTAACTCATGATTTTCACTTTGCGGGCACTCAGTAGATGCTGTCTTCGTGGATGCATTTCAATCCACGATGTCACCAGTGCAAAATATTTTTTTTTCGCCGTATGGTGAATGCAGAATAAGTGTTGGATTTTGTTGCAATTTTCTTTGTAGTTGAGAGTTGAGTGGAGTTCAGAGTGGAGGAAGTTCAGAGGGGAAAAAAGAGCGCAAAAATCACGACACGTACACAAAAAGAAACTGTTGAAAGAAAAAGTTGTTTTTTTTCCACCATGACTTCGAGCCTATATTCGCGCAAGTGCATAGACGATTTCCCACAATTGCGAATTTCCCATCAGAAAACGCGCATCAATAGATGGTGTCCAGATACACATCACACATTCCTTCGCCGATTCTATCCTGTGGCCGCCATCGTGTGTAACAGCGGGTGTCGAGGTCTCTGCCCTCGGCGACGGGTGCCTTTTACAATGTACTAAACTGAACGCGGGTTTCGTATGCATTTTAGCTTGTCGTATACAGCGTACAGCTTCAATGAAAACAAGAGGTAACTTCGCAGTATGACAAGTGCCTGGCCTATGCGAAGATAGCGTGCTGTGCTGTAGCGACATCGGGAAGACGCGATGTTAAGGGAGATGCTCAACTGCTGCGTCCTCAGGTATGTTTAGCAGTGTTATAAAGTTGGACAGCGCTTAATAAAATGGCAGTGCTTGGCGTCGTTTTGTCAGCTGCGTCAGGATGCCGCTACGGTGATCACGAAATTGCTAGAATTCTGTAAGCAATAACAGCGCAGAGAAAAGTAGCAGACACATGAGAACTTAAAGGTGAAATTGTAAGATGCATAAAGTAGAACACACAAGGTACCATGAACAATGGAAGATCATGACAACTGTGCTGCATGTATTATTGCATTAGCCGCGCGCATGCCTTCAGAACATTGTATGCGGAAGACTGGGAGAATGCATGTTGGTACGGGGAGAAGAGTAGGTTTAAAATATATTTAAAGGGTATTTACAAAGCACTCACTGGCATTCAGCCAGTCCGCGCGACATCAGCCGTCGCCATCTCCCGTACTGCCGCAGCTTCTCCCTCGCCGCTGTGCTTGGTCACATGAACCCCGGCGGCGAAGGCGCCTGTCCCGGATCTCGCTAGATTGTCCGAGTATTATCGCTTGATGCGGGTCACGTGCATGACATCGGTGGAAGGTCGAGATATGGTGGAATCGAGAGGCGTGATTTCACATGCGACGTCGGTCACTTTGCGCAAGGCAAGGTACGGGCCACAGTAAGGAGAAATCAACTTCTCGCAAAGGCAAACTCGCCGTGACGGTGTCCAAAGAAGAACCATTTCTCCACGGTTGAAGTGGGCATCACGGTGACGGGCATTATGGAAGCGTCGTTGCTTTTCCTGCGAAGCGTTAAGGCGCAGGCACAAAATCTGCCGTGCGTCTACAGCTCCGATGATGGCGTCACGTGTGGGGTGCATTCTGACGATTTGTCAAGAACGGCGGGTAGGAGCGTGTCACATGGCAGCGTGGGGTTCCTTTCGTACAAGAGATAAAACGGAGAAAACCCCGCACAGTCATATCGGGAGGAATTATAGGGAAATGTCGCGAAGGGCAGAGCGACGTCCTAGTAATGATGGTCGGTAGATGCATAAATAGAAAGCATGTCTTTAATAGTAGTATTAGACGCTCCGTACGGCCATTGGTCTTAAGGCGGTACGCCGTTGTCAAATTGCGTTTTGTAGCGCAGGAGTGCAAGAAGTCTTGGACAACCTTTGATGCGAAATAGCAGCCCTTGTCTGTGGGGAACAGCCGAGGAGCTCCGTGGTTGAGCATAATGTCTTTGGGGAGGAAGCAGGCGACGTCGGTTGCACAGCTGCTCGGGAAGCCCAAGTGATCGTGTACCGGGTCGTGCAGTCGGTAGCGACTGCTATACACTTATTTCCGCAGGCAGATAGCGTGAAAGAGTCACAAATGTGAAGACCAACCCTGAACAACGAATCTGATGGAACGTCAAAGGGTTGAAGGCAGCCATCTGGTAGCACTGTTTGTTTCTTGTGGCGCTGGCATTGTTCACTGAAAGCGACATTAGGCAGTCGGAACGGCAAGTACCGGGCCATAAGAAGCGATCTCGAACACGGTCATACGTTCTAGAGCGAGGTGACCTGCGCTATAGGAACATCTTGTAGCTGTGCGACGATAGTTTGATGCATCATGTGGGAATAATCAATATCAGTTCAGGACTGTCAGGATGCATATTGCAGTTGTACAAGACGCCATCCTGCAGCACAAACATACGCAGAGAAGGGGAAGGTGTCTCAGAAGTCATCCGGAGAAAAAGGTCTCGCAAGTAAAAGTAAGGGTCAGGTCGGTGCTCACTGCGCACGGTGTGAAACGTATTCGTTCGCTGGCAGCGCCCTACCTGCTAGTGCTGAGTTTGTCGCTGCTGCTCTAGTAGCCCAATAAACCCCCCTTTGCAGTATATATATATATATATATATATATATATATGCAGTCCCTTTGGTTGACAGCGCTCGAAATTGCGGACACCTAACACAAAATATTTACAGTCGCAATTCACTGCCGCTCTATGTGCAGTCATCAAAGGTGTCTGATTGGCAGAATATCGAATGATTTCGAGGAGGAGGTAAATATCACGCATGAAAGCGGCGGAACGAAAACTGATAAGCTTGACATTAAGCCACAGGAAGACATCGTTGTGGATTAGAGGACAAAACGCGAGTGCGTGATACATTTGCTGATGAGATTAAAAAGAAGTGACGGGTCACGTAAGATGTGGTTATACGCGGGTGCATTATTCACAGCAACAGAACGTGTTTTGTGGGAAAGAAAATGCAGTAAATGACTGAAAATGATTAGAAGAATGTGATCAGATGAGCACATTTGCTGGCATAAGGAGCGGTGGACTAATGCAGAGCCAGAATAAGTGGAAATCACTGGGATGATTGGTCCCGCATTGGATATCAGATAGGCTGCTAAAGAGAAATAGCTGTCCTCCCAATGAATCACTGAGGCAATGAAGTGACCTGAAGTTAACAGTGAATAGGTCACTTCGATGTTCGTAGTTATAGGAGCGCATTCGGAGTGCATACATAGCCCTTGATTCCCCTTTGCACATCCATTACAGGAGATTGGCCGAGAATGGGCACATTCCTCTATTGCACACGTACTGCCTAAGGTGTCTGGTCAGGAACACACCCAGTGGTACATATCCAGTGACTTAATCGGTCTACTCGGCGAGGCAGCAGCAAGCAGCAAGTTGTCTATTCGGGACCGGCATGGATACGTTACAAAAATTACAGGAACCCGTGTGGGTTTCCTTTGTAGGAATTGCTACCAGTGGGTGGATGTCTGATTTTTCTCTTTAGAGATTAAAAAAGAATAAACGGTATGGTATGGTATGAAGAACTTTATTGAGGTCCTGAGGGATCAGTCTGGGACTGATGCGGGCCGCTCCCACGTCGGTACAGAGAGGCCGAGCCCCTCTGCCATCACACGGGCCCTCTGGACAGCCCTGAGTTGGTCCGCTAGCACTTCACTGTGCAGCATTCGCTGCCACCACTGTTCACCTCGAGAACCATCACCGGCCAACGCCAAGCAGCGCCACAGCATGTGTTGTAAATCGAGCAAACCCCCACACTTACTACAATAGACTGAAACCCCGCAGTCCGGATTAATTTTATTCATGATGACCGGGTTAGGGTACGTCCGTGTCTGCAGAAGCCTTAATGTAACCGCCTGCGGCCTACTTAATTTAGGATGTGGCAACGGGAATGCCCTGCGCCCTAAGTAATAGTGCTTGGTGATTTCGTTGTAGGTTAACAGTTGGTCCCTGTACTCAGGAGCGGGAGATCCAGCCCCTTCAGGGAGTACACGGCACACTAATCCTCGTGCCTCCCTGTGCGCCACCTCGTTGAGGTTACGCGGGGCTCCCTCCACTGTCCCCATGTGCGCTGGGAACCAATTAACGGTATGCGAAGTGATATCCCTACCCTGCAGCAGTCTGTTAGCCGGTTCCGCAACAAGTCCTCTCGAGAAGGCTGTAATCGCAGATCGCGAGTCGCTAAACACCAAAACTCTTCTAGAATCAAGTAGTGCTAGAGCAATAGCCACCTGTTCAGCAACCCCCGGGTCTTTGGTATAAATGGAAGCAGCATTTCTAACGCTCCCTTTGCCATCTACTACCACCACCGAATAAGCATTTTTACCATTAATCCATGCGGCGTCAACAAACGCAGACTCCTCCTCCTGATCCTTTGCCTCTCGCAACAAAGCCCTAGCTCTCGCGACCCGCCTCCCTACATTGTGCACGGGGTGCACATTCCGCGGAAATGGACGAACCATGATATTTGCCCTAAGGTTCACGTTCAACTCGTGTAGAGGCGCCCTATCGTGCGACACAGCCACCGATTCTTCAATTGACTGTAATATATACCTACCCGCTGGTGTACCTAGCAACCGCTCCCTCTGTGCGGTACGTTGAGCCTCAGCAATTTCATCTAAAGTATTATGCAAACCCAGTCGTAACAACATATCGTTTGACGTAGTCATAGGCAGACCAAGCGCAGCCTTGATGGCTTTTCTGATTAATGCTTCCAATTTATTTTTCTCCCCCCTATTCCAATTTAGCATAGCTGCCACATACGAGAAATGACACATAATAAATGCGTGAACTAAGCGCATCGCACCTTCTTCTCCTAAACCCCTATGCCTATTAGAGATCCGTCTTATAAGTCTTATGGCCTCCTCCGTTTTCTTGGTAATACGCTGAATGGTTCTAATGTTCGATCCGTTCGCTTCAAGTACAAAACCCAGGACCCTGATTGCTTCAACTTTGGGTATCACCGACCCTTCCCTAGTATGAATTCTAATGCAAGGCTCAACTTCCGGTACCCAACCCCTCGGCCTACGACCTAGCTTCTTAGATTTGAAGATCAACAACTCCGACTTTTTAGTGGAGCACTTGAGCCCCATGAGACCCAGGTACTCCTCCTTAAGCGTTACCACCTGCTGCAGCCTAGCCTCAAGCTCTCCATCGCTACCACCGACACTCCATATAGTAATGTCATCCGCGTAGATAGAATAGCCAATATCCTGGACAGTGTCCAGTCTATTAGCCAACTTCGACATCGCCAGATTGAATAACATAGGCGAGAGTACGGATCCCTGCGGAGTACCACAGCAACCCAATTTAACGACTCCTCCGAAAAGTAATTTTTTAGAGTGACCGATTACTACTCCATGAAATTATTAGGGCATTTTCTGAAACATAATCTTACGCATGAAATGATTATCTTACGCAGATGATTATTGTTACACAGTGTTCCAAAACTGGCGAACGAGTCCTGTGTGAAGCAGAGCATTACGTTGTTCTGTTGATAGATAATGGGTGTGATCCCCATGGGGCTAAATAGTTGAAAAAACTTCCCTAGGTAGTTTCCTGTCGTCATCGTTCTAAGTGGTCATCGCTATCGTGTATATAGAAAGGCCGGTGCAAATCGTCGGCGAACATCTGGGGCAGGTTCATGATAGGAAAACAATACTGATCGCATAGGTCGACCGGTCTGAACACGAATGCCCGAGAGGCTACAGCGTTCCATCGACCGTGGGCCTTCTAATTCCATGAAAATTCTATGCGCTTAAACCTGCGTTGCATACGGAAGCTTGCCTCGTGATAACTGGTCACATGTAATTCGTTACTGCAAAAAGTAATTGGAGTGAGCGTCGCCGAGTGAAAATTTCAACTGAATCTGGGTAAATAATAACGTGTAATGTGTTCCGTCTAAGCCTCATTCGGGCATATAAATAATTACAAAGGTAGCCTGCTTGCAAAGACAGCAAGCAGCATATAGCCAATGGCACAAGTTACTAAACAACTTTAGTCACTGTGTTTCTCCCATTGTCTGTGTGACATCATTCAACCATCCAAAGTGGCCAAAATAGCAAACGAAAGCTCTTTAATATACACTGACGTACGCAAGAACCTCGCGCTGAGCTGAAACAACAGCCAAATGCGCCTGCTCACGCATCCATTCGCTCAACGCACTTGAGCGGTTTTCGTGGTACATCTCAGCCACTTCAAAGTTGATCTTCTTGAATGTCTCCAGCTTCGCGCGCCGACTGGCGACGAGGACGAACAACGTTGCGAGACCGTGCAGCATCCCGCACGTGCCTTTCGCACAGCCGCTGAAGATCAGCTCCTCGATGACTCTGGAACAGTACACCAGGTCGGCCAGCACGGAGCGAGAGTGATTCGTCGGCAACAGCTCGGCGACGTGGATCTGGCGCTGCCGCCTAGCACGGCGTATTATCGCATCTAGGCCTGAGCCCCGGGCACATCGATGCAGTTCAAAAGTAATACGAGCGTGAGCATGACGTCGCACGTTTCCAACGGCTCGCACAGCATGCGGACGCCCACGCTCGAGAAGCGCACGCTCACTATCTCCGGCGTGTCGAGCGTGGTCACTGTGGAGCGGAGCGCGTCCATCAGGTCCCTGGTCGGGTAGTCCAGGATGTGATGGCAGAGCCTGGCGTGCCTCAGGTGTTCGATAAGCTCCAGCCCTTCCCGTAACTCGATGGAGCAGTGCTCCTTCAACAGCCAACGAACCAGAAGGAACGCCTACCTGCGCCCCGTGTTGGAGGCGAAAGGAACCACGCGTTCGCGCAGGTAAGCCAGGGCCAGCCTTCCTTCGCGTAGCTTGATGATGATGACCCACAGGAAGTTGTTGCATGCGGACAGCTCCGCAACCTGGCAGCACCGATCGGCTGCGCTGGCCGTGCATGACTTGTCGAGGTCCACCGGCTGATGGCCCGAGATGCTCCGCACGCAGTGAACGTTGGAGAAGAGCTGGTTGACCGACAGGCACACGATGGGACAGCTGCCGACCAGACACGCAGCCGACTCACGTAGCCGGCCGCTCCGTGATTCCATCTTGCAGACCTGTGGACAAACACATGTCGTCCTTGTACTGCACTCTGCTGCCGGCACAGCAAATCGCTACGGCGTCGTTTCTAACTCATTGAAGATTAAGCATCGCCAAGTAACGTTATAAAACAAGCCTAATATTCATCTTATATTTACATAAAGTTAACGTGTGTGAAGTTTGTTGAAAAATGCCTTACTTTTGTGAAACTAACGGCAGCCGTCGGCGTGTTCGTGAGGTCAGAATTTACTGTATTTGATTTACTGTACTGTAGATACTGTATTTTACGGTAGTGAGGCATTGCGATAGGAACTAGCCCTGGCGTTCGCCAAGTAAGGAGCGAGTACCACGCGGATGTGAGTGAAATCGTGCAATGTGCCCTAGAATGTGGAAGTGGTCTCTACTCCTTCAAGAGCGCAGCTTCAAGTCCCATAGAACACCTCGTAACCTGCAGTTTACTACCAGAGAATTATGAAGCCCAACGTAGAAATATCAGTAACCTTCATTTCTTCACGCAGAATGAAAACGTCATCTCCCAAAACAAAATTTTAGCTGTATTTTTCTACGTGACTGAACACTGTCAACAGCGAATGAATACTGGCGCGTAAAGCTACCGGCCTATGTTCATGACGTGAATATGCCTCATGTATTGGGGAAGCGCCACAATGTAGGTTAAGCCTTTGAATAAACGAATAGATCGCGCTGCTATGTATATGGAAGTACACCATGTGCATGTCAAGTGGAAAACACACACACAAAAAAAATCACTAGGCGCTTTATGGTTCCCACTTTACCCATGTCCTGCTGCGACATGTGTTCTTCGTGTCAGCCGTCCCTGTATTCTTAGGCACTAACGTCATAAATTCAAACACGAACAAATCGAAAGGTAGAACGCTACGTTATGGCGTTTTGTGCTTAAATTGCACGCTCAACGACGACCTAATTCATGCACAGCAATGTGAATTTGGGTCGACAGCATGCTTAAAGGCCGGTTATTCGGAACAACATCACAATATTTAGGTGTATATAGTTACATAGAAACGGCCTTCCGACGGTTTTCTCTTCTTCGCGCTTGTATTTGTTCCGAAATGTCTCCCGCGTCTAGAACAGAAGCAATGCGGCTCGCATTATAGTACGGGTATAGCTCGAGGGAGAATCGAATTCGCGACGTCATGCTGGGAACGAGAGTGCGATATAGCCACTAAGCCACCAGGGCCTGTGAGACAGCTTTTCGTTACCGCATTGAGCGATGAAGCAGATAGGGAAGCAAGGGTCTTACTCTTTCGTTGGAGCCTCGTGATCGCGTCAAGTCCTTCGGCCTCATCCAGGGTGTAGCTGGGCTGCCGCTAGGTGTGGACGCACTGCTGGACGAAATCCCTGGAGCCGAGCTGGATCTTGGGTCGCGTGGTTAGCACGAGCACCTGCGCGATTCTGGGGGCACGCCTTGCCCGTGGCACGCTGTCTCGGGATTCCTTCGCCAGACGCGAGGTTGACTGCGCGACTGAACCGAAAACAATGAAGAACCGAAGCGCCGCGAAATCGACGCGGACGATGCAAAACGCGCGATTTTAGAAATGTCACTTGCGAGAACGGTAAGTGGGCAATTTCTTATCGGTGCATAATTAGCAACAGCGCAGTGAACTCGGACTCAGAATGGCGCAAGATTCGAAACACAAAATCAGCCTGTCTTTTTCAACCCCACTTTTTTGTCCTGTTCTTAATTATGCGTGATGCGAATCTTGCTTTTCTTTTACAGGAAAAGGGGGGGACACCAAGCGAAAGAAGGCTGTGTGATTAACAAGATTGGATAATCGTTTATGATGGTGACCATATAAAGGCCAATCTTTCAAACAAGCGCGAAGTGATATTCCTAACGTTAAGATAACACCTTATATCTGTGTAAACACACAATTTGGCCCTTTGAGGGCAGCCTCCGTACATGTGCGGTAGCGTGAACCAGCACCAAATGTTGACGCAGGCACCTTGTGGCCAACTTTTTGAAAACACAATATAACGCGCGGTTTTCACATTTCGGCCACTCAGCAGATGCTCTCACTGCGTGTTCACTTCAATCCACTACTGTGCCATTCCCAAATATTTGTATTTTTTTCATCGAAATGTGAATACAAATTATGTGTCGAATGTTGTTTTAATTGTTGTAATACTTCAGAATGGAAAAAGACAGTGCATGAATTACGACACGTGCCCGAACACATACTTATGAAATTGAAAGGCTTTTTTTATACAATTGAGGCCTATATTCGCTCAAGTGCATGACGAATTTCCCACGATTACGAATTTACCATCAGAAAGGACGCATCAATAGATGGTGTCCGGATACACATCGCACATTCCGTCGCCGATTCTATAGAGTGGTCACCATCGTGTGCTGGCAATAGCAGCTGTTGTAGTCTCTGCCCTTGGCGACCGGCGCCTTTCCCTTTGTAGTCAATTGAACGCAGGTCTTCTGTGGATGTTAACTTGTGCGCAGAGCGTACAGCTTGACTGAAAACAGCAGGAGTCTTCGCAGTACGCCAATCGCTTGGCCTCCGGGATCATTGGCGCTGCGCTATAGCGACAGCGGAAAGCTGCGATGTTGAGGGTCATGCTCAACTGCTGCGTCCTCAGGTATGCATTTCAGTGTTATAAAGTTGGGCAGCGCTTATTAAAATGCCAATGCTTGCGCCTCGTTTTCTCATCTGCATGAGGATGCCGCTTCGGTAATCACGATATTGCTAGATTTCTATGAGCAATACTCTCAGACGCAGAAACAGAAACTTGCTCCTCTGTTTTCTGGACGCTTTATTTCGCAATATAGCGGATTCAGATGCCCGGCTCCTATTGGCCAATTCTTGACATCAATAAGGGTATTTGGGTATCAAAGAAGGGTATTTGGATCAGTTCACTTATTCTTACTATTATGGTTGCACTTATTAACGGAGTTTATAAACAGGCTAATACTAATTACGTACTTCCGGAAGACGCCTACTATCTTATGCTTATGCCAGTGGCGTAGCCAAAAATTTTGTTCGAGGGGGCTCGCGTTGGAGTTCGGCCTGCTTCTTACAGAATTTGTCGAGGGATCAAATACATTAATAATAATTGCATTGTCATCGCCAAAGGTTCCGAAAATTCTTCGACGCTACGTGTTGTCAAGACAAGTAAAATATGAATTTTTTCATTAAAGAATATATTCGTATGTCCCAAAAAGTGTGCCGTCAACTGATATCAATGCTTCCTCGTTTTTATGGATTTAATAAGTAAGAAAATATCCGTGAAATGAACGAGTTGAGGACAAATATTTTAATAAAACTTTGTCATTCACGAACCTTGTTTATATTTTTTTTACATATGCTACGGCCAGGGAGGAATGTCAACGGCGCTGTCCTTCATTTCAATGTATTGAGCAGTAGCAGCGGTCATCAGTCGTGTATCGTAATTGCATCGAAGTTATAGTCGCAACAGAGATCACATATAGAAAGCAGCAGTTCTGCAAAATACACATTAGAAATGCGAAAATACAATGGAATACACAAATGCGAAGACAAAGCTCGATAAAGGGCAAAAAAGTGTCACTGAAATCAAAGTTCACTGCATGTATCCACAAAACCTCGCAACAACATGTTTAAATATACGTATAAGAACTCTATAAATCTACGTATCTAAGCAAAAGTCACTGTATACAGGGTGTCTCAGCTAACCAGAGTTTAAAAATGTGCCGATTCACTCTGAGATGACGTGACCAAATGCATGTTGCTTGCTTTTGTATGTAGTGTGTCACGCGATATTTTCTATTCTTGCTTAATTAAACTTTTAGTTAAGATTAATTACCCACTTCTGAAGTAACGGAGCCAGGAAAAAATTCAAATTAGAAAATTGCAGAACGGTTTGTAAAACGCGCAAATAAACAGTTCCTGTCTTTCTGTCAATTAAGTATCAGTGTATTTTAGCTTACTAAGGACGCCCGCGAAATAAAAAGACTCCCCGTAACATGTCCGCTTGCACGTCGTGATTGCACTGCTCCCAAACGTTCGGCGCACAGTCATAGGCAGGCTGCCGCGTAAAAGGCGACAGGGCAGCGACGTAGGTGTTGGCTGTTTCATTTACGCCAGCGATGTGCTCCCCTCGCGCCAGTTCGTTATAGCCATAAGCAAACGCAGCGGTTATCGCTCGTGCTTCCGGAAGCAACAAGTGCGTCATTTCGCGATAGCTGTAAGGAAATTGAACATCCCAAAATAAAAAAAAAACCTCAGTTTTTAGAAGGCTCAAAATGGTAGAGTAAGAGTATCGCAACTGACCAGACGCAGTCCTTCACTGAATTTATGTTTATTTTTCATGCGCTTTCCCAGGAAATACTCGCAGAGGTCACCTTGTGCAGCGATACAGCACTGGGATCTCCTGAGAAGGCTTGCTGTCGCTGCCTTGAGCACCATCGGTGAAATGCTGTGGCAATCTTCAATTATCTTCTCCTGTAAGACATTTGGAGTCGTCGTTTCCGTCGTGTATACGTGATCCTTAATATAGCCCCACAGGAAAAAGTCAATATGATTGAGGTCGGGTGACCTTGCCGGCCACAGGACAGGCCCGTTTCTCCCTATCCATTGCCCTGGGAAGGCAATATCAAGCCATGCTCGTGCTTGACTGCAGGTGTGGGCTGGGGCCCCGTCGCTCTGATACCACGTTGAGTCAAGCCGGGCTAGTGGCATGTTGCAGCAGGAGTCTTCAACGGGCCCTCAGAGGAACTCACTTTCATGCATTTTGCTGGTCAGAGTGTTGTTAAAGAACACTGGGCCAATGACTGTGCTGTCATATATTCCGCACCAAGTGTTAAAAGACCACTGATATTGGTGGCGGGATCTTCCTAGCCAGTGGGGATTTTGCTCACTCCAATAGTACGCGTTGTGGATATCTACTTGGCAATTTCGGGAAAAGTTTGCCTCGTCAGTCCAGAGTACCTTGGTGAGAAAGTTAGAATCCTGCTCCTCCTAAATCAAAATCCAATTCACAAAGCTGAATTTCTTTTGGAGATTCCTTGACTCCTGGCATTGATGCATCTGCAGATGATAGGGGTGCAGTCCAGCTGTTCTCAAAGTCCTCCATGTAGTTGATTTGGACACACCGAGCTGTGTGCCACGCTGCGCGTGCTAGCGTGTGGATTAGCCGCCATGAAAGACTAAATGTTCGAGCGAACCTCATTATTTATGACTGAAGCTCTCTGCCTCTGTCTTATGAAACTCGTACTGAGCTTTCTTGTGAAGCTCAGCGACTCGTAGGCGTTGAATATTGTCATCCGGCTCGGTCGCTTACCCGGCTGCCAGCTTCGAAATATTTTTGCAGGCTGCTGTCTCTGTCCGCTTGCAGCTCCTAGGCAAGGATCATGTCTGCTTTTTCCTCGTTGGAAAAAGACATCACGAAATTTCTCGTGATCTAACAGCCGATGCACGATAGTCTGTTTATCGCTGTCTGGAACTACCACCTACCACCACCACCACGTCCGTCAGTCACTTTATGCAGCGCAAGCGATAACGGTTGCTAGGTCAAATCGAACAGCCAACGCTTCTTCGCTGCCCTGTCGTTTCTTAAAGGCAGCGCACCTATGGCTGTTTGTACGCAGAACGCTTGGGAGCAGTACAATCACGACGCGCAAGCAAACATGTCACATTGTGTTTTTCTTTATTTCGCGGCCATCCGCAGCAAGCTGAAAAATACTAATACCTCATAGATAAAAAGACAGAAACTGTTTATTCGAATGTTTTGCAAACTGCTCTGCAACTTTCTAATTAGTATTTATTCCTAGCTTTGTTGCTTCAGAATTGGTTAATTAACCTTGACTAATTATTATTTAAACAAAATTCAAAAATAGCATGACACACTGCATACAAAAGGGAGCAACATGCATTTGGTCACGTCGTCCTAAAGTGCATCGGCATATTTTTAAACTCTGGCTGAAGTTCGCTGAAACACCATGTATAGTGCGTCAAAGAAGGCAAATAAGCATTTTGCTCAATCACAGATTCACAGATCACAGAATCCAAAGACCCCTCCCTCCCTCCCTCCCTCCACTCGCTCTGATGAATCGCGCGTGACGGAAGGCGGCCTGCTTCGTCCCCGCTTCTCTTTGTTGCGCACACAAGACTGACCCACCATCATCAGCGAACGCGTTCCAATCCGTCAAGTCCTCGCTGTGGAGGCGGCGAGCGACCATTGCTTGTTTTGCCCGTCGGCTAGCCAGAAACCGTCCAAAACTCTGTGCGGCCATAATCCACTCGGCCAGAGAAAAACGAACGCGCGCCGAAATGCCGCGCGCTGTTGTCAGGACAACACCTGAAAAACGCATGACCTCGGACTGGCTCTGGAAGCCCGTGGTTAGGGAGAAAAAGAAAATTGAAGAGGCTCAATGTGGTCCTTGTGAATAAAAGTCAAAGTACAAAAAATAAATAAGAACTTAGTTACCTTTGCTGGCTTTAAGGTTTGGACATGGATGCTTTGGCGCAGATGAAAAAATGATATTGTTTTCAGTTACATGACGGCACAAATGAACAACCACAACGCTTCGGCTCTTCGGACATCGCTGCGTTCTTTGTCAACTTGTCTGATAGTGTGTTGATTTGGCTTGTCTCATTGTATGGTTCGATGCACGACTTTAGAAAAGTCAATGCGCCTTTGGCATCAAATGTTTATGAGCACATTAAAGTGAAAATCTAAAGCACAACTTTGGAAATGTCGACGCACTTTTCGCATCAAAAGTTTGTGATGTTTATACATATAACGTTTCCGAATTGAAATCCATGCTCTCCGTAGATACCGCGGCATCCACGAGATGCCACGACGAACCCGCTCGCAATCAAAACGCCCTTGAAACTTTGTGCTCGGATAGTACTTTTTGCGTTATGTGACTCCAGGTGCATGGGCGTTGCCACGAAATCCAGCCCGGGTTCACAATCTTCACGCCGAAATGTCTTTTCGTGCGTGAAAAATACAATCTGGACAAAATCCATAATTATTTCTGGTGCCGGGGTTTGTTTTGCTCGGCAGTGCATGACAGCGAAGAAAAATTTCGGGTTTGGGGGGGGGGCTGAATTTCCATAAGTGACCCCCCCCCCCCGCCCGGCTACGCCCCTGCCTCACGCTTGGCCGCGGCCGTCTGCATAGGAAATAAACGTCAGCCACTCTGCTTATCAGTGTCGTAGCCGTCACGTCTCGCTGAATTCACCACTCAACTAGCGTCGAACCAGGGCAAATTTAAGAGGAAGTGGTAAACTTAAACTTAAGTGGTAAACTTCGTGCTTTAAGCTTTCGGCATAGCTCGGGTACTCCTATCTAAATACGTGTAAACGGAAAATTCGTTTGTCTCGTCATCCACTGCAGCAAATTTGACGAAGTTTGTTGTACTTGAAAGAAAAATTTAAAATCTAGTGACGGTTGGTTTTAAATGTTTAATTTAGGTCGTCAAATATTTCTTAAAAATTGGCAAAGCGCAAATTTTCAGAAAACGAAACTATCAAGGTTACCCATTTGTAATTCACCAATAATAAATGATAACACAATTATTTGAATTGCATATAATAGTACATCTAAAGCGGACAAAATTAATTTGTTACAAATGAATCTGAAAAACATTAGTAATATGGAAATACACCTTTTGCAGAACCCTTGTACACGACATAGCATAGCAAGTTCACGTAACATGCAAAATGACATATCAAATTTGTCCGCTTTCAATGACCTAGTGGATGCCGTTCCCAAAACCGCGATACCTATTCTTCACGCAGAGTTATTAATTGGTAAACATCGTGCTTCTAATTTTTTTCAAGCTTTCGTACTTTCTGGGAATTATTTTAACAAAATCAGGCTCTACATCGTAACTTCCCTGCCAGCACTCATTATAATTTAGCTTTCTCTCTCAAATGCAACAAATTTCATCAAAAGCAGTCCAAAGTTTATCTCAGAAAAACGTTTTTCCGTTTTAGATGTATTTCAATATAGGCCGCGTCGGAGTTTGCGAGCGCGCGCTCAATCGCTCCAGACTAGGCGCTTTGGCAGACTTCGCTTCGTAAGGACGAAGCAATTGAAAGCGCTTCGAAATGCGCAGGTTGGATGTGGCTACTATCCGTCGGTCAACTCAATTGGTGCAGGACAATGCCGGTCCTCAACACGTAGTACAGCCAGACGGGAGCGTTTAAGCGTCAGCGCGCCATCCGTCCCTATCGTACACAAACCAAACGCGGCTGTTGCATGTAGTTGTGGTCTGCTATTTAGCGTAGTTACCGCGGCCGCTGCGGAGTGCCACGACCAGTCCGATAGCCGCATTTACATGAATGCGAGAGTAGCGCATCGCATTTCCAAGCGCATTCAAGAAAGGCGATATCACGCCGTTTGCATGTAGCGCATTGACTCTCGCTAGAACGCCGCGACGCACGCATCTGTCGACTCGCGTCCGTTAATCTGCCCTCGCCTGACGCAATAATGCGATGCGCCTTCCTATCGCATTACCGTTGCTGACATGAATGCGATGCGCTAGAAATGCGATGCGATGAGCCACTGTCGCATTCATGTAAACGCGGCTACTGGCTGAGCGCACTGCGGCTCTCTGGGACGAGGAGGTCATTTCAGCAATCTCCCGACGTTTGCGCGCGGGCGCGACTAAAAGCGTGTGCGATAGAGAAAGTCTGGGGGCTTCTGTTCCTGAAGCATCTGACTTTGCCTAGGTACTACGGAGGAGAAGTTTCATTGCTCCTTTTGTATACGTTTGTGCCTGGGCGAGCCGGCATTGCGGATTGAGAACGCGCGCTGGCCGAGCCCATGCGTGAGTTTGTTTACACTCACGCGCTGGCTGCTGGCGCTCTGAAAGAGGTGAAGCAGCGGGCACTGACGCCTCATGATTTGGTGATCGCTGTCTCTAATGATACGTCGTGCGTACGCGAATCCCAGAAGCTAAAGCTTCGTCGAAAAGACTTCTACATCCAAAATAACATCACTGGTCTTCCCGCAGGACCATAGGGGCCGTAGTAGAGAGAGGGCCTGCTCTCCTGAAGTAGTCTCATCGCTCCTGCCAGGCTAAATATAAGTCGGACGTACCTGCTTTGCTTCTGTTTCGCCAGCTCCGCGGCTCCCCTTTACCTATTTTTGCACTTGCTTTTGCAGAGAGAGAGAGAGAGAGAGAGAGAACTAAACTTTTATTTTCTGAAACGGTAATCCGAGTCAGGACTCAGTTCACCCTAGGTGGGAGGATTACTTATGCCAAGAACCCTCTGGCTTGGACTGCCTCCTTGGCCCGGGCGACGAGACTACGTTGGTCGTCTTGGCCTCCGACGTTTCCGTTGTCGTATAGATTTGAGGTGTTGAAATCGTATAGATTCAAGGATTTGAAGGTTTTCTTCTGCTTCTGTGGGCGGCATTCTTTGAAGTTGCCTTGTGGAGCTTAGCTTGTGAGGTCGGGTCTGCCAATGTGTCGCGCAGTGTGCAATCCTGGACCGTGTGTTGCAGGGTGTCTGGGAGGTCGCAGTGGGTACATTTGTACGATTACTGCGTAGGATATAGTCTCTGAATGATTATTCCGTGTACGTAGGGGTTTGTGTGTAGACAGCGGAGGATGACTTCTTCCTCTTTGCTGAGATTCTTGTGTGGTGAAGGGTACGTTCTTCTGCTGAGTCGGTGGTGTTGCAGCAGCTCCGAGTACCTTAGGGCGATGCCATCAACGCTGGTGGCCTTCCTGGTGTGGGATGGCAGGAAGGCCTGGCTGGTATGCTCGCGGGTAACGGCCTATGCCGCCTGATTTCCTGTCATGCCCTGATGCCCTGGAACCCAGTTGATGTGGGTGTCGGGGAGCGGTGCGTGTGCGATGTTATTTCCAATTATATTGAGGGCGGTTTCTGATATGCGTCCTTTTTGATTGTTGCGAGCTGCTGCTTGTGAGTATGTTAGGATTACTGCTGCTTCATTGCAAGTTATTGACAGAGCGATTGCCCTTTCCTCTGGAGTCTCGGCGGCTCTAGCTCGGATGGTGACAGCTGCTTGTTCTTTGGCTTTGTGATCCGTGACGCTTAGGGCAAAGGCGTTTCATTTAATATAGCGGGCAGCATCGGTGTACCTTGTATCACGGTCTCTCACGTATTTCTTGCTGAGTGCACGGATTCTGCTTTGCCGACGCTCATTATGCTAAGTTGGATGCATATTGCGCGGTATACTTACAACGATGATACAGTCCCGGAGTGCAGGTGTGATTTTTGCTTTCTTGTCCGTGTCTCCAATGTAGCTTTCGCTGTATATGAGGTAGCTAAAAACTGCACTACCAGTGGGTTTTAGCTTGAGCCGTTGTAGTTGGATGATTTTATGAGCATCTCAAGAGGTCTTCCCACGTATTGTGGATGTCTAGCTTGAAGAGTTTCTGCCTTGAAGCCATGGGTTGGAATGTCACGTCTACTCTGATGGCCTTTCGACTGACAAGATTGAGTTTCTTGATTTCAGCCGGCTTGAGCGTCAAGGAGGGAGTTCCGCAGGTGATACGGCTAGTTAGGAGAGCTTTAATTATGCTTAGCGTGTCTTGCTGCCTGAGTTCGCTTCTTTGGTTTGTGATCCTCTTGACGAGGTGCGTAACTTGTGACAGTGTGCGTTGGAGACGCGGGCGAATGGCCGCCCCCGATCCGTCCTTGTGGATGTGAAGTCCGAGTACATCGATGTCGTCTATTGTTGTGCTGCCGATAAGGTTGTCTCTGAAGGACTCCCAGTCTGTTAGTCGGGCAACTCTAGTCTTGTTCGGTTTCCGCTTGCGTGCGATGCCATGTTGGATAATGTGGTGGTCGCTTCCGAGCGTCTCCGAGAGTCGACTCCACTCGACCCAGTGGACGTTCGCTGTGAAGGTAAAGTCCGGGTTTGTGTCCCTGCAGACACTGTTTCCAGCTCTCGTGACCTTAGCGGGTCTTTTCAGAAGGTAAGCCTGTGTTGCTGGGCAGTGTCGTGCACTCGGGCTCCCTTCTTGGTGGTGTTTGGAAAAGCCCATGCTGTATGTGTTGCGTTGAAATCTCCCAATATGACAACTTGATATCCTTTCATGCGTTTCCTGAGTTCACGGAAAAAGTGGTCGAATTCCGGAAATTGATCACGAAGGGGACCATTAAAAATGCTTTTCATAGGTCACGGAGAACAGCATACGAAAACCCTGGCACGAGCTAAGTTACTGCTTGAGGAGAACAGCCCCAGTCTCTGGTACGGCGCCTACTGGTCTCCCGAAAAAATGAGTGATGTTATTTCACAACTCGGGCGCCGTGAGGCACGAAAGAGAGATAATCCAGCGTGACGGACTCAGCACGAGCAGCCCAGGCGCGAGAAGGTCTTTCCGACGTAACTTCAGGCCCAGCAATCACCCAATGGGGCGTGAGTGTCCACTGCTTCACCTGGTTCACCACGCCGGCAGCCAGCGTGGGAGCGTAAATAAGCTTGCGGTTGGGCATGGTCAGCGCAAGCAATCGCACCGACAGTCCCCCACGCCATCGTACAGCGCCCATCAACATCCAAGGTGACACGACCTCACTCCGCAATGCCGGCACACCTACGGACAAACGCAAACGAAACGACCAGAGAAACTTCTACTCCGTAGTACCTAGGCAAAGTCAGATATTCCAGGAGAAAAAGGCCCCAGATTCTCTGTTTTGCCTCCACTTTTAGTCATGCCTGCGCACAAACGTATAGGCCTATTCCTGTAGTGACCGTTTCGTCTCGCTGAGGACAACTCCGTTTGGCACGTTTGGAAGGTCGCTGGCGCGAAAATTGAAAATAGTGGAGTCTACCTGAACATCCAAAATCAAATTAGAACTGCGCGCAACGGTGAGGTTTGGTAGGCGGAGCGTTGTAGGCATGCCCGGCTCCTTCTTAGCCGTCCCAGTGCAAGGCATTGAAAAAGGATCGGAAGCACCGCGAAGAGGGTTCGATTGCTGACAATGCCGCTTTTGCTGGACGCAATGAGGTAGTTCTTGCGGCAAAGTATTTCTGAAAGAGGCTAATTTCACTTGAAATGCATTTCTCCACTTCGATAAAAAGTGGCAATGGGCCCCTTTAAAGGATACTAAAGGCAAATATTGAGTGAACGATTACTTTTAAAATATCATTCTAGAAATGTCGCAGTGCTTGTTTAAATCGTGCCAATTAAAGGCTCAGTTGAAGAGAACAACGATTCCGTAGGGGTCTGCGTACCTCTAGTTGTGTGGATCGGTGGATTCTCTGAGCGCACATATGTCAATTGGGCGGTTGTTTGCGCCAGCAAGTTCTCGTTCTTATTTTGGGAATGTCCTAGCTATCTCTCTTTTTTATATTGTCACGTACGAGTTTGTGCCGCTGTGGATACAAGGACGTTGTGAAGTGAAGAGCAGAATGAAGTGTCTCGAAGATCAGTAGATGGTGCTACCCTGGCTGGCCACTGAGCTTCAACCTTGTAACTGTATACATTGTAAACACATATATTTTCTCCCCGTAACATTTTAGTGGAGGTGTGGGGCAATCTCGCCACAAGCCGGCCCAGGATCTTCGCAGCGCGCTTCACATCGGTTCCGTTGTCATGGAAACTGACGCTGCCTCTGCCGCTAACGCTGCCTCCACCGTTCAGACACCAGCGGAAATAATGCTAACCCAGCTATGTCACCCGGGAATCTTCATCGGTACTGGCAAGGTCGACGTCAAAGACTGGCTGACGTCGAATGAGCGCGTCGGTAAGCACAGCAAGTGGGATGTCACACTTTTGCTGGCCAACGTGATCTTTTCCTTGGGAAGAACCGCGACGCATGAAGAGACGCATGAGGCGCATCGAGATGCATGAAGCCGACATTAGAAGCTGGGACTCCCGCAAGGGAAAGCTACGCGATTTTTTCGGAAGACCTGTAGGGCGTCAAATAGAGGCCAAGCAACAGCTAGCGTCTCGTGCCCAGACATCAACCGAATGGTACACCGCGTATATTCAAGACGTTCTGGCTCTCTGCCGTGAAGCGGACGCAGACATGCTGGAGGCCGATAAGGTTGGGAACATCTTGAAGGGCATCGCGGACGATGCGTTCAACCTCCTGCTTTGCAGGAACTGCTCAACAGTTGAATCGATCCATAAGGAATGCCAGAATTAAGAGCAAGCGAAGAGCTAACGCATCGTACAACGCTTCGATCGGCTTCCGAATACGGCTGCCGCTTCCTCTTGCAACGACGCTCCAACGTCGCATGACGACCCTTCGACGTCACATCCGCCTACAACGCGAAACTTGACACAGGTCATCCATCGCGGACTTGAGGCTATGGCTCCAAGTTCTCACTGTCCCCATAGCATGACAACACGACCATCTCGCTCATCCAAGGTGTTGTCCGCCAAGAAATTGAAAGTATGGACATTCAGTCTGCCGTCCGCCCACGTCCTCACCCTACCTCTCCTGTAATTGCCTCTGCTGCACCCCGACAGTCGTTCCCGAACCGATATCGGAACCCCTCTTAGTGGCGAACACTGGATGACAGGCCAATCGGCTTTGCTTACTCCTGGGACGGTCACATCTCCCGACACTGCTGTAGTAGCCGCTGGTACTCCTCGCCTCGACCATATGCTGATCGCCGCTTCGACCGAGACCCTCGGCCTGTGTCGGCCCTCCCTGGACCATACCATGCCGCCTTCCCTTTCGGGGAAACACCACTAGCCGCTCGCCCTCACCGCAACGCCGTCAGTCCTTCGCCTACGCTTCGGCGTCCCTTGTCCTCGTCCTACCCGGGCCGCTTCTCGGGAAACTAAGCGATGCAGCCCCCGGAGGTGATGCTGCATTGAGGACTCGGACAGCAAAACCTCTGCTGACCCCTGCTGCCCAACCGAACTTCCTTGAAACTTTCGTTCATGATGTACCCGTTCAAGCCCTCATGGATACTGGCGCTCAGGTGTCGGTTATGCGATCAGATCTTCGTAGCTGTCTCCGTAAATTCCTGACACCTGCCGAGTCGCCTGCTTTCCGAGTACCTAATGGCAGTACAACAGCCGTGATGGGAATGTGCGCCGCCCGTGTTACCATTGCCGGCCGTCCAGTGTTAGTCCTGCTCACTGTATACTGGCCGGGTGTCCCCACGAAGTGATTCTTGGAATCGACTTTCTGACTGTCCATTCAGCACTTATTGACTGTGCAACCGGCACCCTTCACCTTGAACTGCCCCATTACTCTGCCGACCCCACCGAGGACCACAAGTCCCGACTTCGTTCGACTGAATTTGTTTGACTGCAACCTGATGCTGTGACTTACGTCCTTATGTCGAATTCTCCACCACTTCGAGATGGTACTTACGTGGTGTCCCCACTTTGTGACGTCCTGCTCGCACGTCATATAGCACTACCAAGCTCAACTGTGACTCTTGTCAACAATCGAGCATGTTTTCCTCTTCTGAACTTTGGATCGTGTCTGCAAGTGCTTCCAGAGGGTGTATCTCTCGCTGTGCTGTCGCCTTTGGAAGACTGTGGAGTAGCTGCTCTAACGCCAGAACCACGATTCGACACTGCTGGAGCTTCGGCCTCTCCTACTTCACGCAACGACAAGTTTACGCCAATGATAGCTACTGGCCTACGACCGTCACCCACCCCTTCCACAATGGTGACGCTCCTCTATTACACCGGAGGCCCTACCGTGCGTCTGCGGCTGCAAGGTGATCCAAACGGAGGTGTACAAAATGCTATCCAAAGCTATTATCGAGCCTTCCTGCAGTCCGTGGGCGTCACCTGTCGTTTTAGTTAAAAATAAGGACAAAAGGTATAGATTTTGTATCGATTACCGTCACCTCAATACGATTACCAAAAAGGACGCGTATACGGTTCCGCGTATTGATGACGCGCTGGACTGCTTACACGGTGTCATTTATTTTTCGTCGATTGATTTGCGCACTGGTTACTGGCAAATCGCAGTGGATGAACGATATCGCGAAAAGACCGCCTTCGTCACCCCGCATGGTCTCGCACCAATTTAAAGTGGTCCCTTTCGGGCTGTGTGAAGCCACTGCTACCTTCGAGCGCATGACTGAATCTCTTCTGCAATGATTCAAATGGACCACATGCCTCTGCTATCTTGATGACGTCATTGTTTTTACACCGACGTTTGAGAGCCACCTCCGCCGACTCTCAGCTATTCTTGCTGTTTTTCGACGAGCTGGCCTGCAACACAATTCTGCAAAATGCCATTTCCGCCACCGCCAAATACGAGTACTTGGTCACTTGGTTGACGCTGCTGGCGATCAGCCTGATCCTGATAAAGTTCGTGCCGTTGCTGAGTTTCCATTTTCGCGTTCTTCTACTGATGTCCGAACTTTCCTAGGGCTGTGTTCCTATTTTTGGTGATTTTCTTTAGTTTGGTTAGTGTGTACCTTTTTTTGTCGATTTACTTACTTTAGGTTAGTGTGTACCTCTTCTTCTAGTTCACCTGCGGCGGCTTACCGCTGCCTAGGGTGTCCTATCTTGTATCCTCTATCTCGAATCCTTGAAGCCTTTGGTTTCAGTGAGAGGAGGGGGAAAGTAAAGATGTGCGCAATAGAGATTAGTAGGAGGCGATTGGAAGATTGGTGGAAGAAAACAGGGAAACGACAAAAAACGGAGGCTTACAAAAAGAAAGTTCACAATAGGGGTTCAGAATCTTTGGTTATGATAATTCATCATGCTTTTTATACCTTTTCTTATTTTTAGTTTTAACATAGATAGAATAGGCAATATTATAACAAGAGCTCGGTGGCGCAACGCACCGCCCCGCTCCAAAGGGGACGCTCATAACGTCTATCCATCCATGGCAATCTGCGGCGAGGTTCGAAGGTTAGTGGACCTGAGATAACTCATGGCTTCTGTTGCAACTTCACGTGTGTTTTCGAAGTGCGCGCACCTTTTATCGCCTCATCTGGCGACCCTTCAGAGTTCGGACTATCACTACTAACACGCGCTCCCTCCTATCTTCCTGCCACTCGGCTACTCATAAATGCGCTCTACACCTTTGAATAAACGTTCCATTTTTTCTACTGACTACGCTGATGCTTCACTGGGGTGGCCTTACTGCGAGCACGCCATGGCCACGCTACAGCTTCCTATGCGCTGTTGTCGCGCTCTTAGTTGCGTTGAAACGAGATGCAGCACCAGGGGAATTGCCTCGCCGCTGCTGCCGCTCTTCATGACGCCAGCGTTCTGACGGCGAGTGGCCGCGGTCATTGTATGAAATGTGTTCGCATCTGTCTGTGCGCGCGTGACATGCTTGTTAAATTATTTTCTACGCCAATGTTTCCAGCAGTTTATGCTGCGGATCAAGCGACTAACCCTACTTCGCAAAGGTGGCTAATCATTTGCTATCGCAACAAATGATTCCATTGTATGCTTACATATCAAAGCCATAGACGGAACAGTAACTATTTTTTCTTTAGAAATTTAATAGACGCAGACAAGGAGCATTTTTTTCGCTCGTATGTTCCAATGCGATGATCTTTTGTTACGAGTGGTTGAGTACTAGCGACAGAATTACATTGAGGAGTCGCTACCTCATGAGGCTAGTAGTTGAATGTCGCGGTGGAGTCCCAAATCGTGTCTTCCATTTGCCTGAATTTTTCTATTACTAAACCTCTCTTCTCGATAATATTGACACCTTAGACATTTTCGAGCAATTATCCATCACTTTAACTTGACTGAATATTTGCCGTTATTGTCCCTCAAGCATGCGCACCAAAAGCTCGATATGTATGCGTAATTGCGCGGCGCTCCAATCCCAATGTGGCAGAAGCAACCGAAAATCAAACGCTCCACGATGCACTGGACTGTTATACGATCAGTAAAAAATTACAGATCGCTGTAACCTCCCCGTAGATTAAGCGAAGGGGACGCAGCAATTTGAGATGCTCGCTCAGCGAGTGCAGTGGTGGGCAAGTGTTCGCCAACGCGTTGCGCCTGAAAAAGCGACCAAGCCCTTCATTTTGAGACCCCTTCACTTGCATACTTACGCACAGCTGTCAGCTACTTCGAAATTAACTTTGCTGGAGAATTAAGGCCTTTCCCAGCGCTTCCGCCGAGCGTCGGTCGAGCGAGAAGCGCGCTTGTAGTAGTGGTTGTATTCTACTATTGGGAAATGAACCTTTTTACGACCAAAAGCGTGAGATATGTAAATATACCGCTCCGCGCGAATAGCGGACACCCTATACCGATTTTTCTTGATGATTCTGCTCTATAATTTCACGAATAGCTGCCTGCGCTTTAGGTGTCATCTCTTCTCGCAATGTTTATTTCTGTCTCCTACATTCGGCTACATGTCACAAGCCTCGCTATCCCGTTAGTGAAGTATAAGTCCACCATTTTTCTATGCTCCTCCCAGCAAGCACCTGTGGAGAATATTGCAACACTGCTCACGTGCTCGTGTTACGTCACCCATCTTTTCCTCCATAACGCCACAACATCTGACAACATACGTCCATATCAGTTTCTGACTACCTTATAGGCTTATTTCGATCGACCGTACCCGGCGCATTCCACTCAGGAGGCTTTCAACCTTAAATAACCGAATTCAGACCTTAGATTGAATGCGCGCGAAAAATTCTATGTATAGCCTTTTGAAAACCCATTGCTTTCCTTTGCTCCTTCCTTTCTTGCGAGTAATTTTATTTGTCTTCATTATTCCTCATTTATGTTACCATTTTTGTTCCTGGGTGCGTAAAAAAGTTTGTTTGAAATCCAAAGCACACGGTCGCGTTAAGACAGGAACCAGTGGGGAATTCTTCGTAAACAAAACAAACGTCGAATAAATAATTCTCAGCTACAAGAAACAAACAAACAACAACTTGCCGATAATTTCTTTGTATAAAAATAGTCTACTAATATATGGTTTTCAAGAATCTATGCAAGTAAAAATTCGTGCCGGAAAGAAAAAGTCAGGAGAAGCGATGTTGATTCTCTTTGGATGTCAACAGACGAAAATCCCGATGATGCAACCAGCGGTGAGATTGATGTGTTTTCACTACACCTTATCTAATTGTACAAAAATAACTGCCATAGAAGTAAAAAGCCAGGCTCTCAAGTGTACGGCTACGACGGACTTGCGTTAACACTGCTGCAACGATCTCTTGCCACACGCGCCATCGTCCACAGAACCTCATTAGGCTGAGTCGCAGCATATTGTTTTCACCGATCATAACCAAGAGCAGGAGGCAACGGTTCACATCCCGGTTTTCTTTGGACGCTAAACTAGTCCTGCACCGTCATGCACTGCATTCCTGTTGACTAGAAGATGCAATCGCAACAGGAGCACAAGCGACCTGGCACGGGACACGTAGAGGTCAACACATCGCAGTCCGGTGGTCTACAGAATATCCTCGATACTCAAGTGCCACATTAACTTTACCCAATTGCGTAAGTAAATTTCATCCATCTGACGAGGAGCGTCGCCTTAGGCTGGGTCATGACAGCACACGCCTCTCTCTCTAACGACCCCAGCGAGGACCAGGAAGTAATAAAATCAGAGAGTGGTGGCCTCTGGCGCTTCAGCCTCTATCAGACCCGGATTTGAAGACGATAGCGAAGACCTGCCTCTCGCTCACTTTCTCGAACAACGGAGCCACCGTCTTGGAGTTATAGCTAGGAGCAACGACAAACCGCCTCGCGTGATGTAGCACGGAAAGGTTATTTAGATGTGCGTCGCCTATCTAGAATACATTTTATTCGTACTTCTGGTGCTTGTAGTCCTCCGCGCCCGACAGACAGCGTCCAGTTAGATTACAGTCCTCATGGCAGTTCCATCATGGGTATGACTCAGATTCAGGCAACACCACGTCGAATGCGGCATGGTTCAGGGTGCGACTCGAGCGCAGCCTGTTGCTAAAAGCGGTGGTTGCGTGGAAATCGAACGTCCAGCCGCCGCCTATTAGCGAAAAGTGGCTGCTGCTTTTGACAATCTCTCTGAGCAGCGTCACGGCCAGTGACGTCTGCGTGGTGAATGTCTGCTCCATGTCCCGCAGGTAACGACGTCTGGCGTAAACGCTGGACATCCGCACAGCCAAGTTGCAATCGATCACTTGGTTCATCGGGACCACGAGACTTGAAACGTTGACGTTGTCGCAGAGTACGCATTTGAGTCCCTTGAGCAGAGACCAGGACGGCAGATTGGGCGCTTCCAAGGAGACGTGAAAGAACTGCTGCAGACAGGTCATCGTTGGTAATGTGGAAGCTGGTGAACTGAACCCTCTTCTCAGGTCTGTTTCGCCTATTTCCTTCGAGAAATTCACTTCTTTCGAATCCTTCACCTAGCTGACGCTCTGGAGCTCGAAGCCCGTATTCAAAAATGCATATTAACTTGTAGCCCATGCTTGATTTGATATAAATGATGCCTCGTGTGAACGTACCGAAGACGCTCACTGCGTTTGCTTTAGTGTGTTGACAACAGGCGACATTTAAATCAAGTACAGAGTGGGCTTCAAGTTAAAAGGCATTTCTGAATAGAGAAGTTACAGTCTATTGGAACGCGGTGTCGGATAAGAGCCGCAAACCACAATCGCCGGTGAGACACACCTCACTGAATGACTGCTTAATCAGCGTTGCATTGCGCTCGTTCGCCTTCAATCCTAAGTTGTCAAGGTGCATTAGGCAAGCGTTGATGTAAATTTCAACACGTTTCGCGCTGTGCGAAATAATAGTGGCCACAGAGAAGTGGATACCCGAGGAGGCGGCAGTACACATGACGATCACCACATTGACGTTCGAGCTGACGCACGGGGCGCTGGATAGGTTCCAGAGCTCGGCCTCGTTCGCATCGATGTTCAGCATCTAGAAAAACTTGAGCTGCAGGCACCGATAGGCGATGCCGGCGAGGGGCGTCCTGCGGGGCGTCCCGTATGTGCCTGATCGACATTGGCTCGTAACGAGCTTCTTGATGACCGTGTTGCGATATTCCAAGTCAACGAGCACGTAGCAGGAGTCATCCGTCGCGAACAGTCAGTCGGCGTGGATCTTGCCCAGGCCGCGGAGCACGACCGAGCAGCACATCAGCATCTCGGCTTCCGGCTCGTCGATGCAGTCCTCAAGGAATTCGAGCGTGCACAGAGCCTTGCGGCTGCCAAGCAGCATGTACACGCAGAAGCCCAAGGAGAGCAAGACCACAATTTCGATCGTGTTGAGCAGGGTCACCATGGAGCGCAGCGCGTCCATCAGTTTCCTGCATGGGTAGTCGTCCAACAGCTGGTAACAGAGCTTGGCGTGTCTAAGGTTGAGGTTCAGGCTGAGTCTGTCCCATAAGGGGAACTGCTCTGGAACTACTCAGAGAGTTCCACGTACTCGATGCAGCATTGTTCCATGAGAAGCCAATGAACCATGAAGGTAGAGTGCCCGCGCTGCACGTTGGACACGACCGGAACTACGTGTCCGCGGAAGCATGCCAGGCCAACCTTTGTGCACTCATTTCGCGTAGATTGATGTTGATGACCAAACGGAATCCGTTCCATAGGGACAGCCCAACATGGAGGAAGCAGGCGTCGGCAACGCTGCCGTTGCAGAACTTGTAGTCCACGCGGCGATGGCTCGATCTGCTTCGTACGCAGCGAAGGTTTGAGGAGAGTTGGTTGACCAACTGGCACACGCTGGGACAGCTGCACGGTGTCCTCTCGTCGGCCTGGGTACAAACACCTGTCGTGCTGGAACGCAACTCTAATGTTCACGTTGCACAACGCTAAAACCTGGATTATGCGGCACGTGCTGAAAGCACATGTAGCAAGCAGCTCACGTTGGAAAGCGTACAGAGAAGCTGCTCCCGTTTAAACAAAGAAAACTGTGCCTCTGCATAGCTTGAAATAGGCGTGTACGTGCTATCTCGAACAAATCCGAAGCGTGTAAGCTGCACAATCCCGTTTCAATCATTGCGTGCATTTGCAGCATTGGCATAATCGAAGCTCCACGATGTGCGCATCTGTCCACACCATAGCTAAAGGCCCCCTATTGAACGACTGAATATAGCACTTTTGTGAGAATTTCTTCTTTTTTATCTTTTACTTTATCTATGTATGGAATCCTAACTATGTATTATACAGCGGATATTCTTTATGCGCCGAAAATGATGTTTTTCCTCGCTATATATATATACATATATATATATATATATATATATATATATATATATATATATATATATATATATATATTCGCAGCACTAGAATCTCCAGACAACTAGCACGAAATATTTATAGTCACAATTCAGCGCTGCACTGTCTGTATGCAGTCATCGAAGATGCCTGAGTTGCAGGATATCGAATGATTTCGAGAAGGTAAATATCGCCCCAGAAGCGGTGCAACGAAAAATGATAGACTTGAGGTCATGCGACGCGAAGACATCGTTGTGGATTAGAGGATAAAACACGAGTCCATGATACATCCGCTGATGAGAATAAAAAAAAGATGTGGCCAGTCACGTAAGGTGTGGTTATCCGGGGGTGCATTATTCACAGCCGGAGAACGTATTTCGTGGAAAATAAAATCCAGTAAATGGCTGTATATGATTAGACATGGTCATAAGATGAGCACGTACAGTTGCAGTCATAAGGTCGGTGCGGCTAATGCACAACCAGAGTAATTCGAAATCACTGTGTGAAGCTTTCGTCCAGCATTGGACATAAGATAGGCCGCTATAGAGAAGTAGCTGTCCTCCCAATGAGTTATTGAGGCAATAAAGTGACCTGACGTGAACAGTGACTAGGTCACTTCGATGTTCGTAGTTATAGGAGTGCATTTGGAGTGCATACATAGCGCTTGATTCCCCTTTGCACATCCATTACAGGTGGTGGGCCGAGAATGGGCACATTCCTATATTGCACACGTACTGCCGAAGGTGTCTGTTCATGAACAAACCCAGTGGCACATATCCAGTGACTTAAGCTGTCTACTAGGCAAGACTGTAGCAAGCAGCAAGTTGTCTATTCGGGACCGGCTTGGGCACGTTACAGAAATAAAAAAAGAATAATAACTTGTAGCAATCAGGAATTTCTCCTCCAAAAATATAATTTTTACCGTGACCAACAACTGCTCCATGAAATCAATTTTACGAAATGTAAAGGAATACATTTACGTTACTCTGCTATCAATCTTTATAAAGAATGCTCAAGCATAGTAAATTCAGCGAGCTTGTTTGGGGCTTTGAGTGTGTCCTCTGTAGCCCTCAGGAGTTGCCTTCTCTAACAAAAACTTTTCAAAACGTTTGTCGGCAACCTTCCCTAGCTCTTGCTTGAGGACGCCGGCAGCGACAATAAATACTGCCTCGTGTGCGCGCTAAGACAAAAACCAATGTTGCAAGGTACGAATATCTTTCGTACATGATTGTCCTTGCTCCATGCTCCAAAACTGGCGTCCGAGTCCTCTGTAAAGTAGAGCACTACATTATTCCTAGTGTTAGAAAAGGGGTGATCGCCATGGGGCCAAAGAGGAGTCGAAAAAGCTTGCGTAAGTAATTTCCTGGCATCATCGTCGTAAGTGGTCATCACTATCGAGTATTTAGAAAGGCCGGTGCAAATCGTCGGCGAACATCTGATGCAGCTTCATAATGAGGAAACGAATACTGTGACGTGTGTATGCCAGACTGAACACGAATGCCCCATAGGCTGCAGCGTGCCATCGACCGTGGGCTTTCTAATTTAGTTCCCGCGAAATTCTATGCGCTTAAGCCTGCGTTGCATACAGAAGCTTGCCTCGTAATAACTGGTTACATGCAATTGGTTATTGTCAAAAGTAATTGGAGTAAGCGTTGCCGAGCAAAAATTTCAAGTTAATGTGGGTAATTAATAACGTGTAATGTGCTACGTAGAAGGCTCATTCGGGCATACACCTAATAGCAAAGGCAGCCTGCTTGCAAAGACAGCAGGCCGCACATGCCCAATGGCCCAAGCTACTTGACAACATTAGTCACTGTGTTTGTCCAATTGTCTGTGTGGCATTATTCAACCGTTCAAAGTGACCAAAGTAGCAAACGAAAACTATTTAATATACACTGATATATCCAAAAACGTCGCGATGAGCTGAAACTACAGTCCAAGGGGTCTCGCCACTCATTGAGTCGCGCGCCGACTGGCCCCGAGGGCGCACAACGCTGCGAGACGTTCAGCATCCCGCACGTGTCTGTCCCACAGCCGCTGAAAACGAGCTCCTGGATGACTGCGGTATAGGACACCAGGTCGGCCAGCACGTAGCGAGAGTGATTCGTCGGGAACAG
Organism: Dermacentor variabilis; assembly: GCF_050947875.1. NCBI lineage: Eukaryota > Metazoa > Arthropoda > Arachnida > Ixodida > Ixodidae > Dermacentor > Dermacentor variabilis. Next base: position 2,662,304 of record NW_027460368.1, read on the forward strand.
CTCCACGACGTGGATCTGGCGCTGCGCGTAGCACGGCGCCTCAGCGCATCAACGCCTGAACAACGGGCACGTCGGTCCAGTGCTCGAGGAAGACGAGCGTGCGCATGATTTCGCAGCTGTCGAGCAGCTCACACGGCTTGTTCACGCCCACGCTCGAAAAGCGCACGCTCAGGTTCTCCAGCGGGTCGAGTGTGGTCAATGTGCAGCGGAGCGCGTCCATCGGGTCTCTGGTCGGATAGTCCAACATGCGGCAGCAGGGCCTGGCGTGCCTCAGGTGTTTGCTAAGCTCCACCCCGTCCCGTAACTGGAACTGCTTTGGCGACATCCGGGACACGAGCAGCTGCAGGAACTCGGTGGAGCGGTGCTGCATCAGCGGACAATGAACCAGAATGAACGACTGCCTGCGCCGCATGTTGAAGGTCAAAGGAACCACGCGTCCGCGCAGGCAAGCCAGGCCCAGCCGTCCTTCGCGTAGCTTGATGATGATGACCCACAGGAAGTTGTTGCATGCGGACAGCTCCGCAAGGTGGAGGCATCCATCGGCTGCGCTGGCCGGGCATGGCTTGTCGAGGTCCTCCTGCTGATGGCCTGAGATGCTGCGCACGCAGAGAACGTTGGGGAAGAGCTGGTTGACCACCCGGCAGACGACGGGCGAGCTGCCGACCAGGCACGCAGCGGACTCTCCTAGGCGGCCACTCCGTGGTCCCTTCTTGCAAACCTGTGGACAAACAGCTGTCGTGCTTGTACTCCACTCTGCTGTTGACATAGCAAATCGCTAATGCGAGGTTTCTACCTCTTTGAAAAGTAAGCATCGCCAAGTAGCGTTACAAAACTAGCCTAATATTCATCTCATATTTACAGAAAGTTAACGTGCGTGAAGTTTGCTGAAAAATGCCTTGCCTTTCTGAAACTGACGGTAGCCATCGGGGTGTTCGTGACATCAGGATGTGCTCTACTTAGATACCGTATTTTACGGCAGTGAGGCATTGCGGTAGGAACTACCACCACTTGCGTTCGCCAATTGAGGAGCGAGAGCCACGCCAATGCGAGTGAAATTGCGCAATCTGCCCCAGAATATGAAAGCGTTGTCTTTTCCTTCCCGGAGACACTTTCAAGTGCGAGAGAAGGCTGCGTAGCTTCCAGTTTACTGCTAGTGAATTGTGAAACCCAACTTAGAAATATCAGTAACCTTCATTTCGTTACGGAGAACGAAAATGTCCTTTCCCAAAGCAAAACTTTAGCTGCAACAGCGAATGAATACCGGCAAGTAAAGCTGCCGGCTTATGTTCTAGATATGAATGCGCTAGGTGTATTGGGGAAGCGCCACCATGTAGGTTAAGCCTTTCAATAAACGAATAGATTTAGCTGCAACAGCGAATGAATACCGGCAAGTAAAGCTGCCGGCTTATGTTCTAGATATGAATGTGCTTGGTGTATTGGGGAAGCGCCACCATGTAGGTTAAGCCATTCAATAAACGAATAGATTTAGCTGCAACAGCGAATGAATACCGGCAAGTAAAGCTGCCGGCTTATGTTCTAGATATGAATGTGCTTGGTGTATTGGGGAAGCGCCACCATGTAGGTTAAGCCTTTCAATAAACGAATAGATAGACACCAGGTCAGTGTGTAGTAGAAAGCACACACAAAAATACCACCAGGCGCGTTTCTTTGTTTACCTATGTCCTGCTGCGACATATGTTCTTCGTGTCAGCCGTGGCTGTATTCTTAGGTACTTACATCATAAATTCAAATCGAGAGGTACAAGGCTACGTTATGGCGTTTCCGGCTTAAAATGCATGTGCAACAACGGCCTAATTTATGCACAGAAATGGGAATTTGTGTCGACAGCATGCTTCAAGGCCGGCTACGGAATATCAGATAATATTTAGTTGAATATCGTTACATAGAAACGATCTTCCGACGATTTTCTCTTGTTCGCGCTTGCATTTATTCCGAGATGTCTGCCGCGTCTAGGACGGCAGCAATGCGGCTAGCATTCTAGTTCAGGTATAGTTGCGGAGAATCGAATCCGCGACCTCGTGCTGAGAACGAGAGCGCTGTATGGCCACTAAGCCACCGCGGCGTGTGAGAGCTTTTCTTTACCGCATTGAGGGACGAAGCATGCAGAGGGCGAAGCAAGCGTCTTACCCTTTCGTTGGAGCCTCGCGATCGCGTCAAGTTCTTCGGCGTCATCCACGGCGTAGCTGGGCTGCTTCTAGGTGCGGACGCAGTGCTGGACAAAATCCCTGCAGTCGAGCTCGATCTTCAGTCGCGCGGTTCGCACGAGCCCCTGCGCGATTCTGTGGGCACGCCTTGCCCGTGGCACGCTGTCTCGGGATTCCTTCGCGAGACGCGAGGTTCACTGCGCGACGGAACCGAAAACGATGAAGAACCGAATCGCCGCGAGATGAAAGCGCACTATGGAAAACGCGTGATTCTAAAAATGTCGTTTGCGAGAAAGGTAAGTGGGCAAGTTGTTATCGGCGCATAATCAGCAACAGCGCAATGGACAGGGACAGACAATGGCGCAAGATACGAAACACAAGAACCGCCTGTCTTTTTCAACCGTTTTTTTTTGTCCTGTTCTTAATTAAGAGTGATTCGAATCTTGCTTTCTTTATTTTACTTTTTATTATTATTTTTTTGGCAGGACACAACGGGGGACGCCCCGAGAAGGAAGCCTTTGTTGTTAACAAGATTGGCCAATCGTTTACGACGGTGATCATATCAAGGCCAAACTTTCAAACAAGCGCGAAATGATATTCCTAACGTTAAGCTAACACCTTCTATCTGTGTAAACGCACAATTTGACCCTTTTAAGGCATCCTCCGTACATGTGCGTTAGCGTGAACGAGCACTAAATGTTGACGCAGGCAGCTTGTGGCCAACTTTTTGAAACCACAATATAACGCGCGGTTTTCACTTTTCGGGCACTCTGCAGATGCTGTCATTGCGTGTTCACTTAAATCCCCTACTGTACCATTCCCAAATATTTGTATTTTTTATCGATATGCGAATGCAAAATATGTGTCGAATGTTGTATTAATTTTTGTGATACTTCAGAATGAAAAAAAAAACAGCGCAAGAATTGCGGCACGTGCCCGAAAAGACACATATGAAATTGAAAGGCGGTTTTTATACAATTGAGGCCTATATTCGCTCAATTGCATGACGAATTTCCCACGATAACGAATTTACCATCAGAAAGGACGCATCAATAGGTGGTCTCCGGATACACATCGCACATTCCGTTGCCGATTCTATCCAGTGGTCACCATCGTGTGCTCGCAACAGTGGGTGTTGTGGTCCCTGCCCTTAGAGACCGGCGCCTTTCATTTTGTAGTAAATTGAACGCAGGTTTGCTGTGCATGTTAACTTGTGCGTAGAGCGTACAGTTTGACTGAAAGCAAGAGGAAACTTCGCAGTACGCCAATTGCTTGGCCTCCGGGATCATGGGGCGCTGTGCTGTGGCAACAGTGGAAAGCCCCGATGTTGAGGGACATGCTCAACTGCTGCGTCCTCAGATACGCACGGCAGTGTTATAAATTTGGACAGTGCTTAATAAAATGCGAATGCTTGGCCCACGTTTTCACATCTGCATCAGATGCCGCTTCGGTAATCACGATATCCCTAGATTTCTATGAGCAATAAGGGCGCAGAGAAAGGCAGCCGACACATGAGTCAACTGCTTTCTCTCAGACGTCTCTTTACAACAGAAACTGGTTCCTTAGTTTTCTGGACGCTTTATTTCGAAATATAGCGGATTCCGATCCCCGGCTCCTAATGGCCAATAGTTGACATCAATCAATAAAGAAGAGTGTTTGGATCCCTTCGCTTCCTTTTACTGTTATGCTTACACTTATTGACGGAGCTTATAAACAGGCTAATACTAATTACGTATACTTCCGGAATGAGCCTACTATCTTATGATCATAATTAAACATAGGAAAAATATTGTGATCGCTGTCTCTAATGGTAGGTCGTACGTACGCGAATCCCAGAAGCTAAAGCTTCGTCGAACAGACATCTTCCTCCAAAATAACATCATCGATCTTCCCGGAGGAGCACATGGGCCGTAGTAGAGAGAGGGCCTGCTCTCCCGAAGCAGCATCTTCGCTCGTTCCAGGCTAAATATAACTCGGACGTACCTGCGTTGCTTCTGTTTCGCCAGCTCCGCGGCTCCGTCTACCGCTTTTTGCACATGCTTTTGCAGAAGGACGTTTATTTTACTCAATGGAGACCATTAAAAAATGATTTTCATAGGTGACGGGGAAGAGCACACGAGAAGCCTGGCACGAGCTAAGATACTGCTCCAGGATAGCAGGCCCGGTCTCTTGTATGGCCCCTATTGCTCTCCCGGGAAAATCAGTTATGTTATTTTGCAGGTAAGGCGCCGTGAGGCACGAGAGAGACATAATCTCGCGTGACTGCTTCAGCACACAGCGCCCCAGGCGTGAGAAAGTCTGCCCGATGTAACTTCAGACACAACGAACACCCAATGGGGTGTGAGTGCCCACTGCTTCCCCTGGTTCACCGCGCGGGCAGCCAGCGTGAGAGCGTAAACAAACTCGCGCATGGTCATGGCCAGCGCGATCCCTCGCGCTGACAGTCCTCCACGCCATCTCACTGCGCCACCAACATCCAAGGAGACGCACGTGGAAAATTCGTGGACGACGCATGGCATCTACACAGAGACACACGACCTCACTCCGCAATGCCGGCACGCCTAGGGACAAACGCAAACAAAACGACCACAGAAGCTTCTACTGCGTAGCACCTATATAGGCTAAGTCAGATATTCCAGGAGAAAAAGCCCCCAGATTCTCTGTTTTGCACCCACTTTTAGTCGTGCCTGCGCACAAAAGTATAGGGCTATTCCTGTAGTGACCGTTTCGTCTCGCTGAGGACAAATCCGTTTGGCCCGTTTGGAAGGTCGTTGGGGGGAAAATCGGAAATAGTGGAGTCTACCTTAACATCCAAAATTAAATTAGAAATGCGCGCAACGGTGACGTTGGGTAGGCGGAGCGTTGTGGGCACTCCCGGCTCCATCTTAGCCGTCCCAGTGCAAGGCATTGAAAAAGGAGCGGAAGCACCGCGAAGAGGTTTCGATTGCTAACAATTGCGCTCTTGCTGGACGCAATAAGGTTGCTTTTGCGGCAAAGTATTTCTGAAAGAAGCTAATTTAACTTGAAATGCGTTTCTCCACTTCGATAAAAAGTGCCAAGGGGCCCTTCTAAAGGGATACTAAAGGCAAATAACAGGTCAACGTGAACTTTTAAAATATCATTCTAGAAACGTCACAGTTCTTGTTTAATTCGTGCCAATTAAAGGCTCAGTTGAAGAGAACAACGATTCCGTAGGGGTCTGCATACCTGCAGCTGGGTGGGTCGGTGGATGCTATGAGCGCACCTTTTTAAATGGGGCGGTGGCTTGCCCCAGCAAGTTCTCGTTCTTATTTTGGGAATGTCCTAGCTATCTTTCTTTTACATTGTCACGTACGAGTTTGTGCCGCTGTGGACACAAGGACGTTGTGAAGTGAAGAGCAGGTTGAAGTGTCTCGAAGATAGATGGTGCTGCCCTGGCTGGCTGCTGAGCTACAACCTTGTAACTGTATGCATTGTAAACACATGTATTTTCTCCCCTTAACATTTTGGTGGAGGTGCGGTGTAAACTCGCCACAAGCCTGCCATGGATCGTTGCAGCGCGCGTCACATCGGTTCTGCTTTTATGGCTACGTACTGACGCTGCCTCCGCCGCTCAGACACAAGTGGAAGGAGTGCTAACCCGGCTACGTAACCAGGTAATCTTCATCGGCACTGGGAAGGTCGACGTCGAAGACTGGATGACGTCGAATGAGCGCGTCGGTAAGCACAACAAGTGGGATGTCACACTTTTCCTGGCCAACGTGATCCTTTACTCGGGAGGAGCCGCGAAGGTATGGTTCGAGACGCATGAAGCTGACATTAGAAGCTGGGACTCCTGCAAGGAAAAGCTACACGATATTTTCGGAAGACCTGTGGGACGTCAAGCAAGAGCTAGCGTCTCGTGGCCAGAAATCAATCGAATGTACGTCGCGTATATTCAAGAGGTTCTGGCTCTCTCCTGTAAAGCGGACGCAGACATGCTGGATGCCGATAAGGTTGGGCACATCTTGAAGGGCATCGCGGACGATGTGTTCAACCTCCTGCTTTGCAGGAACTGCGCAACTGTTGAGTCCATCATTAAGGAATGCCGGAATCTTGGGCAAGCGAAGAGCAAACGCATCGTATAAGACTAGATCCTCAACCACGGTGCACATCGACCGTTACTTACAGACCGCGGCCGCTCGACCTCCTCCGCTCTTGTTCCACTGAGCACAAGCTGTCTACCACCTACCAGTCACAAATGAACGGTCTTACGGAACCTCACAACCGAACCATCACAGAGTTGCTGTCGATGCACGTCTCCAACGATCACCGCGACTGGGACGCCACGCTGGCCTACGTGACGTTCGCGCATAACTAGTCCCGACATGACACCGCAGGATATTCACCCCATTATCTTTTGTATGGTCGCGACTCCAGATTGCCGTTTGACACCATCCTCTCTTCTGTGCACGTGTTGCAATTGAGTACGCTGGTGAAGTCATCGATCGCGCTTACATGGCACGTCAAGTCACCCGATCTCGTTTATTAGCCTCGCAGCGTATGCAAAAAGAGCGTTACGACCGGTGCCATCGCGATGTTAAGTTCGCGCTAGGTGTTAGAGTGCTCCTTTGGTCACCATGTCGTCGGGTTGGCCTCTCCCAGAAGCTTTTGTCTCGCTACACACGGCCTTATGAAGTCCTACGTCAAGTTAACGACGTAAATTACGAGATTTCGCCTTGATTTCGCCGCTACAGTTTCATACATCCTCAAGTACCACGTCTGTTGACTTCGTGCACATTTTGCGGCTGAAGCCACACTTCGCTCGCAATTCTTCGCCTACCATGCGCCGAGACGGCGCTTCGCCACCCGGGGGTCCTGTTACGGAAGGATGAAGAAAAGAGGAAGAAGAAGATCGCGAGACGCTGGCTGCGGCGTGCTGTTGGTGGTCAGTCATTTAAAATACTCGGACTCATCTTGTATGTACATTGTAAATACAGTCTTTCTACGCTCCCAACATCCCCGTAACAATACGCATATATATATATATATATATATATATATATATATACACAAATATAAGATCGCAGTACTGGTAACTCCGGACAGCTAGCACGAAATATTTATAGTCGCGATTCAGTGCTGCACCATGTGTATGCGGTCATCAAAGGTGCCGGAGTTGCAGGATATCGAATGATTTCGAGAAGGCGGTAAATATCGCGAAAGAAGTGGTAGCACGAAAATTGATAGGCTTGAGGTCAATCGACACGGAGACATCGTTGTGGATTAGAGGATAAAACACGAGTCCATGATACATCCGCTCATGAGTATCAAAAGAAGATGTGGCGAGTCACGTAAGGTGTGGTTATGAAGGGGTGCATTAGCCACCGCAAGAGAGCATGTTTCGTGGGAAAGAAAACACCGTAAATGGCTGTAAATGTTTAGGAGGAGTGACGAGATGAGCGAATTTGCTGGTAAAGGTGGGTGCGGCTAATGCAGAAGCAGAGTAATTGGAAATCAATGGATGAAGCCTTCGTCCAGCATTGGACATAAGATAGGCTGCTAAAGATACAAGTAGCTGCCCTCCCAATGAGTCATTGAGGCAATGAAGTGACCTGAGGGGAACAGTGAATAGGTCACTTCGAAGTTCGTAGTTGTAGGAGTGTATTCGGAAATGCGTTAAAAAATAACTAAAAAGCTTTTTTAATGCACTGTTCAAAATAAATATGATATAGCTGCGAGACAACGCTGTCGTGAACACGTAAGCCAAGAATTACTCCCATGCATTGTGGAGAAACCTACCATAAGGTACTTAGGTTGAATATTTCTTTCGCGCGGATTTTTCATATCTCCGTCATCCTTCAGTGTACCATGCGGTGCTGTCATACAGTCAGGTTACGCCATATTCTGGAATTTGCTTTTGCTTACGTCACATTTGCTTACAGGGTGAATACACCTAGATTGATTGGCTCAAAACGCAAGCGTGGATGAACAGGACAATATGTCAGAATTCCAGATTGTGGAATCATAACCCCAGGTAGCGCAATGTGAACACTGCACTAACTACTCGCCTAATTTCTTTTTATGCGTATTGGAAAAATAAATATTTTGAGAATAATAAAGGAAGCAAATCGTATGTAATGGATGTGAAATATTCGCAGTCGCCTTCGGCAATAATTAAATGAAGCCAGTATAGCCTCCAGTGTTCCAAGTTAGATGCAAGTACTGATATGGTTTTGTGTCTACCGTCTGTGATCGCATTTATTTGGTTATCCGCCCTGTCGGAGTGAAAAACACACTTCCTTCATGGCGGAGAGTTGCGGAAGAGTTAGAAACAATTGTGGCCGAAGCCATGATAGGTTTATCGTGTAGTCTGCTGCACATCCCATTGCCATTCGTAAATCACGAAACCTTGGATGCCATCAGCAGTGGCAATCTTACTGCCAGCTGCCATGCCTAATGATACGCTAGATTGTATCATATTGTAAACACTGTACCCCGATTGAAACTCCGCAGCAACTCCCACTATCCCTAGTATTCTGGCTGCAACTTTGTGACAATGGTTATCCATGAAGGGATCCTGCTCGACGTGGAGGTGTCAGTTCCGGATGGTTCGATATAATTTTATTATATTTGACGGTAAATACCGCTTGGTTAACCTTGTCACATCCATTACAACGCATTGGCCAAGAATGGGCGCGTTCCGATATTGCACACGTACTGCCGAAGGTGTCTGTTCAGGAACACACCCAGTGGCACATACCCAGGGAGTCAAGTGTTGTACTAGGCGAGACAGCAGCCAGCAGGAAGAGTTCTATTTGGGCGCGGCTTGAACACGTCACAGAAAAATAATAATAAGCGATAGCAATCACGAATTTCTCCATCCAAAATGAAATTTGGTACAGGGATCAATTACTGCTCCATTAAAGTAATCGAGTAATTACTGAAACCTAATCGATCACATTTACGTTACTCTCCTGTCAGTCTTTATATAAATTGGTCAACCATAGTAAATTCAGCGAGCTAGTATTGCGCTTTGAGTGTGTCCTCTGTAGCCCTCACGAGTTTTGCCTTCTCTAACAACTGCTTTTCGAAATTTTAGTGGGCAACCTTCCCTAGCTCTTACTTGAGGACGCCGGCAGCGACAATAAATGATCATTATGCAAAAAAGAGGTGAGGCGTGCAGACATGACACATGAATAGAGAAATGGACAACACGAAGGGCCGACTATCAACTGAAGGGAGCACTGAAGCGAAAAAAGCAAGAAGACACAAAACTTATCTGCGCAAGCTCAGGAATGGTATCACCACGTGTCAGTCCGGTACATGTGCCGGTCTACGTGAGAGATAACTGCTAAGGCTGTTGATCTCTTCCTTATGTAATGTAATCGAAGGCTGACTCACGCACGCACTTCCACCATTATAGATATGCCATGCCTCTACCATGAGACGCGTATCTTCATCCTTATGCCTGTACAATATCGCGCATTCATCTAACTCGGGCATGCAGTTACAAACTTGGCAATGTAGGGAAAGATTAGAAGGCGACCCACCGGTTAACGACCTTTTATGTTCCATTAGCATCTGATTGATAAACCGTCCCGTTTGCCCTACGTAGAACTGGCCACAGCTAAGGGGAATTTTATAAACCACACCCATACGACTGTCAGTAAAACTAGGGCGCGATCGGAGATATTTTGTTCGATACGCGTTCTGTTCGGTTGGTGAAACGTCACTAAGTGGCAGTATGCAAAATTTGTGGCAACGGGGCGGAGAGAGCAACCAATCAGGAAGCGGTGACCTCCCCGGAAGTTTACTTCCGTCGTTTGTCGTCTGCTTGCAGACAGTTTACTACAAAACGATAGGTTTTTCGTCTTCCGAATGAATGGAATCTTTATCTAAAAAAATATTTTTTCTTCTCAAGCCCAAACACGTTTTCAAATAGTAGTACGTGTGACTACTGCAATTTATAACTATTAGTTTGTTTGCGTCGGCCCTAGGTGGCGTCGCGCACAGCGAGAAGAAAAAAGCAAAAGAAACGACGGGAAGAGTGGCGCACTTTTCAGGAATCAGTGACAACATTCCAGTGGCTCGCTGGCACCGATGATGGGGTCGATTTCGCTGTACAACCAACGAATTCTTTGTTTCGAGAAACAAAAACGACGCCGGAATTCACATTCTGCCATTTCTTCTAACGCGTTTCGCACCGCCACCCGCTCTCCTCCTTCCTCTATAAACGCCAGCGCAACAACCTAAGTTCCCAACGGAAGCGCCATTTTCTCGAATTAAACTATGGATTGGATCCAAACTTCCCATGCCGAAGCCATCGGTTGGATCCAATCCACCAGACGCGCCATGCGAAGCCGTACGATCGCTCCAAACTTCCCAGCTCCCGTCGGGTTCGGCGCCTAGAAGAGGAAATGCTGGGTGGGAGGATGATTGACAGGAGCGTGTCGTCATTTTGACGTCACCAAAAACGTGGCCGCGCCCCCGGCTGGCGACGTCAGCGCGGAGTGGGCCAATCGCGCGCGCCGGTAACCGAACGAACGCGCCGAACAACCATCTCCGATCGAACCCCTCTTGTTCTTATTGTGCTTCACTAAACAAATATCTGTTCTTTTTTTGCCTTTTACCTGCTCCTTTTTCCTCTGTACGGCAGCGCATATCTTACCTAGCCTATTGGGAACAGTGAAAGCAACAGTAACATCATATCTACTTGCAACTTTTTTAAGCCTGTGCGACACTGACGAATGTACGGAATAGACATGCACTACTTTTTTTTGCTATTACTGCTTTCTGCAATCACGTCCGTCCCCCTCGAAACCGACTTCTTTAGGCGCTAAGCCACAGTGGCCACTGCTACACTAGGATAACCTGCTTCTAATAGGCGCCGGACCTGCGAATTAAAACTGGCTCTCATTTTGTGCATGCAGGATCTGGTGAAAGAAGACTTAAGGCACGACATGGCAATTCCGTTTCTTACTACTTTGCAATGCTTGGATTGAAAGTTTAGCAACGGCTTCGAAGCACCCCTCACCTCTTTTTTGCATAATTAATCCTTACCAACTAGTTCAGCTTTCTGTCGTTCTAATAAATGGTGTCTGCAGACGCGCTCTTAATATACATCAACGAGTGCTGGCAACACGGTAAAGTACCACCGGAATGGAAACATGCCGAGGTAACCATGATACCTAAACCCAACAAGCCCATCAGCGTGCAGAACCTTCGACCTATATCCCTAACCTCGTGTGCTGGAAAACTCTACGAGCAGATGGTGCACAACCAAATGATCGACTATCTCGAAAACAACGAACATGTCCGAAACACTATGTTCGGATTTAGAGCTCACCTGTCTGCGCAAGACGTGTTGCTGCAAATCAAGGAAAAAGTGATCGACAAGCTGGACACGCAAAGCAAAAGAGCCATCCTCGCACTTGACGTGAAAGGGGCTTTCGACAACGTGACACACGAAGCCATACTGCTGCACCTCAACGTATATAACTGCGGCGAAAAAGTATATAATTACATCAAAGCTTTTCTGAAAGAACGGACAGCCACAGTGGGGATAGGCAACTTACGCTCTGAGAAATTCGACATACCGCGAAAGGGAACGCCACAAGGCTCCGTCATTTCGCAGATGCTATTTGATCTGGCGATGAGCTGACTACCCAAGGAACTGAAGCAAATAGAAAGGATTGGTCCCGCAATATATGCTGACGACCTCACCATCTGCACTACGGGAGGGTCGACAGGTAAACAGCAAGACGCTCTGCAAGAAGCGGTTGACACTACGGAAAAGTACCTGGAAGCATGTGGACTGACGTGCGCACCTGAAAAATCGGAGCTCTTGGTGCTAAGAAAGCGCACAAGAGGCCGACAACCGCAGCAGATACCAGACCCGGTAGTAAAGGTGGGAGGCATCATGATTCCGCAGGTTACGACGCTCCGCATCCTCGGACTCCTGATTCAAAAGGACAGGTCCGGGGGAGCAGAGTTGGAAAAAATTCAGAGAACCGTGCAACAAATAACCCACCTTATCAAAACAGTGACGAGCAAAGGCCACGGACTCAAGGAAGAAAACTGCACGAAAATGATACAATCGCTGCTCACGAGCATCGTCTTGTACGGGAACCCATACGTTGACATGAAGAACAGTCAACGAGACCAAGGAAACGCCCTCATTAGAAAATCACACAAAATCGCCTTGGGCCTGTCCCCCTCCACGTCCACAGCGAGATTACTCAAAATGGGAGTCCACAACACGTGGGAAGAGCTCGTGGAAGCGCACAACGTCAACCAACTGGAGAGACTAAAGCTGACAAAGACGGGAAGAGCCCTGCTGCAAGATCTGGGCTACCAAGTCAAGGATGAAAGGCACCTACCTCAGCGTATCCCACACGAGATCAGAGACAAGCTACACATGAGTACCATTCCCGGAAACATGCATCCCGAGTACGACAAGGAAAGGAGACAGGCGAGAATACAGGCGCTCAAGCGCATACTCGAACGCACCAACAGCAAAGAAGGAAACGTTAGATATACGGATGCAGCTGCGTACAGTACCAACGACCGATTCGCAATCAGCGTGGTAGGCGAGAAGGGCGAATAACTTACAGCCACATCCATACGTGCCGAGGACGCGAGCACAGCGGAAGAGGTGGGCATAGCCCTGGCCATCGCAACGTGCAAGAAGGCCATGGTTACCGTGGTGACGGACTCGAAAGAAGCATGCAGAAGGTATATGAATGGAAGGATTGGAAAGGCAGCACTTCAGGTCTTGAACAACACCAAGAAAGAAGCACCACAAATTCTCTGGACACCGGGACACGAGTCTCTCACGGGGAACCAGCCGGCGCACGCCGAGCCATCTGCGACGCGCAGAGAACACGTACCAACGACTGTGACGAGGATGATGAACGGATATCCAAGAAGTAATCGGATATCTTGGCGCACTACAGGAAGCAGAGGCGTCGCTACCCGCCCGCGCATAAGTCGATGAGTAGGGACCGAGCAGTAACCTGGAGAAGACTACAGGCTGGAACCTACCCACACGGAACACTGCTGCACGCCATGTACCCCGGCATCTACGGGCGAGACTGCAAGTTCTGCCCGCCGGACACGCCCAACACCTTGCGCCATATGGTGCTTGGATGCAGGAATAATCGAGAAGCACCACCATCATCATCACCACCAGGCGATAACATGCAGAAAGAGGCGGATTCAGAAGAAGAATTGGAAGACCAGTGGGAGGCTCTGCTGGTGACGCAAGAGCCTGACAGCCAGCTGCGGTTGGTGAACAGGGCTCGAGCGGCGGCAGCGAGCCACGGCTACCTGGACTGAGGAGGCCACCCACCTTTGGACTCAAGAAGCCTGGTCTCACAAAAAAGTTTATTTCTCTCTCTTACGTAGCGCGCTGAGACAATGACCAATGTTGTACCATACGAATATCTTCCGCACATGATTGTTGTTACTCCATGCTCCAAAACTGGCGTCAGAGTCCTCTGTGAAGCAGAGCACTACATTGTTGCTGGTGATAGAAAAGGAGTGATCCGCATGGGGCCAAAGAAGAGTCGAAAAAGCTTCCCTAGGCAATTTCCTGGCATCATCGTCCTAAGTGGTCATCGCTATTGAGCATGTATAAATACCGGTGCAAATCGTCGGCGAACATCTTGCGCAGCTTCATGATAGGAAACAAATACTGATCGCGTGGGTCTGCCAGTCTAGAACACGAATGCCCGGGAGGCTACTGCGTACCCCCGACCTTAGGCTTTCTAATGTAGTTCCCGCAAAATTTTATGCGCTTAAACATGCGTCGCCAATAGAAATTTGCCTCGTAATAAATGGTAGAATGTAATTGGTTACTGTAAAAATTATTTGAAGTAGAGTAAGGGTTGCCGAGTAAAAAATTCAACTGAACGCAGGTAAATAATAACCTGTAATGTGTTAGGTGCAATCTCATTCGGGTATATACCCAGTGGCACAGGTAGTCTGCTTGCAAAGTCTTCAGCCAGCCCATACCTAATGGGCGAAGGCAGTAGACAACTTGAGTCACTGTGCACCATTGTTTATTGTGTGGCAGAATTCAACCATGCAAAGGGGCCAAAGTAACGAATGAGAGCGCTTTAATATATATATACACTGAAATTTACGCGAACCTCGCGCTGAGCTGAAAAAACAGCCGAATGCGCCTCGCCACCGACCCATTGGCTCAACACGATTGAGAAGACTCCGAAGTTCACCTCGGTCACTTCATATTTGCAGTTTTCCACTGTGCCAAGCGTCGCCCACCTATCGGCGACGAGGACGAGCAACAGCGTCCCGTACGTGCCTGTCGCACAGCCGCTCAATACGAGCTCCTCGATGGCTGCTGTGCAGGACGCCATATCGGCCAGCAGTGGACAGTCGGGAACATATCGGCGACGCGGATCTGGCGTTGCCGCGTAGCACCGCGCATTATCGCCTGAGCCACGGGCACGTCGATCCAGATCTCTGGGTAAACGAGCGTGCGAATGGCGTCGCACCAGTCCAACACGTAGCACAGCCTGCTCACGCCCGCGCTCGAGAAGTGCATGCTCACGATCTCCAGCTCGTCGAGCGTGGTCGCTGTGGAGCGGAGCGCGTCCATCAGGTCCCTGCTCGGGTAGTCCAACAGGTGCTAGTGGAGCCTGGCGTGGATAAGGTTGTCGGTTAACTGGAACTGCTTTGGTGACATCCGTGATTCGCGCAGCTCCAAGAACTCGATGGACCGGTGCTCCATGAGCGGACAATGAACCAGAATGAACGGGCACCGGCGCTGCTTGTTTGAATCCAGAGCAACCACGCGTCCCCGCAAGGAACCCAGGGCCAGCCGTGTTTCGCGTAGCTCGATAATAACCCACAGGAAGTTGTTGCATGGGGACAGCTCCGCAAGGTGCAAGCACACGTCGGTTCCGCTGGCCGTGCATGACTTGTCGAGGTCCTCCTGGTGATGGCTGAAGATGCTCCGCACGCAGCAAGGTTGGAGATGAGCTTGTTCACCGACCGGCACACGCTGGGACAGCTGTTGACCAGGCACGCAGCAGACTCTCGTAGGCGGCCAATCCGTGGCCCTTTCTTGCAGACCTGCGGTCAAACACCTGTCGTGCTCGTACTCCATTCTATGTTCACGTAGCACATTGCTGCGGCTTGGTTAGTGCATATTTTAACATTAAGCATCGCCAAGTAACAATACAAAACTAGCCTAACATTAATCTCATATTTACAGAAAGCGTGTGTACTGTTTGTTGAAAAATGACTTGCCACTACTGAAACTGATGGCAGCCGGCGGGCTACTCGTGAGGTGACGATGTGCAGCATCTCTGCTTAGATACTGCATATTATGGTAGCGAGGCATTGCGATGAAACCACCACTGGCGTTACCCAAATGAGGTGCGGGAAGCACGCGGATGCGACTGAAACCGTGCAGTGTGTCCTAGAATGTCAAAGCTTTGTCTACTCCGTCTCTTCGGCAGTTTGAAGTGTCAGAGAACGCCTCGACGCCTCCACTGCACTGGTGTATGTGACGTTAAAAAGAGAAAAGAAGATCACCACAAGCGTTATATTTCTGTCTTCTTCCATGTCCTGCTGGAACATGATACGTTCTTCGCGTCAGGCATGACTACGTTCTTAGGTGCTAACAGCGTAAATTCAAACGCGAAAAAATCGAAAGATACTAGGCTGTGTAGTCGCGTTTGCAGCTTCACATGCCTGTTTAACAGAACACTAATTCCTGGACCGCAGTGCGGACCTGGGTCGACAGCATGCTTAAAGACTGGCTATACAGCAGATATAGCAGATATTCTCTTGCTCGCACTTGCATTTATTCCGAAATGTCTTCCGCGTCTACACTCTTACACTCTTAGGCAAAGTTACACCCTTTGGCATGCCCCTTCTGCCACACAACAATAATCGTTATCTGCCTTGATGCGTTTCCTATGTTTAACGCTGCGAGCCCGGTACTTTCCAGTAACGAACGGCACGCGCGTTATCAGCATAGAACAGTTTACACCCTTTGGAGTGCCCCTTCTGATAACGCGCGTGCCGTTCGTTACTGGAAAGTTCCGGCTTCGCAGCGTTAAAGAAAGGAAACGCATCAAGGCAGATAACGATTATTGTTGTGTGGCAGAAGGGGCAAGCCAAAAGGTGTAACTTTGCCTAAGAGTGTAGGCAAAGTTACACCCTTTGGCTTGCCCCTTCTGCCACACAACAATAATCGTTATCTGCCTTGATGCGTTTCCTTTAACGCTGCGAGCCCGGTACTTTCCAGTAACGAAGGGCACGCGCGTTATCAGCATAGAACAGTTTACACCCTTTGGAGTGCCCCTTCTGATAACGCGCGTGCCATTCGTTACTGGAAAGTTCCGGCCTCGCAGCGTTAAAGAAAGGAAACGCATCAAGGCAGATAACGATTATTGTTGTGTGGCAGAAGGGGCAAGCCAAGGGGTGTAACTTTGCCTAAGAGTGTAGGACAGTAGTAATGGAGCTAGCATTATAGTACGGGTGTACCTCGAGGGAGAATCGAATCCCCGACCTCGCGCTAAGAAGGAGAGCGCGATACAGCCACTAAGCCACCACGGCGTGTGAGAAAGCTTTTCGTAAACCGCACTGAGTGACGAAGCAGAGAGCGAAGTAAAGGTCTTACGCTTTCGTTGGAGCTTTCCCGACGCGCCAGTTCCTTCGGCTTCATCCACCGCGTAGCTGAGCCGCATCTAGGTGTAGATGCAGTGCTGGACGAAATCCCTGGAACGGAGCTGGATCTTGGGTCGCGTGGTTCGCACGAGCATCTGCGCGATTCTGTGGGCACGCCTTGCCCGTGGCCCGCCCTCTCGCGATTCCTTCGCGAGAGGCGAGGTTGTCTGCGCGACGGAACCGAAAACGATGAAGAACCGAACTGCCGCGAAGTGAAAGGCGCGCGCTAGAAAACGCGCGGTCTTAAAATTTCATTTGCGAGAACAATAAGTGGGCAAGTAGTGATCGGTGCATTTATTTCATCATTTATCATTAGTACAGGGCGAAGTCACGGAGTGACAACAACGGTCATGGGGACCGCCTAATAGTAGCTTAAGAATATAGTAAATATTACATTATGGGGCAACATAGCCGTGGCAGGCATCATATTACACAAAGTTAATGAAGCACATAGTCAAATACAAGAAGGGTGCTTACAATAACTGAAGTTCAAGTCAAACACAAGCAAATGAAATAGATACTGCGCATCCGTAAACGAAAATGTAGTAATTGACGCATTAAGTGAGCATAGGAATGACCTATGAAAGAACGCGAGGTTGTTGTATCAGATAATTCGAAAGAGAAATATGCTTTCAATGTGCTAAGCACTATGAATAAGGACGGAGAAAGGCCGAAAATGCGGGACACAAGAGCGGGGCGTCTTTTTCCGTGCCTGCTTTTTTTTTTCTATTCCCAGGACTCAACACGGGACGCCAATGGAAGGACGGCTGTGTGGGTAACGAGACTGGCCCGCTAGTTTACAATAGTGATCATATAAAGGTCTAACCTCCAAACAAGCGCGAATTGATCGTTCTGCATTGTATTTGTAGAAATACCTGATTAGGCCATTTTAGGGCAGTCACCGTACATGTGCGGAAGCGTAAATGATTACCGAATGATGACGCAGGTAAAGTGTGGTCCACTTTTAAACAGCACAATATAACGCACGATTTTCCCTTTTCGGGCACTCAGTAGATGGTGTCTTCGTGGCTGCATTTAAATCATCCGTGTCGTTAGTGCAGAATATTTTTTTAGCCAAAAGATGAATGCAGAATAAGTGTTGGATGTTGTTTCAATTTTATTTGTAGTTATAGTTCAGAGTGGAAAAATGAGCGCAAAAATCACGACACGTACACAAAAAGAAACTGCTGAAAGAAAAAGTTCTTGTTTTTTTCCACCATGACTTCGGGCCTATATTCGCGCAAGTGCATAAACGATTTCCCACAATTGCAAATTTCCCATCAGAAAACGCGCATCAATAGATGGTGTCCAGATACACATCACACATTCCGTCGCCGATTCTATCCCGTGGCCGCCATCGTGTGTAACAGCGGGTGTCGAGGTCTCTGCCCTCGGCGACGGGTGCCTTTTACAATGTACTAAACTGAACGCGGGTTTACTATGCATTTTAGCTTGTCGTATACAGCGTACAGCTAGAATGAAAACAAGAGGTAACTTCGCAGTATGACAATTGCTCGGCCTGTGCGACGAAGGGGCGCTGTGCTGTAGCGACGTCGGGAAGCCGCGATGTTAAGGGACATGCTCAACTGCTGCGTCCTCAGGTATGTTTAGCAGTGTTATAAAGTTGGACAGCGCTAAATAAAATGCCAGTGCTTGGCGCCCTTTGCTCACATGCATGAGGATGCCGCTTCGGTGATCACGAAATTGCTAGAATTCTATAAGCAATAACAGCGCAGAGGAAAGTAGCAGACACATGAGAACTTAAAGGCGAAATTGTAAGATGCATAAAGTAGAACACACAAGGTACCATGAACAATGGAAGATTATGACGACTGCGCCGCATGTATTATTGCATTAGCCGCGCGCATGCCTTAAGAACATTGTATGCGGAGGACTGGGAGAATGCATGTTGGTACGGGGAGAAGAGAGGTTTAAAATATATTTAAAGGATATTTACAAAGCACTCACTGCCATTAAGCTAGTCCGCGCGACATCAGCCGCCGCCATCTCATGTAGTGCCGCAGCTTCTCCCTGGCCGCTGTGCTTGGTCACATGACACCCGGCGGCGAAGGCGCCGTCCCGAGGCTCGCTCGATCGTCCGAGTATTATCGCTTGATGCGGGTCACGTGCATGACATCGGTGGAAGGCCGAGATATGGTGGAATCGAGAGGCGTGATTTCACATGTGACGTCGGTCACTTATCGCAAGACACGGTACGGGTCGCAGTAAGGAGAAATCAACTTCTCGCAAAAGCAAACTCGCCGTGACGGTGTCCAAAGAAGAACCATTTCTCCACGGTTGAAGCGGGCATCGCGGTGACGGGCATTATAGGAGCGTCGTTGCTTTTCCTGCAAAGCGGTAAGGCGCAGGCAGGCAATCTGGCGTGCTTCTACAGCTCCGAAGATGGCGTCATGGGTAGATTCTGACGACTTGTCAAGAACGACGGGTAGTAGCGCGTCACATGGCAGCGTGGGGTTTCTTTCGTACGAGAGATGAAACGGAGAAAACCCCGCACAGTCATATCGGGAGGAATTATAGGGAAATGTCACGAAGGGCAGAGCGACGCCCTAGTAATGATGGTCGGTAAATGCATAAATAGAAAGCATGTCTTGAATAGTTGTATTATATGCTCTGTAAGGCCATTGGTCTTAAGGCGGTACGCCGTTGTAAAATTCCGCTTTGTAGCGCAGGAGTGCAAGAGGTCCTGGACAACCTTTGATGTGAAATAGTGGCCCCTGTCTGTGGAGAGCTGCCGAGGAGCTCCGTGGTTGAGCATACTGTATTTGAGGAGGAAGCAGGCGACGTCGGTTGCACATATGCTCGGTAGAGCCCAAGTGATCGTGTACCGGGTCGTGCAGTCGGTAGCGACTGCTATACACTTATTTCCCCAGGCAGATAGCGGGAAAGAGTCACACATGTGAAGACCAACCCTAAACAATGACTCCGATAGAACATCAAGGGGTTCAAGGCAGCCATCTGGTAGCACTGTTTGTTGCTTGTGGCGCTGGCATTGTTCACAGAATGCGACATTACGGCAGACGGAACGGCAAGTACCGGGCCAAAAGAAGCGATGCCGAACATAGTCATATATAGAGACTCCGAGGTGACCTGCAGTAGGAACATCTTGTAGCTATGCGAGGATAGTTTGATGCATTATGTGGCAATAACTAAAAGCAGTTCAGGATGCTCAGGGTGCATATTGTAGCTGTAGAAGACGCCATCCTACCGCACAAACATACGCAGAGAAAGGGGAAGGCGTCTCAGAAGTCATCCGGAGAATGAGGTCTCGCAAATAGGTCTCGCACGTCATTGCTCCCTGCACATGTTGTGAAACGTAGTTAGCGACTGCACGCAGGTAGATTCGCAGCTGTCAGAATGTTCCGGTGAGTCTACAGGATGGCGCGACAAGCAGTCAGTGTCTTCGTGCAGTCGGCCACTTTTATTCACAACTGCGTATGAGTACTCCTGGAGTCGTAGAGCTCGCCGACCGAGACGCTCAGTAGGATCCCTTATGGGTGAGAGCTAGCGTAAGGCATAATGGTCGGTGATAATTGTGAATGGTCGGCCTTATAAGTAAGGCGAAATTTACCCACTGGAAGAACGATGACAAGGCACTAGAGTCTAGTAGTGGAGTAATTGCGCTCCGCTTGGGATAGAAGACGGCTAGCGTACGCAATAACGCGGTTGCAACGTTGTTGGCACTGAGTCATAACAGCGCCAATTCCATGACCGCCAGCATCGGTGGGAACTTCTGTTGGTGCGGTCACATCAAAATAGGCTTGAACTGGTGGTGAAGTGAGCCGCACGGTGAGCTCAGCGAACCCATTAGCTTGTTGTGCACCCCAGACAAAAGCCGCGTCTTTCTTGAAAAGTTTTGTGAGAGGACGTGCAACTTTAGCGAAATTGCGTACGAAGCAGCGAAAGTTTGAGGAGAAGCCCATAAAGCTTCGAATGTCATTGGCACAAGTCGGCACGGGGAAATTCTTGAGGGCGCGAGATTTCTCGAGATCAGGACGGATGCCGGAAGAATCGAATTCAGCTGAAGGCCAGCATTGCGGAAAACAGAATTGTCGATTGGCGATCGAGGTGCCTGGCAA
The DNA here is from genome assembly GCF_050947875.1 of Dermacentor variabilis. NCBI lineage: Eukaryota > Metazoa > Arthropoda > Arachnida > Ixodida > Ixodidae > Dermacentor > Dermacentor variabilis. The sequence continues at coordinate 2,683,230 of NW_027460368.1, forward strand.
AAGTTGGTGAAAATACAATAACGTTATCGAGTTAGCACAGGCAGATTCGCCCCTTCAAGCCGTGAAGGAGAGCGTCCATCACATGTTCAAATGTAGCCAGAGCCTTACATATCCCGAACAGTATCTGTTCAAACTGATTGAGGCCATAAGGTGCAATAAAAGCATTCTTACGGTTCATGTCACCAACTGCAATCTGCCAGTAACCGGAGCGAAGGTATATCGAGGAAAGATATTTTGCACCATATAAATAATCGAGGACGTCATCTATCCGCGGCAGCGGATGCACGTTTTGTTTTTTGTGTGTGTGTTACTTTGTCGAGATAGCGATAGTCGACACAGAAACGGCTACTGTCATCCTTCTTTCTGACGAGCACCAATGGGTCGTCAACTCGCGGATGCTGTGTGCACCGAGCGGTGTAGGACCACCTAACAGAGCTGACGTCTCCTCGCGGCTACCTGTTTTGCGCCCATTTTGGGTGTTGTTTTTTTGGATGCCAGTGGTTGTCAGGGTAGCGACGCTTTAGGCCTAAGGTTTTACGAAGCTGCCTGTCGCATGAGGAGGAACACAGCCTGGTGGACCGTGGCGTTGAGGTGTTGCACTGCGCTTTCCTCATTCTAGTTAGCCTCGCGCCAATTGAAATTACTTGTTCGATTCAAGGAAGCGAGCTTCGTTCATGTGAACTTAGCAGTAGCCGCCCGATCTTTTGCTAGCCGAGTTGAACATCATACCACGCGGGCGATGCGCATGCAGAGTTCCTCTCCCTTGCACTGATTTAGTGTTTGCCGAGTGTGTTAGTGTATGCATCGTGAGCGGAGCCACCTTTGGTTTGCTGTCACCTGCACATCGTCTGCGCTGCAGTCTCGGACTACGATCGAGCCACCCCGGGCAATGGTGATGCTGTGGCCAGTTCTGCGCAGTGACTTCGGACGCCCGTATCCGGCTCGCAACCTTCGGCGACAGAGAAAAGAGCCCGTGGTCACCAACAGCTACTGCGGCTCTCGCCAGCAGGGTGCGTCGGCGCGAGCGAGGCTTGCTCGTACCGACTACTGCGTCACCGTTTCCAGAGTCCTGGCCTGGAATCATGCGGTCGAGTCTGTAGAGCTGCTGCTGCGACCAGCGGACGCTAGCGGTGTACCCCAGGGACAATGTCAGCTCGCATATTATGGACAGCGTGTAGGCATTTCCTTGGCGCGGCCATTGTTGCATGTACTACCTTGTTCGCGAACCACGCGTTGATGTTAGACCGTGTGACATGTTTCGCTGGAATATGTAGTGATTTTAGGTTGGGGAATGTGGGGATGCGCGACTCTCATGCGTCCCCTGATATGTTGTTTTCTCGCATAGCTTTCGTCTCCTGTAACCCGGCTTCGCCGCGTGGTTTACTGCGGCAGTCGGTATGCTTGCAGGGTAGTACGAGAGATGGCGCGAACGTTGCTCTGCTAACGCCACCTAACGGCGGGGTTACTTGGGAGCAAAAAGGAGAAGGTTCTTCCTCTTTGGCTCGGGTTCGGAAAGCGGCACGGACGTTCTGCTCGTGCGCCGATCCATGCTTCTGCGAGACCATCTCGCGAGGCCAACCCCGGAATGGACGAACACGATCGTTCGAACGCGCCACTGTTCGCGTGACCGTACGCGCGAACGAACAGGCGTTGGTGTCCAGCATGGGGCGAACATATTCGCTCGTTATCTGGTCGCGGTGAGTCAGACTTCCGCGATTTGCCGCGCGCCCATCGGTATATTTTGTGGATGGCAACTAGGCTAGCAGGCATTCATCTATGAAAGGCGCAATAAATACCCTTGTGATTGTTTGCGCTATTGTGTTGTGGTTCCTTTGTCCCAAGAGCACGGGTGCGAACCCCACAACTATTGCAACAAAATATCCTACAGCAATTAAGCCAACGACAGCTGTATTTACTTAAAATTATTATACGCACATTACAATATCCAATGCTGGATTAGCTTGGGTTCATATGCAACTCATTGGGAGGAACGACTCTGAAATGAATTCATTTCTGCTTGCCAAATGTAAGCGCTAACATAAATATACAAATGAAAGGACCCCTTTTCCTATAAAACACAAGACACAATATAGAAAATTCAGTAATAATACTACGAATTCACTACAAAACACGCCCAGGTTTTGTAAACCTGGTAGGTTTTACTATGTAAATGTTGCAGCAAATTCATGCCTTTGTGTAGCAGCTAGAGTGAAAATAAAGATTACGCGAAAAATAATACACATATCACCTTCGATTGCTAACCAATGTGTTTCTGACTGGCAGCCGAATACACGATAAATGTATGTTGCTTCATCGCTTAAAGCGTTGTGCCTTTCACGTTTGTGCATGCATCCGCTTTACCGCTACGAAAATATCTGTGGTGCCACATCGCCCGACACTCCGTACAGCATTGTAGTAGTTAAATTATTCTTGGTAATATACCTGAAACGCTAGCCAATCCTCAAAATACACAAGCTGCCTTCAATGTTTTTAACGACGTGTCATCAGCAGCGAATGTCACACTGGTGCTCCTATTTTCTCTTCACTTGAATATCAGTGCGAATTTTTCAATGGGACATGCCGTTCGTCACTAGGATCGGTAAGAACGCCGTTTCTCCTGACAGTACATCTGTGTTATCAGTTCAAATGCTTTCCTCAGGCCTCCGTCTGCCAGTAGAACATTCGCGTGCATCCGTGAGCGCACGCCTTCGAAACGTCTGTGAAGATCCTGAGCTGAGGGAGCGGGAGGCCGAAGCCATCCGGCATCATTACCTGTGGGATACTTAATCGCGACGAAGGTCAGGTGCACGCAGGTGAAGCTGCGCTCGCCCCCGTTTTCCGGTAGGGGAAGGGTTGGTGATTCTTTAAGTCAACCCAGCTTCGTTTGAGATCTTGTATTTTCTTGTTTAGTTCTTTTGCCTGTCTCAAGAATAGAATCTTGTCAAGCAGGGGAGCAATGAACAACACAATACAAACAAAAGTAACCCTGCTCTCCACGCATCTGCGCATGCGTGTCGTCCCAAGCCAGCGCAACGTGGCATTCCGAAACTTCTGCTTCTAAAGCGTAATATGGCGCAGCGAGAAGAGACAGCGACTTCGAAACGTCATAATCACGGCTTGAGGTTCGTGGGCGCTGTAGTTGTGGGTACAATCGGCGACATGTCTGACAGCAGCATCAACGCGACAGATGCAACTGTGAGTATGGTGCCGGTTTGAAGTTTTCGCATTATTCCGGCTGTTGCATTAGAAGGAGTTTTTTTACATTTCTACATGTGAAAAAATCACTGATCTATAAAACATTTTCGACGTGCAGGTTAAAAAAGAACTTTTTTTTCTGAAGAAAGTGTGCATCCGAGCAATGTCTGCTTTTCTAGTAATCCACGCTTCCTTCATTCAACCTGGTAATGTCGAGTTAATAAATTGAGCGAATTTGTTTTCTACCGCATCATAACATATCTTAGCTGAAAAAAAATGTTCAGCTGCCGCAGAAAAGAAGTATTTTGATTCCTATTTGTTCAGGGAAAAAGGACGTTATAAGAATAGTGACATGAGCAACAAAGCAGATTAATATACAGAACAAGTGATTTCACTTATTGTCCAGTCGGAAAGGCGCGTTATAACATCGGCTAACAGCTTAAGGACTGAATGCAGCAAGAGTTGCTCATAGAAGAGGTCTGATTTTTTTTTCTACGTAAAGCATGTTGTATAAACACAATCTCAATCACAACAAGTGGAAGGAAGGTTAACATATCTGGAGATTGTCACGGGCGTCGGTGCTGGCTCAGCAATTCTAGACAAATTCACTGACTCTTTGACTCTTTGCGGAAAAATGTCTCATCTAAGACGATGCATAGCAAAAAAACAAATCAATTGCGAGTACGACGCAACAGCGAGGCTCTGCATATTCGTGGAGAAAGGAATATGTAAACACAATAAACACAGACGCTTTTAGATATGTGCCCAACTTATTTTTTTAAATATGTCGGCTGAAGAGCAAAAGACTTACAAAACGTTTGTTTTTCTCTCGCCTTCAACACCTCTCTATTCTGTCCTCTCAGCGCTTAGTATGAAAAGGCCAGAATTTCAGCCAGTTGAGCAAAGAAGGATGTAGCAAAGCGGCTTTTTAAATTTGTGTTTTCGGTTTCCACTCAGCCGAAGACGAAAAACGACCGCCACGCCACCGCCGGTCGAAACCGACACGCCGCACACCTCTACTTATATTACATAACTGCAAAATGGCGCTATGCTTTTGATGGCTTCTGCTTTGGATCATTTTGGACCCGCATTACGCATGTCCTTGTTTCGGTTTTCTTTCCTTGCGTTGAAACAAAATAGTTTTTCTCACTGATAAATTTGCATAACGCACATGATGTTCACAAATGAAACAGAGTTGAGTTGAGTTTAATGGCACATAAGCAGCTAAGCTTAATATGCACGAAACACTAGATATAAATTCTTTAAAAAGCAGGGACACCTCTGTGAGTCCTTGTCTGGACAAGAGCCCGGAGAGTCCCAACAATTTAACCAAAGACCTCGACCTTCTCCTCATAGATGAGAAGGTGGATTAGGTGTTCTGTAATATGTAGTGAAGCAATTAGTGAGGCTTTAAAGTTATATGAGAACACCTGCTTCCTTTAAAAAGCTTAGAAACATATGATATGTCAACAAACTCATATTTGCTTCAAAGCTGGGTGAAGAGGAATGTGTTTATTGTAAAATGAGGTAAAAAGTTCCTTCCTGAGTGGTTCAAGCTTTCTGCATGAAAAGAAGACGTGGTTTCCTGTTCGTTCATCTCCACATGTTTCACTTTTGGGTTTGTCTTGCTTTGGGAGAATGAAGTTGTTGCGTGTGAGGTGTGTGTGTCCTATGGGGGGGGGGGGCGAAGACGGCAAAGAATTACTTTTTTGAAACGTTCCTGATGTGTGCAAGATTTCCATTCGCCTAACACGGGCTTTAAAAAGCGTAGTTTGTTGTTTACTCCATTGTTCCAATCAGACTGCCATTTTTCTCTTAGTTTAGATTGTATTCACTTTATGCAGTCGTTAGGAGGTATGTTTATTTTCGTGCTTTTTTTGTGCCTGGTTTGTGCCGCGCACACATCTGCTCTCTCATTGCCACTAATTCCGACACGGTTCGGAACCCAGTTTAATTTAACGTTCTGCCCTTGTGTGGTGGGTTTTATTAAATTTTGTATTATGTCCCCCAGTAGTGGCTGTGACTGCATTTCTCGCGTGAAGAGCTGTGAATACACTTAGGGTGTCTGTGTATTTAATACTATTAGCGAGTTTTTCCTTTACTATTTTCTCTATGGCTATAGAAATGGCGTAACATTCAGCAGTGAAGACAGATGTATACTGCGGAAGTCGTACTGTTTCTTCCCAATTCCCTTGGACAACTGCCCTCCAACATGGTTGTCGTTGTCGAACCATCAGTAAAAAAGGTCCCTGAAACTGCTGTATTTTTCCTCTAGTGCGAACAATTTCTAAATAATGTGGTTGTGGTGGAGTTTGTGCCTTGCGGAACTGTGTCAGAGTGAGATCGCAAGCTGTGGGAAAGCGTCGGCATAGATCTATAAGGGCCACTTCCCAGCAGCTTCGAGGGTAACCGATGGATGATTATAGGTGTCGACCACTTGACGTGCTACGCCAAGAGTGCCTCACTCATGGCAGCAGCGCGAAGTTGCGTTTTTCATCTTGCGGAACTTCGTTCTTCGACATGACGCGCCACGCGAACTGCTCAGCGACAGGGGACGTGTCTTCCTGTGCAAAGTCATCCAAGCCCTTCTTGCTGCATGGAGCATCGTTCACCGCAAGGGTACAGCCTACCACCCGCAAACGAAAGGCTTCACAGAGAGGTTCAACCACACACGCGGTGACATGTAGATTATGTACGTCGCCTCGGACCACAGTAACTGGGGCACTGTATCGCCGATCGTCAAGTATCCCTATAATACGGCCACGCAAGCTAGCACTGCCTTTTCACCCTTTTATCTGCTGTATGGACGAGAGCCCTCGTGTACTATGGACACACTGCTCCCATACCGACCCGACGCTTCCGAATGCACGCCTGTGTCTGAAGCCACCAAATACGTCGAAGACTGTAGGTAGCTCGCGCGAACCCTTACGACCGCTGCTCAAGGTCGCCAAAAGGTGTGGCGTGAGAGTGACGCGCTTACAGCACTTTTATCAACTGGTTCCCTTGTTTGGTTGTGGGTCCCGCCTCACAGCCCTGGCCTTGCACCTAAACTCCTTGCACGCTATGATGGCCCCTACCGCGTCATAGACCGTACCTCCACTGTCACCTACGTTGTAGAACCTGTGACGCCATCACCCGACCTCAGGCATCGCGGGCGGGACACTGTTCATGTAAACCGACTTAAGCCGTACTATGACCCCCTCATCCTACCTACGCCGTAAGTCGCCAGGATGGCTCCTCTTCTCTCCCGAGAGCCATTGTAGTGAAGAGGAAGACGAAGAAAGCGCTCTGGTTTCGGCTGTGCGCACGATCAGCGTTTGTGTACAGCCGGTGCAACCAGACTGTGCCTAGTGTCTTACAATAAATCCTCCATATTACAATATATATATATATATATATATATATATATATATATATATATATATATATATATATATATATATATATATATATATATATATATACATATATATATATATATATATATATGTAAAGTTGAAGAAACGTAGGAGCACACTTACGAAAATTGCATTTTTATTGTTTTAACGCCGTGGCACGGCCTAAGCGTTAAAACATTGAACATGCAATTTTCGTAAGTGTGCTCCTTCGTTTCTTCAACTACCTATGCACCGGACCTACAGAACTTTACCGTCAATTATATATATATATATATATATATATATATATATATATATATATATATATATATATATATATATATATATATATGTGTGTGTCCCGAATCAGTGCTGCACTCTATGTATGCGGTCATCAAAGGTGCCTGACTTGCACGATATTGGAGGATTTCATGGCGGCGGTAAATATCGGCCAAGGAGCGGTGGCACGCAAATTTATAAGCTTGAGATCATGGGACACGAAGACAGCGTTGTGGATTAAAGGATAAAACAAGAGTCCATGATACATCCGCTCATGAGTATAAAAAGAAGATGTGGCGAGTCACGTAAGATGTGGTTATCCGGGGGTGCATTATTCACAACAACAGAATGTGTTTCGTGGGAAAGAAAATACGGGAAATTGCTGCAAATGATTAGGAGGGGTGACGAGATGAGCAAATTTGCTGATAAATGTGGATGCGGCTAATGCAGAACGCGAGTAATTGGAAATCACCGGTGGAAACCTTGGTCCAGCATCGCATATAAGATTGGCTGCTAAAGACAAGCAGCTATCCTCCCAATGAGTCATTGAGGCAATGAAGTGAGCTGAGGTGAAATGTGAATAGGTCAATTCGATGATCGTAGTTATAGAAGTGCATTTGCAGTGCCTACATAGCGATTGATTCTCCTTTGCACATCCATAGCAGGTGATTGGCCGAGAATGGGCACATTCCTATATTGCACACGTACTGCCGAAGGTGTCTGTTCAGGAACACACCCAGTGGCACATATCGAGTGACCTAAGCTGTCTACTAGGCGAGACTGTAGCAAGCAGCAAGTTGTCTATTCGGGACCGGGTTGGACACGTTACAGAAATAAAAAAAAAGGTAATTAACCGATAGCATTAAGAACTTTCTGCTCCAAAATTGTTCTTCTTTTTTTTTTTGCGGTCACGATGAAATTAATAGAGCATTTTTGGAAATGTAATCGAGTACATTTACGTTACTCTCCTCTCAATCTTTATAAATATTGCTCAAACATAGTAAACTCAACGAACTTGTTTGGTGCTTTCAGTGTGTTCTCTGTAGCCCTTCGCGAGTTGCCTTCTCGAACAACTACTTTTCAAATTTTCGCCGGCCAGCTTCCCTAGTTCCTACATGAGGACGCCAGCAGCGAAAATAAATACTCTCTCATGTGCGCGCTGAGATAAAGACCAATGTTTTAATGTACGAATAACTTCCGCACACGATTATTCTTACTCAATGTTCCAAAAGTGGCGTCCGCGTCCTCTGCGAAACAGAGCATTACGTTGTTGCTGGTAAAAGAAAAGGGGGCGATCCCCATAGGGCCAAAGAAGAGTTAAAAAGCTTCGCTGGGTAATTTCCTGGCGTCACAGTCCTAAGCGGTCATCGCTATCGAGCATATAGAAAGGCCGGTGCAAATCGTCGGCGAACATCTGGTGCAGATTCATAATAGGAAACAAATACTAATCGCGTGCGTCTGCCAGTCTGCATGCCAATGCCCGAGAGGCTACTGCGTGCCACCGACCGTGTGCCTCCTAATGTATTTCCCGGAAAATTCTGTGCGCTTAAACCTGCGTTTATACGGAAGCTTGCCTCGTAGTAACTGGTTACAAGCAATTGGTTACTGTAAAAAGTAATTGAAGTGGAGGGAGCGCTGCCGAGTGAACACTTATTCTGAATGCTGGAACTTAACGTGTAATGTGTTACGTACAAGGCTCATTCGGGCATATACCTAATGGCAAAGCTAGTCTGCTTGCAAAGACAGTGGGCAGCACATGCCTAATGGCCCAAGCTACTAGGCAACTTTAGCCACTGTGTATGTCCCCTTGTCTGTGTTACATCATTCAACCATTCAAAGTGACCAAAGTAGCTAACGAAAACGCTTTAATATACACTGAAATGCAGAAGAACGTCGCGATGAGCTGAAACTACAGTCAAAGGGGCCTCGCCACTCATAGAGTCGCGCGCCGACTGGCCACGAGGACGCACAGCGCTGCGAAGCGGTCCAGCATCCCGTACGTGTCTGAAGCACAGCCGTTGAAGACGAGCTCCTGGATAACTGCGGTACAGGACAGATGGTCGGCCAGCACGCAGCGAGAGTGATTCGTCGGGAAGAGCGCGTCGGCATGGATCTGGCGCTGCGCGTAGCAGGGCGCCTCAGCGCATAAACGCCTGAGCGTCGGGCACGTCGGTCCAGTGCTCGAGGAATACGAGCTTGCGCATGACGTCGCACCTGTCGAGCACCTCACACGGCATGCTCACGCCCATGCTAGAGAAGAGCACGCTCAGGATCTCCAGCGTGTCCAGTGTGGTCACTGTGGAGCGGACCGCTTCCATCGGGTCTATGGTCAGACAGTCCAACAGGCGGCAGCAGGGCCTGGCGTACCTCAGGTGTTCGCTAAGTTCGAGGCCGTCCCGTAAATGGAACTGCTTTGGTGACATCCGTGACTCGAGCAGCTCCAGGTACTCGATGGAGTGGTGCTGCATCAGCGGCCAGTGAACCAGAATGAACCACCGCCTGCGCCGCACGTTGAAGGCCAAAGGAACCACGCGTGCGCGCAGGCAAGCCAGGCCCAGCCGTCCTTCGCGTAGCTTGATGATGATGACCCACAGGAAGTTGTTCCATAGAGACAGCTCCGCAAGGTGGAGGCACCGATCGGCTGCGCTGGCAGTGCATGGCTTGTCGACGTCCTCCTGGTGATGGCCCGAGATGCTCCGCACGCAGCGAACGTTGAAGAAGAGCTGGTTGACCGACCGGCACACGCTGGGACAGCTGCCGACCAGGCATGCAGCCGACTCTCGTAGGCGGCCGCTCCGTGGTCCCTCCTTGCAGACCTGCAGTCAAACATCTGTCGTGCTCGCACTCCATTCTGTTGTTGATATAGCTAATCGCTAATGCATCGTTTCTACCATTTTGAAAAGTAAACATCGCCAAGTAGCCTTACAAAACTAGCCTAATATTCATCTCATATTTACAGAAAGTTAACATGTGTGAAGTTTCCTAAAGAATGCCATAGGAACTACCACTGGCGTTCGCGAAATGAGGACCAAGAACCACACCAATGCGAGTGAAATTGCGGAATGTGCCCCAGAATACGAAAGCGTTGTCTTTTCCTTCCCGGAGGACCGTTCAAGTGCGAGAGAACGCTGACTAGCCTCCACCTCACTGCCATACAATTGTGAAACCCAGCGTAGGGATATCAGCAAGGTTCATGTCGTTACGCACAACGAAAATGTCCTTTCCCAAAGCAAAACTTTAGCTGCATTTTTCTATGTGACTGAACATTGTCAACAGCGAATGAAACAGGCAAGTAAAGCTGCCGCCTTATGTTCTAGACGTGAATATACCTGATGTATTGAGGAAGCAACACAACGTCTGTGAAGCCTTTCAATAAGCGAATAGATAGCGCTACTTTGTATATGCATGTACACCATGTGCATGTTAAGTCTGAAACACACACAAAGAAAAAATCACTAGGCGCGTTAGGGTTCCCTGTTTACCCATGTCCTGCTGCGACATATGTTCGCGCCAGATGTGCCTTTATTCTTAGGTACTAACATAAATTCAAACACGAACAAATCGAAAGGTACAACGCTACGTTATAGCCTTTTCTGGTTAAATTGCATGTTCAACAACGACCTAATTCATGCACAGCAAAGTGAATTTCTGTCGACAGCATGCGCAAAGGCTGTCTATACGGAACAACATCACATAATATTTGTTCGGAAATGTCTCCCGCGTCTAGGACATAAGCAAGGCGGCTTGCATTATAGTACGGCTATAGTTGGGGAGAATCGAATCCGCGACCTCGTGCTAAGAACGATAGCGCGATATAGCCACTAAGCCACCACGGCGTGTGAGAACTTTTCGTAACCGCATTGAGCAACGAAGCATGCAGAGGGCGAAACAAGCGTCTTACGCTTTCGTTGGAGCCTCGCGATCGCGTCAAGTCCTTCGGGGTCATCCACGGCGTAGCTGGGCTGCCTCTTGGTGTGAACGCAGTGCTGGACAAAATCCCTGGAGCCTAGCTCGATCTTGGGTCGCGTGTTTCGCACGAGCATCTGCACGATCCTGTGGGCACGCTTTGCCCGTGGCACGGTGTCTCGGGATTCATTCGCGAGACGCGAGGTTGACAGCGCGACGGAACCGAAAACGATGAAGAATCGAATTGCCGCGAAATCAAGGCGGACGATGCAAAACGCGCGATTTTAGAAATGTCACTTCCTGGAATTGTAAGTGGGCAATTTCTTATCAGTGCATAATTAGCAACAGCGCAATGAACAGGGACGTAGAATGGCGCAAGATACGAAACACAAGAGCAGCCTGTCTCTTTCAACCCTTCTTTTTGTACTGTTCTTAATTATGTGTGATGCGAATCTTGCTTTTTTTTTCTTTTTTTTACAGGGAACAGCGGGGGACGCTAAGCGAAAGAAGGCTGTATGGTTAACAAGTTTGGCCAATCGTTTACGATGGTGATCATATCAAGGCCCGACTTTCAAACAAGCGCGAAGTGATATTCCTAACGTTAGGATAACACCTTGTATCTCAATAAACGCACAATTTGGCCCTTTGAGGGCAGCCTCCGTACATGTGCGGTAGCGTAAACGAGCACCAAATGTTGACGCAGGCACCTTGTGGCCCACTTTTAGAAAGCACAATATAACGCGCGGCTTTCACTTTTCAGGAACTCAGCAGATGCTGTCACTGCGTGTTCACTTAAATCCCCTACTGCACCATTGCCAAATATTTGTATTTTTTTCATCGAAATGTGAATGCAAAATTTGTGTTGAATGTTGTTTTAATTGTTGGGATGCTTCAGAATGAAAAAAAAAACAGTGCAAGAATTACGACACGTGCCCGAAAAGACACTTATGAAATTGAAAGGCATTTTTTATACAATTGAGGCCTATATTCGCTCAATTGCATGACGAATTTCCCACGATTGCGAATCTACCATCAGAAAGGACGCATCAATAGATGGTGTCCGGATACACATTCCACATCCCGTCGCCGATTCTATAGAGTTGTCACCATCGTGTGCTGGCAATAGAGGGTGTTGTAGTCTCTACCCTTGGCGACCGGGGCCTTTCACTTTGTAGTAAATTGAACGCAGGTTTTCTGTAGATGATAACATGTGCGTAGAACTTACAGCTTGACTGAAAGCAAGAGGAAACTTCGCAGTACGGCAATTGCTTGGCCTCCGGGATCATGAGGCGCTGCGCTGTAGCGACAGTGGAAAGCCACGATTTTGAGGGATATGCTCAATTGCTGCGTCCTCAGATATGTTTTGCAGTGTTATAAAGTTGGGCAGCGCTTAATAAAATGCGAATGCTTAAGTGCGCGTCGTCTTCTCATCTGCATGAGGATGCCGCTTCGGTAATCACAATATTGCTAGATTTTTATGAGGAATAACGGCGCAGAGAAAGGTAGCAAACACATGAGTGAATTGCTTTTTCTCAGACGCTCTTTCTACAACAGAAACTTCCTCCTCAGTTTTCTAGACGCTTTATTTCGCAATATAGCGGATTCCGATCCCCAGCTCCTAATGGGCAATAGTTGACATCAATCAATAAAGAAGGGTATTTGGATCAGTTCGCTTCCTTTTACTGTTATGTTTACACCTATTGACGGAGTTTATAAACAGGCTAATACTAATTACGTGTACTTTCGGAAGAAGACTACTATCTGATCACGCTTGGCCGCGACCGTCCGCATAGGAATTAAACATAGAAAAATTATGTGATCGCTGTCTCTAATGGTACGTCGTACGTACGTGAATCCCAAAGCTAAAGCTTCGTCGAACAGACTTGTTCCTCAAAAACGACACCACTGATCTTCACGGGGGTGCATAGGGCCCGTAGTATAGAGAGGGCCTGCTGTCTTGAAGCAGTATCTTCGCTCGTGCCAGGCTAAATATAACTCGGACATACCTGCGTTGTTTCTGTTTCGCCAGCTGTGCGACTCCCGTCTACCGATTTTTGGGCAGACTTTTGTAGAAGGACGTTTATTTTACTCGATGGGGACCGTTAAAAAATGATTTTCATAGGTGACGGAGAAGAGCACACGAAAAGCCTGGCACGAGATAAGATACTGCTCGAGGACAGCAGGCCCGGCCTCTGGTACAGCCCCTATTGCTCTCCCGGGAAATTCAGTTATGTTGTTTTGCAGGTAAGGCGCCATGAGGCACGAGAGAGACATAATCTGGCCTGACTGGTTCAGCACGAGCGCCCCAGGCGCGAGAAGGTCTTTCCGACGTAACTTCAGGCACAGCAATCACCCAATGTGGCGTGAGTGCACACTGCTTCACCTGGTTCACCACACCAGCCCCCAGCGTGGGAGCGTAAATAAACTTGCGCTTGGGCATGGTCAGCGCAAGCAATCGCACCGACAGTCCCCCACGCCATCGTACAGCGCCCATCAACATCCAAAGAGACACGACCTCACTCTGCAATGCCGGCACGCCTAGGGACAAACGCAAACAAAACGACCAGAGAAACTTCTACTCCGTCGTACCTAAGCAAAATCAGATATTCCAGGAGAAAAAGCCCCCAGATTCTCTGTTTTGCCTCCAATTTTAGTCATGCCTGCGCACAAACGTATAGGGCTATTCCTGTAGTGAACGTCTCATCTCGCTGAGGACAACTACGTTTTGCATGTTTGGAGCGTCGTTGGCGCGAAAATCAGAAATTGTGGAGTCTACCTGAACATCCAAAGTAAAATTAGAACTGCGCGCAATGGTGAGGTTGGGTAGGCGGAGCGTTGTAGGCATGCCCGGCTTCTTCTTAGCCGTCCCAGTGCAAGGCATTGAAAAAGGAACGGCAGCACCGCGAAGAGGGTTCGATCGCTAACAATTCCGCTTTTGCGGGACGCAGTGAGGTAGTTTTTGTGGCAAAGTATTTCTTAAAGAGGCTAATTTAACTTTAAATGCATTTCTCCACTTCGATAAAAAGTGGCAAGGGGCCTCTCTAAAGCGATATAAAGGCAAATAACAAGTCAACGTGAACTTTTAAAATATCATTCTAGAAAAGTTGCACTGCTTGTTTATTTCGTGCCAATTAAAGGCTCAGTTGAAGAGAACAACGATTTTGTAGGGATCTGCATACCTCTAGTTGGATGCATCGGTGGATGCTATGAGCGCACCTTTGTAAATTGGGCGGTGGTTTGCGCCAGCAAGTTCTCGTTCTTATTTTGGGAATGCCCTAGCTATCTCTTTTTTTATATATTGTCACGTACGAGTTTGTGCCGCTGTGGACACAAGGACGTTGTGAAGTGAAGAGCAGGTTGAAGTGTTTCGAAGATCGGTAGATGGTGCCGCCCTGGCTGGCCACTGAGCTACAACCTTGTAACTGTATACTTTGTAAACATATATATTTTCTCCCCGTAACATTTTGGTGGAAGTGCGGGGTAAACTCGCCACAAGCCGGCCATGGATTTTCGCAGCGCGCGTCACATAGGTTCTGCTGTTATGGCTACTGACGCTGCCTCCGCCGCTCAGACACCAGCGGAAATAATGCTAACCCAGCTACGTAACCAGGAAATCTTCATCGGCACTGGCAAGGTCGACGTCGAAGGCTGGATGACGTCGAATGAGCGCGTCGGTAAGCACAACAAGTGGGATGCCACACTTTTGCTGGCGAACCTGGTCTTTTACTAGGGAGGAGCCGCGAAGGTATCGTTCGAGAGGCATGAAGCCGACATTTGAAGCTGGGACGCCTGCAAAGAAAAGCTACGCGATCTTTTCGGGAGACCTGTGGGACGTCAAGCAAGAACTAGCGCCTCGTGCCCACACGTTAATCGACTGGTACGTCGAGTATATTCAAGCGGTTCCGGCTCTCTGTTATAAAGCGGACGCAGACATGCTGGAGGCCGATAAGGTTGGACACATATTGAAGGGCATCGCGGACGATGCGTTCAACCTCCTGCTTTGCAGGAACTGCAATTTTGAGCAAGCGAAGAGCAAATGCATCGTATAAGACTAGATTCTCCACCACGGTGCACCTCGACAGTTACTCACAGACCGTGCCCGCTCGACCTCCTCTGCTCTTGTTCCACTGAGCACAAGCTGTCTACCGCCTACCAGCCACAAACGAACGGTCTAACGGAACCTCACAACCGTACAAACACAGAGATGCTGTCGATGCACGTCTCCAACGATCACATTGACTGGGACGCCAAGCTGGCCTACGTGACGTTCGCGTATAACTCGTCCCGAGATGACACCACAGGATATTCACCCTTTTATCTTTTGTGTGCACGGTCGCGACCCCTAATTGCCGTTAGACACCTCCCTTCTGTGCACGTGTTGCAATTGAGTACGCTCGTGAAGACATCGATCGCGCTTACATGGCACGTCAAGTCACCCGATCTCGTTTATTAGCCTCGCAGCGTATGCAAAAACAGTGTTACGACCGGTGCCATCGCGATGTTAAGTTCACGCTAGGTGCTAGGGTGCTCCTTTGGTCACCATGTCGTCGGGTTGGCCTCTCCCAGAACCTTCTCTCTCGCTACACAGGGCGCTATGGAGTCCTACGGCAAGTTAACGACGTAAATTACGAGATTTCGCCTAGATTTCGCCGCTACAGTTTAATACATCTTCAAGTTTGACGCCTGTTGACGTCGTGCACATTTTGCGGCTGAAGCCACACTTCGCTCGCAATTCTTCGCCTACATTGCGCCGAGACGGCGCTTCACCACCCGCGGTCCTTTTACGGAAGGATGAAAAAAGAGAGGAAGAAGAAGATCGCTAGACGGTGGCAGCGGCGAGTCGTTGGTGGTCAGTCGTTTAAACTACTATGACTCATCTTGTATGTACATTGTAAATACAGTCTTTCTATACTGCCAACATCCCCGAAGCAAGATATATATATATATATATATATATATATATATATATATATATATATATATATATATATATATATATATATATATATATATATATATATATATATACCTGACCTGTGGACTATGTTTCTTTTCGTTGTTTTGTTACTTATCTTACTTATGTTTAATAAGTGTCCTTTTGTGTTTCGCTCTCTTATATTTGTAGCATCGGGACAATGCTTTTTAAGAGGGGGGTATTGACACGTGTACTTATCTTTATCGGGCAACCACGTTTCGCAGCCTAACAAATGTAATCGCACAGCGTGGGACGCGCCTGCATGTATCCGAAGTTTCTGGAAAGTTATCGATGGTTCTATCCGCTGTCTGTTGTCGCTGAACCTTATGTTATCTGATTTCATCACCTGACGCGAATGGTGTAGAACATTGTGGAACGCACGCAGGTCCGAACGATTAGTCTGGAACATTCGACGACTGCTCTATAAAAGCCGACGCGCTTGACCCGCTGATCAGATTTCCAACGATCGCCGACCGTGTTCGACGCTATCGTTGTTCTATAAGTGTAGCCTGTTTTTGTGGGTACATGTTCGCCCAATAAAAGCTAGTTTTGCATTCCGCCGTATTGCTGCTTTCTTCACCTTCACTACCACGTGAGATCTGGTGGAGGTGCTAGTGCATTCATGTACCGAACGCGCCCGCAAAGCCGCGATCCAAGCCCGAAGCCCGAGGACAGAACCAACATCGCTCAAGACCAGCGTGCTAGCCGCAGACTGCAAGGACTGCCCCCAGAACACGGACTTCTACCTGAGATGACAAAGAAGATCGTGGTCTAGACAACCCCAATGGCTGCCCCAGCGTCCCCTGTTATCCTACAGCAACCTCGGGACCCACCAACCCTCCATGGAGCAGCGACTCAAGACCCGGAATCATGGCTGGAGACCTACGAACGAATCGCGACATTCAACAACTGGGACTCCGACGACAAGCTGCGGCATGTCTACTTCGCCTTAGAAGACGCCGCCAGAACGTGGTTTGAGAACAGGGAGTCGACCTTGACAACGTGGGACCTGTTTGGTAGCGGCTTCCTGCGCACCTTTACAAGCGTCGTGCGCAAGGAAAGGGCCGAAGCTATGCTGGACGCCCAAGTGCAGCTACCAAACGAGAACGTTACCATCTTTACGGAAGAAATGAGCCATTTGTTCCGCCACGCCGACCCGGATATGGCCGAGGAGAAGAAAGTCCGCCTACTGATGCGTGGTGTAAAGGAGGAACTTTTCGCCGGAATGGTAAGAAGCCAACCGAAGACCGTCGAAGAGTTTCTTCGTGAGGCGACGAACATTGAGAAGTCACTCAAAATTCGAAACCGGCAATTCGATCGCCGCACGAACTCTACAAACTACGCCGGGGTTCACTCACTGGCTACCGACGATCTACGCGAGACTATCAGAGCGGTCGTACGAGAGGAGTTGCAGAATTCTACCCAAGGACGCAGTCCCAAGTGGATCCAATCGTTGAAATCGTCAAAGAAGAGGTTCGGCGATCGCTTGGAGTCCCTCAGGTGCAACCACAATCACCGCGACCTCAACCGGAAGCGATGACCTACGTAGCCGTCGCCCGCCGTCAAGGTCCCCCTCCGCGACAACGCCAGGGCCCTGTAACGCCGCAATTCCGTCGTCCACCGCCGCCGCCGCCAGCACGCCCACCCGTCGCCCAGCCAGGCTAAGCGAGGAAGACGGACATTTGGCGAGCCCCCGACCACCGCCCGCTCTGCTACCACTGCGGCGAAGCCGGCCATGTGTACCGCCGATGCCCATACCGCGACCTCGGATTGCGAGGGTTCGCCGTCGATGCACCGCGCCCTCGTGACATCGCCGACTACATCGCCGCCACTCAGTGGAGCCCTCGACGACCATCCCGTTCACCGTCACCAGGCCGCTACCTGTGGCCGCAGCGCAGACCACACTGGCCCAGCCCGGGGGCGGTCAGCGAGCACATATCCGGAAAACTAAAAGCAGCAACCGATGGAGGTGCGGTTGCTGTTCGTAGAACTGCGAAGATCATCCGCCGCCGACGAAGACGACGAAGAGACCATCTCGACGACAGAACGACACGCCACCGTCCCGACGAAGTCAGGAAGCCAAGACTACACCGACGAAAGACGACTTGACGACGCGACGTTCCAGCTTCAGTTCAGCACGACGCAGCCGTGATCCGACGCCAAGACCTAATTGCAATGCCAGACAAAGAACCACCGACTTCGACGTGCTTCTCTATGGCCACGCAGTCACCGCTTTAGTGGACACAGGAGCCGATTACTCCTTCATGAGTGGACCCATCGCCACGCAGTTGAAGAAAGTTAAAACGGCATGGGAAGGCCGTCAAATTCGGACCGCTGGAGGACACCTCATCACGCCGACTGGAATCTGCACGGCAAGAATAACCATTCATGACCGGACTTACCTTGCCACCTTCGTTATTCTCCAACAGTATTCACGAGACGTCATTCTCGGTATGGACTTCCTGGACCAACACGGCGCAATCATCGACCTGAAGTCGAAGTCAATAACGCTGCCGGAAGATAAAGCAACGCCGCCGCAGAGCCCTCGTAGTCACCACGCAATGAGTGTGCTCGAAGATCAAGTGGGCATCCCACCTCGCTCCAGCATTGTTATTTCGGTCGGCACCGAAGCTGACGTAGAAGGCGTCATCGAAGGCGACCAACGTCTACTGCTAGACCGTGAAATTTGCGTCGCAAGAGGCATCGCTCGACTGCATGGAGGGAAAACTGAAGTGATGCTGACAAACTTCAGCCGCGAGTACAAGCACATCAACAAGGGCACGACGATCGCATACATCGAGGAAATTCTGGAAACCAGTAACGAGTTTGTTCTCTCGGATTCCGCCGCATCTACCCCGACGACCATGGTTCCCGAACCAGACTACGACATTAATCCAAGTCTCCCCGTGATTAAGCAACAGCAGCTCAGAAGTCTGCTCCGACGATACAAAGGCTGCTTTTCGACGTCATCGAGGATTCGACAAACACCAGTCGCAAAGCATCGCATAATCACCGAGGAGTGCGCTCGACCACTCCGCCAGAGCCCTTACCGAGTTTCGCCGCGAGAACGTGAAGCTATAAGAGAACAAGTCGACGAAATGCTGCGCGACGACATCATCCAGCCGTCGAAAAAAGCCCGTGGGCATCCCGTGTTCTCCTGGTGAAGAAAAAGGACGGAACCCTATGTTTCTGCGTCGATTATCGTCGTCTGAACAAGATCACGAAGAAGGACGTATACCCCCTCCCACGGATAGACGACGCATTGGATCGGCTCTGCAACGCTAAATACTTCTCCTCGATGGACCTGAAGTCTGGCTATTGGAAAATAGAAGTCGACGAAAGAGATCGCGAAAAGACCGCCTTCATCACCCCAGACGGCCTCTACGAGTTCAAGGTTATGCCATTTGGACTGTGCTCGGCGCCTGCAACGTTCGAACGCGTGATGGGCACGGTTTTAGCAGGATTGAAGTGGCAGACCTGTCTCGTTTACTTGGATGACGTCGTTGTCTTCGCCGGAAATTTCGACGATCACCTTAGGCGGCTTGCAACAGTACTAGAGGCCATCAAGTCATCAGGGCTTACTCTGAAGCCAGAAAAGTGCCCCTTCGCTTACGATGAGCTTCCGTTCTTAGGGCACGTCATCAGCAAGTCTGGAGTCTGCCCCGACCCGCAGAAGACAGCTGCCATTGCAAAGTTCCCGCAGCCCATCGACAAGAAGGCAGTGCGTAGATTTCTTGGCATGTGTGCCTTCTACAGGCGATTTGTCAAGGACTTTTCACGCATCGCTGAGCCGCTGACAAAGCTAACTAAACGTGACGTCGAGTTCAAGTGGGAAACGCCGCAGGCCGACGCATTTCAAGAACTCAAACGACGCATGCAGTCGCCGCCCGTACTTGCGCACTTCGACGAGCACGCCGATACCGAAGTACACACTGACGCCAGTAGCCTAGGCCTCGGTGCCGTCCTAGTCCAGAGAAAAGATGGACATGAACTCGTGATAGCTTACGCTAGCCGGTCGTTGTCAAAAGCGGAAGGCAATTATTCTACAACCGAAAAGGAATGCCTCGCCATCGTTTGGGCTACAGCGAAATTTCGGCCTTATATACCTCTATGGCAGGCCATTCAAAGTGGTCAGCGACCATAACGCGTTGTGTTGGCTAGCTAAATTAAAGGACCCTTCAGGACGGCTGGCACGGTGGAGCCTCAGACTACAAGAATACGACATCACTGTAACATACAAATCCGGACGAAAACACTCAGATGCCGATTGCCTATCACGCGCCCCCATTGACCCGCCGCCGCAAGGTGACGAGGATGACGACGCCTTCCTTGGCATAATAAGCGCGGAACACTTCGCCGAACAACAACGAGGGGACCCGGATTTAAAAGCCCTAGTCGAGTATTTGGAAGGGCACACCGACGTTGTCCCTAGGGCATTTAAGCGTGGATTATCTTCGTTCACGCTTCAAAACAACCTACTCGTGAAGAAGAACTTCTCACCAGTCCGCGCCAACTAGCGTCCAGAAGTACTGCACGTCCTACATGACTATCCGACCGCTGGGCACCTCGGTTTCTCCCGGACGCTATCGAGGATACAAGAAAGGTATTACTGGGCGCACCTAACCGCCGATGTCGCCCGTTACTTCAAGACATGCCGAGACTGTCAGCGACGCAGGACACCACCGATAAGGCCAGCGGGATTACTACAGCCGATCAAGCCTCCTTACCGACCTTTCCAGCAGATCGGTATGGCCTTGTTAGGACCGTTTCCGACATCAACATCCGGAAATAAGTGGATCGTCGTGGCGACGGACTATGTCACCCGCTTCGCTGAAACTAAAGCTCTACCGAAAGGCAGCGCAGCCGAAGTGGCGAAATTTTTCGTCGAGAACATCCTGCTGCGACATGGCGCTTCAGAAGTCCTCATCACCGACAGAGGAACGGCTTTTACAGCAGAGCTCACGCAAGCCATTCTGCAATACAGCCAGACAAGTCACAGGAGGACAACTGCCTACCATCCGCAGACGAATGGTCTCACGGAGCGCCTGAACAAGGGCCTCGCCGACATGCTAGCAATGTACGTCGACGTCGAGCACAAGACGTGGGATGCGGTCCTGCCGTACGTAACATTCGCTTACAAAACTGCGGTGCAACAAACAACACAGATCACGCCATTTAAGCTGGTTTACGGCAGGAACCCGATGACGACGCTCGACGCCATGCTTCCGCACGTCACTGACGAGGAAAATCTTGACGTCGCTACCTATCTCCAGCGCGCCGAAGAAGCCCGACAGCTCGCCCGCCTGCGAATCAAGAACCAGCAGAGGACCGACAGCCGACACTACAACCTCCGACGACGCTTCATCGAGTACCAGCCCGGTGACCGTGTTTGGGTTTGGACCCCTATATGCCGACGAGGACTGAGCGAGAAGCTTTTGCGTCGCTATTTCTGGCCGTACAAGATCATCCGACGTATTGGCGCACTGGACTATGAGATCGTGCCAGACGGCATTTCGCTATCACAGCGGCGCCCCTCACGACATGAAATAGTCCACGTTGTGCGACTCAAGCCGTACTACCAGCGTTAATGAACTTTGGGGCTTCGCGTAAATGACCTTTGGACTTTGTTTCTTTTCGTTGTTTTGTTACTTATGTTTAATAAGTGTCCTTTTGTGTTTCGCTCTCTTATATTTGTAGCATCGGGATGATGCTATTTAAGAGGGGAGTATTGACACGTGTACTTATCTTTATCGGGCAACCACGTTTCGGCGCCTAACAAATGTAATCGCACAGCGTGGGACGCGCCTGCATGTATCCGAAGTTTCTAGAAAGTTATCGATGCTTCTATCCGCTGTCTGTTGTCGCTGAACCTTATGTTATCTGATTTCATCACCTGACGCGAATGGTGTAGAACTTTGTGGAAGGCACGCGGGTCCGAACGATTAGCCTGGAACATTCGACAACTGCTCTATAAAAGCCGACGCGCTTGACCCGCTGATCAGATTTCCGACGATCGCCGACCGTGTTCGCCGCTATCGTTGTGCTATAAGTGTAGCCTGTTTTTGTGGCACAGGTTCGCCCAATAAAAGATAGTTTTGTATTCCGGCGTATTCCTCCTTTCTTCACCGTCACTACCACGTGACTATATATATATATATATATATATATATATATATATATATATATATATATATATATATATCGCAGTACTGCTAACTTCGGACAACTAGCACGAAACATTTATAGTCGCAGTTGAGTGCTGCACCGTCCGTATGCGGTCATCAAAGGTGCCTGAATTGCAGGATATCGAATGATTTCGAGAAGGCGGTAAATATCGTGAAAGAAGTGGTGGCACGAGAACTGATAGACTTGAGGTCATTCGACAGGAAGACATCGTTGTGGATTAGAGGATAAAACACGAGTCCATGATACATCCGCAGGTGTGGTTGTCCGGAGGGGCATTATTCACAGCAAGAGAACGTATTTCGTGGGACAGAAAATGCATTAAGTGGTTGTAAATGATTAGAAGAGGTGATGAGAACATTTGCTGTCATAAGGTGGGTGCAGATAATGCAGAACCAGAGTTATTGGAAATCAATGGATGAAGCCTTCGTCCAGCACTGGACATAAGATAGGCTGCTAAAGATCAGTAGCTGTCCTCCCAATGAGTCATTGAGGCAATGCATTGACCTGAGGTGAACAGTGAATAGGTCACTTCGATGTTCGTAGTTATAGGAGTGCATTCGGAAATGCGTTAAAAGATAACTGAAAAGCTTTTTTTTAATGCACTGTTCAAAATACCTATGATATAGGCGCGAGACAACGCTGTCGTGAACAGTTAAACCAAGTATTACTCCCATGCATTCTGGAGAAAGCTACCATAAGGTGCTCAGGTTGAATAATTCTTTCGCTCGGATTTTTCATATCTCCGTCATCCTTCAGGGAACCATGCGGTGCTGTCATACAGTCAGGTTACGCCATATTCTGGAATTCGCCTTCTTTTACCTGGAATTCGCCTTCTTCTTACGTCACATTTGCTTACAGGGTGAATACACCTAGACTGACCGGCTAGAAACGGAAGCGTGGACGAAGAGGACAATATGTCAGAATTCCAGAATGTGGAATCAACACCCCAGGTAGCGCAATGCGAACACTAAACTAACTACTCGCCGAATTCCTTTTTATGCGTCTCGAAAAAATAAATATATTGAGAATAATAAAGGAAGCAAATCGTATCGTATTTTTTATGTTCGCAATAGCCTTCGGCAATAATTCATTAAAGCCAGTATAGCCTCCAGTGTTCCAAGTTAGGTGCAGGTACTAATATGGCTTTGTGTCTACCGTCTGTGATCGCATTTATTTGGTTATCCGCCCTGTCGGAGTGAAAAACACACTTCCCTCATGGCGGAGAGTTGCGGAAGAGTTAGAAACAATTGTGGCCGAAGCCATGAGAGGTTTATCGTGTAGTCTGCTGCACATCCCATTGCCATTCGTAAATCACGAAACCTTGGATCACATCAGCAGTGGCAATCTTACTGCCAGCTGCCATGCCTAATGATACACTAGAGTGTATCATGTATTAAACACTGCACCCCGATTGAAACTCCGCAGGAACTCCCACTATCCCTAGTAACCTGGCTCCAACTTTGTCACAATGGTTATCCATGAAGGGATCCAGCTCGACGTGGAGGTGTCAGTTGCGGATGGGGCGATATCATTTTAATATAGTTGAGGGTAAATACCGCTCGGTTAACCTTGCCACATCCATTACAACGGATTGGCCGAGAATAGACACGTTCCGATATTGCACACGTACTGCCGAAGGTGTCTATGCAGAAACACACCCATTGCCACATACCCAGTGAACCAAGTGTTGTACTAGGCGAGACAGCCGCCAGCAGGAAGAGTTCTATTCGGGCGCGGCTTGGACACGTCACAGAAAAATATTTTTTTTTTTGGGTTTTACGTGCCAAAACCACTTTCTGATTATGAGGCACGCCGTAGTGGAGGACTCCGGAAATTTTGACCACCTGGGGTTCTTTAACGTGCACCTAAATCTAAGCACACGGGTGTTTTCGCATTTCGCCCCCATCGAAATGCGGCCGCCGAGGCCGGGATTCGATCCCGCGACCTCGTGCTCAGCAGCCCAACACCATAGCCACTGAGCAACCACGGCGGGTTCAGAAAAATAATAATAAGCGATAGCAATCACGAATTTCTCCTTCCAAAATGAAATTTGATACAGGGATCAATTACAACAACTTTAAAGTAATCGAGTAATTACTGAAACCTAATCGATCACATTTACGTTACTCTCGTGTCACTCTTTATATAGATTGCTCAAACGTAGTAAATTCAGCGAGCTGGTATTGTGCTTTGAGTGTGTCCTCTGTAGCCCTCACGAGTTTTGCCTTCTCTAACAACTGCTTTTCGAAATTTTTGTCGGCAACCATCCCTAGCTTTCACTTGAGGACGCCGGCAGCGACAATAAATGATCATTATGCAAAAAAAAGAGGTGAGGCGTGAAGACATGACACAAGAATAGAGAAGTGGACAACACGAAGGCCGACTATCAGCTGAAGCGAAAAAAGCAAGAAGACACAAAACTCATCTGCGCAAGCTCAGGAATGGTATCACCACGTGTCAGTCCGATACATGTGCCGGTCTACGTGAGAGATAACTGTTAAGGCCGTTAATCTCTTCCTTATGTAATGTAATCGAAGGCTGACTCACGCACGCACTTCCACCATTATAGATATGCCATGCCTCTACCATAAGGCGCGCATCTTCATTCTTATGCCTGTACAATATCGCGCATTCATCTAACTCTGGCGTGCAGTTACAATCTTGGCAATGTAGGGTAAGATTAGAAGGCGATCCACCGGTTAACGACATTTTATGTTCCATTAGCCTTTGATTGATACACCGTCCCGTTTGCCCTACGTAGAACTGGCCACAGCTAAGGGGAATCTTATAAACCACACCCATACGACAGTCAGTAAAACTGTTGTTCTTATTGTGCTTCACTACACTAATATCTGTTCTTTTTTTTCTTGCCTTTTACCAGCTCCTTTTTCCTCTGTACGGCAGCGCATATCTTACCTAGCTTATTGGGAGCAGTGAAAACAACATTAACATCATATCTACTTGCAACCTTTTTAAGCCTGTGCGACACTGACTGAATGTACGGAATAGACATGCACTACTCTTTCTTTGCTATTACTGCTTTCTGTAATCACGTCCGTCCCCCTCGAAACCGACTTCTTTAGGCGCTCAGCCACAGTGGCCACTGCTACACTAGGATAACCTGCTTCTAAACGGCGCCGGACCTTCAAATTAAAGATGGCGCGCATTTTGTGCATACAGGATCTGGTAAAAGAAGACTTAAGGCACGACATGGCAATACCGCTTTTACTACTTTGGAATGCTTGGATTGAAAGTTTAGCTACGGCTTCGATGCACCCCTCACCTCTTTTTTGCATAATGAATCCTTACCAACTAGTTCAGCTTTCTGCCGTTCTAATAAATGATCTCTTACGTGCGCGCTGAGACAAAGACTAATGTTGTAACAAACGAATCTTCCGCACATGATTGTTGTTACTCCATGCTCCAGAACTGGCGTCAGAGTCCTCTGTGAAGCAGAGCACTACATTGTTGCTGGTGATAGAAAACGGGTGATCCCCACGGGGCCAAAGAAGAGTCTGAAAAGCTTCCCTAGGCATCATCGTCCTAAGTGGTCATGGCTATCGAGCATATATAAAGACTGGTGCAAATCGTTGGCGAACATCTTGCGCAGCTTCATGATAGGAAACAAATACTGATCGCGTGGGTCTGCCAGTCTAGAACACGAATGCCCGGGAGGCTACAGCGTACCCCCGACCTTAGGCCTTCTAATGTAGTTCCCGCAAAATTCTATGCGCTTAAACATGCGTCGCCAATAGAAATTTGCCTCGTAATAACTGGTAGAATGTAATTAGTTACTGTAAAAAATAATTGAAGTAGAGTAAGGGTTGCCGAGTAAAAAATTCAACTGAATGTAGGTAATTAATAACCTGTAATGTGTTATGTACAAGTCTCATTCGGGTATATACCCAGTGGCACAGGTAGTCTGCTTGCAAAGTCTTCAGCCAGCACATTACTAATGGCCGAAGATAGCAGACAATTTGATTCACTGTGCATGTCCCATCGTTTATTGTGTGGCAGAATTCAACCATCCAAAGGGGCCAAATTAACGAATCAGAGCACTTTAATATATATATAAACGGAAATTCAGAAGAACCTCGCGCTGAGCTGAAAAAACGGCCAAATGCACCTCGCAACCGAGCGATTGGCCCAACACGATTGAGTAGACTCCGATGTTCACCACGGACATTTCAGATTTGCAGTCCTCCGTTGTGTCGAGCGTCGCGCACCGACCGGCGACGACGATGAGCAACGGTGCGAGACGGTACAGCGTCCCGTACGTGCCTGTCGCACAGCCGCTGAATACGAGCTCCTCGATGGCTGCTGTGCAGGACACCATGTCGGCCAGCAGTGGACAGTCGAGAACAGCTCGGCGACGCGGATCTGGCATTGCCGCGTAGCACCGCACTTTATCGCCTGAGCCACGGGCGCGTCGATCCAGATCTCTGGGTAGACGAGCGTGCGCATGGCGTCGCACCTGTCCAACAGGTAGCACAGCATGCTCACGCCCGCGCTCGAGAAGTGCACGCTCACGATCTCCAGCTTGTCGAACGTGGTCGCTGTAGAGCGGAGCGCGTCCACCAGGCTCCTGCTCGGGTAGTCCAACAGGTGCTAGTGGAGCCTGGCGTGGATAAGGTTGTCGGTGAACTGGAACTGCTTTGGTGACATCCGCCATTCGCGCAGCTCCAGGAACTCGATGGAGAGGTGCTCCATCAGCGGACAATGAACCAGAATGAACGGGCACCTGCGCTGCTTGTTGGAATCCAGAGCAACCACGCGTCTCCACATGGAAGCCAGGGCCAGCCGTGTTTCGCGTAGCTCGATGACAAGCCACAGGAAGTTGTTCCATGGGGACAGCTCCGCAAGGTTGAAGCACCCGTCGGTTCCACTGGCCGTGCATGACTTGTCGAGGTCCTCCTGGTGATGGCTCAAGATGCTCCGCACGCAGCGAGTGTTGGAGAAGAGCTGGTTGACCGACCGGCACACGCTGGGACAGCTGCTGACCAGGCACGCAGCAGACTCTCGTAGGCGGCCGCTCCGTGGTCCTTTCATGCAGACCTGCGGTCAAACACCTGTCCTGCTCGCACTCCATTCTATGTTCACGTAGCACATAGCTAAGGCTTGGTTTGTGCCTATTTTAAGATTAAGCATCGCCAAGTAACAATACAAATCTAGCCTAACATTAATCTCATATTTACAGAAAGCGTGTGTACTGTTTGTTGAAAAATGACTTGCCACTACTGAAAGTGACGGCAGCCGGCGGGCTACTCGTGAGGTGACGATGTGCTGCTTCTCTACTTAGATACTGCATATTATGGTAGCGAGGCATTGCGATGAAAGCACCACTGGCGTTACGCAAATGAGGTGCGGGAAGCACGCGGATGCGACTGAAATCATGCAGTGTGTCCTAAAATGTCAAAGCTTTGTCTACTCCGTCTCTTAGGCAGTTTGAAGTGTCAGAGAACGCCTCGAAGCCTCCACTGCACTGGTGTATGTGACGTTAAAAAAAGAAAAGAAGATCACCACAAGCGTTATATTTCTGTCTTCTTCCATGTCCTGCTGGAACATGATACGTTCTTCGCGTAAGCCATAGCTATGTTCTTAGATACTAACAGCGTAAATTCAAACGCGAACAAATCGAAAGGTACTAGGCTACGTACTTCTGTTTGCAGCTTCACATGCCTATTTAACAGAACCCTAATTCTTGGACCGCAGGTCGACAGCATGCTAAAAGTCTGGCTATACAGCATAAATGGCTTTCCGATTATTTTCTCTTGCTCGCACTTGCATTTATTCCGAAATGTCTCCCGCGTCTAGGACAGTAGTAATGCAGCTAGCATTATAGTACGGGTGTACCTCGAGGTAGAATCGAATCCCCGACCTCGCGCTCAAAGGAAAGCGCGATACAGCCACTAAGCCTCCACGGCGTGTGAGAAAGCTTTTCGTAAACCACACTGAGTGACGAAGCAGAGAGCGAAGTAAAGGTCTTACGCTGTCGTTGGACCTTTGCCGTCGCGTCAGGCCCTTCGGCTTCATCCACCGCGTAGCTGAGCCGAATCTAGGTGTAGATGCAGCGCTGGACGAAATCCCTGGAACGGAGCTGGAACTTGGGTCGGGTGGTTCGAACTAGCATCTGCGCGATTCTGTGGGCACGCCTTGCCCGTGGCACGCCCTCTCGCGATTCCTTCGCGAGACGCGAGGTTGACTGCGCGACGGAACCGAAAACGATGAAGAACCGAACTGTCCCGAAGGGAAAGGCGCGCGCTCGAAAACGGGCGATTTTAAAATTTCATTTGCGACCACAATAAGTGGGCAAGTTGTTATCGGTGCATTTATTTCATCATTTATCATTAGTACATTAGTCGCGGAGTGACAACAACAGCCATGGGGACCACCTAATAGTAGATTAAGAATATAGTAAATATTACAATATGGCAACATAGCAGTGGCAGACATCATATTACACAAAGTTAATGAAGCACATAGTCAAATACAAGAAGGGTGCTTACAATAACTGAAGTTCAAGTCAAACACAATCAAATGAAATAGATACTGCGCATCCGTAAATAAAAATGTAGTAATTGACGCATTAAGTGAGCATAGGAATGACCTATGAAAGAACACGAGATTGGTGTATCAGGGCATTGGAAAGAGAAATATGCTTTCAGTGTGCTAAGCGCAATGAATAAGGACGGATAAAGGCCCAAAATCCGGGACACAAGAGCGGGGCGTCTTTTTCCGTGCAAGCTTTTTCTTTCTATTCCCAGGACTCAAGGCGGGAGGCCAATGGAAGGAAAGCTGTGTGGGTAACGAGACCGGCCCGCTAGTTTACAATAGGGATCATATAAAGGTCTAACTTACAAACAAGCTCCAATTGATCGTTCTACATTGTATATGTAGAAATACGTGATTAGGCCATTTTAGGGCAGTTACCGTACATGTGCGGAAGCGTAAATGATTACCGAATGATGACGCAGGTAAAGTGTGGTCCAGTTTTAAACAGCACAATCTAACGCATGATTTTCACTTTATGGGCACTCAGTAGATGGTGTCTTCGTGGCTGCATTTAAATCATCCGTGTCATTAGTGCAGAATGCAGAGTAAGTGTTGGATGTTCTTTCAATTTTCTTTGTAGTTATAGTTCTGAGTGGAAAAAAGAGCGCGAAAATCACGACACGTACACAAAAAGAAACTGATCAAAGAAAAATTTGTTTTTTTCCACCATGGGACTTCGGGCCTATACTCGCACAAGTGCATAAACGATTTCCCACAATTGTAAATTTCCCATCGGAAAACGCGCATCAATAGATGGTGTCCAGATACGCATCACACATTCCGTCGCCGATTCTATCCCGTGGCCACCATCGTGTGTAACAGCGGGTGTCGAGGTCTCTGCCCTCGGTGACGGGTGCCTTTTACAATGTACTAAACTGAACGCGGGTTTGCTATACATTTTAGCTTGTCGTATACAGCGTACAGCTTGAATGAAAACAAGAGGTAACTTCGCAGTATGACAATTGCTCGGCCTGTGCGACGATGGGGCGCTGTGCTGTAGCGACGTCGGGAAGCCGCGATGTTAAGGGACATGCTCAACTGCTGCGTCCTCAGGTATGTTTAGCAGTGTTATAAAGTTGGACAGCCCTTAATAAAATTCCAATGCTTGGCGTCGTTAGCTCACCTGCATGAGGATGCCGTTTCGGTGATTACGATATTGCTAGAAATCTGTAAGCAATAACAGCGCAGAGAAAAGTAGCAGACACATGAGAACTTAAAGGTGAAATTGTAAGATGCATAAATTAGAACACACAAGGTACCATGAACAATGGAAGATCATGACAACTGTGCTGCATGTATTATTGCATTAGCCGCGCGCATGCCTTAAGAACATTGTATGCGGAAGACTGGGAGAATGCATGTTGGTACGGGGACAAGAGAGGTTTAAAATGTATTTAAAGGGTATTTACAAAGCACTCACTGGCATTCAGCCAGTCCGCACGACATCAGCCGTCGCCATCTCCTGTACTGCCGCAGCTTCTCCCTGGCCGCTGTGCTTGGTCACATGAAC
Organism: Dermacentor variabilis; assembly: GCF_050947875.1. NCBI lineage: Eukaryota > Metazoa > Arthropoda > Arachnida > Ixodida > Ixodidae > Dermacentor > Dermacentor variabilis. Next base: position 2,713,210 of record NW_027460368.1, read on the forward strand.
CCCGGCGGCGAAGGCGCCGTCCCGGCGCTCGCTAGATCGTCCGAGTATTATCGCTTGATGCGGGTCACGTGCATGACATCGGTGGAAGGTCGAGATATGGTGGAATCGAGAGGCGTGATTTCACATGCGACGTCGGCCACTTTGCGCAAGGCAAGGTACGGGCCACAGTAAGGAGAAATCAACTTCTCGCAAAGGCAAACTCGCCGTGACGGTGTCCAAAGAAGAACCATTTCTCCACGGTTGAAGTGGGCATCACGGTGACGGTCATTGTGGAAGCGTCGTTGCTTTTCCTGCGAAGCGGTGAGGCGCAGGCAGGCAATCTGGCGTGCTTCTACAGCCCCGAAGATGGCGTCACGTGTGGGGTGCATTCTGACGACTTGTCAAGAACGGCGGGTAGGAGCGTGTCACATGGCAGCGTGGGGTTTCTTTCGTACAAAAGATAAAACGGAGAAAAACACACACAGCCATGTTGGGAGGCATTATAGGCAAATGTCACGAAGGGCAGAGCGACGTCCTAGTAATGATGGTCGGTAGATGCATAAATAGAAAGCATGTCTTGAATAGTTGTATTAGATGCTCTGTAAGGCCATTGGTCTTAAGGCGGCACGCCGTTGTCAAATTGCGCTTTGTAGCGCAGGAGTGCAAGAGGTCCTGGACAACCTTTGATGTGAAATAGCGGCCCCTGTCTGTGGGGAACTGCCGAGGAGCTCCGTGGTTGAGCATAATGTCTTTGAGGAGGAAGCAGGCGACGTCGGTTGCACGGTTGCTCGGGAGAGCCCAAGTGAACGTGTACCGGGTCGTGCAGTCGGTAGCGACTGCTATACACTTATTTCCGCAGGCAGATAGCGGGAAAGAGCCATAAATGTGAAGACCAAGCCTAAACAACGAATCCAATGGAACTTTAAAGGGTTGAAGGCAGCCATCTGGTAGCACTGTTTGTTTCTTGTGGCGCTGGCATTGTTCACAGAAAGCGGCATTATGGCAGACGGAACGGCAATTACCGGGCCAAAAGAAGCGATGCCGAACACGGTAATACGTTCTAGAGACTGCGAGGTGACCTGCGGTATAGGAACATATCTTGTAGCTGTGCGACAATAGTTTGATGCATTATGTGGGAATAATCAAAATTAGTTGAGGACTGTCAGGGTGCATATTGTAGCTGTACAAGACGCCATCCTGCAGCACAAACATACGCAGAGAAGGGGAATGTGTCTCAGAAGTCATCCGGAAAAAGAGGTATCGCAAGTAGGGGTCCCGTCTGTTCTCACTGCCCAAATTGTGAAACGTAGTTAGCGACAGCAGGCAGGTAGATTCGCAGCTGTGAGAATGCTCCGGTGAGGCTCTCGATCTATCTAGTCACTTACGCCGACCCAGGCGCACAAGTTTTCTGTCAGATCGGGCCACATGGGTATGTGCTCGTGGTCGTAAGGCAGTCGTGGTCATTCCATGCTTGTTGTCCCATTTCAACCTATGATTGTCGTCGTGCCGTCATCGTCGCGCCCTCTACGCTGACTCAAGATACCAAGTTGTCTGATAGTTTGTGCCACTCGGATCGCGTTCGTGATGCGGTCATGCTCTTTGCATCGTCGTCTTTCAAGCTTTGTCATTAGACTCTCGTCTTGCCGTTGTCGTCGCGACTTCGTAGTCACACAGATGTCATGTATTGATTCTCATGCCTCTCTCGCGAGGCCGTCGTTCTAACCTCATCACTCTAACTTCGCCATTCGACTCTTGTCATGCCATCGTCATCGCACTGTCGTCGTCATACAAACGTCGTCATGCCATCATCATCACGCTATCATTTTACCATCCTCATCCCTTCAGAAACATCATGCCATCGTCATCATGTTGCCGTCGTCCCATAGACCTCTCTCTAGGGGCTTAGCGGCTATGGTGTTGCGGTCGATCAAATCCCGATCAGCTTACTGTCCGTTGCCTACAAAGTATTTACTAAGGTAATTGCAAATAGAATCAGGAACACCTTAGACTTCTGTCAACCAAAGGACCAGGCAGGATTCCGTAAAGGCTACACAACAATAGACCATATTCACACTATCAATCAAGTGATAGAGAAATGTGCAGAATATAACCAACCCTTATATATAGCTTTCATTGATTACGAGAAAGCGTTTGATTCAGTCGAAACCTCAGCAGTCATGGAGGCATTACGGAATCAGGGTGTAGATGAGCCATATGTAAAAATACTGGAAGATATCTATAGCGGCTCCACAGCCACCGTAGTCCTCCATAAAGCAAGCAACAAAATCCCAATACAGAAAGGCGTCAGGCCGGGAGATACGATATCTCCAATGCTATTCACAGCGTGTTTACAGGAGGTATTCAGAGACCTGGATTGGGAAGAATTGGGGATAAAAGTTAATGGAGAATACCTTAGTAACTTGCGATTCGCTGATGATATTGCCTTGCTTAGTAACTCAGGGGACCAATTGCAATGCATGCTCACTGACCTGGAGAGGCAAAGCAGAAGAGTGGGTCTAAAAATTAATCTGCAGAAAACTAAAGTAATGCTTAACAGTCTCGGGAGAGAACAGCAATTTACAATAGGCAGCGACGCACTGGAAGTCGTAAGGGAATACATCTACTTAGGGCAGGTAGTGACGGCGGATCCGGATCATGAGACGGAAATAATCAGAAGAATAAGAATGGGCTGGGGTGCGTTTGGCAGGCATTCCCAAATCATGAACAGCAGGTTGCCATTATCCCTCAAGAGAAAAGTATATAATAGCTGTGTCTTACCAGTACTCACCTACGGGGCAGAAACCTGGAGGCTTACTAAAAGGGTTCTACTCAAATTGAGGACGACACAACGAGCTATGGAAAGAAGAATGATAGGTGTAACGTTAAGGGATAAGAAAAGAGCAGATTGGGTGAGGGAACAAACGCGAGTTAATGACATCTTAGTTGAAATCAAGAAAAAGAAATGGGCATGGGCAGGACATGTAATGAGGAGGGAAGATAACCGATGGTCATTAAGGGTTACGGACTGGATCCCAAGGGAAGGGAAGCGTAGCAGGGGGCGGCAGAAAGTTAGGTGGGCGGATGAGATTAAGAAGTTTGCAGGGACGGCATGGGCACAATTAGTACATGACCGGGGTTGTTGGAGAAGCATGGGAGAGGCCTTTGCCCTGCAGTGGGCGTAACCAGGCTGATGATGATGATGATGATGATGATGATGAAATCCCGGCCTCGGCGGCCGCATTTCGATGTGGGCGAAATGGAAAATGCGGGTCGTCCCGGCATTGCACTCTCGCCGGAACAAAAACCCCTCGTAACGAATTCCAATAATAGATCACCACAATCGGCTGCTTGTCACGTACGTGCACGAAGAGCGGGGTTCCAAAGCGTCAGCAGTTAGCATGAATTTCGCGTCCACTCTTAAACACATTTACAAGCTATCATTGTCTCCCGCCTCCCTGCGTGGGTGTGGATGACGACACTTCGTGCTGCCTTCTGGTTACTGGCTCCTGCTGTCTTGCGCTATTGACTGCATGGGGCTGCCGGCAAAAATTACTCCAGCAAACCTTGGGGCTAGCATCTAGAGCGCAAATCAAAGGCTGCTCTGACACGGAATTCTACAAACTCATTATGCCTTACGTATAACCAAATCCAGGTATTTGTCCGCTCTGCTCGTCTTTTTTTTTTTCGCTGCGTGGTCGCGCGTACCTTTCATACCCTGTGGCCAGCAGTAAAGACAACGTTGACTCCGTGTAGGCTGCACACTTTTTAAATATGCGTAAGACAGAAAATGAATATAAGGTATACTTACAACTTCAATCATGCTTCCTCTTACCTTGTACGTGCTCGATGTGATATATCTTTTCAAGCGTTCGCGCGGTCGACGGCAACAAGGAGGCTTGCTTCTGATTAAGGCGCACCCGCCGTGGTTCATCAGTGGCTATGGTGTTGAGCTGCTGAGCACGCGGTCGCGGAATCGAATCCCGGCCACGGCGGCCGCATTTCGGTGGGGGCGAAATGCCAAAACACCTATGGTACTTAGGTTTAGGTGCCCGTTAAAGAACCGCAGGTGGTCAAAATTTCCGGAGTCCTTCACTACGGCGTGCCTCATAATCAGAAAGTGGTTTTGGCACGTAAAACCCCATAATTAATTTTTTCATTAAGGCGTAACCTGCCCTAAAAGATTGGGTACCTGTGGATTAGCCTATGTCTTACCATCTTGTGCAGAAACGAGTGACAGAGGGCTTTAGCTACGCCAAGACTATTCAGTGACATATTTTTTTACTTTATAATTATTTGAAGAAAAGCTCTGCAAAGGTTCGGATGGACTCATATTACTATCAATGCACATGAACGTCCGGAAAAGTCAGTGCAAGAAAAGGGCCCATAGCAGTATCAGTAACGCGGCCAATAAGTGGGTCTTTAGTAATCTTTACTCGGCCATTTATTTGACCGATCTAGATAAATACAAGGCCCGTACATCTTCGCAACGTGGTCCGCAGCCTTGAACGCTTCGTAGAATTAAACGCTCGCTGATTGTCATAGCAAATACAGTAGCGAAGGCGACCTGCCCATCCCAGAGATTTTACGTAGGCATGAATCCAATAAATTTGCGAATCATTCCCCCACAAACCTCGTTCGTACGTATTCTGTTATGAGCCGCTGCTTTTGCTGTCATCTCATCATTTATCACAACCTAACCATTACAGATCTTGCATATATATGAACAGTTTAGGAAGGTCGCTCTTCTTCTAACCTCACCCACAATTCATCGCGGCGATTGTGCCCGACAAGTACGCGAGAGACTACGACGCAGACACTAGGGCTTTCGCAATAGCCAGACAGTTTTCGAGTTTTGGCAGCAATAACACCGCATTAATTCTGTTCTTTAAGTGATTTTATTACATATTGAGGGCTCCTTCGTACGTTGCTGGAAATCATGTAGCACGATTTCAACGGTACAGAACGTCGGTTAATGTTTCGGATTGTCGCGTTCATGCAGTGATTGACAGCCTGTTTCAGATTGCAAGTCTTTTTTTTTTGTTAGGCTTGTTAGCAACATTTCTTTTCTCCTTTTGCCTCTTTCAGGCTACGACGGGAGCTGTGTAATTTCATTACCGACTCGATATGCAGTTGCGATACTATATTCATCACTACGCACTGTAATTAAACATGATCGCGTCCATAACACTCGCAGGCTGCAATTACAGATGAAAAATAAGCGAAACCACAATAAAAAGAAATTGCATGAAAGTCCCCTCAACTCCATTCGCTAACCTTCCACAATGGGGGAAAAAACACTAGTGGGCATGAAGGCAATGCAAATAATACCAACGGCAGGCAGCAAACAAGTGCGGTCGCCGAAGGCGATGGCCGCCTGCAGCGTCAGCCTCTTTTCTACAACGATGACAGTAAATAGCAGAAGTTTATGATGCTGTTTCAATGGAAGTCACAAGGGAGTAAAAATATCAGCAGCACCTCATAAGCAAACATATGCAACATTTCATGATAAGTGCTTTAAAAATGTCGGGCACTGCATGCTATTTCGAGTGCACAAAAAAAAAATCAAAAGGCATCCTGTTAGGAGGACCTGACAGTAGCTCCTCAGGATTAAATAAAGTTCGTTGTCTGTCTGTCTGTCTTTACACATTAAATTAAACTTGCAATTTCAAGGTTAAGAAATTTAATACTGTGTGACTCTCTTCAATGTTCTTGTCTGAAATGTAAAAAAACCTAGCCGTAAATCATGGTGAACTCTAAATTACCTTTGTGTGTACTGTTCTCATTGAATGCATATACATTATATTTAAAATCTGTTGAAGTAACATACCTTAACTGTCAATTGGGCTTCATTTTGACTTTGACCTGCACTGTTTCTGCACGACACTAGCTCGTGTGACTGTCAACACAGCTGTCACTTGCAGTGTTGTCGCAGAGTAGTGTGAAGCCAATGTAGTGTGCAACTTTTTCCATTTTTGTTGTTTGTAGCATATGAATTTTTTTCTCTTTGTTTTTTGGAGCCCATCTTCCCTAGGAAGTGACATTTGAAATTCTGTGTAGGGTATCACTGTTTCTATGACAATATACCTTTCTCAACGCAGGAGGAAAACATTGGATGAAGCGATTCATAGCTGTCATTGAACGTGGCCTTGAAGTTATGTAGGGTTAATTTGGCTGCAGAGAGAAAGCAATGACAATAAATTTGAGGCAAGAAATAAGGCTGAATAAGATGCATTTTATTTCTTGAATAGTGAGCTGTTACATGTATGTTTACCTTTGACATAAGCCAGTATAGCTTAAAGGGAGCATGACACGGTCACCCAACAATTTGTGGTTTTCAGCGAGAAATTGTCGTAGAGGGTCTGTTATGGCTATACGCATGTAAAAACTGGGCTGTGAAAGCATATTTCCCTCCGAAATACGAGCTAGAAGCATCTGGCTCTAAGCCCCGCCCTCCAGCACCGACCGCCATATTGCCATGCCCTGTGTGACGTCATTGGCTGCTAGCCGTCGTCTGCTACAAAATCGGCCACTGCACCACAGGAGGCCGGAGCATAGCTGCCGTTTGTTTCGATATTTGCTCGATATCGCCGTGCCATGTCTCCGACACCGACAACCTCGCGTGAAGCACGCGACGAACCTTCGAGCAGCAGAAGCAGCGATGGCGTCGGATACGCTGCGCGTTTTGACTTTGACCCCATCGCCACCAGCTCAAGCGACGAAGACCGCTCAGCACAAGGTCTAGATGACGACGTTGGTGTTGCGCGAAACGCTGGCGCTGCCCTTCCGTACTGGTGAGTACTATAGCTTCATTTCATCCCATTTCATGCGTGCAGCGCTGCTTAGCCAGCCGTTCACGGGAGACTAAGTCTGGCGCTACTTCGCGCTATGCAAATTTTTATGCGCGTAGAATGTTTGCTGGCACGCATTCTATGCATGCATGTCTCTCGCATCCGCACTCAACAAAAGTACGATTTCGTTAAACTGCCACACGTTCCTACCAGCGTTTTTTTCCCCCTCCGTATTTGCGTGCGGCAAATGTAAACAAATGCCCGCGCACATACGTTCACAGCGCAAGGATTTTGCCCCGTGTATGCTTTGGGTGAACCTTAACCTCCTTGCTTTTCCCTTTTCCTCTCTCTCTCTACTTGAAGTTGTTTTATTGCACCCGATATCGGTAAAAGAATAGCAAGTATAACGCTTAGCCGGGGCACTACCTGCCTGCAGCCTCAAGAATTATCAAGAGAGGGCCTCCAAGAGCATACTCGCTCTACAGCTGACTCGGCGGCGTTACAAATAAAAAAAAATCGCCAGCTGCAATACCATTTCACCTCTTCAGTTGGATTAGTTCAACAGGCAGTGGAGATCACAAGCTCGAGAAATTGTAGTGAGAAAGTCACTGACAAATATGAGTTAATTACCGTTTTAACTAATAACCACAGGGCATATGTTGCAATGGCAGAGTTGTAGCCAGTCCATAATATCTTCAGTTACAATGAACTTTGTAATAGCATCAGTCCAGAGATATGAATGCTCGAAATGTGCAACATAATGCATTAATGCTCCAGTTGCTCTCCTCCAGCAGCAGTGTGCAGAGCAAGACCAAAGTAATTGAGAGAATCATTCCTCTCATACACACACTTATACCATGTATACCTTGAAACAGGTGTCACTTTAGAATACACGCTACAATTCTGCGATATCAGCATGTTACATGAACTCCTCGTCTTTCTGCTGTTTCGTCAAACATGTGGGCTCTGCCGTTTTAAGTGACCACATGGGAGAGGCAAAATAAAGGTATGTCAGAAGATTTTTAAAAAAAAGCTCTCTTACAGGTTAAAAAAAAACAATGCCTCATTTACTTTTGTCCCTGGGTCAACAGAAGTTATCTATTTTTGAAAGCAAGCTCACAAAGAAAAGCACTGAGTAAAGCTTGACGAAAGGCATGGCAGGAGGATTTGTATACTACCTGGTAAAAATATTGCATATTTCAGATGTCACTGTGGCCAGTACAGGCAGATGGAGACAGCCACAGAAAACATCTGCTGCCATAGCATTGCCAATGTCCATGCCAAGATGTGAGGCAGAGTCTGCATCACAACGCACCCAACATTTATCGGTGGAATTTTATATGTGCATGCCATAGAGACTGTCTACCTGAACACGATGGTCCTGAACCCAGACGAGGTCAATACTGCAGACATACACCGTACAGTCACAAGCACAGGCGGAAAGTTTTCATTTGTCCTCCGTGGAGCTGGGGCTCGACTAGCTTCGCGAACCGCATATATACACACACGAACACACACACACACACACACACACACACACACACACACACACACACACACACACATACATATATATATATATATATATATATATATATATATATATATATATATATATATATATATATATATATATATATATATATATATATGATTTTATAACACGTGTACTTGAAGAAACTTCATGTGACCTCAAAGAATTGTTCACTGGAGTGACGGCCTCATATGAGTATTTACAAGACCTCATAGTAGGACACAGTTCAATTTCACAGCCTCAGGCATCTCGCGGTGGTGTAACCTTCCTTGGCATAATTATATTATATTTCACTATCATTATTACTGCTTTGCCTTTTCGGAGAAAGTGCAACCTCTTCTTCTTTTTTTGGTGTGTGTGCGAGTTTGAGCATAAGCGCTACTGCGTATAACTGCTGTTGATTCTGATTTTGAGTAAATCCAGCGTGGCCTCATTTCGGTTACTGAATGAATTAGGGCATACAGGGCATCCCAAGTGTCATGGACCAAGATTTAAAGAAAGATCAATTGCATTACTTGAAGAAAACCTTGTGCATATTGTTTCTAGTACAATATGCAGTACCCACCATTAATTTTTTGTTACAAAGATTTAGTAAGATAATTGTAATTATCTAACTCAAGAAGTACTGCCATAATTATCAAAATGTCAATGAGGCTTTTGCAGGCACCCCCAAATGAAATCTCAATGCGGTATTTTCAGCGACGTACTTATTTCGTCCTAATCTTTTCCGACTGGTAAAGAAACCCCATGAAATAAGAAAAATGCCACGTAACTGCGCTCCCACCCACATCGTAAAGCAGCGCCGTCAAATAAGACGATCAAAAGCAATTGCTTTACCCGTCGCAAACCTGAAGAGACAGCACATCAGCTCGATAATGGTACGTGAGGAGCACCAACAGCAGGTTTTGTGCCTTTGCAGCTATTCCTTCCCCTCATTTCTTCATCACATTCATTATCTGTCTTTAAAGGCTGACTGATCACATTGATAACAAAAGCCCCTTGATAACGTGGCTGGAGCGCAAATTCTCTGACCACGCACGAAACACGAATAGCAATGGAATAGACATAGAATGTTTCAAAATCCCGATTCTGCTCGCACTATATCGAAAGAGTGCGCGCGCAGCGATATTTCGTGCCAGAAACTTGCTTCGGACCAAAGCCAAATTAAAGTGATGGTTTTATTTTTCATGAGAGTGTATATATATATTGGCTGCAAAAACAGGTTCGTGAAAGAATAGAAGTGAAATAAACAGACGAGGAAGCATCCGATGCGTAGAGAAAAGGCAAAACCAATGCGTTCAATGAAGTAAATGTAGCACTTCCAATTGGCAATCGGGACATCTGCACAAAAGAAAAACAAACAAACAAAAATACATCAGATTTCAGTGTGCCATTACTATCTGTGTATTCGTAAGAGCCGTTTAACACCACCTGCTGCCTAGAGGATGTGCTCGAATAGGTCTGCTTTTGCAGCTTTCTTGATGACCGACGCAGGAATTCTACGGCATACATCCGTTATCCTTGCCTTGAACTAATCTGACGTCCGTCTCAATCATGTAAGCGCGCTACTTCACATAACCCCAAAGAAAGAAACCGAGTGGAGAGAGGTCAGGTGACCTGGCCGGCCAATTTAAAGGCTCGTGTCTTCCAATCAATTGCGCATGAAAAGTCTAATCCAGCCAGTTTCGTGCTCGGCTGCTGCTGTGTGCTGGCGCCCCCATCTTGCTGATACTACAAAGGTGGAGGACGTGACAGCGGGACTTCGCTGAGGAACTCATCTACCACTGCTTCAAGAATTTCGTCCACATAACGCTGTCCAGCCAGTGTGTGATCGAAGATGGGACCAATTATAGCACTGGCATAAATTCTACACCAAGCACTGAATGAGCAGTGGTGCTAGTTCCGAGTGCATTTTACCCAGCGTGGATTGGAGTCACTCGAAGAGCGTGCATTATGCAAAGTTACCTGGGCATTTCTGCAGAAATTGGCTTTATCTGTGCACATGATGTTGCTCAAAAAGTCTGGTGACTCATAGGTTTTGTGAGGACCCAATTCGAGAAATCTAGACGATTCCGAAGGTCCCTATATTCCAAGCATTGGTGCTGTTTCCAAGCATGGGTGAAAGGCATTTCACCCATGCGGCTACACCCTTTGTAACAGACGGCGGCTGGCGCCACCTAGCCTTTTGCTCCGCCTCCTGTTTTTTTTTTATATCCCCTTCTTCTTAAACTAGTTTTCACTCTCCTCCTCCCCCCCAAAATAAATATCTAAAATAGTATAGAAAACATTAGCTCCCCGATTCATGGTATTATCTCTCCCTTGACTTCCTCCAACAATCCTCTAGCCTCCCCTTCGTTACTGCCACTCTTTTCTCGTCTATTTGCCCTCGTTCCCCGGGAAAACCTAATGCACCTTCCATATCTGTCACTGTTCCCTCAGCCAAAGTCGGGCGAAGGTCTGTGCATCTCAGCACTATATGCTCTGTGCTCTCAATTTCGGCTCCGCAAGCTGTGGATAAAAGGTCCACGTCTTCAAATTTAGCCCTGTATGTTTTCGTCCTCAAAACCCCCGTCCTAGCTTCGAATAATAGTGAGCTGCCCCGCGAGTTATCAAATAAGCGCTCTCTATCTCCTGCTTTTGCGTCCTATACATAGCTAACGCTGGCTTTCCGAGCATTCTTCTTTCTTCCCACATCTTTCTTTCCGTCTCCTTCACCTCCTTTCCCACACTAGTACCACGTTGGACCCCCTCCCTCGGCTGTAGGTATCTAATCCTCAGCTTCCTAGTTCTGAGTGTCCACTTTGTGTTCAAACATTTCATGTATAGATATTTGTACACTTCTCCCGCCCACCTTCTTTTCCTCAGTGCTGCGAGTCTCTGTTCATATTTCAGCTTACTTATTGAATCTCTACCTTCGAATGACGTCCATCCCATGTCCCCCTGCACTCCCTCATTAGGGGTGTTCCCGTTCGCTCCTAAGGCCAACCTGCCTACACTTCTCTGTCTTGTTTCCATGCATGCCTGAACTTCCGATTTTCATGCACAGTACTGAATTTCCAAATGTGAGGCCAGGTACCATAACCCCTTTCCATACCCCTCTAACCACCTCGTACCTATTATAGTTCCATAGTGCCTTGTGTTTCATTACAGCTGAGTTCCTTTTCACTTTTTCAATCAACTGCATGTACTCTGCAATACTCTGCAGTACGCTTGCACTACTCTGCAAGCGTACTGTACCAGTGTTGATCGACTGTTAGCCGTTCGAGCATAATATAAAAAAATCAATTACAAATTACATGCTTGTTCAAATGCGCTAAAATTTTGCCAACGTGTTCTTGAACACACAAAGATTACCTCACACAATACAGCTTATGATCGAAAATTGGACGTCATGCCCTCTTTAAGGCTGCTAATAGCCAATGTGCTATTATTTTGCTAACCTAATTTAAATATTCATTTGTACTACCTGCATCAGCTGATCAACGTATGATTTTCAGAGGCTGCTAGAAACTGCCCAACTTATGCTGTCACACTCTGTCAAAACAGTGGCAGATCGCCTGACAAACTGCTGCTTGACCGTCATCTGCGACATAAAGGTAAATGTAATGCACTTTATAACCTTATTGCATAGAATTATTGCTGTGTTTTCTTGCATATATGAAAGTGAGCTATACTTCCATTTATTGGTCAGAACAATGATAATAAGGTTGCTTGTCACCATTTATGCTGACGAGAGAGTACTTAGCACTTTTAGGAGTATACCACAAAAGTTTTGTCTAGCTTTTACACAAAGAATGGGTAGCTGTCAACCCAGTATGATTATGCTATGGAGCCTCTATTACTTTTTTCATAACACGGAAATATTAGTAATACGTGAACTTTTAGTGTGACAGCTCAAAACGTGTGCGAAGTGTAGTGCGGCTTCAGACGTGAAATTCAAGTTTATTCATGTCACCAATACTCAGTGAGGCGGTCTCGTGGTACCGGACACAACTGATGCATACACATGCACTATGAAAGGTCACTCTACTATGACCATGCTGCAAGAACAGAGATCATTCAACACTCGGCAGCATAACAGGGCAGAGGGTCCTCTTGCATTTAAAAAAGAAAAAGCGTGCATTTGGAAGAGTCAATTTGATGGATTTTAGCGACAAGGTCATTATATTGACACGTGGTCGTGGCTTCAAAAAACGCACTAGCAATACTGTGAACGACAAAATTAACTTTTATTGGGCGAACCTGTGCCCACAAAACAGGCTACACTTATAGCACAACGATAGCGGCGAACACGGTCGGCGATCGTCGAAAATCTGATCAAAGGGTCAAGCGCGTCGGTTTTCATACATCAATCGTCGAATGCTCCAGACTAATCGTTGGGACCCGCGTGCCTTCCACAAAGTTCTACACCATTCGCGTCAGGTGATGAAATCAGATAACATAAGGTTCGGCGACAACAGACAGCGGATAGAAGCATCGATAACTTTCCAGAAACTTCGGATACATGCAGGCACGTCACGCGCTGTGCGATAACATTTGTTAGGCGGCCAAACGTGGTCGCCCGATAACGATAAGTACATGTGTGATTACCCCCCTCTTAAAAAGCATCGACCCGATGCTGCAAACAAACGAAAGTAATAAAGAAAAGCACTCGTAGCAATGTGGATCACTTCAGATCGTGCGCGGTGCCGCTGTGAATGCGAAATGCCGTCTGGCACGACCTCATAGTCCAGAGCGCCAATGCGTCGGATGACCTTGTAGGGTCCGAAATAGTCAGAGTAGTTTCTCACTGAGTCCTCGTCGGCGTATCGGGGTCCATAGCCAAACACGGTCGCCGGGCTGGTACTCGACGAAGCGTCGTCGGAGGTTGTATAGTGTCGGCTGTCGGTCCCCTGGTGGTTCTTGATCCGCAGGTGGGCGAGCTGGCGGGCTTCTTCGGCGCGCTGGAGATAGGTAGCGACGTCAAGATTGTCCTCGTCAGTGACGTGCGGCAGCATGGCGTCGAGCGTCGTTGTCGGGTTCCTGCCGTAAACCAGCTTAAATGGCGTGATCTGTGTTGTTTCTTGCACCGCCGTGTTGTAAGCGAATGTGACGTACGGCAGGACCGCATCCCATGTCTTGTGCTCGACGTCGACGTACATTGCTACCATGTCGGCGAGGGTCTTGTTCCGGCGCTCCTTGAGACCATTCGTCTGCGGATGGTAGGCAGTTGTCCTCCTGTGACTTGTCTGGCTGTATTGCAGAATGGCTTGCGTGAGCTCTGCTGTAAATGTCGTTCCTCTGTCGGTGATGAGGACTTCTGGAGCACCATGTCGCAGCAGGATGTTCTTGACGAAAAATTTCGCCACTTCGGCTGCGCTGCCTTTCCGTAGAGCTTTAGTTTCAGCGAAGCGGGTGAGATAGTCCGTCGCCACGACGATCCACTTATTTCCGGAAGTTGATGTCGGAAACGGTCCCAACAAGTCCATCCCGATCTGCTGAAAAGGTCGGTAAGGAGGCTTGATCGGCTGTAGTAATCCCGCTGGCCTTGTCGTTGGTGTCTTGCGTCGCTGACAGTCTCGGCATGTCCTGACGTAACGGGCGACATCGGCGGTTAGGTGCAGCCAGTAATACCTTTCTTGTATCCTCGGTAGCGTCCGGGAGATACCGAGGTGCCCAGCGGTCGGATCGTCATGTAGGGCGTGCAGTACTTCTGGACGCAGCGCCGACGGAACAACAAGAAGGTAGTTGGCGCGGATGGTGAGAAGTTCTTCTTCACGAGTAGGTTATTTTGAAGCGTGAACGAAGACAATCCCCGCTTAAAGGCCCTAGGGACAACGTCGGTGTGCCCTTCCAAATACTCGACTAGGGCTTTTAGCTCCGGGTCTCCTCGTTGCTGTTCGGCAAAGTCTTCCGCGCTTATTATTCCAAGGAAGGCGTCGTCGTCCTCGTCACATTGCTGCAGCGGGTCAATGGGGGCGCGTGATAGGCAATCGGCATATGAGTGTTTTGGTCCGGACTGGTATGTTACAGTGATGTCGTATTCTTGTAGTCTGAGGCTCCACCGTGCCAGACGTCCTGAAGGGTCCTTTAATTTAGCTAGCCAACACAACGCGTGATGGTCGCTGACCACTCTGAATGGCCTGCCATATAGATAAGGGCGAAATTTCGCTGTGGCCCAAACGATGGCGAGGCTTTCCTTTTCCGTTGTAGAATAATTGCCTTCCGCTTTTGACAACGACCGGCTAGCGTAAGCTATCACGTGTTCATGTCCATCTTTTCTCTGGACTAGGACGGCACCGAGGCCTAGGCTACTGGTGTCAGTGTGGATTTCGGTATCGGCGTGCTCGTCGAAGTGCGCAAGTACGGGCGGCGACTGCATGCGTCGTTTGAGTTCTTGAAATGCGTCGGCCTGCGGCGTTTCCCACTTGAACTCGACGTCACATTTAGTTAGCTTTGTCAGCGGCTCAGCGATGCGTGAAAAGTCCTTGACAAATCGCCTGCAGTAGGCACACATGCCAAGAAATCTACGCACTGCCTTCTTGTCCATGGGCTGCGGGAACTTTGCAATGGCAGCTGTCTTCTGGGGATCGGGGCGGACTCCAGACTTGCTGATGAAGTGGCCTAGCAACAGAAGCTCATCGTAAGCGAAGCGGCACTTTTCTGGCTTCAGAGTAAGCCCTGATGACTTGATGGCCTCTAGTACTGTTGTAAGCCGCCTAAGGTGATCGTAGAAATCTCCGGCGAAGACAACGACGTCATTCAAGTAAACGAGACAGGTCTGCCACTTCAATCCTGCTAAAACCATGTCCATCACGCGTTGGAACGTTGCAGGCGCCGAGCACAGTCCAAATGGCATAACCTTGAACTTGTAGAGGCCGTCTGGGGTGATGAACGCCGTCTTTTCGCGATCGCTTTCGTCGACTTCTATTTGCCAGTAGCCAGACTTCAGGTCCATCGAGGAGAAGTATTTAGCGTTGCAGAGCCGATCCAATGCGTCGTCTATCCGTGGGAGGGGGTATACGTCCTTCTTCGTGATCTTGTTCAGACGACGATAATCGACGCAGAAACATTGGGTTCCGTCCTTTTTCTTCACCAGGACAACACGGGATGCCCACGCGCTTTTTTCGACGGCTGGATGATGTCGCGCAGCATTTCGTCGACTTGTTCTCTTATAGCTTCACGTTCTCGCGTAAACTCGATAAGGGCTCTGGCGCAGGGGTCGAGCACACTCTTCGGTTATTATGCGATGCTTTGCGACTTGCGTTTGTCGAATCCTTGATGACGCCGAAAAGCACGCTTTGTATCTTCGAAGTAAGCTTCTCAGCTGTTGTTGCTTAATCATGGGGAGACTTCGACTTATGTCGAAGTCTGGTTCGGGAACTACGGTCGTGGGGGTACATGCAGCAGAATCCGAGAGGACAAACGCATTGCTGGTTCCCAGAATTTCCTCGATGTATGCGATCGTCGTGCCCTTGTTGATGTGCTTGAAATCCTGGCTGAAGTTTGCCAGCAACACTTTCGTGTTTCCTCCGCGCAGTCGAGCGATTTCTCTAGCGACGCAAACTTCACGGTCGAGCAGTAGACATTGGTCGCCTTCTGTGACGCCTTCTACGTCTGCGAGTAATTCGGTGCCGACCGAAATAACAATGCTCGAGCGAGGCGGGATGCTCACTTGATATTCGAACACACTCAAGGCGTGGTGACTACGAGAGCTCTTCGGCGGTATCGCTTGACCTTCCGACAGCGTTATCGATTTTGACTTCATGTCTATGATTGCGCCTTGTTGGTTCAGGAAGTCCATGCCGAGAATGGCGACTCGTGAACACTGTTGGAGGATAACGAAGGTGGCAGGGCAAGTCCGGTCATGAACGGTAATTCTTGCCGTGCAGATTCCAGTCGCGTGATGAGGTGTCCTCCAGCGGTTCGAATTTGAGGGCCTGCCCATGCAGTTTTAACTTTCTTCAACTGGGCGGCGATGTGTCCACTCATTACGGAGTAATCAGCCCCTGTGTCCAATAAGGCGGTAACTGCGTGGCCGTCGAGAAGCACGTCGAGGAAGGTGGTTCTTTGTCTGGCGTTGCAGTTAGGTCTTAGCGTCGGATCACGGCTGCGTCGTGTTGAACTGAAGTTGGAACGTCGCGTTGTCAAGTCGTCTTTCGTCGGTGTAGTCTTGGCTTCCTGACTTCGACGGGACAGTGGCGTGTCGTTCTGTCGTCGAGATGGTCTCTTCGTCGTCTTCGTCGGCGGCGGAGGATCTTCGTCAGTTCGACGAACAGCAACCGCACCTCCATCGGTTGCTGCTTTTAGTTTTCCGGATATGGGCTCGCAGAGCGGCCCCGGGCTGGGCCGGTGTATGGTCGGCGCTGCGGCGACAGGTAGGGGCCTGGTGACGGCGAACGGGACGGTCGTCGAGAGCTCCACTGAGTGGCCGCCAGGTAGTCGGCGATGTCATGAGGGCGTTCACCTACCCGAGGGCGCGGTGCGTTGACGGCGAACCCTCGCAATCCCAGGTCGCGGTATGGGCATCGGCGGTACACATGGGCGGCTTCGCCGCAGTGGTAGCAGAGCGGGCGGTGGTCGGGGGCGCGCCAAATGTCCGTCTTCCTCGCGTAGGTGCGCTGGGCGACGGGTGGTCGTGCTGGCGGCGGCGGACGACGGAACTGCAGCGTTACAGGGCCCTGGCGCGGTCGCGGAGGGGGACCTTGACGGCGTGCGACGGCGGCGTAAGTCATCGCTTCTAGCTGGGGCTGCGGTAATTGTGGTTGCACCTCAGGAACTCAAAGCGATCGGTGCACTTCTTCTTTCACGATGTCAGCGATCGAGGCTACTTGAGGCAGAGACGAAGTCAAGACCTTGCGCGGTTCTTCGCGCACGATGGCGCTGATGGTTTCCTGGAGATCAACGGAGCCCAGCGCTTGGATGGCGCACTGAGGCGTGAGTACTTGGCGGTTATATTGCCTGGTGCGCATTTCTAACGTTTTCTCAATTGTCGTAGCCTCTGTCAGGAACTCAGCTACGGTCTTCGGTGGGTTTCGGATTAGTCCAGCGAAAAGTTCTTGCTTTACGCCTCTAATCAAGAAACGCACTTTTCTCTTCGGGCATTTCCGGGTCGGCGTGCCGGAAAAGACGGGTCATCTCTTCTGTGAAGATGGCGATGGTTTCATTGGGTAGTTAGCCTCGGGTTTCCAGTAGAATTTCGGCCCTTTCTTTTCGGACACCGCTCGTGAACGTCCTCAGGAGGTTACTGCAGAACAGGTCCCATGTTTCTAGGGTGGACTCCCGGTTCTCGAACCAAGTCCTCGCGGCATCTTCCAAGCAGAAGTACACGTGTCGTAGCTTATCCTCAGAGGTCCAGTTATTGAAGGTCGAGATCCTTCCGAAGGTTTCGAGCCAGGTTGCAGGATCCTCTGACGTAGCTCCACGGAAAGTAGGGGGCTCCCTGGGTTGTTGAAGTACGATGGGTGACACTGGGGCAGCCATTGTGGTTGTCTTGGCCAGAATTTTCTTGGTCTTCTCAGGTAGAAGTCCGTGCTCCGGGGGCAGCTGTTGTAGACGACGACTTGCTCTATGGTCCAGGACTGCATTGGTGCTCTCTTTGCGGTCCGGGCTTGGATCACGGCTTGTCGGGGGCGTCCGGTACATGGACGAAAAGCACCTCCACCAGATTTCACGTGGTCGTGACTTCAAAAAACACAGTAGCAATACTGTGAACGACAAAATTAACTTTTATTGGGCGAACCTGTGCCCACAAAACAGGCTACACTTATAGCACAACGATAGCGGCGAACACGGTCGGCGATCGTCGAAAATCTGATCAAAGGGTCAAGCGCGTCGGTTTTCATACATCAATCGTCGAATGCTCCAGACTAATCGTTGGGACCCGCGTGCCTTCCGCAAAGTTCTACACCATTCGCGTCAGGTGATGAAATCAGATAACATAAGGTTCGGCGACAACAGACAGCGGATAGAAGCATCGATAACTTTCCAGAAACTTCGGATACATGCAGGCACGTAACGCGCTGTGCGATAACATTTGTTAGGCGGCCAAACGTGGTCGCCCGATAACGATAATTACACGTGTCAATGTCACCATCGTCTACTGCATTGAGCCAACTGGCTCGTGCTTGAGCTGTTTGTGACACCACATGAATGCCAACTATGGTTTAAGTGATGTGAATAGTCTTCTGCTTCACATTGTGGGCTTTGGGTCATGGCTTCAGAGCCAGTGGCCAGCTGAGGTCCTCAGAGACGACACAGGGTGCAAGAGCCATTCAAGAGACAACCTTTACTGCCCGAAGCCCCAGGCCAACTGAACCGCTCCCTGTCGCCGCCCCTTGCGCTCTGTCCCTAGGCTGGCTGCGTGTGGAACAGGCACATGAGCTAGGCCCAGACGGTGACGATGGCGGCAAAGCGGCGCAGCCATGCAGCCGGCATCCCCATACTAACCCCTTCCCTGCGGATCACAGATCCATGTCTAGGTCGAGGGGGTCCTCCATGGGTGCTTGTGGCTCAGGTGGAGTAAATGCCTCCGCATCCAGCGGGTGCTCCTGGTGAACAGCAGAGGCCTCCTCTCGAAGAAGTTGTGGTCACAAGTACCGGAGGAGACCATGGCCCCTGCAATTGGCCAGGATTGCGAAGTGCAGCGGCGGCGAGCCTGTCCCGGCGGAGAGATCCCGCTTGATAAGCGCGCTGGGATATTTCCGAAACGCGGCATAAGGAGCAGAGTATGCTGGCTTCCTCTGGCGTGTAGACTGGAGGCTGCTCGGAGGGATAGCTCTCTATGAGCAAAAGGCCCAGGAACGGGTCAGGAACCAGCTCTGGCGAGCCCGTGATGAGGGCCGTGGCTGCAGCTCCCAAGGCAGCTATGAGACCCAACCAACGGAACTGTTTGTATGATCAAGGGCCAGCCAGGTTGTGACAGTGTGGCGGCCACCTGGCAGTGAACAGCGGGAAGGATGGGGGTATAGGGTGCACCAGTTGTGGACCTCTGGACACAAGGGATACTGGCGTTGAGAGCGGGACATCTGGAATATGCGCATCGCATTGCATGAAATTACTAGCATGGCACTGCTAGTAGGAAACTTCATAAGTCGCGCTTGACATCTTGCAGCTTCAGTGTCGAATGAGCCAGCAAAGGGGGCCACGAGCATACCATGAGGCTTAACAAGGGAGCGAAAAATTATAGCGTTTGAGCTTCGGAGTCATGTACTGGTCCAACTAAGGTGCCGGTTGCGGTGTCTTTCGAGTGGTAAGATAAATTACCAAGCCTCCGTGACATAGCAAATGGACCATCCCATCGAGGTGCTAAGGGCCCCGAAAAACCTTTAGCCGAGTTGCTCAAACAATACGTACGACGAAATACTAGTTCACCTAGTTCGTACTGAACGTCATGGCAGTGCGAGTTATATTGGCGTGTTTGCTCGAGCCGAGCATTGTGCAATTGCTCACGAGCAGCAGTGATAGCGGTTGTAAGCCTCTTACGTCGTGCAGTCGCAAAATGGCGGTTATCGGAATGGGCCGAATGTGACAGTACCAAGGTATAGGCTAATGGGAATGAAATTTCCCTGCCAAAGTTCAGATATGCAGGTGTAAAACCAGTGGTTCTGTTGACAAATGTCACAAATGCCACTTCCGAGAGCTTAGCCTCCAGTTCTGTATGATTGGTGGTATGTGCCATAAGCATTGACCTTAGGTTTCTGTTGATGCATTTGGTTATTTTAGCCCGTGGATAGTATGGCGTTGTCTTTTTGTGTTTGATGCCAAAGGCAGAACACGTGCAACTCGTGAACTAAGTGGCATTGTCGGTTATCACGTGTGGTGGGAAACCAAAATGTGAGAAGACATCGAGGAAACAGTGCCATATTTTCCGCGAAGTAAGTGCACACAATGGATATAAGTCAGCCCACCTCGTAAAGTGGTCAGTACCCACCAATAAATAGAGGTTGCCCCGCGGAGTACGGGTTGGCCCTTGAATGGCTCTTGCCCCCTCTGTCATCTCTAAGAACCTCAACTAGCCACTGGCTCTGAAGCCATGGCCCTGAGCCCACAGCGTCTAAACTAGAGCTGCACTTGGAGTACATTTTAACCTAGCTGCATAAAATGCGACGTAACATTAATAATTATTTGTGCTGCTCAAGGAATTGTGGCTCCGTGTCATAATTATGGGATTGTCAACTAACAAAGTGCAAAAGTGGGGCACGAAATTTTTTTTGCCAGTACTCCCTTAATTAATTTCTCCTAGGTACATTAATTGATTTTAAAAGAGAGTAATAATTTTGATGCATAATTTGTTTTACACTGTTGATGGCTTGTTTTAACTCGTGCAGAATACCAGAAACCATTGATCCCGCCAATCCCTGTGAAAGCAGCTGCATCTTTCCTTGAGGTGGCACGAAGAAGGAAGTTCCGTAGCTGTGATCTCATTGACCAACTTTTTGCATGGGAGTCCCAGTTGTCTGTAGAACATTGCAACGAAGTATTACAGGGTGAAAATCAAGCCTGGCCTCTTGATCAAAACATGGCTCCAGGGCTCACAACAAGCTTTTTGTGGTAGTTTAGTTTAGTTGTAATTCTAATTATTAATTCTTGAAAGTATCGCAAATCGGTTTTATGTGTGTTTTTTGAGAATTGCATAGTTTTTGCAGCTATGATTTAGGCAGAATAAGTCTTTTTGTTTACTGGAAATATTTCTTCAAGCGAGCATTGTGAATGCACCTTTTGCTGTTATTTAAGCTCATAATTCTGTCTAAGTCTTAGCCTGTTCTTTCTCTGTACTGTTTGCTTTATTTGAAAATGAAGACTACTACATTTAGTGATGCTTTCGTGATGCCAGTTTTATAAAAAATTGAATTACCATTTTAACTAAGACAAGTTTTTTTCATTGATAATTAGGCTTTCTGAGTTCTCTGTAAAGAAGTTGCATTTACTGAGGGCCCACTGTATTAGTCATATTCATACCAACGATACTCAATCACATTGTATTCATGAAATAAACTGCATTTTAGAGCGCAGCTCTTTGGCGTCCGTTCCTGGGTTTCGCGTCGTCGTCGGCGTTGTCGTCGGCCTCGTAACCAGCTCCGCCCCCCTTTCATCCCCCCAGCGCTAGCAGCGACCGACTGATACCGCTGGATGCCGCTGACGCCGCTAGAGAGTCAAGATAACGTGACTGCATAGAACACCGTCGCCGCCATGCAGAAAGAGGAGGAAAGGGTCCCCCCCCTGTTCTTGTGTGGCGGATAGGGTGCTCTTCAGTTGCCGACGCGCCGGATATTTCACGTAGGCCCCGGCACGTCGACGAATACGTGACCACCTTCCCACGGCTAGACCTGGTTCTTAGCGCTGCGGAAGCGAGGGTATCATATTGTTTGTGTCGGCATCGGCGGCGTTTTCCCTGAAACCAACTCCGCAGCTGGGGTTGACTCACTATCGGCGTCAGCGGCATCAGTCAGTCGCTGCTATCTCTTCCCTCCTCCCTTTATCGTGTTGTCCGCTTGCTGCGCGCGCTTCTGCCCCCATCGTTTGCCGCTGGGTGTACACGCCGCCCCCCTGCCCCCTCTTCCTGCGAGTCTCCGGTTGTCAAAGCGCCGGCTCGAACTTAATTCCTTTCTTCGCTCCTCCTCCAATGCAACCCCTGTGCGGTGGCAATCAGAGAGCCAGATCGGTGGCGGCGGATCTGTATATGTGCACCGCCCGAGCCGAAATTGCCGCTGCCGTTCGCCCTGTGCGGTGGCAATCAGAGAGCCAGATCGGTGGCGGCTTGACATAAAGACAAACAGCAATTTCCTAACACTTATGCGGGAGAACATCCCGTTCCTCTCGCTCGTAACGCGTCCCACGGCTGTGACAACCTCGCGAGGCACTTGTATAGATCTCGTCTTTGAGAATCAAGCATTGGTGTACCAAGTCGAACATATATCAGTCTATTTCTCCGACCACAAAGCTTCCTTCATGACTGTCAAGAACTGTTAGTGGAGTCTTTGTTAAAGGAATACGTGTGAAAAATAAAAAAAAATTCTGTGATAGCGCATACATGTGTTGCTCGATTTCTTTGCCTCAATCTATCGAAAAGGTGAAACAGCTTATTTGCTGCGCTCAAATTTCGCATTAGGAAGTAACGTAATCGTCGGTAATTTTTTTACTGCTCCCTTAGGCATCTCTGAGCCATCATGGGAGGTTGCGTCTGTGTAGAGACGGGAAACAGCCTTTCTGCATGCTGTTTTACCTTGCTTAATATGTGCTCTCCACGCACTTGCACTCAGTTCTGCTGCCATTAGTGCTGCATGCACCCGTTTAGAGTGTGGCTTACCTGAGGTGATAGTGGTATTTATTGGCTGTATTTGCTTATGGAAACGGCATATGTGGCTTTTGCTTATGGATCCACGCATTTTCATGCAAGGTGCATGTCTACTGGCACATAAAATGCACATGCAGTACAATCTACTCATGGCATGTGGAACATAGAATCGCACATTTGTTGCAGTATTTCAGCCAGGCATGCTTATTAGGTGCACTGCTACAGCCAGCATGGATAGTACCAGAATCAGAATTTGTTATTAGAAGTTGGGTCACATTACAAGCACTTAGTATGCAGAAGGAGGTCCCATAGTCAAAGACTGTATGGAGACCTCCTGTACAAGAACAGTTATTATAGTTAACATCTCAAAGCAACAGTAGCATATAATAAGGAAGTATACAACCAACAAGAAAAGAATGGTTACAGAACAAAATACAGAATTGATTACAAATAATGTGCTTTAGCATATCTCATGGTAGCAGGAAAAATTGTGCGGGAACAAAATATCAACAGTTTATTTACAACAAAAGAAAAAAAAGAAAAAAGCAAACGAAGACTGACTACAGTAATCCTTGTCGTTAATCTGGCAATAAAAAATTCATTTTTAGTTCTCTTTCAAATTGTGATAAAGATCTTGCGTTTTTCATTATGAGAGGAAGAGTGTTCCATATGGATATGGAAGTGAATTCTACAGTCTGTTTACCATAGTTAGTGCGGATTCTTGGTAGAAGAAAATTGTTATTCAACACAAATCTGGTGGTACGATCATCAGGTTAGATGGTGAAAATTAGATCGATGGTAGCTCATTATTTACAAATCTGTAGAAAAAATACCTAGGTTGTATTCAGTGAGTCCAGAAATGGTGACGATGTTATTCTCATGTAGTAGGGAAGTGGCATTAGAAAAGCGTGGACTGTAAGTAATTATTCTTATGGCTCGGTTCCGAACTGTCTGTATAGACGCAATATGAGTATTATATGTGTTTCCCCAACGTATTATGCCATAAGTAATGTGAAAGTGGACAAAAGATTGGTAAAGTGAGAGTAACGTGGTACGTGTGAAGTAAGGGCGTGTTTTAATTAAGATGCGCATACCATAAGATATCTTCTTTTTTATGTGAGCAATATGATGGTGATATTTCCAGTTACAATCACGTAGAATACCAAGGACAGATGAACACGAACTTAGAGGAAGGCGGTGAGGACCAAAAGTGATAGGTGGAATGGATGGTATGTTTCGCCGATGTGAAGAGAATACAACAAATTTAGTCTTAGCTGCATTAATAGATAACATGTTAACATTACACCACCTTAAGATATTTTCTAAGTCAGCATTTAACTTATTAACGAGAGATGAGATATCTTTATGAAAGGTGAATATAGTGATGTCATCTGCGCACAGAATGCATCCTGTGGAAGAAAGACAGGTAAATCATTAATATAAACCAAAAACAGAAGTGGCCCTAGGATAGATCCCCGGGGCACACCAATGTTAGTAATTCGCTGCCGAGAATAAGCGTTGGAAATAGAAACAACTTGAACTCTGTTATATAAGTAGCTTTTTGGTAGTGAGAGAGCAGGCCCACAAATGCCAATTGCTTCGAGTTTAGAGAAAAGGATATTATGATTTATGCTATCAAATGCTTACGTTAGATCGTTAAAAACTGAGGCGGCGAGAAATCCTTCGTCAATTAATTTTTTTTTTAGTTCGTCAGTAAGATGAATGAGTGCCAACTCAGTGGAATATCCACGGCAAAAACCAAACTGGCATGAAGAGAGGAGATTAAATTTAGAAAGGTATTTCGTTCGCCGTATTTCAATGAGCTTTTCAATAACTTTTCCAAAGAATGGTAGAATGCAAATAGGTCTGTAGTTATTTAATAATGAGCTATCGCCTTTCTTAAAAACTGGGATGATATTGCCCACGCTTAAGTTCAGAAGGAAATAAACCTGTCTTGAATAATAAATTAACAATAAATGAAAGTATATCTGAAATTAAGTGCACAATTAATTTAATGCTAGCAGGCTGGACCTAATCAATTCCAGTGCTTGTCACTTTTAGAATATTTATAACAGCAGTTATTTCTTCTGACGATGTAGGAAATAAAAAGAATGAATGAGGTAGACGGTTCATGTTGATGATCTGTGCAGGAGTAGGTGGATTGTTAGGAAAGAAAAAAACTACTAAAAGCCTCAGTTATTTCAGCAAGGGAATCGAGCTCTACTCCATCCTTTGAAATTCTGGATACCTGGTTTAGTCGTGTGTGTCTATTTAAAAAGGGGTTGACAATCTCCCATTTCTTTTTAGTGTTATTAGCCGCCTGTAAAATTCTTTGCTCGAAATACGATCGTTTAGCTGCTTTTATTTTACAGTTAAGAGTGTTACACAAGCTTTTATATCGGGCACGTAGGTTCATGTTAAATGGTTGCTTTTTAGTTTTCCTATATAAATTATCCCGTTTGCACATTTCTGATAATAACTGCTGTGAGAGCCATGGATTGTGAGAAAATGACACATTTTTTTGCACTTCTTTTTGGAGGTGAACTTTCGGAAGTATGATGTAATTAGCGAAACAAATTTGGAAGAGGCTTTCTGTGGGTCGTTTAGTGATTTAATTTCAGGACAATTTGTATTAGCAACAGCAGTTATGAAGCCGACTTTGTCCAGAAAATCTTTAGCACGTGAAGGTGGGCAAGGTCGTACGTTGGAATTGAAGCGTAAGAACAGGGGATAATGGTCAGTGATGTCGATGTGCAAAACTTTTGCCTCTGGTGAATTAAGCAGGTTAGAAAGAGCCTGATCAATAAGTGTACCTGTGCCGTTACAAACTTCGTGTGTGGGGACGTCAACTAAACAATCATATCCATAGCTATGGAACAAACTAGTATAGTGAATACATATGGGTGATGTTTCATCAAGTAAATTAATATTTACATCACCCATTACAACAACATTTTTATTTTCTAGTGATATAGTGTGTAAGATATGATCAAGATTGGCACAGAAATCATTAACTGACGATGAAGGAGAACGGTAAATGCAGCCAAATATGACATTCTTGTTGTCCTGAGCAACAAAGCAGTTACTGAATTCAATCCAAACAGATTCGCAATTAGTCATGATTAAGGATAGGTTGTCTCTTCTTCGATAAGCAATATAAGGAGAAACATATATGGCCGCACCACCGTGACAGCTCGTTAATCTATTGCGGTATTCCGATTTATACGTACGTTAATACTGATTCACTAGTGTCGCAGAACAATAGTCCTTTCTGACTCTGAAAATGTAGAACAATTTACAGGCATGATGCTCAAACATTGACAATGACTGAACAAAATGAGTGGACTGCAATGTATTATGTGCACTCGGTGTCTGCCCAGACTGAATTGCAACACTTGTTTAAGCTGTATCTTAAATTCTCAAAAATAAAGTGGCATAATGAAAATTTGCTTCTTCTGCCATACATGCGCAGTGGCAGACGTCAGACATTGTATGAAAACCTCCAATAATAATGTCTCATTACCACTTTCGGTACACATTTAAAGGGGGTCCTGAACCACTGTCTATTAAAGTGGAGAGAGGCATTTGAAGTTAAAGTAGGCTATTTCAGAAATACTTTGCTGCGAAAAGTACTTCATTGCGTTCAGCAGAAGCGGAGTTACTGGCAATCAAACACGGCTGTCACTGTGCTCCCGTTCCTCCTTCAATGCCTTGCACAGTGAAGGCTATGGCGCAGTGGGGTGTGCCCACACTTCTCTGCCGTCTAAATGTCACGGTGGCGCGCAGTTCAATTTTCATTTTGGATGTTAACGTTGACACCATGACTTTCACCTTTGGTGCCTACAACGCGCTAAACATAAGCCAAACGCGATTGTCCTCAGCGAGCCGCAGTGCGCTTAGCCAGTGGACTTGTGGCGGTACCCCACGGCGGCCGTGGTATCTACGCCATGTAGCTGACCGCAGCTTGATGTTATCATCATCATCATCATCATCATCATCATCATCATCATCAGCCTGGTTACGCCCACTGCAGGGCAAAGGCCTCTCCCATACTTCTCCAACTACCCCGGTCATGTACTAATTGTGGCCATGTGATCCCTGCAAACTTCTTAATCTCATCCGCCCATCTAACTTTCTGCCGCCCTCTGCTACGCTTCCCTTCCCTTGGAATCCATTCTGTAACTCTTAATGACCATCGGTTATCTTCCCTCCTCATTACGTGTCCTGCCCATGCCCCATTTCTTTTTCTTGATTTCAACTAAGATATCATTAACTCGCGTTTGTTCCCTCACCCAATCTGCTCTTTTCTTATCCCTTAACGTTACACCTATCATTCTTCTTTCCATAGCTGGTTGCGTCGTCCTCAATTTAAGTAGAACCCTCTTCGTAAGCCTCCAGGTTTCTGCCCCGTACGTGAGTACTGGTAAGACACAGCTGGTTATAAACTTTTCTCTTGAGGGATAATGGCAACCTGCTGTTCATGATCTGAGAATGCCTGCCAAACGCACCCCAGCCCATTCTTATTCTTCCGATTATTTAAGTCGCATGATCCGGATCCGCAGTCACTACCTGTCCTAAGTAGATGTATTCCCTTACCACTTCCAGTGCCTCACTACCAGGAGCGTTAGCCAGGGGGGGGGGGTGAGGGCTTATGGGGCTTCAGCCCCTCCCCCGAAATTTTTTCGTGCTGTCCATGCACCGTCGACCAATGAACCCCCGGCGCCGGAAATAA
This sequence comes from Dermacentor variabilis, assembly GCF_050947875.1. Classification (NCBI taxonomy): domain Eukaryota; kingdom Metazoa; phylum Arthropoda; class Arachnida; order Ixodida; family Ixodidae; genus Dermacentor; species Dermacentor variabilis. The sequence continues at coordinate 2,740,518 of NW_027460368.1, forward strand.
TTCTGGATTTTGTCTTGAATGGTCTTTTTCACGCTCGAAAAGACATTTCACAGCGAACGTTGCGAACTCGGGCTGGATTTCGCGGCAACGCTCATGCCCCGAGAGTCACATAACGCCAGGAGCCCCATCCGAGCGCACATTTTAAAATGAGTTTTGATGGCGAACGGGCTCGCCGCGGAATCGCGCGGAGGCCGCGGAATCTACGGAACGCATGGATTTAAATTCCGAAACTTTATGGGCATAAAGTTCTCATAAACTTTTGATGCGAAACGTGCATTGATATTTCCAGAGTTGTGCTTCAGATATTCAAGTGCGAACGTTTGTAGGTTTAATGTTGAAACATTTGACGCCAAAGGTGCATTGACTTTTCTAAAGTCTTGGATCGGAATATACAACGAGACAAGCCAAATCAACGCACTATCAGACAAACAAGTAGCGAGATCCGACGAGACGAAGTGTTGTGGTTGTTAATTTGTGCCGTCATGTCGCACAAAAAATATCAACATTTTTTTTTTTTCACCTCGCTATAGCATCCATGTCAGAACACTAAAGCCAGCCAGGGTAACTAATTTATTTATTTTTTCTACTTTGACTTTTATTCGTGAGGACACATTGAGCCTCTTAAATTTTTTTTTTTTTGTACTCGCTACCCTACCCGCAGGCTGCCAGGGCCAGCCAGAGCGCATGCGTTTTTCTCGTGTTGCCCCGACCACCGCGGGGCGCGCTTCGGTGCGCGTTTGGTTTTCTCTGGCCTTCTGGCCAGCAGACGAGAAAACGAAACAGTGGTCGCTCAACGCCATCACTGTCAAGACTTGACGGATTACACCGTGTTCGCTTGAGCGCAAGCTCTCCGGAAAGTCTTGTCTCGCCGGAGTAGGATACCGAGCACTATGCGTATGGTTCTCGGTGGACCAAGCGTCTCACGTTTTCTTCGACATTCTTTCGGTAGCCACATTAGGTGCCCAAAGTAGGCATTGGATTGTGGCGAACATATTCTCCTTTGCGTTTTTTTTTTCATTTCGGTGCCCTCTCCCCACAAATGAAAAAAAAATACATTGTTGCGACGCAGCGAATTGTCGCATGGTGACAGTTTGTTACTTCTTTTGCGGAAAGTAATTGGCCATGGCACGCTTCAATTGCCGGATACTATTATTATATTATTGCGATAGCAATTATATGAACACTCCAGGCGCATTGCTGCTGTCGCCGTCGCCCTCATGTTTCGTATGAAGTCTAAGCGCGATAACGTCGGGACCGCGCGCCGCATGCTGTATGTGCAAGTGAAAGAATAGGGGGGGGGGGGGGGTGGAATGGCTGGGTGAGCCGATGATGGTGGCTCAGCCTTGTGTGCTCAAAGGAGAAAAGCGGGAGCAAGCGCGCCGCCTTCTGTCGCGCGCGATACATCGGGGGGAGTGGATTGAATGGGGGTGGGATCTAGGATTCTGTGAATCTGATCGGGCAACATGTTTATTTGCCTTGTTTGACGCATTATATACAGTGACTTTTTCTTAAATACGTAAATTTATTGGAGACATTCGTATATTTAAATATCTTGTTGCAAGGTTTTGTGTATACGTCCAGTGAACTTTCTTTCCAGTGACACTTTTTCGGCCCTTTATCAAGGATTTGTATATTTCGTTGTATCTTCGAATTGCTAATGAACGAGGGTGAGTAAATGAAGGTGAGCCTATCCACCTCGCGCTATAATGGTTCGGTTCATTATCTGCGAGGCATGCGCGTAGCACACAGGCACCTCGCATTTACGAAAGTAACACGCAGGTGTGAGGGTTAGTGTTCTTTAATGCTCTCATACACTGGGTTGAACATGGTTATATGACGTAATGGACGCTTTAGAAGTTGAGCAGCATGGTGCCCTGAGGTTTTTGACAGCTGAAGGTGTTTCCCAAAAAGAAATTAGACGCCGTATGGCTGCCTTGTACGTTGAACATTGCATCTCATTGGCACTGTGAAGCGTTGCAGCAAACGGTTGAAAGAAGGACGTGAAAGTTGCAAAGACGATCCCAGACCGGGCCAAAGACACCGTGGAATCACCCCCAACAAAATTGCAAAGGTTGATGAGCTGATGAGACAAGAACGGAGGATAAGAATAGATGAACTGGCAGAGCGTGTGAACATCAGTCACGGTTCGGTTCACACCATAATTCATGAACGTCTCGGTTATCGGCTCTTGTGTGCGCAATGGATGCCGAAGATTTTGAACCACCGCCAGAAGAAGGTTCTGCGCTGCCTTGACTCATCTGATCTGGTATCACAATGAGGGTGACGACCTTTTGTCTGCAATTGTCATCGAGGACGAACCGTGGTGATACTACTACGAGCCTGAAACACGGCGGCAAAGCTTACAATGGAAACATTCGAGTTCACCACACCCACAGAAAGCACAGGCCGTCATTTCCGCCGGAAAGGTGTTGTTGACTTTATTTTTCGATGGTTTTTACTTTATTTTTCGATGGAATTTGCTAAAGTCGGAGAGACTATATCAATCGTTTCCGATAATGTGAAACGCCGGATCGGCTGCGTGCCGCAATCAAGAACAAACGACCTGGAAAATTGACTATGGTGTTGGGCTGCTGAGCACGAGGTCGCGGAATCGAATCCGGCAGCCGCATTTGAAATTGAAATGCTCACATTGGCTCACAAATGCTCACATTTCAAATGCGAAATGCTCACATTTCGCTCACATTGAAATGCGGCCGCACGGCGGCCGCATTTCAATGCGAAAACACTCGTGTACTTTCGCGAAATGCGAAAACACCCGTGTACTTAGATTTAAGTGCATGTTAAAGAACCCCAGGTGGCCGAAATTTCCGGAGTCCTCCACTACGGCGTGCCTCATAATCAGAAACTTGTTTTGGCACGTAAAACCCCATAATTTAATTTTTAATTGTTCCACAACAATGCCCGTTCCCACGTGGCTGATGTGGTTATTACACAACTGGTAAAGTTCAAGTGGGAAACTCTGCAACGTCCGCCATACAGCTGACACCTGTCGCCTTGCGACTTCCACATTTTGGGACAAATGAAAAAACAGCTCAAGGGAAACAGATTCGTGTCGGACGATGACGTGAAAGAGTCAGTTGCAGATTTTTTGAAGCAGCAATCCAAGCAGTTTCATGAGACGGGAATCACCAGACTCGTTAGTCAATGGGACAAATGTCGAAATGGTTATGGAGACTACTGTTAAATAAAGTACCCCGTTTCTCATATATTCGCATTAGCTCACTTTCATTCGACTCGCCCTGGTATATTTTGCAGAACGGCTGTATATACGTGCTCTCTGTTGGGACCAGTGGCGTAGCAACGGGGGGGGGGGGGGGGGGGGGCGGATGCAAGGGGCCAGTATAGGGGGGGGGAGGATCATATACGTCTGAAGACACCCCTTTTTCCGCCGGCTACACCCCCGGGAGGGAGGGGGGGGGGCTGACAGAAGACCTACGGGCCCCGGGTGCCAGACGACCGAGCTACGCCACTGGTTGGGACAATAATTTCGGTGCAATTACTCCCGATACACGACCGGTGACAGCTGCTCCTGCATAATACACTGGAATAAATGAAAGCGTCATTGAGATTTTTCACTGGCCGTTGCATATGTACAAGAATCTAAACAAGGTTCTTGAATGACAAACTTTCATTAACATATTTGTCCTCAACTTGTTAATTTCATGGCCTTTACATTTTTCATATCAGTGGCATGCACTGGTTTGTTGGTTTCGAACTGATGTAGTTCTAAAGATCGTGTGATATTTTCTTTACTTATTAAATAGACAAAGGCATGGAAGCATTGATATCAGCTATATTGGGCACAATGTTTGGCACATACGAGTATATGTTTTTCTTTAAAAATGCATATATTACTTGTTTTGACAGTGCGTGGCGTTCAAGAATTCGTTTGCAGCATGTTTTGCAATGGCAATGCAGTTAATAATATATTTGATCCCTCGACAAATTGTTTAAGAGGAAGCTTTAGCTCGGCCCCAACTCCGACGCGGCCTATTCAAATACATGTAAAACGTAGAAATGCTTTTCTGAGATAACCCCTGAAATCGCTTTTAATGAAATGTGTTGCAGTTGAGAGAGAAAGTTAAATTCTTGTATCTGTTGGAAACGTAATTTCGATTTAGGCCTGAATTTTTTTAAAGATTTTGAAAAATTCGAAAGTGCGAAAAAAAATTGAAGCGCGACGTTTACAAACTTATAGCTATGCATCAAGAAGAGATATCGCGATTCTTCAAACGGCATCTATTATAAGAATCGAAGTGGACAAATTTCGTATGTCAATTTGTACCTTACGTGACTTGGTTACGTGGCGTACAAGGGTTCTGCAAAAACCGTATGTCGATAATACTAATTTTTTTAGATTCATTAGTAACACATCAATTTTGTCCGCTGTAGATGTACTATCAGATGCGATTCACAGAATTGTGATATTATTTTTCATTGTTGAGTTGCAGTGGTTTGAACATAATAGTTTCGTTTTCCGGAAATTTGCGATTTCTGCCAATTTTAATAAAAATTCACAATTAAATGATAAATTAGAAACCAGAAGTCAGTAGAGCTTCAGTTTTTCTTTTAGAGACAACAAACCTCTTCAAATTTGGTGCAGTGGTTGCCGAGAAAAATGAATTCACCTTCTATATGTATTTACGTAGATAGGAGCACCCGAGCTAGAGCTAAGGCCAAGCTGCAACGTGAGCCCTCACCCCCGCCCCCCCCCCCCTGAACGAAATTTCTGGCTACGCCACTGCTCACTACCTATCGTAAACTGCTGTTCTCTTCCGAGAGTGTTAAACATTACTTTAGTTTTCTGCAGATTAATTTTTAGACCCACCCTACGGCTTTGCCTCTCCAGGTCAGTGAGCATGCATTGCAGTTGGTCCCCTGAGTTACTAAGCAAGGCAATATCATCAGCGAATCGCAAGTTACTAAGGTATTCGCCATTAACTCTTATCCCCAATTCTCCCCAGTCCATGTCTCTGAATACCTCCTGTAAACACGCTGTGAATAGCATTGGAGAGATCGTATCTCCCTGCCTGACACCTTTCTTTATTAGGATTTTGTTGCTTTCTTTATGGAGGACTACAGTGGCTGGGGAGCCGCTATAGATATATTTCAGTATTTTTATATACGGCTCGTCTACACCCTGATTCCGCAATGCCTCCATGACTGCTGAGCTTTCGACTGAATCAAACGCTTTCTCGTAATCAATGAAAGCTATATATAAAGGTTGGTTATATTCCGCACATTTTTCTGTCACCTGATTGATAGTGTGAATATGGCCTATTGTTGAGTAGCCTTTACGGAATCCTGCCTGGTCTTTTGGTTGACGGAAGTCTAAGGTGTTCCTGATTCTATTTGCAATTACCTTAGTAAATACTTTGTAGGCAACGGACAGTAAGCTGATCGGTCTATAATTTTTCAAGTCTTTGGAGTTCCCTTTCTTATGGATTAGGATTATGTTAGCGTTATTCCAAGATTCTGGTACGCTCGAAGTCATGAGGCATTGCGTATACAGGGTGGCCAGTTTCTCTAGAACAATCTGCCCACCATCCTTCAACAAATCTGCTGTTACCTGATCCTCCCCAGCTGCCTTCCCCCTTTGCATAGCTCCCAAGGCTTTCTTTACTTCTTCCGGCGTTACCTGTGGGATTTCGAATTCCTCTAGACTACTCTCTCTTCCATTATCATCGTGGGTGCCACTGGTACTGTATATATCTCTATAGAACTCCTCAGCCACTTGAACTATCTCATCCATATTCGTAGTGATATTGCCGGCTTTGTCTCTTAAGGCATACATCTGATTCTTGCCAATTCCTAGTTTATTCTTCACTGCTTTTAGGCTTCCTCCGTTCCTGAAAGCATGTTCAATTCTATCCATGTTATAGTTCCTTATGTCAGCTGTCTTACGTTTGTTGATTAACTTCGAAAGTTCTGCCAGTTTTATTCTAGCTGTAGGGTTAGAGGCTTTCATACATTCGCGTTTCTTGATCAGATCTCTCGTCTCCTGCGATAGCTTACTGGTATCCTGTCTAACGGACTTACCACCGACTTCTATTGCACACTCCTTAATGATGGCCACAAAATTTTCGTTCATTGCTTCAATACTAAGGTCCTCTTCCTGAGTTAAAGCCGAATACCTGTTCTGTAGCTTGATCGGGAATTCCTCTATTTTCCCTCTTACCGCTAACTCATTGATCGGCTTCTTATGTGCCAGTTTATTCCGTTCCCTCCTCAGGTCTAGGCTAATTCGAGTTCTTATCATCCTATGGTCACTGCAGCGCACCTTGCTGAGCACGTACACATCTTGTATGATGCCAGGGCTAGCGCAGAGTTTGAAGTCTATTTCATTTCTAGTCTCGCCGTTCGGGCTCCTCCACGTCCACTTTCGGCCCTATTATATCCCATTTACTGCCCTCTAATTCCTCCAATAGCGCTGATATACTCGCCTCACTAGATAACGTTCTAGCGTTAAGCGTTGCCAGGTTCATATTCCAATGGCGGCCTCTCCGGAGCCAGGGATTCTTAGCGCCCTCTGCTGCGTCGCAGGTCTGACCGCCGCCGTGGTCAGTTGCTTTGCAACTGCTGGGGACTGAGGGCCGGGGTTTGATTGTTGTGTTCATATAGGAGGTTGTGGCGAAGTACTGCACCAGGGTGGCCAATCCTGCTCTGGTGAGGGAGTGCGTTACCGGTGCTGGTCACCGGGATCAGGCCCCAATCTAGGCCTGTTTATGCAATTTTATCAACACGTGGATTTTTTTTTAATCCTGTGGAAAATTGCGCGGCACCGGGATTCGAGCCACGGACCTCTTGCACGCGAGGCGGGTGTTCTACCTCTACGCCACCGCTGCACTGCCATGATGTTAGCTATCGGCCAATAGCAGCCATCTAAAGGAATGATGAAATAGTGTGTTCGATGACGAAATAGTGAGTCTAGAAGGGAGTGAGGATAGTGCCTGCTGTTGAAGAGAGCGTTTGAGAGAAAGGTGACTTCGGCAGAAAAATTTGGCTGAAATGTTCACAGCAGCATATGCTACCCGCGGACTATTTCATTTCACCAAGCCCGAGGGGTGGTTCAAGACCTCTTTAAGTTGGTGAGTACTGATTCTATTCGATCACTAGAAATGCTTATACTACTTAGACAAAAACTGTTGTCGTGCAATTTAGAAGGGAGGTGTGGCAGAACAATATATAGAGCACAAATACATTTCTTTGTGAACGTTGGGATAACTATTTCGGTACTGGTGCTATGTATCGACAAAAAATATTTTGTTGCAGTGTATTTATTACTTTAAATGATTATCAGTTTAGTATTTGTGCGATATTACAGTGACATGAAATTGTGGGCTTGATAACAGCACACCTGGTTAGGAATTGGCGCAAGAATTGCACTGACCACAGTCCAAGTGATAATTTTACTGTGGTTGTTACCTTGTTTGTGCTGTTGTATCATAAGAAGTCAACAAACACTGACACCAAGGACAACATAGGGGAAATTACTTGTGCTTAATAAATGAAAAAAAGAAACAATATGAAAAAGAACTTGCTGCAGGTGGGGAACGATCCCACAACATTCACATTTCATGTGCGATACTTCACCAATTGAGCTACTACGGCACCATTTCCCCATCCACTTTCATGGGTACTTATGTTTCCTAGTAGAACCCTGGAAGTGTTAGCCAGCGCCACTACTCCTTGGTGACTTTGGTGTCAGTGTTTGTCAGCTTCTTATGATATGACTAATAAAAATTGGGCCCCTCGGTTAACCCCCTTTCTTGTCGTTTTTGCTGTTGTAGTGACATTTAAAAGAATTCAACCTTCCGGGATCGTCAACATGGTAAGTAGAGCTAACTGTAGCACTTGTGAAGCACAAAGCTGCCTTAACATTAAACATCTACACTGCAGCTACAGCAGTGCTTCCCAAGATGGCTACTAGCCATAAGTGAAGGGAGCATTAGCTGAGCTACCAGCTGGCTTGTGGAGGTCTAGTTCTCGAGTACAGCTTAGAAAAGAAGGCGACTAGCTGTGGCCTTAGCTAGATCAAGCTGGAAGGTAGACATCTGCTAGCTAGCTGCATGCTTCCAGGGAACAGACATTATGGCGAACACTGTGCAAAAGACCCCGACTTGTCTGTTAACTGTACGCAGAATGTCCCTATGATGTTCTTCGCGGATGGGAAAGGGATGTCCACAGGACATGGAAAATGCAGCCAAATGCTCATGTGAGAGACGTCCGCAGAACGTATTCGACACATCCCTGGGATATCCATCTCCTGGCAGTGGATGTCCATAAGATATCCATACGACCTCATTGTTGTGACTAGGATGTTAGGTTCGGTGTTGGCCCAGACTTAAACTGACCTACAAATTTGCGCGGGCCATGCTACGTTCGATGTAGGTCCAAACATGGGCAAACTTTCAAATTGTCATGGACCATGCTAGGTTTGATGTAAGCCCAGACATGGGCCAACCTTCAAATTGTCAGCGGTCATGCTAGGTTTGATGTAGGCCCAGGCATTGGCCGACCTAGAAAATTGGCACGGGACTTGCTAGGTTTTAAGTTTGCCACGTTGGCAGCAATGAGTGGCCCTAGGTTGAAACTCTATAATAATTGGCCGATGTAAGCCTATGTAAATCCTAAGAATAACCCAACCGAAATGGGCAATCATGGGCCACACCTATCATTGTTGGCCACTGTATACTTGCTTGACATAGGGCCGAGGAAACTTTTACCATTGGGCTGTTGCCAATGCAGGTCAACCTGAAAAAAGAAAAAGAAAAAAAAACGCATTGGAGTATTTTTTAAATTCTTTGCATTAAAATTTTTTTTAGCATAGTACAGAAATGGAATGCCGTATTGCATGTTGCGCCTGCAGTATTCACGCGCTGCTAATGACAGAACCCTTCCGCAGTAGTCAGCGAAGGCACAGAGAATGCCTGCGGCAGTCAACCGTTCCGCAGTAGTCGGCGAAGGCAACGAGAACGCCAGCGGTGCCTATACGGCTTCCTTTCCAATGCCCTTCTATCTGTGCCAGTCTTGCGGTTCCTCCCCCCCCCCCCCACACTGTCGGTGCTATACTAAACTCTACCACAGCGTTATGGGAGAGTTTCATGACCAGCTAAAAACTATTGACTGGACCGTGGCTCTATACATTCTCCTGCTGGCATTAGCATTGTGCACGTGCACCCCAGACAACACAAAACATGCCATGGATGTGCTGATCTGCACGTCCTAGCATTTCATGAGACACATTAAGAATGTCCACAACATCATGTCCACGATGGACTTTAAACACATGTACAGCAGGACTTATCATGAATCTAACTTGACATATATCCGGGCAACATCCTCAGCAGGATATTCTTATAGAGTGCACTTTCGCACGCATGCAAGTTCCTGAGCTTAGCGGTAACAACGAAAGCGCGCTTTCCGACCAAGGCTCTCGGCCGCAACCTTCAAATGTGGGCACCCGGCGCCCGCATCCCTATGCACGACCGCCTGCTTCCTCTCGCGATGATGATGGCGCCGCGTAACGCGGAGCTACTAGTGGTGTGGCAGTGGAATTGTAGGGGATTCCTCCGAAAACGAGGTTCCCTACAGCAGTATGTCGCCACATCCACGAACCCTCCCAATGTCATCCTCTTACAGGAAGTCAATTGCACCTCTTCTTTATCCGGCTACAGCACGCTCTCGGGTGTCTCTCCTCTTGTGGGAGCCTTAGTTTCGAAACATGTTACATGTCGCGTGCATACCACTAACATTGACATTCCTCACCAAATATTGTAAATAATTACGCAAGGTAAACGCAGCGAGAGTCTGTTTATACTCAATGCATACAGTTCCCCCCGTTCGCGAACGCACTGTTTTCAGCACCTACTAACAGAATTTGGTAGGTTTGGACGGGTTTGTGTGGTGGCCGGCGACTTTAACGCTCCGCATACTGCATGGGGTTACGTTAAATCACAGGCTAAAGGGACCCGCTTATGAAATGCCATCTGTAACACGAGATACACAATCCTTACCGACCCAGAGCACCCCACTCGGATGGGCAACAGCGTATCTCGTGACACCTGCCCTGACCTTACCTTCGTGCGCAATACTGGCCCAGTTGTTGTGCACGGGCCTTTAGAGGAGCACCTTGGTAGTGACCACTACATTGTGGCGACCACTTTGTCATTACGGGGTGCGCGCAGGCCCGAGCGAAATGTGCGTATAACGGATTGGGCGAAATTCAGGGAACGTCGCCAGGACCCACCGAGCGCCAAGGGTACGAACGCTGGCTTGACTCTCTCGCACAAGATCTAGAGGCCACCACGAGCACACTGCGCACCACAACCGAGACACCAGACATAGACCCGCATTTACTTCATCTTTGGAACGCCCGCAGAGGGTTGACACGACGATGGAAACGACAACGCCTCAACCGCAAACTTAGGAAACGTATAGATCAAATTACACGGGAATCTCAGGAGTATGCAGAGATCCTTACGAGGAATAACTGGCGAGGATTTTGCGATCGCCTCTCAGGCACATTGAGCACAGCAAAAACGTGGTCGATTCTTCGCTCACTCACAGATCCCACCACAACAAAGGGAAAAACATTTCAACAGCTGCACATCCTAATGCACGAGTACAGGGACGATGTCTCGACACTCCTCAAAGAGCTAGAGAAGCATTTCATACCCACAGGTCCGCCGCCGCAGTACCCTGACTATCCTTATGTAGGCGAGGCGAACGAATTGCTAGATGCGGACATCACATCTGACGAGGTGCAGGTGGTCCTACAAGACCTACGCCGCAACACGGCACCGGGAGCCGACCACATCCGATTCGCCACCCTTCGTAACCTCAGTGATGCGGATATTAACCACCTCAGCCATATCTTCAATGATTGCTGGTGCAAGGGCATGCTTCCCCAAGCATGGCGGCACGCCGACATCACACTGATCCCCAAACCAGGCAAGCCTGTTAAGGTTGAAAACTTACGACCCATCTCCCTAACATCCTGCATTGGTAAGCTCATGGAGCATGTACTCTTGCGGCGTCTGCAGCCCTTCCTCGAAGAAAAATCATTCTTTTCTAACTCTCAATTCGGATATCGGGCTCATCTGTCTGCCAAAGATGTGCTTTTACAATTGCGGGAGGAAGTCATAGGACCTCCGTCGTCCGCCCAAACGAGAGCACTCATTGCCTTAGACCTAAAAGGGGCATTCGATAATGTTGAACATGACCTCATCCTTTGCAATGTTGCACATTCACACTGTGGAATTCGTATGTACAACTATATCCGCGCATTTCTTCGAGATCGCACAGCCACCGTAGGAATGGGACCGCATCGATCCGGTACAATTCGCCTAGTAGGACGTGGGACACCCCAGGGCTCAGTTCTTTCCCCTACTTTATTCAATATCGCGCTCGCAAGGCTCCCCCGACTACTCGACCAGATCCCTGATGTCACCCACGCTATTTGTGCGGACGACATTACTATCTGGTCGACACGGGGTTCCGACGGAGCCATCCAGGACCGACTGCAGCAAGCAGTCGATACAGTTTCCGAGTACGCGAGAAAATGCGGCTTAAGATGTGCTCCGGAAAAGTCGGAGCTCATAATCATTAGCCCCCGGAGCCATTCCTCTACTCCCCCTATCACTGTGCACGGGGATGGCACACCGATACCACAGGTTAATCGTGCTCATATCCTCGGCCTACACATCCAAGCGGATGGCAGGTCAAACTACACTGTTTCCCTTCTATCCAGACAGATTGAGCAAATTCTGGCCATGATCCGGAGGGTCTCCAACAGGCGCTCGTGCCTTCGAGAAGAGGACCTGCAGCGCTTGGTGGAGGCATGCATGATCAGCCGCCTTACATACCATCTCCCATTTCAGCGGTTGACCCAAGCGCAACAACTTCGCATAGACGCAATGATTCGCAAAGCGACGAAGCTGGCCCATGGCCTCCCGAACTATACTTCCACACACCGTCTCCTTAACTTAGGGACACATAACACACTAGGCGAGCTGCTAGAGGCACATTGGGTCAGCCATCGCCAGCGCCTCCTACTCACTCCTACTGGCTGCCATCTTCTCACACGGCTAGGATACTCTGTCCCACCCCTTGAGTCTGAAACCCGTCCAACGATCTTGTCGTCAGCGATACGCGAAGCACTAAGTATTCATCCATTGCCACGTAATATGCACCCCGAGCATGACAAAGGGCGGCGCAAAGCCCGTGTACGATACATTGGCCGCATGCTTGCAAACATCCCGGAAACACACACTTTATACACGGACACATCACGCACTCAAGAGGGCTATACCTCGGTAGTTTTGGATGGCACCGAATCCCTGAGAGACTCTGCTGCAATGCGCGGAACAAATGCCGCTTACGGAGAAATTCTCGGTGTTGCTCTTGCAACTCGATACGCCATCCGTGTTCCTGAGGAAGTGTATATATTGACGGACTCGCAACAGGCATGCCGGGCGTTCCTATCAGGACATGGCATTCCGAGAGCAGTGCACCAAATTCTCAAACAGATCCCGCAAAATACACTAACCACACCTCCCCGCATCCACTTACTCTGGACCCCTGGTCATACCTCGCTGCCGGGTAACGGACGCGCACATGCGGTTGCCCGAGAAATTTCCCTCCGGGCGACTCGGCGTGGTGAGGCGACTAGTTCAGAGTGGGTGGATCCCTTGCTCCGTTACAAAGACATACTCCGTCATTATACACGCATTCGTCGCACCCACGCCGCACCACCGCCGTCCTTCTCGCGGGAGGAAGCAGTGGCATTACGCCAGTTACAAACCGCAACTTTTCCTAATCTTGTCTCTCTCAATTAATTCTACCCACACTGTTATGCAGATCGTTGCCCTGGCTGTGGCAGCTCGCCCACAATCTTCCACGTCACGATTGAGTGCACTGCAAACCTCTTTCCTCCCTTGCCAACTCTCCTTTACCCCCTACGCAACAAAGAGCTGTGGAACGATGCCCTCTGCGATGGACCTCCCGAGGTCCTCCGAGGAGTGATACAACGGGCTCGAAATATCGCCGGAATCATCTTAGGGACCCTGGACTAAGGGTTCCTCCCACACTGCTCTCGCCATTCAAATATTATTAATAAAGATGTTTTACTCTCTCTCTCAGGACGATGCTTCCAGGTGTGTTTATTTGGGAACTTCACGCTTGCCCAAACAAAGTTGAGTATAACCAAGAACGAAATACAAATGGCACACAGCAAAATATAAAAAATAAATAAGAACATTTATTTTTAGACTACATTGTTTTAAACATTATTATTATTATTATTATTATTATTATTATTATTATTATTATTATTATTATTATTATTATTATTATTATTATTATTATTATTAGGTATTATCATTAAGCTAGATATTCTAAGCTTGGTGAAGGCCATGGTTACCAATTACTTGAATACCTTAGCGGACTATGGCACTGAGTCAGTTGTTGACGAGGCTACACAAGAGGAGCTTATTTTGTCTCGTGTTGCGACTTCCTGTATTGACCATGTGATGGTCCGTTCAATAGATCTTTCGAATATCAATTCCGTTCAAGTGACAGACAAGCTGGCAGACCCCTGCTTTATAGGATGCCAGCTTTCATTCCCAAGTTCCCATCAACCAAAAAGTAAAGAATCCCAATACAGTGAAACAATGAAGTGTATTCAGCTAGTTTCCCACTATCACTGGAACGCAATGTTAACAAATAGCTGTCCGAACAGCGTATATAGTAATTTTATAGCGGCGATTTCCGATTTAAGAAAGTCATGTAAAAAAAACAGTCTTGGTCCGAAATCGATGACCATACCTATACTGGCTGGGCAATTGGATAATGAAAGCTACCGAAGAAAAGGAAAACTTATGGAAGTGGTGTCGACAGTAACCTGATGACGAAACTTTGAAAAGCCACTATCGAGAAGCCTGGAACGAAGTTACAGCCCTGAGGCGCTCCTCTGAGAGAACCTACTAGTATCAGAATACTTTTTGTTTTCTTGCATTATAAACATGCTAGGATGTAGTCCCTGGTAAATGAGCTTAGAGGCTCTTATCCTGGCACATAATTAAACTCGATAACAAAAGGTTTTGGGGCTATCGATCGGAATTCGACGGACAGGGTAAATGATTTCTTTACTTCGGTTTGCACTGATGATAGACCCACTTATCCTGTTGATTTTAACAGTGGTCTTAGATCATTAATAGATTCGGCATTTCTTCCACCAATAACTAAAGAAGACCTATATTGATTGCTGCATCAATCTAGAAAGAGCGGTCCTATTGCTCTTGACGGCATATCAGAAGATGACATGCATCAGAACGTCAGAGTTTTGGCCGATCCACTTCTTCTTATCTTTACTAGAATCCTTGGTACTTGCAGAATACCAGACGAACTAAAGGGGGCTTACTTACACAGGTAGCCTGTGGGATATTTTTTTTTATATATCTAAAGCACTTGATTCGGTAAGCCACAGTATTCTATGGGCTAAACCGAAAAATTACGGGTTTCAGGGCCATTTCCAAGTATTTATACAAATTTACCTGGTAAATCAATCTCAGATTGTATGTATTGATAGGTGAGCTAAAGAGTTATTTGCGATATCTTAATGCAGGGGTTCCACAGGGTTCAGTTGTGTCTCCACTTTATTTAATTTTTACATTTGTGACTTGGGACAGGTAATTACTTCATGTACAGTTTTACAGTATGCTGATGATGCATTGCTTGCTTCTAAGCACATGAAGTGTGAAGCAGCTGTCGCTTTACTTCAAAGTGACATAAAAAATGTGGTGAACTGGTTTCGAAAAAAACCATGTAAAGTCAGTGCTCTGAAAACACGCTTAGTCTGTTTCAGAAATCCTTGAAAGGCTCTTGTAACAAGTCAGCCCGCCTTCCTTCATGGTTCTGGTTGCTTAGACTGTGTTTGTGCCACAGTACAATACGCAGTACCTGGCATCATACCCTGGCATCATACAAGATGTTGACATGCTCGGCAAGGTGCGCTGCAGTGACCACAGGATGGTGGGAACTCGAATTAGCCTAGACTTGAGGAGGGAACGGAAGAAACTGGTACATAAGAAGCCAATCAATGAGTTAGCGGTAAGAGGGAAAATAGAGGAATTCCGGATCAAGCTACAGAACAGGTATTCGGCCTTAACTCAGGAAGAAGACCTTAGTGTTGAAGATATGAACGACAATCTTATGGGCATCATTAAGGAGTGTGCAACAGAAGTCGGCGGTAACTCCGTTAGACAGGATGCCAGTAAACTATCGCAGGAGATAAAAGATGTGATCAAGAAACGCCAATGTATGAAAGCCTCTAACCCTCAGCTAGAATAGAACTGGCAGAACTTTCTAAGTTAATCAACAAGCGTAAGACAGCTGACATAAGGAACAATAATATGGATAGAATTCAATATGCTCTCAGGAACGGAGGAAGCCTAAAAGCAGTGAAGAAGAAACTAGGAATAGGCAAGAATCAGATGTGTGCGGTAAGAGACAAAGCCGGCAATATCATTGCTAATATGGATGAGATAGTTCAAGTGGCTGAGGAGTTCTATAGAGATTTATACAGTACCAGTGGCACCCACGACAATAAAGAGAGAGATAAGTCTAGTAGGATTTGAAATCCCACAAGTAATGCCGGAAGAAGTAAAGAAAGCGTTGGGGAGCTATGCAAAGGGGGAAGGCAGCTGGGGAGGATCCGGTAATAGCAGATTTGTTGAAGGATGGTGGGCAGATTGTTCTAGAAAAACTGGCTACCCTGTATACGCAATGCCTCATGACTTCAAGCGTATCGGAATCTTGGAAGAACGCTAACATAATCCTAATCTATAAGAAAGGGGACACCAAAGAGTTGAAAAATTATAGACCGATCAGCTTACTGTCCGTTGCCTATAAAGTATTTACTAAGGTAATCGCAAATAGAATCAGGAACACCTTAGACTTCCGGCAACCAAGGGACCAGGCAGGATTCCGTAAAGGCTACTCAACAATAGACCATATTCACACTATCAATCAGGTGATAGAGAAATGTGCAGAATATAACCAACCCTTATATACAGCTTTCATTGATTACGAGAAAGCATTTGACTCAGTCGAAACCTCACCAGTCATGGAGGCATTACGGAATCTGGGTGTAGACGAGCCGTATGTAAAAATACTGAAATATATCTATAGCGGCTCCACAGCCACCGTAGTCCTCCATAAAGAAAGCAACAAAATCCCAGTAAAGAAAGGCGTCAGGCAGGGAGATACAATCTCTCCAATGCTATTCATAGCGTGTTTACAGGAGGTATTCAGAGACCTGGAGTGGGAAGAATTGGGGATAAGAATTAATGGAGAATACCTTAGTAACTTGTGATTCACTGATGATATTGCCTTGCTTAGTAACTCAGGGGACCAATTGCAATGCATGCTCACTGATCTGGTGAGGCAAGGCCGTAGGGTGGGTCTAAAAATTAATCTGCAGAAAACTAAAGTAATGTTTAACAGTCCCAGAAGAGAACAGCAGTTTACGATAGGTAGCGAGGCATTGGAAGTGGTAAGGGAATACATCTACTTAGGGCAGGTAGTGACCGCGGATCCGGATCATGAGACTGAAATAATCAGAAGAATAAGAATTGGCTGGGGTGCGTTTGGCAGGCATTCTCAGATCATGAACAGCAGGTTGCCATTATCCCTCACGAGAAAAGTGTATAACAGCTGTGTCTTACCAGTATTCGCGTACGGGGCAGAAACCTGGAGGCTTACGAAAAGGGCTCTGCTTAAATTGAGGACGACGCAACAAGCTATGGAAAGAAGAATGGTGGGTGTAACGTTAAGGGATAAGAAAAGAGCAGATTGGGTGAGGGAAGAAATGCGAGTTAATGACATCTTAGTTGAAATCAAGAAAAAGAAATGGGCATGGGCAAGACATGTAATGAGGAGGGAAGATAAGCGATGGTCATTAAGGGTTACGGACTGGATTTGAGGGAAAGGAAGCATAGCAGGGGGCGGCAGAAAGTTAGGTGGGCGGATGAGATTAAGAAGTTTGCAGGGACAACGTGGCCACAATTAGTACATGACCGGGGTAGTTGGAGAAGTATGGGAGAGGCCTTTGCCCTGCAGTGGGCATAACCAGGCTGATGATGATGACAATACGCAGACAGTGTCAAGTACCTTGAAGTCTATATTGAGACAGACTTATCCTGGAATATTCAAATGGCTTGAATTTGAGTGTGGCTACGTAATGTTGCATGTGCACTTTGCCATAAAGGAGTTATGCCCCTATCAAGCTTAAAAAAATGATAGCACTCATGGAAACTGACCCTGGCAACATTTAACACCCGAACTCTCGAGTGAAGCTTGCTTAGCAGGCCTGTTTCAGGAACTATCAGGCATTGTTTGGGATATCATTGGCCTTAGTGAAGTTAGAAGAATTGGTGAGGCTTATGCAGTGCTGACTAATGGCCACGTCCTCTGCTATAGAGGACTTCCAGATAAGAAGCAGTATAGAGTAGGATTCAGAATCCATAAGGACATAGCGGGTAACATTGATGAATTCTACAGCATTAATGAGAGGGTAGCAGTAGTCATAATAAAACTTAACAAGAGGTATAGATTAAAGGTAGTACAAGCCTACGCTCCAACCTCCACTCATGATGATGATGAAGTAGATCAATTTTATGCAGTTGTGGAATTAGCGATGAGAAAAGTGAAAGCTCGGTATACTGTAGTAATGGGAGACTTCAATGCAAAAGTGGGGAAAAAACTGGCTGGTGAACAAGCAATTGGCAACTATGGTGTCGATTCTAGAGACACTAGGGGAGAGATGTTGGTAGAATTCGCGGAAAGGAATAAGCTGCGAATAATGAACACCTTCTCCAGGAAGCATACCAGTAACAAGTGGACTTGGAAAAGCCCTAATGGTGAAACAAGAAATGAACTTGATTTCATACTTTCTGCTGATCCCAGCATAGTGCAGGATGTAGAAGTGTTCGGTAGGGTAAAGTGCAGTGATCATAGGTTAGTGAGGTCTAGAATTCACCTCGATTTGAAGAGAGAAAGTGTAAAATTGGTCAAGAAGGAGTAGGCCAACCTAGATGCAGTAAGGGTAAAAGCAGACCAATTCAGGCTGGTACTTGCTAACAAATATGCACCTTTAGAACAGAGAGACGAGGTGACATAAATGTAATGAATGAAACCATAACTAGGCTGGCTTCAGAAGCAGCAATTAAAGTGGGAGGTAACACACCAAGGCAACCAATTGGTAAGCTCTCCCAAGCAACGAAGGACCTAATAAAGAAACGACAAAGAATGAAAGTGTCCAATTCAAGAGATCTGATAGAATTCACGGAATTATCAAAACTGATCAATAAGAAGAAAATAAGAGATATTCGAAATTATAATGTGAGAAAGACTGAGGAAGCAGTAAAAAATGGAGACAGCATGAAATCGGTGAGAAGAAAACTTGGCACAGGACAAGTCAAGATGTATGCACTGAAAGATAAGGAGGATAATATCACCAGCAATTTCGAAGATATAGTTAAAGCAGCGGAAGAATTCTATACTGACGTGTAAAATACCCAGAGCAGCCATGATACCTCCATTCGAAGTAGTAATGAACAGGTTACAGATGCTCCCTCTATAACTAGCGATGAAGTTAGAAGGGCCTTACAAGACATGAAACGAGGAAAAGTGGCAGGGGAAGATGGAATAACAGTCGATTGAATCAAAGATGGAGGAGACGTCATGCTTGAAAAGCTTGCGGCCCTTTACACGAAATGTCTCATGACTTCAAGGGCCCCAGAGAACTGGACGAATGTCAACATTACACTAATCCACAAAAAGGGAGATGCTAAACAATTGAAAAATTATAGGCCGGTTAGCTTACTTCCAGTATTTTATAAATTCTTCAGCAAGATAATTTCCAACAGAATATGGGCAACACTTGACTTCAGTCAACCAAGAGAACAGGGAGGTTTCAGGAAGGGCTACTCTACAATGGATCACATCCATGTCATCAATCAGGTAATTGAGAAATCTGCAGAGTGCAATCAGCCTCTCTATATGGCTCTCATAGATTACGAAAAGGCATTTGATTCAGTAGAGGAGATACCAGGAGTCATAGAGGCATTACGTAATCAGAGTACAGGATGCTTACGCAAATATCTTCGAAAGTATCTACAAAAATTCCACAGCTACCATAATTCTCCACAAGTAGAGGATACCTATAAAAAAAAAGGGGGGTCAGACAAGGAGACGCAATCTCTCCAATGCTATTCACTGTGTGCTTGGAAGAAGTATTCAAGCTATTAAACTGGGAAGGATTAGGAGTAAGGATCACCTGCGTATATGTCAGCAACCTTCGATTTGTAGATGAGATTGTCCTGTTCAGCAACACTGGGGACGAGTTACAACAAATTATTGAGGACCTTAACAGAGAGAGTGTAAGAGTGGGGCTGAAGATTATTATGCAGAAAACAAAGATAATGATCAATAGCCTGGCAAGGGAACAAGAGTTCAGGATCACCAGTCAGCCTCTACAGTCTGTGAAGGAATAAGTTTACCTTGGTCAATTACTCACAGAGGACACTGATCATGAGAAGGAAATTTAGAGAAGCATAAAAATGGGCTGGACTGCATACCGCAGACGTTGTCAGATCCTGACTCGAAGCTTACCATTATCATCGAAAATAAAGGTGTACAATCAATGCATTCTACCAGTGCTAACATATGGGGCGGAAACTTGTAGTCTGACAAAGAAGCTCGAGAACAGGTTAAGGACTGCGCAAAGAGCAATGGAATGAAGAATGTTCGGTGTAACGTTAAAAGACAGGAATAGAACGGTGTATATATACCTGTTCTATTCCACATATAAGATACGGCATCTGCAATTTTTTAATTGCAGTGGATATTTCAATTATAAAACTGACAGCCAATTAAAAGGCATACTAAAATGTGTTGCCTACAACCAAACCATGGATAACTTATTTTGAGAATTAGAAATGCCCGATTTTGAGTCTTTATTTCGTTCCACAATTGTGATGCGCTATTTCTGGAGCACGAATTCCGCGAACCTGTTCATACGAGTGTTGCACTATGTAAATATTGCAGACATGTAGTTCCTCTGACAAGAACTCGTTATGGAAAAGGACAAAGAAGGCATTTATATTGTACTTTGCACGGCCGCATGCTGTCGTGTGCGCCGTATCTGGAAAGGGATCTATAGACGGCACATACCTTTGTGTGCGCCGTGTTCTAGCCGCTCTTGCATTGAAGCGACAGATGGCACGAAGGTCACTTCGCTCGCTGCTGCTGCCGCACTTGCTCACACCAGCGGTTTGACAGGGGGTGTTCGCACTCATCGAGTGTGATGTGCTCACGTTTGCTTGTGTGCGCTGACACCATGCTTGTTAATTCAGTTAGTAAGCGAATGTCTCAAAGTTTATACGGCCGTTAAAACTACTATCCTTACTTCATATAGCAGTCTATTTATTTGATATCACAATAGATGCTTCACCTTTCGGGCGAGACTTTTTTGTTTAGCCCCGTTTTTAGCGCTGTTCATTTTTCCAAGTCATGTACCAGCTAGGTCATCGATATTGTATAAATGTATTAATTCGTAGACAAAATTTGCATTCCTTTCAATATCTCCATTTTTAAAAGTAGCATAAGGATTATAGCACAATTTGATGTGAAGTGGCTGCACGACTTAGCAACGAAAAATGTTTGTCAGAAGTTAAGCGCAGTGTTGTTTCGGCAACGCAAAAATGTGCGTGCTCATTGTTAAAGCATTCTAGTCCAGGGAGTACTAGAAGTTTGTTTTTGCAAGGTGTACAACCTCCACACGCACGCACATGCACACAAACACACACACGCACACATATAGAGAGATAAAGGGGGGGGAGGGGTAGTTGTCAGCAGAGAACTCCCCCCCCCCCCCCTCCCCGAAATAAATTTTTGGCTACACCACTGTTTGCATAACATATATTTCCACATCGGATGAGATCCTGGGCACTATAACGTAAAACTATTCCAAACTTTTCTATTCCAATTCTGCAATCAGCCCAACGCGATTGGTCAAAAACTTTTTTGGACCACCCCCACTTCACCTGTCTGTCACGCAACGTCACGAAAACCGCGGTAGCTCTCCATCTGATATGATGTGTACACAGTGATTATGCATGATTTGACCGAACAAAAGAAAAATAGTTATTTTTGATTCGATGCCTTTTAGCCATTAGCCCTCGGCTATTGGCCAAAAGCTTTCAGGCTGCACCCACTTCACCTATCTGTCACGCGACATCACAAAACCGCAATAACTTACTGCGTCAAAGTGACGTGTACGCCTTAAAGATGCATTAGTATGCCGAACTGAGTTTTTTCTGAATAGCCGCAGGCAGCCCCGTCCCGAAAGGAATAAAAGATGGCTGCAGCCGATCGCTACGGCACTGGCTACTCGCACCTGCTGGAAAGCACAGGTTTATTTGCATATAATAAAACTTCTTGCATGCCCGGTAACATTTTCGAGCACTTTCGGCATGTTTACGACCTCGTTCTGCCAACTCTTCTTTGCCGAGGATCCGTTTTAGTGCCAATTTTAAGCTTCTGTTGCATGCCGCTGCGATTTCCGACCAGTCACCGCAAGCTAAATAAAGGAAAGCGGACCAATCGCAGACACTGGCACCACCCTCTTCGTCCGGTTATCGATTTTCAGTGCAGTGGCTCGGCCCCGTCGAATCCCTCTCCACTTGAGCGTGCTCCTCGCCTCTTGTCAGCCAATTAGATAAGACAAGCCGCTCAGCGTAGGCAATGTTATTCGTTTTTCAAGCAAACAAAAGCGACCTCCTATGAACGAGGAGAGTGTTTGATTGGTCTCTTCAGAAAACCCTGCGGGTGATTGCCCAATGCTTGCATCGGCTGTTACACAAATTTGACATCAGGAGATTGGAATAAAAACATATTGGAATAGTTTTACGTTATAGGGCCCCTGCACACCTTTTTAATGATCAAGGTCTTGCAGAGCACTGCAAGGCTGACCTTGGGAGCACCTTACAGAGCTATAAAGAGTGCAGTTTCATGGGTCCACGAACTGTTGAAATTGCAAGGGTGCTTGAGCAGATGACATTTTCTCTTCATTACCGATGCCAGTGCTGTAGTATTACTGCCATTTTCATAGAGGTTTGTTTTTTATAATTGCTTTCTTTCTGATGCATGCCAAGAGCATCACAAGGATGTTGTATAACTGGCACAGTATGGTGCGTCAGCATACAGAGATAATGACCACATGATACTGCTTGTGAAAAAACATATCAGTGGCATACATGGTGGCCACATTGATGGCTGTACCTACATATGTGACGTGCATTGTCCTTTTTTTGTCCAGCAATGGCGAAGTGAACCAATTTTTTTTTAAACTCACTTTTGCTATAAAACACAGAAGTGGTGCAAGTGTGAGCTGCAGACATGAAAGTGCTCCATTGTAACTTGATTACAGTAAAGTCTTGATGATTTTTCGGGACTTCGAAAAAGTTTTCACGATCTGAAATTTGTATGATCCATACAAACCACAATTACATCACCAAAGTGAAGGCAACATATTCTCATTTATATGATAATAAATGACAGTTAAAAGCATCCTTGATGGCTTTCTGGATTGCATTAAACTTTGGACTTGTTCCTTCAACTACACTGTAGTGGACGTGTTTCAAGTGTGCAGGTCTCCGCCAGTATCCTGGAAGGTCGAGATTTCAAATGCCGACTTCGCAACTGTATGGCGTGGCCATACTAGTCTTATTCCAAGGGGTCTCGCAGTGGCTCAGAAATGCATATCATCCAGGGCGACTCAGTAGTGCAATTTTTCTTACTGAGCACCCACCATTGCAGAGTTTGCTATCTTCCAAAAGATGTCGCTCTGGAAATAATCATAACTGCTTGCTGGCTGTGCTAGAAGCAGACGGTCAGTGTCAAGAAGCAGGTCATTATAATCTTTCACAACACCGAGACAACTCTTCCCTGTCACAAATGTGACCAGAATTCCCCAAAAATACAAGCAAGTAGTGATCTGGGGTTGTGCAGTTAGTGTCAAAAGTTTACAGGCCATGGGATCTTTGAAAAAGCTGAATGCATATTTTCACAACCTTGGCACACAGCCCAAGATTCCAATTTCAAGCTTGTACTACTAGCATATATGTAAATGACTGTACTGCTTTGAATGCCAGGTCGAACTTTAATGTAGCAAAAGTGCTATGCAACAAAGTGCCTATTGTAGTGAAGTTCTTTTATTGAGGTTTAACTGTATTTGCTCAACCTGAGCATGCAGCCCAAGATTCCAACTTCCAGCCTGTATTGTACTATAATGATACGTTAGCCTTAAGATTAATATTTTCCACTTGCTCTAGAACATAGTCCGTGCCAGCTCTGCGTATCCAAGCCCAACTCCCCAAACTAGCCACATGTAGAAAAATAGTTTGTCTTAAGTTTATGTGCTTCAAGAAAATAAATTTAACTTAGGCTCTGCTCTGCATATTTGACCCCCGGGCAGAATATCTCCCTGCACTAACCAACTATTCGCTATCGCACCTAGAGTTGACCTCTTTAAGTACTCGTTTCTCCCAAAAACCATGGTTGAATTTAATAAACTTGATCCACACGTGTTTCATGACACCAGTTCAGCCGAGACTTTTCAGAGAAAGCTGGAATTGTGGTTCCTGTAGCAATGTTCTTTTCTTCTGTATTTTTTTCTTTCTCACCCTGTAACAGCTCGCAAAGGGCTTACAGTATTGTAAAATAAATCAATAAATGTATGTGGACAACAGTTTTGTGTGGTTTTAACTGGCTGGTTACAAATTGCTCGGAAACTTTTCTCAGATTCTGTGGTATGTAAACTTTTTGACAATGACTGCACATTAGGCAACTGTGGAGATAGCTGAGGGTTGTAGATAGTTAGTTGGCTGTCTGGTTGCTTCAGTGCATAGTTAAACTTTCTCCTTATTACGTAGTGTTATCATGACAGAAACAACATTCAGTAGTCATGTTTGAGGTCCACCGACTATACTCACAGCCACAATTATAAAGGCAGCTTTAGCCTTTTTTACAAGCCACTAGACTAGTAATATGCCTTTAGGGAAGCTGCAACATAGTGGACTTGTACATACACACTTCCTTCTCTTCGTCGTCACTTCTTTTCCTCCATGTCCCCATTTCCACAGTGCTGAGTAGCAGGCCAGAGCAAGTTATAGTTAAGGCCAACCTCTCTGCCTTTCTGTAAATGAATTCCTCTACACAAAATTAATTCCTGACATAGGCTGTGTACTCTGTTTCTAGACTTTCTTTACAATTGCAGTTGCACAAATGGGCAGTGAAATTGGCTGGTACAGAGCTCAGCTATGCAAGCGGGAATGTGCAAGCACGTGGCTTTGCACATTCCCACTACCATATCTGCACGCTGTATTACCTTCTTAAATTGTGGACAGGCTTCCTCAATGTCTGGAACTTGAGCGTGAGGGCATTTCTGCGATCTCCCCTCCGAGGTTTAGGAGGATGAGATTGCTTGGGTTTTTTTTTGTACCCTTTGTATGTACCTTGCCTATGCACCTAGACACAGCACCAACTGCCTGTGTTGCAGCCTGTGGCCCCATTGGTTAGAACCAATGGGGCCCTGGAAGGCAAGACAAAACAAGGCAATGGTACAGTGCCCTTAAATGTAGGACATTGCTTGCCTAGCGGGTTATGATGAGCAGCTGGGTGTAGCAACCATGTGTCAAAATGCTTGCAGACAGCATGGTTGCTATTAGAAAGGTAAGCAGGCTTCCCCTGTTTATTTGGGACAGTGTTTCCCATGCAGTAAGCTGGGGGAGCATTGTGTGGATTACGTAACCACAGCGAACGACTGTCCGGAAGAGAAACCAGTTGCCTGCAGTCATTTCCAAATGGTATTTTTGTGCGCTTCAACGAGCGTGGAATGATGTGCATGCATTGAGTAGTTAACTCTATAGTGTTTAGTGCTGGCTAGAAATGCATGCTACTTTGAATGCGGCATGAATTACGCATAAACTATATTTTTACTCTCCTCTGCGGTAAACATAACTGCTGCCATTACGAAGCCCACTGTGTGAGCTTGGCTTGCATGGTGCACTTACATCGTGCAAGGTCAAGTTCAGGTTGCTTCACCAAAAACGAAGTGCATACCACAGAACTTGCAGTGTGTTGCGGTGTGGTCTGTGTCCCGCTGGTTAATGTGGCAAAACCACCCCACCATTCCCCATGCTCTGTGGTCTTTTGGCATTGATCCTTGATTACCTTAGCTATTGAGAAGCTAACCAAAGCAACATTCTGACACCCAGGCTTCATTCTAGTGTGGCTGCTGCAGCCCAACACAGCACAGTTCACCATGGTGCCCAAACTCTGTTGATGCACAGCAGACATTGTGCAAGACTTTCTGCTAAGTAAATGAGTGCTTATGGCACCACATATGAAATACTGCAGTGTGCAAGCTGACGTATCAGCAACCGATGAAGTCCGTACAGTGGCATCAACGACAGGTGTCAGCAGTTCGATGAGGCATGAATGACACAACTGGCATGGCTGCCCTGGTGATGTTGCCGCCTCATGGATCAAGCTAAGTGCATACCTACTAGTATACTATCACATCTGGTAATTTCACAGAAATGTGGAACAAGTGTGCCCTTTGCATCAGACAAGACAAAATCAGACAAGAGATGCTACGAACATGTCGTGTCTGTCTCTGTCAGCCATGCTGCCAGCAGTATCATCTGTATCAACAGTCCTCAGAACAAGCAACTGAAATTTAAATGAGAGTTTAAATACAGCTTCTTTTCCTCGGAGATCATAACTCACATGACAACCAATGCAAATACAAGAACTTACTATTTCAACGAAAGCATTGCTTCCGAAATTCTTTTCTGCAAGTGCAAAACAAATTATACTGGAAAGTGCAACATCCTTATTTGGCAATATTGTTTTTACCTCTAGAGCAGGCCTGCAAAGGTTACAAGCTTCTTTAAATGGACAAGTAATGGTAGGAATCAACACCAAATACAACCGGAAAACATTTTTCTCAATGGTGATCATTATTTCACAATGTGCAACTGGTATAAACCCCTTTCCTACCACACTATCATCACTTGCCTTAATGCAAGAGCAGTTTTGCTTGTTGAAAAAGTAAACCATTCATTGCTGTTCATCAGAGCTAATGAAACAGCCACAGACAAAAGTTACTGGAATACAGGAGCTGTGCCAAACCCACTGCTTTCTAGCATCTTTGAGGGGAAGCTAGAAATTGGATCACGCATGCACGCAGGCCGGTGATCATAGCCAGTTTGCCCCTCTCTTTATCCTGTACATAGGAGTGTTGCTTGCAGCTTCTGTGGCTGAGCAACAAAAATTCTGGGGTTTCACATGATGAGTTATGAGGCATGTCATAGTGCGGGACTCAGGGGGTTATTGGAGTTCTTTAAAGGGACTGACAACTGGCCAGAATGTGTTGCGAGACATTTACAGAAATGAAAGGACCATGATTTATAGTGATAAAATCCAGCATGCTGTTCATGATTTAAGGAGGAATTATAATTTTAAATTGGTAAAGAAAGTCTAATCAGTAAGTGGCGAGGCCTGGCGGTGTGGTACTTCAGATGTATTCTATAGGATTACTGTATGTAAGTCAACATTAAGTACCGCATCACTATTGCTTAAAATTGCAGTTGGTATATTAGACACTCGTGCTTTATGCTATGCTTCGAAAATCAGTGCACGTATGGCTACAGCAGCATGCTGAACTGCGCATCACATGTAAAAGCATCATTTCGTTTTCGATCCTGTTAGTTTCGTTTTGACTGGTTAAATACCAAAGCAGTTGGACAGGAAACCACGAAAACACATAGCTATTACCACAGAAATACTTTCACACTTCGGGAAACATGAATAGCAGGATCAACTTCATAAACAAAATACTTTCTCACAGCTACGGCCACACCTTTCGTCTGCCTCTCACTAATGCCAGCATTTAATCGCTATCAGGTTCACCTATCGCTGTTTTCAGCATGCTTCCGGTGAACGACTACATCCTCACTGCAGACAGAAAAATTCAGATTAAAAATGTTGCAATGCGTTTTCCACATTACCACTTCATGATTAGACACTCTGACCGGTAAGGTTTCCACTGCACTAAAGAAAATGGGTACCATGAAAATTCATTGTCAGTCCCTTTAACATGCGCCCAATGCACGGTACACAGGTGTTTTTGCATTTAGCCCCCACGGCCGCCATGGCTGGGATATGGTCTTGTGCCCTCAGGCTTAGTAGCCATAGCCACTATGCCACCACGGCATGTGTAGCTGAACACTCACTATCATGTTGCTGATACCACAGCTACACGTGCCTAGCCCATGTGAAGTACAGAAACACCTATGCGATCAGCGGCATCATGCGAGCTGCAGAAGCTGCAAACAATGTTCCAATCCATGGATAAAGGAACGGATTGAAACGTGCGAACTGCTAAGAGTGCTGGCCTGAGCACATGTGTGACCCAATTCCTAGCCTCTTCTTGAGGATGCTAGAGGGCACTGGGATGCATTTCAGCAGCAGCTCCTGTGTTTCAATTACTTTTGTCCACATATGTACATGAAAGGTCTCGGTGCCTTTTGACAATGTTCTCAGTTAACACTCTGAGCAATAGAGAATATTCTCTAAATGGTTCTAATTCGGTGAGTGGAACGTGTATTAGATTAAATAAACAAACAAGTCCAGTAGATATCTGCAAGGTGGATAAAATTGTTTAGGAATTGAAACCAAGCCCAAAGCTCTAAAAGAAGCTTCCTTTACAGCTTTGTGCTTTCACCTCATTGATTGACAGTGACTGGCAAAGTTTAACGCCCTAAAGCAAGACTGGCTATGGCAGGAATCATAGTGGAGGGCTCTGGGTCAACATTCGCCACCTGTTGTTATGTGGCAAATGCTTGCAACAAGAGCATTTCAGCATTTATTATAAACCCCATGGAAGCGATTTTGCGCGCGACAGCGACAAGCGATGCGATGGAGATCGCTGTCGCGTTCGCTCGTGACCTACAAGTACCCCATACGAGCGACAATTTCGAGCAACGTCTCCTCGTTGTTGCCGGCATGAGGGCAGCAACTACGCGTTGAATCTAGCGTGACTTGTGCTTTATTAAGCTGATGTATTTTACTGTAAAGAGCAGCATAAAATATTTCTAAAGGTCTTGCAGTAGGTTGTTATCCTTGCACATATAAAAATTCAATCGTTTGCTCATTCCGTGTGTCAATCAGTACTATTTGAGTAACGCACCTTCACTTCCGGCTTCGCGCTATTGGCTAGTCGCTCATAGCACTTCCGGGTGACGAACAATGAATTATAGATTTGCAGAACCGAGTGATTGAGCGACAAGACCGAGCGATCTGTTCAAGCGACGGCCCGATCCATCGCTCGAAGCCATCGCTTGTCGCTGTAGCGCATAAAATCACTCTCATGGGGTTTAGCCTTTATGCTCCAATTAAAATTTGACCACTAGTGCCAGGAATTGAACTTGTGGCATCATGTCTACCAACAGGATGCCATAACAACTCAGCCGCGGTGGCAGGTGTTGTTGGTTTAAAGAAACACTTGTCATTCTAGTTTTGCAATGACAGTTGCTCGACTGAGCTTGTCATGTCACACACACACAATAAATCTGAAACCTCAAAATGAAACTTCATTTTTTGCGTGCCTTTCCTTGCTTTTCTTTTCGCTTCTTGACGTGCTTAGGCAACTTCAGTTTGCGCTTCTCCTTCTTGGCATCCTTGACTGCCTTTTTCCTTTCCCTCTTTTCTTCCAATGACTCCCCTTTAGGCCTGGCTGTGCGCACAAATTTTGACTCCTTGTCATCGCCATCCTCACTTTCCTCATCTTCACATTCACTGTCACTTTCACTGACCTCCGAGGACGAGTCATCTGAGCCATTCTCGAGTAGTGCAGGCTTCTCAGCTGGGCCTGACAGGTCAGGCTTCATGCCTGTAATGGTATGATAGAGAATTTCTTTGTTTTCCTCCTGCACACCAACAATGTCCTTCTCAAAGTCAAGCACATCGTCCAGTCTGTGGGGTATGTATGTCTTCTTGAAAACTTCCTCATCTACTTGGTTTGTGGCTTCTGAACCACTTTCTTCAACAAGTGACTGTGCTTTCTCAAGGTAAGCATCCATGTTGTCTTCGTTAATGGTTGGGTCTGTGACAAAGTCAAACAGCTGCCGAACACTCATTGTCTTCACATCTCGCTTGCTGAAAAAGTCTGTGATGTTGGTGCAGTCCTTGCGCAAAAACTCGAGCGCATTCGGATGGTCGTGCTCAACTGATTGTGACACGTCAATTATCACAATCTTACCTTCGTGGTATAGCAAGTTGTACTCGCTTAGATCGGCGTGCACAAGGCGACATTCGTGGTAGAGCCGTCGCATCAAGATAATGCAGTCTCTGTAAAGCTCACGCGCTTTGGATTCGCTCAGAGAGACATCCTTGAGCTTGGGTGCCGGCCAGCCATCCTTTCCGACGAAGTTCATGACAAGCACGTGGCTTCGGAGAACGATGGGTTTTGGACAAGGCAAGCCTGCGGCGTATATTCGCGAGAGGTTTCGCATCTCCTTTTCTGCCCAGGTACGGACCATTTTGCGCGGGTTGCTACTGCAGTAGCCGCTCCTGAAGCGGAACTCGCCAGTGACATAGCGGTCACGGTCTTTGAAAACCAAGATGGACGTCTTGTAGATCTTGATGGCACGATCTGGAGCGCCGTCACCGCCCGCCGTGGCATGATATACATTGGCCTCTTTGCCCGTGCTCACGCAGCCATTTATCTGCTCCACTAGGCCACGGTTCAGGAGCTTAAACAGGATGATTCGTGTCCTGCGATCAAGGACCTGCTCCGCTGTCGCCCTTTCCACCTTGTCACGGACGCGGACGCGCTCAGCGTCTTGCCTGCGGCTCGCCTCGTTCAACACACTTAACGCGCCAGCAGCCACAGCTGGACCAGAGTACGCTTGTAGGTTGATCTTCCCGCTGTACTTGCCAGAGAGAACCTTACACTGGGACTGGAATGAATTCGGGTTGGCACTACGTTGCGCATTCGGGCGACTGCCGGCGCTGGCCGAGTTGTGGTACACACTCCCTCGGGAAAGGTCGTCCCAGTCGTAGCCGTCGTCGCCACTGAGGTCGTCTTCGCCGAATGAGTCGTCGTCGTCGCTTGGCAGATGCTCTGGGCTGTGGCGTTCACTCGATGACACGGCCAGGCTCGGCGTCGCTTCGGCGCTATGCAAGACGTCAACGTCGCTTTCAGCGTCGTCGAATTGCCCCTCGACGACGTGGTAGTTCATTTCTTCGCAAATATTTGTTGACCAGTCTCTCCGTGATGACTGATCTATTAAAGCATATGACTTGACGACAAGGCAAAATTAACCGCGTGGACAGCGTGATATACATGCGTACTAATGCTTTGGATTGGATCGGTTTTGTTTGAGCTTGTCTTGCTAGCGGAACACGTGCGTAACACTGTGCGATTACTATGTGGCGCTAAAATATTTTCACTATATTTGTTATAATTTCTAGCAATCTAATTAAGGTTTAGTTTATGTTCAGAACAAGAGGGCTATGGCGCATTTCTGTCTTTACAGTTGCCCTGGCGCGTGCTTGGCCCAAATTCAAGTACGGCCTTTGAGATTATGGTGCATCAGATGGTTGCGAACATAGAGTTTCTCACTATTACCTAGAGGGAAATCTGGCGCTGCTGCGCTGTGGTATGCATGGGAATGCCGGTATATTGTGACTTCGGATTGACATCGTTCTCGGAGAGACAGGACACCTTGAAGACGCGCCTGGCAAGTACCGTTCCGTCTGTCACAATGATTCATTTTCTACTAAAACAGCGCGTAAAAAGCTATTTTAGCTTTATTATTACGCGAAAACATGTTTTGTTTAACTATGAAAACTTGCTATTGCGTGTACGACTATATGTTACGTAAAAAATATCAGCGGGCCGCTAAAGTTGGAGGACAGACGACAAGGTTCGCGCTCGCTTTGAAACAGTTAGTCGTCTGTTCTTGCTTTTCTTCGCTTGATCATGCATTGTGGGTGAGTAAAGATGTAATATGCGTGAATGGAAACATTTAATTAGGATTTTACTTTGAGAGCGCGTTATTTATGTAGCCAAAGCCACGTTTTAGACGAAGCCTCTTACAACACCAGCCAACACGAGCCTCGCAGACACATATACCGTCCTCTATGATACCGTCATTCCCATGACGGCACGGTGCCCCCTTAAGAAACTCCCATAGACGGTGGCGCCAGATTTCCCTCTAGGTATTATAGTGAGAAACTCTATGGTTGCGAACAGCCGATCGCCTCCACCTCGGAGGCAATGCCTAGTTGGTTCTTTATTCTATGGCAATGCAAAATAGCCAGTATCCTAACCCAATGCCTGTGACATGTTTCTAGCTCTTGCAATTGCTTTCACCGCTTGGAAACAGCAAAAGCATAGTCTATAAGATATACATTTGTTTATCTAGAGGACGCCACCGTTGGGGCATGGATTTGTACACCATCTATTGTTTGTGGCATTAATCTGAGGCTCGAAAGTACTGAATAAAATATAGTGTTTGCAGTCACTTACCGAACATTTTTACCGCAGTTAGTTAGCTATTGACAGCGTGGAGATTTTTACATTCATTTTTTGTTAAGAAACGTGTCGTGCTGCAGCGTACTTTGGGCTTCTGCAATCGTTTCCAACGCATGTAACCCGCAAAGCGTGGCCTTTGAAATTACTTTTTTTTTTTTATTCAGCGTTACTGTGAGTCAGTGAGCCAGTCATAGGTGGTGTCCGAATCCCGACGTTTATCAATTATGGTGGTGCTATTCATAGAGTTTCCTGTAGGAAACTCTATGGTGCTATTGACATTCTTAGAATACAGTGTATTTAGACATGAACGTTGACGTTTATGACGTGTTTACAACTTACAAATTTCCTTCAGTCGCATTCAAAATGAAAAAACACAGCCTTCAAGATTCGCGCTTAAAATCTAGAGGACGCTATCTTTTGAGGTTTGGATTTGGACAGCACCTATTAAATGCATTGGTGGCGAAAAGTGATGTGGAGATTAGATATGCAGCCAATTTTAAAAGGTAGGTAACGTTTATAGGAAGCAAATTCAAAGTGAACGAGTTGCAAAAACTTCAATAACATGCGTTTTTGTGCGCTGCAAGGCATGCTATTTCTAAGCATTGTGGTGACGACATATATCCACGACTTCATAGTTTCATTCAGAGCTAGAGATGCTAGAGATTGTTGACCTTTCGTTAATCGGAAGCGCAAGCTATCGGAGATCCGTTGTGCGGAGCAGGTCCATTCAGCGCTGCGCCAAAACCAGCGGCCCGGCCCGTCTCGTTCGAAGCAGACGGCTTTTCTCATTGGGCGCTTGTCGCTAAACCGCAGGCGATTTCGTGTCCTCAAGTGCGTCGTGTGTGAGTGCGGCGGCAGCAGCTCTCCGAACTTTGAACGCGCCGTCCCTTTACTGCCGGAATGGAGTGTCTGTATGTGGTAAGTGTATGCAAATGTTCTCGTCGCCAGCTTCATTCGGAAGACAGAGCTTTTTGCACAACATCGTGCAATAGCTTGGTCAAATGCGGCGAGTGATTTCTGGGTTTGCCTTTTGAGCTAACAAGCCAAGCCCGGAAAAAGAAAGAAAACTTTGCTCTTGGAAGAGCTAGATATAACATGCTAGAGTATTTTTTACTCTTGATTTGGTTGCCAGTATGCACTCATTTTGTTACTACACGTGTATGTATTCTGAATGAAATATTTCTTTTATCGTCGCCGAAAACGACGCGTGGCTATTTTCTATTTTTGTTTTCCCGCCCACTGTGTTCTGACCAACTTTTGACGTATGCTTACATCAGGGCGGGAAATGATGTGACAGCTCATCCGTGTGAGCTAGACCATTTGGTTGCCAATTTGCTTAACTATGGCTCTCTTAGGTTTTCAAATCTCGGAAGGCGGTGCTAAAACACTAACGGTACTTTTAGAAACCGCGGACGCGTGGTTTCCAAGCCATAAAAAAACGCATCAGATTATTTGCGCTGCGTGACGGCTTTGCCAAATCGTTGGGAAAAGTTGCTGCAGACACAATAAACATACTATAACGGGAGGGAGCGCAAACGCCGCCCTTATTTTCGATATTTTTTCTTTGTTCTTTTTTTTTTCAGTGGACAATCTAGCATGTACGCGGGTGATATCAACATCTGGGTTAACAGTGGGAGTGACGCAGCCATCGAACTTAAACTACAGATAGCGGCGAATATGAGTATGCGGCCAGCAGAGGCTTGGCATGCTCGCCACAGAAATCGGCGCTATTAATCATTGAGCCAAAACATCAAAGGGGACACACTGGGAGCAGTAGACCCATCAGTGTTTTCGTAAGCGGAACTGAGATTCCCAAGGTGGAGGAAATCAGAATTGTGGGCATGTATATCCAGAGAAATGAATACGACCTCACGACAATCAAGAAGCTAGAAGTATACGCGGCGCAGGTCACGGGGATCTTTCGGAGAGTTGCACTCAAAGGCAGGGGCCTCAAAGAGAACAGCCTCCTCAGACTCATGCAAGCCTTTATTACCAGCCAAAGAGCGTATGCCACAGTGTATCTTGTGTTTAAACAAGAAGAAAAAGAGAAAATAGATGCGATTATTAGGAAGAGCGTTACGAGAGCCTTAGGGCTCCCAAACTCGGCCTCAACAGACCTCCTTCTCAAAATGGAGGTTCACAACACGCTAGTTGAGCTCACTGAGGCAGCATGAGTGTCTTTTGGAAAGATTAGGCCAGTCCAAAACAGGGAGAAAAGTCATGAAATGGGTAGGAATACAATGCGACAGGCATACCCCGACTGGCAAGAAAACATTCTGTTGGACATGCGTAAACGCTTCCAAATTGCCCCCCTACCTAAAAATATGCATCCTATCTACAGCAAAGAGACGAGAGCTCGCAGGGCTAAGGCTCTAGTAAATAAACCTAAAAAGACACTGGCGCATAAAGTAGACGCCGCTTGCGTCAGAGACAGGGCTGCGGTATCGACGGTGGTTGATGGCGACATGCGCGTTAAGATAGCGTGTTCCACGTGCACGAGGGACATCTGTACAACCGAGGAGGTTGCAGTAGCGCTCACTTGTGTGGGTACAAAAGCGGGAGTCATAATATACGATGGCAAATTAGCTGTCCGAAATTTTAGCAAAGGGAGAATCTCGGAAGAGGCCCTCCCAATTCTACTCAAGAACCCTCCTAGGAGGGACATAACTTTTATTTGGGTTCCAGCCCATGAAGAAGTCCCAGGTAACGAAGTTGCTCATGAGCTCGCGTGAGCACTCTACCACCGGACAACTCTAGAGCAGCCAGTTCCAGGGATAAAAGATAGCACCATCACGTACAGGGACATCGTAAATCATTACAAACCCAAAAGAATCTTTGCACCTCCGCATTGGTCTCTCTCCCTGGTGGACGCTCGCATTTGGTGGCGCCTCCAGGGAAACAATTATACACCACCATATTGGATCTACTTAACTCAGGTGAGGGACTATAACGACGCCCTCTGCAAAATTTGTAAAGAGAAAGGTACTATAGACCATGTAATATGGGAGTGTGGTGGCTCCCCAGGGGCCAAGGAAAAGATTGACAGTAGAGAAGCCTGGGAGGCCTTGTTCCAGAGCGAGGCTGAAGACTGCCAGCATCGAGCAATCCTCCTGGCCATTAATACCGTGAAGATTCGCTGTCCTCAACTTGCGGGAACTGCTTCGTCCTCCGGCCCTACCTGCGTGTAGGGTAAGAGGCGGGGATCCCGGTGCGGTGGAATAACAAAGTTTTCAATAAATCAATGTCACTGACATACGAAATTGCCAGCACGCGAACATGTCAATTGCATTTGTACAAGCATGCATGAAAACACAGACAGCTACAAAAATTTTCGGCGTGCAGGTTTTGCAAAAAAGCTGTATTCCCGCGAAGTCTCGGCAAATAGCCTCGAAATCAAAGTTGGAGTCTGTTGTAGTTTTCGATAACTTATACTTTGATTCTATAGATTAGAAGCCCCCATACAACAGAGCAAGAGCTTACATTTGTCGTGGAGCCCATGTCCCATGTACTTTCGTGGCCAACCGGATGTACAATTTGATTGCTTTATAACACTACATTAGCATCCCCTTGAGCTATAGGAGCCCTGCTTGCATGCAAGCATGTACCTGCACAAAAACAAATTCTGACCTACATGGCAGTTTAATCTACCATCGCACTCTTCTGTGGGTGGCTTAATTGTATCAGTGGATTTGTTGTTCAATGCAACAATAGCATATTTCTGGCGTGACACGCCAAGCTGAAATAATATTGCAATCATGCCACAAGAACATCTTTGTCGCACACCTGTATGCATTGATTGTAGTATCATAATTTTGAACATGGGAGCAAGCTAATTATCATGTCATCTACATGTGTTTGATTATAGTGTTCTCACCATATTCTTACGAAAGGCACTAATGAACACAAAACTTATGGATGGCCCTTTCTCCAAAATTTTACTCCAGGTAAATGTAATTGGAATGCTGTTTCTTGCCGAATCGAATGTGCATCTGAATCTGCTCATGATGTGCAACGTAAATGAGCGTTCATAATGCTTTGAGCCTTGCCCGTTATATTGGACACAAAATCCGGTGCAGTGTCTTGTCGCAGTAGTGGTGGGAATGCTGTGTCAATCCGTGCCGATTGAAATTTATTGCTCGATATTGCTCCAAAAGGTATTTTCTACCTCAATTGCATCATTGGGATGGCATGGCGTGCTTTCCACAGTGTGAAACTCGGGAAGCTAACAAGCATTATGATACAAAGAGTGATGCTCTTACATTAATTGGCCACATTTGTTCATTGTGTTACAGCCGTGAACAACATTCACTCAAACGAATCATGAATGTGAAGGCCAAGATTGGTAGATACGCCCTAGCTATTAAATATTGTCAAGCAGGAATCTGATTTTTGTGCACCTCAATTTCAACACTATATAAAAGCTTTTCTGCTTAACGATCACATTTCCTATAAGTAAATAAGTGCTATGAGCTGTAATCCTGGTAGAAAAAAATAACTGTTGTATGATTTAAGTGTATACGTTGTTTTGTGTTGCATTTCAAGTTTGTCAGCTCTATAAGTTCATGTGTACTGTCTGTGTGTACTACGTGCTTGAAAACATTGTCACCAAATGTGTGCACAATGCAGGGTGTTTCAGCGATCACTTTCAGATGTCTTTAAATGTTGCCTGTGGCAGGTATCACAATTCTAGTTGATGAGCTGGTTTACTCGAAGTGGTGGACAATACTTACACAAAAAATTGAGATGCAGAATCAACTAATTAATATAAATTTGCTAATTTGGTTAACTAGTTACATTGTGGCCCATATTGCAATTTACAAATTATAGCCGTGGAGTTTGCAGGGCGGATCCACTTGGAACGAATATTCAAGATGACACCAGTTTCAAGATATAAATTCCCGAACTTTGCAGAAAAATGCATTGGCGTTCCAATTAATTTGTTAACAAAACGTTGTTTCATGCACTGAAACAGACAAGTAACTGGAACGCCAATGCATTTCTCCGCAAAGTTCGGGAATTTATATCTCGAAACTGGTGTCATCTTGAAAATTCGTTCCAAGTGGATCCGCCTTGCAAACTCCACGGCTATAATTCGTAAATTGCAATATGGGCCATAATGTAATTGGTTAACCAAATGAGTGAATTTTTATTAATTAGTCAATTTTGCATCTCAATTTTTTGTGCAAGTAGTGTCCGTTGCTTTGAGTAGACCGGCTCATAAACTAGAATTGAGCTATCTGCCACAGGCAACCTTTAAAAATTTTTGAAAGTGTTCGCTGAAACACCCTGTATATGTAAACGTCCTTCGGAAAGCCCCTTGCATTCATCAGTCTCTTCTGTTATCATTGCTTGATGTCTTCATTTTCGTATTGTTGCTACAACAGTGAGCTTACTTTGCCTTCATCTCTGCGCCATCCTGCACAAATGTGCTACTAACTTATTCGCATACTTTGTGTGGGAAATAAACCCGCCGTGGTTGCTCAGTGGCTGTGGTGTTGGGCTGTTGAGCACGATGTCACAGGATCGAATCCCGGCCACGGGGGCCGCCTTTTGATGGGGGTGAAATGCGAAAACCCCCACATACTTAGATTTAGGTTCACGTTAAAGAACCCAAGGTGGTCCAAATTTTTGGAGGTTTCCACTACGGCGTGCCTCATGATCAAATCATGGTTTTGGCATGTAAAACCCCATAATTTTTTTTTGTCTTAGCAGCAGACCAAGAAGAAAGAAAATCTACTTGGAGAATCATCCTAATCTCCTGCTGAAGAAATGGGAGCACAATAGTATTGCCCACTGCCTTTGCTGCAAATCCTAGGCTGGCTCCTCTTTTGACATGAAAAGAAGTGATACTAGAAGGCAGCAGCAGAAGTATTGCACTCCTACATCTTGCATTCGTCAGAACACTGTGCATGTCACATTTGACACACAGCTTTGCACATTTGCATTTAGCTTTCTGCATTTGAATAAGCTGTGTTTGACAGGGCAGTAGCGTCACACATGTTCTGTGCAAGCCCATAAGCCACCGAAGCTGCTTTGGGGCCCTTCAGTCAATGTAGCAGCAAGTGAGGACTCGATAGGTGGTGAGTTGAGCACCACCAGTGACATGGCTTGACCTGCCTTGATAAGGCATAAGAATCGGGACATGAAATTCTTCACTAAGTGTTTGTGATGTTGATAAGTGACCTGCATCTGGTTCTGAATATGTTTGTGCATCTGTCTGGAAATACGCTGTTGAAGCGTAGCTTTGCAGTAGGCACAGTGCTGTTATGCCTTTGTTTAGAATTGATTGGTGTGGTTTAGCATTCCAGAGAGAGAGGCAGCTCTTTAATGAAATGCAGACCGTTCTGCTGGTATGTATATGCAGCCACCTAGATGCAACACAACATAGTGAAAGGGATTGGGGACAGAAAACACATAGGAGGAGGGCAGGAAAAGGAACAGGAAGGCAAGAAAATATATGATCATGGTATGTACAGGTAAGACAAAGGTGACGGTGTTGATGTAAATGGGCTAGAGCTTAACAGCCCAAATTGTCCCACGGTTTACACGGCACATTGTAATGGTGGGCTCCGGGTTAAATTTAGAACTCTTGGGTTCCTTTATTGGGCATCCGATGTGCCGTCCACTGGTGCTTTTGCATTCCATCTCTATTTGAGTGTGGCTGGTATAGTGGGAGATCGAATCTGTAGCGTCAAGCTGCATTTCGCTAAGGAGAACGCTTTCGTGAAGCATGCTTTCGTAGCTTGTTTGTGACATTAAACTCAAAAAGAACACTTTCCTCAAACATGCTTTTCTAACTTGTTTGTGACAGTAAAGACAAGAGGTGTTTACTGTTAATTCCATTGTTAAAATAACCCCCCTTCCCCCCGAGAGAAAAATATGAAAAAAATCCGTTATATTAAATAATGCTGAGAACCCCTCAATTTTTCCCTAGTTATCAGCTCTGTATATAATCATTAATTTTTTACCTACTAGCATTTGCATATTATAAATATGAACATGTAGTGTACTACTTATCTCACTGAACAACATAAATAGTACTTTTAAAACTGAGTAGTGCAATCTGCACTTAAACACCATTGAGATAAATTCAGGAACCATTTATTTTGCTTGCAGTACCACTAATCAGAGGCACAAAGAGGTGTGTAGTACTCATTGTTTTGTGAGGGAGCATGGTCATTTGAAAGATCAGTTTTGGATAAGAGTTGAACGGTATTGGCCGATTTGAGAGCACAACAAAAAACTCATCCCGCCGACTTTAGCTAGTCCATTTCTGAAAGGAAGAACATTGTGGCTTACAGCACTGTGTCAGTAGAAAAAAACTGCTTTTCTTTGTTAGCTGTTGGACTTAGTTCATTACGAAGATTAGACCCACAGTTTTGGCCACCTCGTCTTTGTCTTGCCAGAACTTAACATCCATGTCTCGGTTGACACTTTACACTGAGGCAGTTATGTCGATTGGATAGCAGAGAGTGCAGGTGCATGTTACTGGATAAAAATGTTGTGGACCATTAGGAGCCACTCAAACGCCAGATTTTCTTGCAGGTTGGGCATGCAGCTTGAGAAACGCCTGTGCTTGCGTCTGATTTATGCATTGCAATTTTCTATTACAGTCTTCAGATAGGCCGCGAGGAAATTGACCATATCTCTAGCAGGGTGGGATAACATAACAGTTATTGTTTGACTTCCATTTCATCCATTCCATTTCTTTTACCATTTTATTGTTAGCTTGAAAGCCAGTAGGGCCATTGTTACTAGGATCAGTCAATTGTCATGGCATTGAAAGGAATCTTACAAGAATGTTTCACCATGCCATTGCCACTTGACTCTTACTTGTTGCTACCTCTGCCATCTGATACCTAAGCATGCACATTGCAGATTAGCTAGTGCCCACACAGCTGACATCTGGCATCTAAGGGTGGTAACAGTAGAGTGTCAATGTTTTAGGCATACTGACACCGTGTTTACCTTTGCCACATTAGCTACCTGCAAGCTTTGTGCGCTAATCCATACCCCTCCTGCCATGCGTATGTCTTTGGCACTTAGCACATGACAAACTGGCACTTGGTGGGGACCGTAATGGCGTACAGTTCAGTTATGATGAAACACCATAGTTGTGTTTTGTTTTATGTAGTCTTATCCTGCAGTTCACATAGATGTTTCTATTTGCACCACTTTTTGGGGATAGATACCTGAAAGTGCTGCTAGTCTCCTGATTCCTACTAAACGGACGCACTTTCAGCACTCACCAGTTATAACACCACATTACAGAATGTGTTAGCATAATTAATTAGTGATTCTTTGCTAAAATGATTTAAATGGTGGTTGTTGGAGTGGGCTTCCGATGCCCACTGCAATGGATAATGTTCCTCCAAAAATGAAAAAAAAATCCTTTTGCCTCTGTTGTGCTGTTTTTGAGCATTACTTACCTTTGCCGCTGTGCCTGATACAGCTTCATTGTCACAATGGTACCAGTTGAATTAAGCTTGCTTTCAAATGAGTGACTGGCATTTATGAGAGAGAAATGCAAATTCTTTATTGGCTGCTGTAGATGTTTGCCTTGCCATGCTTCAGGTGAGGAAGGTGATACATAAAATGACATGCTCAAGTGCATAGTGCACATTCACACAATATACAGTCATGACATTGGGGTGAATGCAGCTATATTTGCCTGCAGTTTCTGCCAATGTGTTTTTGTCTAGTCTAGTTTATCCTGAAATCTCACTTTTATTTACTATATGCTTTATGTATTCTGTGTTTTACATGGTGAGGGATGTTTAATGGCATACATGTGTAGGAAATGTCAGCACGATGGCTGTTCAAATTTTTCTGTAAAGAGCGCTCAGAAAGTGCCGCAGTGTTAAGGATCTATAGAGAATCATGTGGGTCTCTTTAGGGGGAAAAAAAAATATGTCTGCATCAAAATTCACAAGGCTGTTTGTGAAGATTGTCATGCAGCACTTTTCCTTTCGTTGTGTTGACTATATTACGACTGGCTACTGCTTATTTTAGTGAACCCTTCTTGCGTTCAAACAGCTTTAGGAACATTAGCCACAGTCCTTTCTCACTCGCACTGTAAAGGTAGGTTTTAACTGTTGTTTGTTTGTCAGGTAGTAATTGCCTCGCCTGCTGTTTTCATGCGGAAGTGCGCAAGCATGTGGTGTGCAATAAAGAGCTTCAGCTTTGGTTTGACTGTGCAGGCTTTCCTGCAGTGCTCGGGCTTATCTCACTATGGCACGTGGCCGCTTCTTTACACTCATCCTGACTTGTTTCTCTCTCTCTCAGGAGGAGGCTGCATTGCACAACCTGCTCCCTGCAGACGATGGTGAGCTTGAGTCAAGCCTTTAATGCTGCTTGGTTGTCGTATTTGCGCTGGACATTTTGGTTGACATTGGCTTGTTAAATGTGATCACTGGTAAATGTACCATGCTGTAAATTGCTATGCCATACAAAGTAGGTGGTTGTAGCATCAAACCCTTTGCAGAAAAAAACAAAACAGAAAATAGAAAAAAATAGCAGTGAAGTAAAGTGGTGGCCAAGGAGAGACAATCTTTCGAGTAACTGCAGGCTTGCATAAAGTATTTCGAGATGCTAGATTGGGAAGCAGTAATGGTAAGGATCAATGGGGACTATATCAGCAAAGGAAAGTTTGCAAGTAACATTGTCCTCTTTATCAACAATGGCAATGACTTGCAACATGTTGTTGAAGATTTCAACTGGCAAAGGGTAGGTTTGAGCATTAATATTCAGAATGTAATGTTCAATAACCTGGCAGATGAGAAAGAATTTGTGATTAGTAGCCAGTTTCTTGAAGCTGTAGAGGAGTATTTCTGTCTTAGTCAAACAATTGCAGGATATCTAGCCTATGCAGAGGAAATCTCCAGATAAATAAAAATGGATTGGAGTGCATATGGCAGGCATTCTCAAGTCATGACTGGCAGCTTACTGTTATCCTTGGAAACAGGCATATAGAATCAGTGCAATCTACCCATACTAGCCTTTGGGGTTTTAACTTGAAGGATGATAGTGCATGTTAGAGAAGATACCCTGCGGTTTATTATTTGGAGTAGCAGGATGGTTGCCAAGGGAAGAAAAACTGTCGAGTACAGCAGTGGATTAGATGGCGTGTTGATGGTGTGTAGGTACAAGGAGAGTTGGATTAAATTGGAATGGTGCACCAAGGGATCAGAATCACCCCTGAGGCATTTAATGGATGCAGATGTGCTGTGTATATGCAGTACTGTCTGGTGCACACCCCATACTATTCACCTATGCCTAGACCTTTCAGAATACTCGCATGAGTTTGCATCTGTTGCATTGTTTGTGACAGGATCTTGAAAAGAAGCCGACCGTGCCTGTTGTGAATAGATGAATGGAAACTTAGGTGCAGAGGCGTGCCACGTACTAGTATTCGG
Source organism: Dermacentor variabilis (assembly GCF_050947875.1). NCBI lineage: Eukaryota > Metazoa > Arthropoda > Arachnida > Ixodida > Ixodidae > Dermacentor > Dermacentor variabilis. Next base: position 2,782,623 of record NW_027460368.1, read on the forward strand.
ACAGACTGAACTTATACAACTGTGTCTTTGTTTGTGCACCTCTCATCATTCCATCAAACAACGTGCTGGCCTTGATGCATCCAAGCAAAGCTTTAATGCTTTACGCGAAGAATGAAGAATTCCTTGCTTTGTGGACCTTGCTTTGTTGAATGCGCACTCCGCGATGAACATTTAGGCCCAGGCAGAGCGTTGACCTAAAAAAAGAGAGAGGGAGAGAGAGAGAGAGAGAGAGAGAGAGAGAGAGAGAGAGAGAGAGAGAGAGAGAGAGAGAAAATAAACAGACAGGCCCGTGCGCGCACACTCCTGTCTATTTTTTTTTGGGGGGGGGGGGGGAGCGCAGCTCGACGAAGAGAGGCCCGTATTTGCCCCCACCCCAGGTGAATGCCGTCCGCTGTGTTGCGATCGTTTATTGCTCGTTGCGGACACCATCTCTTGTAGATAGGCGCTGTCGTCGTGTGCGAGTGGCGTTCCATTACGGTTGGAACATATCGCCAGTCTTTCATCTCTGGAAACGAACGTGGCTGGGCACGCGCATCGCCCGCACATCATCAAGCGACGGGTGTGTTGTGTTTGTGATCTTAGTGCACACGATGCCTGCGTGCCTTCGCAGGCGGAGCATCGTGATGGAGGGGCGGCCGAACATGCTGCGGTGTACTTTGCAGCAGAATAAGGCTCTCAGGGTTCAGCGCTTCCTTGCCATAAGTGAGAAGCGATCTGAAAGCAGGCACTGGGTCAAATGGGTGGACGGACGGATGGATGGGTTATATGTATTAACGTCCCCGTAAGCAGTTAGGGGCACGTATTTGCGATGTGACCAAAACTTACCGGCCAGGCTGGCAGTCTTTCCCTTGTTGGAGAGAGACAGAGAAAGGAATCGCCATAAATGGGAGTGATCATAATAATAATGAACTTGGTAGCGAGAGTTCTATGAGACTACGTGGGAGAGACGAGGTTTCGTGGAACAAAACAGAGCAGTTGAGCGCTGCAGGCACTTTCAGTGGAGGCAATTGTTCTTTCAGGTCCACAATGTTTTCTTCCGTTGTCAAACCGAGAAGCGGCATAACCTGCCGCAACATGTCTTCGCGTGGCGTTTGCGTGCAACGAAGACGAAAGAGCAGTGCTAATCGCGTGTGCTGCGGCGTCCTGCGTGCTTTTGTCAAAGACTGCGCTTCTTTGGCGACATCCTGCAGCGATCTCACGCGCCTTTGAGGTTCTCGCTGTGTGCTCCGATCGTAGAGTTAGCGTAGCTAACTCTGTATGGCATTCGACGCAAGCCGCATCTTTTCAGCGCGTGTGCTCGTAGCGCCGTGTGCAAGTACATCCTACATACCATTTCGCGCTCCACTTCCTTCAGTAACACAATTCGCAAACCTGTGCCCCAAAACTCCGCCCCTCTGCATGTCACGGGCAGGGTGTAACCGCCTGCGTATTGCGCCAAAGTAGAACGGCAACTACGTTGAACGTTTTTTCCTACGTATTTTCGACGTCGCGTCGACCGGTGTCGCCGCCTCCATTGCGACCTGTGCGATAACAGCGTTGTAATCACGACCTAATCGTTTTGCGTGTCATTGTTGGTCAACGCAGACAACTGGTGGGACACATCTACAAAAAACGGCGTGTGTATCTCGTGCCGAGGAGTGAAATCGCCGCTGGCGCGCCACGAAAAATGCTCCGGAACCGTTCCGTGGCACACTCCTCAGAGAGAGAGAGAGAGAGAGAGAGAGAGAGAGAGAGAGAGAGAGAGAAAGCAAGCATTAGTTTGTCATGACGCAGACGTTCCAAATGCGGCCCAAAAGATTTTCATACGAACATTCTGGGGATGTCCATCCATGCGACGCAAACATAGAAAAAAAAAAAGGAAGCGCATCAGCAGGACACTCGTGGGAAGAACGGATTGGTCCACGACTGGCTGCCAGAAAATAGCTCTGGGGAATCGTTCTCAACGTCGAGACGAAGGAGTTGAAACCTGAACTATAAGGGGCTAAAAGATCTATCTGTGGCTTGGTCATTTGGCTATTGTGCGGCAGCATATTTTAGGCAATAATTGATCGTTCGGTTTGTGCGCCTACATTGTATACCGGTTGTACCAGCGACGACTGTATCAAAGTCAACAGGAGACTCGAGACGAAACGGGAACTTTTTTTTTTTTTTTAGCTGGCAATGGGGCGTCGTGCAACGCGTGTGAGAATCGACGTTGCAATAACTATATTCCCGCTAATTAACGCTGTTGTTAATTATTTTCGTGCGCATATGTTGCAGTCGCGGAATTGAAGTCTCTGCAGTGCTCGAGCCATATATATCCGCAGAGTATACATCATGAGACCACATATTCTATCGTCTCCGGAACTTGTGACGAAACGCGTTGGCGTTCTCGCCATTTCCCCCACGATATGCCTTCCACGGGCAGCGTCTGACAAAGCTACGCGGAGCGGCAATGTGTTTGGTCAGGTTTTGGAAACTATAATATCTGGGAAATTACGCTGTCGTTAAAATTCCCGTTAAAGCGACTGTAAAGGAATATGGTAAGTAAAAGTAGATCGATATACTACTCGTGTAGAAGTGGATCATCGTTTTTGGTGTGGCGACATGTCACTTTGTCGCGCATGAAATTGGCGCCCACGGTTCCCCTGGGGATCCTCAGTTTTAACGATCCGCGCTAAATGCGGATGAGTTGACGAAATCAGCAACGTGACCGCCCTTCATGCCGCTCTCTGTAAATGAGTCGGTGCAGACGTCGCACGAGAGGTGCCATATCACTCTTAGGCAAAGTTACGCCCTTTGGCTTGCCCCTTCTGCCACACAACAATAATCGTTATCTGCCTTGATGCGTTTCCTTTCTCTAACGCTGCGAGCACGGTATTTTCCAGTAACGAACGGCACGTGCGTTATCAGAAGGGGCACTCCAAAGGGTGTAAACTGTTCTATGCTGATAACGCGCGTGCCGTTCTTTACTGGAAAGTACCGGGCTCGCAGCGTTAGAGAAAGGAAACGCATCAAGGCAGATAACGATTATTGTTGTGTGGCAGAAGGGGCAAGCCAAAGGGCGTAACTTTGCCTAAGAGTGTAGTCCACAACGGGTGGCGCCGTGCCAATTTTCTATTTTAGTCATATTCTCGCTCACGAAAGCTGTGTTCTCGCTTACGAATGTAGCATTCGTTGTTAAAGAAGCGTAACCAGTCAGTCTAGCTCGGCTTAACATTTCTCTTTAGTATCCCTTTAAGTGGGCGTGTCTTCGGACTGACTACAATTCCTCAAGTGCAGCACTCTATAAGAAAAGTTTACACCCTTTGGGGTGTATATATTTGCCTCACAACGATAATAGTCATTTGTTTTGCCCGCATTTCCTTTCTTGAAAACGCTGCGCTCGTTACTTTCCTGTCGAGAATGCTGGGTCATGCTGATAACGCGCATGCCGTTCGTGACTTGGAAGTACCGGGCTCGCAGCGTTAAAGAAAGGAGACGTGGGCAAGACCGATGACGATTGTTGTTGTGTGGCAAAAACACATCCCAAAGGGTGCAACTGTTTTTAGAGTGAGTACGTGCGCTCAGAAGGTAAGCTGAAGGTCCGCCACGACCACAGATGGCCAGTCTAGACCGGCGGAGTGTTATTTTAAGACACTCTTTATTCGGCCGTGAAAAGTTGATTATTACAGGGGAAAAAAAGTGGAGGCGTAAACTTCCCCATTTTGAATTTCGCGTCGGCACGTTCTTGTGACGGCATGGTTTTCGCAGTATTTCGGCTGTTTTGGCCCACGAAAAGCTTAGCGAAACTTGCGATACTGTCTTTGCTTTCTTTGGATTGCATCGCATAGTCCTTTTCCGTCGATAAAGTGTTCAACTAGTTTGAAGCAGGCACTGTCTATGATGGCACGGCGAACTGGTGATGTAATAAACGCTTCATGGCGGCGTCGGGCCGCCGGTCTTTCGACGATGCGCGTCTTTTCTGGTTTACAAAGCCGGCGGGACGTATACGTGTCCCCTTTGCTATTTCGGCAGCGTAATTTACTGATGCAACCTAATTTTATATTCATCATTGGTGTCCGTTTAATGACTTAATGTTAATAGGTGTATTTTTGTTAATTAGTTGTATATCTGCTTGGATTTCTCGTGTTAATATCCGCCTGTTTATTCTCCTCAAGGACAACAATTATGCTGTCTGCCACAGGCGATTTTTAAAAAACTCCATTAAACTTAAAAATGATCACTCCTGTATAATTAGCCACCCTTATTGTCCGCCTGAGCTCGGAACAAAGCGGGGGCAATTGCCTTCTGCATGCAACTGTGTAGCGTCGCAGTGGGCTAAGCATCCTGCAGGTGCTTTGTCTCCCGACGGGCAAAGTGCTCTGCGTATCTGCGTTGTCGTCCATTTAGCGCGGCGGTCAAAGAAGGTCACAGAAGGCTTCTGCGGCGCATTTCGCAAGCAGAAAAAAAAGGGGGGCGACCTGATAGACGTGCGTATACTGAGAAGCAGTATGGCTGCCTTATGCGGCTGTCCCATCACTTTTAAGTTTTCCGAAATTTTCAAAAATCCCATGTGGCAGACAGCGTAATTGCTTGAGCTGGATTATTCCAAGAGGCGGACATTACTAGCAAGAGGAATCCAAACATATATTCAACTAATTAACTTCCTAATTATTTTGCGGCTGATATTGTAATTTACCAATTGTAGCTGGTGAGCTTGCAAGACGTATCCACCTGCAATTAACCTGCTGAACGACGCCAGTTTCGAGATATTGAAGTGGGCGTTCCACTTAGTTTTGCGCTTCAATGCATAAAAGAATGCTTTGTTACAATAAGTGTGTGGAACGGTGCATTTTTACGTCGAGTTTGGTGACGCATATCTCCAAACTAGTGTCATTCTGGAAATTCATTAAAAGTGGACGCGCCTTGCAAACTCATCGGCTACAATTCGTAAATTACAATACGTGCCTTAAAGTAACTAGAAAGTGAATTAGGGATTTTTTAATTAGTTCAAAAATCTGTTTCGATTTCTCTTTCAAGTAACGTCCGCCTCTCCGAATAATTCAGCTCAACAACTACAGTATTATGTTATCTGCAACAGGCTATTAAAAAAAAAAAATCCGGAAAACGTAGAAATGGTCACCCCGTAATGCAGCAGCCCCGGGAATGTCGCTTGCGAAGCAGCGCCAGGTAGATGAACAATTCTGTAGAAACAAACCAGTCGTGCATTATTCGGTGCGTGCGCGTGCATGCCAATTCTTCCTCTGACAATGCCTCTGACAGGGATGCGTGTCTTTCACCGAGTCGCTCGCGAGATGTGAGCGAGCGAGCGCTCCAAGCCTTCGGACAGTAGAGTGTTTTAGCAGAACGTTTTTGACGGTCCGCTCCGCTCTCGCGTACCCGCTCACAGTTAGCGGAGCGTGTCACGCCGTTCGGGCGCTGTGCCCATGCACGGATTTTGCGATCCCTGTGCAGGAACGGCGCCGAGAGTTTCTCGCCCCGAGATTTCTCCGTTCGCGCTTTCCGAACCGTCCTGGAGCCGTTCGTGTCGTTACAGTGGCTAGAATATTCTAGCCACTGTAGTGTCGTGAAGGAACCTGCAACGGTACGCGCGGCCCCATCTGTCGCCGCGGCAGTGCTGTTTGGTGGGTCGCATTCTTCGCCTTGTAATCGCAAAACCAAACAAATAATGGACATGCTTCTTTTTTTTCCCCCTAGCTTGCGTTGGTTCGAGTTGACAGGCTTAATTAGGGAAATTTTAAAGGCGAAGATTTTTTTAAAACACATTTTTTTAATGTACGGCTGGTTTACTAGCATGACCGAAAGTGGGCTCTTCTCGTGGATTTTCAGTGCCGATGAGGGCAGAAAATATTTGGATCACATTCTGAAGATTTTCGTGGCAGAACATGACTGTGCTTTTGATAGATGCTGAGGGGGAAAAAAAAATCCTAACTGGCCAATATTGTACATTGTCCATTTTCGCTATTTCTTTTTTTCATATTATAGGCGGTGTACGTTGCTCCGTGGTAACCTAATCATTTGGAATCAATACTATTGACCTACCTGCCCTAATCACTAAATATTCTTTCTTAGAGCCGTATAGCCACAACACTTTGGGGAGCTAACGAAAATGTGGATTTGCCGAAATCCACCAAAAGCGCTTCTGACGTACTGGGCGCTTCTCGATATTTTTTTTGTTTTGGTTTTTTCGTGAACACAAATTTATTTCTCGCAAAAGTGCGGTTGATTTCCTTGTCCTCGCCACTCTGACAGCAAAATAGAAAATTCTCATCAAAACTAAAAAAAAAAAATGGCCATTGGGCATGCATGCACCGGCCGAACTTACCTATAACACAGTCGCAGAAACTACTTTTCTGAACTGTCCACGAACCGGCCGTCATGACTTCGTGGTGTGTCGCTTATATATGCGCGACGGCGCGGGATCAAATCGCGGCCGCGGTGATCGCATTTCGATCCCACCGCCGCCCCCCGTTCTTTTAACAAGTTGAGACTGTCGTCGCAGAAACAGCCGGTGTATACATCGCCATCATCTGAGTGGTTTCGTGTGCGTGTGCATACACACACACGCCTTCTCCATGGCTGGCACTGCTGTACGGAAGCTGGGTGCGTGGTGCGCGCGCATTCTCCGGTGTTGTGTAGTTCCACCAGGGCGACCGTCAGAGTTTTTGGCGAGCGTTCAGCTTCCGCTTGGCGATCGCGTTTGGAGTTTTTCTTGGCGTGATAAGGCTTTACAAGAAAGCGTGCGTGGCTGCGCTTTAAGTGACCCGGTGCCCATATACACATAGCTTTGCTCGTGTTGGAGCGTGCAGCCGCGTATAGTGGAGGTTTTTCTTTCTTTCTTTCTTTTTTGCTGCCTGCGTGGTGGAAACCTCACACAAAGGAGCACGCGAAGAGGCGACGCCGGTGTCCGGTTCACGGCGTGCTGGCTTGCGGCGCCTGCAGCGGCAGTTTACGTGAAAAGTCCTTCCCTCGCTTAGAGATATATGTTGGCGAAGAGGCGGCAGACTGTAACGTTATACGCGCGCGTCCGCGCTCTTGCGAAAAGTAGGTTGCCTTGAGCCCTTAATCTGGTGTCTAGCCTGACTAACTAAAGTCGCGATAAACTGCACGCGCGCGGAGACCCGAGCCGAGAAATGGAGAGCAGGCGCGCACGTGTGTGACCCGCGGGGAAGCGCGCTTTGGATTTCGTGATTGCGAAATTCGCCCGAGGACGCGATCGGGCGTACACGGCCTTCTGTGCGACCAGTCTGCGGCCTCTTCCGAACCGTACGGAACGTTCGAGGTTGAAAGGCCGCTGCGATGGCCAGGTTTCGCTACACAAGGGAACTGGAATTTATGAGGCAGCGCACACTCCGCGTGTTCCAGATAGAAGGGCTGCGCGCCACTAATCCTTCCGCGCGAGGCTTCCTTTCGCATCGCACGGAGGGTGCACTGCGCGTAGCTTTTTGACATGGTCGTTCCGTCGCCTCGTTTGTTCACCGCAGAGCGGCGACGGCATGGGGCCACAATTTCAAAGCGAGGACGATAGTTTATTTCGTGGAATTTAGCAGCTAGTCAAAACTGTTGCGCCGATAACGTCTGATTTACGCGCACATTGTGTTTTTTTTTTCAACAAACGTTAATGAATGTTCTGGACATAATTTTATTTTCACTTTATAAATAAGATCATTTTTCTTTCAACACGTATCGGCTAGACGTCGCCACAGTCTCTTCTACTGGAAGAATTTCGACGTGCCATCGCCACGTGTCGTATTTGACAAGCTTCGTTTGTCAATCTGGCTTAACTTAACGATTCGGTGATGAGGCGACGTCGCAGCCTTCGACAGAGGCCTTTAATTCGTCGTCGAGGTCTTGGCTGGCCCGGCACATAACGATGGACCGTCAAGGACCTGATATGGCTGTTTCTGCTGTGAAACCGATTTCTCACAGCGCTTGCGTATAGTGTCGCGCTATCGCATTTTGTCGTAGGCCGTGATGCGTTCATTCATCGCGTTAGCATTTAGAAACACCGTTAAACGAGTGCACGAGTCTGTCTGGGTTTCAGGGCGAGCGAGCAAAATATTACGAAATGCGCGCGATCGCCCAGGACTCTCGTGTTCAACGCCAATCAAGCGCCTGCACTGTTCGATCCGCGGGCTCTCTCGAAAGCCATATACTGTGGCCGTGGTCGACAGTGAGGCGTAGGCATGGACCTGAGAGTTTGGCTCGAAAGAGTGGTCAAGTAACTGGGGGTAATTGTTGTTTATTCCTCTTGTGCTCGGTATGCTCAGCTTGTTTCGAAATTGACGCAGGACGTCGTCGTGCGAGGACTGCAGCGAGGACGCGCCGCATGCGTATTCATTCGCACCTGCCTCCTTGAAATGTGCAAATCTAGCCGCCTGTAAAAAGAACACTGGCGGAAGAAATGTTTGTGCTTTGCAAATATGTGGGAGGGTGCGTAAAATAGTACGTTTTATTCGTCACGTTCGTTTGATCCATTGCGAAGTCGCTTGTTCCGGCAGACTTGCTTGTCATCATCCGTAGATTCGACGAAATTGTTGGGCGCGCTGTAAAGAAAAGCTGTTTCTTTTTGTACGAATCGATTCACTCTGTGTCGTGAAGCATTCATTCATTCATTCATTCATTCATTCATTCATTCATTCATTCATTCATTCATTCAAGGGGGATACGCCATATGTAAACGCAGTCGCATAGTATTAGGCGGGAAGAGGGAAACGGTTGGAGGAGTGAAATAGTTGAAATATTTCCAACACCGTTTAAGCTGCGCAGTTCACGAGATACGTTACAACTAGCGTGCCACTGTAGATATTAATTTACTCATACTGTTAACCCATCGGCCGTTACGAAGCTAGAGGAGGGGTGGGGGGTAAATATAGTTTCCCGCGTAATCTGTAGCCGCTTCGTCGACGGAGAAATGTGAGTAATAGGAAGATCGCCTTTTCGAATGCAAAGAGTAACTATTTAGCTGTTTTGTTGTTACCACCCAGGAGCTAAAACTGAAAGGCAAATGTGCTGCTGAAAAAAAAAAAGCGCGCAATTCTGGAGCGTGTTCTGTCCACTGTGCTCCCAAGCCTCATCAACGACTCTCCCGTGTTGCAGTTGATTTCGCTCTGACCCCTGTCCTTGGGAGAAATGGGACAGCACGATGGAGGGAGGAGTGGGACGCTGTTCGACTCCTCCCTAACAGTGCTGCATGCTTTGCCCGTTAATTTATTGGCGTAGTCTCCGCAATTGGCTATTTTTCTAAATTATTTGTATGGTTCCGCCTATATTTTTTCTATACCCCCAATTACGACATGTAAGCCGGCAGTTTTCTATGGTCAACTGCATAGTTTTCAACAGGCACGTTTCATTCATATGGTTTGGACATTCTCGTTTCCTACCTGTCCGGGCTTACGGACAGTGTTTGTCCGTAAGATTTGTCGTAAAGGCTCACTCACACTAGGCCGACCCGTCACCGATTTCGGCGATCGCGTTTGTTACCTTCGTGTCGGCGCTTCTGTCAAACTGTACCGACGCCGAGCTCTACGCCGACAGTCGGCAGAACTGGCTCGCCGACAGTCGGCAGACCGAAATCGGTGTCGGGTCGGCCTATAGTGTGATTGAGCCTTAAGCATGTTCGTGTAGTTGCTTTCCCCGCATCGAATTTCGTTGACAGTGCGCGTCAGAATACTCGCGTGTTTTTTTTTTCTTTGACCTTCGTTCTTGAGAGCAAGGAAAAACGCCTGATTCGCATTTGGTAAGGTACAATTCCGTTATAACTTTCCTCGTACAGTTAATTCCAGACGAGGATATGAAAAACAACGGCGCCCGCTCTCGTTGTGCTGTTATAGTTCATGTGGCAAAATGAGGCGTTAATTATCTATTAGAAAACCGCAAGGCCTAACAAGTTTGTTGCTGTATAGTATTCATCGGTGGCCTGAGCGACCCTGCCTTCTCGGAAAACGTTCACTATCGGAGCGGTAACCGGTTCTAAAATATCGGCCCAGCGTACGTGTATAAGCTAACGGCGCCAGGAAGTTTGCGACGGATTTCCGGCGAGGCTTCGCATCACCCGCTTTCGAAACTTGTCGTTTCCAACTCTCACTGTGGCAGTCTCCATTGAAGCGCTGGCGTGGGTGTCCGAGTTCATCTAGCCGCTTTAGTGAAACGCATCTGATGCTTTCTTGGCTGTCGACGGGCTAATAAAGTTATGCGAATGTTTAAAAAAAAAGCAATTTGTTTTGCTCGTAGCGACTACTCTTTAAAACCTTATTGCAAAGAAAAAAAAATTCCGTATTGCCTAGACCGTACCAGTTTGCTGTAACGTTGTTGTACTAGGTTGTACGGCACCGCGACTCCGCATCTTAACCTGCCTGGAGTTTTCACTTCGCCCTGCTGTGTCGCTCTCGCAGAGCAAAATGCCTGCGAACGCGTTGTACCCGACGGCTGGCCGTCGCAAGGCGCAGGCTCCGACTCTGTTCGACTGTTCACGTAGCGCGAAACGCCACACAGATGGCTCCGAACGAACGACCCGTACAAACGCCGCACGCCTGTGTTCGCTTGGTCCGGGGCACTGTGAGCGATCGCGACTGCACTTCTGACTCTGAGTCATACACTCGGTCATACACCCAACTGCCCGTGCGACGGCGTCGCGTGTCGTCGGCATTTTTTTTTTCTTTTTTCTTTTTTCTTTTTTTTGACGCTGCTGTCGGCGTCCGAGCGCGCTCCTCCGACCGCACTCGTGGGGCCGCGCAGTGCGGCTTCCCCGCACAACTCCGCGTGTGCCTCGCCACAGTGTTGCCTGGTTCCCAGGGATTCTTTCACTTCGTCGACCTTCCGTGCGTCTTATCCTTCCCAAGAACCTCTCACCGCGCCGCCACCGCTATCACATGACCTCCTATATCCTGCTTGCGATCCGTGTTTCATTCTGTTCCCTAACCCCTCTTTTTTTTTCTTTTTCATCTTTTCGTGGACTTTCAAGCACGCGTTCTTCCTTAGTGCGCACGTATGTGGGGGCTTCGTTGGCCGAACGTTTGCTGATGTGCCGGGAGATCGAACTGGTTTGAAAGAGCGCCGCTGCACTGCAAGGATCCGCAGTCTCGTCAGGAAGCGCCAGCAGCAATGTGCCGGAAGCGGTAATGATGGTAAAATTGGCGCGAATGGTTGCCAAGATGCACTGGTCCTTGCCTACTCCCAAGTTAGCTTCGTCGTCACGAGAAGAAATAGCCGCGTGTGCTAGGGGTGTGGGCTTGCTCATATACGGGGTTATCCTTGTGGTTTTCCGGGATTTTCTCTTTTAATTGCCTGTGGCAGGTAACACAATTTTTCTCCTTCAGCTGTATTATTGGAAGAGGCGGGCATTACTAGCACGAGAACTCCAATCACATATTCATAGAACTAAGAAAAATTCACTAATGAACTTCTGAATTAAATACTTTACGGCACATTGAAATTTACGAATTGTACCCGATGAGTTTGCATGACGTATCTGCTTGAAAGCACTCTCCTGGATGGCGCCAGTTTCGAGGTATTATTTCCCAAATTGTGGCACGAAATACATGTGCGTTCCAGTTACTTTTCTATTTCAATGCATATAACAGCGTTTTGTTTAAAAAAAGTAAATGTAAAAAAATTTAAAAATGTAAAAAAGTAAAAGTAAAAAAGTGCGTTTTCACGACGAGTTTGATGACGCGCACATCTCTATACTGGTGTCGTCCGCGAAATTCGTTCGCAGTGGATACGCCTTGCCAACTCACTGGCTACAATTTGTAAATTGGGGTGTGTGCCGTAAACTAAATAATTAAGACGTTAATTAGTGGTATTTTAATTAGTTGAATCAAATCCAATTAGTGGTGTTTTAATTAGTTGGATGTGCTCTTTAATTTAACGTGCTAGTAATGCCCGCCTCTCTGTATAAATCCAACTCAAGGACCATATGTCATCTGCGACAGGCGATTCTTCAAAAAAAAAATTCCGCAAAGCTTAAAAGTGATCACCCCGCACTTGGCAAATATAGTGATCGACGAATTGGTACACAGAGGCCAGTGTAGTCACCAATAGGTATGGTCACCAATAGGCGTGTAGTCACCAATAGGCGTGTATGGTCGACGAGCGTCGCGCGGAGCCTATACTGTAGCATGTTACGAGCCCGTGGCTACGGGTCCAGGCAGTATATGAGTCTTAAAATATTCTATATAGGAGCTGAATAAATTTTAATTTGAACGCTTATAGCAACGTTCAGACGGGGACCAATTTTTCCTGGCTGCAAGCGTCCCCATCCGTGGTGGCCGTCATTTAAATGCGTCTGCTTCACCGAAATACATTCCGAGTAGCCGCGAGGGTTTGCATGGTGCCCTGCTCGGTGGTGCCAGCGGTGCATTGTCCCCTCCCGGCGGCAGGACCAGGGCCAAAGTCGGGCTGCCTTACTGGAAAAACGTCCTTCGCGGTGGAGCAATCTTTTCTTTTAGTTCGCCCCCCCCTTGTGCGATGCGTCCGACCGATGACGTCAAGTGTCTGTAATGATGCTTGCGCGCGGACAAGCAGCGCGTAATTGATGCTGTTCGACCGCTGACGACACCCGGGTCGCGTCGATGCGATTTGTGGAAAGGTCGGTACACCGTGTGTCGAAGTATACGCGCTGTGGGTAGCTTGCCGAAGTGGCTACAGCTGGCGTCGCAGTAGAAACCTGCCTGCGTAATGGAGAGCAGGATAAATGCGCGCTATGCGTCACGTGCTTGCACTCGTGAACTGCGGCGGAGCCGGTTGAGGCTGCTAGTATCGGTGCACGTGATTCGCTTTGCTGAATAAATGAACGAAAACAAAAGCTGTGGAGAAGAGAGAGAAAAAAAAAGTGTTCGGCCCTCTGGCTTCATTAAAAAAAAAAAACGACGATTAGCAGCGCCCCCGACGACGCGTGCGATAAAGGCGAATGCGCAACGGTGTAGATGTCCAGGGGCGCGTGAAGTGAGCGAGATTGCGGCTTGATCACCCGACGCTGAGGCTCACGGTCACGTGACTCGTGCGCGTGCCTGCTAAGCGCGCGACAGTTGCACGCTTCGGCTGCTGTTCAGTTTCGCTTTTCTGGGTGTAATTGGCCGGGATCCCTGACCTGACAGCACAACTCTGGGCCGTCCAGCGAGCCGAGGAAGCCGCTTCGAGACAAGGTCTCGGAACCGCGTCCGCGGCGGGTGCCCAGACCCACTAAAGAGACGCCGGACTCAAATCTTGCTGATTTGAAATAAAAGGTTACGCTCTCTCTCATCACGCTACAGGAATTGGCAGCGTCAGTTTAGGAACCGGTAATGAACGGTAATTTCTGGAACCGGTAAGGAACTTCTTGGAGGACGGCATTTTCAAGTCTTGCATGCATTAGGATCAGTCGTCTGACACTTTCGATTAATAGGTATGTTTAATCGAATTTTCGTAATTATTCGTCAAATTAATACATTGAGGACATTTAAAATGTCGGCCGCCTCTGTGGGTAAAGCACAGGACCACTAAAACCCAATCAAGGGCCCCTAATACTCTTTGAAAATAAATGTTCTCCTTGAATTCCGTGAAAACTGAGGCAGCGGATGACTTTTGAACATTGATATATAGCACGTAAGAAAAAATAACAGGACTTTACTGACGTTTCGGCCAGGGTCCGGCCTTCAAGGGTGCGATTGCAAGCACAGAGAGTTCAATTTATACATTCTTCTCCGTAAAAAAAAAAAAGAAAGAAAGAAAAAGAAAAAAGAACGAAGCGCGAGCGAGCAAACAAAGCCTGAATACATACTTTACTAACTTGAGCGTGTACAAACGGTGGCATAACAAAAACTACTTTATGACCACCAGTTCGCGCATATTTACTGGCGTCACTTGCATATCAACACCTGCATTGGCTCATGTCAGTCAACGTAAACAACCGCGACTGCAAACTTGTGCGAACATGCAGTGGTGCTATAGCGGGAGTGCACAGTGGCGAGTACATACAGTGGCATTACGAAAAAAAAAAAAAAAGGAAATCAAATCAGGTAGGCAGTTGGTGAATGCCCTACACGTGAACAGGTGCACATTCAGTCATGTCCACAAGGGAGGAAAAGCGAAAGCCGTAGCCAATGGCATGTAAGGAGGGGTGACATACGAGGGGTCGCAGTTGCAAGGAGAGTTTCTTTTGTTCTCCGCTGCAACTAGTGTGCGACCTTCAAGATGGTCAATGCATTCCCGGCTGGTTATAGGACACCTGTACTGTGACCTCCACTGACCTCTCAGTTGAAAGAACTGCGTTCCATTGCTGTCTTGTACAAGTGGTATCCTTTGTGTCTGCGGACAAGCTGTCTTTTATACAAAGTGTACGCTTGTAAAGAATAAAACAAAATGTAAAACAAAACAAACGCGTTGTCTGCCTTTTTCGCGCTGTCCGTGCTTTTCCTTTTCTTTTTCTGCTAAATTGGGAGACTTTCGAGATCATCTGCGCCGTTGCGCATGCAATGGCGGAAAAGCTCTGCTCGATCGGCTGCCATGGATTGAAACAAGCAAATGGCAACCACTGCAGTGATTTTCGAGGACACTATGATTAGCCGAAAAACAAAGTGCGCAATGTGGGAGTGCGACCATTGTGCGAGGGCGGTGATTACGTGGGTAAGTACGATATACCTTTCAACGAGAAGACCACCTACTGGAAATCGCGTGTTTCAAAAAACTTCATTGGGCGTCGGAACACGGGACATTTGGTTTGTTGCGCGTGACTTGAGATGCTGCAGGTCACGCAGCCATCGCACTTTTCACTGTACGCAGTCGGGGAAATAATGCGCGCTCATTGTTCGCTGCTAATTCTATCGTTCAACCGGCGTCTCGTAGAATAGGGCAAGCACAGTGCTCTGCCAAACACGTCACACCTCACCGCGTGGGGAAAGCAATTTCGTGTGCACTTCAAGAACGCTTCCACAGCCACCTGTGAACAAAAGTGAGCGCCCAGGAACTTTCTGAAATCTTACTTTATGTGCAATTCTCCTTGGCACAATGACAAGCCTAAACTGCTGGCATACGCTCATGATGTACCGTGCACAGCGCTTTTTTTCTTCATTTTTCTTTCTGCCAGCAGCCGCAATTGAGTGAGCTCTCGTTGGACTGCATTGACGGCGTGGTTGCGGACACGTGTGCTTGAAAGAACGTGGGGGAGGTGCGACGGCTAGGCTGAGCCAAACACTGAAGTCTGGAGAAAGAATCCGTTCGCGTTTATCCCGATTTGTAATGTTTAGTGGCGCCACTTTTGACAAATGTTGGAACTGACGTGAAGCAGCTTGATGTTTTTTTGTACAGAAGGCGCCACCAGCAAAAAACGCTTGCGAGATTTATTATTTATTGTAAATCTTTTGTTACCAGCACTGCTTAGTAAAACTCGTGAGTGATAGTAATTACAAGACGTTGTATGGCTCTACTAATGCGCAGCGCTAGTTGTGAATTAGCGTGTACATGAAAAAAAAAAGCCAATTTGCACGGACCTGGCCAGCAGAAAAATTAGCTAAATTCACTGCTCCCTTGTAAATTCGTTAATCAACATAAGACAATTTTCTCTTCATAGAATCGCAGATGAGGGCTTGCTGCTTGAGTATTGAAAATTTCAGTTTCAGCTTGAATAGTTTTGCATATTCTTCGGTAATGCGTGACCAAGTATAGCCATAAATTACAAATTTGAAGTAGTAATAACTCATGAAATCTTCATCAGAGCACAAAACAACTTCACATAAAGGATAAGGGCACTGTAGCCTAGAAAACCACTTAATATTGTTGTTCTGCGTTAAAAAGGGGAAAAATATATTCATTGATGAACTTTTGTTTTGCCCGTTTTTAGTAGAGCCTATGTAAATTTTTAATTGCTTTAAACGCAATATCTCTTCACAGAAACCTTGTATAACATTTCATTTAAAGTACAGCCGGAAACGCAGTACAAAGGAGGCTAGTACAGCACAAAAACGCCGTTTTTTGCTCGCACTCTTTTGATTGCCGTCCGGTAACGGTTCAGGCTAGACGACAATATTGGGTGTCATTGGAAAGCGCAGAAAGGAAGCTTTCTAATGCAGCGCAATTCACATCCGTCCAGTTAGCGAAGAAAGCACAGTGCGTCCGCAAACAATGACTAAAATGCGGAGCGCGTGCCGCCGGGATGGGACCGCCAGAAAAAGTTCTATAATCAACCCTGTCATGTTTAGGCAATCGGGCTTTTTCTTTTTTTTTTTTCGCTTTGATAGGTTGTGGGAGGAACACCAGGCGAGTTTGTAATTATTCACGCTAAAACTGTAGCGCCCGCAAAGAACGAAGGCCGTCAGGTTCCTAAGCAAAATCTATGTGATAAACTTTTCATTTTCAATTTGTCTTGCCATCACATCAGTACACGATAGCCGAGGAACCCCCGGTGGGAAAGCCACGTACGCCTGTGTTCTTCGTTCTTTGTATACAGCGCGCTGTACAGTTTTGCCGTGAACCTAGCTATTTCATGTCGGCCTTTGCGCTCTTCCGCAGCGTGATCGAAACGATTTTGTTGAGGTTTTCGCGACTGTACGAAAGGAAGGAGGGAAGCTTGGTTTTATATCGGCGCATTTGACCTCGTTATAGACCGTTTTTTCGTAGGCGCCGCCATATTGTGAACGCAGTGGCGCCACCTATGAGCAGCGCCATATATTGGCTTGGGTGAAAGCTGTTTTTTGCATGGCGCTCGGCGGTAGGTTCTGGCGTTTGTTTTCGCGGTCGTGCGGTCTCTTTAGTATGACGCGCGTTTTCTAAGTGGTAAACGGTTATGTGAGACGTGCTGAAGTGGTTTAAGGCGTCATGGCCGGAATTTCTGCTGGCGTTGAGGTGGACGGAACACGCAGCGCGACGTGTGCGCGAATATTTGAGCCTACAATCAGCCTCGGAGATCAATTGTGTATTTCTGAATGTTGCAATCACTAATGTGACCTTATTGCAGTATTATCCTCTATTTCTAAGCTGACCCGCCGTGGTTGCTCAGTGGCTATGGTGTTGGGCTGCTGAGCACGAGGTCGCGGGATCGAATCCCGGCCACGGCGGCCGCATTTCGATGGGGGCGAAATGCGAAAACACCTGTGTGCTTAGATTTAGGTGCACGCTAAAGAACCCCGGGTGGTCAAAATTTCCGGAGTCCTCCACTACGGCGTGCCTCATAATCAGAAAGTGGTTTTGGCACGTAAAACCCCAAATATTAGATTATTTCTAAGCTGCGGTTTAGGAGCCATGAAACATAGGCGACGATCGTAACAGCGTGGGTACCGTTCTGCTACGATAGTTGTGCTGTTATACTTTGACAAGCGTTCTAACTGTTCGCTGCGGGTTACATTGCGTGACTACTTGGTTCGGTGGATGAGGTTTCCGCCCCTGAATAAAATAGTTTTGACAAGTAATAGCAGCATACCGTATACAATCTCAATTAAGCTTGTCCAGCAAACGGACTGTTTACGAACTGCGCGAACGTCCTAAGCAGTGGTAGGTGCTGGATTACATATATCTTTGTTCTATATACCGCATGGTCCGAGCATACGGCATCAGCGGTTATATATTTATAAACGTTATACGGCGTTAGCCCGTTTTCTCTTGCTTTTTAGAGAAAGAGGATGATAACCGAATTTTTTTTCGGTTGTGTTCGTTCAGTTCTCTACGACGCGTTCACACGTATTACGGAAATTTTGCGCTCAAAAATAGCCATCGCATTCTTTTTATGCAAAACCTCTCATATATTATGGCTGTATACAGGCCATAAAGGCAATGCCGAACCACACATCTTATATATGTATCGTGCTGGCTCACCAACCGCAGTGATCGCTGTGTTGAGCAGCGCCATGGGCCTCGTGCAGCAAGGCTAGCGTAGACATATGGTAATTTCAAGCATACTAGACTTGAAATGCGTAAGAACGATGCCAGTGTATCACAAATATTTTATAGCGCCTGCCGCTCAGATGTTTCGTGGTTGCCTTAGGTTGGCTGTGCACGAGCATGCGCTCTTATGTTTTATGATTTACTCCCTACGCCAAATCGATCAGACAGTGAGCTGATTTACCATTTAATGCTGCTAATACAGACACCGGTTTTCTTTGTTGAATTAAAACCGATATAAGCAAAATAGTTCACAACACATACACACACCGCGACTGATAATGTGCGCACACCGCGGCTGATAAAGCGCGTCATATTTTTGCGCCCCCAAAAGATATTTCCGCCTAATGTAGTTACCGATGCACCGAAAGGCTTCCCTGGCGACCTTATATGAACGGACATGGCGTAAATTTCGCCAAGTACGATCTAAAACATCTCGAAATCGTTCCGCAGCACGCCACATCAATACTTTCAAGCAGCGCCGCGCCGGATCGCCGAAGCCAGAGAGCAGAAAGGGCTCTCCGCGCGCCCTATCCTCCTCGCCCGGTGAAACGGGGTATATACACGTACGTGTACAGGTATTTCGGGAGGCGGACTTCGATCGTGCACCTGTGCCGTGTGCCGCGTTCTCTTTCTTTATGGACGCTCGCGGCCCGACGGTTCGCTAGCCTGCTCTATAATGTGCGCCTCCGCTGACTTGTGCGGGCTGCAGCGCCTGATTTGGTGCAACTTTTATTGTTCTTATTTTTATTAATTTTCTGGTATTTTCTTCTTTTTCTGTGTAGCCAATTTGCTTGTGTTCTGTTTGTAAAATGTTGCGCCTAGTGCTTTGTACGCTGCTTGTAGATTATAAGGCAACTTGCCCCGTTTCATTCGTGGCATCCTCAGATCCCACTGTTAAAATGGTAACCTAAGCAGCTTCCTGATACATCTGTTTCCTTGACTCCTTCTCTGTTTGTGTGTTTAGCCCGCCGTTCGGCATTGTGTGTTTGACTATTGGCCCACTCGGGTTGCCTGTGAGCAGCTTCCCCCCCCCCCCCCCAACACCCCGCCATAAATGAATGCGTGTACTTTATGGGAGACAATTATTTTCATTTGTGTTTCTTGTGCCGTCTGCTGCGGCTGCAACGTTGGGGGGAATTCGATGGAGTGTAGAGGGAGTGCCGGTCGAATCCAGTGTAAACGCGCAGCTGCACGGCATGTGTTGGCTCGAACGCGTCTCGCTCGTGCGTACGCCTGCGTCGGACCATTCTGACGGATCTGAGCGCTTCCCAACAGCGGTTGCGCTCTCGCGTCTGGCCTCGCGCGGTCGCTGTTGTGGAGGCGCTGCTGCTTTTCTTTCTTCCCCGTCTTCCCCTCTATCCCGCGGAGAGTACGCTAAACTAAAGCTATCTAATAGCGTACGTACGTAAGAGCTCCAGCAGCGTTTACGTACAGCGCATGCGCAGTGTGGTGCACGCAACGCTAACGCTAACTCTTTGCGTTTGCTGCTTTACGCTATACTAAAGCTCTCTAATGTAATACTCTCCCGAGAGAGAAACGCCGCGAAGCACGGCGGGGGGCCCACTAGCGCACCAGTTCCCGCGCCAGCCGGCGGGGCGTGCTGCACGAGTTGATCGAGGCGCAACCGACTCTGCGCGCTGTGCGCGTTCTTGTCGTGCTATTCAAAGAGTGATGGGAGTGCTCGTCTTTGAGTATCATCGACCGCTAACTCACCGAAGGCTACTTCATCTGTTATTTTAACCGTGACTTAAAGAAAAAAAAAAACCGTGGTGCGCGCAGGATATTGAAGCGCCTGCAGAATGCGGGGCACGTTATCAGCTTTCAGCATCCTATAATGTGGACGACTTTATTAGTGAAATTTTGTTAGGCATTTGGGAATTTTGATTTTTTTTTCGTACTAGTAATGTCGTAAAAAGTAATGTCCGCCTCGAGCAATCCAGCTCAAGTATCAGAATTGCGCTAGCCGCCACGGGCAATTAAAAAAAATAATTATGTTCATTACAAAAAGAACAGAAAATCTGGTATGTGCTCGAAAATATTGCTTTTACTGATCCCAATCAAATTTGAGTTCTCTGGACTGCTGTATACCTTTGTGTTCCATTGTACACTGACTCTTTTTCTGAGAAGTTCTACAGTTTTACTTGACCCCAAAACTGCATGCCCCAAGGCGCATCCCCCACGCGTTTCGTGCTCTCGAGGCGTCGCGAAGAGTTTCGGCTTAGTATACACACGCTACGCGACGGCCGTATCGTTGCCCCATTTTGTTATAGCCTATACTCGCGATCAGCTTTCTCTGGCAATGAAGGGATAGCTGCGGGCGCGCGGCTGCTGCGCGTGTGTTACGGCGCCAAGTAGTCCGGCAGCGTCTGACAGTGCTTTTTGGTTGCTCGGACCAGACGCTAAATCGACGCAGCTTCCACGTGCGACGGTTTCGCGTTCGCCCAGAAGCGGAAGGGAAAAGCAGCAAAATAAGTAAACGTTTACACTCGGTGGTGTGTTCTGTCTTATTCAACTGTTTTTAATGACGTGTTTGTGTTTTCTCATCCTCGGCCTAAACAAACGTGGATTAAAACGCGGGACTACCTTTCACAAGCGCTATCATCTGTCCGCTCTTTGCTTACGTAGCTTTCCCTCCATAGCCACAGAAAGTTGTCCGCGAGTATGGCCTTAATTCAGCGCTAAATGCGCACTGTCATCAAGTTCCCAAACTCGCTGCATGCAACGAGCTCATTTTAGTCCGCTTGTTCTGAAGTCGCTCGCCCCGTTTGTCTGAGGAAAATAACTGGTTGGCCGCTCGTATCTCTAAAACAAATCATGTGCGCGTGCACTCTGACGCAAGCGCATCGTTTCGAGGTTTATCTGTAGGCCATACACGCGCGCTCAGTTCTCGGAAGCCGCGTTTTTCTCCTTTTCGATAGAGCCGAATTGTGTTCCGCTGTGCACTGCGTGGCAGACATTGCACAACTGGCCTCTGTCCAAGCAAAGGTACTGACAGTGGTCGCGACTTGCGTTCGTTCTAGAGGCGGGTCGAGTCCGCTTCCTGTGGTCTAGGGGCCTTCGAGATAACTGTGATGGCGACGTATGCCGCGGCAGAATTTTGTGCGTCGATTTCCCTCCTCGTATCTCTCGCTTCACGGCTCTTTCAAGCCCTTTAACTCCGTGAACGATAGCAAACCGGACTTATTTTTCTGGTTAACCTAACTGCCTTTTGTTTCGCTCTCTCTCTCTCTCTCTCTCTCTCTCTCTCTCTCTCTCTCTCTCTCTCTCTCTGTTCTTTTTTCTTGAATGTGTAGGGGTGGGGGGTGGGGCAGTGGTGGCAAGTAACGAAAATGCATGATGGAGATTTGTGAACACTTAATACCCTCAAGTCATTTACTCCTCAGAGTAGACAGCGGCACCACGACACGACGATGGCGCTCTGTTGACTGACACCTAAAACTGCAAAGAGTTGTCTTTTTTTTTTCTTTTTTTAGAGCGCTGAGAGCGGCGACCGCGCTTCACTTGGCCAGATGTGTCTTAAAGTCTGTCTGTCTTCTTTTCCAGTTAAGTATGACTGTTCCAGTTATCCCGCCACTTCAAAGCATCATTTTCAGTTTATTCACCCTGTCTCTATGCCAACTACTATATTTCCGTATCTTTTATGACCTTTCCATATAACCGAGATTTAAATTGTGCATCATTGGCGCGGCGTTACTCATCTCGGCTTCCATCATAGGATATTACTACTTCGCGCACTGGAATAGTAGGGATCTGACATACCTAATGTGTGATCTGTATATTCCGAGAAATCCCGACTTATTTTCGATACGCTAAGTTGAATACCTCCACATTCCGACTAAAGTGCGGGAAACTTAACGTAAGGCGACACGTATATATAGCGTTATTTGATATGCCGCATGGAGTGAAGCTTCACTTATGGATAGTTCAGAAAACGGATTAATAAATGAAATAGTATAGTAATTCATTTATAACCCTCGAGTTTTCAATTACAGTTCATTAAAAAAAAGCTTTTAAAACAAAGAATGTAATGTCCGCAGCCACAAATACTAGATATTTTTTTTTAGATTTAGATTTTATTTCTCTCAAAACGAAGTACAGAAATGAGAGAGGACGGAAGGGAAAAAGCTGCCGAATGCAGCTTGAGGACCCCCTACGCCCTACAGAGCAGCAGTGTGGTGAAAAACAAAGGCAGTGCGACAGGTTGCAAGGTATACACAGAAACAGAATCCAAAATCACAATACTCGTAATCTATTGCATAATTGTAATTTTACACGTAATCTATTACGTTGTCATGACTTTACACAGTTAACGCAATTACACAATTCCTTCGCCAATTCCCATCACACAATTCTAACGCCAACGTAGACAAAAATACAGATAAATAGAATTTATTCAAGTCCGCTACAATGCATTGTCCTACAGGTACACAGGTGAGCTATTCGTTCGACGGCTCGAAACGATTTATCGATTCCATGAAAGTTTGGTTTTCCAAGTTCTATTTTTCCTTGGTAAGCAGTGTTGTTTGGGCTCTGTGGGGATGTACAGCTGCTCAAAAAATTCACTTGCTTGCTGCCCAGGGCGGACTTATGCTAAATTCGGATGGTCGCGAACCGGTTTTTCCGAGTCGGATTGCCAGACTCTCCTACTCGGGAGAAAGCACGCGTCTACCCGGTCACTTTCCGAAGGAGGGAAGGAAGCGAAGGCACAGGAGAACCATCGGTGATGCCCCGACTGGATGCCGCCGCAGCCCGGCGAGCGAGAGCTCAAGCTCGACAAGCAATGGTGGGCCACGAAAGCGACCGATGGCTGTCGCTTGCACGACGCCAGCGCAGCACGCTTTCAGCACTGTACGTGATCAGATGCTGTCACTGCGTGCCTCTCAATGGGAAATTTGAACTGAAGGCGCTGCTATAACAAGCGCAAACGTTGCCGCGTCGCCAACATCGACGTGAGGCGTGCAAAGCACGAGCACAGTCTAAGCGGCCGAGCCGGCACCGGCAAAAGCGCGGACGGAGCTCTCGCGCGACCGGAAACCGGATGTATCTCGCAATTGACAGCGTCCTGCAATTACTATATAGAGAGAGCTCTGCGATTGCTGCGATCGTGCAGCCACCATGCATGGGAATGATGGTTAATACATGGGTTTGTCTGATCTTTGTGCTTGGGGCTTGAGACGCTCTTGTGGCTTCGTTTATTGCGCTTTGCCTGGGCCTAAATTGAACTAAATTTCGAAGCATTTATACATTTTTTCTTAGTGCGCAAAGGGTGATATAAGACTTCGTAAGCATGCGTAATCAGTGCTGCATTGCAGTGCATTGCTTGTCCATGAGTCCGTGGCGTGATGGTTTAAATATCGGGCTTCTGTGCTATAGATGTGTTTGAATCGTGCCGTAATGCAATTTTAATAATACATATTTAATTATTTATGACGCAGTGATTTCCTTAATATGATCACTTTGCGAAGTCACGAGACCATTTTAAAGCCACAAGGACGAACTTTGGACAAATCCATCTACTACCCATCACTGCCGTGCTGGATGAACCACCCTGCATGCTTGCAGCTCCAGTAGACAGTACAAATATAGCGCCACAGTTCCCTCCAGTAATTGTACGAAACTCTATGTCTCAATTGCTCCGAGATCGTCGGTGGGCGCGTTTCTGCGCGCTACAAGTCGGATTTTAGCGATCTGAAAGAACCAACCGCATGTAGTCCCGAGCGCCCTTTTTCGACCACCCTAACAAACCCTCATGTAATATCTCTCTGGCACCCTTGAGGTATATATGAAGAAAAAAAAAATGACCACCCCAGGAGCGCTCCGAAACGACTAGCTGGCATTAGTTTGCCACTAAGCGTATATGACCCTTCGCAACGAAACTTGGGCTGACTTCTTTCCTCTCTATGAGGTTCCAGTTAAATCAGCTGAGCTCTTTCCTTTTATCGCGCGCCACCACACGAGGCGCGTGCGGGCACGATAGCTCCGCGTGTTTGCGCGTCGGGCAAGCTGTCGCCTCGTTGAAGGGCTGCCCATTCGGCCGAGTATCTAGCAAGAGGCCGAAAAAAGAAACGGAGCATACGGACAATTGCGATATGCACGTTTGGAGCGGTCGGCGCGTGCCGCCGGTGCTGCGTAAACAAGCGATATATGCGCGTGCGGCGTAATCTCTCCGGGACACTATGCGCATTCGCCACACATTGCACTCTGTAGCTGCAACCCCCCCTTCCTATTCCATGTTTAGAGCGCAGCTCTCAAGGCCCAGCCAGCTGCCATGCGTCGGCACGCTTCGGCACGCGCCAATGCATCAAATGCGCCAAAAGCGTCAGTTGCGAAAGCGGTGACGGGTTGTGACGCGCAGATTTTTTACCGATGCTATTCTCCCGGACAACTTTCTGTGGCTATGAAGGGAAAGCTACGGAGGCAAAGCGCGCACAAGTGAGAGCGTTTCTGAAAAGAGTCCCGCGTTTTAATCCACGTAAGTTTAGGCTGGTGAAGACAAAACACAAACGTCCTATCAGCAACAGTTACGTACGACAGAACGTACAACTGAGTGTAACGGTTTACTTATTTTGCGGATTGCCCGTATGGGGAAACGCGAAACCGTCGCACGTGGAAGCTGCGTCGATTCAGCATCTGTTCCGAGCAACCAAAAGCACTGTCAAACGCTAGCGGACTACTTGGTGCGGTGACACATGTGCAGAAGCTCCGCCCCCGTACCTTTCCCCTTCATTGCCACAGAAAGTTGGACGGCGACGCATCGCCGGCGTTCACCAATCAGAGGCTGCCACGTGTCGCCGGCGTCCACAAATCTGAGGCCGCGACGCCTCTGGCTGCTATACCTATGATGGCCGCCGATCTGAAGACGCCGACACCCACGATCATCCGAGTTCTTTGGACGCATGACGCGCGCGACAGTGTTCCTGAAAGGCAGTTGTAGTACCAAGTCGACAACCACATGACCGACTATGGATTGTGGTTGTGCGATGTGAAACCGTGCCGAGTTCGAACGACGCCGACAAATGCGACCTGCCGGCTCTCATTACGGCGGTCTCAATGCGATCGCCTGCTAAAACGCACCGATTCATGATTGCGGCAATGCCTGTGCTTGTCGTTTGTATCTTTTGTTGTGCTCGAAACAAATGAAAACATGCTTTCGAAGTCCGAAGTTCGGATAATCGGCCGGATAATCGGCACTCGCCGACCGCCGATGTTTGCAGCCAGCGCAGGCCTAGCGCAGCCGACGATTGCGTGACCGGCGAGTGAACGAGGCCAGCTGAGAAACTGTTGAAGGAAATGAATTTCCTAGTTAAGTTTGCGTTCCAGCGATTTGAAATATGGCACTTCCGACTTCGTGTGGTGTGTGGTGAATGAACTGTGTGGAACTTTAGTTGTGAACCGCGGCATGTTTCGTCTGTGAACTATGTGGCCACAGGTGACTCAAGTTTAACGGGCGAGCTCTGCGCTGTTTCCAG
Organism: Dermacentor variabilis; assembly: GCF_050947875.1. Lineage (NCBI taxonomy): Eukaryota > Metazoa > Arthropoda > Arachnida > Ixodida > Ixodidae > Dermacentor > Dermacentor variabilis. The sequence goes on from NW_027460368.1 coordinate 2,807,927, forward strand.
CGGCAAATATATTTTCGAAAGTGGAAGGCACTAGTAGCCGAACAATGGGAAGTACGTCATCAGTCATGCCGTCCGTTTCAGCTGACGGTGCGCACTTCGATTCGGCATGTGAATCTAGTTCAGTACAAGTTCACAGTACTCCTTCACTCACCTTCAGGTGCAGGCGTCTTGTATAATCTCATTGTAACTTTGTAACAGATCAATTACCGGAACCATTTGTTTTAGTAGGGGATTTTAATGCTCATTGTACTCTTTGGGGCAGTATCAAAACTGACCAAAGAGGGCAGCTGGTTGAAGACTTCATTTTATCCAATGATATCTGCCTTTTAAATTCAGGAGCCCCGACCTACTTCTCACCGACTTCCCGCACTTTAATTGTTTAGATTTAGCGTTCTGCTCGCCCTCTATTTTTACTAATTTTAAATGGGAAGCTCTCGACACGTCACATGGTAACGATCGCTTACCCGCACTCATCAAACTCCTATCATCACCACAAACCTTAGTAACTAGACCACGCTGATGGAAATTACAGCTCGCTGACTGGCCGGTTTTTATGGAGAACGCGAAACTGGAAGATGTCTTTTCGCCAGAGCTTAGTATTGACGAACTTAATAAAAAAATCACTGAGGTTATAATCTCAGCAGCACAAAAGACAATGCCCCAGTCATCTGGTATTGTGCGCAAAAATTTAAATCCTTGGTGTACAAACGAATGTACTGAAGCCAAAAAAAGAACAAAATAAGGCCTGGGGAATCCTACAGAGGTATCCCACTTATAACAATCTTCTAAATTTCAAACAGACCAAAGCGAAAGCACGATTTATTCAAAGAAAGGCGGAGAAATTATCATGGCTAAAATACATATCTTCAATCAATAGTGCAGTCACATCGAAACGAGTGTGGGACCAGGTGAGGAAATTTAGAGGAGGATACTCATCTTACACAATACCACTACTTACATGTCCAGGCACACAAACAACACTATACAGGACCAGGCCAGCTCATTAGGTGAACACTTTGACAACATCTCCAGCTCAGCACACTATTCAAATTCATTCTTAAAATATAAATAATCGGCGGAGAAACAGAGACTTCCCACCACTGGGGCTTCAGCTGAAATGTATAATAACCCCCTCACAATACATGAATTAAACGGAGTTCTTTCTAATGGTAAAAAACAGCGACAGGTCTTGACCGTGTCCACTACACAATGCTGGCGCATCTATCTCAAGTATCGGTAGGAGCACTTCTTAAAATTTTCAGTAAGATATGGGAGTCTCGGTTAATGCCCAGAGATTGGAAAAATGCGGTAGTATAGTGCCTTTTCGAAAATCTGGTAAACCCGCAACATCCCCTAGCAGCTGTAGACCCATTGCATTAACAAGCTGTCTAGCCAAATCCAATGAGCGCATTATAAACATAAGACTCACATTCATCCTCGAACCAAGAAGCCTAAGAGACAAGCACCAGTGCGGATACAAAAAGGGCTGCTCCACCATTGACCATCTCGTGCGACTATAGAACAGGAAATACGTGACGCTTTCCTACACAAACAATACTGTCCCACGGTTTTCTTCGATTTAGAAAAGGCGTGTGATACGACGTGGCGATATGGAATCCTCAGAGACCTGGCTGACCTGGGAATTCGCGGCGGAATGCTAAATTGCCTATGTGATTTCATGTCAAATAGAACGTTTCAAGTACGTCTCGGCACAATACTTTCACGCACATTTACACAAGAAAATGGCGTTCCACAACGTTGCATTCTGAGCACGACACTTTTCATAGTCAAAATGAACTCTGTTAAGATCATCCCATCCCCTGTTATGCACTCATTATATGTCGACAATTTGCAAGTGGCTTGCTGCGCTTCAAATGTACTCACCTGCGAAAGACAACTACAAATAACGGTAAATAATCTTATACAATGGGCTGAGAAAAATGGTTTCCGTTTTTCAACACATAAAACGTTTACAGTTCTCTTTTCCCAGAAGCGAGGGTTACACTACACTCCAGTTCTCACATTGTATGGTGCAACGCTGCTGGTCAGACTACAAATTTTTAGGCGTAACTTTTGACACAAAACTGAAATTCCTTGCCCACATTAACACAACTAAAATTACAGCAAATAAGGCACTAACTATCATTAAGGTTTTATCGCACAAGCACTGAGGATCTGACCGAACATGTATATTACGTATATACCGGTCTCTTTTACGTAGCACCCTCGACTACGGTAGTGTAGTTTATGGTGCAGCTAGGCAGTCCTACATTAAGCGGCTTGATCCAGTTCGCAATCTCAGCCTCCGACTGGCGAGCGGTGCCTACAGAACATCACCTGTCCAAAGTTTATACGTTGACTGCAATGAGCCGTCCTTACAGCACCGCAGAGCACTACTTACACTTTCCAACATACTGAGAATTCGATCATCACCACAGCATATATGCTACAGCATCGTAACACAGTGAGAATGAAGGGGTACACTACACAGACAAACCAAACACGATTCGGCCACTTATCTTAAGACACGAAGAATACTGTGAGACATGAAGTTCCTCATGAGGTCCTGCAGGTTGCTGAAAGTCCACTAAGATTGTCACCATGGTACAACTTTTCACAGCTGTGTGACTGGACACTAACGCATTTAAAGAAAAAAGACATTCCACTAGAACACACAACACAAGAGTTCCGAGCTATTCAAGAAAATATAAAAATTGCACGGAATTTTACACTTGACGGCTCCAAAACAGAAGAATACGTAGGTGTCGGAATAATAGCGAAAAATTGGCAAAATAGCATTCGCATAAATAATTTTTCTTGTCTTTACCGCCGAAGTTTTTGCGATATGGACGGCAGCAAAAAAAAAAAAAAATCACCACCGACAAGCAGGTGAATCCTATTATATATACCGATTCGTTGAGTGCTGTCAGAGCTCTAAACCTTAACTCCGCGTCTGAACCCCTGCTTGGCGATATCCTAAACATGTTGGCCTACAATGAATACGGAAGAACCATACGATTCTGCTGGGTCCCAAGCCATGTTGGGATACCAGGGAATGAAGCAGCAGACAGATGCACGTTCAAGGCAGCGCACAAAGACATAACGCAAACAACACTTCCATACAAGGACAGTATCCGAGCGATTCATAAGGCCCTGGCATCAAAGTGGCAGCTAGAATGGGAGTGTTGCATAAATAACAAGTTACACACAATAAAACCCCTGCTTGGCGAGTGGAAGTCGTGCAGTCACCAGCAACGCTTCTATGAGGTGATCCTATGTAGACTCCGAATCGGGCATACACACCTGACACACAATTTTCTACTTCAAGACGAAAACCCGTCAACATTTGAGAAGTGTCATGAGCCACTCACAGTAATGCACATTATTATGACATGTCCAAACACTGAAACTCAGAGACTGAAGCTTTTACAGAATCTCTATACCTTACACATACCTTTACACCCCGCCTCAATGTTCGGAGATGAACCGGTAGTGCCCTTCACTGACTTGAGCTTTTTAGGAGAAACCGGTTTTCTGCACAGACTCTAGACTAACGCAGCTTTCGCTGCTTTAACATTTGATTTCTTAATATCTTGTGGCTGGCGCAGCATGGCCTTAGTCGCTCTTGCGCCATTAAACCCAAATTAACTAATTCTTACATAGTTGGCTGGTCAATGAGCCTACGAAAAATGAAATCGTATGACTGCTTTTGATATGATGTGGCATCGTCGTGCAGGTGTTAGCAAATAGATTTTGTAAGCGGACGACGACCCGAGCGCAAGCGCTAATGTCGATATTTTGTCCGCTATTGTTACTGTAACGGTAAAAAGGAACTTGCGACAGCAGACGTACATTCATTAATGAAACGTATTTTGTATGCCTAAAAGAGCATACAGATCGCCAAATTATTGTTTCAAGCTGTTCACAGCAGGCTGTTCTAGGCCAGCCTTGGACGACTCAAGACAAAATGCTCAAGCAACAGTGCGCCGTAGCCGATTCAAGCCTTCATCGCGTTCCGCCAGAGCGCTTACGTATACTACAGCCGACTTCAAAAGTAAACGGGGCGTGCCGGAACTCATCTGCAAGAGGGTCATATTCGCTACAATCAGCCTGTCTATAAAAAAATTCTGCATAGTCCTTAAAAAACAAAACGAAAACTTTATAAGCTTGTGGTTCACAACGTTTCTGTACGAGGCTTTTCGTAAATATGTTTCTCAAGGCTGTTATTGGTTCAAAAGCACGTTCTGTGGGACGTTAGCCGATAATCTCATATCTGCTCAAATTCCATGTGAGCATTTTGAGTATTTGAGCCGACGTGAAATGCACGAGTAAAGTTAGTTTTTAAGGTATGCGAAGGGTGCTCTGTATAAGCAGGCAGCAACTATCGCTTACATTACGGCGTGCATATATGGCTATAAGTCACAACCTATTATAAGTGCTCCCTGCACAGCACGATACCTGTTTTTACAGCGAAGCTCTATGTGGCTAGGTTCTGATGAAAAATGTGTCCGTGAACAAGGGCCGTGTAGATCCAAAATTTCTGCTCATACTGTTAAACAATTGGACACCCTTTGGGTCGTATCTTGCCAAACAACAATAATCGTCATCTGACTTGCTTGCGTTTCCTTTCTTGAAAACGCTGCACTCACTACTTTTTTGTCGAGAGTGCTCTGTCACGCTGATAACGCGCATGCCGTTCGTGACTTGGAAGTACCCGGCTTGCGGCGTTAAAGAAAGGGAATGCGGACAAGAGAGATGACAATTATTGCTGTCTGGCAAGATACGACCCAAAGGGTGTAATTTTGTTTAAGAGCTCGTGTACGTGGGCCGATCCCAAATATTGCGCAATACCGGGCCGACCCACGGCGGAGGTGAAGCAGGCTTTAAGCACTTCGCAAACTTCCAAAATAAGTTCACTCTTCAGTCCAAATACAAACCGTATCAGATATTAAGCTGATAAGAACAGATACTACAATTTGACCTGCGTCGGCCATGTCTACGTTCGCGCACCGTCCTCTCTTTGTCGGCGTTGCAAGCGCTTGCATATATCCTTCCGCTCGTGGTGGCGGAAGCGTGCTGCCCGCCAAGACCGCGAGGCGGAAAGAAATGAGAACAGTCCATGTGACCCCTGTCCCGCAAGCTTTACACGTTTGACCGGAGCAACGACCAGGTTTCAGAGGGAGTTTGTGGGGAACTAGCTTTGTGTGGCCTGTTTTGCGTGTGACCGCTTGTGGTTTTCGAGTGATCTCACAACAGTTACTGCACTGGGGGACGTGGACCAACGCACGATCGCCCTGGCTACGGTGAAGCAGCGTGTGCCCTCAGGGTGCGGTGAGGTGCGTGTATGTTCTACGTGCCGGGATTTGTAGGTAACGGATGTCGTGCCGCGTTTTGCAATAATACGTGGGTATGTATACCTCCCGGTGCCTCATCTTCCGAGGCTCAACATCGTGGAGGAGCGAATAGTCGCGCCCCGCCTTCCATTTATGTACATACAGCGTTTAACGCACGGCATTGGACAGTTCGTCATCAAGGGGCCCCCGCATACACAGCTTCGCTGGTCACCCACCTTCACACAGTGGTGCGGCACTGAATTTTTTAAAGCTTTTTAACCTTTCATATATAACGTTCGAAATATTAATATCATAAGCTTACGCTTAATTTCCCATGAATATATGCACCCGTTGCCGCCACACACTATAGGTCACCGAGAAGACCGTCTCTGTGTGAGTATATGCGTGCTGTATACGTTCGACCTGCAGGGGCTGGCGGTCTTCGGGAAAGCGACAGTCCCCAACCGAACGGCGCCAACATGTCTACTGCGGCGACTAGCTTTGAAAGGACAATACGACAGTCCCCATTCCGTCGGCGCCACCATCCTAGGCGCGGTCGGCGGACCAAGTATTGTTAGTGGATTTGCCGTCACCGCCACTGTTTGTTTGAAGAGGTGGAACTCTTGGAAGAAGGTGTTTTGCGGCGCCGTCTCACGGGTCTTAGAAGTCGTCAGTCAATGGACAGACGCGGCGGCTACTGCCTGCGGGGTCAACTCTGGGACCAAGAGGCGCCTGCTCAGGGCAAGACCCGTGTCTGCAAGAACCCTCTCACCTTGGTGTGGTCAGTGAAACCTGTGCGGAAGTGAGTGTGTAAACCCTCCCCCTCAAAGGCGGGTCGGTTACGATGACTTTGGACGCTCCGAATTGGTCGACAGTTGAACGGTCGTTTTCCCTCACCTAGGTACTAGGGAGGACAGAGTGTTTATAAGCAGCTGTTCCGCGGCTGCTGAGTGTGCATTCTCTTTCAGTCATGCTAGACTGATGAACTGTAACGTTGTCATGTAGATACTGTAAATAAATCCCATATTCCCCGTTCTCGATGAGAACAAGTCTCTACCTTCAACAACGTCCTCATCGTGGATGAGTTGGACGACGGCATGGGACGACGGCACCATCTATTTCATGCCCGACCCCAACCATGACAGTGCCAAACTCTGGCTATATTTTAGAGCGTAGCTTAGGCGCCCTTTCCCACGGCCAGCGTCGGCCCCGGCCTCGTCTTTTGCATAACTGAACGAACGAGCACAACGAAAGATGAGAGCGTGCGCGGAGGGGTGAAAGACGGGAAGGTGCAGTGCAACCAGGAGGCGGAAAGCGGAGGAGGGCATGGTAAAAAGGGTGAGGAGGAAAGCTGACTGCCGACACGACCAAGCATGCGGCCAGCGCGGAAACAAAGCGCTGCAGTGGGCTTCAAACCCACTGCCCGTGCGCTACTTCGCCAGCGGTGGTGGCGGTGAAAAACTTTTATTGATGAGAAGGCCAAAAGCGGCGCCGCCGCCGCTTGAGGATGCGCTCCGCGCGAGCCACGCGTTTCTACGCGTTCCCGTGTTTGCGCTTTCTTTCTGCACAATGAGCGACGCAACCAGTGGAAATGCTTCGTCCGACGCTGCTGCTAAGCGAGCTGCCCGAGCAGAGGCCAGCGCCGCCGTCGTTCAGGATACCCTGTCGTGCAGGATCGAATTCTTTGGCGCAGTGTATAGGGAATTCAAAGCATTTAAAGAGTTGCGCTCGAAATTCGTATTAGGGAGTCTTGTAATCGTCGGTGAATATTTTTTCAAGCGAAGTTTGTATCGACTTACAAGTTTCGGTTGCGTTGTCGGGTTCACGCAAAAAAAAAAGTCGCTCCCAGAGCCGAGCAGCTGTGTGAAAGGGTGGTTTCATGAGTGAACATCTGCACCGGCGCCGGAGCGTGAGTCATTAGCAAGGATTCCAGCTGCATAGGCGCGCGCTCACTACACGCGCGCAACCAATCAGAACAGTTTCGCGCGCGCTGCGCCGGCTTCTTTACTGTTCAGTTTAGTATCGGAAAACGGATGGGCCGGCCACGCGTTGTGCGTTGCCTCGAGGAAGCGGCAGCATTTGACGAGCGACGGCGATAACTCGCCCGTGAAAGGGCTCGCAGTCATCGCGCCCATCCAGCCGTTAGAGCCGCCCGAGCCCAGGCAGTCCGACAGCAACGAAAAGATTTAGAGCTGAGGGAGCTGGAGCCCGAAGCAATCCGGCAGCGTTACCTGTGGGTTACTTAACCGCGACGAAGGTCAGGTGCATGCAGGACAAGCTTCGCTTACCCGCACGTTCCGGTAGGGGAAGGGTTGGTCATTTTTTCTCTACCTTGCCTATGCCGTCCATTAAGCGATCTTCATTTATGTCGACGCCCTTACGTAGCTACGTGGTTATGTAATGTTCAGCGCGACGTCCCATGTACGAATCCCGATAGCCTCGTTCGCATTCTGATGGGGGCGGAATGTACTAAGGACGCGCGTGCACCTAGTTTTGGCGCAAGATTTCGGATTAATAATACGTAGCTCTGCACTAAGGCGTCTCTCATCTCCGTTGCTTTGGAAGGTTGAACGATCGGCCTGCGTGGAAGTGTGATATGCGAGAACAATGAGAATAATTGTGTGTTGCTGCGATAACCTTTCGGCCCTCAGCATAAGATTGGGGGGGGGGGAGGGGGGGAGCCACATTACAGGTGTGTAATCATATATTCTGGACATTTATCAACGCACGAGGATTTCCTGCCTGGCCCTGAAAGTAGGGGAATTGTGTCGCTATCAATGAACTCCTACTTTGACACACTTTTCTCGGGAATAGAGCACGTGTCGATGCGTGGCTTAGAATAAGACAAAAAAAAACTAAAAAGGACTTGCAAAGCGACTATCTGATGCACTGTCGCCATGGGCGGTTACCTTAAATGGCAATGCTGCGACAACCAGTTGTGCAGAAAATGTGCACATGTTGTTTCTCCGCGCTGATTGCCTAGCTGGGTGACGGGTTGAACTTTGTACAAAGGAAACGTGAGAAGCAAGTAGGAAAGCAGTTTGTAAACATAGTCAGCACATTTACGGTTGGTGTATGCTTTAATGAGGAAACGGAAACGATGGACATTACTTACGAGGTTTTTTTTTTATGTGTATCCCTCTTTGTTGCGTTTCTTAAAGCGCCAGGAAATTTTAATAACAGGTACGTATTACACAGGGCGAGCTTCCTTGCGGGTCGCAAGTGTAAGTTTCAATGGGTAGCAGTTTTGTGGTCCTTTAGAATGATAATAAAGAAAACAAATGACAAGGATGCGGAGCTTGAGTCCAGTCTCGCGATACGACTGACTGCAAGACAGGTAATCTGTATCTTGTAATTATCTAGCTTTTGCGAACGGTGCGACGTCGCCTGAGGCCCTGTCGCAATTTTCGTTATTTATTTGTTTATTTATTCATCACGTTTGGCTAGGTTACTATGTTGCATTAGAGAGAGTGGTTTGTTGACGTAGGATGTGGAATGGATCGAAGGAGTTGGGCGGAAAGGTCAATGTAGAATCATTTAAGAAATTTCTCAAGTGCGAGGTCACTAAGCATTGGTACCGTCCGTGCTTACGTTTCCTTACCTGTAAGGTTCCTCATTTATCTCCGTGCTCAACAGCCAAAAAAATATAAGCAGGAGGTGTAGGTTCGACGCGCTACTAACGATGAGAAACATTTTATACAGAATACTGCTGCTAGTTATACATGCACTAAAGATGTTGAGAAAAGGTAAAGTTTAGGTTAATGAGAAGCAAAAGGCGTGCAAGTTAGCCAGAGTTGCACAAGGGGAAAGAGCAGAAATGCGAGGACATCAAGAGAGTCTGTTTGTTCGACGCGCGACCACGAGGAAAGCAACTGACGAAGACTTTGACGAAGCTTTACACTAATTCGAGATGCTTTTAGAAACACAGACGCACGCACAGCCGTAGACGGAATATATGAATATATGAGGGTTCACGAACCGTGCAGATGCAAGCCGTGTGGAAGGCGGAGATGGAGATCCAGGTACCAAAGGTGATGGTTTTAAGTCCGGCGTTGCGCCAAGCTTTCCCGCTGCATCCCCTATTGACATAGGAGTAGACTGCTTAGGTGAACGAGGGGAAACACGGTGTTAAGCCCTTCGGAATTTACCTGGCTTTCAACATTTGCAGGAACTGTGTGTTGCCACGTATAACGTCCTCGCTCCTTCGTGTTAACTGGCATTGATAAAACAGTAGCCAGGTGTATTGAGTTCTATAATTAGCATCCATTTGCGAAGGGAGGAAAGCCTCTTTCCAAACTCGTGTAGGGCTAGAGATTGCCGTTGAGGGACGATTGGGTCAAACTTGTGCGTTCGAAGGAAGAGTCGCACCTTGTTGCTCGTGTTGACAGCGGGCTCTACTTTCTTCCTTCCCGGCACCCAGAGGCACGCGCAACTTGTTTGCATGCTCGAGCACTGGGCGACGTGGTGTGGCGACACAGGGCGCGCGGGGGGAGGGGTCATCGCCCTTTTTGTTTGCCTAGCGGCTGCCGCCGTTACGGCAACTGAGACACGGCTGACAACTGCCGCCGTCTGCGCTTGAAAGCGTCGCGAAACTGTTTGCTGTGTTCTAATAAACGAAACTCGCGCACACGAATGCAGTGCTGGAAGCAAACGTTGACTGGAAGTCGGGGCTGCGCCGAACTCTGGGCGGCGAGCTAAGAGCTGCATCCGCTGCAACTCGGATCTAATCCAAAGTACGGGGGTACATTGCGAGTTTTTTTTTTATGTTGTTTCTTTCTTTCAAGGCGCTGAAACGTGCCATCGGAAGGATAGCTGCGAATAGCGCCTCTTCCTCTTCACAATCTCTCTCTCTCTCTCTCTGTATCCCTGTTGAAATGCGCCTTCCTTTTCTTCGAAACCAGCTGCTCCGCATTACGGTTCCGCGCTGGAATTGCATCCCATCCGTTACCCGTGGATGCCTTCTGCATAGTGACTGTGGTCCCAGGTGAAGTCGAGCGACGTCTTCTTTTAGAGCACATCGCTTTCGGCGAGCGTCAGCAGCAGGCATGCGATTACACCTCGGCGATTACGCGAAGCTCCCTACCGCTATAGCCCACAAGAAAAAAAGTTTCTTTTTAAACTGTCATTCCACCAGTGTGCTGAGGTGCTACAGCGGAACCATGCTCTGAAGTAATAATGGGAACATTTATTTACAGTGCAATGTATCTGCGTTTCTATGAAAGCAAGAAAACAAGTTGTTTGGCAGTGATATTGGAATGCTCCCGTTTCTGTCCTCGTCTCACCTGAATAATATTTAAGCATGGTTCTCGGCTAAAGAAATTCGCAGTAGATGGATAGAGAGAGAGAGAGCAAAGAAGAAAACACGTGTCTACGGCGTCAGGAATGACTTCTATCCTCCTACAGCTTCCTGAAATAGGCCCCGACATTTGCTGATTGGAAACATGCGACCAGGGTGACCTTTGCCTGAAGGAAATTCCCGCTTTCGTTAACAAGGCCCATTCTCTGCAAACTGATTTCACTTCCCTCTATCGCTCTTTGATGCCGCAGGGCAGACTTTCCAATTAAAAAGTAATATAGATGACATGCATCATGGCAGCCTGTGAATGAATGAGCCCGACCCGGCGGCTGCGTGCTTGCAGTACGGAGATATACAGAAGCGCTATATAGCAGTGCCGATTCCGCAGATTTGCGGAACAACTCACAAACCACGTCGAAATCTAGCACTCCCCGAACAGATTGGATTAATTTTCGCTACTTGGCGCTCTTTAACGTGCATTCAGTGCACAGTACAGTCGTCAACAAACTTGCCTTTAGGCAAAATAAGAAAAAAGAGCTTGGTGCCCCAATGCACCGCCCTGTTTCAAACGGGACGCTCTTTGTGCCGATCCATCCAAGGTGCGTTCGCGCGCTCTAGACCAAGGCCAATTCATATGGTCTCGATGGCGAAGCTGAAATGCGGCTCCAAACCAATGAGCAGCGACGAGTGTAATTGAAGCGCGACTACATCTCGTGGGGCAAAACACCAGTTGGTGGAAATTATGCATGCAATGCGTAACCAATGGGAGCACTTGAAAAAGCACAGACAATGCCATCAGAGTAGGAAAATGTGGAGTAACAGGCTGTGAGCACGAAACTGTGCAGCATTTCTCGAGTTTGCTCGTGGCGGTGCGTGCTGAGATATGCCGGGATTGTTTTACCATATTTAACGCTTTAATGCCATCAAACTTTATGCGCAGTCATGAAAAGTGATGGCAATATACACAGGGTGTCCCACTATCAGGGACTGTCACAAAAGTCGCGTTATTTCTCCAACTGTACACCTCCTCGCCTCCTAAGTATACACGCATATTAAGAGGAAGCTTTAACCCGGGCCCAACTCCGACGCGGCTTATTCAAATACATGTAAAATGCAAAATCGATTTTCTGAGATAACCCCTGGACCGCTTTTAATGAAATTTGTTGCATTTGAGAGAGAAAGTTAAATCCTAGTGACTCTAGGAAGCGGAATTTCAATTTAGGGCCTGAATTTTGTTAACATTTTCTTTAATTCGAAAGTTTGAAAAAAAAAAATAGGAGCACGAAGTTTACTAATTAATAGCTCTGCATCAAGAACAGATATCGCGGTTCTGTAAAACCGCGCCCATTAGGTCGTTGAAAGTGGACAAATTTCGTATGTCATCTTATATCTTGCGTGAATTTGTTACGTTGTGTACAAGGGTCTGCAAAGGCTGTATTTTCATTTTTAAACAAACTTCCTTTTTGCGCAAAACAAACAGGGACAAAGGAAAGGTGCTACACAAGGACAAGCGTTTTGTAACAACTGGTTTTATTTTCGCAGAACCACCTACTTAAACACCCGCAGATCTGCGCGATCCTGTCAACCGAACACGCCAATAGCGCATATAACAACACTTGTGATAAAATGCCGCGGGTAGCGCTGATCCGCGGCGTTTTATCACAAGTGTTCTTATGTGCGCTATTGGCGTGTTCTGTTGACTGGATCGCGCAGATCTGTAGGTTTTAAGCAGGTGGTTCTTCGAAAATAAAACCAGTTGTTACAAAGCGCTCGTCCTTGTGTTGCTCCTTTTCTTTGTCCCTGTTCGTTTTGCGCTCAAAAAGTTTGTTTAAAAATGAATCTGTTCCAACTATAGGCCGACTCACAGTTATGCTTCTGTATTTTCGTATTACTAAATTTTTTGAGATTCATGCGTAGCATATAAATTTTGTCCGCTTTAGATGTACTATTAGATGCAATTCACAGAATTGTGATATCATTTTTCATTAATGAGTTACTGAGTTGTAAACTCGATAGTTTCCTTTTCCTAAAACTCGATTTTTGCCAATTTTAAATAAGAACATTGACGACTTCAATCAAAAATTCGAAACGAACAGTCACTAGATTTTAAGTTTTTCTTTTAAATGCAACAAGCCTCGCCAAATTTGGCGCAGTGTTTGCCGAGAAAAACGAATTCTCCTTTTACATGTATTTAGATTGTAGCACCCGAGCTAAAACTTCCCTTTAAGCATCGCTTCTTTAAGAATGGGCCGCACCCGCCGTGGTTGCTCAGTGGCTATGGTGTTGGGCTGCTGAGCACGAGGTCGCGGGATCGAATCCCGGCCACGGCGGCCGCATTTCGATGGGGGCGAAATGCGAAAACACCCGTGTACTTAGATTTAGGTGCACGTTAAAGAACCCCAGGTGGTCGAAATTTCCGGAGTCCCCCACTACGGCGTGCCTCATAATCAGAAAGTGGTTTTGGCACGTAAAACCCCATAATTTAATTTTTTAAGAATGGGCCGCATATCTGACGTGCCGCGCCTTCTCGCGTAAACGGTAGGGAACGTGATTTTTGGTACATCCAGAGCACGTCGAGCTATGTGCGTCCATGGCTGTTTTGTGCGTGATTAAATTGTTCGCCGGAGAATGTGACTGCTGGTAGAGTCGAAACCATGGTGGCCACGCACCCGGGCTACGTGAAGCTGAGTGCGTCCGTGGCTGTTGTTTTGGGCGTTATTATATTGCTTGTCAGTGAAGGTGACCGCTACCAGAATATGAACCTCCGTGGGAGCACGCCCGTACTACGTGAAGCCGTCTTCGTCCGCAGCTATTGTTTTGTGTGCGATTAAATTAGCTGCCGGTGAAGGTGACCGCGAGTGGAGTCTGAACCACGCAAGAACCAGTGTGCGCATGTATGGTCCGTGTGTTCGTCTAGACGGCAAGAGGTGAATGCCGACGCCTACGAGAGGTTTGTAAAAACGAGCCGATACGACACTTCACCAGTCTGCCCCGGGGACGATAAATGAACGCCGAGCATCTCCCGGGCAAAATAAGCCGCCGACATCACGCCCCGACGACGAACAACCGCCGACCATCGGGGCGCCTACTTCGAGGGTCACTCGGCATCGGTGTAGACGGTCTGTCGAAGCGCCCGGTTTAATGAATACGTCACTTTGATTGTGTGGACTCTAAATGTTTGCTTCCCCGATTACTGTTCAGAAGTTTAGCTTGTAACGATGGACATATGTAGATAATTGTTCGTTTTATACGATTACACATCGTAATTGTTCTGCGTTAATTTGTTAACACCTGTTCTTTGGAATTGTCATTTTCGTAGTTTTTTCAGTCTAACATAGTCGCATCTATGTCATCTACTACTTCATAACGCCACGTTTGCCGTCGCTTGGGGATAATATGTTTGCATTCCGCCTAACTACGTGATTAGTCTTAAGTAATGAATCAACTTCTCAAATATTATAATTAGATGAAAAGTGTCAATGAGAAAATTGTAGAGTGACATGGAAAACTCCCGCTTTCTGTTGCTCGATATGTGGCACGTGAAAGTGTTTTCCCGAGTGGGAAAGAAACCCCGGGAATACACGCAAAATTGCCGCGCGACTCGCCGCTCGAGGCACTTCGCTCTCCGTATACTGCGTACGCGGAGCTGTTGCGGCCGCCCAACGAAAACTGTCTAATGAGTTGAAGTGGCCCACAGTGTTCTACGGCGACCATCATAATCAAAAGCGTAGTTTTGACACGAAAGACCCGGCAATTTGTTTACTGTGTAGCCGCTGTGTATTTTATGGGCACGACGGTCCTACAGCATTTCTCAGCGGCTCGCACCGCTGCTCCAGTCTTTATTATTATTGCTGGCGTGTCCCTCTCTGTCTGGCCTTCTCAGTCTGGTTATGTGGTCACGCGTTTCGCTTTACTGCTGGCTTGGTGGGTTTCCACTTGCACTGGGCTGACGTTCGTCGCCGATCGTGCTGCAGTGTGTCTGCGCGCGAGCGGCGATGAGCTGGAAGCGGCCCGCTGCCTCCTCCTTTTCTGGGAAGCAGGCCGCTTGAGGATTGCAGCCCGCGTGGCGACTGTCTGCTCTCCACCTTGGTCGACGCGGACCTTGACGCCCACTGCCAGATATCGCGCTTGAAAAGTTTGCAGCTGACGTTGCCACCAAGAAGTGAACTTCGTGCTTAAAGGGCCCCTCACCAGGTCTGGCCGTTCTGAGCTGACAAGCGCAGTGCATGCAACGCGCACTCACAGTCGTGTCTGCTAAGACCTGCGTCGCAGAAAGAGCTGAAATTTCAAACGCCGTTTGGCCTTCTCCAAGCGGGCGCCGCGCTACAAGTACGCAAGCACGCCTATACGTAAGTACATGTATATGATGTGACGTCGCTCGTAGTGACCCGTGCCACTTCGAGCATTATTCGAGGCAACATCTGTTATTTGTGTAATGTGTTGCTTGAATAGACGAATTAAAGCTTGGATAAATAATAAAACACACAAACCGAATGTCTACATGTTTTTGTTTTACTTCGCACCGCAGCAAGAGAAAGGTACTTCCGTTTCGTCTGCTTGTCTCCACCGTCGTGCAATCACGCGCGCAGACTCCGAAACTATGTCATTTTTTACAGTTCCACCGCGGCATGATGCTCTGTAATCCGCTTGTGGCTGCATCAGTATTCGTGTAGTCCTGACTTACACCACTAATCAGGTGTCACTCGTGCAAATCGCGCAAAATTGTGCGCTGCGCGAAACGATACCATCGCGCGCGACGCCGTCATCGGGAATGCGCCGCGCCGCAAGTAAGCTAGGAGAGAAAAAAAAAAATTAAGGCGTAACCCGTGACGTATGCGTCACGCGATCCTCGAGGTCCGGTACGTGAGGACGCAGGGAAGGAATTTTGCTTGCGGAAGGCTAGACGGGCGAGTGGAGAGAGTGTATCGCTATGCAGTGGAGCTCGCCTCCTGAAATCATGGATTCGCGGTACTGAAGTATTTCTATCTCGGCTAATAATGGAGCCGACTTGAAAAATTCTTGTGGTCGGACGCTCCTAAGAGGGCACGTAACAACTTCCAGCGTATAACCAAAATTTGCTATGTGGCCTGGTGAGGAGCCCTTTAAAGCTTCGGCCGGTCGGGGGTGTTTATAATTCAATTGACGTTTATTTTTCCAGAAAGCATCCTGCATAGGAACATGGGCCAAAGGCTGAATCAGCAGCTTGACTAGGCCCATAAACATCTACAGGGCAGCTGCGTGCGTGCACCCGGACATGAACGTCTGGGAAATATAATAAATAAAAATGCTGTATATCCGAAGGTGAATCGGTAATTACAGAACATTTTTACAGTAGTGTTTATAGCTTTCACACAGGACCTTCAGCAGAAATGTAAAGAATAAAAATACTAATAGCCATTCAAACAATGCAAATATACCTGTTTAAAAGAAAAAAAAAAGGACTTCTATATCTAGAACTGTTATCTTCAATCCTATATAACAGACATTAGCAAAAATACCGGTACAATTAATCCAATAACATTGCGTAGTACATAGTACAGAAATAACCATGCTAACGGAAAAAGCTCAGTGCAAGTCCTTTGACCACATGCTCTGGCTGTGCCCAGCCCTTAACGCCTCTCCACCCATCACGAAAGAACAATGGCAGGAACCTCTCAAGAGCAGCAATCTCCACATTCAACTCCAGGCTGTCCAGAGGGCCCACGACATTGCGGCGGGACTTGATCTCCCGGTTCCATCGTGGGCGGAGCCACCGACTTGATCTTCGGGAGCGTCCGGTTTTGGCTCCCCGAGGTCTCAGTCCCTCAGGACTCAAATAAAGTTCTTGTCATGTCATGTCATGTCAAGCAATACACCAGATTAGAAGAACCATTTCTACATCTGCGACTATTCGTGCAAATAGTATACGGAAACAAATAGACGAGAACTAAGGTGCGATAATTTAATGTACCATTGCTTAACGCACGCACACGCATGCCTACACACACACATCGGTAAATTAAAAAAAAAAGCTAGCGAGAAATTATTGCAAATATACGAAGTAGCTTTTCAATTCCTTAACCGTGTAGTTTCTTTTACGTTCGTTGTGTAATATGAGGCGTAGATTATGTTGAAGGGACTGTAATTTATCATTATTTCTAAATATTAGCAAAGTCAAGGACTCGGAACTATGGGTACACATGTCTGGTTTCTTCGTCAAGATGAAACATTCATAAGATTTTTAATGGCGTTACAGAAGTAAAACGCGTGGAGTATGCGATAATCCTACAAGTTATCTGCTCTTATAGTACTGAAATTCAGAAAAGCGTTATGCGATGAGTAGTAGTAGTCAAGAGTTGCAATGTGACGAACTGTATTATTCTGAAGTAAAATTGTCGTGATGCTACTTTTAGTGGTGTTGGCCCATACTAATATGCAGTAACTGAGATGGGGGGCAAATAGAGCAAAGTAAATCTTCACCATGGCTTTTACTGGAAAAAGGTGCCAACAGCGACAAAGCACACCAGTGACTATGCAGAAAATTTCTTGCATACATTTTCGACTTGCCTGTCCCAACTTAGCTGCGAAGTGAAAACACCACCAGGAATTTCGTGCTCCTTCACGATGTCAATGATTTCCTTGTCATAGTTTAATGCAGTTTGCAACTTAACCGTTTTGTTTTTATATAGAAAACTGATAACTCTTGTTCGAATTGATTTTTATGCGGTTTGATTTGGACTACGCGGACAATTCGCCAAGAATATTATTACATTTCATGTTTAATTCACATTTGGACCAGAGATTAGGACAGAGTAGCCATGACCATTTCGCCTGCTGCTGAAGTTATTGGCTGGGCTGGGGTACGGTGTGAGGAGGAGGCATGCGCCCCCAACCCATCTGCACTTTAGCCGCAGACGAAATGGACATGTCCAAGTGAGGTGGACACTTACAGAGTGCCCACCCACCCCGCCTTTTCGCCTTATACGCTTAGGCTCCTATATATCAGTTTCAAGGTAGCGCCATTCTTTCATTTAGCCGCCGTCTTACTTATCCTCGCGCGCTCTCGCCAGTGCCCTTGCGTGATTGGCGCGTGGTCACGTGGCACGGAAAAGGTTTCAAAAGTTTTTTTTTTCATGTAAAGCATGGTTTACGCCGAGGTACGCGTGAATACGTTTTACTGCATGAAACACAGTTTCAGAACGAGTATAGTGATAACAAATGCAGTACGAGAAAAACTAGAAGCTATTTGGTTATTGCTCGCGCGTTGAGTGCATGATTTCTAACATATTGGGGTCGATAGCGACTCTCCATGTATAAGAGGAGGATGAGCGGAGGTGGGGAGCGGGAAAGAGGGTATGGCGCAAGTTTGAAACTTACCTGTAATATATAACATATAATAATATATGGGGACTTTACCCTCAAACGAACACGTTGGTCTTAACGCTTTGTACACCCCGTAAACGATGCTGATAGCCAGATAGCCGCAAATAACCTGGTATAGTCCGTACGCGGAGCTACTCGAATCGTGCTGCCTTGTTTCTTTCAGTTTATATCCGTACGCCCTCCTCGCATGTTTGAAGTATAAATTTAAGTGACCGTGCCGGAGGGGACGGCTGTATGCTGTGCGGAGATAAAACGCCACAAGACCGTGCTGTTTGCACGTTTCCTCTGGGCGAACTTTTTGTAGCCAGAAGGAGCGTGTAGTCAGAACGATTTTAGCACAACGAAATTGTAAAAAGAAATTCTCGAGTGACTGCCCTCGCAGATTATTACCAGCACAGGGGAAGCCAGCGCTTGCCCCCTACTTCACCCTTGAAAGTGTGCTGAAATACACGGAGAACAGGATAGCAGTTCAACTGCTCTGGATCTGTTAATATAAATTTTAGACTAATCCTAAAAAAATTAGAATGCTGTTTCGGACTAAGATATTACCTATATATATATATATATATATATATATATATATATATATATATATATATATATATATATATATATATATATATATATATATATATATATAATGAACAGCTACCAACTAGCCCAACAGGAAGTGCTTTTAAGATATTGCCATCGGCTGAGTATCGTGACACCCTGATCTCCGATACAAGTTGCCAAGACCAAGCGAGCTTTATCGTGAAACCAGCGACACAGACAGGCACATCGAGAAGCATCTGTACGGCAAAATGGGCCTGGTGAAACTCATTCGAAGTGAGGAAAAAACAGCGCTTCCTGTTCTCCGCCAAATGCCGACGTTAATCGGTTCCTCTCGTAAGATGACGGCGGCCGGCTTCACATTTAGGACATCATCTCCGCTCCAGAAGTTTATTTTTTTTAACCTCCTTGGTTTCGCACAACCGAAGAAGCCGTTTGTTTCACTTTATGCGTATACCGCTGTCCGCATGCGCTCGGGTACTACGCGTGCATTGCCTTTGAATGGCAGGAACGGTGATCCTTCTAAGCCTCCATATATAGGGATCGCGACAACTGATGCATGGTCTGTCGTTGGATAACAGCGCAGTCGCTACTATAGGCAGGAGGCGCGTGTACCTGGGCTACGGTCTACAGTTTCTGTATACACGCTTCCTACCGGATGCAGTAACTCGAGTCCACGGAGCAAGAAACATTTAGGAGTGGAAACTCCGCTGTTTGCGGCGACCAGAAAAGGTCACAAGCCCGCGGAGCCGTTATCGTGCTGGCGGCCTGGAAAGAATTTACCGCCTTTGAGAGCGCGCCGGAGCCGCCTCCCCGGACGCTGCATTTTTTTTTTTTTTTCGCTGTGGCTTCTATGACGCGCCGCATGGCGCCGCCACTGTATACGGCCCCGTCGGCGCATATAACAATTGTGACCTTATCTAGTCGCTCGCGCTGACGGGAGTTTCACCTCCTTACTCCGTGCTCGAGTCTATAGCCAAGGGAACCTGCATGCAAGCCCTGCGAGTTAGGTGCAACGACGCTTAGACTCTGCACGTTTCGAGACTCCGCTCGTTGCAGGTATACCGGATTCTGTACATTGGGTGTCATGCGCGGGGCTTAGAAGTTGCGCTTCGCACGTGTGCTGTCACGCTATGCGTATGAGTAATTTCGCAGCCGCGTTTCTTATAGCCGTGCACCTGGCTTCGAAGTCGTTTTAAGCAAGCTGCACACATTAAACTCGGTCGCGAATTCTCTCTCGCCCACGAACGCGGTCTGCGATTGAGGCAGTTGTACGCTGCGGCATACAAGCTGTGGCTAAGTTTGAAGGCGACTGCGTGTGAGAGTAATTTGGATTCCGCATTTCGCCACCCGCATACTCAGATTTAGGCGCACGTTAAAGAACCCCAGGTGGCCCCAAATTTCCGCAGTCCCCCACTATACGGCGTGCCTCCTAATCAGATCGTGGTTTTGGCACGTAAAACCCCGTAATTAATTTTTTTACCTATTTTTAACTATTAAGTAATCGGGATTACGTGAACGTTTGTCTCCCCGGGGTCGGCATACAGGTCTTTGGTTGGGCGTGGTTCGTCGAACATGTGGAACATATACGACTCGTTTGAGGCTTTATTATTGTCCCAGTCAACGGGCATGCTGGCAGCGTGCCTGGTGCGACTGTTGACTGGGGGCAACAGTGTCAACGCAAGCGTGTGCCAGACCATGGTTTTGCCTCTTCGCTCTGCGCGTGCACGTGTTTACAGGGATAACAGAGCGCGCGTTGTCAGCAGAACCTCGTCACCTGCATGCATGCGTGCGTTCCGCGAGTGGTTTTTGTTATGCGCTGCTCGCTTGCGGAGTAAGTCGCCCGGGGCGTCGTTTTTCTCTCCTTTTTGTTTGGTTTTGTTTGCGAGCTCTGTGACAGAAGTGTTTGCTGCCTCGCACGTGCAGCACGGCGCTGTTTGCTGTTGCTTTGCCGCGCGGTCCCGATTTGGCGCGTCCCCCCCCCCCCCGATCGCGCGCGTATGGTGCACAGTTGTCCCGTGATGTGCATATATGCTTGTTACAACAACATTACCTTGGACAGAACCAAGTTAATGTCGTTTGCCGTCGCTTGGAGATACTCATGTTATCTTTTGCATTCCGCCTAATTACGTAATTAGTCTCAACCAACTTCTCAAATATCACACTTAGATGAAAAGTGTCAATGAGAAACTTGCAGAGCGACATGAAAAACTCTCGATGCAGCTTTCTGTTGCTCAATACGTGATACACAAAAAGTGCTTTTTCTTTTTTTGAGCGTGATAGAAGCCCGCCGGTACACGCAGTTTGCCTCGAGCGGCCAGTCGCGCGGCAATTGTGCGTATACTTTTAAACTCTGGCTAAAATTAGCTGGCACACCCTGTATATTAAACCTGTAGTAGCATATGCCAAACCTATTGCTTGGCTAACCTCGCCACCCATCATTAAAATTTATCTCACCAGCGCGCAGGTATTTTCAGTACGGATTGATATTACGGTTTCCTTTTGATGCATCCTTGAAATACTCAAATTATGTACACTGAGGGCCTACTACGCGGTACGAATAAATTACGAGGACAGCGCGTGTTCGAAAGACTATTGTCATACGTTAGCGCCTTGTGATAACGTGGCACTAACCTTCTGAGCAGTTAAGTCGCAGGTCCCAAATGCAAAATATATCTTTTCCTTTCCAATATTGTATGTAGTGAGAGCGTGTATTATATGTCGGGAACTATAAGCCCGCTCATCGAGCAGTGAGTGCGTTTCCGCAACGGCTGCGCGTCGCAGTTGGTTGGCTGACTCGAAAGCAACCCTAAACCGCGATACAGGCGGCAAGGATGTGATAGCGACGATGTGTTTACCGTGGCGTTGGTGATGGATTTGTCAACAATTCCCTATGCAAGGCAGCTCGCGGCCGGGTCTGCCGGCTCGGCTTGCTGGGCTGTAGCGCACGTTTTTTTTTTTTTTTTTTTTTCGCTGACGGAGGACCCCTTCGGGAGTTTTTTTTTCTCGAGTTGGCACTCTTAACGTGGCCGCGAACAGTTAATTCCACGCCTTCTTTTTCGTTTCTTTATTTCTTTCTTTTAGCCTCGTACTTGTTGTGTGTTCGCGCTCGCTCGTGGTTTCGCGTGACAGGGCTCGTTTTTCATATTGCTACACAGAGATATTGTCCACGCTGCGCGTTTACCCCGTTTGCTTTCATGATAACGAGGCTCCGTCTCATTTTTATTTTTATTTATTGCTTTTTTTCCCGCAAGTCGTTAGCACGTAACGGCGAACTTCAAAGCAATATTTGAGTACTTGTGGCGTAATTTATCAGAACACCAAGCGGCGAACGGGCTCGACATTTCGTATATTTGGTAAATGACTATTGGGGGGGTGAGTGATCTTACGCTGTGGCGTGTGCTACAGCATCGGCTTCCCGTAGTGAGAGGTCCTCGATTCGAATCCCTGTCCTGGTCGTTACATTTTTTCAGTCTTGGAGTGTCATCTGAATCTGTCAGTAAAGAAAAAAAAATCAGTGAGGATGTTCAAGTGCATTCGCATTAGGAATGCCCACTCAGCTTCAAGAGACACTCCCTGGCCAGAGCAGTGATTGGCCTCCCGGGTGCTGTTATTTGGCCGCTGTGCCGCCGTCACGAGCGAATCTCGCAATTAACACTCTGCCCTCAGTCCCGATCGGCTGCGGACCATCTAATGTAATCAACACACAAAATCTATCGAATGTGGAAAGTTTAGGAGGGCTGTTTGGGCTATGATTAGATGCTGCCTGGGATGCCGTTGGCCTTCGCGAGGTTTGGAGAGGTGCTACAAAATCATACGACCAACAAACGTGGGCATCGGTGAACTGCAATTTGAGGTCTAGAAGCTGGATGTCCTTAGTCAATTCGGCGGTGAAAGTCAAACCTTGCCCCTCAGAGGATTTGTTGGTCGCATAATCCAAGGTCTAACAAAAGTCTATTACCTTACTAGCGTGCACATTCGAAACTTGTGAAACGAGGCGCCATCATGTCCAGTTTCCTCTCTGCCCCCACAGAAATCTTGTGTACGCGCAGTATCATCTAGTTTCAAATGTCAGGTTGCGCGTCTGGTGTCTGCTGGCTACCCACATCACTTAATTCACCACCTGCCGTGGTTGCTTAGTGGCTATGGTCTTGGGCTGCTAAGCAGCACGAGGTCGCGGGATCGAAGCCCGGCCATGCCGGCTGCATTTCGATGGGCGAGAGATGCGAAAACAGCCGTGTACTTAGATTTAGGCGCAGGTTAAAGAACCCCAGCTCGTCCAAATTTTCGTAGTCCCCCACTACGGCGTGCCTCATAATCATAAAGTGGTTTTGGCACGTAAAACCCGGTAATTTAATTTTAACTTAATTCGCGTATAACCGAAATCCTGCTTCAAAAACTAAAATCTGCGTAAAGGAAAGAGCAATGCTGGGCCCAAAAAACCACCTTTTGTCATGCCATATTTGCGTTGTCTATCCCATAACATTAAAAAGGTTGCAGAAAGATGGGATTCGCGTCGTTTCTTCAACGTCTTGCAAACTTAAAGTGCCCACTACTGACTAAAGCAAAGAAGAAGTAGAGCTTTAGAGTATAGCTTTAAGTATAAACCCCATGCAAGCGATCTTGCACGCGACAGCGACAAGCGACGCGATGGAGATGGCTGTCGCGTTCGCTCGTAGCCTACAAGTCGTACCCCATGCAAGCGATGACTTCAAACTACGTCTACCCAGTGTTGCCGGTATGAGGGCAGCAATACAGGTGCCGAAACTAGCGTGACGCGTGCTTTATTAGCTTAAGTTGACGTGTTTTACTGTAAAAAGCAGCATAAAGTATAAACCCCATGCAAGCGATCTTGCACGCGACAGCGACAGGCGACGCGATGGAGATGGCTGTCGCGTTCGCTCGTCGCCTACAAGTTGCACCCCATGCGAGCGATGACTTCGAGCGACGTCTCCCCAGTGTTGCCGGTATGACGGCAGCAATATAGGCGCCGAAACTAGCGTGACGCGTGCTTTATTAACTTAAGTTGATGTATTTTACTGAAAAAAGCAGCATAAAATATTTCTGAAAGTCTTGCAGTAGGTTCTTATCCTTGCACCTATAAAAATTCAATCGTTTGCTCGTTCCGTGCGACAATCGGAAGTACTGGAGTTATGTACATCCAGTTCCGGCTTTGCGCTATTGGCTAGTCGCTCATAGCACTTCCGGGCGACGAGCGACGAATTCTAGATTTGCAAAACCGAGCGATCGCGCGACAAGACCGAGCGATCTGTTCAAGCGACGGCCTGATCCGTCGCGCGAACCCGTCGCTCGTCGCTGTCGCGCACAAAATCGCGCTAATGGGGTTTAGCCTTAAAATATTTCTGAAGGTCTTCCAGTAGGTTCTTACCCTTGCACTATAAAAATTCAATCGTTTGCTTGTTCCGTGCGACGATCGGAAGTACTTGAGTTATGCAAATACAGTTCTGGCTTCGCGCTATTGGCTAGTCGCTCATAGCACTTCCGGGCGACGAGCGACGAATTCTAGATTTGCAGAACCGAGCGATCGCGCGACAAGACCGAGCGATCTGTTCAAGCGACTGCCCGATCCGTCGCTCGTCGCTGTCGCGCACGAAATCGCGCTCGTGGGGTTTAGCCCTTAGAGTATAGCTTTAGAGTAGAGAACCATCAGAACAAGTTCACTAAGTGCATCTCTTATGTGCGACATACCTCTGTCGTGCGGCCTGTCCTACATAGGTCAAACTGGCCGCTGTTTCAATCAGCGTGCGCAGGAGCACGAGCGATCCATGCGCACCGGCAGTGATCTATCTCCCTTTCCACTGCAATAGATGCGGCAGCAAAAGCTGTTTGCCGCATCTGGAACAGACTAAATTCCTTTCAAAGGCAAAAACAAGTTATCCAGGCATTCCACATCGCTAAAAGCGGTGACAACTGCGTTAGCTCACTTCTTTATCGCTATCGAGGAAGGAAGCAGAAATCTTAGATGGGCACATAGGACCATCCTGCGCTCTTAATGCAAGCGTGGCCTTGCTATTTTTCGTCGCTGCATCGTGCACGATTTCTTTTTTCGATTGTTTCTTGTTTTTCCATTTTGCGAAATCATAAATTCCCTGCCTTCACGAAATAAATTCAGTTGGAAGTCTGCGCTTTGTGTTTGCGTCTGTTTCTGTTCACGTCCTGTCTTCCTCGCATGTGAAAACACCCGTGTACTTAAATTTAGGTGCACGTTAAAGAACCCCAGGTAGTAAAAATTCCCGGAGTGCTCCACTACGGCTTGCCTCATAATCAGAAAGTGGTTTTGGCACGTAAAACGCCATAATTTTTTTGTTCTTCCTCGCGCAGTTTAAAATTTTGCTCACTCTGAGCCGACCAGCCGAACAACATACCTTACTTAAGCTAAATTGGCGTGTTATATGTAGGTAAATAAAACTAAATTGTTGTACACTACTGTTAACCTATGTAGCATTGTAAATTGTAGGCTCATTTTGGCTATATATCGAATTGTAAATTGTATAAGTGTAGATAAGCTAGGTAGATAATTACTCGATGGATGGTCTCTCATTTAACCCACGTTCCTAGCGTTGCCGATTAACTTTTGGGCTTGCAGATTCGCACTGCATTGACCTGCGTGTGACTCTACCACGCTTGTATTCGGCTCGTGGAGAATCGACGTCATTCCCGAGAGCCGTGCCGTTCTCGTCTTGCGCTCATGCGTATACCACACTCTCGAGTTGGCCACTTGGCGTCCGTCGATGCTTTTTTATCGATGACATATGTTTTAGTCCCGTCCTTCCCAACGAGGGCTATATGCGGTGAATAGTAAATGAACTTGCTATAAAGAGTTGTTAAAAAGAGAATACCGCTGTAGGATTGGTGGCATAAAATGTAGGGAGCGCGCGGAATAAAAAGGGTGGAACTTTTTTTTTTTTTTTTGACGCGAGAAAGAAAATACTTTAAATTGATGGTTCGATAGCCCTGAGGGCGGATTTTATATGCCCTTCACCGGGCCCCGCCGAAGAAGTTTGGTTGCAGAGTGCCGCCCTGTGAGTGCTCGATCTATCGCGTTCTAGCGTCTATTTTCTTACAAGGGGTCTAAAGATTCAAAGACTTGGTGGCATCAGCTGCGACACCGTTTGAGATTGATGCTCCTAAAATCTATTGGAAGTTCATTCTTTGGGCTCTTTATGATGCAGTTCTTCGAATTGCGAATAGTTCGGCGTGTAAATACCTTAGTGTATGTATAAGTGATGGGCAGGCCGGAAATTCATGCTAAAGAAGAGCGTGGAGGTGAAGGAGACGAGGGGTGGTGAACACCTGAAGCGCGAGAAGAAAAACACGCAAGCTTCATCATCATCATCGTCATCACTATGCATAATGCATTGTGCAACCGCGCAAACGACAATGGACGAAGAAGGAAACACGCAGGACAAGCGCGGATTTTCTAAGGAAGAACAGGGCCCATTGAACTAGAATGTAACGTGTTTAACAGGAAGAGGCGGGCTAGTTGGTGGTCGATATTGAAATGCATTGTGCAACCGTGCAAATGACAATAGACGAAGAAGGAAACACACAGGACACCACTACTCCAAAGCTCCGTGTATTGGGCGAAAGGTCCACCACTGGAGATGCGGGCGCTACAATCGTATTGACGATTGGTTGGGTTGGTTTGACGATTGACGTGGCTGTCGGCACATTTTACTAGCGCAAGAACTAGCAGCAGCCACGCGCTCCTAGTATCGCGTTTCAATCGCTGGCCACTGTTCGTTGGCCGCAAACCGCCAGCATAACATTTGTTTCTTTCGCGGCAGGGTGAAATCAATCGTCGAGAGATTCGATGCTGATCTGGCTCGATCGCCGAAAATGCACGGTGGGACAACCGTATAAGATTCGCGTATAAGATAGCATTCTCACAGGGGGAAAGGGGTCACTCCGACTACTTTCCCCCCGTTGAGCTCAGTATGCTTGCACAGAATTGGACGGAAAGACTGAACCGTCCGAAACTGTGCGAGGAAAATATAACGTAAGTAGAGCGATACGAAGCTGCGAGAGAAAGTATACACGTGTGTGTGCAGAGCTGCGATAGTATTTCATTCGCGCGCATGAATGTTGACGGCCGAAGTTTGTGGAGATTGCTGATTTTAGTGCATTATGAGCCCGTTGACTTAGCAAGTGCAGTGTGACCTAGCATGCAAGTAAATAGTGGGGCAGAAAAGCATTAACTCTCTGGCAGATACCCGCATTGCGTTACGTGCGATAAAAAATCACAAATTTCAGCAGCGAATTCTACTTTTACACTTTCCTGTGTTGTGCGCGCGTTGTTCACTGCTCTTCACAATATGTCCAAAAATTCATTTCCAACTCTGCATATCGTAATCGTATTTTTTGCATTGCATATGTGAATAAATATATTCCTTAGTGATTGCATTACTCTGCTTTTAAAAACAAATACTGCATAGCCACTGCTACTGGCCATCCAATAATATAGTAGAATACAATATATCAAAGTACATTACATACACCTGCGAGCTCGTTCCTTCCAAGTTTCCCTTACACTCGAAGATGTTTCAGTAATCGGCGATGCCATTTTACGGATGAAAAACACACAACTGCAAATTAACATTAGAAAAATGCCAGAAGTGATACACGGACCGCCAGCAAAACACGGTGGAGTAATATCTAGGCCAATCCGCCTGCGTTTCGTATAAGGGCGCCCTAATTCTTACGGGGCTTGAGCGGTGCGCGGAGGCGAAAAGGCATAAACACAACAATGCGCGTCATGATTCAAGTTTACGTGGCGACGTCGCACGGTTCACGAGAACAGTCAACCGCATTCACACACGCGCACACACTACGCTCGATGTTGGTGTGCCGCGAGATTAGTTCGCGCTGGCAGCCCAAACACGATCGAGGAGACTCGCTGACACGATCCATACCGCCGCTTCAGAGTGTCACGACAGTTGCACTGGCTCGTAGCACTGAACCACAAAACACAACAGTCGTCGTGTAATCGCTACACGACAGACAAACTCAGCGACAAGAAGACTGTTGGCGCACTCGTTTCCACACACACACAGGATGTTGTTTATTTGCCGTGTGGGTCGCAGATTTCAGCGACGTTTTGTCGAATAAACGTTTTTCGGTCGAAGCGACTGTCAGCCTTCTTCTTTGCACGAATTCTTCGTTCAAAGTAACCGCTATGTGTACGCAGCACACTTACAAGCAAAAGAATTCACAGAGTAAACAGGATTAAGCGCAAGCAATCACTAAGGCTCGCGCGGTGATTGAGCGCGAACGAACGAAAGGTAAACATGCGAAATCAAGGCGATCAAGCCCTCGTTCCGCTCTCTTTAACGTTTTTTTTTTTTTTTCAGCGCTCATTTGAAATTAAAGGACTAGATTTAGCAGTTCGGGCCCTTCGTTCGTTTTTTACCACGTCAGGCACCAGTAGCGTTTTATTTCCGCGCGTGTGCAGATATTTTTTCACCTCACGAATGCCGCGGCGCCGCGGTTTAGCTTGGGCGCCGCCTGCTAAAGGAACTTCGTAGGTGGCGCGCGCGGTAGATGTCGCTACCTTATTATAGAGGAACCTTAGCAAAACGCCGTGAGGACTTGCATGACAATGAGCGTTCGGGTGAGGCCGCATTGCGTGAATTCTACCAGAGGAGCATCCCAGATTTAGCTCTGCGATGGGACAAATGTCTGAACCGGTTTGGGGACTATGTGGAAAAATAGTGCAAGGTAGGTAGGATAGTCGGTATTTGTACTTGCTTGTATGTACCTTATTTTGGGTAATTAAAAATAAGGCCAAATACTTTCTGACTCGTCCTCGTAAATAAGAGCCTCCGAGCTGAAGCTTCCCCTTAAAGGGAAGCTGAAAGGTTTTCCAGAAAAAATGAGCGAACATCTGTACATAACGGTTTTCAACCCTCCGAATTCGAATATCGTATCGAAATTGAGCGAAAGAAAGCGCAAATATATTTATAGCTACATCGCAATTTTAACCGACGATTACGTCGCTCCTAAGTGAAAAAAAAAAAAACCAAATTTTACCTACATGGTTTATAAGGTTCCCGCATCCGTATATGAGCGTCTTATTGAATTCGACAGACTCTTCAGCTTCCCTTTAAGAGAAAGCGTTACATCGGGGCCCACTCCGATTTACGTATTCAAACGAAAAACGCTTAAATGCTTTCACGGGACGAACGCTGGATCGGTTTGGATGAAATTTGTTGCGTTTGAGAGAGAAAGTCAAATTGTAGCAACTCTACAGAAAGCAGAATTTTGATTGATGCCTTGAAATTTTTAACGAAAATTCCCGGAATGCGGCAAGTGAAAAAGACACAGCACGAAGTTTACAAATCAACTCAGCACCAAAACAGGGATATTGCTGTTCTGCAAAGTGCATCTGTCAGAGAATCTCAAGCGGACAAATTTGATTAAGCCTAATCAGGCACGTACCCAGAGGGGGGGGGGGGCTCCGAAATTAAGCGGCATGCCTCCCCCCCCCTCTCACCGCCCACGCCACCACTCCTCACACACATTCCTAAAGCGCCGACAAATCAATCTATTCGGCGGTCAACATTTTGCTGTCTTTTACAGCGAAAGCCGTATATGACTAACATTCTGTAGTTTTTTCGGCGTCCGTCAACAGGAAAAATCATCATGTAAGCCGATCCTGGTGATGTGCAAAAAGGGTGCAAGCTTAATGGCAAATACCCCTGTGGGCTCGCGAACTTGAACCAGCCCTTGAAAATCTTCGGGATGGGCCCACGTGTGGGGAGTGCTTCACCTCCGCAGTGGGTCGGCCCGGCATTGCACAACCATCGCGAACGGCCCACGTATGGGGAGTGCTTAACGCCTGCCTCACCTTTGCCGCCGGTAGGCCCGGCATTGCACTACCATCGCGATCGGCCCACGTATGGGGAGTGCTTAACGTCTGCTTCACCTCCGCCGCGGGTCGGCCCGGCATTGCACTACCATCGCGATCGGCCCACGTGTGGGGAGTGCTTAACGCCTGCCTCGCCTTTGCCGCCGGTAGGCCCGGCGTTGCACTACCATCGCGATCGGCCCACGTATGGGGAGTGCTTAACGTCTGCTTCACCTCCGCCGCGGGTCGGCCCGGCATTGCACTACCATCGCGATCGGCCCACGTGTGGGGAGTGCTTAACGCCTGCCTCACCTTTGCCGCCGGTAGGCCCGGCATTGCACTACCATCGCGATCGGCCCACGTATGGGGAGTGCTTAACGTCTGCTTCACCTCCGCCGCGGGTCGGCCCGGCATTGCACTACCATCGCGATCGGCCCACGTGTGGGGAGTGCTTAACGCCTGCCTCGCCTTTGCCGCCGGTAGGCCCGGCGTTGCACTACCATCGCGATCGGCCCACGTATGGGGAGTGCTTAACGTCTGCTTCACCTCCGCCGCGGGTCGGCCCGGCATTGCACTACCATCGCGATCGGCCCACGTGTGGGGAGTGCTTAACGCCTGCCTCGCCTTTGCCGCCGGTAGGCCCGGCATTGCACTACCATCGCGATCGGCCCACGTATGGGGAGTGCTTAACGTCTGCTTCACCTCCGCCGCGGGTCGGCCCGGCATTGCACTACCATCGCGATCGGCCCACGTGTGGGGAGTGCTTAACGCCTGCCTCGCCTTTGCCGCCGGTAGGCCCGGCGTTGCACTACCATCGCGATCGGCCCACGTATGGGGAGTGCTTAACGTCTGCTTCACCTCCGCCGCGGGTCGGCCCGGCATTGCACTACCATCGCGATCGGCCCACGTGTGGGGAGTGCTTAACGCCTGCCTCACCTTTGCCGCCGGTAGGCCCGGCATTGCACTACCATCGCGATCGGCCCACGTATGGGGAGTGCTTAACGTCTGCTTCACCTCCGCCGCGGGTCGGCCCGGCATTGCACTACCATCGCGATCGGCCCACGTGTGGGGAGTGCTTAACGCCTGCCTCACCTTTGCCGCCGGTAGGCCCGGCATTGCACTACCATCGCGATCGGCCCACGTATGGGGAGTGCTTAACGTCTGCTTCACCTCCGCCGCGGGTCGGCCCGGCATTGCACTACCATCGCGATCGGCCCACGTGTGGGGAGTGCTTAACGCCTGCCTCGCCTTTGCCGCCGGTAGGCCCGGCGTTGCACTACCATCGCGATCGGCCCACGTATGGGGAGTGCTTAACGTCTGCTTCACCTCCGCCGCGGGTCGGCCCGGCATTGCACTACCATCGCGATCGGCCCACGTGTGGGGAGTGCTTAACGCCTGCCTCGCCTTTGCCGCCGGTAGGCCCGGCGTTGCACTACCATCGCGATCGGCCCACGTATGGGGAGTGCTTAACGTCTGCTTCACCTCCGCCGCGGGTCGGCCCGGCATTGCACTACCATCGCGATCGGCCCACGTGTGGGGAGTGCTTAACGCCTGCCTCGCCTTTGCCGCCGGTAGGCCCGGCGTTGCACTACCATCGCGATCGGCCCACGTATGGGGAGTGCTTAACGTCTGCTTCACCTCCGCCGCGGGTCGGCCCGGCATTGCACTACCATCGCGATCGGCCCACGTGTGGGGATTGCTTAACGCCTGCTTCACCTCCGCAGTGGGTCGGCCCGGCATTGTTAAGTTGTCACCACTGTTTGGACCTGGACTCTTGTACGATCTGTTGGGAACTCGGCGCTGACGCCCGTGGTTGTACCTGGGTCGCAAGCCCCAAGGGTAGCGTTGGCCTGGCGGCCTGGGGTACAACTCGAAGCATCCGAAGGTCCCGGCAAAGCATGAGTCGACTGGTAACAACGAAACAACTTGTTTATTTTAACATCGCAAAGAGTTGGCGGTCAGGTTTGACCGAAGTAGAGAGACGGGAGAGCACTTCACTCAGCAGAAGAAATCGGAGCCCTCCTCTGGCGTCCGGGGGCAGCTGTTTTTATACTCTCGCAGTTGAGGGCAAGAAGGAACCCCTCAAAAGACGAGCACGTGAATGTACAATGGGCTAATGGTGACGCACACTGTCGTAGCGACGCCGTAGCACCATGTCGTGGCGCTGCGCACGATCTCGTAGCACCTGGTCGTGGCGCTGCGCAGCACACTGTCGTGGCGCTGCCGGTCGGACACAATGACTGTAACGAGAAGATGGTCCCTGCTTTGGCATCGCCTGTTTCGGGCACAATGACTGGAACGAGATCCCTGCTTTGGCATCGCCTGTTTCGGGCCCAATAACTGGAATGAGATCCCTGCTTTGGCATCGCCTGTTTCGGGCACAATGACTGGAACGAAATCCCTAGGCGGTCGCATCGCCGCAGACGCGCCTGGAAACACCTGGCGATGAGTGTTGCGGTGACGACGATCGGGCCAAAATGTCCGCCGCCCCGCCGCCGTCGCGCCGGCAGAACCACGTGTCGCAGGCGAAACGCAACAGACCGCCCCGCCGGGGAAAGGAGATCCCGATGGACAGGGGACTGCATCCGCTGTCCGGAGGGATGTCGCTCGATGATGCTCATAACCGAAGTCGGGCGTCCCTTGACGTTTCTTGAGCGCAGCGCACAGAGAAGGCCTCGTTCTCTCGTTCAGGTTCGCACGGGACACTGCAAAGTGACTTCGGGAGAGTTCACATTTTTGTTCTCGTTCCCGGCAAGCGTTAGAACTACGCTGAAAACTCAACCGCTCAGTCAGCAAGCACGGCACAACCCTCACTAAGCCCTGCCAGGCTCTTTCCCCTTTTTATACCACTGCCTAGTTCCTTACAGTAGTCTAGCATCACTCAGAACGCGTCCACAAATTGAAAAATTGCACTAGAAAGCATATCATCACTTTGAAACACTAAACAAAAGCAATATGTTAAAAAAAATCCTGCCTCAGGAAGAAAAACATCAGTAACAAACAATTTTGAAGGCTGATTCCTACGTTAGGGGCTTCGACTTAAGCCATCGGCGTTACCGTTGAGACTCCCCTTTTTGTAACGCACCTCAAAGGAATATTGTTGTAAAGCGAGGCTCCAGCGCAGGAGGCGGCCATTTTTGGGAGAGATGGTCTGCAGCCATTGGAGAGGGCAGTGATCCGTCTCAATGATAAACCTCGAGCCGGCTAGATAGCATGACAATTTCTGAACGGCCCACACGAGACACGCACACTCTTTCTCGGTGGCGCTATACGCCTGCTCACGACTGGTCAGCTTACGACTAGCATACAGGACGGGGTGTTCTACTTCTCCATTTTCCCGTTGGCACAGTACAACGCCCATGCCTCGCTCACTAGCATCGCACTGAACAATGAACCCTTTTGTATAGTCTGGCGATCGTAGCACAGGCTGGCTTGTTAGGGCACTCTTTAGGGCGCTAAAAGCTCTTTCCTTTGTCTCGTCCCAGACGACTGTTTGAGGCTCTGTCTTTCTTAGAGCATCCGTCAGGGGAGCCGCGATATCAGAGTACCTAGGGATGTACCTCTGATAGTAGCCGGCGACACCTAAGAACGACCGAATATCGGTCTTTGTGCGCGGTTGCGGAAAGTCTCGCACAGCGGCCACTTTTATTTCAGAGGGGCGGCGACGACCCTGACCAATCACGTGACCGAGGTAGACAACCTCGGCCTGTGCTAACTGGCACTTAGGAGCCTTTACTGTCAAGCCTGCTTCGCGCAGGCGGGTTAGCACTGCCCGCAAGTGTGTCATATGCTCAGACCAGGATGCGGAGAATATCGCTACGTCGTCTAGATACGGTAAAGCGAATTCTTGCTGTCCCCGCAACACTTTATCCATGAGACTTGAAAAACAGTATGGCGCGTTCTTCAAACCAAAACTCAACACTTTAGGACGGAATGTTCCCATTGGTGAAATGAACGCCGCATACCTACTAGCCTCTTCTGTAAGTGGAACCTGCCAATAACCCCTGACAAGATCTAGGGTGGAAATAAACTGAGCGCTACTAACTTTCTCAAGGCGCTCCTCGATGTTAGGGATCGGATAAATTTGATCCTTAGTGATGGAATTAAGCCTGCGGTAGTCGACGCAAGGACGAGGTTCCTTGCCCGGTACCTCAACTAAAATCAAAGGGGAGGTATAATCACTCTCACCTGCCTCAATAACACCGAGCTGTAGCATTTTCTTTACCTCAGCCTCCATAATATCGCTCTGGCGGGGTGACACCCGATACGCCTTGGATCGTACTGGCTCTGTGGAGGTAAGTTCTATATCATGAGTAAGTACAGAAGTCCTACCAGGCCTCTCAGAGAACAGACCTTGAAACTCTTGTAATAGCTGGTGTAGTTCGGTTTTCTGCTCAGGCGACAGCGGTGCTTTACTGATAAGGTCACTAATGACTTGACCGGTGTCTTCCCTGTTCGTCACTGAGCCTAGTCCCGGAAGCTCGACCGGAAGCTCTTCAGGAACGTTTACCATCATGCACACCACTGCTTCCCTTTGTCTATAAGGTTTGAGCAGATTACAGTGGTAAACTTGCTGTGCTTTCCGCTTTCCTGGCAGACTTACCACGTAGTTAACGTCCGACAGTTTCTGAACAATTCGCGCTGGGCCCTCCCACTGCACGTCTAGTTTGTTGTTTAGCGATGTGCGCAATATCATGACCTCATCGCCAACCTCAAAACGACGGGCCCTGGCTGTCCGATCATAATAAACCTTGGCCCTCTGCTGGGCCTTTGTCATTGCTTCACCTGACAACTCCTGTGCCCTTCTTAAGCGTTCGAGGAGCTTAAGCACGTACTCCACCACGACTGGGTCGTCGCCCCTACCTTCCCATGATTCTCGAAGCATGCGAAGCGGAGATCGAAGCGAGCGACCGTACACCAGTTCAGCTGGCGAAAACCCCGTAGCCGCATGCGGCGCGGTCCTTAAAGCAAACATCACCCCAGGCAGACACAGCTCCCAGTCAGTTTGATGTTCAAAACACAAGGCTCTCAACACGCGCTTCATGACGGAGTGGAGCTTCTCAACGGAATTCGACTGTGGGTGGTACACCGAGCTGTGTAGCAGCTTTACCCCACACCTTTCGAGAAAAGTTGTCGTCAAAGCGCTAGTAAACACTGTGCCCTGATCTGATTGAATTTCTGCAGGAAAACCAACTCGCGCAAATATGGACAGTAGTGCATTAACTATCTCAACTGAGCTGAGTTCTTTAAGCGGCACTGCTTCAGGGAACTTTGTCGCTGGGCAGATCACAGTCAAAATGTGTCTGTACCCCGTGGCTGTTACCGGCAGAGGTCCCACTGTATCAATAACGAGCCGTCTAAAAGGCTCCGTAATGATAGGTACCAATTTCAACGGCGCCCTCGATTTGTCCCCTGGTTTGCCCACCCGCTGACAAGTGTCACATGTCCTCACGAAATGGTCTGCGTCCCGAAAACACCCTGGCCAATAGTACTCTTGCAAGAGACGGTCCTTAGTTTTCTTAACTCCTAGGTGTCCGGACCACGAACCCCCGTGTGACAAGCGCAACAGATCCTGACGATAGCATTGAGGCACGACCAGCTGGTCGAACTCCACTCCTCGGCGGTCTAGATACTTCCGGTACAGGACTCCACCTCTTTCCACAAAACGCGCAGTTTTCCTGGCGATACCTTCTTTGACATTGCAGCGCACGTTTTCCAGGCTGCCATCCTTTTTTTGCTCGGCTATCAAAGCCGTCCGGCTGACTTTTAGCAACCTATCAAGTCCGTCTGACGTAGGCGCGATGAGCAAATCAGTAGATAGCTCTTCTAACTTTCCCGCGTCGGGATTTTCCTCTCCAGTATCTGGCGCCTTCAACGCTACAGACTCAATTTTATTCTGTTCGGGCGTGCTCTGAATATCAGCTTGCTGCGCCTCTGACCCTTTTTCGTTGGTTGATAACGTCGGCCCCGCAACTACCGCCTTTGCAGCGAGCTCCCGAACCTTCGATCTGGTTAAGGCCTGAACACTAGCTTCACCAAACAAAAGCCCCTTCTCGCGCAGGAGGTGATCGGACCTGTTTGAAAATAGGTACGGGTACTGGGGTGGCAGCATAGATGACACTGCGGCCTCCGTCTCAAGCGCTCCGAAAGGTCCTTCAATAAGCACTTTTGCTACCGGCAGACACACGCTATGAGCTTCCACGGCTTGCTTGATCCATGCGCACTCGCCCGTGAACATATGGGGTTCTACGTAAGATGGGTGAACTACATCCATCGTAGCTGCGGAATCGCGAAGCACTCGGCACTCTTTCCCGTTCACGAGGAGGTCTCGCATGTAAGGCTCGAGAAGCTTCATGTTCTCGTCCGTGCTGCCTATTGAAAAAAACACAACTTTTGGTGTTGTTTCCGGACACTGCGCCGAAAAGTGACCCGGCTTCTGGCACGTATAACACAAGCGCGCTCGCCTCATCTCGAACCGCTTTCTGCGTTTGGCTGCCGCCGTCTCTTTACGTTTGGTCGGACTGCTTTCGCTCGCATCCGCACTACGCGTGTCCCCCTTTAATCTCATGGGTGTGAACTTCGGCCTCTGAAACTTCGAGCCAAATTCACCCTTTTGACCGTCCTTAGCTCCGCGAGCTCGACGCGTCACAAACTCCTCGGCTAGCTCAGCGGCTCTAGCCACCGTACAAACGTCTGGCCTATCCAAGACCCAGTATCGCACGTTCTCCGGTAACCGACTATAAAACTGTTCTAGCCCGAAACACTGCAGAACTTTATCGTGGTCACCAAACGCTTTCTCTTCTTTGAGCCACTCCTGCATGTTCGACATAAGCCTATACGCAAACTCTGTATATGACTCACTTTTGCCTTTCTCATTTTCCCGAAACTTCCGACGGAACGCTTCCGCAGACAGCCGGTACTTTTTTAGCAGACTCGATTTTACTTTGTCGAAATCCTCTGCTTCCTCTCTATCCAAGCGAGCGACTACGTCGGCCGCCTCGCCGGGTAACAAAGTGAGCAAGCGCTGTGGCCACGTTTCCCGAGAGAACCCCTGCTTCTCGCACGTTCGCTCAAAGTTAACCAGGAACAAACCAATGTCCTCTCCAAGCTTAAACGGCCGCATCAGGTCAGTCATTTTGAACAATACGCGTTCTCCTGCACCGTGTGCCTGACTTCCATTACGAGCGCGTTCCATCTCTACCTCGAGACGCTTCATTTCCAAAGCGTGTTCGCGCTCTTCTTTTTCTTTCTGCTCTTTAAGTTCGCGCTCCTGTCTTTTTGACCTCTCCTCAATAGTCTCAAGGCATTCCGACAGCTCGTCATCCTCAGCCTCTAACTCAAGAATAGCCGTTATCAGTTCCGGTTTTCTTAGTTTGTCTGAGACATCCAGACCCAACTCTCTTGCAAGCTCCAACAATTTCGGTTTGCGCAACGACTTCAAATCCATGGCTGCTCTGAATGCTGCTTTTTCTACTGCTTACTATTGTCTTGCCGCAAACTAACCCGGCAGCAACGACAACCACAATTACCAGCTCTGTTTCTGACACTAACAAAAAGCCTGGCAAAGCTCAGTAGAAGAAAGTCCCGCACTCACCAAACCTCGCAGGCAGGAATTCCGCGCAGTCGTTCCGCTGCAGGCAACCAGTCGTCACACAGGGCTCGTTGCACTGCTCCCGGATCGTCGTTGAGCTGCTCAGCATACTGTCAACTGCATCTCTTTGCTGCTGGCCTCCGTTGTCGCGATCTCGCCGCTGGCAGACCGTTGTTTGAAGTCGTAGGCGATCTCACCGCTGGCAACCAGATGTTTGGACCTGGACTCTTGTACGATCTGTTGGGAACTCGGCGCTGACGCCCGTGGTTGTACCTGGGTCGCAAGCCCCAAGGGTAGCGTTGGCCTGGCGGCCTGGGGTACAACTCGAAGCATCCGAAGGTCCCGGCAAAGCATGAGTCGACTGGTAACAACGAAACAACTTGTTTATTTTAACATCGCAAAGAGTTGGCGGTCAGGTTTGACCGAAGTAGAGAGACGGGAGAGCACTTCACTCAGCAGAAGAAATCGGAGCCCTCCTCTGGCGTCCGGGGGCAGCTGTTTTTATACTCTCGCAGTTGAGGGCAAGAAGGAACCCCTCAAAAGACGAGCACGTGAATGTACAATGGGCTAATGGTGACGCACACTGTCGTAGCGACGCCGTAGCACCATGTCGTGGCGCTGCGCACGATCTCGTAGCACCTGGTCGTGGCGCTGCGCAGCACACTGTCGTGGCGCTGCCGGTCGGACACAATGACTGTAACGAGAAGATGGTCCCTGCTTTGGCATCGCCTGTTTCGGGCACAATGACTGGAACGAGATCCCTGCTTTGGCATCGCCTGTTTCGGGCACAATGACTGGAACGAAATCCCTAGGCGGTCGCATCGCCGCAGACGCGCCTGGAAACACCTGGCGATGAGTGTTGCGGTGACGACGATCGGGCCAAAATGTCCGCCGCCCCGCCGCCGTCGCGCCGGCAGAACCACGTGTCGCAGGCGAAACGCAACACCACCTATTCAACGATCACGCGCATCGCTATTGCTTCGTTAGTTCAACCTTCTTTGTTTAGACTGATCCAGGGACCAGGAAAGGGATTCGGTTTGTAGTCAGCTGGTGTGTACGCTCGTGGAACGAGTTGCGGCCGGAGAAAACGCCAGTTGCGTTTAACTTTTCCTTTTGCTTCATTATTTCCTCGATTAACGGCTCGCCGCGACGCTGGCAGATCGTCGGAACCATATACCCGCAATATGGGTTTGATAAGGTGGAAAATAACATAATCGGAAAGAGCGTCCATCGGAAGACCCTGCAATAACCGTTAAACCCATAAGCACTATGACTGTCACTTGTTACCTCGTATGGCTTTTCCCTAATTGTATAGCCCTTTTCGTGCAAAATTGGCAACTAGAAACAAGAGTCGGAAGGAGTTTTTTTTTTTTTTTGGTCTCCAGATATCTATCGCTTTCGTTTATCCATACACCAAAGTATTTGTATTCGTTTACATGAGCTGTAACCTTACTCGAGGACGCTGTGAGCAGCGCCGCTCACGGTAGCAAATGAAAATGTTGCCAGGCAGGGCGTTTGCGTACGTGATTCAGTTTCAGTTTATTGTTCGTTCAAGATACATAGTTGGTTGTTAGCAGTATACAGGCGAGGGTCCCAAAGTCAAACGAATGCAGCGGGACCCGCGGTTGAGAAATTAGACAGTTTTAGCACTGCGTACAGGCGCCCAAATCTTTAACTGGCGTGCTCGAGCGGCGACTTTTCCGTGCGTCAGCGCCGTATGACGGGGCGAGGCTGGAAACAGCTTAGCAGACGATGGGCCCAGCTGAGCGCGCTTTGTCCGCATGCGCTGAGCCTCAGACTCTTTCCAGCCGCGCCCCGTCATACGGCGCTGACGCACGGAAAAGTCGCCGCTCGCGCACGCCAGTTAAAGATTTGGGCGCCTGTACGTAGCGTACACAACGGCGTTGCGTATGTAAGATCGCTACGTTCTGCAAAGTGCGCATGTGCATCACGAACGATGCGTGATGCGTACGCGGCCGCTGCGTATACGCACGCATCCGATTCTTGCGTGCGTACGTAGGGAGCCTTGCGTGCTGCTCTCGTGGTTCTAGTTTGTTCGGGAGAACGCGAGACAAAAGAGTTTACCAAAATGGCAGCGTCAAAGGCGACCAGCGGAAAGTTGAACTTTCCATGGCCTACGATTTGGCTTTGCTGCGTGAAGTGAACGCGCAGAAGCCATTCCCGAAACCTGCACGATGGGAATGCATAGCGAAAATAGGAAATTTGTTTTTGAGATAGCGTTCAGTGTGGGCTGTTTGCTTTTGCTGCTTTTGGTACAGTTCGTCGCAAATGACCGTGCCAGCCTCAGAAAGTAAGTACTCGGTTTTTATTTTTCTCTATATGATTCGTGTATTTCATCCGTATTAAAAGTCTCTTAAAGGCCTAAATATAGTTCGACGAAGCGGGAACGCGCCCACACGTTACATCACGTGCGTTAGCAAGATCAACAGTAGGTCGACCGACGGTTCGACGTACTGGCGGACGCGGCCAATGCGCCCCGACGCGCCGGCCCCAGGTAGCACAAAAGAGATACGTAACGTTTTCGTAGCGTTTATCCAAGACGATAAAAACGGGTTAAAGAAGACACGAATGAGAGAACTTCGGCGGGAAAACGTCGGATATCTCTGCTAATGTCCGGCTTAATTACTTTCTTGAGACGATCTAGAACAGGTCTGCAAGACGTATTCGAAAAGCTGGTCTAGAAATAGGATTGGGAAAGACAAGTAATCCCTTTGCCAAAACTATTCGTAACCAATTTCTAAACGTTTTTAGGACGTTATCAAAAAGCTGGTCTAGAAGTGGTCTTGAAAGGTTTACGATCATCTGAAGCTAATTTTCGCGGGTGACGGGCGGGATGAGACATCGTTGTTCAAAACACGTGTTTAGTTTCGCCTCACGCGACTGGCCTATGCCGCGCAGACGTCGTCAGCCGCACCCGTTGGCACGGCCTAGGCCAATCGCGTGAGGTGAAACTGATCGGGCGTTTCGAACAACGATCTCCAATCGCGCCCCAGATGAGTAGAAGCGTCGGTGTTGACTGTAAGAGCCATGGCGCAGTGCCAAGAACTGTTCTCCGCATGGCCGGCGCATCGTCTACCAAGTCGCACGAAAATGAGCCTGTTAGGAATAATAAATCCTTAATACCGCCTTTAGTAAGCTACGATGCTTACAACCACAATGGGAATGACATCCTGCAAAGAACAAATGGCCACGTCTTGGCAGGTGGCCAGACCAAGCCCTTCATATGAGCCAAGAGTGCATGAAATGAGAACATTGTGACAAAGCAAGAACACTTTATTAAAATGTAATGCTTATGCAAGGTTCGAACAAACTGTGTGAGAAATGCAAATAGAAATAAAAGTACATCAACAATGACAAAAGTCGCAGAAAGGATTCGTAATGAACTCGAAAGTGAACATTCACTAGCACATAAACAAAATTCCAAGTACACATACAAAAATGAACAGAAAAACCTGGAGTGTACTAAAGTGTCTAATTTATCATAGTAAAGTGCGCGTGCTATTAGATGGACTAGAGTTATGCAGAAGTGACATCGGAGCGAATGGAAGAAGTAGACTGAAAAATGCAAGAGTATGAATTGGATGGTAACTGCCTCCAAACAATGTTACGAATCATCTAGAAGCTTGAAAAGAGCACAAAAAGAAATACCACCGCATACCATCATAAAACAATCCTGTGACAGAAATAAAAAAAATGGGAACAATGCAAAATTTGATATATCCTAATGGCAATATTTCCAAGAAGGTAATGGCGAGAAAAAATAACCATACAACAAAAAAGCAATCAAGTGAAATTAGTGCAGAATACTTAAATGGGGGATTCAGTGTAACAAGTGAACACTACTGTAGTACAGCGAACGATGAGACAGTAATGCTGCATCTTGCCACTCCAGAACGTGAGAAAT
Organism: Dermacentor variabilis; assembly: GCF_050947875.1. Taxonomy (NCBI): domain Eukaryota; kingdom Metazoa; phylum Arthropoda; class Arachnida; order Ixodida; family Ixodidae; genus Dermacentor; species Dermacentor variabilis. Next base: position 2,848,853 of record NW_027460368.1, read on the forward strand.
GAATATGCAAGCCTCATATTAGAAACTTACATAAACATGGAAATAAACTGGAATGCACTGGAAGCTGCATTTGTGTAACAAAGGAAGCAATGGTCATAATAAATAGTAAGTGTTTTATCTAAAAGCCCTTTACAAGAGGCAAAGTTGTACCTCTCTGGCAAAAATAAAGTTGCAACGAATAATTTGCAAACCAGCAAATACATTAATTAGCACACTGACATGTCACACTTTGCGCACATCTCCAGTCTCCTAAAGTAAAAAAAAGCACTCTGAATGAGAAAAACGTTTAACACATGTAGCCCAGAGCAAATTCTTTGCCAGTTCACTCACACTTTCACATCCAAAAACATTTGCCACAAAGTCCAGGCACAGTTCCACTGATGTTTACCAATTCACCCCCACTTTCACGTCCAAAAATATTTGGCACATAGTCCAGGCAGAGCTTCATAGATAAACAGCTTGAGAGCACCCTATTGATTATTGTGCAGTCCCGCTGCTGGAAATAGAACTGCCGCACATGCTGGTAGTGGTTTCAATCTAGACACACTTGCTGCCCTGGACAGGTATGTTCAGATATCTGCACTGGTGCTCTATTTTGTCGAAGTAGACACATTGATGCACTACGCTGGTAATTGAAATGTTTTGAATGCACAAGTATTGGCTTCACCAGAAAGACTTGCCCACATACCACCACTGGCATATATATGCACTTGCTCTTCACTCAGCAGCATTGAACTTAAAGTGTTCCCTATGTGGGAGCCATGTGTAAAACCGGTGTCACACGACCACTCTCGATCGCGATCAAGCCCGATCCGGATCGAAATTATCGATGCGACTGGCTCACTCTCGTAGCTTGCGCAGAGGAGCCATCACGACCGAGAAATTCGATTTGTAACGGACTGGATAGCGGCTAAAAGAGCCCCGTGTGAAACCGGTACCAAATAATGCACAGACGTACGCTAGGAAAATGTGTTGCACAAGGACAAAGAACTGCGACATGCCCTGTTGTGCGAAGCGCGCGAACAGAACACATGTATATATATACTAAAGAAAAACTGCGAGAACGCTTCGCGAACTCCATGCGCACACATGGCACCCGCATGAACTCGGCAGGCCGCCGTAAAGCGCGAAGGGCGCCCAGCGTACATTCCGACACATGTCCCAAACTGCAAACAATCGTACTACCTAAAGCATACAAGTTATTTTATACCAAGGGCATACTCGACTCACGTATGCAGTATGCACAAGCGAGTTATGCAGCGTACATGCCGTATCCATTCGCCAAATAGTAAAATTGATAACAAGCACAAAGCTACAAGGGACTCAATACATTACTACCATTTGAGGCGTCAAATAAGATCGAATTTGGCCGTTTCATATATTGGACACAATATATGGACACATGTGGTACACGGTAATACCATGAAATACCCATCACGTGGGTAAAGGGGGCGAAAACACAATCGAGAACCTGAAGCGCAAACGATAAAAGCACGGTATGGTGCACACAAAATTCTGTCAGTGCGCTGTAGCGCGAGGGAAGAAAATAGGGTGAGCACTTGACCTCACCTTTTGGGATACCGCACTAGTAGTGAATCATTAAAAAAAAAAGCCTGTTTGAACCAGTTCCCTTGTCTGCAACACTCTTGCTAAACGGGAGACTAAAATACCACGATGATGGCTCTATTGCGGAGATCGGCAAGGTGCGCACAGACAGAAATTTTGCCGCCTTTCTTCGCATTCTGCAAAATGCTTTCTTGTTAGGATCACGCATAGCGGCCGACCCCGACGCTAGGGACACACAGGCACGATTTCGTCCCTCTAACTTTCGTCCTTATACTGCCCTTAACGCCTTAATTACAGCGTCAGTGAAAAGGCGCCTCACATAACATGACAATGAACTTGAAGAGCTGATTAGTGCCCCCCACTCCGCGCCCTCCAATTGAAAACACTACTGATTTCCAAATTAAACTGCACAAACAGATCGCACAACCCAAACTGATCACAGAATATCGTTTTCTTGACAGCAAAACACTGCAACACTTACATAGCAAAGGGCAGCGGCAGCACGTTCAGAACAGGCGCAAACACACCACAGCGCAATGCGAGTGCGGTGACGTGACGACGCCATGCATCGCGACTATGCCCCGGCTCGCCCGGCTGCCCGGCATCACGAATCACGTGGCCACCTTGGTCACATGATTTGACGACGGTATCGCCACCTTGCGCAAGGTTGGATCGCGTTGATGGGTTGTTGAATTAGAAGCCGCTAAAGAGGCTGACGCGCCGTGGCGTGGCGGTGGCGTTTTGAGTCGTTTGCAAAACGTATTCACCCCTCGTTTTTAAGCTGTCTGGCTTCCAACGTTATCAAAACGTATTCACCCCTCGTTTTTAAGCTATCTTGTTTGGAACGTCTTTGATGCGTCGATTTTGGTCAAAAATCCGTTTCAGACGTTGAATCCCTTAATACGACGTTTTCAAGACTTTGTGTGCTACCTGGGCCGGGCGTCTAACGCTCTTACGTACGTAGGCATTTCGCAGTACTAAAAGCCCTAACGCGACACGCGCTCCTACGTTCCGCAAAGCACTTGCGTGCTGCGTGCGTATCGTCATGACGCAGCACTAAAACTGTCTATTAAGCGATGTACTAAGGGAGAGAGCCCAGGCAACAGCCAAATAGGAAGGAGAAGCAAAAATTAACAAATTTAACCGTTGTTTGTGAAAATATTTATGGATCAACAGCTTTTTATTTAAAAAGGAAGTACAGAAAACTCCGCCGGAAGCGGAGAATAATTCCGCGTGTTTTGAGTGACGTTTCTACCGTTATCAGTCGAGCCGCCTGCCGTAGCCGCTTCTCTGCTGTGCTAATGTGGGCGTTTTTCTAACCTTCCGCGGTGGGCGCAGTACGTCTAGAACCGCAGTGTCCTGCGCTCTATGCGGTTGTACGGGACTGGTGACCACGCACCGTTAAACAATTTCCCAAATAACAACTCGAGCCGGTTTCGGCACTTAAATTGGTAGAGCAGTAAACGAGGGTTCCAAAAGAACTGTGATAGTTCCGCATATATATATATTTCCCTATAATTCTTCCAGAGCTAATTCAAAAAACGCTAATGCAAATCTTTATTTTACACTTTCGCTTGTTTAGTTATTCTTGACAGTGTTCTTCCAGCGCTTCTGTCATGCGCGAGTCCATTTGATGAGGTTCCTTGTTTGCCAAGTAAAGGAGCGGTGTATCTCACAGGCGTACCTGTGAGGTACACCTTAATTGAATTCCATTTTGCGGATTTACGCGTCGTTATGGCGAACGGTGAGCATTGTTCACATTTTTACTGGTGAAGGTACCTCCCCCACTCATTTGCATAGAAAAGTTACCTTGGGTTACCCGCTCCCCCTCCCCCCCCCCCCCCCCCGAAAAAGAATCCTGGGTACGTGCCTGAGCCTAATACTTTCGTGAAGTTGTAAAATTTACGAGTGTTTCGCAAAAGTCATACTCGCAAATTAGTGGCATACTTCACAGCGGTGCATATTACATTGTGTCAGTTTTAGATGTATCATAACGAGCGGTTTACAGAATTGTGATATCGGTATGGTTGCTGAGTTACGGTTAATAAACTTAACACTGTAGTATAAAATTTTGCGCTTAAATATATATTTAATTGAGGCCATAAATAAAAAATACGGCTTCTACAGTTACTAGATATTACATACTTTTAGATGCAACAAATGTCAGCATAATCGGTGCAATGGTTGGCGAAAGAACGATTTCTCCGTTCCGATTTATTTAGATAGGAGCTCGCGAGATAAAGCTTTCTCTTAGAAAAAAATCCGTTGGTGGAGGCGCGAGCGTCATCGCGTGGCTTTCGAGATTTCCGCGCACCGGCTGAGCCGGGGGTGCGGGAATCTCGGAAGCCACGGTCATCGCGACGACGGATTTCTGCGCGCGGCCGCCAGTGGCGGTGCCGCTCCGTGCGTTCGTCGTAAACCAACAAAGCAGACCTCGGTTGTACAGGCAAAATAATCGTGGTGGTGATCGCTGTAGAGGCGTTTACAATGAACATGTAAGATAGGAATTCGGGCGGGCCGTATTAACTACGCGAAAGTATGGGGAAGTCTGCGACGGTATCCCGCCGACAACAGTAGGCAAGCGCTTTGTGTACGGTATGTAAAGATTCAAACCGAATTATCGGATTTAAGCTTCTGAAACAGCAGAGTAGCGGTTACGACAGACGCCGTAGTGCATAGGGGCCGGGTTAATTTGGACCATTTAATGCACACCTAAAGTACGGGGGGGTCCGTGCCGAGACTCCCGAGAATGCGAAAGTGTCGAATTTGATTACTGTCTCGGAACTCAAATGTTTTAGAAGTGTAAAACGAAACGGAGTTGTATTCCAGTTTATAATATATACAAATACTTTAACTGCAAAATGAATTCAACGTTAATTAGCAATTCCTTTAATTATATACTTGCTGGTTCTAGGCATGAAAATTGCGCACACGTTTGCAAGCAGCGATTGCGTAGCCAGAATAGCCTTATAAAGCGAATATCTGCCTTTGGCTATTCCGCCCGCTCTATAAATTGGCGGCCGGTTCTCGAACTGTCACCGGCGCCACAAAGCGTCGCTTCCAAGCGCGCGTGCCGCGAACGCGAGCACTATCAGATTTTTTTTTTAAGAAGCCTTCGCTGCGAACGTATAATTGTCACAAGCTGATGAGTTACAGATATGGCATTTGCTATGCAACATAATAAGTACTTCGTCTAACTTCACTAAACAAGCAGAGCTGTTGCAGAGGTAAAAAAAAAAAGCTAATGGGCGACAAGGCGAAGGTAGCGCTTCGCTACGCTGTGGACGTGCCTTCGTATAATAGAAATCATCAGTAGGTTTGCGCGTGTAAGCGAATACCTACGCGGGACCGCCAGAACGTGCTGTATAGCAGAAGAGCTTTGGAGCGTCTGAAGGTTTAGACATCGAGAAAAGCTCAGCTGCTGCGGTAAAGCGCTCGGGTAGCTAGGACACCCTTCTCTTCTACCATCACCCTCTCCCCCTGCGGTTGCTGCGGGAGAGGGCTCGCGTCACCGCTGCGGATGTACTGTTCTCTACGGAGTTGTGCAATTAAACAAGCGCTAGCTATAAATGTCCTCGCTGCAACAAATTTAAGCCTTCAAACGCATTACTTACTTAGCCTTACTTAAAAGCCTTACTTCAATAGAGTGAATAGCTTTCCAGAAACCTCGGGCAATTCGATGACATTGAGAATTATCGCCAATCGTTTCTGTAGAATTTTGTTTTTCATTACAATTGCTGATAGTTTAACTTCGAAAGCGCAGCTGCACGCGAGCGAGTATAGATGGGCGGCCTTCGACAACTGTGCTATAGAGACGCAGCTATAGGGCTCTTGTTTTCAATGTTACGCGCCTTCTCAGTTTGCTCGTCTTTCTGCAAGGCGGGAAACAGTTTCCCGTTTCGATTGCGTCGAAGGTTAGCGCGGGCGTTGTGTAAAAAGGCGGTGCGCTCATTCAATAGGCACGCTGCATATTCCTTCAAGGACGTGCTGCGTATATTCATTATGCTTTCTGGAACGACTGTTGCATCGCAAACGTTGCAAGAGTACCAGATGCTGCACGCATGCATCAGATATAACGGGCACTTTATTTTTTAATGCTATAGAGATAAAGAGACAGATATAACATACATCCGCTCAAAGACTGCGAGGCCGTTTGTGCGTACCTTTCCTTTTTTTTTTTTTTTTTTTTTGCTGGCGGCACAACTGTATCGCGAAGATGGAGGTAAGAGCCGATAAACGCTATACCTAACAGTCGCATGCAAGTTCGATAACAGTTCCTATTTGTTTTTCCATTTTACCGCAGACGTTTCTCTAAAGATACAGGCCTCAAGAAGGCTGGCAAGGTTTGAACGTGCGTACAGTAGTTAAATGTACGTATCTGTAGCGTTCAAAGAAGCCCTAAAGTTTCTTTGCCTTTACTACGTCCTGCCATTATAAATACTACTTATCTCTGCTTCCTGCCTCTCATCGTAGCGGCTTTAAAATGCTAATGCTTCTTCGATCTCTGTGATCTCGTCGTCCTATATACTTGGGGCTCAAGCAAGCTACGCTCGATAAAAAACGTCTGTTTAAACGTTTCACCGGCTTCCGCAGAGCCTGCGGCAAATATCGTCCACTTTGTCAAACGTTTCTTTGCCTGCACCAAACTGACCCTTACAACGTTTAACATTCGAACCCTCTCGAGTGAACCTAGCCTAGCAGGACTCTTCAAGGAACTGTCAGGCATTGTCTGGGATATCATTAGCCTTAGTGAGGTTAGAAGAACTGGTGAGGCTTACACAGTGCTGACAAATAGCCACGTGCTCTGCTATAGAGGACTACCAGATAAGAAGCAGATTGAAGTAGGATTCCTAATCCACAAGGACATAGCGTGCAACATTGACGAATTCTACAGCATTGATCACAGGGTAGCAGTAGCAGTAATAAACCTGAATAGGATGTATGGAATAAAGGCAGTACGAACCTACGCTCCAACCTCCAATCACGATGATGAAGAAATAGAAGTTTTATCAAGATGTTGAATGAGCGATGCGAAAAGTGCAAACTCGGTATACTGTAGTCATGGGCGACTTCAAAGCAAAAGTGAGGAAAAGGCGGGCTGGTGAATAAGCAATTGGCAACTACGGCGTGGATTCTAGAAACGCTACCGGTGAGATGTTAAAAGAATTCGCGGACAGGAATAAGCTGCAAATACTGAACACCTTCTTCAGGAAGCGTTGGAACAAGAAGTCGACCTGGAAAAGCCCTAATGGTCAAACAAGAAATGAAATTGACTTCATACTTTCTGCTGATCCCAGCATGGTGCAGGATGTAGAAGTGTTCGGTAGGGTAAAGTGCAGTGATCATAGGTTAGTGAGGTCTAGAATTCACCTCAATTTGAAGAGAGAAAGTGTAAAATTGGTCAAGAAGAAACAGGCCGACCTAGATGCAGTAAGGGAAAAGCAGACCAATTCAGGCTGGTACTTGCAAACAGATATGCAGCTTTAAAACAGAGAGACGAAGATGACATAAAGGTAATGAATGGAACCATAACTAGGCTAATTTCAGAAGCAGCAATTGAAGTGAGAGGTAACACACCACGGCAACCAATAGGTAAGCTCTCCCAAGACTTAATAAAGAATGAAAGTGTCCAATTCAAGAGATCAGAGAGAATTCGCGGAACTGTCAAAACTGATCAACAAGGAGAAAATAAGGGATATTCGAATTTATAACGTGAGAACGACTGAAGAAGCCGTAAAAATGGACGCAGCATGAAATGAATGAGAACGAAACTTGGCATAGGACAAACCAAAATGTATGCACTGAAAGATAAGCACGGTAATATCATCAGCAATCTCGAAGATATAGTAAAAGCAGCGGAACAATTCTGTACTGACCTGTGCAGTACTCAAAGCAGCCACGAGACCTCCATTCGAAGTAGTAATGAACAGGTTACGGAGGCTGCTTCTAAAACTAGCGATGAAGTTAGTAGGGCCTTGCAAGACATGAAACGGGGAAAAGCGGCAGGAGAAGATGGACTACCAGTCGATTTAATCAAAAATGGAGGAGACATAATGCTTGAAAGACTTGCGGCCCTTTATACGAACTGTTTATCGACTTCAAGGGTCCCAGAAAACTGGAAGAATGCCAACATTATACTAATCCAGAAAAAGGGAGGCGTTAAAGAACTAAAAAATTCTAGGCACATTAGCTTACTTCCAGTATTATATAAAGTATTCACCAAGCTAATCTACAATAGAATAAAGGCAACACTGGACTTTAGTTAACCAAGGGAACAGGCAGGTTTCAGGAAGGTATACTCTACAATGGATCATATCCATGTCATCAATCAGGTAATCCAGAAATCCGCAAAGTACGATCAGCCTCTCTATATAGCTTTTATAGATTACAAAAAGGCATTTGATTCAGTAGAGATACCAGCAGTCATATAGGCATTATGTAATCAAGGAGTACATGACGCTTATGTAAATATCTTGCACAGCATCTACAGAGATTCCACAGCTACCTTAATTCTCCCCAAATAGGAAGATACCCACAAAGAATGGGGTCAGACAAGGAGACGCAATCTCTCCTATGCTTGAATTAGGAAGGAACAGCGCCAACTAAGACGATCACAAGTGGGGAGAACGACACAGGACAAGCGCCATTCGATGATGGAAACGAAGGCATTCAGTTGAAAATCTGACGATAGGCTGTCACATAAAAAAGGGCCCTGTGTTTTCGAAACAAAGTTCAGGACAACATTCATTTGGGCTACATGGTGCATACTCGAATTAGGAAGGAACAGCGCGAACTAAGACGATCACAATTGGGGAGAACGACACAGGATGGCGCTTGTCCTGTGTCGTTCTCCCCACTTGTGATCGTCTTAGTTCGCGCTGTCTCATAATCAGAAAGTGGTTTTGGCACGTAAAACCCCAAATATTATTATCGACATTTTCTTCCCCCAAATCGTCCTGGAATGAGGGTATCGCACTGTTGAAATCGGATTTCCCGAAAGTTCTACTTTTTTTTTGTACGCGTGTTCAGTTTTGACCGAAAACGCCGAACGATCAGCTAAGTGGGCCGGGCAACACTTTTGAGGACAGTTAAGAGAAAAAGGCGAAAAAAAAAAAACATAGGCTTAGCAGGAGCAACCGCTATCAATATTTGAAGGTGAAAACGTTGTGCGCACTCTTGAGATAGGCGCTGCCTTATGTGCGTGCTTCTTAAAGAAACATTCGTAATAAGCGGTGCGCCCTTGAGTTGCCGACTCGAATGGATGGCAGACGCGTCACTTTTCGCCTGGTTAGATACGGGGTGGTCTGGTCGCGTTCGGATAAGCGGCCTGTCTTTTGTTTGATTTTTGTTTGTTCCTTTTTGCGCAGCACATGTTGTTGATTTGGGAAGCGCGTTCGTGGCACAGCGATTGAGCAACGGCGCTCACGCGGGCCACCCTTTATGTATGTGCGTTGTTGGACTTCGCAGCGCTTTTCCGTGATGCATGGAGGGAAGTGTGGTGGGAGAGCTTGCATTGTACTTTAGCACTAAGTTCGATTGGCCTGGCTGCTAAATCGTGTGAGATATACAGGGTGACGTACCCAACTGTCATGCACCAAGATTTAGAAACCTAGCTGGACTGAATCAGGTTAATGATATTTGCCGTTCCTTGGAGATACTCAGGTTACCTTTTGCATTTCGCGTAATTACATAATTAGTCTTCATCAATCAATCAACTTCTCAAATGTTATAATTAGATGGGAACTGTCAGTGAGAAAATTGTATAGCTTCATGAAAGGCTCACGGTACAGCTTTGTGTTGCTCAATGCGAGCTACATAAAAGTGTTTTCCCGAGCGTGATGGAAGCCCGCGAATGCACGCAAAATTGCCGCGCGACTGGCCGCTCGGGGCACTTTGCGTGCATTCGCGCGCTCAATTCGTTCAATCTCGGAAAGACACTTTTATTTATCATGTATTGAGCAGCAGAAAGCTGTATCGGGATTTTTTTTGTCTCTCTACAAGTTGATTAATTAAGACTCATTACGTAATTATGTAACGCCGAACCCTCATCTAAGTGCGCCGCGCAACTCTTTTAATGACAGTGAAGAAAAAAAAAAAGGCGGGACAGGAAACATGTAGTCTTAGCAGGAGCAATCGCTATCAAGATTTGAAGATGAAGACGTACGAGTTAGTTAATTCGGAGCCCTCAACTATGTGATGTAGCCCCTCGTTGGTTGCTTTGGGACGTCAAAACGCATCATCCGGTCCATCGATCAATCAGTCACTCGAGCAATCGATTGCTCAGTGGCTATGGTGTTGGGCTGTTGAGCACGAGGTCGCGGGATCGAATCCCGGCCACGGCGGCCGCATTTCGATGGGGGCGAAATGCGAAAACACCCGTGTGCTTAGATTTAGGCGCACGTTAAAGAACCCCAGGTGGTCAAAATTTCCGGAGTCCTCCACTACGGCGTGCCTCATAATCAGAAAGTGGTTTTGGCACGTAAAACCCCAAATATTATTATTATTATCGAGCAATCGATCAATGAACGAATCAATTCAACAAACGAATGAATCAATCCCAGAGCATGCATAGTTTCGTGATGCAGCCCAGCCGCATCGATGCATCTTCGTATGGCTAGTTTACGCAAGCAGCTTTCGGACCAAGAGCACAGTGCCCCGTTGTGGTACAGAAAGAGCCGACGTCGGCATTTCATGTACGCCGCGAAATGAAATGAGCAAGTGGCAAATGACAAAGAAACGGGGAAAAGAAATTTGGCGAAAAGAACAGTGTGGTCGCCGATGTTGCATCTGTGACGAAAACATGGCCATCATCTTCAATTGAGAAACAATAGGGTCACGATTGCGGCCGGCGGGGGCCTGTTTTATGCACGTCTCTCTCGTCGTGGTGCAAAGTGTGTGCTTTTCCAAAACTTGGAAGTATAATTCACTGAAGACAAGCGGGGCTCTCTCTTTTTGTTTGTTTAAAATCAGTTGTACAACAAGTTGACCGTGTTGGTTTCAATCGAGACAGTCTTCTACTTCGTTTCTTTTAGCGTTCTGTATGCATTCGTCATAAATGGGTGTTTATATTGTTTACATGATTCGTAACAATAAACGCGAAGAAGGCTCCAGCATAAAGTAGATAGGTTTACGGGGGGCATGTCCCGCTTGTACAGGTGTTAATTCGCACTGTCCCGTTTGCTCTGCGTTTCTCCCCGCTTGCGCGCATGCGGTGTGCGTGAAGCTACAAATGCTCAGCTTGGCAGCAGGAATACAACTGCAGTTTTTTGGCACCGGTATACCGAGTTCTCCGTGGAATTTAAAGCCCTCTTCGTGCTATTATAAGTTGCCAACGGGAGGGTGTGCGAAATTATTCGAAGGCCTTGGGCCCCTCCCTGTACGTGCGGGGGGGAGGGGGGGCCATAAGCGCTATACAGGAATACCGTCCAGTGGGTCGCGTTGCAGACATTTGGAGGTCACAAGGCACCGTTCTCTCTGCAACCGGACAATGCTGTATACAGCATTCCTCTCTGCATGCAACCCGTCATGCGATCAGAGTATATGGAAGCGCAGTAATGCTGTAACGCGCAGGACATCTGATTTATGCGCGCCTACAAGCGAGCACAACTGTTTCAGAATGCCTAGAAGGCCCTTCACGAGGCCTCGTGGAAAATTTGCGTTGTACCAAGTTTAAAAGCGGCGTTCAGAGAGTGTGCAGCATTTCTTCAGTGGCCGCGTGGGTTCCCGTCGAACAAATCCAGTCGACAATCTCTACAGACCTTTTGAAAGACCTCGAAAACAAGGGAGTCACAGTCGAATTTCCGTGGGTGTATACCTTCACATGTTGGCCTTTCTGGAAATGTTAAACGATGACTCTATCGAACGTGAAGCGTTGTAAAGCCCCTCGAAAGTTATAAATGTATTACACCAAAAATTCCCAAATTACAAAAGGACACCATTCGCTGCCATTTTCGAAAGCATTGGATGCCGCCGCGTGAGTCCTGCGGGATCTAGAGGCTAACGCGCTCCCAGGCTACGCTATAGTCTTTTTTTCTCATGAGAACGGGTTTGGCGTACATGACAGCTCGGGAATTTAAACACTGGAAGCACGTCTTCCCCGCTCTGTAGAGACTGGGCGCGGCGAAATGGGCGAAGCGGAGCATGCAGTTGATATGGTCTGTATAGGCTCTGCTTGACCCCATGAGAAGAGGAGTTTTACCACACGATTGGGCGCAACGTCATGGTGCTTCCAGAAGGTCGCCAGATCACCCAAATGTAGGTAGGCAGTACGCCTTTTTGCATTTCTTAGAGGCAGTGCACTTTTGGGACGTGTGGTGACGAACTATACGGAAAGGGCCGCGCTATGAAGGCGGAACAATTGCCGAGCTCGTTTGCCAGGCTAAAAACCGCCGGTAACACCACCACGAGTGCATCTTCTACCGCGCCTCTTTTTTCTTTCTCGGCAAGTCCTTACGTGTCACTTGATCGGCTGTAATTCGCTGAACGTTAAAGGGCACGTAGGCTTTATTTTAATTTTCAGCTATTTTCGCGGCGTATATGTCAAAGCAAATGTTGATCTGCAAAACTGCAGCGTGACCCACGCAGCTCGCTTTTTTCTGTTCACTGTGCGCACCCGGAGAAGTCTTTTAACGAGGTATACTACGTGGTCTTTTTCGAACGCTTACTTACCACTCGCGGAGACATTCGGTGCAGAGAGACAAGGCACTGGCACCGAACCAGGCAGTAAATATAGCCTACCGCTTTCTCTATGCAGCTGGCGCCACCCGCTATACGTTTTCTCCTATACGCCAGAAACCATCACGCGCTGCCCTACCTGCTTCTGTGGTTAGGGAAATCGTGGTTATCTCACTCCGGTGCGCAGAGGTCACAGCCCATGGTCGAGTAAGCTAGTCGTCAGGGCCGACCACGAGCGACCGCCTTGCTCAAGGACGCACACTGAGGCGGTCTTTGCTGTTTCTTCCCTACACATCAGGGTGTCCCATGGATGATGTTATAACCAAGCTGTTGCAAATGATACAATATATGAGTTAGACCTATGTGGTGTTATAATTTCCTTTGCCACCACAAGGCTCATTTTTGCGCTCCAATTGCCTGACTAACGGAGACGTTCAACTAGGCCCTTTTTTTCGCGGTTGTTGAATGAAGCGTGTCACTTCTGCAGTGTGAAAGCCGTTATTAGGTCCGAAAACGTCCGTTCGGTCGTTTTCATCGTGGCATGTCTTGCGTAATTACTGTTGTTTTTTTTCCGCGCTGTACTCGTATACCGCGCGAGATACGAAGCGTGCCGCGTCATTACACAGCTGCGCGTTGTCACACCTGCGCTCCCAAAAGTGATTTGTTAATGTGGCTCATTTTCTGCAGCTAGGCGACCGCTTCTTCGATGCGTATATACTCTGTGGTCGCTGCAGGCGGACCACGTAGCTCGCGATCAGCGGACGCGAACACCGTCAGCTTGCTACTTCGAGGCGGAGGCCGAATCAAGCAGCCTTTCTGTGAATCACTTTCGGGGACCACTGCAGGTGGTGCGCGGGCCTGTAATCACTCGACAACACTTATCACTTCGCGCGCTACGAGTAAAGCGCGGATAAAATTACGCGGGACATATAGCGCGGCTAAAAACGACTGAATGGGATGTTTTGGAACGCAATAACAGCGTTCCCAGCGGAAGTCACGCCCTTAATGAAAATGCTGTAAACTTGTTTAAAAACTTCGAGGAGGCCTAAGCTTCGCGTTTAAGAACGAAACGCGATGGCATTCTAAGATCCCCGACTGCTTCTCACGCTTCCAGGCAACTGCTGCCTATGTGACCGTAATGTTTGTCGGGAAACGCTGGCGGCAAATGCTATGCCCGAAGGCGAGCCTTCTGCTTCTTTTGTTTTCCCCCCTTCCACGGCGGGCCCCACGGAGAGCGCGGAGGCGAGCTACATCTGGGTGATGTTGCAAGGAACCGAGTGGCCGGGGCGCGCCGCTGCCACTGAGACAGGCCTCGAACGGCAGCTGCAAAAGTGGTTTGTGTTTGAGTTACCGCGTACCACAATTATGTTTCCTCGTATATTCAAATTACGGTCTGACGCTATCACGTGTGTCGGTTGCGTGTAAGTCGTACTTTACTATTTTTCTCATGCATTTCACTTCGAGAAATTCAGTCGGTTCAGCAACGCCAAGTATACTACGCCACCACGGTGGGTGGAGAAAGAAATGGTCTATGCTTTCACTTATATATTCCCGTGTTACTTATGTCAGAAGGAACAGCCGGCATTACCTGTTCGTGCGATAGTACGTATACTTATTTATTCGTGCCAAGCAAGGACCTCTTCCTTTCTCTGTCTCTCTCTCTCTCTCTTTGATCGTGTGTGCGAAACATTTCGACCTAATACCAACGTATATAGATGGCCGTGGTTTGTATCAGGATGCAAAACCCGAACATATACAGTTCGCGACAGTGGCACAATCCATGCATATAGAAAAAAGTACACGTATTCCCGGCGATAATATATATATATATATATATATATATATATATATATATATATATATATATATATCCATTCTGCTGGGGCAGAACTCGACGCTGGAGAACGCCGTGGCGTCATCAGCCTGGAGGGAGATAGAATACCGTTGCCAGTATACGGGCACCGTTGTCCAGCATATACCACTTTGGCCAAGGCATGCATTAGTGAAACTGCCGTGCCCGCGTTATTATCGCCATTACGTATACGTACACAAAGCACATACCTGTCGCACATTGCTGAAAAAAAAACTGTACCTACGCACACACCGGATGAATTAAGGCTCCCCACCGATATGCCACCGACGAAAGTTCATATATACTTATCTATATAGACAAGTCCTCACGGGGTTGCCGCCATCGTGCGAAAGTGGCGCCATCTAGTCGATGTTACGCTCCAGCTCATATGTGCTGCAAAGATCCGTTCACCGCACTTTTCTTCATTTTATTTCATTTCTTCATTTTTTTTTCCTTGCTGCAATGGTGGTGCGATTATCAAAAACATTAACCGTCTGTTGTGGATTCTGCCACGGGATTTACCGGGTAAGCGTTGTCGCTTACTACGGGATCCGCCCGACAATGCCCTGCAAGATTTCCACTTTGGAGCATTCTGCAGCTCTTAGCATTAAACAACAACAACAACAAAAAAGCATGATATCGCTCGGAAACTATATACGCTGTATTTAGCGCTGGTTTGCGCTGTTTGTTGGGCTCGCTAAGTGGCTTAGGTAGGGTATTTCTAAAGCAGCATAACTTTAGGTCAAACAACGTAATAGCAACACAGTAGATGGGGGCAGGGGGGGGGGGTTACGTCTCAACGCTATTTACAGTATATACGAGAGAAGCCGTATATAGTGGGGTGTGTCTCGGGATTAATTTCTTCCGTCTCGTGTACACTATCTTATCCGAAAAAGTACCGTCATGCAGTGTTTTTTTGCACTTTGCCCGGTCGTATAATGGGGCAGGCTAGCTGAAGGACTCCGCGGCGCGCTGTATTCGCGATGCCCGCGACCTGTAGCTGGCGCGTGGTAAACCAAGATGGTAAATCATGGTAATTACCATGATTAGGCACTCTTAGGCATTCCACTAACTCTTGATTCTTCTTGGCTTAAACCAAGAAGAATCAAGAGTTAGTGGAATGCCTAGGTGCTGATATTAAGGGTTTCGGGAAAATTGCCGAAGTTATCCTATTTGGTGACATGAGTCCCCACATACAGGATCTAGATGGCTATACCTACAGCAATGGGAAGTCAATGCTAGATCTTTGTGAGCAACATAACCTCGTTATCGTGAATACAGGGCCTAATTTTGAAGGGCAGATCACGTGGGAAGTGGGAAACCGGCAATCGACCATTGATCACTGTCTCATGACAGAAGAAATTCATCATAAGTTGAGAGACATGGTCATTGACGAGGAAGGGAGCATAGGGAGCCACCATAAACGCATCATTTGGAAAATGGGATATGTAGTTCGAAAAGAGAGCAAGGAGCGCAAAATGGCCAGTCCAAATTTGAACGCTGAACAAATAGCAAATATAGTCCGTAAGGTCGAGGAAGAACTTGGCAAACGGCCAAGAGTAGGAATATAGTGAGCTTCTAAGTGTAATAACGGCAGAAATACGGAAAGAGAAACATGTTCGTTGGAAAGGAAAAAAAGAAACCTAAAAGCTGGTGGAACAGGGAGATAGGACAAGCGATCGCTGAACGACAGAAAGCATCGCGAGAGCACAGGCAGGCAAAGAAGGCGCAGTTGCCGCAGGATGAAGTAGCCAGTAAATAGGATATATAATCGGGAGAAAAAGTCTATGGTTAAAGGGACACTAAAGCGAAACAATAAATCAGTTTAGACTAATGAAGCATTGTTTGAGAACCCTGCAGGCAGTCATTTAAAAAAAAAATACTGTGATTATTAGATGGGAAAATGAAGGTCCAAGTATCAGTATTTGAATTTCGCGCCCAAACCCTAGCGCCGGTAAGTCAGCCTGACGTCAGGGATTCCAAAGTATGTTTTCGCATTTGGGCCGCGTTGGCTGAATAAAGGTTCCCGAAACTTGCCATGTTTAATATTTGGTTCCTTTAGAACACAATGTAGTCAATCTGTACCGCTATATATAATTAGCAGGCCCTAGAAGATGCCGTCAAAATCCAAGACGTCACAGCCCCCAGGTGCGGGAACGTAATTAGGCGTCGCCACCCGTATTTCGTTCTTGCGCTTTTTCTGGCTTACGAAGCGTCTTATCGTTGTAAGAGTGGTGGTTTTGGTGTTGTAGAACGGTAATTTACTGATGCAGAAGAAATTGTTTTTCACTTTAATGTCCCTTTAATATACTGGTGCAAGCAAAGATAAAACGTGAAAGTGAACGTTGGTTGTAAGAAATACGTGAGAAAAAGAAGGCCGCACCTAGAATGTTTTGGAACCACATAAAATTATTAGGCAGGAAGTCAAGAACAATACAACAATATATCCTAGACGAAAATGGAAGCAAACTGGAAGGGAAAGTGGTATTACATGCGAAAAATAACAGCCGAATCTTTCCAAGGCTATGACAAGGTTGTATTTGAAGAAAAAAAGAGCATGAAAGAGAACCAGATGGAAAAGGAGCTGGTGCTGACAAATTTCAACTGGAAGAAAGCCGAAGAGAAAATTCCTAAGCGCAAAGCCACAGGGCTAGACGAGGTTCCCGTTAGGCTGATTAATGAACTAGGACCAAAAAGTAGGGGAGCTCTGGTGAAAGCAGTGGAAAAAAACTTTTAAAGATAGACGAATACCAGAAAGTTGGCGACAAAGTAGAATGAATTTAAATTATAAAGGTAAGGGGGAGAAAGATAGAATTCACTCGTATAGACCGTTGACCATTACATCGGTGATATACAGGCTAGCAATGCAGGCAATCAAATTAAAGCTTCAAGCTTTGGCAGAGAATAATGGCATTTTGGGAGAGCTTCAGAATGGGTTCAGAATGGGTAGGCGTTTTGATGATAACTTATTTGTTCTTACTCAGTATATTGAAATATCACGAGTAGAAATCAGACCGTTATATGTGGCCTTTTGAGACATTGCAGGAGCGTATGACAACGTAGACCGCAACTGTGGGATATTCTGGAAGGGGAAGGCTTAGGCGAACATTTTCTGCAGCTTTTGAGAGAGATTTACCTATAGAAAATACCGTTTGTGTTGAATGGGAAGGGATGAGGAGCGAGGAGAAAGTTGATATCAACAAGGGACTGAGGAGGGGTGCCTCCCCACTGCTGTTTATGATATACATGGTGAGAATGGAGAGAGCGCTAGAAGGAAGTAATATCGGGTTTAGTCTTTCATGCAAACAGGCGGGTACAATAGTAGAGCAGCAACTTCCAGGTTTTGTTTTATGCGGACGACATTGTGTTGCTAGCTAACAAGCAAAGTGATTTCCAACGTCTGGCTAATATCTGTGGACAGGAAGGCAACAATTTAAGTTTTAAATTTAGTGTTAGAAAATCGGGTGTTATGGTATTCACTGAAAACAGGGAACAGACAGTGGTAATACAGGGCCCGGAAATACCTCGGATAAAAGAGTATAAATATCTTGGTATATGGATAAACGAAGGCAATAGATATGTGGAAACACAGGAAAAAACAACAACAGTGAAGGGGAAGAGAAATGCAGCCGTAATGAAGCACAGAGCGCAATGGGGATACAATAGGTACGAGGTTCTCCGAGGTATGCGGAAATGTGTAATGGTTCCAGGACTTACTTTTGGAAATGCGGTTGTTTGCTTGAAATCAGGGCTACAATCAGGACTCGATGGCAACGAAAGGTCAATGGGACCTCTCGCATTGGGCGCTCACGGGAAGACTACAAATGAAGCTGTGCAGGGTAATATAGGCTGGACCAGATTTGAACTGAGGGAAGCTCACAGTAAAACTTATTATGAAGAACGACTGAGGAATATGTAAGAAAGTAAATGGGATGGGAGAATATTCAGGTATTTGTACAGAAAAAACATTGATTCACAGTGGAGTAGGAAGTAGAAGTAGGAAGCTTACCAGGAATTGTATGCGGCCTGTTGGGTGGGCAACACAGCAACAAAGAACGTAAGTTTTGTCAGTCGTAATGTGCTACACATACCATTTTATCTCTCAGCTATTTGTGGCATCTTTGAAGCATGAAGCAGTCCTTCAAACACTTACATAATATACTCGCCTTTATGAGCATTACATACGCAGGTAAGGAAAGCCCCATTCGCCGATGCTCGCATGTCTTCACTATCTGAACTATCAATATCTCACATACTTTATTTCTGAACATTTCCCCTCCGCAGAAATGTATTGCAATGCACGTGTGATGCGAATAATAATAAATATACTAGACTGTATTGTAAGAAATATTGCTTAGACTTCTTGAAAGGTTATTATGAAAAACATGTGTTTTAGCCTAATTTTGGCAGCGTTTCATATGCCGTGTGAACTTGAACGCGTTGATCATTTGGTAACATGTAAAAGCCTGATAAGCATATGGCAAAAATTTTATTTGCCTAATGTGACTGCCTAAAATCCTATGCAACCAGTGCGCAGAAAGTAAAAAAAAAGAAATAAAAAGAAGAACGAAACGAAATCTAGACATAGCCCTTACACGCGCGTGCCTTTTTTTTTATGTTCTCTGTCCAGTTCGCGGTTTTTTGTTCTTACAGGAAGTGCCCGCTGCCAACTTTCGTAATTGCGCATAGTCCCCTTCATCGGTGGGGTCACAGCCTGGCCTATCGATAGACTCACCACCCATTGTTTCTCGGCAGATTTTGCCGGAAAGAAGACTGATCCCGTCGAGGGAAATTCGGTGTAAGCACTGGGAAACACAGCACGTGCCCTTACTGTTGTTGTTCTTCACCATCGCACGAGCGAAAGAGGTGAACAAAGCCCTGTGCCTGCACGGCAGGTGTTGGCACAGTCCGAACTAGTCACGTGAAAACGTGGCCATACCGCGTTGTCGCCTGCTCATCCTCCTGGAAGCGTTTGGCTCCTTGGCACTACCGCGTGCGGGCATTGCGAATCCATTGTTTTCGCTTTTCTTCGTCGGCTGCGACGCTGCTCCCGGAGGTGACCGATCGAGCCAGTGAGAATGAAAAGAATGAAACGCGAAAGGAATCCTTACGCGCAACAGCGCCCCAGGAGTGCGAGCGGCCAAATAATACAGCTATCCTGCGAGCGCCTTTTACGTAACACGAGTATTTTGCGGCTCATTTCAATGGCCCTGAGCTTGCCGATGAAGTGCAACTTCCCATCATTGCTATAGGCATACATGCAACGCTCGTGTTGTTGCAAGCAGGGCAGTATGCGGCCGCGCGCAATGTTATGCAAATACGAGCGTTCTGTCACGCGCATCCCTCGAGGGCATGTTGATGACCCGACGCGCGCGCGGTATACCGTTTCGCGCAGCGTCCTCCGCGATAAACGAAGGGGAAGCGCGACTGCGCAACCTCTTTTGCTACACCGGCGGTGATGGGTGCGCGTATATACCTATATAGACCGCCATTGTCGGCGAGGGGCCGTCTGTACACAAACATGCGCGGCTGCATGCCATCGTGTGCTCTGTTTTCGGCGATGTAAGCGAGTGCGCCAACGTTTTTCCTTCGGGTCTTCTCCAATCCGCCACGTGTGCTGTTTTTGAGCCAAACTTGAGCCAAACTTTAAAAAAAAAAATGCAAATGCCCCGCGTAGATGGACAGAACCAAGGTAACGTTTGCCGTCGTTTGGAGATACTTAGATGTCTTTTTTTTTGCATACCGCCTAATTACATAATTAGTCTTAATAAATCAACTCCTCAAATGTTGTAATTGCACGAAAAGTGTGAAAGAGAAAAGTGTGGAGCAACAGGAAAATCTCGCCGTACAGCTTTCTGTTGGTCAATACGGCCAACATAAAAGTGCTTTTTTTTTTTCTTTTCTTTTTTTTTTTTTCGAAGCTTGAGAGAAGCCCGCGAACACACGCAAAGTACCTCGAGCGACCAGCCGCGCGGCAGTGTTTCGGGGGTGCGTCCCACGGCTTTCGGCGGAAACGGGTTGCTTGTGTTTCAATGTGCGAGCGCATCATACAAACATTTTGTTTTTCACTCTCGCGATCTGCGGATATTTTGCAAGCATCCACCTAGTGGACATGTCCATTTCGGCTGCTGCTGAAGTGCTGACTGGCTGGGCTTGGGTATACCAACGAGAAAAGCAGGCGCTCACAGCCAGTTTCCTTCTCGATGATTCAGCTCGAGGCAATGAGCGGCGCGGCCGCAACGGACAGTCCACTATCCGCGGACACTTGGAAAAACTACCCACAGTATTCACCACGGACAAGGCCATTTTTTTTACCAAGGCGCCCATAAATCGAGCCGAACGGCGTGCCGCGGATGTGCGATCTGAAGCGCGATCAAGCACGCAGATCAGCGACGCGGTTGCTTTTCCGTGCGGGTGCCATCAACTATAGAACGTTGGGTGCCATCGCGTCGGCGGAGGAGCGGGTGTTTCTACAGCGGGCGCGTTTTCGCTCGTGAAAAACGCGCCATGCGGTTCCTGCTTTAAAACGTGCACGCGCGTCGCACCGCTACTCCTCCCTTAAGTTTAAGTCACTTCTCGCCTTGTGCGCAACGATATCCGATTGTGTATGTGTGAAGTAAATGGGGAAAGTGAATCGGCATCGTCGTGGGAAATGCATTAACAGATGCGTCGCGCCAAGCGCCGCGAACAGCGACGAGCTCGGCGACAGAGGCAGCTGGAGTCGACCGACCGCTGCGTAGGTCACGGAGCTCGTTGTTGCAAACAAGTTGCGACACGACCTGAACACGGTATTTGGAAACCCCAACAAAACTGGTTACTATACCCAGTGGAAGAGTTGCATAGAACTCGTCTCCGAAAATGCTAATCTCGTCGGAGACATCGAAGCCGTGGCCAATTACTGTACGGACCACAACACGGTCTTGGTGCAAGTCTGCAATCCTCCTCCTCCTGTGTCCACCGAGTAACCGTGTGTGCATTGTGCAACCCAGTGTGCATGACTATGCGCATCATGTGTGCAATAAAACAACAGTTTAACAACAACATCGCGACTGCCAAAGCATTTAATTAGCAACCGGTCAAACAACGGCCTAGCAATACTTAACTTGCTGCAATGGCTAATGCGGTCCAAGAAAACGTGCTTTCGCAGGATATTTTTCTTCGACATTGGTGCGTTGCTTTCCACCCTTTTCCACTGCATCCATGAAACATTCGTTGCTGCGAATGTCACTTGTTACTTCATACTTAAACATTCGTGTTTATGCCGCCTTATTTCTGGATTTCTCTCGACGGCGAGAAGTACCGTTTCCCAGTACGCGGGCCCTCAAGCTCAGGTGATCCGTGGCTGCTCTTCGCCTTTAGGACCCCCAACGTTCGCAGTCTTAAATAAAGTAAAAAAAGAAGAAAAAGTGGACTCAAACGTTCAATCAATTAAACAATCGGCGGAAGAGGAGACGAGCAGGAATGGGTGCCAGAGCCAGTTCCTCGAAGCTCTCTGCAGGTGGCGCCGTCGCTTTCCGTTGCTCACTGCTGCACCTCGGGTCGGCTCGGCGTGCAAGGCAAACAAGACGATAGTGATTTCAAAAAAAGACGCTTGATTTCGCAACCCGAAAAACTAAGGCTCACAAACAGCGGCCTCTGCTGACACACCGCCCTCCTCGGAGGAGAGCAGACGCTGACGAAACGAGACCAGCGCGCGCTCAGCTGGCGCCACTGCCACGTCGCCGCCACGTGCTGGGCGCGTGTAGAACGGGGGCCCGTTCGGGGGAGCCTCGGAAGGCGCGCGAGCGAAGCGCTCGGAGACGACCGGCGCGAACCGGACGGTATGAGCAGGCTGCACTACGCCGTGACGACAGCGCGCGATCCAAGGGGAGAGAGCGGTCGCCACGGCTGTGTCCTGTGCTGACACGCGTGGCCGGGCGCTTTGTGCCGTTTCTTCGCGAGAGCCGGGCTTCCCCAAGCGAAGCTGGAGGAGAGCGCCCTGTTTGGGATCGGACTGCTGGTACGATCTGTTGGGAACTCGGCGCTGTACGATCTGTTGGGAACTCGGCGCTGACGCCCGTGGTTGTACCTGGGTCGCAAGCCCCAAGGGTAGCGTTGGCCTGGCAGCCTGGGGTACAACTGGAAGCATCCGAAGGTCCCGGCAAAGCATGAGTCGACTGGTAACAACGAAACAACTTGTTTATTTTAACATCGCAAAGAGTTGGCGGTCAGGTTTGACCGAAGTAGAGAGACGGGAGAGCACTTCACTCAACAGAAGAAATCGGAGCCCTCCTTTTGGCGTCCGGGGGCAGCTTTTTTTATACTCTCGCAGTTGAGGGCAAGAAGGAACCCCTCAAAAGACGAGCACGTGAATGTACAATGGGCTAATGGTGACGCACACTGTCGTAGCGATGCCGTAGCACCATGTCGAGCACGATCTCGTAGCACCCTGTCGTGGCGCTGCCGGTCGGACACAATGACTGTAATGAGAGGATGGTCCCTGCTTTGGCATCGCCTGTTTCGGGCACAATGACTGGAACGAGATCCCTGCTTTGGCATCGCCTGTTTCGGGCACAATGACTGGAATGAGATCCCTGCTTTGGCATCGCCTGTTTCGGGCACAATGACTGGAATGCGAGGATGATCCCTAGGCGGTCGCATCGCCGCAGTCGCGCCTGGAAACACCTGGCGATGAGTGTTGCGGCGACGACGATCGGGCCAAAATGTCTGCCGCCCCGCCGCAGTCGCGCCGGCAAAACCACGTGTCGCAGGCGAAACGCAACAGACCGCCCCGCCGGGGGAAGGAGATCCCGATGGACAGGGGACTGCATCCGCTGTCCGGAGGGATGTCGCTCGATGATGCTCATAACCGAAGTCGGGCGTCCCTCGACGTTTCTTGAGCGCAGCGCACAGAGAAGGCCTCGTTCTCTTGTTCAGGTTCGCACGGGACACTGCAAAGTGACTTCGGGAGAGTTCACATTTTTGTTCTCGTTCCCGGCAAGCGTTAGAACTACGCTGAAACTCAACCGCTCAGTCAGCAAGCACGGCACAACCCTCACTAAGCCCTGCCAGGCTCTTTCCCCTTTTTATACCACTGCCTAGTTCCTTACAGTAGTCTAGCATCACTCAGAACGCGTCCACAAATTGAAAAATTGCACTAGAAAGCATATCATCACTTTGAAACACTAAACAAAAGCAATATGTTAAAAAAAATCCTGCCTCAGGAAGAAAAACATCAGTAACAAACAATTTTGAGGCTGATTCCTACGTTAGGGGCTTCGACTTAAGCCATCGGCGTTACCGTTGAGACTCCCCTTTTTGTAACGCACCTCAAAGGAATATTGTTGTAAAGCGAGGCTCCAGCGCAGGAGGCGGCCATTTTTGGGAGAGATGGTCTGCAGCCATTGGAGAGGGCAGTGATCCGTCTCAATGATAAACCTCGAGCCGGCTAGATAGCATGACAATTTCTGAACGGCCCACACGAGACACGCACACTCTTTCTCGGTGGCGCTATACGCCTGCTCACGACTGGTCAGCTTACGACTAGCATACAGGACGGGGTGTTCTACTTCTCCATTTTCCCGTTGGCACAGTACAACGCCCATGCCTCGCTCACTAGCATCGCACTGAACAATGAACCCTTTTGTATAGTCTGGCGATCGTAGCACAGGCTGGCTTGTTAGGGCACTCTTTAGGGCGCTAAAAGCTCTTTCCTTGGTCTCGTCCCAGACGACTGTTTGAGGCTCTGTCTTTCTTAGAGCATCCGTCAGGGGAGCCGCGATATCAGAGTACCTAGGGATGTACCTCTGATAGTAGCCGGCGACACCTAAGAACGACCGAATATCGGTCTTTGTGCGCGGTTGCGGAACGTCTCGCACAGCGGCCACCTTTATCTCTGAGGTGCGGCGACGACCCTGACCAATCACGTGACCGAGGTAGACAACCTCGGCCTGTGCTAACTGGCACTTAGGAGCCTTGACTGTCAAGCCCGCTTCGCGCAGGCGGGTTAGCACTGCCCGCAAGTGTGTCATATGCTCAGACCAGGATGCGGAGAATATCGCTACGTCGTCTAGATACGGTAAAGCGAATTCTTGCTGTCCCCGCAACACTTTATCCATGAGGCTTGAAAAACAGTATGGCGCGTTCCTCAAACCAAAACTCAACACTTTAGGACGGAATGTTCCCATTGGTGAAATGAACGCCGCATACCTACTAGCCTCTTCTGTAAGTGGAACCTGCCAATAACCCCTGACAAGATCTAGGGTGGAAATAAACTGAGCGCTACTAACTTTCTCAAGGCGCTCCTCGATGTTAGGGATCGGATAAATTTGATCCTTAGTGATGGAATTAAGCCTGCGGTAGTCGACGCAAGGACGAGGTTCCTTGCCCGGTACCTCAACTAAAATCAAAGGGGAGGTATAATCACTCTCACCTGCCTCAATAACACCGAGCTGTAGCATTTTCTTTACCTCAGCCTCCATAATATCGCTCTGGCGGGGTGACACCCGATACGCCTTGGATTGTACTGGCTCTGGGGAGGTAAGTTCTATATCATGAGTAAGTACCGAAGTCCTACCAGGCCTCTCAGAGAACAGACCTTGAAACTCTTGTAATAGCTGGTGTAGTTCGGTTTTCTGCTCAGGCGACAGCGGTGCTTTACTGATAAGGTCACTAATGACTTGACCGGTGTCTTCCCTGTTCGTCACTGAGCCTAGTCCTGGAAGCTCGACCGGAAGCTCTTCAGGAACGTTTACCATCATGCACACCACTGCTTCCCTTTGTCTATAAGGTTTGAGCAGATTACAGTGGTAAACTTGCTGTGCTTTCCGCTTTCCTGGCAGACTTACCACGTAGTTAACGTCCGACAGTTTCTGAACAATTCGTGCTGGGCCCTCCCACTGCACGTCTAGTTTGTTGTTTAGCGATGTGCGCAATATCATGACCTCATCGCCAACCTCAAAACGACGGGCCCTGGCTGTCCGATCATAATAAACCTTGGCCCTCTGCTGGGCCTTTGTCATTGCTTCACCTGACAACTCCTGTGCCCTTCTTAAGCGTTCGAGGAGCTTAAGCACGTACTCCACCACGACTGGGTCGTCGCCCCTACCTTCCCATGATTCTCGAAGCATGCGAAGCGGAGACCGAAGCGAGCGACCGTACACCAGCTCAGCTGGCGAAAACCCCGTAGCCGCATGCGGCGCGGTCCTTAAAGCAAACATCACCCCAGGCAGACACAGCTCCCAGTCAGTTTGATGTTCAAAACACAAAGCTCTCAACACGCGCTTCATGACGGAGTGGAGCTTCTCAACGGAATTCGACTGTGGGTGGTACACTGAGCTGTGTAACAGCTTTACCCCACACCTTTCGAGAAAAGTTGTCGTCAAAGCGCTAGTAAACACTGTGCCCTGGTCTGATTGGATTTCCGCAGGAAAACCAACTCGCGCAAATATGGACAGTAGTGCATTAACTATCTCAACTGAGCTGAGTTCTTTAAGCGGCACTGCTTCAGGGAACTTTGTCGCTGGGCAGATCACAGTCAAAATGTGTCTGTACCCCGTGGCTGTTACCGGCAGAGGTCCCACAGTATCAATAACGAGCCGTCTAAAAGGCTCCGTAATGATAGGTACCAATTTCAACGGCGCCCTCGATTTGTCCCCTGGTTTGCCCACCCGCTGACAAGTGTCACATGTCCTCACGAAATGGTCTGCGTCCCGAAAACACCCTGGCCAATAGTACTCTTGCAAGAGACGGTCCTTAGTTTTCTTAACTCCTAGGTGTCCGGACCACGAACCCCCGTGTGACAAGCGCAACAGATCCTGACGATAGCATTGAGGCACGACCAGCTGATCGAACTCCACTCCTCTGCGGTCTAGATACTTCCGGTACAGGACTCCACCCCTTTCCACAAAACGCGCAGTTTTCCTGGCGATACCTTCTTTGACATTGCAGCGAATGTTTTCTAGGCTGCCATCCTTCTTTTGCTCGGCTATCAAAGCCGACCGGCTGACTTTTAGCAACCTATCAAGTCCGTCTGACGTAGGCGCGATGAGCAAATCAGTAGATAGCTCTTCTAACTTTCCCGCGTCGGGCGTTTCCTCTCCAGTATCTGGCGCCTTTAACGTTACAGACTCTTCTTTTTCTTTCTGTTCTTTAAGTTCGCGCTCCTGTTTCTCTTTTTGCTCTTTAAGTTCGCGCTCCTGTCTTTTTGACCTCTCCTCAATAGTCTCAAGGCATTCCGACAGCTCGTCATCCTCAGCCTCTAACTCAAGAATAGCCTTTAGCAGTTCAGGTTTTCTTAGTTTGTCTGAGACATCCAGACCCAACTCTCTTGCAAGCTCCAACAATTTCGGTTTGCGCAACGACTTCAAATCCATGGCTGCTCTGAATGCTGCTTTCTCTACTGCTTATTATTGTCTTGCCGCAAACTAACCCGGCAGCAACGACAACCACAATTACCAGCTCTGTTTCTGACACTAACAAAAGCCTGGCAAAGCTCAGAAGAAGAAAGTCCCGCACTCACCAAACCTCGCAGGCAGGAATTCCGCGCAGTCGTTCCGCTGCAGGCAACCAGTCATCACACAGGGCTCGTTGCACTGCTCCCGGATCGTCGTTGAGCTGCTCAGCATACCGTCAACTGCATCTCTTCGCTGCTGGCCTCCGTTGTCGCGATCTCACCGCTGGCAGACAGTTGTTTGAAGTCGGAGGCGATCTCACCGCTGCCAACCAGATGTTTGGGATCGGACTGCTGGTACGATCTGTTGGGAACTCGGCGCTGACGCCCGTGGTTGTACCTGGGTCGCAAGCCCCAAGGGTAGCGTTGGCCTGGCGGCCTGGGGTACAACTGGAAGCATCCGAAGGTCCCGGCAAAGCATGAGTCGACTGGTAACAACGAAACAACTTGTTTATTTTAACATCGCAAAGAGTTGGCGGTCAGGTTTGACCGAAGTAGAGAGACGGGAGAGCACTTCACTCAACAGAAGAAATCGGAGCCCTCCTTTTGGCGTCCGGGGGCAGCTGTTTTTATACTCTCGCAGTTGAGGGCAAGAAGGAACCCCTCAAAAGACGAGCACGTGAATGTACAATGGGCTAATGGTGACGCACACTGTCGTAGCGATGCCGTAGCACCATGTCGAGCACGATCTCGTAGCACCCTGTCGTGGCGCTGCCGGTCGGACACAATGACTGTAATGAGAGGATGGTCCCTGCTTTGGCATCGCCTGTTTCGGGCACAATGACTGGAACGAGATCCCTGCTTTGGCATCGCCTGTTTCGGGCACAATGACTGGAATGAGATCCCTGCTTTGGCATCGCCTGTTTCGGGCACAATGACTGGAATGCGAGGATGATCCCTAGGCGGTCGCATCGCCGCAGTCGCGCCTGGAGACACCTGGCGATGAGTGTTGCGGCGACGACGATCGGGCCAAAATGTCTGCCGCCCCGCCGCAGTCGCGCCGGCAAAACCACGTGTCGCAGGCGAAACGCAACAGCCCGCAGAATCAGCGCACCGTCGCCTCATGCCGAAGTGCCAGGGAAGCACGCGGTCGGCGCCAACGGCACGAGCAAAGAGAGCGCACGAGACAGTTTTAGCAGGACCCCTATACGGCGATTCATTCAGTCGCTTTTTTTTTTTTATAACGAAACGTCGTTTTGCGCATTCAAGCACAAAAGTAAACGTAACGCCTATGCATCTCTCCGCAAAGTTCGGGAATCGATATCTGGAAACTGGCGTGATCCTGAGAATTCATTTAAAGTGAATCCGCCTTGCGAACTCCGCGGCTATAATTTGTAATTTGCAATATGGGTCATAAGGTAATTAGTCAAAACTTAATTAGTGGATCTTTCTTTCTAATTGGTCCATTATACATTAAAATTTTTTGTGCAAGTAATGTCCGCCACTTTTAGTAGACGAGCTCATGAACTATCATTGTCCTGTCTCCCACACGCAACATTTAAACATATTTAAAAGTGTTCGCTGAAACATCCTTTATATTTTGTCCTGTAAAACTGCACAGTGGGGTTGAGCGACGCCACAGGACTGCGTATTTTGACGACAGGGGGTTTCTTTATGACATTGAACTAGGGCTATGCTTATTCACGGCGGGTTACTATTCCGCGACACACTTGCGTACTACCTATAAGGAAGCTAACTTCGAAACGTGTTTAGTGCCATTAAAAATTTCGGACCTTTAAAGGGACACGTAATATGCTGAAAATTAGGCATGATCCCATTGTTTCTCGTCAGATTTAAACAGGCAGCACTTCTTTATTTTTCCGTCGGCTGCATGTTATCGTTTAAACAAAGCGAAGATAACGACGCAGTCGTCACGATGGCGATGGTGAATCCGCTTTTTTTTTTTTTTCTCACTCTCACTCTGTTTTTAGAGCGCAACTTTTAAGGTACGGCCTCACTTGCGGAAATAAGCGCGCGCAAAGCCGCGCGCTCAAGAACGCGCACACGCGAAAGGCGCTTTCGCGGCAAGACTTCTCCAGAGAGAGAGAGAGAGAATCAACTTCTATACTGAGCCCTTAGTAAGGGTTGGTGCGCGCTGGCACCAGATGGGGTGGAACCTTCTTCTCAGGTCCCATATGCGTCCAGCAGTTCCTGGCCCCTAGCCGCCAGCGCGAGCTGGGTCGGTAGGTCGGGGCTGGACAACAAGGTCTCCCATCGCTCGGGGGGGGGGGGGGGGAGGATGGTGGGGGGTTCTTAAGCTTAGTGCACTCTGCAAGGATGTGTGCTAGAGTGCCTTTTGATCGTCTGCAAAATGGGCATGAAGTGTCATGCTCTGTTGGGAACATCTTGTGCAAGAGCACGGGATGCGCTAGCGACCCCGCTTGCGTGCGTCGCGCGATCTTTGCTGCGTTCGGATGAGTTGCGGATGCGGACGGGGAAGCCTACATCTGCCGCTTCTGTACATTTGTGTGATTTCTTTGTAACTTGTCACGGGGTGCGGTAGCTCTGGCTCGTCCTCGGCCCGGATTGACAGTTCTCGGGCATAGTGGTCGGCGAGCGCGTTGCCTTCCACTTGCGAGTGATCCGGGACCCACACGAGCTCAACGGCCCGTCCCGGTGATTTGCATTTGGTGAAGATCGCTAGTGCCGCGGGAGATATGTTCCCATTGCGGTAGCTTGCGTAGGCGGTCTGGGAGTCTGTGACCACGGTCCTCACTCCCGGTTGTGCGAGTGCGAGGGCAACGGCCACTTCTGCTTCGGCTGCATTCGTCGTCCGTATCGACGCGCCTGTGACCAGTTTATCGATGGTGGTGACGACCGCCGTTGCTCTGGCTCCGTGCTTGGGAAGCGAGGCGTCCGCGTAGAGAACCTCGGGGTCCTCTTCCAGCTGTCGAGCCGGTGCCTTGGCTCGCGCAGAGCGTCTCTCGTCGTTCCTCCCTGGCTGCATGTTGTCGGTTGCTGTTCAATTTGCCATCCTATCCTATCTTGCGTAGGACGGCCCGACCGTGCTCTGTCCGGCTCAGCCTTACTCTCTGGTGGGATAGGTGTGCTTCCACCAGCTCTTCCACCGTGTTGTGGGCACCCATTTCCAGCAGCTTCTGCGTTGACGAGTAGACTGGGATGCCCATGGCGAGGGCGTGCGGCACACTTCGGCGTGACATTTGAACCGCTTTGAGCGGGCGTTCGAGGTCGTGCTTCCGCAGGTTTGTTCCTCATAGTGCAGTCGATTTTTCTGTGCCAAAATTTCAAATGCGATTTTTTGGGGGCGTTTACCCTACCACACCCCCTTAAAGCAGAGCGCACAGGCCTGCTTTTCTATAGGCATTTTCATCGGGCGAGGAGGATAGGGCGCGCGGCGAGCCTTTCCTCCTCTCTGGCTTGGGCGATCCGGCGCGGCGCTGCTTGAAAGTATTGATGTCGCGTGCTGCGGGACGATTTCGAGATGTTTTAGATCGTACTTTGTGACATTTACGCCATGTCCGTTCATATGAGGTCGTCAGGGAAGCCTTTCGGCGCATCGGTAACTACAGTAGGTAGAAATATGTCTTGGGGGCGCAAAAATGTGACGCGCTTTATCAGTCGCGATGTGTGTATCTGTTGTGAACTATTTTGTTCCATATTGGTTTTAATTCAGCAAAGAAAACCGCTGTCTCTATAGTACCAGCATTAAGTGGTAAATCAGCTCACTGTTTGATCGTTTGGCGTAGCGAGTAAAACAGTACATAAGAGCGCATGCACGTGCACGGCCAACCTAAGGCAACCACGAAACATCTTAAGCGGCAGGCGGTATCAAATATTTGTGATACGCCGGCATCGTTCTCACGCATTTCAAATCTAGTAGGCTTGAAATTACTATATATCTACGCTAGCCTTCCTGCATGGGGCCGATGGCGCTGCTCAACACGACGATCACTGCGGTTGGTGAACCAGCATGACACACACACACACACACACACACACACACACACACACACACACACACACACACACACACACATATATATATATATATATATATATATATATATATATATATATATATATATATATAAGCTGTGTGATTCGGCAATGCCTTTTTGGCCTGTATACAGCCATAATATATGAGAGGGATCGCATAAAAAGAATTCGATGGCTATCTTTAAGTACAAAATTTCCGTAATATGTGTGAGTGCATCGTAGAGAACGGAACGAATACAACCGAAAAAAAAAATTCAGTTATCATCCTCTTTCTCGAAAAAGCAAGAGAAAACGCGCTAAGGCCGCAATACGGCCTCGCATAGTCACGCCGCACAACGTTTATAGATATATAACTGCTGATGCCGTATGCTTGGACCATGCGCCATATAGAACAAAGATATCTGTAATCCAGCACCTACCACTGCTTAGGGCGCTCGTGCGCAGTTCGTAAATGGTCACTTTGCTGGACAAACTTAATTAAGACTGTAAGGTATGCTGCGATTACTAGCCAAAACTATTTTATTCGTGGGTGGAAACATCATGTATCGAACCAAGTAGTCACGCAGTGTAACCTGCAGCGAACAGTTTGAACGCTTGTCAAAGTTTAACAGCACAGCTCCTATCGTACCAGAACGGGGCCCACGCTGTTACGATTGTCGCGTATGTTTCATTTCCCCTAAACCGCAGCTTAGAACTAGAGGATAATACTGCAATAAGGTCACATTAGTGAATGGAACATTCACAAATACACAATTGATCTCCGAGGCTGATTGTAGGCTCAAATATATGCGCGCACACATCGCGCTGCGTGCTCCGTCCGCCTCAATTCCAGCAGAAAGTCCGGCCATGCCGGCTTAAACCACTTCAGTACGTCTCACAGAACCGCTTAGCGCGTAGAAGACGCACGTCATGCTAAGTATACCGCACGAGCGCGAAAACAAACACCAGAAAATATCGCCGAACGTATACCTGCCATGCAAAACGGAGCGCTCGCCCAAGCCAGCATGCCGACTGCCCATAGATGGCGCCACTGCGTAGAGATATGGCGGCGCCCATGAAATACATTATATATATATATATATATATATATATATATATATATATATATATATATATATATATATATATATATATATATAAACTCTTTTAAAAGCCACAAGTGCTCGCGTTGTCGGAGAGTATAGCTGTCGGCCACCGTCACAACAGCTGCGGAGGCGAGATTTTGCCAATTGTGGCAGTAATCGAGTAAGAGTCGACTGCCTAGATCGCTCTCACATTCGACTGATGCGGAGGCATCCGTTGTAAAGTAAGTATGGTACTGTGCGGCGCTATTCGTAGCTATTGGGCACAGAAACCGACTGGTTATTAACCAAGTCTGTCCTCGGCGCACCTCGGCCCTGCTTCGCCTCTACTGGCGACAGCTGCTTGCAAGCAGGCTGTTTAACGACCACTGCCCCTTATGGCATGTTCAGCATGGTCATTTCAGATCGCTCTGGAAGTGATATACTGTAAAGTAACGCATGTCAGCTTTAATTTAAAGCTGTACTGCGAAAGTAAGCGCGTCTAAGAAGGACAGTCGGGCTGAACTATTGTCGTTGCATGGAACCAGCTTCAGCTCTTACTGAAGCTTGGTGGCTGTCACCGAAGGCCGCAAACAACGTTCGGAGCTTCCTGGAGCGATCCAATTCCGACCACTCGAACGTATTAAAGGGGTTGGGACACCAAAT
Source organism: Dermacentor variabilis (assembly GCF_050947875.1). NCBI lineage: Eukaryota > Metazoa > Arthropoda > Arachnida > Ixodida > Ixodidae > Dermacentor > Dermacentor variabilis. The sequence continues at coordinate 2,881,059 of NW_027460368.1, forward strand.
TTTGAGGCTATAACAATCATGTTGTAGGCTGCTTCCGTATGCAAGGACACCCAGCACGAGGTATTGAACGCTGCAAACATTTCAAAATAATTTTGATTTAGCTCCAAAAAGTCATTAAAAACTCCTTCTCGTGGTCGAGACCCATCGCTAGCGTTGCAGTTATGACGTCACAGAGGAGGAACGAAAATATTTACGTCATAGCACTCTAGCACAAAAACGTGACGTATGATGAGTAGCGATGAAATGCCGATTACGGAGCCTGCTGAGCCGAGCGACCGAGCATAGCCTCCACTATGACCGAGCTACAGGCATATAGAAATCCTTTCTTAATGCAAAGAAGGGGTAAGGCGTGCAGACACGGACACAAGAGGAGAGAAGTGGACAACACGAACGCCGCACGGCGGCCCGCGAACGGCAAACTGTACACTAGCCGGCCGACTCCGAAAGGGACCAGCAGGATATGCGGCGTTCGTGCTGTCCGCTTCTCTCCTCTCATTGTCGCATAGTTCGGCAGCTCGCAGCGGTCTCTCTTTCGCTTGGCTTTTCTCATTGTGAGAGCCCGTCCACGTTATCGGCACGGAGACTCGCCGCAGGCCGTTTGCCGTTCGCGGACCCCCGTGCGACGGCGGTTTTGCTCGCGAACTGCGAGATTTCCTTGCCGAAGAGAGGACGGGCCCGGGACCCATTTGTGCGGCACCCGTATGGCGAAGCGGCCAATCAGCGACCGAGGAATGGTCACTCTGGCGCCGACGGCAGCCTCACCGCCTCTGATCGTTCGGCGCCGCCGATATCGTCGCTAGGCCTTTTCCGGTTCACTTCAAAGCTAAAGCTTACGGCGCTTCGGAATGAATCACCGACTCTCACAAGCCGCAATATTTTTTTACCCTTGTCGCTCTTCGCAATGATTATAATAATCACGACATACACTTCGAATCGCCAGTTGTTTACCTCTGCTGGGAGAGCAAGCGTACGCGCGAGCAGACGACGCAGCATCGTTTTAGGTCACTATTTTTTGTGGCCCACGTCACCAAGCCGTGTTGCGTTTCCTCCTCTGTGACGTCATAGCATCCCCCGGAGCCCCGAAACCGAAATCGCTCGGCATAATAATGGTATTTTGTTAAATTATTTATCGGATATATATGAATCCCGCTGTGTGTATCGTGCTCCCTGAAGCATGACGCAACGTTTGAATCAACAAACGGATGAACGAAAATTTTGGTGTCTCCACCCCTTTAAGCACGGCATTCAATACAGCATGGCAATTTTGCCTGTCAGTATTCATAACAGTGAGAGACATTAGAATTAGTGCGATAGCCTTCGATAAAATTTATAATTATCAAATTGCAAATAGCTTTTAAAGATTTGCCTATATAGTAGTGAAGCGCTTTCTAAAAGCCAGGAAGAAGCGTCCTGCCGGGCAAGCGAGTATCCGCAACGCTACAAAACGCGATGCAGAACACGAACAGTTAGATGAGCGATGCCATAAGACGCCGGAAGAAGTAAAGAACGCCTTGGGCGCTATGCAAAGGGGGAAGGCAGCTGGGGAAGATCAGGTAACAGCAGATTTGTTAAAGGATGGTGGGCAGATTGTTCTAGAGAAACTGGCCATCCTGTTACGCAATGCCTCATGACTTCGAGCGTACCGGAATCTTGGAAGAACGCTAACATAATCCTAACCCATAAGAAAGGGGATGCCAAAGACTTGAAAAATTATAGACCGATCAGCTTACTGTCCGTTACCTACAAAGTATTTACTAAGGTAATTGCAAATAGAATCAGGAACACCGGAGACTTCCGTCAACCAAAGGACCAGGCAGGATTCCGTAAAGGCTACTCAGCAATAGACCATATTCACACTATCAATCAGGTGATAGAGAAATGCGCAGAATATAACCAACCGTTATATATAGCTTTCATTGATTACGAGAAAGCGTTTGATTCAGTCGAAACCTCAGCAGTCATGCATGGAGGCATTGCGGAATCAGGATGTAGAGGAGCCGTATGTAAAAATACTGATAGATATCTATAGCGGCTCCACAGCCACCGTAGTCCTCCATAAAGAAAGCAACAAAATACCAATAAAGAAAGGTGTCAGGCAGGGAGATACGATCTCTCCAATGCTATTCACAGCGTGTTTACAGGAGGTATTCATAGACCTGGATTGGGAAGAATTGGGGATAAGAGTTAATGGAGAATACCTTAGTAACTTGCGATTCGCCTTGCTTGCTTAGTAATTGCCTTGCTTCGTAACTCAGGGGACCAACTGCAATGCATGCTCACTGACCTGGAGAGGCAAAGCAGAAGGGTGGGTCTAAAAATTAACTTGCAGAAAACTAAAGTAATGTTTAACAGTCTCGGAAGAGAACAGCAGTTTACGATAGGTAGTGAGGCACTGGAAGTGGTAAAGGAATACATCTACTTAGGACAGGTAGTGACTGCGTATCCGGATCATGAAACGGAAATAATCAAAAGAATAAGAACGGGCTGGGGTGCGTTTGGCAGGCATTCTCAGATCATGAACAGCAGGTTGCCATTATCCCTAAAGAGAAAAGTGCATAATAGCTGTGTCTTACCATTACTCACCTACGGGGCAGAAACCTGGAGGCTTACGACAAGGGTTCTACTTAAATTGAGGACGACGCAACGAGCTATGGAAAGAAGAATGATAGGTTTAACGTTAAGGGATAAGAAAAGAGCAGATTGGGTGATGGAACAAACGCGAGTTAATGATATCTTAGTTGAAATCAAGAAAAAGAAATTGTGGGGGGGGGGGGGGGGGCAGGACATCTAATTTGGAGGGAAGATAACCGATGGTCATTAAGAGTTACGGAATGGATTCCAAGGGAAGGGAAGCGTAGCAGAGGGCGGCAGAAAGTTAGGTGGGCGGATGAGATTAAGATGTTTGCAGGGACAACATGGCCACAATTAGTACATGACCGGGGTTGTTGGAGATGTATGGGAGAGGCCTTTGCCCTGCAGTGGGCGTAACCAGGCTGCCGCTGCTACTGCTGCTGCTGATGATGATAGGACGCAAAATTTGGGCAATGGGAGACGAACGCGAACGGTTCCTTGCGCGTACTTGTAAGCAAAACAAGACTGCCCGCATGTGTACGCATAAGACTTTTTTGCATAGTATTCGAGTGAAGCGTTCCAACAAAGGTTTGCTTAATGTAGATTCCAACAATTGCTTTGGATCTGCCGCCTTTCTTCTTTTTATTGTTAACTTTATCGCACAAATTTGCAATTGCGAAATGGAAGCATGTGGAGCTATCTGAGTAGGAATTTTGAAAATGGCACCAGTACTATCGAGATATATTTCGTCCGCAAAATAAGTGACGAATTTGGTGCCGTGTACCTTTGTACGCTGTACATTGAGAACCCGTATGGGTTTCCTTTGTAGCAATTGCAGAAAGGCACGCCTTTGTTAGAAAACCAAGTAAAACTCCGATGAATTTGCCGGGTGCGTGTTCGGGGAAAGATATTTCGAAACTATATATAGTAGAAATGTGATGATTCCTACTAAATGGACGTGTCTTGAACATTCACCGGCTTCCATACTGCCTTGATGTGCGCCAGAGTTAATACTATAGCTAACATTCCATTACGAAATGTTCGTTATTGATCTTAACGCCGATTATCGCGCAGATTCCTGTGTCCGCCACCGCCGTGCACACATCCGGCGAGGAATTTCAAAATCGTCTCGAATATCTGTATATACCTGTCCTTGGCACTCGGAGAGGGTGCACGTATGGTCGCCGAGGCAACCGGTATGCGGACACATGCGACGATCGCGCGATACTCGCGCGGCGAGCAGGAGCTCGTTATATAATAAGCAGCCGGATATGTCGGTTTCTTCTTGCAGCTTCGCATTTCTCTCGGGCTATGCGCGTGACAAAGGTAGTCGCTCTTTGTTACCTGGTGTATGACGCGTCGCTCGGATGGCAAAATCTCGCCACGAATGAGCTTCTTACTTCGGTTGCGTGATACAGAGGTGGCTTCCTATATATATATATATACCCTTTTCTCGCAAGTGCACGGTCCGCACAGCGCTTCGCTTGTATACATACACTCTAAAAACAGTTGCACCCTTTGGGGTGTATATTTGCCACACAACAACAATCGTGATCTGTCTTGCCCGCATTTCCTTTCTTTAACGCTGCGAGCCCGGTACTTCCCAGGTCGCGAACGGCATGCGCGTTATCAGCATGACACAGCATTCTCGACAGGAAAGTAACGAGCGCAGCGTTTTCAAGAAAGGAAATGCGGGCAAGACAGATGACGATTATCGTTGTGTGGCAAATATATACACCCCAAAGGGTGTAAACTTTTCTTAGAATGTGTACATTATCGCTAGTGTCAGGCTGCCGTGAGCTGTTGTTGTTGAGAAAGGAATGTGATTCAGCGAAAGGAATCGCTACATTATACCTACTTCCTGACTTATTTGCCGCACGATGTACACGGTGACTGAATGCGCGCACAATGCAAAGACTGCCGACATTCGCAGCTAAATTTTGTCTTAATATATATATTATAGGTCAGCGTCTGTTCCGCTTCCGTTGTTGGTATAGCGGATATAACCTTGTGCCAAGCTTTTTGTGTCCCTGTAAACGCACTTCGTTACGCCCAAAAAAAATCGGTCGCGAAAGCGGTTGCGATGGTTAGAAATCGAACATATATTTAGATTTATCTATATAAATTATCTCCGTATAGTGCCGATTAATCTACGCATTGGCTTTTGGCTAATTATGTAATGCTTTAATGTCGAATAACGTTTTTGATCTAATTGATCTGTTGAATACGTACTTGGGTTAAATGTATGTTCCCCGATCGTCACTAATGACGAATTCGGCAAATCGCACCAATGAGCACCGATGAGGTGCGACCATGATTGGATGAAACGGCGCATTGGGGTGCCCCCCGTACGTACTGGTGCTATTTGCCGAATTCGCCATAAATATATGCGTGCAGTTGTCGTCGGATATTTTTCGTATTCAAGTAACCAATTAGGGCGCCGTAGACCTGGTGATTGGGGACGTTTATTCTTACGCGGTTCTCACTTCTTCTTTTTCTTTTCGTTCTTCCTTTTGTTGTTGTTTCTGCGTTAAAACTAGCCACGAATTGCACTAATGATTTGCAGTAAAAACATTCTGCCGAAACGGATGTACAGCTAGCACATATGCAGGGTGTCCCACGTAACTTGAGTCAAACATTAAAAATATGTAAATGCAGCGCGTAACTGGACAGAACCAACGCAATGTTGTTTGCCGTCGCTTGGAGATACTCAGATATTTATTTTATTCCGCCTAATTAGATAACTAGTCTTAATTAATTAATCAACTTTTCAAATATTATAATTATATAAAAAGTTTAAATGCGAAAATTGTAGCTCTCACTACAGCTTTCTGTTGCTCGATACGTGCTACACAAGTGTTTTTCTGGGCGTGAAAGAAGCCCGCGCGAATACACGCAAAGTGCCTCGAGCGGCCAGTCAAAGAGCAGCAGTTATGAACAAGGTCTATGAATGTGAAGATTTAGGCTGGGAACTCTACAACACAACCTTGGTAACGTCACATCGCATTCCGTGGAAGGCATATTTGCCCGTGTTCCACGGAAATCTTGTATGTCGGAAGTCATCAAACTATAGATGATTCATTATACAATTTAGAAATAAAAGGCGTTTAAAACTAGCTCCTCTTATAAAAGAGAGAGCAACATTTAAGACCGGACCATTTAGTGATTGCGAAGCGAGCGAGTCAGCGGATTCATTTAAACAGATTCCACTATGTCTGGATACCCAGGCAAAGCAGACTTCAGACAGACTGTCCGGGACAAGTGTCGAAAATATGTTCAGCAAATGCATGTGACCTATTATTAGTAGTTAAATGTGCACAGACAGAAAGCGCGTCTGTAACAATTATTACTTTAGATTGATGTGTACCCAATTTTGTAATGGCTAGGGCCAGAAGTTGTGCGCGAAGTATTGGGGCGTTATCAGCGAGACGTAGAGCAGAAGACCAGTTAAGCTGTTTGGAAAAGATGTCAACTCCGGCCTTATTTCTCTTTGTGTTGCGTCGGTAAAAATAACAAATTGAGAAGGAAATTGACTGAGATGATGTTGACGGAGCCTTTGAAATATGCGCGCTGGAATCAATTTGACCTTCAACGATTTTTTTTTTTTTTTTTAGAAACCAGGCACGATAGACTAGCTTGAAGTTTTAATAACAGCGCCTGAACAAAACTTGTGGCTGTCGATAATACCACCAACATGTTATGAAAAATGCTTCTCGAATTATGCGTGGCACGCACCTGCCTCCTTAGGTGGCGCACCAAGACGAGCCAAATCACGTCCGAGGCTCGCGCGGATCGTCGCTTCTTGGTAAAAATTGCGTTCGCGAGGGTATATTGTTTGGTGTGGAGGTTTGATTACTTCTATAGTGCAGGAATTTGGACAAAGAGTGTGCTTCTCGTGCACGCACGCCCAGTGCAAATAATCAATGTAGGGCATCCATACTGGAATGGGTTTGTTAATTTTGAAGAGGGAGACTGACCGTGCTAACATTTGTATAGCATTATAGTATATAGCTCTCCGCGCCTGGCGGCGTTCGCTCTCATTACCTCTGCCTTAGGCATGTGTGTCTCCATGCCACCGGGAACGCTGACAGCGTGATTGTTTTAGTTTACGGTTGCCGTTGCCGAAAATGTGCAGTCGTGATTGTGTCGGTCGCCTTGAGACGGTCATTTGTCATGTGGTCGGCATTTACGCCGGCATGTGCGCCCGGAGGCAGCCATCACGCGGCCCGATAAAACGCTGCTCTCGACAGCAGCCGGAGGTTCTTGTGCGCACACGGGCGGCACAGGCACAGGTGGTATTCCCCGCCGGCGTCGCCTCTTCGTTGCCGCAGAGCACGTGCACCTGGCGCGTCCAACGAACCGTGAAGGAGCTCCCTAAATTACGAGCCGTCATCGAGACCTCTCTCCCCGCTGCAGCTGTCGCCGGCGTTTACACGCAGCTGAAGGTTCCTCGGGGTCTTTCTCAGTCGTCGCTGGGAGGGGGGTTCTCGGACGGAGCAGCAACGACGGCGTCGTACCGAAGGCCCCAAGCGCTCGCGTTGGCGCGGCGGGGGGCACGTCTCGGGGTCGGCCAATCGCCGTGCGGGAGTGTTTGGACGGCGGCAAATCAAGGCGCTCAGAGGCTCGGGTGAGCTTTCGACGTCATACGCGATTGTTCTCGTGGCGGTCAGTGGTGGCAGCGGCCCCGTTTCTCTCGAAACAGTTGTAGTGGATACGTCAGCAGCAGTCGGAGGGTGTGTCGCTGCTTCTGCTCTTGGTACCGTGCGCGTAAGTGCCTCGCCAGGTGGCACTGCAGAGCGTCACGCGCGGCTCCTCTGACTGCTCAGCTGATGCCCCCTTGTCGTTGTCGTCGTCTTCTTGCGTAACGCGTGTGCTCTCCGCTGCGCTCTCTTGGGCATTCGGCGTCTGCTTTTCGCTATAATCGGAGGCCGCCCTCCCCGCTGTCGTCTGCGGCGCTTCTGGCTCCCGACCTCGCTTCCACCGACTGCACCTTCGTTGCTCCATCCCGTGCTCATCCTATCCACGCAATATGGGTGAGGTTCATGGTGTGCGTCTGCGGTACGTGGAACGGCATCGCAGGTTCGCAAGTGGCCCGCGTGCAGTTGCGAGGCGAACGTTCCAGCTTTGTGCATTTTTTTTTCGCCGCCTGCCTGGTTGTTAGAGAACGCGTTTCTTTCAACGTGGACAGCTTTGCTTTACTGAATGACGTGGTGTCGTGCTCAGTAGGTATTGGAGGTCGTCGTCGCAACTCGTTGCCCGCTAAAAGGTTAACGCCGTGTCGTGATGCGGTATAAGTTTGGGTTGCCCATCGTGAGCGAGACATCTGCAGTGTCAGCGGCAGTGTATTGTCCGCCTGCCCTTAGCAGCCGTTTCCTCTCTTGCCGTGAAATTGGGGATCTGATCATCTTGCAAAACACCATTGAGCTGCACTGAGCCTGCCTTTTTCGTGCGGTTTTCATATGCTCTGCATTTCGATAACCTAGGCGGTTTAAATGCGCTCCGGAACTGGCAGGCCATATAGCATTCGCTGGTCTCCATTCGCTTGCAGGAAAGTAAGATCGTTAAATCGACGCCATCGGAAAGTCTTGCTGTGTGAGGTACTTCGTTATGCGCGGATTTCGCTGGCGTCAGCGGAGCCGCCGTGCCACTGGGTCGGCGGAGAGACGGGTGCTTCATTAATCGAACGGTGCTGGCGATGCTTTGGAGGCCACATGTCAAGATGTGTGCGATGTATGTTTATCTGTCGAATGAAATTAGCTAATGACTTGCGTTAGTGATGGCAAACGCACGGGCGAGCTCTCGTGATGCCAACGGAAGCACCGTTCCAGAGAGCGCCGTGAGCGATATTTGCAGGGATGGGACGGCATTCTGTTTCTTCGCCGACAGAACCCGGCGGCGTATAATCCAAGCGTGAAACGTATTATTTTGAATAGTTATGCGTGTTGTGGGGGCTGCCAGAACTTGACGCCGCAACCGTTGAAGTGTTCGTCCATCGACATTGGCGGGACGCATGACTCCGTTATGGACGCGCGGCTGGTTGAAAAGCAATGATATGCAAGGAAAGTAATCGTTCAACGGGCTCATGGCAGCGCTGAACAAAATGTTGATGTAGAAGAAAATGCTGATCCTTGTTTTATCCGACGTATACAGATGGGCACAAAAAGTCTCATATGGTCTCGTAACTGTGAAACGATTGCGCCATGGCCGCTAAATTTAATATATTTTGCTTTTCTAGCTCGCCTTGCGCTCACTGAGCACCAGACAGCTTGTGAAGGGATTGCCCACGTGTCCTTCCAGTATGTTTGCTGGGGCGCGGGATGCACATTCATTTTCTGTACTGCAATCTTGGACTTTTTTTTTTTTCGCAGCGCATACTTGTCAGCTTGTCTAATCATCTATAGTGCAAAACGCATAATGTGCCGCACTATCTAACTGAAAGGTATATACCCTTCTGAAATGTTTAAATATTCGGTCAAATAGGCGCGCTACGTCATTATTTTCAAGGTTTGTCTGCCACTCCTGCCACAGCGGCGTTAAGTGTAGATATTGACGGCATAAGTTTGAGCGCCTGGTCACGCTGGGCTTTGCAAGGTTGAGTTTGCGATCTGTCACGGAAGCCTCAATTAAAAACTACACCGGTTGTTTCTACGAAGGCTGAGTAATACTTAAAAAACGTTCTCTTTTTAAATAAATGCACGGTCCTTTCGGAGACATGCATGCCGCCAGAGATATGCGTCAGGCTCCGTACGATCGAAAAGTTAATAATAATATTTGGGGTTTTACGTGCCAAAACCACTTTCTGATTATGAGGCACGCCGTAGTGGAGGACTCCGGAAATTTTGACCACCTGGGGTTCTTTAACGTGCACCTAAATCTAAGCACACGGGTGTTTTCGCATTTCGCCCCCATCGAAATGCGGCCGCCATGGCCGGGATTCGATCCCGCGACCTCGTGCTCAGCAGCCCAACACCATAGCCACTGAGCAACCACGGCGGGTGATCGAAAAGTTATTGCTTGCACCGAGAGCTCGCTTCAATTTCTCAATTTCGCTGAGCCCGCTGAAAATAAAAGTTCAAGGTAAATTAATGGATTTTGTTAATTAGGACTAATTATCACCCATCACACTGTGGTCGCCACCACTGACGGCATGTCTCCAACGGAACCTCCCTTTTATTTCGGAACTGCTATTGTTAAATATGTATTAAAATCTTCGTAGAAGCACCCGCGCTATAGTGAAGCACTAAAACGGTGTATAGACTCATAAAGTAGTCTCTCAAAGCTTTATTTTCGTTAATTTTGGGGGAATAGCTTGATTAGTGAAGTTAAAATGAGCTGCAGATGTGTTTTTCGAATTTCGCGCCGGAACTCCTGCGCGGTACGTCGGTCTGACGTCACGGATTGACGTATTTTCTCGCACTACGGCTGGCTGTGGCTCAGTAAAAGATATTGAAACTTGCCAAGTTCAGTCTTTGGATCTTTTAGAATACAGTGTAGTCTATCTCCTTTGCCAAGAGCAAATTAACTGCAGGCCCGAACACATGCTGTCAAAATTGACAATGTCACGGCGAGCTGCAGTGCAGAAACTTCAAGGGGGGCGTCGCCCCCCGTTCTCGGTTTCTTTTACTTTTTTCCGCTTAGCATATCCACTCAAACTTGTTTGGTATTATCGGAGCATAATTTACTAATACATCTCAAATAACTGTAATGTAGTGTTCTATTAAGCGCAGGCATGTAGTTCAACCACAAGCTGTCTCAAATTGCTCGAGGGGCGCCGCATTGTATAGGAGAGGCAGGGAAGGAGCGAAGGAAGTCGTTGCTGTATGCCTTCATCGCTTGTAGCCGCCTGGGTACTGTTGGCGCGCCGACAAGTGGAGTTGCGTCGCTAGGCCTTCCGGAGAGAGAGAGACAACTTTATTTATCCCATCTTAAAGGGAAAGGGCTGCGGGAAGAAGGCGAGGGAGGTTATCCTACTCGCGGTAGCCCTCCTCTACTACCTCAGCCCACCTCAGGATAGCTTCCTGAAGTTCGGGGTTGTAGTTGCGCATGGCAGCCTCCCACAGCTCCCTACTACTTAAAACTCTACAAAAGTTAGGGGGAGGGGAGTGGTTCTTGCATTGCCACATAATGTGGTTAAGGTCCGCTCTGCTAGCAGGACAAAACTTGCAGGCTGAAGTAAGGTATATTCCCGGGTGAATCTTGTGACGTAAGGTAGGAGATAGAAAAGTGCGAGTCTGTAGTTTACGCCATAGTACCTCGTGTATGCGTGACGACCGAATCATTAAAGGAGGGAGGGTTAGGCGACCTAGGCGGTAATGCCCGCAAATGTCGTGGTATGTAAGTAATCTGTCTTTGGAGGTGAATGCTGGAGGGAGATTATTGGCGTCTGAACCGTCCCCTAGTCTAGCCTGTGCTCGGTTCGTGAAAGCTCGAGCACTTAGGTGGGCCGCTTCATTGCCGATTAGGCCTGCGTGAGCAGGTGTCCAGATTAAACTTCGAAGTTGGGCTGGCGGATTGTGAGATACAATGGCTAGGGCTGTCCTGTAAACCCTACCCGCTCCGAAGTTGTGTATGGCAGTTTTGGAGTCACTTACTATGACAGAGCAATTGGGTATTGTTGCGGCGAGTGCCACCGCCGCCTCCTCTGCCTCCTCCGAAGTAGAGGCTATAATGGATGCTCCCGTCGCAATACCGCCAGTGGAGTCAACGACTGATATGGCGAACTTGTGTCCACACGGATATTCTGCGGCATCGACATAGAGCACGTCTTTGTAGTTAAATAACTTTTTCTGCAGGGCTTTAGCTCGTTGTTGCCTTCTATGTTCGTGATGAACAGGGTGCATATTCTTAGGAAGAGGAGGGATATGAAAGTGCTCATGTATCGAGTGGGGAATATTGAATTTCTCATTGGTCATGGGTGCTGGGGCAATACTTAGGGAGTTTAGGATGTGCCTACCACTGTGGGTGTTCGATAAGCGCTGGTATTGAGCGGTCAGGTGGGCTTCTGCGAGCTCACTGAAAGTATTCAAGGTACCTGTAGCCAAAAGTCTCTCAGCAGAAGCTCTACTTGGCACTCCAAGGGCAAATTTGTAGAGTCTGCGTATCAGTGAATTAACTTTATCTTCCTCGGCCCTAGTTAAGTGGAGATAGGGAAGGGAGAATGTGATTTTACTAACAGAAAACGCCTGTACCAGTCTTAGCAATTCTGCCTCGCGGAGACATTCGTGCTTATTGTACACCCTTCCTATTAGCCGTGTGGTGTGACCTACGCTGGCAGTAACCGTTTGAAGTGTATACGTATTGAGTCGGTTAGATTGAATGTGCATGCCAAGTACACGAATTTTGTCTACTACGGGAACTTGCTTCCCGTTAATGTTAATCTGAATGTTCGGCGTAACGCGTTTATTTGCGGATAGAAGTAACAGTTCAGATTTGGTGGGCGAACACTCGAGGTTCATGAACCCGGCTCTCGTAGCCACTGCATCTGCAGCCTCTTGTAAAGTATCTTGAATGTAGCCATCCGAGCCACCCTTAATCCATAGAGTAATGTCGTCTGCATATAAAGAATATTGGAGATCCGGTATTTGTGCTAGCTTCCCAGCAATAGACCTCATAGCTAGGTTAAATAGAAACGGCGAGAGCACAGATCCTTGAGGAGTGCCAAAGCTACCTAGGGTGATTGGGGGCGAAGTTTGGTCATTGAGACTTATGACAGCTGTCTGATTGGTAAGAAATTCGCGGATGTAGTCATGCATTTTTCTACCACAGTTAATAACATTCAATTCACGTAAGATAGATCCATGATCTATGTTGTTGAATGCACCGCGAAGGTCGAGTCCTAAGATGGCTTGGGTGTCTTTACTAAACGTAGGAGTGAGAAGGTCATGCTTGAACCTTAGCATGGCATCCTGACAAGAACGCGACTGGCGAAAGCCAATCTTCTCTGGCGGGAATAACTGATTGTCTTCCGCGTATTTATTGAAGCGATTAAGCATGACATGTTCGAGCGTTTTGCCCAAGCATGACGTGAGGGAAATAGGTCTAAGATTAGCTATGTCAGAGGGTTTATTGGGTTTGGGAATAAAGATTACTTTAGCAGTTTTCCATGAGCTCGGAAGAGAGCTGTTATCGAAGCAATGATTATAGTATTCTGTGAGGGCAGAGATTGATTTGTCGTCCAGATTTCGGAGTAATTTATTATTTACATTATCTATACCGGGAGCAGATGTAGTTCTAAGGGAAGCTAAGGCATGTCGAACTTCTGCCTCCGTTATTGGGGTGTCGAGAAGTACATTAACCTCGCCTGTATAATCTGAAATCTCATGAGTTGTGGTAGGAGGGAGGTGTAATCGTGCAAGCTCCTGAAAAAGATAGGGAATATTATCCTTGCGTTTGTGCAATAATTGAGTGATGTAGTGACTGTGTTGCGCGCGTGAGGTCGAGGGATAAAGCAAATGTCTCAGCAGTTGCCAAGTCTTTTTACTACTGAGGTTACCATGCATGCTCTCACATACTTGGCCCCATTGTTGATTAACTAGTTGGGTCACATATGCTTGTATGTCATCTTCAAGTCTAGCTACACGGATGCGAAGCCTGCGGTTATGGCGGCGTCTTTTCCACCGCTTTAATAGTGATTCCTTCGCTTGCCACATGTGTAGTAGTTTGGCATCAGCTGTTTGAAAAGGAGCATCAGCTGGCATAGTTGTAGTATGATTGTCAACGTCCGTTTGGAGTTGACTAATCCATTGCTGTAGATCAAGTATAGAATTGGGAGCATTATTTGCGCGAGTTTTTCGAAAATTGTCCCAATCCTTAAGTTTGGGAGGCAGAGTGTGAAAGGGCTTGTGAGAGAAAGTAACAGAAATCTGTGTGACGTAGTGATCGCTACCAAAATTGATTTGAAGGTTTTCCCATTTAGTTAAGTTAACCCGAGAGGTGAGGGTGAGATCTGGTGATGTATCCATGGAAACACTATTTCCTAAGCGAGTGGGTGCGTCGAAGTCATTGTGGAGGGTGAGTTGATGATCCTGAATGTGGGTCCATAAAGCTCGTCCTTTAGGTGTGGAAGTAGTGTGACCCCATAACTGATTTGGAGAGTTAAAATCGCCAACAATGAGGAGCGGGTTTCTCCGAGCTTCCTGTTTAGCACGAGCAAAAACGGTAGTAAAACGGTGGTGTTTAGAGCTGGGACTGCTGTAAACGTTAAAAATGTAAATAGGAGCCGACCTGGTCTTTTAGGAAGTATTTCTACGAAGTCGTGATCAATGTCGATACTCTCGAAATGGGGGCAAGTAACAGTCAAATGTTGTTGTGCTAGGATCGCGGTATTGGGACGTTCGCATCTTTTGCATTGGAATGTGTTGTATCCGGGGAATTTAACGTAACCATTCGTTTCTTGTAAAGCAATGACTGCGGCGGTTGTGCGAGATTGGCTATGTATTGTTGCAGACTGGCCTTCTTTTTCGAAAAGCCCCTACAATTTCACTGCCACACAACTAGGTTGGAGCGCTTAGGGGATGCGGCCATGCATTCGATCGAGTCTTTCGATAATTTGATTGAATCGCTCATCAATTTGGGTAAGTCGCGCGTCATCCTGGTTAAATTTAGCATTTATATGGGCACTGAGGCTATGAACGTTAGTAGTGAGGGACTCAAGCTTGGTTTCTACGGCATCCATGCGTTTTTCAAGAGCCTCAAAGCGATTGTTAGAGTTTCTAATGTGTGCCGTGAGTTTACGACTTGGCTTATCGTGTTCCTCCCAAGTATCTCTCCCATCATCAATAGATTTGCGCTTTGTGGCGGCTATGGTAGTGGGAGGAGGAGAAGTGTCCATGGTTAGTTTGATCGCCATTCTCACTGACAGGGGGAGGAGTTACAGTGGGTTGTTCATCAGTAGAGGGTTGAGATCGAGTGGTAGTAGTCGTACATTGAAAAGGGGTTCGGAGGTCGAGAATTTGTTTACGCAGAAGACGATTTTCTTCTGAAACTGCTGTAGGAGGGCATAGATTGGGGCATCAGGTTGCTTAGGTTTAGGTAAGCTGTGGGAAGCTACCGATGCCCAGCTTACCTGAGGAAAGCTTGATTTGTTGTTAGATGGAGCAGCGGATAGAAGAGGCCAATCTTCGTCTTGTTTTTTCTTAGGTAGAGGTCCTTGCTTCTTGGGCGAAGGACAAGACTTGGTCTTGGATTGAGGAGGAGTCTTGTCAGCCTTGGGGAGTGAGATTTTGGGCTTATATCGTAGTGCACACTGAATGGATCCAGTCTCATGGCTTCCACTTCATAGTACACACTTGGGAATGCACACATGATCAGTCGGAGGATTCACAGTTCCGCATTTATAGCAAGTATCCTCAGTATGCGTAGGGCACACGTCCGGTCGATGTCCAACTTTCCAACAGCGTGTGCAGGCCTCCATTCTTAGTCGAAAAGGCTTGCACCGGAGCATCGCCATTTCATATTTGACCCAAGAAGGAACTTTCGTTCCCAAGAAAGTCACGAGGACTGCATAGGAAGTTTTTCCCATTCGTCTGGCTTCTAAAAAGTGCATTTGTGGGTTGCACTCACGAAGCATGGGTAGAATGTCTTTTTCATAGATAACTTCTCCCAGGCATACTCTGTCGATGTAGATAATGCCTTTGCATGTTTCGGAGTTTGGAACGCTGTAGGAGGTGACTTCGTGCTCTTGGCCGTCGGCCGTGAGCGACTTGATGGCGAGATATTTCTTCAAGCGATCGCAGCTTTCCGTGCTGAGGGTAACTGTGTTGGTGGTGGGGTTGATGGTAACGATGTCTTGGCGCAGCTCCGCAGTGGCTGGAAAGCCGGCTGCCGTAGAGAGAATCTTGGTGAGTTGGAAGTGGCTGAAGCGGGAGGCGTCGAAGCCTCCGCGAATGCGAAAAGTAGCATTGTATGAGCCTTCGGGTAACTTGGGAGGCCTCACTTTGTTATTCCTGGAGATCATCTGTTTGCATACAGCAGCCTTGGCCGTGGCAGCGATGGCGTCCTTGCGGAGTGAATCTTGATATGCGGCGTCGTATATGTGCGTTTGTCGCCACTTGAGCATCTCCTCCGGGGAAAGATCTTCCCCTTCTACTACCTCAACCGGGTTCATGACGCCCGCACGAGGCGTGTCAACGCCTGCGGCGTCGGAGAGCCACCAAGCTCTCGTAGGCGATGAACCACAAAAGCCACAATAGTAAGCGTTCTAATGCACAGACCTCTTCAAAAATAGTCTCAAAACGTCGCGGAAATCTTCACACATGTCGCATGAAAGAGCCACTAGGATATAACAAAAAGAACGGGCGCTACACCCAGAAACTCACGGAGCCGATGAGACACGTCCACACGCGGCGACGCCACCTCGCGTTCCGGCCTTTCGGAACTTTCACTGCAGGGAGGCACATTGTACTAGAATAACTTGTCCCTGTCGAGGGAACGACGTCCTCGGCTTCACCCTGGACACGCGTTTAGCAGCTGTGGTGTTGCGCTGCTGAGCACGAGGTTGCGGGATCGAATCCCAGTCATGGCGGCCGCATTTCCATGGGGGCAAAGTGCGAAAACGCCCGTGTATAATGTGCACGCCATTGGGTCCTCCCTCCACCCCCGCCGGCCACTGCAGTAGGGCGTGCGCCACACCGTGTGGTTTTGGCGCGCAAAACCCCCCTTTTTTTTCGTCCTGGGGACACGAATAACTTTCGTCAATATGCACCTTCCAATTAGCCGGTCGCCCCGCATGCCCTAATGGATGCTGTACAGATAGCTTTATTAATCTGTATTGGTAAATTAAACTTCTGGAATTCAAAGGAGAGCAGTAACGCGGCGGCTTAAAGTGAAGTAAGGAAAAAAAATGTTATGGAGGCGCCACGCTCAACTTCCTGCACTGTAGGTTCTTATGAAGTCACGAATTTGGGAGTCTTCGCGGGGCTGGTTAATCTGTCACTGAAGGACTTGGCAAGAGTGCTGGAAAGTAGGAAAAGTGAAATGTGGTAAAGTGCCATATGAGATCTGGCTCGTAAAGAAACGAAACAAAACAAACATTCTGGATTCCTTGACGCCGAATCTTTTGTTTTTGCCTGAATTTCAAAGAGAAGAAATAGTGCTATTTATTCTCCCTTGTTGATTTGCTTCTTTTCCCCATGGAAGAGTACATAATTCAAAGAATTCTGCATCGGTGTAAACTTGTACATCGTTTTTCTTTATTTTCACTCTATAGAAAGCGTTCAAAGCTGCGCTTGTTTCCGCCACATGTCTCGCGTCCTTTTTGAGAGGTTGTGTGCCTTATCTTTGATTCACATTCAAAGCAGTCAATGTTTGAATCGCTGGCTCGCGACTGTCTGATGGAATGTTGGTGCACGTGATTCCATCAGTGGCCTTTTTTTTTTTTTTTTTTTTTAAGAACGCATAGCGTTTTTTCGGTCGTTAGTAGTCTGGAAGGGCCGAAAGAAAAAAAAACTGTATATGCTAGTCTATCCACGTGCCATGAACTTCGAAAGTGGCGCGCCTACGTGTCACGTGCGTTGCGCTCGCGCGTGTACAGGCCGATGCAGCGGTGCTGGTATTCCGCTCTTTCGTAATGCGGCCTGTGCCAGCGCGGCGGGACGTTTTGGGTGGAGCGCTCCGTTGTCGCCAAGCGTCGCTCTCCGCACATTGATCCGCAGCTGTGGGGCCAGTGCTGCCGTGCCCGAGCGGCTCTCTCCCCCTTTCCCTCTCGCCTTCGAGGCAGGCGCACGGCGTTCGCGCGCGCGTCCCAAAACGTCACTGTTGCGTCATCAAATGCTTTTCCTTTCCTCACAAATCCCGTCTCCAAGTGTGCTCTTTCGCGTTTTTTCTTTGTTCGGCAGCTTGCCCCCCGCAACGCCCTCTATCCCCCCCTCTTGTTTCCTCCTCGCCCTTAGTTCTTGACGAAGGGCGCCGAGGCAGCAGCGTGACGGGGCGGTTGCATTGTCCTTGAGGGACTCCCCGACGCGGACTCGGCGGTTTCGCACGGCGTCGACGCGCTTCGGGTCCGTTGCGCGCCGCCACGCGCTCGTGCTTCGCCTTGCTGTGCCTTTTCGGTGCGTGTGCTTGCGTCTCGTGGGGACTGGCGTGTGGTGGCCATTTTCTAGATCACTGGATTCTCTCTCGAAACGCTCATTTAACATGGGTGAATCGTCTCCTTTGAGGACACCTTTGAAGGGTTCTCTGGGGTGGCGTAGTTTCGGGATAACGTTTTTTTGCAGCCGTGCGGTAAATGTTGGACGTGCGACTACTGCAGGTGCTATGTCGTTTTCTTTAGCCGCTCATTTGTAAATGCGAGGATTCGTACCGTGTATTGGTAGTGCGATTGCCGTCTGGGTTGCATCTGACCTGTCATTATTTCGGGCTGCAAATAATCGGCAAACCGTGCCCGAGCCATGTGATCTGTTCTGTACAATTTCTATCTGTGTTGCTCACTGGTGCGCTTTTGGTGTTGTTTCCTTTTTCTTGGGTGGGGGTGCGGGGCGGGTGCACAAGTGTGACATAATTTTGTCCTTGCAGGGAGTCTGTGCTCGTGCTGAAGCGCTTACTTATGTACGACGTCTGTTAACGCTTAAATGGCGTGTTGTCGCGTATAATGGATACATTTAGCCTTCTTGCTGTCAAGATAAAGTGATTGATTCAACAACTGTGTTTGTTCAATGGGCAAAGGCGTTAGGAGCTTGGAATAACTACATTGATATTAATTAAAAAAGTCACTATAAAAGGTGCTTCTGTTTGAGTTTACCATCAAATGTCAGACCTCTTAACGCAACATTGTTTGTCGCATGATCATATCTTCCTCAGACAGCTCAAAAATCATTGCTTGTCACATCAGTTAGTATATAGACTGGTATGAATGTGAGAACACCTTTCTTTTTCTTTTTACTTATATGCCAGTGTTAGCTTCTTCAAGCAGCAACTTCGTGTGCACTTAGAAAGTAACTGACTCCATCTTTCTTGTCAAAATCCCTTTTGAGTCAGTTTTTAAAAGGATGGAAGGCAATGTGCATAATGATGTACAAGGGGTCTCGCTTGGACAATGTTATTAAACCTTCGAAAAGTTCAAATTTTGGGATGTGGAATTTCAGATGTGGCAGTCGGTGGGAACCTAAGAGCTCAGTCGCAGATATGCTGTTGTTCAACTCAGCTGGTGCAATTATGCAAATTATCTTCCAAGTAGTATTGCTCATTTTTGTGACATGGTGGAGGCAAACATTGCTCAATATCAATGTCTCTTGGGAACTGTACTTTTGAGCATGGAGGCACAGGTTCAGTGTGGCGGGCAGAGCTTGTGTGGAACTCTTAGATTATTACCGAGCACAGTGTTCTTTGTGTGCACTGTGCACTAACCCTCGATACCTAAGGTAGTGCACAAGGAACTTGTAGTACTGTGTCCATAGCACGCCTTGGCACAGGCTCTTCCTCCTTGCTATTCTGCTGCATAACAGTAGTACATGGTGAGGCCCAACCGCAACAGTGAATATTTTTTTTTTAGTTTGCAACAATAACACAATTTTGGTGTAAACAGCCTTCACATGAAACTACCACAGAGTTCATAGAATGAGTGTAGGGAGTTCTTGCAGCACATGTGAAACAATAAAATAAAAAGAATCAGGAACCTGAGACTACAGTTCTTCTGAGTTGAGCCTTCATTGTTGTAGAGCATACTTAGAGAACTCCATTGCAAAGCTGTTGAATCAATTCTATAGTTGATTTCTGCTCATGTAAGATTGTTTGACAATGTTACACCTGAAAGCTGTTGTTGAAAGGCAGTGCTGCTGGACTGCAAATTTACGGCATTTTTATCTTCCTGTTTATTAGTCCCAAGTCTTTCTGACCTGCTAAATATGTGCGGCACTGGGCCACCAACCTGCATCCAGCTTCTTGTCCTTTCTTGACTTATGCAGCAGCTGCAGCAGCTGCGAGCATGACTGAAGGCTGGACGGCCAATGTCGTGCGGGACTTCCCTTCCCAGGTTGTCTCTGTGGCAGCCAATGACTGCTCTCGGCAGCTCCATCTGCGAGTACAGGCCGACACCCTGCATGGCGAGGCAGTGTTCGTATGTGGCAGCACCCCACAGCTGGGAGATTGGCAGGTGTCACGTGCACTCGAGATGCATCTTGAGGATCCTGCAATGTGAGCGTGCTTGCCTTTTGCAGCCCTGTAGACTTTTTGTGCAGGGTAGTTGAGGTTGAATATTTGTTCAGTTTTACCTTGTATACAGAAGTGAGTGCATTTGTCTTAAAATATGTTAAAGGAAAAAAAATACTAATAAGAAAAAATATGCTTAGAAAAATATTACAATAGAAATACGAGCAGCTTACATACACAAAATTCATTGGCACAAAACGACGCAGCGCAGGTCTACCTAAAAAATTAACATGTTATGAAAGCTTTCTATTGGTTAAAAATGAAATTGTAAAGCTGATGTTTAAATTACATAGAAACAGCAGATGTAATATTATAAGGCAAGGAATTCCACAATTGATTAATACAAAAGTCTTTGGGTACCAAGTTAGTACAAACCTTGGGGAGTGAAAAATTGTATTGTAGCGAATGTGTAAGATTTCAGTTAGTGAGTTCTTGCATGAGAACAAATTAGAGAAGGTTGTGATCTTTAATTGCTCGATATGCAAATATGTAAACATTAAATTTCACTAGCTTAGTAATGCAGAGTACGTTGAGCTTATGGTACAGATTAGTAACATGAGATCAGTGATTACACCTAGTAAAAGTGCAGATGGCTTGATTTTGGATGTATTGCAGGGAATAAAGATGAAAGTGGTAGGTGTGTCCCCATGAACTACTTTAGATGGCTGTGTATGAAGACATAGTATAGAGTAATCAGAGTATGTAAATCAAAATGACATCTAGCCTTGAGTAGCACCTTAATTCTGTTTTTCTTTGTAGCTCTTGGTTGTGAAAATTAAATTTTAAGTGTAAATCAAGCTCGATCTAAGGAACAAAGAACAATTGGAGGGACAAGTAGCGTGCATATTAATAAAAAGTAGCATAACTTACGTGTCATTTATATAGACCTTGAAATAGACTGTGAACCCAGTTTTGGAAGCATTAATCGGAAGTTTATTTTTAGCACACCATGGGGTAGTGGTGCTTACGAGATCAGCATTAAGGGTTGTTTTAAGATTGATTAGAGAATTACCCAAAAATAAGAGTGGTGTTCTCAGCATATAGGATGCAATCAGTTGTGGTTAGACATTTCGGTAGGTCAATAATATGTAGTAAAAATAAGAAGGGACCTAGAATTGAGCCTTGTGGAACATCGATGTTGTCTTTTTGTGAGAGTAAGTGGTGGAGATAGATAATAGTTGCTCACAATCAGATAAGTAACTGTGAAACAGGTTTAGAGGGGTTCCTTCATTACCATAAGAACCAGGTTTAGGAAGAGAGTGTCATAACTGTATCAAAAGCTTTAGCGAAATTTAAAAAACATAACCAGCATAGTTGCCTTTGTCAATTTCTGTTTTGCATATATTGGTGAAGTAAATAAATAGGAGCAAGGTTAGTTGAATACCCATGGCAGAATCCAAATTGTTTTGGATGAAACAAGTTAAATTTTTCTAAATGGCGAGACAGATCAACGTGGACTAGTTTTCTAATTACTTCACTAAAAGATGGTTGAGTACAAGCGAGCCTGTAAGGGGAAATTAGGCATTTATCACCATTTTTAAACACCAGAATAACTGTGCTTGTTTTTAACTTGTGGGGAAATACACCCTTTTCAGAAATAAAATAATTACGAAGGCAAGCACTTTCACGATAACATCAGCAACCATATTTTTATATTATTTGTCTGAATGTTATCTGCACCTGCGTGCCAAGGTTTTTATGGTGATGATTACTCCTTACCTCCCACGTTGCTGTGGGAAAAAAAGAATGATTGACCACAGTGACCAAAAAAGGGCATGAATGTGAGCTAGTTGGTATGAATCCATTGGTGAAAAAACAGTGTGAAATAAACACGAACTTGGGAGGAACACAGTACAAGCACTGTCCTGTTTTCCTCCACAGTCCATGTTTATTTTGCACTGTTTTTTTCACTGGTGGCCGCAGTGACCAAGTTTGTCTGGGGGAGATGATGGAACAGGTATGGTGAATGAAAAGTAGTTGCTGAATGCGTTAGCGGTGTCTACTGGGATAGAGATAATGGACCCTTCATGAGTAATGCTAGATACTGTAGGATTTGCGGTATCATTGAGAAAAGAATTGATGAACTGCCATTGTCTTTTTATCAGAACCACACCAGATATCTTCATTTTGATGATAGCTCTTTTTCGCTTTCCTTAATAGAGTGTTAAAAATGTTACAGTAATGTCTGTAGCGATCTCTCAGGCGTTGATTAAATGGTTGCGTTTTAGGTTTTTTTAAGTAAATAAGTTACCTTACAAAAGGTATTAAAGGGACACTAAAATGAAACACAAGTTAAGGTTGATAAAGTGTCCTGTAGGAACTCTACTTTTGTTGATTTGGCTGTAATAGCTTGAATATTAGAGGAGAAAATGTTGGTGAAAGTTTCATTGAATTTCACACTGAAACCTCAGGGTTGGTATGGGTTTTTTTTTTCTTTTTCCTTTTCTTCATTTAGGCCATTGTAATTGTGTAGAAGTTGTTGAAACTTTCCATGTTCACCCATTGGCTCTTTCAGAATACAATGTAGTCTATCTTTACCAATGAAAGCTTAACTAGGCCTATGCAGATGGCATCGAAATCCGTGATGTCAAGGCAGGCTCGTTTGGAAACTTCAAAGTAGCAATGCCACCCGTCTTTCGGTTATGCATTTTTTCTGGCTTTACAAGACATCTTGTCACTTTTTGGGGGTTGTTGAAGGGTAATATAACACAGTGAAAATATTTTTTTTTCTTTAGTGTCCGTTTAATTGATCCTAATGTTAACCATGGATGCCTAGGAGGGGAATAACTTTTATGACATTGTGCACATGTTGAGGATGAAGTGACTCGGTTAATATTGAGATGAAAGTGCTGTATGCTGACTCAGCATCATTCATTTTAAGTTGCAGGAGACCAATCCATGTTAGATATCAATTCTACGAACTTAACACAATCGAACATGTTCCTGACAAAACTTGTGCTATTGACACGAGGACTGTTGGGAAAGCAGAGCGCTATAGGGAAATGGTCTGCAATGTGACTTTGAAGAATGAATGCAGAGGGAGGATAAAGAAGGTTTTAGTGGGCATCATCGATTAGTGTACCCGAACCATTATTAGAGCAACAAATAGGAAGTGAAAGAAGATATTCAAGGCCGTAACCTTGGAAACAACTAACATATTGGAGCAGACATGATGAAGAGGCATCAAGTAAATTAATGTTAATGTCTCCCATTAGGACAACAGACTTGTTTTCTTTTGAAACAACATCAAGAAGTCAGTATTGGTGCATCACAAAAAGTTGGAATTGGGGAATGCAGTGATCAATAAATGCAACCAAAGACACCATTATTACTATCCATGCCTAAGACAGAGAGGTGAGCTTTGATCCACACTCGGCCACAAATTTTGAAATGACGATCTAACCTTCACTTGTATCTGCCAGGCAGAAGCATGGCTTAACTGCCATGTTGTGATGAAGTACGGTTACAATATTCAGCACTGTAGGATGCAAAACAGTTGAGATTCTTATCACAATCACTAAGGCATGTCTGTTAAACACACGTTATGGTGAATGAATGGCCATAAGACAACAGCACTTGATATTGGGAAAATGCTTATGAAGGCTGCTGCATCAAAGTGCATCACTGAATCACAGCTATTGGAAAAAAAATTACTTTAATATCATTGTTGCAAATGGAGGACATTCATATTAAGAGAGGAGGAAAAAAACAAAAGAAAAAAGATACTGAAAAAAAAAAGACAAAGCCTGCCCAATAAATCAAACAGCCTTAGCTCAGATTCACTCTTGATAGGAAAAATCCTGCTGTCTGTAGCCGGCCTCGCCTTTATGACACAGTTGTCAGTCCGCAAAAAGAGCCACTTTCTTTTCTTGAGTTGCAAAGCCTTGCTGAACAGTGGCTTATTCTGAGGTCTGAGTTCATCATTGACGAAAACAGATTTGCTACGTGCATTACTGAAACTGATTTTGTTTGCATGTAGACATGCTTTATGGGCTTTCCAGATAAACACTTTCTTGAATGCTTGGGAGTCAAATCAAACTAGCAATTTTTATTCATCGAGACCAGATAGCACATGGTGAACGATTTCCACATCACTAGCGGAAACAAGGCAATCAATTTTAGAGATGATAGTTTGAAGCATAGCTGTGCAGTTATCACCGTGAGTGAACGGAACACCCTTGATTGCTATGTTGTTTTTTCTGAGTCGTTGAGTGCACTCGGTGACTTGTTGGTTGCAGTTAATTGTTCTTTTTCAGAGCTAATGGACTCCACTGTCTTGTTAAAAAAAAGAATCAGGACTATGTTGCAACCTCTCGGTATCATTATTTAGTCTTTTAGTGATCAAGGAAGGCTAAGATTCAGGTTTGGAAACAACAGTTGTTACCTTGTCTAGAATGTTATCAAGGCTATCCTTAAAAGCATTCTCTAGTCGTTCCAAACACTTTGACAGTTCTGCAACAGTTGGCACAATTAAGCACTGAAACACCGAAAGCAGCAGTATAGGCGGCAAAGAAAAAATGAATCTATAAGATACTGTACACCAAGAGCAAGTGTGCACGAACCTGTGAAGCCAAGACGTGTGTGTGTGGCATTGTCGCCGAAACAGTTCTTGGTGTAGCAGCAGGTGAAGTCACTGGACAGAAATCATGAATATTCGCTCTTATTGTGTCTGAGGGAAATCATAGGCATTAATGTGAACCCTCTAACTACCACGCGTGAGCTGTACTCTTCGTTGCCATTTGTATTAGTATCACCAAGGATGAGCCGTACTCTTCAAAGCCACAGCTTCTTCTGCCTTTTCCTGCCAGAGATGAGCTGTGCTCGTCAACTTAGTTTGCGTCATGCATTTGAATTTCGGCACTTGTACATATTCTTCGATGCTTCCTATTCCTTTCATTTTCATCTGTTCAGATAATTACATTGAACCTTAATGTATGTGTGCTGACAGTGTTTTTCAAGTCGGATGTCTTTCATTAATATTTTGGATTATGAGAGATCAACTGCTCATAAAATATATAGGGTGTCCATACAGTCTTTTTACAATGTCAAGCTTTTATTCCAAACACATATAAGAGATATATTAAATTAGACACATAGTAGCAGTATATATTGAGATTATCTTTTCCATGACTTAATACATTAACTCCAGTGTGGGCACCATGTGTTGCACAAAGGACATCAAGGCAAAATTCCATTTCCTGCCATGTCTGCTGTAGCATAGCCTTATAAATGATTTCAGGGGCATCAGTGATCCTTTGCTTGAGGTCAATAATGTCCTGTATCTTTGCTCGATACACAATGTCTTCAATATAGCCCCATAGAAAGAAATCTAGGGACATTGTTTGGTAAGCGAGATGCCAAGAGAATCGGGCCAACCCATCCAATCCACCAACAGGGAAATGTTTGGTCCAGGAACTCGCAAACATGCATGTCCCGATGTGGTGGTGCACCATTGTGCTGGTAAAGGACGGTTGATTGAATGTTGGCCAGTTGTGGTGAAGTCACATATTCAGTCAAAAGGTCAAGGTAACCATTTGCAGTAATAGTTCTCTCCACGAAGAAAAAAATGGGCCAATGATTCGATTGCAGATCAGTCCATGTCACACATTCACTTCTTCACTAGCTTGTTGCAGGTACATTGTCGCATGGGGGTTTTCTGAGCCCCAGATGTTTGCATTGTGAATGCTAAGTTTACCAGAAGCATGGAAGGTTGTTTCATCGGGACCCTGTGGAACTCGTGCACTGTTGATTGTGGTAATTGTAACTGCCTGGCAGCACTGGCAGTGAATGGCTATTTGGAGATTGATCAAAAGCGTGCCTTAACCATTCAACGTTTTCCTCTGATAGTCGTTATCGTCCACTCCTTGCTATATCCCAAAATGTGCCAGTCTCCATGAATTTATTGTGCCAGTCACGAATTGATGGAAGTGATGGTGGTTGTTTTCCATACTTAGTCCTGAAGCTTCACAGAGTTTGTGTCCGATTTTGTTTCAGTGAACCACCACCACACATTGTGCCTTTTCTTGGCAAGTAGCCATTTTCATATGTTGGCCCTCTTTTATCACTCTTTGCAATTTTACCTGAAATACACAAATTTGCTATTAGTATTCACTTTATTAGTTACTGGGCATGGCTAATGGGCATAGCTGATATTCTAGTTTAGATTTGAAGCATGCTGCATTTAAGCCACAAAAGGAGACAGGGAGGACAGTTTAAGTAAAATAAAATGTCAGACTGCATCCGTTGGTATTTAGCTAAGAGTTTCCTTTAGTTGCTTTGCTTGGGAACACTACAAGATGAAGATGCAATTGGGCAGGACATGTAATGTGTGGGGCAGATAACTATTGATCTATTAAAGTAACAAAATGTGGGTACCAAAGGAAAGGTAGCCCTAGATTTTCGCCCGCTGCTGATTGGACGCAGCTGTACGAGCGAGGAGGAGACGAGCGGCCCCAGCCAATCAGGAACGGCCGAAATGAACAGTCCACTAGGTGGACTCTTATAGAATACCTCCCTAGGATGGCAGGGAGTTAGGTGGCATAAGATGAGGAAATCTGCAGGCATATGCTGGAGTCTGCTGACACAAGGCAAAGGTAATTTGAGATCACTTGGAAAGGTTTTCATCATGCAGTGGACATCAAATAGGATGATGATGATGATCAGTATGTTCAGTATGTTCAGTTTTTTGTCTTAGTTGCATCAACTGTTCCATGCTCTTGTCAAAGGTGGCTTGTTGTCATCTGCAATAAAAGTTCATGGCTGGTACTTGCATTCATTTCTTTCATAGATGTGCCAGATAAGAGTATCTTTCTCTTCTTCCAGTATTTGTTGTATCCAAATGCTAGGTTTTATACAGGACTGTTCTCTTCTTCCTTGTATTTTATTGCTGTTTATTTTTTGTCATATCTACATATCTGTGCCAATTCTCGATGCTGAGCATAGCCCTTTCATAATTTACATTGAATTATATAGGCTTTTCTAGGTCCTTCACGCACTTTCTGCAGGAGTGAATTATTGACCGATTGGTTTGAACTGTATGAAGGACATCTATATGTGATGTATGCTATTTAGATTCTAAATGGTTTATCAGAAACCATTTGGTTGTTTTAATTTTGCTTTCCCCTCTCATTTGCCCCTCCATCTCATCGTTTTCGTGTTGCTGTTTTCTCCACTGATGCAGGAAAGTGTGGGGCGTGAAGGTATCTGCACCACTTCACAAGACGCTGGAGTTTCGTTACCTGATTGGCATCGTGCTGGAGAATGGCAATGTCATTGTGCGCAGGTGGGAGACAGTCAGGCATCCACGTTCGATCAGCGCCAATGAACTGACTATGGACCGCAATGCCGCCATCGACATGTTTGGCAACTACGGTATGCATGGCAGCCCCCTGCAGACATCCGCCCTTTCTCAATGGGGAGCATTTTGACAACTGGCAAAAATGTGTGCAGGTGTCGCCAAATCTGGCACTTAAAGGGGCCCTGAAACACTTTTTGAGCATAGCAAGAAAACTTTGCCGATCTGTCGTAGAGGCTGCTTCAAACATGTGAACCAAATATTGCTGCACTGCATGCAGCAGGAAATATATCTCGTGCCAAAATGGTGAAAGCTCACTTGCTCTCGCTCCTGCAATGCCATCATGCAGTGTCATCGAAAGCAGCTGAACCCACCAATGCTATTAGCTGATTTCGTGATCCCAAGAGCATTCTCCATGACACATAATTGTGAATGTTGAGTAAAATAAATGAAATATATATGATGTACTTGCAGTCTCAAAAAGACAGAAAAAAAAACCATTTCATCTTTGCACTCTGTATAGCTGTGTCAGCTGCGTGTAGACTCCAAGATGGCTGCAGTGTGCTGTGTAGCATAGTCTACCGTAGCTGTCACAGGGTGCTGCGGCGAGCCCTTTGGCCGCCATGACACTCAACTTTCGGCTGGGGCTTTGCCCTCTTGGCTTCTCAGCTGTTTAGCTTCCAACATGCTAGCGTAGACGAAAAGAGAGAAAGCCGGTTATCGGTGCAATAACTCTACTTCAGTTGAAGGATCCAAAACATTTTTGTGACATGGTATTTGCGGGACGACGCCCTTTAATAGTGAGGCTAATCTATGATTATTTAGACAAAATATTCAGGGCCCCATTAATTTTCCTTCAGGTGTGAATAGCCTGAGGGGTTAGAGGGGAAGAGGGTAGCCAGCACTATTAGAATTCTTGTTGAGAAAGCTTAGAGTACAATTTCGAATTCGGGCATTTGAGACGGCTTCAGTTGTTGCACTCATTGCGGTATATGCAAGCAGCTGACGGGTATGGGTGCGGATGGGTATGGGTATGGGTATGGGTATGGGTGAATGGAGGATGGAGATGCCTCCATCCTCCATTCAAAATGTTCAGGCTTGATTAAGGTTATGCATTTAGCTGGGAAGGCACCTATGCTCATTTTGCCTCTGTGTTTGACAAGTGAGGGAATGCAACCCGTCGTGTTAGCGTCGTGGCTGTTTTATTGTGCTGCTCAGCTCGAGGTAGTGGGTTTGATGTCAGCCATGGGATTTCTCATTTCTGTGGGGGCGAAATGCAAAAATGCGTGTGTACTTAAGTTCCTGTTAAAAAAGCCCAAGTGGTCAAAATTAATCCGCAGTCTCCCACTACAATACGGCTCCTAATGATGTTGTGGTTATGGCACGTAAAACTCAGGACTTCTTTTCTTTCTTTCTCTCTTTTTACATTTGGGGCGACTGCTCTCCAACAAGACTATCTGTGGTTGGAGAAGGAGTGCTGAGAGACCAGTGGCAAAAAAAAGCATACGGGGCTCCCCTTCCAAGATGCATTGCTGACTGTTAGAGAGAACTTGTTCTTTGTTGTCAGTACCGGGTTTCAGACCAAGTACTTCTCAAATATGAGATATATGGGCTACCGCAGTTTTTTAACAGCACACACACATGCATAAAAAGTTATTGTGCACTTCACTTTGAGCTGTTGTGGTTCTTTGAGGCTGTACCACCATATTTTGCAACTGTCCCAGGTGCAAGGGGCCAGTGGGGGGGTGTCATATACGTCTGAAGACACCCGGAAATTGTTGATATCCTCGACTACACCTGGATGGGGGGGGGGGGGGGGGGGAGTGACAGAAGACCTATGGGCCCCGTGTGCCAGATGACCTAGCTGGGTGGCGCTGTACAGATTTCTGGTTCACACAGGCTCTGTGTGTGCACCCCTGCTGCTTTCAGATGGCGAGGACAAAGTTGAGCCCGGCTGGCTGACTTCAGAGTCCATAGTGCACCTCAAGATGTTTGACAACCCCATTGTGCTGTGGAAGCGCAAGTACAAGTCTGTGCCCATCTCCTACCACATCACCCCAATCGACATCTCTATTCGGAACAGTGATGTAAGTGTCTTTATTGTGCAGAAGTGTGCCTAACGTTTTCATGTTTGATGTTGTAGTCCTTTACTTGTTGGAACCAAGTCGAGAAGACTTGAGTTTCATAAGCAAACAAACATGCACATTCTTCAAAGGGTTATTGAAACGCTTTTTGGATGCAGCAAGAAAACATCGACAATCTCTCGCAATACTGCCATGAACATTCAAGCTAAATGCTTACCTGCCAACTCTCCAGAACTTGGACTCGTTTTACGATTCTACGCATGTTGTGCCAAGTCTGGAAAAATAAATTTTGTTTGGGGAAATGTTTTGCTCGTCGCTTGCCGAAACTTTGTTGGAAGTCTTCTGATGGTGAAACGGCACAAGAGGCCCACCTGCTCTGAGCAAGCTTATACAGACATGTTTCTGAAGCAGATGAAATGAGCAGCAGCAAAACCACTAAAAAAGTCACTGTAATGTGTTGCTTGTCCCTGTTTTACTTTTTCTGCTACTTGTGTGCCCTGCATGCTATCTCCATTCCCTGTCGGTGTGTCATCTCCACAGTATTTTACGAATATTAAAGTTCACGGGTTGGCAAGTATGCAAATAATATTCAGTTGTATGTAGCTGGGCGAGGCTACAATCTTGCAGAATTAATTGCTTGCTCTCTCTTCTGGAGCTTTCGAGAGCCCCACTCTTTTTCTGTCTTGCGCCATGTTGGCAATGACGCTGCAACCAGGTCGATGGCTAGATTTGAGCCATGCCATGATTGTTCATGACTACAAATTGATCACGACCAAACGCTCATGTACTCGGGTCTTGCCAGGTCTTGTCAGAAACAGGGGCGCAGTATTTGGTAATGCATCCCACATATCCTGGAATGCCCCAGCCCAGAGGAAATGTGTTGGGAAGGAATGGACAAAATAAACATTGCACTCTTTATATATTGTCATAATTAATAGTGTAGTGACAAAGGTGGGTGCCTCTGAAAGGTGTGGACGGAGACTGTTTCGCTTTTTAAAGCTTCTGCTCACCTTGTTTTTGCTGCTTATCGAACCACTGCCTCGGATGTTTTTGACTTGCTGTTCAAAATGCGCCTATGACCAAATTCGTGCTAACATTAGCGGATTTTCAGAAATTTATTCATAATGATATTCGTTGAAAGGCATCGCATGCCAGGCACTGAACCCAGTTTTACAACCCCTGGTATAGCTGATGGTGCTGACTAGGAACCAATGTTTAATTTTCGAAGCAACAGTATGTAGTGTCCGTTCAACAAGAAGGAAAAGAAAGATAGAAGCATGCGTTGTGAAGTGATTATGAGGTCTCTCCAGTAGGAATTTTACTTCCTTTGTAAACATTTCATGGCTCTTGCACTGTTTGGAGCCAGAAAGTTTCATTTTGGTAGCATTGTTAATCTCTCAGCGGCTTCTAAGATGAAGTCTTGGATATAATTTGCAAGGCACTCAGTGTAGATGGTTATGCTTTGTTTTGATACTACCTTATATACTGGGTGTTTCAGCGAACACTTTAAAAATGTTCAACGAATTTCCTGTGGCAGATAGCATAATTCTAGTCCATGAGTTGGTCTACTTGAAAAGGCGGACATTACTTACGCAAAAAATTGAAATGCATAATTGACTAACTGGCAAAAAAAAAAACACTACATTTTTAACCAAAAACCTTATGGCACATATTGCAATATACAAATTCTAGTTTGGGAGTTTTTCAAGGCAGATCCACTTGGAAGGAATTCACATGAGGTCACCAGTTTCGAGATATTAATTCCTGAACTTTATAGAGAAATGCATTGGCGTTACAGTTACTTTGTGCTTCAATGTATCAAATGGTGTTTTGTTAAGAAATTAGGTAGAACAACAATGCATCTTTACAGCAAGTTTGATGGCGCATCTCTCTTAAATGGTGTCATCCGCACAATTGTTTTTGAGTGGACATGACCTGCAGCCCACTTATAACAATATCAAAGAGAATGAAAAATCCAATCATTATAACCAATCATCGCTATATCTGGACTGCCGCAAAAAAAAATAAATAAGAAAAGCTGTCGAACAAAGCTTCATAGCTCCAACACCAAATTTGCCACTTACCGTGAAATTCCGAGCAAGCGCCCCCCCCCCCCCCCCCCCCCCGAAGCAATTCAAAATCACTGGCAAAGTAGGGGGGGGGGGCGCTATCTCGGAATGGCGCTGAAATTCAAGATGGCTGCGACATTTTCCTGCGAGAAAAAAAAAAGCGCAGTGCACATGGATTTAAACTTTTGTTTACTTATAGGAACATGAACTTTATTGAGCAAAAGATTCATGATTGCTATGTCAGTCACTTTCAAAACCATCGAAAGACTCCTCCGAGTCAGTCGCAAAAAAAGTTCACAGCATTCCGCTTGAAGCCCACCCAGGTCTTCTGGCGCCACGGCTCCAACATCTGCCAGTCCGCCATGCAGGTTGCCATCCTCCAAACCATTGAGTGCATTAGTAATGCCGCATCCCTTGAAGGAGCATGCCACAGTCTCCTTGGGTACCGCAGCCCACACCTTGGCAACAAAATTGAGAGCATGCTGGTGCGACGGCTTCTTCAGGTTTCCTTTGAGCGTCCTCTCTTCTTCGCGCATATATTCTTCCCGCAAGCGCCGTAGGGTGGACTTGAAAGGCTTGTTCCAGTAGACGTCAACCGGCTGCAGGATGCTCATGCACCCCGCAGGCGCACAGAGCATGTCGGTATCGCGCTCCTCGAAAGCATTCTTGGCAGCTTGCGTTCTATGGATGGGCGCCTGGTCCAGTACCAGTAAACACCGCACGTCATCGTTTGGGCCCCAGATTCTTGACAGCCACTCCTGCATCTTTTCCGATGTCATCCAGCCATTTTTTGTGGCGGTGAGACGAACATTTGCTACGAGTGAAAGAAAAAAGAAAGTCAGTGTTTTGGTAGAACGAACTTAGCAACATCATGCGATTCCTCACCCCATTGAAAAAAAATACAAAAATTCTCACCTGGTATGCGAAGGCTCGCGAAGACCCTGGCTGGAATTTTCCTGGTTTGTACCTTGAAAATAACGAATGCCAGGAGCTTGTGGCTGGTGGCACGTGCGGCTAGGCACACCGTGAAGCCTCGTCGGGCACATCCAGTGTTTGCGATCCGTATGGTGCTTTCGCCGACCACATTGTTTGTCCTGTTGGCTGGGTTGTCTATTCGGGCCATCGTCTGGTCCATATTGGCAATGTTTACAACATGTAGTTGTTACGCCATCGGAGAAAGTTTGCGGCAGACCGAAAGGCACTTGCTGCCCCCGAAAACTCTTCGGGCATCTTCTGGCTCTCGTTTGTAGATCGGCGCATTGACACGTCGAACCACTGCTTCCATCCACTTATGTAATGGCTGGAAGCTACGAAGTTTCCCAACTGCGTGTTGTTGGCTATTCTGACAGCCTCTTCAGAGATAAGCCGGTTACCAGCTGCACGTCCTGCCATTCTTTCCCGCTCGAAGAACTCGAAGAGCACATCGTGCACGCATTCACTGAAAAGTGGGGCGCCGTTACTCAGCTTTCTTCGAAGTTTTGCTCTCCCGTAGTTTTGCTGAAGCAACTTCTCGAAATTACTGTCCCATTCCCGTATCCGTTTGCGGTGGAGCTCGAAATGTCGAGAAGTTTGATGCACATTTCTTCCGTTTTCTCGATGCCATTGTACGACCTCAACTTTCTTCGCCACTGTGTACGAATGCATTGGCATCACGAACTTCACAACGCCAAAATAAGACTACAAATGGCGCGTGCAAACGAGCATGCGAATGGCTTGAAAGGAAGGATTGGATTGGATTGGATTAGCTTCTTGGACTTGATGAGGCAGACCAGTGTTGCTCAGGCTGATAAGGGCGCAGGTGGGCGGAGGAGGTGCTTTCCCGGAACAGCGTGGAAATATGAAATTGACAGTAAAGTTAAGGGGGGGGGGGGGCCCTTGCACGGGTGGGGGCGCTTGTTCAGAATTTCACGGTATGTTAAAAAATTGCCATTGTAAAAAGTAGGCTGTGAAAAATGAAATGTTAATTCATACCTCTAAGCAGCATGTCAAGCATTAGATGCGCTGAAATAGAAATCTGTACTTGCTTTTGCGGAAGTTTCAGGTTCACAACCGCAGTGTGCATCACATTCAGCAGCTGCGCGAACACTGGCGGCTATAGTTTAGCGTGCATGAAATCGGTGAGTGACACTATCGACGACAGTGCACTTTGCGTGAATGTTGGGGTCGGTGTCAAAGGCGGGCCACTGCCAGTCTCGTCGTCGCTACTGCTGCTGTTGTCACCTCTGTCGCATCACGCCACTGTCTGTGTCACGACAATGATCACCCCGCCGGAGATTCTTCACAGAATGAGGCAGCACTATCTGCACTCGGACTCCTCCATTGAAGCGGGAGTGAACTAGCGCTAAAACAAACCATGCAATGACAACCGAGAGAGGGAGGCGCGGGAAAAAAATTCCCTGTATTCCCACATAGTGGCAGCACATGTTCTAATATATACTCACTCACTTAATAAATACTCACTTGGAATACTTGTTTATAAATCTGTTAACGGAAAGCTCCCATTCCCTATAATTATTACCAGCCAGTATCCATATTCCACGTCCACCCGTTTCGCTTGTACCAACAGCTATTTACTACCAAAACCTAGAACTAATTATGGTAAATTTACTACTAATTTTTCAGCCACACTACTTTGGAACTCATTACCGTGTCATATTAAGATATCCTCTCATTTTTACACATTCAAATCAAACCTTCGTAAATTTTGCACTCAATATAACAATTTGATCGTTATCACTTTATTAATAAGTGCTTTGTGTCGTTAAATATTTTACAGCGTAAGCTAGTGACTAACTTAATATGGTGTCTTTTGTGTTTTCATATAGCTGCTTTGTATTTATATATCCTACTCATTTGTAATGGGAGGTCCCCTGTACAGTCTGTTGACTATGGGACCTCCCTCTGTATGTATGTATAATCCCCATTTGTAATCTTATTATTATGCAAATAAATAAAAAACTCTTGAACATGACAGAAAAGAAAGTTAGGAAATTGGCAGGCTTTTTTAACGTATAGACGGCACCGTAAATATACCGCATCGATTATTTTGGGCTTCGTTCACGGCGCCGTATATTTACGTCATTGACCCTCAAAGGGTTAAGTTTCATGTGGTTCGAGGCTAATTGATTGTTCAAAACTAATCGAACTTGGCAAGACCCAATGGCTATGACGCCGATAAGCAGCATTTCTAAAGTTAATTCCTGTATGGGCGGCTGCATCCCAGTGCGAGCGGATGATAGTCGGCTTTTTCTGGAAGTACATAATCCTTATTGAAATTCGAAATGAAGATTTTTTATTACTTCAGCCTGTTTATTAAAATGTGTCAATAAATATACATAGTAGCAGTCGAAAGAAGCACACTGATCCAAACATCCTTTTTGATCGATGTCAGCTATCAGCCAATAGCAGCAGTCTATGGGAATCTAGCCTATGACATATGCAAGCCATCGGCAGCTTCAAAACGATTGAAGAGAAGACCTTGTTTGTAGAGTGTGTTTGAGAAAAAGATGAATTTGCACTTCACTTGTTAGCTTCATGCGCTGCACACGAGTGCAAAATTAGGCCGAGATGTTCACAGAAGCGTATGCTATCCACATACTGTGTTTTTGCCAAGCCCAAGGGGTGGTTCAGGACCCCTTCAAGCTTTCATACACCACCTATGGGGGGTGCTATGCATATATGCTTGGAAAGGTTGTAGAGGCAGCCAGTGTTCGGCAAGCATGTGAATTTCGTGGCCATTACCTGGGATTTTATATTCGGGAACTACTGCGTGCTTTGTGCTTTCATAGCATTGCTGGATGTACCTTTTTGCTTTCACAGGGTAGCAGGGTAGCTTATGCAATGCACATGCGTAGGCAGCTTCCTTGCAGCTTTGTGCATGGTTTTAGTTGGTTAATACAAGCTGAGGGCAAAGGAGAATCTGTGAGGATCTGTACTTGTGGTGTTCACCGTTGATGGAGCTGCTAGCGCTGCTAGCTACGGCCTTGAACATTGGTTTACATTGTTTCATTCTTTTTTTCCCAAAGACAGGACCAGCGTGTGAAGAGAGTGACCAGCATAGCAACATCTCCGACTTTGAGTGCGTCAAGTGGCCAGTCATTGAAATAGCTGTGAGTGGGCAGCTCCTTTTTAATCGCTTGCTGAGCTCATTTGCATGTTTTGGTAGCAATGGGCCTGATGCTGTTTGTGTTTAACATTAATCAAATCAATGTTTGAATTATTTTATTTGTTTTTCTGTACTTTGGTTTACAAATAATTTGGCACACAGAATACTTGCCCACTCAAGCATTGATTGGGGGCATGCGTTAGACATAAGGCCGTGACATTGCTTGCTTTGCTTTCTGGTTAAACTGGTCTGCACATGCCTGCATGGGCTTTTCTTCATCAGGTGAGTTTTGTGAGGACTTTTAGTCGTTAAAGACTAGACGGTGTACTGACCTGTTTTTCTCAAGCACCAATGTTATTGAGGGGCATGGAGTAATCACCGGCCTCTGAAGCAAACACTCGCTTTGAGGTTTGGGAGAATTATGGAATTGCACTTACCCTGGCCGTGTGAACACTTCCACTCAACGCTTTTGTATTTCGCGCATACCTTCTCCATGCTTAGTGAAACTTGACATTAAAGGGAAGCTGAAGAATCTGTCGAATTCAATAAGACGCTCATATACGGATGAGGGAACATTATAAACCATGTAGGTAAAATTTGAGGTTTTTTTTTCAATTAGGAGCGACGTAATCGTCGGTTAAAATTGTGCTGTAGCTCCGCCCCCCGTCGAATGCCGCGCGCTGCTGCTGACGCTGACGATGCGAGCGGAGACCGGAAACCGCGGTGTTGTGACGTCAACTCTAGTGTTTTGTTCCTTCGCAGCCTGTGCGACCGTGAGTGGCCGTGCTTGTTTCTGCGTGTGTGCCATCATAATCTGCTTCGATCGACCCTGCATTCCTTTGTTGGTGCGTCTGCGTGTATGTAGAGTGGTAGTATACGGCCAGCCCTGCAATTCGGCCTGCGCAGTTGCTGTATATGGCCACAGAATGAGAGAGGACTACTTGCCACTAGCAGGCTTTCTAAACGCAGCGCGAGAAGATCGGAGCAATGAAAACAAAGACGGCACGAGTGCGGACTGACTGATGATAACTGGTGTTGGAAGGCCTTATGAATACACGAACTCGCCCAAACCTGGATTTTGATTTACTGCGAGCTCCTTCGTGTTAGCACGCTGAACAGAAGGTGCATGTTTATCTCCCGCCCTTGACGCAGGTTTCGTTGCAAAGCGCCGCGAATTTTCTGTTGTAAAACAGCCTGCATGCAGCTACCATAACGCAGTGCAAATGTAGAGTTTGCATGTGCTGGAAAGCCGGCGCACGCCAGGACGCTACGCTCCCCCCCTTCTCTCACGCACAGCGAGAAACCGACAGTCTCACGTAGCCGACGGAATTCGCCGCCTTTACGACTTCGGTTACGAGTAGTGTGCAGATGGCGCACAGACGAAGGTCACTATACATACTGCATGAAGCGGGAAGCTTTTCACGCGTTTAAACCGTCTTTGTAGATTGCCGACAGCTTTGGACAGCGCACAAATGCCGACGATCGCATCCCCGCTTACGTTCCACGAGGAGGCATGCAGGAACACAACACTACAGTTGTTTGACCGGAAACGAGCTCACTAGATCGGCGAAAGATCGGCGAGATCACTAGATCGCTTTGCAAAAAACATACTCACCAAAGAGCATTTCCAACACGAGGAGATTCCAAGACTTCGCTTTCGTTCGCGTCGAAAGCACTGCTCGCACCAGCATCGTTTGCTTCTTCGAGAGGCCGGCTCTTCGCAATCGGCTCGTACATGTAGGGAGTAACGCCGAACTCCTCAGAAAAACGCAGTCTCTCTAAATTTTCCATTACCTCTTAATTTTCCATTACAGCACCAAACTACCTGGCACCGCCAGGTAGTTTGGTGCTGTGTAGCGGCAGCGGTCGGTCACTAGAGTTGACGTCACGAGGCGCCCGACCAATCACAGGCGGAAACGAGACGCGCGAGCTGGGCGTGTCCGCTGCTGCACTTTTCGTCGAAATAAAATATATTTGCGCTTCCTTTCGCTCAATTTCTATACGATATTCGAATTTGGGGGGTTGAAAACCATTATGTACACATGTTCACTCATTTTTTCTGGAAAACCTTTCAGCTTCCCTTTAACTGAGAGAAATCTCTAGCTTGTATAGGAGCAGTTCGTGTTGCTGTAAGATAACTTGCCAGGTCCCTGACGTGGAGGCTTGCATCTTGATATTACATCCAGGTGGCAGTCGGGGAAGTCTAAGCAGTACATTTGTTCAGAACACGGAAAGTAGTGTTTAGAACTGCCTAAACCAACATGTTTAAGATGGCACAGTGCAAATAAGGTTGCTAGAAATGCTGATAGTCGTGGAACTATTTAAGATAAGTATTCCTGCTCTAAGCCTTACTGTTAGTTTACTGTTAACCACATGCCCTCTGAGTTTATAGCAGTATGTCTGGCAAACCCACACTCGGAGCTATCACTTGGCTGGGATGGTAACAAGACGGTAGGGCACCAACACTATGCTAATATATTTGACTCCCATAAATTCGACCCTTGCGGTACCGCAAGATTAGGTCCAATTATCCAAATTGACAAATTAACAAAAGTAGGAAAATAATGAAATAAAACTTTATTGCTTGAAGTAGTCTGTTTTGTTGCTTTTTTGCTCTCGAAATGCTACTCAACCAGCATGCAGCCAAGAGTGCTGACATGTTTAAGCGCTGCCTCGTGGTTTGACTGAGAACAAAAGGTTCTGCAACATTGAGCACTGTCTCAAGATCAGCTGCACTTGGTTGCTCCAATGGGATGCTATCGGGAAAAATGTGCTTTTCTTTGCGCCTTATTTCTCGACAATCTACATGACATAAAAGAAGCAGGGACGAATGGCTTCACAGGCAGAAAGAGCATGGGCTACTAAACGATAAAAATACAGCTGTGCCAAGTGCGGTCCTTTGCAGTGTCCTGCTCCAAAGCAGCATTTTAGCAGAAAATTGTGCCAAGCCTGCACCAAATGAAGCACAAGAACGAAAGCCCCCTTTCGTTGATGGTGCCTTGGCCAGTAAACCTGAAACCAAAGCCTAGACCACACCGTCGTCGTTATCATCGTGGAAGTCGCCGGTGTGGCCATAGCTTTGGATATAGCAGATGTCGGCTGTTCTTCGTTCATTGTTTTTGCACTTTTGTTGCATTTTTCTCCAGCCGATGTTCCACTGTACTGCCAATGTACGGCCTTCATGTTTGCGAGGTTCACAATACAGTTTATTCCATGTACCGTCCAATTTTGTTAATTCAAACATGATAAATTCGATCATGCTAAATTCGAACACGCTTAATTCGAACTTAATTCGAACTTAATTCGAACTTAATTCGAACATACTTAATTTGAACTTTATTAGAACATGCTTAATTTGAACATACTTATTTCGAACTTCCGGTTTATTCAAATTGACGTTGTGGTCCCGTCAAAGTTGCGTATTCCAAGGCGCGAAAATGCCCAGTGATTCGAATGCACAAGTATTTGCGACGGTTAATTCGAACATACTGTGCTCCAACAATGCTCTCAGCAGCACGTCAAATCACGCGGTGGCACCGCCGACCAGCATTGCTCTGACCCCACCATATAGGAAAGGCTTAGGAGAAATCGTCTGCTTGCTTGCATCAGCTCTTGCTCGCGCTTGTTTTGGTTGGTCTCATTTGCGCTTGTTCTCTTACAATGACGCGTCTAAACTGAGACGTCCTGATGGAAAGGTTTTTGGAGACAGTGTGCCATATCTGATTCTGTACAACAAGACAGACCCTGAAAAAAGGACGTGAAGACGACACCCAGTACCTCATTCTCCTTGTCTTTCGAACGCGACAACACCGCAGCAGAAGGGAGCACACCAACATGATTATGATCAGTGGCAACGACTTCGTCACCGTGATAGGACATGACTCGCGTACAGAACGCAGGACGAAGAAGGTAAACAATGCGCCGATCTGTCAGCAGACGAAGGAAAAAACATGGGCACACAGAGGGAAGCAGTAGCGGAGGCCCCGTCCTGGCCTCGGCACCTCCGCTGCTTCGTTGGCAGAGTTAATTAGCGCCATCCAGCAAGTTGGCGGCAAAGCAAATCTGCTTCCCTCCCGCCCTACCTCTCAACTATGCTCCCCTCGCCCTCCCACTCAGCTCCCTTGTAAATCCCTCATCTTCAACAGTCTCCACGCATGGCCGCCTCCACGCCGGAGCTGCCAGCCCTGCCGGCCTGACACTAGCTTTGCTCGCTCTTTGATGTTTAGTTTTCTGCCATTATCGGGAAGCGAGCATTGGCCGGCGTGGGCAGTTTCGTGGTCCTCGCCCACAGTGGTGCTTGCGCGCTGCGATATTTTCATGACTCGCACCGTTCATGCATCGTGCTATGGTGCACGAATATTTCAAAAACAAGTCCTCCTTTTAATTCGAACAAATTTTCGGGCACCTTCGAGTTCGAATTATCGAGATTCGACTGTATCAGCAGGGCACAGAACTTCCTCAAGGAGGATGTTGGACAAAAAAAGATTTAAATAATTTCCATTTGCACATTGTTTAGCAAAAGCGTTAGCAGTGCCACTGAATATTCTAATACGTGGAATCAACTGCTGACATATTTGCTTATGAGTAGGGACATTCTTTGCAGCCCTGCACGATTGGAAGAGCAGATTTCATTGTTGTAATTTAAGCGGCTTTCACATGTACTATGGCATGTGTGAACCATGGCAGTCTTCCTGTCCTGTGTACATTAGAAGAAACCTAGGGACATCTTCACTGTAACTTCGGTTTAGTCGTGCATGTCCTTGGGAATGGTCTTGTTGACATGCTCAGGTTCAGATAACTTTTTTGTTCTTGTTTGTTTGAAACGTGCCGTACGTGCACTACTCGCGTCCTGGAAGCAGCTTTGCAGTGTGATATACACACAAACAAAGCCATTGTATTAAATATGAACGAACGGACTATTTTGGTAATTTTTAGCCGAAACACCTCATTGATGTGCATAAATCCAGCTCTGCTATATTTATTATTTATGCTAAAATTTCGACCTTATCTGGAAACTAGATATGTTGCACACTACATGAAAAGTGCTTGTCGCTGTGCAAGGAGGTTAAATAGCTGTTCCACCACTGAAAATAAGATAGTTTCATGCCTCGGGAAGCATTAATACTGTTTGCTCAATTTCTTGTGTTTTCGAGCTTTTAGTAATTGCTGAGCTCATTATGGGGTGTCGATGGAAGGTTGAATTGACTAAACAAGTTTTTCTTCCCCAGCAATGTGTTGTTTCTGTATTGATGCAGTGCATTCGAATTAACCGATGTCAAATTAATGGGAGTGATTGTATGTTCTTATGTTTACTTGGAGTGTAAGCTGATAGCATTGAAAAAATTTTAGTGATACAACGTATTCATAATGGTCTGACAATGTAATAAGTAGTATGATGACCTCCAAGGCAAATTGCCTAGTCATTTTTGTGCCATGCAGCCTGATTACTATCCCGTGTAATATTGGGTTGCTCATAAATTAGAGGTGGCAACATCTTAGTCATTCATTGTTGGATTTCAAGATTTAACTTGAATATCTGTGTGGCTCTGTGTTTATTGGGTCGAGGCAGAAAATGTTGTCTGTGAGCTAGAAACACGGTCTCTACTATATATGAAAGCCGCTGTAGTAGTTTAGTGGCTATGGAACTGTTTCTGGGCTCGAGGTCATGAGATTTAGTTCCATGCTAAAGAACCCCAGGCAGTAAGCTTCTATCCTGTCTTTCTCTACGGTATGCATCATAATCAGATTCTGGTCTTGGCACGTAAAACCCCAGAATTTTTTTTTTTTAAAGTCTGTATGAGAAAAGCTTTTTAGAGCAGCCAACCTATATACAGCAATTAAATGTATAGTTATATGCATTGGGATTGTTACATCCTATAAGCCAATGCTACAATTTTGTATGGATGCATCAAGCCTGTAATTTCTACTCTCGTATGACACATGGCCACCTGTTCAAATTAAAAAGGAAAAAGGCCAGATGTTAACTGTTCGCTTTTCTTTGAGCATATGTTGTCACCTGCTGTTGAAAACATGTTTTATATGCATTTCCTCTACTCTGCATTAGCTTTCTTTTGTCAATGATTGCACTGACTGAAGGTACTTGTGTCACTCCTTTTATCAGTTTAGTGCTATAACTAAAATTTCCATCTATTAGCAAGAAGCTAATATTTTGGCAATGCAACCTTGTTTGCAGGTCATGAAAGAAGGTGAATATGAGTTCAAGAAGCAGAATCAGTTCGGGAACATCTATGTGCCTGAAGACTTTGTCATCTTCCAGGCGCAGGTTATGGATTCATCCAATATTGTGAGTGCTACCTAACCTCGTCGTTCTGTTGCAGTAAGTGTGTGCGCAAGTGTCCCATGTTTTAAAGCTCCTGAAATTATTGCTCCCTTTAATCTTTTCCTTCCTCCACGACTTAAAAAATGCAAGGTGGTTTACGTTTTGTGGCCTTGTCATTATTGTCTCTGGGGGTGGTCAACGCTTCAAGCTGGTAAGAAGTCTGCAGAGCATTAGGTAGATCCATGCGCATGTAGTAAGTAATAAGGTCTAAATTTGCAAATTAGATGCTGGAACTGTCACACATAAAAGGTCCAAGAGGTCAAATAGCTTGGTTGCAGGTTGTTTGATTCTCTCTGAAGGCTCAAAAGGCAAGTGTAATGAAATGTGGCTTGACACACTGGAGAGGGGGAGCATTTGCTCACTTTTCCACATTTATTTTATTTCCTTGGTTTTTGTTTGTTTGCAGTAAATTGCATTAGGGGTTGCCGCCTGTAGAGCTAGGGATACGTATAATTGCACCTCAGTGGGTTGGAGTAGCAGCTTAGGCATTCACATGTTCTGTTAATATTGCATCTCCAGACAGTTACAAAGATTTTTGGACTGTGCACACTTGATGCACTCACCTTGCCTGCATGCAAACGAGAGAATGGAGAGAGAATGCTTGGTTGTTGGTTGTGCTCCCCCCTTGCCTCTCCTCCTCAAATGCTGTTGTCTGTCTCCCCCTTTTTCCTGCCATATTCCCTTTCTCTCCTTAAATTTGGTGTGTGGGGGCTCTTCTCCAGTAGCATTCCAGCGAGCGCACTCAGTTGATTTTGACACTGGGCTTTTCCGGTCTATTGTTGTTTCAGGCTATGTTAGACGAGGAGCGGGCCGCGAGGTAAGTCGGCCCGCACCCTCACTCTGCTGCATCGAACAAGAGTTGCTCAGTCATCGTTGCTGGCTTCACACCTACCAACATGTCCCTCCCCGATGAAGTTCATCTGCTGCCACTGCTGATGCCGTCAAGTTATCGAAGAGTCTTTGACGATGCCACTGAGTACAGTGGCGCTGATGGTTCGGGGTGGCCTTGGTTCGACGGCACCGCAGGTTGCGACATCGGCCGTTCTGGTCCGTCATCGCCCGCTTCCCCACCGACCTCACCGACGCTCTTCCCCACCCTGCATGCGTGCAACTGTTCTCCCATTTCCCCTTTTTTTGCCCACCCTCCCTACTCCACCAATTTCCTTTTCTGGGTCATTTTGCCACCTGTGCCCATTGTCACAATTGGTGACTCAGCACACACAAGAACACTGCAGTGGTGACATTTTCATCAAGCTTTAACCCAACCACACCAGTTCCAGGGACAGTGAAAACAGCAATGCTCAACAGTGGCTGACAGCTGTACGTTGTTTTGTGGGGTCAAGTGGACTTCACGGTTCATTTTACCTTCCTTTTCTACCTACTTTGCATTTATTTTTTTACCTCACTGTCTCCTTCCCTGACCTGTCAACATGTCTTGTTGGCTTCATCCCGAGTTTGCAATGCTGTCACAGACTAGCTGATTTGGTTATGTCAGGGAATGAAGCATCCACACTATGCAGATTCTGTTTCCCTCTGTGTGTGCATGGTTGTATGGGCGTGATCGAATTAATGGTGGTGAATGAGATGCTATTAATGGCCTGGCTAGTGCTCCTCCAATACGTAAGGGGGGAAGCGGGGGGTGTTGTTATTTCTCCAGGTTGCCTCGTCTTGTCGAAAAGGGTGTAGGAGATTAGGCAGCACACTGGCTCACTGCTGGGTCTTGCCAGGTGAACTTCTCATAATGTAAATTAAATTTCATATTTGGCGCATACATGATGTGCTGTGTGGTCGACTCATTGCTTCTAAGTCAACCTATAGTAGAAAAATTGTGCAGGTTTTCCCGAGTTAGGAAATTTTTTTTTTTTTTGCCCTGGTTTAAAGAAACAATATAAACACTGTTATCAGTTTATACTAAAGTATTCTTTGAAAATTCTCCCTGTTAATTTCATGATAATACGGTGGTTAATAAAATAGAAAAGGAAGGTTAGGTTCGGTACAGCAGTGCGACGTCACGGATTTCAAAGTATTTTTTTCATATTTGGGCTGCATTGGCTCAATAAAGGTTCCCGAAACTTGCGATGCTCAATCTTTGGCTCCTGTAGGACGCAGTGTAGTCCATTTTTATCAGTGTACAACTAGACCCTAGCAGACGGCATCAAAATCCGTGACCTCATGGTGAGCTGGTGCAGGAATGTAGAGGTAGTGTTGCCACTCGTATTTCTTTTTCGTGCCTTTTTCTGGCTAAGGAAGCCTTTTCTCATGCTAATAGTGGTGTTTTTGGTATAGTGAAGGGTATTTTACTTATACAGGTGAAATAATTATTCTCGTTAGTGTCACTTCAAAATGGAAAAACTTGGTGGGAGCCGAGATATCATTGGCACAGCGCAAGTTTTCTCAGATTTCTTTCTTTGTGGAGAGTGAGAAGGTTCCAGTTGTGGTGTCTGTTGTTTATGTTGTTGCAAAAGTGGCAGAAGAGCAAGTTGGCTGTTCAGCATGCAGAAACTAGCCAGACAGTGCACCTTACTATAAAGCGACAAAGCCAACTCCCATTGACAGTGATCAGCCATTGAGCCAGGGTAACCCCACCACGCTTCTAAAAATTTTCAGAAAATTACTTTTGAACGGTCCACACGGCAAAGCGAAGCACTTTCTAAAGACCATAAAAACT
This sequence comes from Dermacentor variabilis, assembly GCF_050947875.1. Taxonomy (NCBI): domain Eukaryota; kingdom Metazoa; phylum Arthropoda; class Arachnida; order Ixodida; family Ixodidae; genus Dermacentor; species Dermacentor variabilis. The sequence goes on from NW_027460368.1 coordinate 2,925,332, forward strand.
TATTCCTCCAATTTGTGGAAATGAATTGGACTTGGGAAACTTTTCAACATTACTGTAATTAAGAACGGTGGCTGCCCAAACCATCAGAGTGGATGTCACTAGTGTGCTTGAAGCATGAATACATTGGCAGAAACTATTTGTGGGCTCAGTTTTTATCTACTTATATGGCAGTTGCCCTTTTCCTCTTGTATGTTCTAGGAACCTTCTGAATTCATAATTGTCATGTTGCTTAGCATGACTTACCCACCTTTTCTTTTTTGTTCCCAAATGTTCTTTGCATAATACATCAGGGATGCGACATTTGTCTCGAAACTCCAAGTTCTCTATGCTTCTGTTATGCATGATACCAGAAAAGCAGTTTTGCAAGCTGCAAGTTTAGGAGTGTTAGTTGCATTGTAAAAGTGTGGCTTCAAAGAAACACCGCTCTTTCAGTAAGTGGCTCTAGTATGCACTGGGGGTTGGATTCTATACCGAAATGTGCTTGTAGTTATGTATTTTGTTTTTCTCTCTGATACTGTGTGAAGGGACACATGCAAGAGGTTGTCTTTGGCTGGCAGATAAAGTTTGTGGCTTCTATAACTTCAGGCTTGCTTCTTGTTGCCTGTTAATAGGGAGGGGGTGACGAAAGTATTTGTCGGGAAGAAAAAAAAGGAAACTCAGTTGAAGTACGTTCTTTTCTTTTTTCATTGGCAGGCATACATGGTTGACTTCTACATGCATCGGAGTACCGCAGAGTCTAGCATTCCTGAGCACATCGGTTTCAGCTACATCCTACCAGGGAACATGAAGGAGACCTTCGGGACGTGCACTGTACCCATTACTGGTACCCGACACCAGCCAGTTGGCCAGCTCAATGGTAACGCTCGCTTTTAGAGGTTGTGCCCAGTGATGCATTGCGAGGGCACAAAATTTGGCAGTCTTGATGCGATAAGGTAACGTACAAGAGCTCATTGGCCAGTTGCCTGTTCCTAAGTTCACGTACTGGGGTCAGAAAGATGTTCCGCGTCCACCACCTGAGCGGCACTGGCTGACACTCCCAGGGCTAATCTTGCGCACACACAAATACCCAATTAAGTGGCTGGGAGGATGGCTGCCATGGTAGCCTAATTAGTAAAGTACTACACACGTAATTCAGAGAAGTACTACACACGTAATTCAGAGAATGTGGGTTCGGCTTCCACCTCTGGCAATTATCCTTTTGTCCACTTACATTTCCCTTTACCTTATTACTTTCACATATCAATTAAAAAACAATCAGCCTTACCTATGCTTACTCTGGCCTCATTGTATGGGTGTGACTAACAAAAAACAGATCCCCTTGTTCTTCTCATTCACTGCATGGTGAGTGCCTTGAATTTGTTAGTCTTGATACCACTTTCCCATGGAAGACTGCCTCTTAATCTTCAGCCTTGGGAACTGAGAAATTAGCCTTAACTTTAGAATATGACAGTTTGATATCCCCACTGGCCAATTTGCATACATCTTTGGGACACGGTCAAAATCTTTTCGCATTTTCTTGCGAGCTTGCTCGGAGTTCCTACCGTTTTTCATATGCTCATTGTACTTTTTCTAAGGTAAGGAAGGTTCGAGTCAGAGCTTTGACGTAAACAGAGCAGGATTTAAAGCTCACTTTTGTCTTTTTCATCTCCTTTTATTATTGTTTCCCCTTTCCTATCTCTTTCACTCATTACCAGCAGAGAGTTTTCATGGAGACTGAATTCTTGCACCAAAACAGTAACTTAATAAAGGGATGCATTTGCAGTTAGTATACATGCTGCAGTTGTAAGACTCTGAGCCAGCCTGAATGCATGTATTTATCAGGGCAGTCCACTGTATTAAGACGGCAAGCTGGGCGAGTTGGTGATTGAACATGTTCCTATGGGTGGGCAGCGCAACCCGGACGAAGGACGAAGGCGCTCGTGTTGTGTACTTCCTCTTGTCCTTCGTCCGGGTTGCGCTGCCCACCCATAGGAACAGTCCACTGCGCTGATCATGCACAAGTGAAGTTGTCCTTCCTTGTTTAACGGTCTCTGCAAATTGTTCAATTGCCAAGATGCATAGTTTAGTCACAAAGGGCTATGGCATTCTGCCGCTGAGCACAAGGTCGCGGGTTCAATTCTCGGCCATGGTGGTCACATTCTGATGGGGGGTGAAATACAAAAATTCTTATGTACTTGTCTAGTCGAACCCGACTACCGTATTTACTTGCATAATGATCGTACTGTGTAATGATCGCACCCCTGAATTTTGTCGTCAGAATTTGATTTTTTTTATTTCCCGTGTAATGATCGCGCCCCGAACTTGCCGCAGCCATATGTCGTGTGCCAAGTCTAGCTAATGTTGATTGCGCTTACCATCTGTCGAATGCTACGCAAACGACTCTTCCAAGACAAACCAAGCGGTCTGCATGCACCAAACATTCTTAAGTAGATGCCTCATTTCATTACTTTCACCACTTTCTGCACTTCCATGACTAAAAAAAAAGCTGCAACCAAACTTGCCTTTATTATGTGTAGGCTTTATAATGGTTGTGGTCAACAACAACAAAAAAGGCGCCTTTCGATTCTTCTCATCTGCACTCGTGGGCACGCAACAAATCGCGAGCGGCAACGATAGTAGCCACATTTACACTGATACGTTGAAAGTGTACCCTATTCATACACCGACGCTTGTAACACAGCTAAGATATTCACCCACCCTTAGCGGAAACGTGCCGTATTAGGATAGTAGTGAAGACAGATGCCGCAGTTTCCGCAGCATGTCGGCCATGTGTTTCTGTGTCACTGGCAGCTAAACGCGCCCATCTGTTTCTGTCCCCTCAAAGTGGACATGGCTACACTATTGCCCCCAAACTTGCTGATATTAACGATATTATTCATTACTGATACGGAAGAAACTGTTTCAGTGCACATAATGTACTCAGGAGAAGAAAAAAAAATCACATTCGGCGCGTTCGGCTTATTCCGCCGGCCGCCATTTTTGTTTTGGTGTCCCGCCGCAAACGCTGGCTGAAAAAAATTTGTTTTTCTTTTCGCGGGAAATTTAACCCGCATAATGATCGCACCACTTATTTTGCATCAATTATTCTGACAAAAAAGTGCGATCATTATGCGCTTTTTACGATCTAACAAATGTTATCGATGGTTCTATCTACTGTCCGCTGTCACCGAACCTTGTGTAATCTCATTGCATGATGCGAATGGTGTAGAACTTTCTGGAAGACATGCGGCTACCAACGATTACTCTGGAACATTCGATGAGTCATGTATAAAAGCCGATGCGCTTGACCGACAGAGCAGAATTCGATGATCGCCGACCGTGTTCGCCGCTATTGCTGTTCTTTGAGTGTAATTTCCTTTGTAGGCACAAGTTCGCCCAATAAAAAGTTAGTTTTGTCATTCACAGTTTTACACCTGCATTATTCACCGTCACTACTGCGTGACAATATCGAATACATTTACATCGAATTATCCTGTATGTTGAGCAGTATGTTGAGAGAGTGAGTATACTGTATGTTGAACACAGTATAGTCACAATGAGTATATATAGTAAAAATTATGCTCACATCAAAGAAAAATGGCCCGATATGTCGAACGTCAAGCGGCACAAAAGTGCACCCCCAAAGTGTGCTTTCCCTCGCGGCAGCGGGGAAAGCAGCCGACACATCCCACAAGTGGTTTAGCCCAGCAGTGCGGCTCCATGCACCCGCTCTCCCTACAGTGACCACACTGAGTCGGGCGAGTTGGGGACACCCCCTGCAAAAAATGGTGTTCACCCGCCCGCAGCGCTTGCTCAGACAGCCAATAAGAGGCTCTTGTGCCCTCGTCGTGCAAGATGGTGCAAGTCTTAGTTGCCTCGCTTCTTTTCTTGTTCATTGTGTTTGCACCTTGTAGGCCTTCTCTTGCAGTGTTGCCGTGATGGCTAGTGCGAAGTGGCTGAATTTGCCTTTCGCCGTGCAGCTCAAAATCGTAAAATGAGTCGAATGTGGTAAGAAGCCGTATGTTACTGCAGCGTCAAGATTCCAAGGAGTACTCTCAGCATGATCTTGAAGAATAAGGTGGAGATTAGGACTAAAGTTGACAAACTGCCAGGCACCTGTGACACCCGATGCATACACGTGGTCGTGTATAAGACGTCAAGGCAGCCATGCACAAGTGGTTCATTCGAAACTGCTTCAGACGTGCCAGCTTCCACATGCCAGGTGATGACTCTGAAAATGCTTATGAGTGCCACGAAGCCATTGCTGGTGTTGCCGAAGTTTGGAGCGAGCTGTCAGAATGTCCGGAAGCCGTTGACAGATCAACTGTGGACGAGTTTGTGAGTGCGGATGATGGTGTCATGACCACAGGCGAGCCCGAAAACTAAGCCTACATTGCCGACATTGTATCGAGCGCAAAGTGGGCACAAAGAGGAAAATGACGACGATCCTTTGCGCACATTATCCAAGGTGATTGGTGCATTTATACTGGTCCGGCACTTCTGCACGAATGTGGAAGGTTGCGACCTCAGCTGCTCCGTCTCTTTAGACAATGTGGAGGAGTGCGTGCTGTCACAGGCAGTAGAGTTGCCCAAGTAGAAGATACAGGACTGTTTCATGTGAAACTAAGCTAGTTTCATCAATAAAGTGCTTTTATAAATGGTATAAGCTTTTATGACGTCCAATTCTTCAGCAGGCTTATATCGAGTTATGCCCTATGTCGAACTGATAGGCGTTTTTTTGCGAGTTCGATATAACTGGGTTAAACTGTACTTAGGTGTGTATAAAGAATCCTAGATGGTCAAAATTAATCTCAAGCATTCCCCTATTGCCTTTACTGTGCTGCTTCCGGACGTCGAACCCACAGTTTAATACGTTAGAACCCTGTTGGTATGTCTTGCAAAGTGCCATTAAAAAAATAAAAAGTAAACAGAACGGTCGGGATAATGTAACTGCGTTGGACCAAAATCTCCACAACGTCAGAAATGGCTCTGAATGGCTGCCACTACAGTTATTAGGTGTCTTGGCACTCGTACTGTGATAAAAGACTGCACATATGTGCCTGTATAATTAAGGGACACGTACTGTGTTCCATGACTGGTGTCTTTGCACTCCTAATACAGTGAAATCTCGATATATTGAACTTCAAGGGACCATGGTAAATTGATTGTTATTCTGAAAGATTGTTGTCGCGAAAGCCCCAAAATTAACCATTCCACCCATCAACCCATCAGTTCATAAGTTGCCGTCTTATGAGCTATTCACGAAAACCTCGCTGTTGGCTCTAGGCACGCGCTGTTGCCATTTTCCGTAGATTCTGCCGCCATGCGCCACCGAAGTACTGTATAATAAGAGTGATGTGCGCAAAACAGACGCTGATGCCTAGAAAACTCGGGACAAAAAGGTAGCTCCACGTCACCTCCAAAGTGCAATGTTTTTTTGCTTTTTGTTTGTTTTTCACATTTCGTGCCACGGACACCACAACCGTCTCGCTCGAGGCGGACACCTGAATGTCATAGCGCAAGCACGCTTAAATGACACCGTTTGGAAAGTGCGACCGTGGGGCATCCCCGCGAGTACGGAGGTTACATTTCACTGCGCACATAGCTAGTATGGTCACAGGAAGAAACATGAAAGAAAGAGCCATGCACATAAAGAAGGGTGAAAGAAACAAGAGACATGCTTCCGTCGCTAGGCGACACTGTAGCAACACTTTTCTGGGTGTCACCTATGCTTGCCTCTGTTCTTTTTTTCTTGGGTGCCATCTCAGGTTTTACGAACCCATGTGCTGCGATGTTCACTCTCTGTGCCTTGTTGTCTGCCAGCCTACTGTTCGGCTGCCGTGAAGGATACACGGAAATCTAATTCCCAGATCTCGGAATATTAGTTTGTAGTTCTGAGGCATTGTTAACATTGCAGGGAAACTGAATAACAGTCGTTATTCTGAAAAGTTCAGTATTCTGAAGTTCGCAGTACTGAAATATTTTTACATTTAAACTATAAGAAGTCAGCAAGACATTTCTGATAAGTTCGTTAATATGCTGTTGGTAGTAACGAGGTTTCACTGTATGCTTCACTGCAATATTTTGCATATACTTCACAGCATAACATGTCTGTATTGCAGTGAGGCTGACTTTAAAAACCACAACTGTGCTGAGACACGCTTATCAGGGCTACTAAGGATCGTGTATTTCTGGCATTTTGGAGCAGGGCTTGACAGACTTACCTGCAAGTTTATATTTATTGTCTTCGTAGCCCCATGCGAGAGCAAATATGCCTCTAAATTTATTTGACCGCCGCTTTCAAATGCAGCATAATATGCGCACACATTACAGAATGGTCACATATCAAATAGGAAAATATGTAGGAGCCAGTGAGCTTAGATCAGGACTGCACAAACACGACATAGCAGTTGGGAAAACACATTGAAGAGTGTATAGATCGGGTGCCACTGCAGTTTGTAAAGAAAAAGAAATGCAGGCATGGCAGCAAACTGCAGAACAAAACAAAATGGCCAAGGGGTTTGGCACTGAAGATGCCCTCATTGTACAAATGAGCCAGAGGCTCGCAAGAAGATGGAGTCTTGAGTTGAACAACAGTGGGCGAACAAAAGCCTCAGGCCAAAGCCATTGTTTCAAGTGGGAGACTTATCATTGTACAGTGTCAGTGCAGAAGTATGATAGATGATCAATCTAGAAGAGATGTTATGCCTGAGGTACAATGGTACAGAGACCTTCATTACTCAGACTGTTTAGAGAGAACTATTGACAAGCAACAAGGCATAGAATGAGTGTTAAAATTACACATGCGTATGAATAATTTGTGATACCAAAAAGCAGTTCAAGAGATGCTTGCATTGAAATGTGGGAGTAGTCAAGGTATGGTTCATCATTTATATTTCATGCTTCCTGCTTATTCTGAGGTGGGCAAATGCTGTTGCCAACACATGTTTGTCTGGTCTAGTCTGGACATGGGAATAGTGCAGTAATGCATGGAAGTATAAATAGTGTTATAAATGCAGTGTCATACCTGATCATCAAGCCCCTGGCCAGTTACTCGTGCAACTGCCGAGAGACTTACTCCAAGTTCTGGAAGAAGACAAATCGAGGACTGGATGTGGGGCACAGAGGTTCTGGCAATGCGCGCCGTACAGACAAGTAAGTTGTTTTGCTTGGCCTGGAAATGTGGCTTGGAAGTCTGCTGGGCTGGTAGTGGCTGAGGCAGAGTAAAACTAGTTGCTCCACACTACTTCACTGCAAAGTTTGTGATGAAGAGCCCACTACTGGATTGCATGTGCGTAATCCAGAAGACGAAAACTGTGCTGCGTTTTTAGCATTGCCACCTGCGAAGCCACTTTAATGCATCAGTCTAAAGCTACATCAGATTGATTGTTGAGGCTTCATCACCGAGACTTGACCACCTAACAGTGCATACATGTCATGCTGAAAGCTTCAGACTTCTTCAAAAATAAAGTCCACAGAATGAATGTTATGCATTTGCATGTGTGTGTCAGTGTGTTATGCACATGCTGTGGCAATTTGGAAAGTGCAGAGCTCTTATTGGGTACTAGTTTGTGGGCTCAATTTTTTTGCCGCTACAGCTGCAGAACTTTAGCTTGAGGGGGTGGTGGGGGACTTATTTGAAAATGTGTACAAATTTTTTGATGCACTGTAAGAAACAAATGCCAGCAATTAATCTGAAACTTTTCACCCTGGCATCCACCTTATAGCCCACATGCAATTCCATGTGTCACAAAACATTTACACGCTATCAAGCCTAATTTCTTCAACAATGCATGCCCACTTGACGAAGAAAACAGAACCGTTCATTTGCATGTGATACACTGTTAATTGAATAGCTTGGGGAATTTTATGGTGCAATTAGAAAGGCTCCTCAGCAGCAAAGGCATGTGCCAGGCATCCATGCAACAATAAAAGGTTGCATTTTGAAGTTGTTTTTGCACAGGTTTTTCCGAGCGGCATTGCTCTTGAATTGCCATTGGTGGCATTCGTGTGTTGGCACCCATTTATTTTTCTGCTGTGGTCACCCAAAACTAAACAAAAGCCAAGTTGCACCTTGTGGGGTCCTGGGGTCTCGCAGAACTACCGACCACTGCAGGTTCGAGCTTAGCAAGCCACAGGGCTGGGTCAGCTAATGCCTCTGGCGCGTGCGCGCTCAGGCTGCAAGGGGCTGCCATACTGTACGCATGCAAGAGAACACAGTGTTGCTCTGAGTTGACAGAAACTGTCTGTTGTCCCCGGCGGCACCTAACACTGCACAAAATGCCTAATCCCAGGTTAGCACGGATACCAATGGGGTCCTGCACCAAGGGTGAAAATACAGACAGGGGCATCTATAGCACATTGCCGTGAAAGAACTGGCTCAAGCTGGGACATGCCGCTAGCAAAACTCTCGGCGGCTATGCTACTTGCTTTCGCAATAACCAATGGGCCAACTCGCCAGAGCTCGAAAAATCTTTTTTGGCTTGGGCCTCCAGTAAGTCCGATAAGTGCGCCTTGGTGTGGTGCGACCTGGCACGAGCATTAGGCACCCGCTCTTTGGCTTAGCGTCCAGAATTGATAACACAAAGTACACACTACCCATACAGGCAAAAGTATTATGCGCGAGCTCAAGTCCTAGTCCCAAAGATGTTGGCGGACGAGAGGAAGCTTGTACCCAGTGCTGTCCCAAAGGTAAGAGCCTCGTGCTGCCGCCACCAGCAGCTTACAGCGGCCGTGCCGTGATGTCAGTGCCCCAACGTCAGTGTCCCGCCCCCACCGCAAACCATCGCAAGTGGAGCGCCACCTCTGAAACCGGTTGCGACTGGAATGGGGAGAGGCGTAGGGATGGCAGAGCAGGTGAATACCCGTGCAATGGCGCCGACGCATTCCTCAGTCCCCACATTCTCCTCTCCTTAATTTGCCCCCTACCAGTCTGGTGAAGCAGCTGGTGTAGGGGCTTATGCACCAAAGACAATTGAGCCTTTTATGAAGGAGTCATTGGCGAGCCCAACGAGTGCTGCTTTCATGGTGGTGGTGCTCCCAAACTCCAGCTGGATGAGGCAGGGCACTTCCAGGTCAGCTGGCCACGCCGTCATAGACAGGATGAATGGGCAGCCATGACCGTGGCTGCAAGGCGTTTGTACGGCGGTGGCGAATGCAGAGAGCTGAGCTCTCAGTCTGACGTCACCTTCAGTGTCCACGCGACCCGATGCTGTTGGTATGGCATCTTCTGGTTGCTTCTGTAAGCAACAGTCCCCATGCTCACATGCGCGCGCACACACACACGCACACACTCTCTCTCTCTCTCTCCTCGATGTATTCTCATTCCTCACACTCTACACACTACCACCCATTGTCCACAACGTGCCGCACTATAAAAAGCGCAAAGTGTCCTTCTCCATCGCTTCCCGACGAGTGACCCGACGAGTGAAAGGGACCAATCCCCCCCCCCCCCCCCCCTTCCCGTGCTTCGTGACCACAAAAATTACCAACCCCCTTCTCAGAAAAGAAGAAAAAGAAGGAAAATGTTTCAGTCTACGTACAAGTAAAACAAATCAGTTTAACTATACAGCTGTATATGTGAAGATTAAATGCATTTAAACATGTTGAAACAATTACTCGGCATGCATAGCCAAAAAACTAAAAGGAAGAAATATGCATGTTGCTAAAACACATTGATGACATCACTACAGAAAGCTGGGTTGGGGCTGGCTTCTTCTCGGGCACTGGCCGTAAGGACGCTAGCCCACTGAGGCTAAGCATTACACTGAGGGCCTTCGGTTGCGGAAAGAGTCTGCCGTATGGTGTGAACTCACGCAGGTGACCGCTTCCTTGGGTTGCACCTGTGCATAGTCTGAATGCGGTCTGATGCCTCGGATGTTGCCTGTTGCTTACTGAGCACCGGCGCAAGCTTGCCGGACCATGATGCAAAGGCCTTCAGGTTGGTGATATGGGCACGGCTGAGTTTCCCCGAAGGGGGATCCTTCAGCGAGTATGCGAGCAAGAGACCAAACCTTCTCTACTGAATATGGACCAAGCCGCTTAGGAGCAAGCGAGGCTGAGAATCCCTTGCTTGTGTCGCTAAGAGCATGGTTGCGCTTCAGGACTAGATAACCTACCTTAAATGAAAGATGGCAATGCTTCCCATCGTACTGAGCCTTCTGCTGGGCCCTGGCCAATGCCAAACTCTACGTTGCTCTACAGAGAACTTGACAAAGCCTGTCCCGAAGTGCCGAAGCGTAAGCAAAACAGTCTGCAGGTGCCTCCTCATCCCTGAGCTAGCATTGAATGATGCTGGTCACCGGATTTGCCAACTGCCTTCCAAAATTGAGGAAGGTGGGAGAGAAACCAGTCGAGCGATTCTTGGCAGTTTGAATTGTGAATGCGAGCTCACTCCAAGTGGTTTTCCCAATCCTTTTGACTTTCAGCAAAGGCTGCCAACATTGGTTTGAGAGTTCTATGGAGTCTCTGTCAGATTGGACTAGCGATGGTAGGGCGAAGTGGTGCAGTGATTAAATCCCAGGGAATTGTATGTAGCACCAAACACCAGAGCGGTGAAACGGGACGGGTTGTCCATAATCGTCTTTTTTTTTTTTTTTCGGGAAGCCTTTGACGCTTGCTGGTGCAAAGGTACCAGCAGCGGCTGTTGCCCCTGGAGGAAGGCTCCAGGTAGAAAATCGGGCATGAGATAGTGCATCAACTACCACATTGGTGCTCCCCTTTCGATACTGCACGAAAGCCCAGTGCGCCAGCTGGCCCGCAAGTTCACGGAGCTGCATCAGCCACCTTTGTGCACTATGATCCATCTGCACTACAAATTTCATCCCATCAAGGTTGACATCAAATTTACGTAGTGCAAACACGATAGCGAGGTACTCCTTCTCGCTCACGGAATAATTCCTCTCTGCTAGTTTCGAGGAACAACTGGCAAAGGCCAATGGCTGCAACACATGCCATTGTATTCCTGTAGTATGATGGCTTCTAAACCCATTTCACTCGCGTCAGTCTGGACAACAAATGGTCTGGTTAGGTCGGGTAGTCTGAGCTGCGCTGTCTCCACAATGGCACTAGACAGATGGCAAAAGGCCTGTGCTGCTCAGGTTCCCACTGCCGCTCGGCCAACATATCTAAAAGCTTGCACAAAGGCACCTGCACTGGTGCACAGGACGGCATGAATGACTGGTAAAAATTGGCCCTTCCCAAAAAGAAGTGAAGGTCACGTATGTCCTTGGGTGCGGGGAAATTGAAGATTGCCCGAAGTTTCTCCCTAGTCCGGCTCAGTCCTCAGTCGAGCGTCCGCCCAGTGTAAACCCTAGTAACTGAAACTGGGTGTGAGCTAGTTGGGCTTTCGCAGGATTCAGTCATCCCGGCGGCCTGTACCCTTTCGAGCACACTGGCAACATGGGCCAAGTGTTCTTTCAAGGTTCGTGAATAAATCATCTCTTCGAGGTCGCAGTTAGCTAATGCATGAAAGGCTGAATTGTCTTTGGTGCATTAGCACCTACCAGCTGCTTCGCTAGACTGGTAGAGGGAAATTAAGAAAAGGAGGATTTGGGGATTGAGGAACGGCGCCAGCTCCATTGCGTGGGCTTTCCCTTTCTCTGCCATCCCTACACCTCACCCCTTTCCACTCATGACCGGTTGTTGGCGGTGGCACTCCACTTGCTATGGTTTGCATTGGGGGTGGGTTGCTGATGTTGTGATGCAGCCATTGTCGGTTGCTCTTGGCGGTTCGTGGGCCTATAACCTCCGGGATGGCTCTGGGTACGTACTTGCTTCCTCTCGTGTGCTGACACCTTCGTGACTAGGACTTGAGCTCGCACACGATGCCTTTGCCTCTGCAGGAAGCGCGTACTTTGTGTTCTTTTCGGGATGCTAAGCTGAAGAACGGGTGCCTAGTGCTTGCGCAAGGTCGTACCACATTGAGCCAAGCCAAGCCAAAGAAGATTGCCCAATCTCTCACGAGTTGGCCCATTGGTTATCGCAAGAACAAGTAACATAGGCACCGGGACTTTTCCTAGCGGCAAGTCTCAGCTTGGAGCCTATGCGCTCGCAGCGACATGCTATAGGTGTCCTTGTCTGTATTGTCACTCTTGATGAGGGACCCTTTTGGTACTCACACCACCCCGGGACTGGGCGTTTGTGCAGTGTTAGGTGCCGTCAGAGACAATAAATGGTTTTCTTTAACTAGGGGCAACACTGCGTTCTTGTGTGCGTCGCTCGGTAGCCCGTTTGTGGCTTGAGCGCTCACTAGAGGCAACAGCCGACGCGACCATGTGGCTCGCTAAGCTCAAACCCGTGGTGGTCAGTACTCCTGTGAGACGCTAAGACCCCAGAAGTTTGATCAAGATGCCATGACTTGAAGAAGTTGTTTAGTGCAGAGGTTGCCAGCAAATTTTCTTCAAGAACTCCTATGATTGAAACATGGAGCAGTGTCCACAGCAATGGAAACTGTTAGGACACCCTACTATCCTACAAAATGTGTCTCCGAGGTGTGCACTTGTCAGTGGGTGTGTTGGTGAGATGTTAATTAGAGGTGTATAAACGGGCCACCCACAATTCTAGATGCAGCATGCAAACAGGATAGAACCTGTCCATGAGTACTTGGGTTCTGCAGAATATAGCTTGGGAACAGTCGCTGGGTTGTGGGCACGTTTTCCTTTTTTTTTTTGGCAAATGCAGCCACGTAAAGATACATACAAGGACCATAGTCCCAAGCACTGCGATTCATAGTTGCGGATGGTTGGGTGTTGCTTTTGTTGCTATTTGGTGCGCTGCTGATGAACTCTAACCAGATGAGCTGCAAGCCATACAGCAGAAATTCAGGAGGTTAAGGCGCAATTTTCCCTCTTTGGTGGGCTGGTGAATGTTGCTTACAATTCACGAGCAACTGTTTGATCACATACAGATATTCTTGGTTTATGCTCCCAAAGATTATCGGAGGCTAAAGCCACACTTTCAAAAGGACTCTCATAAGAGTATGTCTGCTGTACTGGGACAATACACGCCACGGTAGGTTAGTAACTACAGTGTTGCACTGCTGTGCTCAAGGTTGCAGGTTTGATCCCGACAGTGGCAGCCACATTTGAATGGGGGTGAAATGCAAAAACGCTCACGTACTTAGATTTAGGTCCATGGGAAAGAACTCCAGGTTACAGAAATTAATCTGGAGTCCTCCACTGCGGCATGCCTCATAATGCAATTGCAGTTTTGGCATGTAAAACACCAGAATTTAATTTTTATTTTTTCTGGTAGTACGTACAACCATTTAAATAAAGCATAGTGACTTCTTCAGGCTTGGCCAAGGGCATGTTCAAACTCGTTGATGTTGGCAATATTGATCATGGATGTGGGGTTACTCATACCAACTTGTTCATGTGCATTGATGGATCTACAGGTTGCATTATTACTTGCACTTCTGGCTTTTTTTTTTCCAGGGTTGAAAACGTCCTGGAGAACACTGTTGCTTCTTTCAACTATGCAGCAAAGCACGTGAGCCTTCAAAAATTCCTCCAGATTGCCTCAGTGCAAGTGTCTGTCCTCCTTGGTAGTAATATAAACATGGAAGACAATAATTTGTATCTTCCGGCGAGTTGGTATTCCATGAAAAAAGATTAGTGCAAAAAAAGAAACTCTTGGCTAGACCTAGATCGTGACAGGTATGTTTTAAATTTAACTCGAAAATAGCAATAATAGTATTGCTGAAAATGTTCTCAGAATCATGAAATCTACTAATACGTACCTGTTGGGCCAGTTTCCTCCCGCTTGCAAAGTAGCTGCTGACGACATTGTGGAGGAGAGAGCAAATGATCTTTTACTGTTTTTGACATAAGGTTGTAAATTACCTGCTGCATGTAATGCAATAGTATTTGGCTCGCATGTTCACAGGAGCAGATCGGCAATGTTTTCTTGTCATGTTCAAAAAGTGTCAGAACTGAATATCAAGATTAGTATATCTTCATTTAAAGGCTGCATGACTGCAAAGTGTAAAGCCTGTATTTTTGCTCGTGCCTTTGTGCTCTGTTCTCCCATTGATGCTCTGTCTGCCCATTTATTATCTTTGATCCAGGGTGCAGACATGGTGGAGCTGGATGTGCAGCTTTCAAAGGACAAGGTTCCAGTCATCTACCATGACTACCATATATGCATCTGCATGAAGAAGGTGCGTGCATCATGAGTTCGACGTTGGTGTGAAGACATGACTTTGTTAACTTCTGGCATCTACATCTGACTCTGCCTATGAAAGCCGAGTTAATACCAAAGAGCTTAGGGTATATGTTATTTTTCGTGTACCGGTGTAATTATGGTAAAGTAAATACAATATTTGCAGGAAATGCAGTAGAACCTCGTTGATATGTTCCCTTTATGTACATTTTTCCGGCGCTAATGTTCGCAATCGAAAACACAAAAAATGACCCAATAGAGTTACGCTCATTTTTTACTGGTTCATATGTTCCTGGATAACACTATTCTTTTGTCACCAACGTTCACTACGTTGCCAAACTGCGGTCGTATGATGTTTTCCGGCCGCTAGATCCCGTGTAAAAAGACAGTGCGCGTGATCGAGAACAGCATATAGCTGCCCGCCGTAGCAGCTTCACCGCAATACTGGCCTGCCCGTCTCGTGAAAATGCCAGCACGCACTCAGTTTCTCATTTCCATACCAGCAAATCTTCTCCAGGGCCGTCGCACGCGGCATTCACAGCTATCACCGCCATATCTATTGCAATAAGTCTTTGCCTATCTTTGCCTATCTGTTTCACAGCGTGTAGTGCCGTCGAAAGCGTAGCGCATGCTTTTAAGAGGCAATAACTGAAACGTGCCTCCGTTCCCTGCTGCGGACTGCGATCGTATACATTTTCCAGCCGCTAGATCTCATGTGAACAAGAAAAGGTATGAGGCACACGTGATCGAGAATGATACATAGCCGCCTGTCTCGTATGAAAACGATGGCGCGCGCACAGTTTCTTATTTCGGTACTAGCCCAGGTCGTCGCATGCCACATTCACAGCTATCACCGCTAAACCTATTGCAGTAAGCATCTTCACATAGTATCTGTTTTACAGCACGCGGTGTGTAGTGCCATTGGTAGCATACTGCACACTTTTAGCAGACGATAATCCAAATGTGCCACTGTTCCCTGCTGCAGGTGATGGGATGTGGGCGTCATGTTTCGCTTCAGCGGGCATCTAGCATTGCCTACCAGCTCGATTTCATTCCGGTTTCCCGTGGCCCTCTTAAAACAACACACAATAGGAAAACAACAAAGCATGTCTCGGGCCGCCGGAGCACCACTAGCTCGACGCATGTCGGTGTCTCGTGCTGCAACGATCCGCGCGAGACTTCGCATTGCATAGATGTCAACAATAGTTGAGTCCATCAAATTTTTTAGCTACCTCGGATCGTACGTCTTCTTGGTTAGTACGTTCTTTCTCAGCCTTTTTCATAAACATATCAACGAGGTTCTACTGTACTTACTACACAAAAGAAAAGGGGAAGGTGGGAGATGGAAATTTAAGACAATGAGCAAAATGAAAACAAGGCATAATTGGAAGCCACCGTTTTGACAAATGGACTTGTTTTTTTCAAGCCGCCATATGCTTTCCTCGGCACAGTATACAGTCAAACCTCCATATATTGAGCAGTGCGGAGATCGTGAAATAGTCCGATATAGCCCGAATTCAAAATATAAAATCACGTATAAAACGCACAGAGAATTTGCACAAATCAACTAAGCAATTGTGGCGCAGCAAATACTCACTTGAAGCTGTACACAAAGTATTTATTTCTTTGGCTGAAAGTACTGCAGCAGTGTAGCCTGCTTCTTATTGGCAGCCACGGGCTTAGGCAACATAGTCTAAACGATCCACAAGCAATAGGCCGGTGCCTTCTATTGTGCTGCAGTAGCGGCGTAGAAGGGTCAAAGCAGCTACAGCCTCAGTAGAAGTTGTGGGCGAGGCAACATCAGCGCTTGCAGGATCAACCTCAGCAGCGTCTTCATTTGGCTGTTATTTCCGCTGCGATCTCCACGTCCATCAGTCGAAGAATTTTGAAACACTGTCAGTAACAACATATTCTTCTGCCATGGAGTCTATGAGTGAGCCCAGTGAACGCCCGCTGTTGCGCGTCTTTGTGGAAGCTAACCACCATTACTCACAAGGTGTGGCAGGCGCAGAGCGCGGCACCGAGGAGGAGTTAGTGCAGAGGAGGAGTTAATGCGTTGTTGATGTTGTCAAACTAGCCAAGCCGCCATTTGTGTATGCCACTACGTTCATACGGCACCGTCAGCGCAATCGATGTGTACAGCTATAATGCGCAGTAGTCGGGAATGCCCATCGCGCCACTGCTATCTTTGAGGGTGTCGCGGGAAAGCTGGCTGCCTGTCAACAGAGCGCACGTGGTCTTGGGGGGTGGAGTTCGATATACCGTATTTACTCGCATAATGATTGCACTCGCGTAATGATAGCACCCCTGAATTTTGTCGTCAAAATTCAATTTTTTTAATTTCCCGTGCAATGATTGCACCCCGAACTTGCCGCAGCGCTATGTCGTGT
Organism: Dermacentor variabilis; assembly: GCF_050947875.1. Lineage (NCBI taxonomy): Eukaryota > Metazoa > Arthropoda > Arachnida > Ixodida > Ixodidae > Dermacentor > Dermacentor variabilis. The sequence continues at coordinate 2,941,864 of NW_027460368.1, forward strand.
GCCAAGTCTAGCTAATAATGATCATTCTTACCATGTGTCGAAGGCTACGCAAACGACTCTTCAAGACATACCAAGCGGTCTGTACGCACCACACATTTGTAAGCAGATGCCCCATTTCATTCCTTTATCACTTTCCACACTTCCATAAAAAAAAAAAGCTACAACCAAACTTGCCTTGGCTTTATTATTTGTAGGCTTTATAATGGTTGTGGTCAACAACAGCAACAAAGGTGCCTTTCGATTCTTCTCGTCTGCACTCGTGGGCACGCAACAAATCGCGAGCGGCAATGATAGTAGCCACGTTTGCACTGATACGTTAGAAATGTACCCTATTCATACGCCGATGCTTGTAACACAGCTAAGATATTCGCCCACCCTTAGCGGAAATGTGCAGCATTAGGATAGCAGTGAAGACAAATGCCGCAGTTTCCGCAGCATGCCCGCCATGTGTTTCTATGTCACTGGCAGCTAAACGTGCCCATCTGTTTGACCCCTCAAAGTGGACATGGCTACGTTATTACCGCAAAGGTGCCGATATTAACAATATTATTCATTACTGATATGGAAGAAATTGTTCCAATGCACGTAATGTACTCACGAGAAGAAAAAAAATCGCGTTCGGCGTGTTCCGCCGGCTGCCATTTTTGTTTTGTTGTCCCGCACTACATACAGCGGCAGCCGCCTATTTGTTGACCTGTTGTCATCCCGCAGCAAACGCAGGATTCAAAAAAAAAAATTTTTTTCTTTTTGCGGGAAATTTAACCCGCGTAATGATCGCACCCCTGAATTTGCGTAAATGTTTTTGACAAAGAAGTTCAATCATTATGCGAGTAAATACGGTATCCGTTTTATGTCTGACCCCGTTCTAAATAAAAAATATAAAATGCATGCAATATTCCAGGTGATATAGAAAGTGTTCGATATATGCAATAATTCCATATATCCATGTTCGACATATTGAGGTTTGACTGTATATAGGTAGGGATCTTTTAAAGGGGAGAGGGGGTAAGGTGGGGGACAAGCCCCTCGTCTCTAACACAGCCTTGGTCGTTGCCTCGACCACCTGCATTACCCTCTCTCCCCTTCAGAAGAACTGTACCTATACATACTGTGCCGAGAAGAGCATATATCGGCTTCAAAAGACAAGCCCACTGGTCGAAACTTTAGCTCCCACTTTTACGTTGTTCTCGTTTTCCTACACAACCAGAAATACCAGGTGTCCCAGCTTACATGGCACAAATTAAGAGTGGAGCCTTCTGTGCAGATGGTAGTAACCTCTTGGAGAAGCCTTTATTATTCTTTGTTCCTATTCATAATAATTAGTACTGAATAATTAACAAAGATTTTAAATGTACAGCTGCCATCTTAAAGCTATGTTTGTAGAGAAAATTTGAGAACATCACTGAGTTGTTTGTGATGTTTTATCGTTTGTACAGCGTTTCCCACACTTAAGTGCAAACCACCGCAGGCACTGTGTAAAAATTTTTGGGGCTTTCTTTTCGAAATGGAGTGTCACGAACAAGTGAAAGTGACATTTCCAAATGCGCTGCACAAACCTCACCTGGTTAAACCTCGACATAATGAACTTCAATACAGTAGACTTCCTTTAATTCGACCCTGATGGGGCTGACGAAATTGATAAAGTTACCTCACTTATCAAGTGAAACAAATTGAAGAAAAAATGCCTTTACCGATTCATTTAGCTGTATTTGCCCGATTCTAATACGCACCCGAATAAAATGTGCCATACCCACTTTCTATATATCCTGTGTCAAAAATTAACGTAGAAATGTAATGCGCATTCAATTCTCTAGCAAAAGAAAAAAAATCTAACATGAATTGCACGACAGCGTTTTTAAAGGTCAGCTGTGCCACAATGCAAGCGTGTCATGGTAAAGCACACAAGCGCCATGAAAGCAGTTTTTTGTATCTTGTCCGATTGCACTATGCAGACAATTTTCAGCCCAATTTTCTTGAAAGAAAAGAGAAAAAATACAAGGGTGCATGTTAGAATAGGGTAAATACTGTAATCAAACATTGTGAGCTATAGTTATTGCTTTAAAATCTTGCTAGAGCTGGTTGAAAATAGGCACTTTTGACGGAAGGTGACGTGTGTTCAATGCATTCCCTGTCTTGTAAGCTCCGCCTAGACACACTGTCACTATTGCAGTCACCATAAGGGTCACGCGCATGTGTGCGGATTGATTGGGCTCGAATTGGCCGTTGAAAGCCAATTTAGAACCAACATAACCAACAAGCCATGGTGGCTTAATGGCTAAGGTGTTGCACTGCTAAGCACGAGGTCGTGGGATCAAGTCCCGGCTGCGGTGGCCACATTTTGATGGGGGTTAAATGCAAAAATGCTTGTGTCCCTGTGCATTGGGGGCACCCCTTGATGGTCAAAATTAATCCGGAGTCCCCCACTACGGCATGCCTCATAATCAAATGGTGGTTTTGGCATATAAAACCACAAAATTCAGTACTTCCGGCAGAGATCAAACTGAAAAATCGCATTAACCAGAGTCGAATTAACGGAAGTCTACCGTATAACTAAATTCTCTATGTAACAAAGTAACCTTCCATAACTTCATGTCCGTAGAACACCATATGTTTTTAACATTGATATAGTGAATGCGCTTATGCAGGATTTCAATAACGAAATTATACTGCTTCTGAGAATGAGCACCATGGCAATAAATGGAAACTGCAGTGGGTATGAGTGGTCAAATTGTTAAATTACAAGGCTGTTTGCGAATGCACATGCATGATTCCAAATCGCAAACCGCATGGCAAAAAGCAGCCAGCAAAGTGATTCATTGAATAGGTCGCCATGGCCTCTGAGATCTGGCAGCGTGCGCTGCCACATCTCGGAGGTCATAATTTGGCGTGAGTGGTGTTGAGCAGAGGCACTAAGGGGGCAGGCATGTCAGTGTATCTATCGGCTCATTGTACAAAGTTTAGCTGTGTGGTTCACACATGCCTTGTGTGTCAGTGCCTGATGTGTTTTTGTTGTGGCAAATTCTCCCCTCTGATTACATCCCAGCTTCTGGAGGCTAAACATTGACAGCATGGGTAGCGGCATTAAATGCAAGGCCTTATCGCTTGAGGAGGCTGGTATCTTGCAAGCAATTTCAATCGATGTGAAAAAAAGAGATGTTGCCACTCATTTTGAGATACCACAAGGCTCGCTGTCCGCGATCTTGAAATCAAAGGAAGCTACCCTTGACCCCACGAAGAAAGGGAGAGATTGCCGGAAAATTTTATTGGATTTTTATCATATGATGCGCGTGCGCGAAGCTTCAGAGCATCAAATGTGGGGACTGTCAGCAAAGTTGCCGTTATTGAAGTTGTCGCTCCACTTCTATGTGATTAAAAGCAAAGATTTATTTGTGGCGTCCTGAGGGTTTTGATGCTGTGTGTCATACTGTGTGCACGGTGGTCTGTCGAGTTCAGCGTAACACTCGGTCTCTTCCTACTCTTGGTAATAACATAGCTTTTGCTGGCAAGCTGCGACAGCGGAGTGAATGTGAAATGTTCTCTAGCACCAATCAGGTCACGTCACGTTATGGTAGGGAGAGAGGATTGCGTTGGACCTGCATATTTTTGCCTTTCTGAGGGCTGCATGGCCACGTTGAGGAGATCATCACAGCATCAAACTGCAACTTTGGTCTTCTACTATCAAATTCAACCAAAGTGAAAATTTTCTTCCATTTAAATTCATTTTGGACTGTTGGGACTGGCCAATTATTTTGACATTTTTGACGACCTCTTCTGCGAAAGAAAACATTTGTCAGCGACTTTGCTTCTTTGGTTGCTAGGCCAAACTCTAGTAAGATTCTAGTAGATAGTAAGTGTCTATTTTAACGACTTCATTATGACGAGGTTTAAACCTATTGACATTGTGTCCTTGAATTTAATTATTATTTTGTTAATGGGTACTAATTTCTCACCAAGAGCGCAAGAAGTACTGGAAACTACTTCAGGATGTTGCTAAGAACAGGACAATTACCTTCACCCACACAGAATGCTTCTTTTATTTAAAACTTATGCCGTGTTAACCTGGACAACTGGTATATGTATATATATTGCTAAATGCTGACTGCTACCAGCTCTTGACTGGTTATTTACAAATGTGTTTTTAGATTCCTAAATGCAGAGTCCTTGCAAAAGCTGTATGGCTCGGGTATGCAGTGGTGTAAGGGGGAGCTATACTACTGTAGCGCACACTGTGAAGGCTCACTGCTTGCTCTCCTGACCATAAAAATGTACATAACATATGAAAGATATAGGTAAGCATCATGTAATTCCATGTAACATTAAGTTTCACACCTTTAAGTTGCAGTGTATGGTGTAATTGTTGAATAAGTGTCTCAATTCTCAGTCTATTTATCACCCAATCAGTGGAGCGACAAGTTTGTGAGCAGCAGCCACAGTGCACCACTCGTGCTCGTAACCAAAACTTATGTCACGTGCTGGGAGCACAGAGGTGCACGAGTGCTTTGACATAGCCTTGCATCCACAAGTTGTAGCAATATATGTGAAGTAGTTAATCCGTAGAAAGCACAGCAGATTGAAAACAACTTTGCTGTGAAAACGCGTGTAGTGGGACTTGAATGACCAGACTACTTGCGTAGGTTCAGCAGTATTGCCTGCGAAGTATGAAATGTGGTACATAGCAGTAGCCTGACTTGCACATTGTGTGTGTGCAACTTCGCAGCGAAAGTCTCCGCTGCAAGAGGAGGAGAAGCTGCAGCTCGCGGTGAAGGACCTGACAGTAGCGCAGCTGCAGCGGCTCAAGCTGGCACCTGCAGCGCACGATAGCCACCACTACGACTTTCGCGAGGATGACCTCGAGGACAACCAGCCGTTCCCAACGTTGCAACACGTGCTCGAGGCAGTTGACCCCTCAGTCGGCTTCAATGTCGAGATAAAGTGCCCGATGCAGTTTCGTGTTAGTGTTCAAATGCCCTTTTTTTTTTTCAGTTCAGTGGTGCTTATAAGTGTAGAGGAATGTTCAATCAATCAATCATGTATTTTCCCCTTGTAGAGACAAAACGAGCAGCCACATGTCAGCTGCTGCACTAAGCAGCTTGACAGGGCGACTGCCCTCAGATTTCACAGCTGTAGCTGCGTTTACGTGAATGCAACAGAAGCGTGTGGTATCCACTTTCAAGTGTATCGCCTCTCGTGTAAACAACGTAATTCTCTAGGAACGCCTATTGTCTCAAATGTGCCAAGCAGCTGTAGTTTAAGAGGGAAAATATTCATTCCAGTGGCACATGTAAACAGGAGCGTATTATATCTGGAATTACGGGATAAGCATTGGGTGCAAGATGACAACCGGCCAACCATCTGGCGGCTACGGGACATCAAAACAAAAATGGCGGTTGATGGAGCAGGCTACATGCGATTTCTTTTCGCTCATGACTACATTATGTGCATTGAAAAATTGTCTTCATCACTAATAAATGAGATTAACATTGTTCAGTTATTTGATTTGCTACGTTAATGTAGCCAGGTCCACATTGAGGAGATAGAAGGCAAGGCAGCTGCGCTTGGCTGCTACGGGACATGGCAGCAGTTATGGACACACTGTGAAAATTTAATATTGTGACACGATACCATACATTCCGCAAAACAAACATTGTTAATTTGTCCACGTGGACAAATCAAGAAGCTGACGGAATGTAGCCGACAGACTGCAGGAACTTTCGGTGCATTTCGCAGCGCTACAGTAAAAGCAGGCTTGTTGGAAGTGAGAGTGCTAGCTTTCAAATGTGACACGATAAGTGGTGTTGGATTGCTGGACAGGAAAATAGGCATTCATGTAAACTCTGGCATACGAATGTAGGCGATATACTAAATTACTACAATACACTTCTACCGTATTCGTGTAAATGCTGCTTATGGGCTGCATTCCGTTACATGGGTTCCCCAGAAAGCTTTGTAATTGAAAAATTTGCCCTAGGTCAAGGGTCTAAGTTGGCATTGTCACCTTTCTGGGACAACTTAACGAGCCAGCCCAGGGGCTAGCATGTGGTATGGTGAGAGAAAATAATTAGTGCAACTTAAAATGCAGGCACATTGAACACCATACCATTGTCAATGATTGCAGACCTATTATGTTATGTATTTCTGATGAAATTCTGGCTTTGAATTACCTGTTTTGATAACAATGTGGTGTACCCATAAAAGAGAACACCTAGAATAGTCGCAGTGTTACCACGCATTGCTCATCTTTAGAAAAACTTCTCGTTCAAGCAGTTGGTACCAGTCAAAACATTCTGTTCCCAGTTGAAAATTCAACTGTAAACCACTTGAACCCGCATTCTTTATGCTAAAAAACCTTGGCATGTCCAAGTAAACATACGAAAAGAAAGCATTTGCTTAGAAATGCAAGAACCACAAGCACGATAACATATAGTCAATTCCCCAAAAGATCGAAACACGTGGTATATTTGACATCTTTAATTTTTCTGATAACTTTACACATTAAGCACACATTCTTGAATAGTGCTAAACTACTGCTTGCTTTTAAAGAAACCTATTAGTAAACGGGGAAAAAAATAGTGAAAGGTCGTCGGGTGTTGACTATTTCCGAAATGCTTTTTTTCTTAAATTTGTAGCAATGCTTAAGGTCACGGAAGTATAATAAAGCGAATATGTATATTTTGAATGCATATAGGAGTAGAGGAAGCAGCTCACGGCATCTTCTAGACTTGTAGACAAAGTACCTTTGAAAAATAAGTGTTTTCAAGAACTTTTTTAAAAAACTTGCTCATCTTTGGGACTCTATTGCTACTTCTCTGTACATCCCAACTTGTTGCAGTTTACAGCAGAGGTAGGTTAATAAGGAACCTGTGCATTTCTATCGTAATTCTTAAAGTACAAAATGTTTCATTGAAAACATCAAAATGAGAAAAATTTTACTTTATTGAAAAATGCCTATAAAAATAATCCCCCACTCGATCTCATTCAGCCACCGAAATTGCTCTCCGAGGACAGCGGAATATTGTGAAAAAACATGCTGCATCATTTTTATTGGAACAATTTTACAAATGTTCGAATATTGTTGCGAGGGAGTGGTCCATGGTGTGGAAATGAGTGTTTCTTGCAAAAACTTATCTCAAGGAAACTCCTCCTTATCTTCTAAGCCTTGCGCAGAGGCAAAAATGGGGCATTTGCCGTCGGTGGAAAATGTTTTCGAAAACATTTGAATGAAATGCACGTGCGTAGTTTGTCACTTCAGTAGAACAGCCAATATTCCTTTTCAACAGGCAGCATACGGAGTCGCGACTGCCCTTTCATCTGATTGCATGGAACAAAATTTGTCCTGGGCGCTAACGAAAACATTCACTCAATGTATGTGTGCTGTGTTGTCACGCTATTCCAGAATTGAAAGGTCCTTATGACAGGCAAAAATATTTTGTGCTCCAGGATAGCAGTCGCCAAGAGTGTTCGTTTAGTTGACACAAGCGTTCATTTTCGCACCAGATGCGATCAAGCAAAGTTTTGATTGTGTGAAGTTTGGTGGCAGCAGTTTTGGCCACAGACAAAACTGCTGTGGGTTTGGTCTGCATAGCCAAACATGCTATGAATGGATGCCTCACACAGGGGTCACGAGTTCTTACTCCTTCCTTTTTTTTCATCACAGGGGCACTCAATCTCGCTCTCAAGTGCATGAATCAGCTGAATGTTCTCGAGCAGGCCTTTCAGTTGTGTGACCATTTCAGATACTGACTGTATTATTTTGCTGTTTTCTGCCTGTAGGTTGTGAAGAGAAACTTGATCCTTTACGACTCCTCCTACTACGTCACACGAGTTCTTCCAGTGTCCGGTTGTTGAGAACAGCCACTTAGTACCGACACATAATTTTTACGTGAAAGGTCATACACTTGAAACTTGTTTTTGGAGTGGCTTGCAGCACTTTCACTTGCGTAGGTGGCATGACATTGTCTTGCGATTTCAAGGCACTTGTGGATCTTGCTTAATGCGAACCAAGCATGGGCTGCGTCGTGCAACTTGTTATTGCTTGTAACAGCGTAATTGCGTGTTGTTTTTCCGGTGGTTACAGCACAGGTGAAGACTGACACTTGTTTTTTGTGCCAGTGGTAGGACTGAATCTCATTTGAAACAATTGCAGGTCAGTTTTCTGCGATCTCAGTATGCAGAATGGGGTATCTTGCCACTCGCATTGTTTTGCTTCAGGAATAGTCATAGTTTGTGTCTGCCATATATAGTACTGCAGAACCCACTTCGAGATCCACTTAGCTAGTTCCTTCACAAAGTTGGCTGCAATGTTTTCTTTGTCTCCATTTTTCCGCACCGCATACGTGACCTCAGCCTCATGCGGGGCCCCCTGTATTTTTGTAATTATTCCATTGCTAATAGGACACAGTTCACAGTCACCCAATAGCATTTCACTGTTGGTGAGGAGCATGTGCAGTTCTTTCAAGTCCTAGATGGTATGTAGGCATTACCCATAAACATTTTTTTGTGCAGAAATACTGAGCTTGCCATTAGCACAATACACACAACGGCACACTTCTTGTACTGGTTTAACTAGGCTTCACTACTTTCAGGTTTGAGTAGACACTGGCCATGTATTAAAACAAAAACGTCTCTTTCTGCACGACTTAGTGGCCATAATCGGTGCATGTTCGCGCACATGGAATTTGAATTGTCGAACGGTATTCTGTAAGGCATCTGAAATTTTGGTTGTCCTTATATACATGATGTCTACGGTGCTGGTGGCACTGCTGCAAGCCTCTCTGAATAATCAGGCATGTCCAAATTATCAGTTGGTAAATGTATTTTGTCATGTGGCCGGGAAGCAGCCGATTGCTTGCCTTGTTGCAGAAACAAGACTCCTTGTTTGATCATGCAGTCAGTGTGTGATAACTTAATGAAGGACGAAGTAAGGACGAAGTGTTGAAGTAAGCCTTATCCTTGGCGAACGCTCTTCCTCAATGGACGAATGGAGGGTCTTTAAAATAGATGGCACGCTTAGTGCTTTCTAGGATGGTTCGTATCAAAGCCTGCCCTATGCAGGTTTCAGGTCTTGAGCTTGTGCTGATAAGAGTGGCCCTGCTCACTGCCTCGTTCCCCTCTCGATTTGTTTTTTCACCCAGGATGGCACATGGGAAATGGACCTAAACTTTGATATCAACCAGTACGTGGACATCATACTGTGCACTTTGCTCGACTTCAGTTCAAAGCGCTACATTATTCTCTCCTGCTTCCACCCAGACATCTGCACCATGTAAGTAGCCTCATATTCCTTCTACTTCTTCTTCTTCTTTTTTTGAAGGCCTAGCTGTAGGTTTTTTCTTCCCCTCCCCTCTTTGAGTGAGCCTTGCCCTTCACCACTGCCAGTTGCTAGTTTGCACCTACCTTTGTCATCCACGTTTTTTGCATGCACCAATATTTTCGCCTGTGTCAGTAAAAATTGCATTTTTCTTGCAATTGCCATGATAGTTTTCCTTTTTTCCAGGCTACATTCATGCCATAGTAAGCCTCTAATTCATGCAGAAGAAAAGCAAGGCTGTAAAATGGATTAAATTATGTCTCGATGCATACAGGCGATGCACTGGACAGCTGGCACTGGCCGAGTTTGAAAATTTCTGCAGAAATACATTGAAGGTACACGAGTCTTTTGTGTGTAGAGGAACATATAATGACCATGCAAGAGTCCAGAAATATGTCCCCAGCTCATCTTTACTGCACACTGCTACTGCGATTAGACCAAACTTCTCAAGTATATAAGTGGTGTCTAAACTGAGAAAAGCGGGATAGACTTGGAGCTGTAAACCTGAACCGCCGTGATAAAATAAGATTTCGTTGCCACACTAGAGAATTGTCAAGATGCAGATTGTGGACGGCATATTCAAATCCATCAAAAGAATATATACTACATCTGCTGGTGTTGTGGCAAAGTGTGAACAGGCATTTCTGCCTTGGCGATGTGTTCACAGTGTTGCATAAGAACATAATTTTTTTCGACTTAAACAACTAATAATCACTTTTGGGCCTTGTGCTTTGTCGGCGTATAATATTAAGGTGTAGTTTCTATGGCAATTCTCGCAACATTACCTCGGATGGTAGCGCAACATTTGAGATTGTGAAGTTTCCTCACCTATACGAGACAAACCCAGCACAGGTTCTGCAAGACACGATTTTTCAGCTATAAGAGGCTACTGGGCAGACTTACATGTGGTGCAAGTTGTATAAAGCTTCATTATATAGAAAGTCAAAATATTTCGCTATGTCAATCTTTTATTTTTTACCTCTTGTTATTGATAATGTTGCTCTTTATTTGAAATCATTAAGTGTTTGGATGAAACAATTAGCACATAGGGTCAAACATAGAGCTCAAGGCAAAGGCCATGTAGTGTTGCACCTGTTTTTTTGTTTGTTTTTTTCAACTGCTGCATAGGGTCTTTCTGAAAAAGTAGTTGGCAACATGGGTGAAAAGACCTTGTCTTTGAACTTTCTCTATAACGGCATTATTCTGTGCCGCCATTGTCTGGTAATTGTTTTTAAATGTTAAATCACTGCACTAAATTCTTTATGTAAAAAGTAAAATTTTTGTGTTCTATGTGCTGAAAACATGATCTAATTATGAGGCATGCTGTAGCGGGGGTCTGGTGTGATTTTGACCACCTGGGGGTTCTTTAATGTGCACCTAAAATCAAGTAACCGAGTGTTTTTGCATTTCACCCCATTGAAATGTGGTTGCCATGGCCAGTATCGAATCCATGACCTCGAGCTCAGCAGTGACGTGCCATAGCCACTGGGGTACTGTGGTGGATTGAATTCTTGATTTTTAACATGTAAAGTGCTAACACAGTGCTAACGTGCTGACCTCAAACAGCTGCTGCAGAATTGAAACTGAGAATCGCTTCATCCAACAACCTGGTACGGATTAATTTGAAGGGCGTTGCTATCTATCCTCATCACTACAATATGCAATATATGCCACCTTGCAGGTGTTAACCTTACTCATCCAACAGCTTGCGTAGCTTCAAGTATGTTGATCCCGTAATGTATGCCAAACTTGTGATAAATGCTGGCTTACCCACTGTGGCGGCTTAGCGGCTATGGCATTGCGCTGCTGAGCATGAGGTCATGGGATCTAATTCTGGCTGCCGCGGCTGCATTTCAATGGGGGTGAAATGTAAAAATACCCGTGTACCGTGCATTGGGTGCACATGGAAGAACCCCAGGTGGTCAAAATAAGCTCCCCACTGCAGCGTACCTCACAATGAGATTGTGGTTTCGGCATTTAAAAGTGCAGAAATACTGACTTGCATACCTATCACTCTCTGCGGGCATGGTGCAGTTCAATACTGGAAGGGGTTGATGAGTTTTGTTAAATGCTGACACGATTTAGGCTTGGGTAGTGTTATGTTGATTGTGTTTACATAACATGTCACATACTTGAACGTATGAGTTTCTTGGGCCGCATGTTCGAGCCTTCTTTTTCAACATGTCTTGCCCTGCTAGGAGCAAGCTCTGACACTTGGCCCCATTTATCGCAGGATCCGGCTTAAACAGAACAAGTACCCACTTCTCTTCCTGACCCAGGGCCAGACAGACAAGTACCCACCCTACTTGGACACACGCACTTCTACGATCCAAATGGGCACCTACTTTGCCCTCTGCACCCACATTTTGGTCAGTAGCTCGCTTTTCCCCAAATAAATTTCTCCTTTCTCCCTTTCTCTCTTCCTTCCACGAAATCTGTAGCATAGATGTTGAGAACAATGTCATGAGTGAAGTATTATTCTGATGAGAACTACATACTGGGTGTTTCAGGTAACTTGAGCCAAGCTATAAAAGCAAGTGGTACATCTTAGGCAGTTCAGACCAATGACATATTGTTTTTAGTCTTTCCAGGTTACTGAGAGTAGGTTTTGCCGTGCAGTTAGCTTATTAGATAAGTTCGTGTACGTGAATTTTTAAAATGTTTGTTTTATGCATATGTTTTAAATGCATAAGTGTACTTGTAAAAGCTACAGAGCATGCTCAGTAACACTGAATGAAGTTGTTTCCGTGCTATATTTCATGTGGCTCTCTTCACTAGGCTTTGAACAAATACGAAGTATTGCACCACTGCATGCTTGTGCTTGTTCAGTGCTCTCAATCATATTTGCGAACAATGAAGGCCGCATGTTACCTTGCAAAAAACAAGCAATAGGCCCCCACCGTCCAGGCAGCCACGACAGCACTGTCCAGAATGATCATTGATGTGCCAGCACTGAAAGCGGATCAAAACAAGCCAAGCACGTACCACCCCCCCACCCCAAAATTAAGTGGCATACCTTTCCCCTCCCCTGCTCACGCCACCACTCCTCACACAGATTCCTAAAGCACCGCCAAATAAATCTTGAGACTTGACAGCTGTTCGGCGATCAGCATTTTGCTGCCTCTTTCACTCCTTTTGGATGGCGGTAGTTACCGGCATGGCATCTCCTGGGGTGTGATGGCCAGTTTTCTCATCGATTCGGTGCCTGCGCAATTAACTCGGGATGCGTTCAGTTGTCACCATCTATTGCAACGATCACGTGCATCGCTGTTCCTTCGTTTGTTCAATCTTCTTTGTTTGCACTCATCCAGGGACCAGGAAAGGGTTTCAGTTCGTAGTAAGATGGTCTGTATGCTCTCGGAAAGAGTTGCAGCCAGAGAAAACACCAGTTGTGTTTAACTTTTCCTCCTTTTGCCTCGTTACTTCCTCGAGTGATGGCCCGCCGCAACGCTTGCAGATCCTCAGTACCATACCCCTGCGATACGAGTTAGAAAAATGGAAAATAAGATCATTCGAAGCAACGTCCGTCATCAAGCCAATGAACAATATGAATATCACCTGTTACGTCATCTGGTTTTTCCCTAATTGTACAGCACTTTTCGTGCAAATTGGCCATTAGAAACAAGAGTCGCAAGGAGTTTAGAAATTACTCGATCTACTAAGAGAAAGAGCTGAGGCAACATCCAAACAGAAAGGAAAAGTGAAAATTAACAAATTTAACCATTGTTTGTGAAAATATTTGTGGGTCAACAGCCTTTTGTTTAAAAAGGAAGTAGAAAAAACACCACTGTAAGTGGAGAATGATTCTGTGTGTTTTGAATGACACTTCTACAGTTATCAGTCGAGCCGCCTCACGTAGCCACTTCTCTGCTGTGCTTATGTGGGTGTTTTTCTAACCTTTCGCGGTAGGCGCAGTACGTCTAGAACCACAGCGTCAGGCACTCTCACGGTTGTACGGGACCGGCGGCGTCACATCGTTACGCAACCTCCCAATTAACAATAAGAATTGGTTTTGGCACTTGGTAGAGCAGTAAACTAGGGATTCAAAAGAACTGTGACTGTTATGCAAATATATATTTCTCCACAATTATTCCAGACCTAATTAAAAAGATGCTACTAGAAATCATTATCAGACTTTTGCTTGCTTACTTGTACTTGGCAGTATTCTTCCTGCACTTCTTTCCTGCGCTAGTCCATTTGATGTTGTTCCTTATTTGTCAAGTAAAAGAGAGGTGCATCTCACAGGCATACCTGTGAGATACACCTTATTTCATTTCTCTTTTGCAGGTTGACGCATTTTTATAGCGAACGGTAGGCATTATTCATGTTTACACTAATAAAAGTACACCCCCCCCTCCCCCCTCCCCACCCCCCTTATTTTTATAGAAAGGTTACGTTAGCTTGGGGGGGCCCTCCCCGAAAAGAAATCCCAGGTACGTGCCCGAAACATGCACATTGGTTTCTTCTACAACAGGCGTGCAGCTTTTGTTCATTGGAAACACAGTCGAGAGTGCTGCATACCAAGCATTCAGTTACGTCATTTTCAGCATTCTTTGTGGTCTATCTTCAGATGGAAAAAAGAACCACATAAAGGATAACATCATAGGAAACAATTTCGTTGCATGTTCCTGAACATGCTATGCAACCTTTACACTCACTTATGCCCTAAAATGAATATTCAAAAATTTGCACAAGTAAACTTCGCTTATTAGCTAATTTCACTTACTCTGAGTAACTTGGGACAAATACAAACATGTGTACAGTCCTCAAGTGTAGAGTGCTCAGGGATAATCGGCCCGCATGGCGGCTGGCACTTATTGTGCCTCCGGTGAGTGCTGGATAATTGTTGTTTATGGTGGAAAAGGGTCCCTAGCCCTTTTCCCTTGATTGGCACAGCCGCTGGTTCCAGCCTTGATGAATGCGGCGCTCCTGGCTTTCAGAATCATCGATATCATCGACTGCGTGAGCTCATACTTGTTTGAGTCTTGCCAAATTTGCAGCTTCGTCTCAAATGACACAGCCTTTGTCTGTGCCATCTTCTACAAACCGGGCTGTCTGCTGCGTTGGGGGCTGCTTTCACAGAACTATTTCGTGCTTGCTGAGAGAAAGATTGTAGAAAGGGAAGGCACCACTTCGTCATTTTGCGTGTCACTTTTCACTTTCTGCTTTCTTTCCTCTCTCTCTTGACATGTATGGAGCATGATTGTGGGTGATGCGCGACATGGATGCAAAGCAGCTCATTCCATCTTGTGGCACTTTGTGCTACCTAGCGATGCTCTTCGTGGCTTTTGCAATCTGCACGCAGGTGGGACGCGCTGCCCGTTTATGGCAACAGATACAAACTCGCGTAGGCAAACTTTTTGCCCCATCTCGGCATTGTTCGTTTGAGGGGGAACTTAGCAAAAGCTTGGTCTGCATGGAAAATGTCATTCAGGAGAAAAATTTTTTATTGTTGTATCTGACGTACGGTGATAACATAATGTTACATATGGGGTGTCATATATGTGGTTTTTTTCTCATAGCCTTAATGCATAAGTTGATACTCTTAAGTCGACCGATATGTCGTTATATGTGGTACAGTAAAACCTTGTTAAACCGTACCCGCTTAAACAGTAATTTCGTTTTAAAAGTAGTAAAATGAAACCCCCGACTCAGTGGCCATTGAGCATAATGTGTTTTCTATCTGCATAAACCGTACCAGGTTATTGTGTACGTATCGGTTAACACGTAGTGTTTCCACTTTTCGTCGCGCAAACACGGTGGTGCATCGTCTCCATCAGGCCGCCTGGCAGAACAAGCCTCAGAGATCAGAACAGCCTCCAAGCGCCCTATGCGTTTGCACATGAAACCACATCAACATCATTTCGGTGCTGTGTGCCATGCCAGAGAGCATTGTGGCATTGTGCAAGGAAGGACTCGCGTCATGCCGAAGCTCAGAGAAGAAGGACGCCGTGTGCTCAGCATAGAAGAAAAATTAGACATCATTCGTGCTATCGAATGTGACACGAAGTCGGCGCTGGCACGCGATGGGGATCTACTATTGACGACGGTGTGTGGCATTTGGAATGCGAAGTTGTTGCTCGGCAGCGCTGCTGCGACCGCGAAGAGATGTCAGATACGAGGTTCAACTTTTCGCCATCGTTGCCTCTGTTGTTGCCAAAGTGTCGACTAGCGACAGTAATGAGGACAACACGGAAAGCGACAGCACGGGCGATTCAGGCCCGACAGTGGCAGAGGCTGCGCATTACGTTGGCCTCGTGAATGCAATCGTTGCGACGAGAACAGCACCCCGCAATGAAAAAGGCACCCCGCGACTTCTGCAGCGCTACCACCCGCGTGCATGGAGAACATGAAACGCCAACGAGCAATCTGCCATGCGAGTGTTTGCCGAGAAGAGGGGACTGGCTGAAAAGCTGGCTCGCAGCTTCAGTTAAGTTTGAGGCCGCAGTCATCACTGCTCGGCCTCTGCGGCGTCAATCGAAAATAGCACTTTTGTTGCACGAATTGAATAAATAATGCATGGTTTTTTTCCCTTTCATCACACTCTCTGCAAGTTCCATTTTTGACAGGTCAGTGGGCGATCTCATGCTATTTCGGTTAAGCAGTACTACCGTTTAGTACGTACTTCTTCTGAGCTCCGGCCAACTATGGTTTAACGAGGTTTCACTATTGTTATAAGGTGGACTGCACTGTAGTTGTAGGATTTGCATAAATCTTTGACAGATGTTGAAAAAGCTTAGAAAAATAGATTGTTTGCAACGAAGGGAACAGATTCATCTCTAGATTAGTTTATTTATGAATTGCTGTTTCTCAAATATTTTCCTGCAAAAGTGCAAGTTCATCATTTTTTTTTGTACAGTGCCAGCAGCACAGTGAATTCGTATGCTGGCTTTTGCTTAATGTTGCGCTTTAGTCTACAGTCGAACCCATTTATAACAATATTCAGTTAAAAAAATTGAATTGTTATAACTGATTGTTATAATTGGGTTGCATAAAAAAAAATAGCAAAATGGGGTGATGGCAGAGCTGTTGTGAACTGTAATGGTGCGTAGGCCAGTGCCCCTCCCCACCATCTTCCTCCATCCAGCTGCTGATTTTGTTGACTCATTTAACTGCTTAATTCTGCCTGCTATGCACTCCGATCACGTACAACAAGCCGTGCCTGTCGGCGTTCAAGAATGGCACAGGAAATACGTTGCAGTGGCCATGTTTTTCACATCACTATCGCCGGTGACTGTCGTCCGGGCGTCTCAACTCGAGAATCGAACGTCTGCACACATGAGATTTTGCCAATTTTGTGCCTGTATGTGTAAACGAGAAAGCAAATAGCATGCACTAACGGTATGGTGGGCAATGAGTGACTGTGGCTTAAGCGGTCAGCTAATACATGGGGTTCTATGGGGGTTGGGTAGGGGAATCTTCGCGACTACTTTTAAACCGCAATTACACATTAAGCGGGTACATACTAATGAGGTTTTACTCTGCAACACAGTCGATGCTCCTCCTTGTTTTCCAGTCACTTTTGATAGTACATACACTAAAAAGCTAGGCGGCCAGAAATTGGTGAATGCAAAATGAGACAAAATCATGTTGTGCAAGATTATCTAAACGCTGGATTGATTTATGGGTTTTTATGGTGCAAGACCCAGTTTTGGCTGAGCGAGCCCTGTGTGAGCTTGCCGTAACGCTCCAGATTACAGAATCTTTGACTGAGCTCCTTGCCAGCTGTGGCATGACTTGCCACAGCTGGCAAGTCATGCCGAATCTAAGAACGAAGCAGTGCGAATGGCGCATGCTCTTTACCGTCGGCACCGGCTATGTGCAGACTGGTAATCAAGTCACATGATGCATGGTCCTATAGTCTGTCGCACATATTGGCTTTATGATAACCTACCTGCCTTAAAATTGGTATAGCCCTTAAGTGTCTTGCAGAAAAACTGGAGAGCAAAACTTTCTTTTCAATAAATAAGATTGCCACAAAACACAGGTTCACTTTTAAACTGAGAACCTCATTGACATTCAATACAACCTAACATCACTAATTCATTAGCTTTATTGAAAAAAAACAAAAGCACATGATTCTAATAAATAGAAATTCTATTCATAAAATATTTTCTTGAGTTTATACTAGAACTGGGTTGTAAGCAATGCCGGCATACTTATTTGTTGTTCCCTTTAATAAGACTAGACTGCTCTGTATGTCTTGATTTCTGTGTACCCAAGTCACTGATAGCTTGCTGCATTCTTGTTACGCAGTGCTAGGAGACTCCCGAGCACGGGCATCACCGTGTTTTCTTGCCCAAAACTTCGACGCATTAAATTTTGTGGAACATTTGCTAATACTCGATGTTTGATTTAGTGTCCAGCTTTTTTTTTCTTTATTTGATTCGATATTCGATTTGAAATCAACTATTCGGTGTTCGCCCTCCTTTAATCACTACCCTTTATGAATCGTTCTCCCAGCTCCCATTTTTTCCCCAAAATTTGTTAGTGGTTGGCAAAACTGGTACCAGATGTTGAGATGAACCTTTCGTGTGGCCTGCTGCGAAGTTTATGTGGACAGCCCAATTGTGTGATGCAGGGAATTAACGTGCACACGGAAGAGCTGCTCCGTGAGCCGAGTCTCATCACTTTTGTGAAGGAGCACAAGCTTATCCTTTTCTGCTGGGGTGATGACAACAACCACAGCGAGACCATCTCTAGTCTCAAGCGCAAAGGCGTTGACGGTGTGATCTATGACAAGTGAGTATACCTGCTCTCCTTTGAGTATGACCTGCAGTGTGGCAACACTCTTCTAAAGCATTTGGCAGGGGTGCACGTGTGCTCTGAACCAAAGTGTAAGTGAGGAAGTGAAGGAATCACTGATATTAACGCTGCAGTAGAGCTGAAAGTGGTTTAAATTATTATTTGGGGGAGACCTGCCATAGTCACATTTCATTCGGTTTAAAATGAAATAAACAAAAAAGGTGGGAATATTTTGTCTTTACTAATGTTTCAGTGTACAGCAGTGAATGAATGAGATGCAGCAATGTTCTTGACCTCCGAGAAGTGACGTGGCACCATGGATTTGTGCATGCTTCTGGAGGTAGTAAAAAGCATCAGTTACACGTGGATTCTCGTGTTTGTCACCTTGAAATAGCTGCACTGTGATTGAAGTGCTATACAGTCAAACCTCGATATATCAAACACGGATATATAGAATTATTGCATATATCTAACCATTTCTATACCACCTGGAAAATAGTGCGGACGTAAAATGGATATGTCGAACTCCGCCATCCCATACAACCTGCGCTCTGTGGACAGGAGCTGAACTTTCCCGCAACGCCCTCGAAAATAGCGGTGGCGCAATAGGCTTTCCCAACTGCTGCACACTATAGCTGCACACATTGATCGCGCTGAGGGTGCTATTTGAAGATAGCTAGTAAAACTAGTACAGCGCAACATAGAAAGCAAGAAACAAGCCAAGCCGGCCAGATGAAAGAGCTGAATGCTTTTAGAATAGAATACCAGCTCGCCCAATCCTCAACCCTAGTGTACACACACGGCGGCTTGGCTAGTTCGACAACATCAACGATGCATTGCATTTGTAGCACCGACTCCTCCTCGATGCCTCGCTCTGCACCTGCCGTGCCTCGTGAGAACTGATGGTTTGCATCCACAAAGACGCGCGACAGCGCGTGCTCACTGGGCTCACTGATAGACGCCTTGGCAGATGCCACTTAGTACTTTGTTATTGACAGTGTTTCAACATGCTTCAATTGACGGACGTGGAGACCGCAGCAGAAGTAGTGGCCAAATGAAGACGCTGCCGAGGTTGATCCCACAAGCGCTCATGCTGCCCCTCTTCCGACTTCAACTGAGGCTGTAGCTGCTTTGGCCCTTATATGCCGATACTGCGGCGCAATAGAGAGCACCGTCCGATCACTTGTGGATCGTTTAGACTACACTAAGGACTCGGTGTTTAAGCACGCGGCTGCCATAAAAAGCAGGCTACACTGCTGCAGTACTTTCAGCCGAAGGAATAAATACTTTGTGTGAAGCTTCAAGTGAGTATTTACTGTGCCACAATTGGGGCGTGATTGGGGATCGTTGTATTCCGGCTCCGGCTGGGAGCGCGGTGGCCGCGAGGAGAAGGAAAAACGGCGTTTGGTTTGAAATTTCATATCTTTCCGCGGCACATAGCAATGTATTACTTTGCAGACACGATCGTTATCAAGCAATGTATGCTCTGCGCTTGTCAGCTCAAAATGGCCAGACCTGATGAGGGGCCCTTTAAAGAAACAAAATGGTTAGAATTAATCTTATAGAGTTAGTTCTTATGAGAGGATGCACTTTTTAACTTTAAAAGAGTGCTTAACTATCTTGCACAAGTTAACTTTCTAGACATCATCTCATATCATCCTAACCATCAGATTGTGCCTCACAGGTGAGATACAGTCTGATGCACGAAAGTATATCTGAGCTCTCGCACTACTTGCGTAAGCAGGAATTGTACAGCTAGGGACTCGGACAATCCACAATAATTTAACATGTGTGCCTGTAACCAGTGCATCTTAACAATTACTTTAGAATTGATGCAGAAGTATCTATAGATATATCTTACGTGTAGGCCTCTATACAGCCTTTATTTTAAGTCATAGTCCTAAACTCACAACTTTACTAAACCAAAACACATGTCCTGGTGCTCTTTGGCCTTAGATGCCCTTGCGCCAATAAACTTCAATCATCATAATAAATATGTACTCGGCTAAAGCTCTTGATTCTTGATTAAGCATTGGAAGCCCCAGTGGCCCAGCTATCAGATGTTTTCTCTCAGGCACTCTCAATTCGTATGCCTTCTCACCTCTCCCAACCAGGCTGGACTTGTTCATAACACGTGGTCCAGAGAACGAGAGCATTTTCCACGTGGATGCTGGTTCGACGGTAAGTCTGCTCGAGGCGGCCAGCAACAGCTGCTCCAGGGAGACCCTGCCTGAGAACAGTGTGTCTTCAGCCACCCCTTCCTGCAGCGTGGGGGGCTCCTAGCCCTTTTCCTACCTTCCTTGGTGCAATGCTGCAGGTTCGAGCTGACGAGAGGAAGACGCAGCTGTGCATGCATGTCGTGCCTCTGCCAAGTTCTGCTTCCAGTCTTCCTTACACCGTGTGACAGTTATGCTCAGTGGCCGCTCTCATAATTCCAGCTGTCATTTGCACTGGCAGAATCGCTTGCCTTCCTCTCACTTTCTGAATGTCAGGCACCGCTTCGAAAACTGCTATATGGCACCCAAGTCCTGCGTTCATTTACTTGTCTTAGCCTTCACCATTGACCTGTACTGCTCGTAGATTGTGGCCTGTGCGAGCCAATGGTGACAGTGTGAGTCTCTGAGATAGCTTCCCAAGAATGTGACAGGACATTGGATATTGCCCAATTGGATGTAGCACTGCTGGTTGCCAGCACTGTTGTCTTGTATGTATTTCTGTTGAATGAAGCTGCTCTGGGCCAACACTGTTGCCACTTATGAGCTAATGACGTAGTCTGCCAGTGGTGAGGCAAGGAAATGATACGCAGTTGGCAACGTGGCAGATCACTGTCATTGTTGGAAAGTAATACTGTCAGCAGGAGTGCTGTGCAGTCAACTGGGTAGTGAGCCATGAGAATAACAGGCCTCCTCAGTTAGGATGCTGACATTCTTGCACCTGGACATTACTGAATTGTCAAGGAAATAGCTTCACATGAACAGTGCAAAGCAGTCAAGGCAAAGCACGATGGGGCACCCTACATAACAGAAATAAACAAGCCCTTTGGTACAAAGGCCATTGTCATGGCTTCCCAAAAATAGTCATTGCCACATGTTTAGGAGAAGCATATAAGTAGAAACAGGACTTACAAAGAAATGTATGCAAGACCTCTATTATATAGATTTTCATGTAAAAGAATTATTTTGGTCTTTCTCATCTCCCCCTCCCCCTTTTTTTCACTGTGGTTATAGTGATGCCACATTGTGACGCTGTTATCTAGCGTTGTTGTGGTGGATGCTGTTCATAAATTTTTGCAGTGAAACCCATTGTAGTGCCACATCGACCCATGCTTGGTTAAAACGACACCATTCAGTGCCTGTTTTGCCGTAGACCATGAATAATTGCGGAGTTGATGTAGGGCTTTGTGAAATAATGCAGTTCTTCCTGGCTTGACCTGTCTTTACCTTTTGCTGATGGAGTTGTAATGCGGGTGTATGGACTCTTGAATTAAGTGTGTGTGTGTGTGTGTGTGTGTATATATATATATATATATATATATATATATATATATATATATATATATATGTGCACATTGTTTGTTGTGAAGAACACCAAGACCTAAGGGGGGTGAAGCCGAGAGGAAGACTTCTATGCCTCTAAATAGGAAAGGAGACTGCAGGCATTCACAAGAAATTGTTTGGCTGTCTTATCTCCTTCCTGTCCGTAATTATGAATGGCCTGCACAGCATCATTTATGTGCATTTGTGCCATCTTGAAGTGCCTGCTTGTGTGGAGTGTTTATTAGGGCTCGGACTTATGTGCAAGTCGGCATACTTGCATCTGGTGGAGGATTATTTGTCCTTTTTTTTTGCAACAAACGTCTAGGCGCAAAAGCAATATAGTTTCACCAGTGTTTTTGAAGTTCTGCAAGTTCATTTCTCCGCAGATTTAGTTTGACCCACACATGATGGTAGACGTTGCCTTTGAAGTGTAAATAAAGCAGCAGTGCACAAGCTAGTGCTGCTATTCTTGCCGCTATCTCTCGCTTACTACTTGCTCTTTGCAAGCGTACCTTCAGCTCAACGGTGCTGCAAGTGGGAGGTCGGCCGTCTTGTGTAGGGCCACGTAACAGTGAGGAAGTCTACTTTCAGTATTTCATGTATCCTCAATTCCCAATCACCTGATGGCGCAGTTGCTGTTCTTTGTGTTATGCCTAAGCACCAAGCTGAGGCAACAGCTTTTGCTAGTTGCGGCAAAAAAACTGACTAGAAGCAGGGTGTTAGTTTCTTATGCACATTGGTAGAGAGTGCAAAGTAAAAGCATGAGGACACATCAGCTGAAATGATCACTTGCCCTTAGTGCATATTTCTTCATAAATGCCATATTTGTACAGCAGATGGAGGAGAATGTTGCAACCCTGAGTCGTACTTAACACAGGCATGATGTGAGCAGCTTGGTACCATAACTTGTTGTGGGGACATTGACGATTGCCAGCCAGGAGACTTATTCCTATCTACAAGGGCACCTGACTGCTAATGTTTGGCTTGAATTTGATGGTTCCCTGATTCTGCTTTTGGCCTTCGTGCTTTATTTGTTTGGCAAGGGTATTATTGAGTGTTTGGTAGTACAGCAGGTGGATTTAAAGTGCTACATTAGTAAGCGTAAGCTGATTTAGGTAATCTTATGGTATTTAGTAGTTCATTTATTGCTGTGAAATTACTGAGGAAGCTGTTGCCACTTTATCATTGTTATGCCATAATCTGATAGGAAATATTTTTTTAAAAATTCTAATGCAGCACAAGGCACGATTCTGCGATAACAGTTTAAACTTGAAGCAAAGAATATGTCATGAAATGTCTTATTGGTAGCGCATCTTGTTTATTGTAGTACAATAAATCTGCTTCAGGCTACAAAGAATGTACAGTTTTAAATAAAATGGAATTTGTATGCCCACATGCAAATAACTGTTGAAAAATTTAGCATAAAGAGGTGCTTGTAAAAGGAAAAGGTGAATTCATAACATCGTCAGCTAAATATCATATTAATTGCCACATGTGGCATTACAAGACTCGCACGAGCTCCAAGGCCATGGAAGGCATTGTGTAGAAGCTCAGGTTTGTCAATAGAGAAGTGTTGTTTCCTCTATACCTTTGAAGTCTGTAGTGTGCTGCAAGCACTAGTGCTCCCGCCAAGGGCTTGACTATGTGTTGAATCATCTTTTGTGCATGTATATGCGTTTCCATGGGTCAATGTAAATAAGGATGACAGCTTTTCTTCACTAGTGTAGTGTGCATTTCTTAGTGGTTGAGTGTCTATATGCATGGTTTTAAGGTTGCAAGGGGCAGAATTGGAGGGGAGGTGTGGGGGGGGGGTAATATGCTGAAACGTAGTTAGCATTCCACTTTAGCCTGAACTGTCGCGCTAGCTTGGCTACTTTAAAACACTGGTTCAAGATCGTCCATTTGCACGTGCCTTGCGCACCATAAGCTTGCCTTTGCCCAGCAGGTAGAGTAAAGGTAACTACAGCTTTTTATGCACTGCCTCTGTACAGAGCTCAGCACTAAAGCTCACATGGGAAAGTGCTGTTACCATTTCTAGCTATACAGCTTGTGTGTTTTGTATGCTTGACTTCCTTTCTTGCATGTTAGTGGAAAATAGAACATTTGTATATGCTAATACTTTTCTGTTTCTACTGTTATATATACAATAAGCTCCTGCGCGCTACTGTCATATTTTAACTAGTTATTTTAAAAAAACTTGTTATTTAGCATTCGCCCGTTGAATGTTGCTGTAAAAAAAAAATGCCCTGAATTTTTTAAGGGTGGCTTGAGCAATTCTTTATTTCTTGGTGTTATTTATTGACATGCTTGTTGTGATCGACGTCCAGCATTCTTAGCTTGATGTATACATTGAAGGCAGTTTTGCCATTGTACTTAAAGCTAACACGGTTTCCTCTGCAGAGGGTGTTTATTGCTTTGGAGATGCTTTTTGATCATCTTGTGTCTGTGTTCAGAAGCACTGCTGCTTTGGACACGTCAGAGCAAAAGGTGGAATAAACTACCTTTTGGAGACAGCGAGTACCTTTTACTGGTCTTTCTTGAGACTGATTTAAAAAACTGTTGATTCGCAACTCCTGGACTCTCCACTTGTGTGCCGAGTGCTTATGTTGTGTTGGCTGGGTGCACAGTCTTGGTTGGAAAGCCTTCCGCAAAGATCGTTGCTCACTGCTGTTGCAGACACAGTGGGTGGGGGCACAAACAGTGCAATCGGGCCATAGGCTGATTTATAACAATGCTGTGTGTGTGGGAAAGTACAACAGTTAAGGTGTTGACTGCAAGACAGTTCAGTGCATAGCTTTGATTACAAAACCCTGTGTGGAAGGAAGCGTGTCTTCACTGCAATATTTACTTTGCATTGTGCTGCTCTTCCTTAAGGATATTCAAGTTGCCCAGATATGTCTTGCCAAGACTCTTCACGTTGCTTTGCTTGTGCAGGATTTTCAAGCCCTCTGGACCATTATGTGTTGTTAAAAGCCAGAGTTTCAGTACGAAACAGGCGGTTGAGCTTTGCTTGGCTGCCAGATAGGTTACCTAGCAGGTTGCACTTTGCTTTTTCTTAGCATACTGTCATGCCATAAATTGCGCAATTGTACAGTGCAGTAGTCAGCCACTGATACCAAAGCTAAATGTCTGCACCTGGTTATGCATCTTGCCATGTCCATTGTTATATTTTGGAGAAGGTGTTGCAATTGATTGACATTGACCTCATAGGCAGTGGAGCTTGTTATATACTAGTAGACTTGTAATCAGTATGACTATGTTGGTTATAGTTACAATTACATTTTGGTAGCAGTTGTCGCCTCTTAGAAGCAGTGTTCTGCAGATATTGCGCTATCTTGACAGTGAATGTAATCGTAGCTTGCAAATTGGAAAGCTGCCAAGTAAAACCTCGTTAATTCAGAAAATCTGATCATTCGGACTCTTCCTGGTCCCGCCAGCGGTGTGCATTATTTAATGGCATTGAACTCTCGTTAACTCTGACGTATTTGGTCGCACATCGGTTAATTCGTACAACCCTCGAACCGTGGCGAGCGCGGAGCGCCGCAAACGTACGACGCAAATGGCCAAAAGCGGCGCCAGCGTCCAACCGGAGCGAAGCGGCGGAGTCCGCATCGCCATACACTGGAAAACAAAATTGCACCCTTTGGGTTGTATCTTGCCACGCAACGATAAACGTCATCTGTATTGTCCGCATTTCCTTTCTTTAACGCTGCGAGCCCGGTACTTCCCAGTAACGAACGGCATGCGCGTTATCATGACATAGCATTCCTGACAGGAAGGTAGCGGGCGCGGCGTTTTTAAGAAACGCAAGCACGGCAGATGACGATTATTATTGCCTCGCAGATATACACCCCAAAGGGTGTAAGTGTGTACACTCTGACATTCTGAGCATGTGTACACTCTCAGTAGTTTCGTTTTTACTCGGCGCATTGTCACAAATACGGCGCAAGCTGTCGAGGTTAGTGATTCTACCGCTGCACGCACGTTGGCATCAACCAGCGTCGCAATGCAGGGGCGATCCATTTCCGACCAGCTCACTGGCGATCGTCATTTGACCGCGGTGAAGAAGTCGCAAGGCCTTCGCCGCTGCGAGCGCCAGTCAGTCACGAGATGGCGAGAATTGCAGCCTCCGCACTGCTATTGTGCAAAGTAGAAGCAGTATTTGCTGATTCAGTCAGCAAATAAAAGCGTGTTGATTTAGTAATCTGTTTATTCTGTGAGCCCTGGATAATTCGACATTCGGCTAATTTGGAATTTTTTTTTCTGTTCCGTGAAATGAGAATTCACGAGGTTTTACTATCGTGTAGGCTTCAGAAGGAACTTTGGTTTCAGACAAAGTACCAACATTGCGGAGGCATTACTGGATGGATTGGCAATGTTCGCCATCATAGTCCTGTAACTTGTACTTGCTTTTGTACTCTAATTTGCTTCTACAGCGTTCATTGACTTTACTGGCATGCACAACCGCCTAGTGTACACATCGGAAGATGCAGCCCTCCTGCTGTTGCATGCCTGATAACTGCACCCTTCAAGTTTCCATCGGATGTTTTCTCCCGAGGTGTTTGTCGGTGCAAACGCATCAGGGGGCAGGCCAATGTACTGAAGCACTGCCTGCCTGCCTGTTCAGCCGAATAAACATCAATTGTGGCCGAGTCGCTAAAGTCCCGATGAAGTGACCTTGCGCCTACTTTGTTCAACATGCGTGCTTCGCTTGTGAAGTGCGAGTGTGGCCCTGTAGCGTCGTCTTCCCGGTGCAGTGCAGTTTTTTCTCTAGAGCGGCTCTTGGCTTGCCTTGCAGGATTACGAGGAGTACGATTCTGCCGGGCCGTCTTTCCTGTGCTGCGCTTATCTGTAGAAGGCACCAACAATGATATTTTCCTCTCGTAACACTGGTCTTCATATTGGCCGTCAGGAAAGGGGACTAGAATTGGGTGTAAGCACGGCACGCGGCGCGGAAAAGAGGGAACACAGTGCCCACGCTTGCCATCTGCCCTGCTGGCCTTGTACCCTTGGTCCCTTTAACATTCACCAACCAGGAGCTGTCTTTTACTAAACGTCAGGAAACTAACATGTCGCCACCGGCTGAGCTCGTACTAGCGTGTTCTATCTAGTCGCCAAAGGCAAAGGTTTACAGCCGAGCCCACTTACAACGAACTCTGTAATTGAAGACTTGGCTATAAGGGAAGTTAATCACAGCTGGTGTCGCCCTTAGAAGCTAGTAAACAGCCATCTGTAATTTACTGCATTGGCATTTTTTCCGCAAATGCACGCATTTAATGCCAGAAATCGGTAAACAACGGCAGGTGACGTTTGTCAGGCCGTCTGTGCGGATGTGCAGTGCGTCTGTAGTTTTGCCAATGGCGAACGCCGTTTCCGTTCGCCCTGCATACTAAAACTCAGCCTTGATCGAAAATGCTGTTGGCATCTCCTCGGTTGACACGCACACTCGCATGGCGCTTACGGGTCAGATGGCTGTGCTGCTGCATAGGCTTCTTGCAAGATTTGTTGGTTAGACGTCGATAGGCGAGCTGTACTCGCGCACAACTTTCTGTGGCTGTGAAGGGAAAGCTACGGAGGCAAAGTGCGTACAAGTGAGAGCGCTTCTGAAGAGTCCCGCGTTTTCATCCTCGTTCGTTTAAGATAGGGAAGAGAAAGCAAGCACCTTGTTCGCCACAGTTAAATAAGACTGAACACACCACTGAGCGTAAAGGTTCAATTACTTATTTTGCTGCTTTTCCCTTGCGCGTCTGGGGAAGCGCGAAACCGTCGGACGTGGAAGTTGCGTCGATTCAGCGACTGTTCCGAGCAACCAAAAGCACTGTCAACGCTGCCGGACTACTTGGCGGGGTAACACATGTGCAGCAGCCACGCGCCCGTATCTTTCCCTTCATAGCCACAGAAAGATGTCCGCGAGTAGAGTTTCACTCGATGTGGGGAGCTTGATGCACCCTTAAGGGCCCTCGCCAGATTTTGGACATTGCAGACAAGGTCGTTGCTTAGATAACGTGGCGACGGCATCTCTGCAAAGTGTTACTGATGTATGCCGCCAAAGCTGCTGGAAATTCAAACAAGCCCGCTCGCCCATTTTTCTCTGAGCGGCCTTTACGCTCACCATCGGAGATGGCGTCATATCTGCAACGTACAAATTGGTGTACGCTGCACCCACAGGTAGTTAAAAAAAAAAAACGAAGGGAGCATGACTTAACTCGGCTAGCCTCGACAAGCCAACCTCCTCTGACGTCTCCCCCTGCAGGGCCTATCTGTGCGTTGGCTCTTCGGAGTTAAGAGCTTTCCTGGGGGCAACTGGGCTGTCGTGCTCGCTCTAGAGGCCTGCCTTGCCACTACTGCCCGCGGAACGGAGCTTCCAATCGGCCATTTCTTCTATTCTCCCTTTTGGCGCTGAGCCATGCTCCCTTTAGGAAAGCAGAAATGGCGCTTTTTTCCACCTATGCAACCCAAATGCAACCTATCTCTCGTTTGGCCATCCAATGATTACCAGACCATTCAAGGGATTATTTGGTTCATGGTAACGTTTAGGGGCGTCTGGTCACAAGCTTGGTGGAAGGAACAGGCGGTTTTCTGTAGCCGCGCGTCGCACTTTGCTTCGAGTGTGCTGCCTTGAAGCACAGAGGAAGGCTACACCGCCTGGCGCACGACCATGGCATATATTCAAGGCGTCCCATGCGCTTCCCGCCACGGTAGTGGAGTCGCCATCGCTATCTCGAAGTCCGTGCAGAACGCCTGAGCCTGGTCTAACCTTTCGCCATATCAGCCGCAGCGCACCTTGAACAGTGGCGAATATTAAAGCGATATTTACTTTAGGTGCGCTCTCAGATTTGATTAGCGATTGTCTGGTGCCTCTCAAAAACATAGCACCCAACGCATTAAAAAAGAAAAAGAAAGAAAAACGAACAAGGAAAACGGCCAGCACCAAGCAACCGCACTCGCATGGGACTTCTTGCGGGTAATCTTTTGGTATAAACAAGCTTCCATACAAGCCTACACGTTCGAAACGTGGCGGGTAGAGCAGCGATGGATGGATGGATGGATGGATGGATGTATGGATGGATGTTATGAGCATCCCCTTTGGAATGGGGCGGTGGGTTGCGCCGCCAAGCCCTTGTTTTATTGCCTAATGTCCTACCTATGTTAAAAACAAAAAAAAAAAACGATGAATTCCTATAACCACTTTCTGAACCCCTATTGCGAACTTTGTTTTTGCATGCCTCCGTTGTTTGTCGTTTCCCTATTCCACCAGTCTTGCAATCACCGCTTATTAAACTCTACTGCGGACACGTTTACTACTTTCCACCTGCTCTCGCTGAACCCAAGGGCTTCAAAGAGGCTAGGCCTGAATCGACCGCTGGGCAGATATCTTCACATTCTAATAAAACATGCTCCATCGTTTCCCTAGCTTTACTGCAGCAAGCACATTCTTCTTCCTTCTTATATGTCTTCGAAAAGTAATGAACTTCCCTTTGAGTTATCATAAGTTGTTTCTTTCGTGATTTGGTTGTTTCCTTTTAAGTAGTTACCCATAGCAGGTTTCTTTTCCATTGCAGCCACGCATGAGATTATCTCAGCCTCTCTGACTTTCCTCTTGACGTTCCTTGTTGCCATGTTGCTCACCATACGCTCACATACTTGCTGGCAAGCTTCCTAGTTTTCCTCCATTATGAATCAATGTTTTTCCTGAACAGATATCTGAAAACTCTCCCAGCCCATTTACTTCCATATTTCTCAGTCGTTCTTCATAATTTTACTGTGAGCTTCCCTCACTTCAAAACTAGTTCAGCCCATATCACCCTGCACAGCTTCATTTGTAGTCTTCCCGTGAGCACCCAATGCGAGGCCTCGTCCCAATAACCTTTGGTTGCCATCGAGTCCTGATTGTACCCCTGATTTCAAGCAAACAATCGCATTTCATAATGTAAGCCCTGGAACCAGTACACCTTTCCTGATACCCCGGAGCACCTCGCACCTATTGTATCCCCATAGCGCTCTGTGTTTCATTATGGCCGAACTTCTCTTCCCCTTTGTTGCTATTGTTTTTTCCTGTGTTTCCATATTGGGGGCCAGGACATACGGAGTCGCCATCTGTCGGAAGCGCCTCCCATGCGTAGTATGAGGGATCATGCGGCGCGCTCCTCGTAGGTTTGGCTTACGGCGCTCAATAAAAACACGCGGCAGCCCTCCTGGACATTTCTGTAAGTACTCTCAAAACGATGGAAGTTTTTTACTGTCAGAATAGTAATCTTAGGCAAAGTGAAAGTACGGAATCGTTTACAGGCGCTACCTCTTTACCTAATATGTACAGTAAACGCCACTGCGCTGTCGTCGCGATGGAGTTTCCCGAACCGGCTTGCGTGAAAGGTAGGCAAACGCTGCGATCAAACTACGTGAAATATGTTCTTATAGTGGGCTGTCTGTATAACTGAATGGAGCATAACAGAATTAAGCCCTAATGCAGCGATGGCACGGGTTCGCTGCGACCGGCTGTGCGTATGCATGCATGTCCACGCACAATGTTTTGCTTTAGCTGCGAACGCGTTCTCCCACCGTGCCGTGAGCTTCAGGCCGCGGAATAAGCATTTCACAGCACACAAGCAACCATTGTTTGGTGCACGCTGTCAGAGCTGTTCAAAAATAATTTTCCTATAGAGACGTAGACGCCTATGGCGACTGTGTTGTGCCGTCGCGACGACTCAATCTTTTTTTTTTTTCTTCTAAATTCTTGACCGTTTCAATATTTCTCTAGTTGCGTCGCACTGTATGTTTATCGGTCTTCTCAGCGTGCGATTTCCCCCTGCTTCGTTTCGTAATGCAGTACATTAATTCATAACACAAACATGACCATGTGCCATGCCTTTTTTTAATGTGCTTCTTGCCGCTTACTTTCCATTACAGTGAATTTGCGAGAATCTAGCATCAACAAGTTAAAGACCAAATCGTCATGACATTAAGCGGGCGCGGGCGAGCGTCTCAGTGCGCGTTTTCTGCCACTCGCCGAACATCGCGCAGTCCCGACGCCGTAGCAGAAATGTTCCTCGCGTCTGTGCTTTCTGCATACCCGAGTTGTAGCCGATGGCAGTCTGCCGGTTCTAAGTTTCGCCAGTCAAGCTTTACGCAGATCCTTGCCCCGCGGCTAACACCGGGCTCTGTTGCGTACGTCTGGCACTGCGGCACCGAGCAGTAGCCTACCATGCTGCACGCCTCCAAAGGCAGCCACTACCTATTATAGTGCTTTCAAATGCTGACAAGCAGATACCCAAGGCGGAAAAACCTCACCGCTTAATCGGAACCGCAGCGCCGGTTGGGACTTTAAACTTTCGTTTTCGGTTCGCTTCGGCGCTTCCGAAGCAGCCGACGCGGCCGCTGTGCCCGCGTGTTCCCTCGTGCCACGTCACGTCGATGGTGGCGCCAGCTTTTCCAGTGGTGGAGCTCGCCCTCAATATCTATTGCCTTCGTTTATCCATATACCAAGGTATTTATATTATTTTACCCGAGGTATTTCCTGGCCCTGAATTGACACTGTCGACTGTTTTCATTGAATACCATATTACCTGATTTTATAACGCTAAACTTCAGACCTAAATTTTCGTCTTCCTGTCCACAGATATCAGCCAGACCTTGCGTATCACTTTGCTTGTTACCTAGCAACACGATGTCGTACGCATAAAACAAACCTGGAAGCTGCTGCTCTCCTACTGTACTCGCGTGTACTACTGTACCGCCTGACGGTTCATGTCATGTTCATGTAGCTTAGCCAGCTTAGTGTCATCTGTGTAACGAGGGAACACGTCTCTGGCGGAAGAAAAAGTGACGCCAGATCCGTTAAAAACAAGTGACGTCATTTTATTATTAAAGACGCGAAATTTGTTTTGGTGGCCTGCCATTAGAGCTGTATATTCAAATGCCCCGTCACTCGACTTGATGAGCATTTCGAGCTTTCAGCGCTGAAAGCAATGCAGAAAAGGAGCCGTGCAGGTTTCGAAATCGCACCCCTGCACAGAACATTCTTTCTTTGGAGGGCGACAAAAGCTTCGGGTGTATAGTGCTGCTCCCATCGTCGGTCGCCAGGCCCGTCGGCCTGCGCAGCAGCACGAAAACAGTTAAACAATTACCTGGCGATCGTAACTCGCTACTTTTGACTGAACAGGTTAAGCAACGATGAAACTAGCCACGCCATCAAATTCAGACAAACATCGACAAGCAAGAAAACACAACGTGGGGGGGGGGGGGGGAGTATTGTAGCAGGTGAACTGTACGAGCGCGCCTTTCGGCACCCTTCAAGAGCTGCACTGCATTGCACATGATAATGACATCTCTTATGGTGGGCACCGAAAAAAAAAGGTATTTATTACTAAGGATAATGTAAAGTAGCCCTGTCATTTCTTTTCTCACCATGCGCATATAAAATTGATTAGGAATTTCATTTTCGGTGAATGAATCAAACTGTGTCTCTTATTAATTTAAATGCGTTTCGCCCCCCCCCCCCCCCAATGTTTGTTCCCTCCTCACATAGTCGCGCTTCAATCGCTGCTCCCATAACCACCCTTGCTGGTGTCAGTGACAGTTTGCTGTGAACCGCTTTTCGCCCGAAGCCTCGCGACCTATTTGGATCGACCTTGGTATAAATCCGAGTACCCGCCGTGGTTGCTCAGTGGCTATGGTGTTGGGCGGCTGAGCACGAGGTCGCGGGATTGAATCCCGGCCACGGCGGCCGCATTTCGATGGGGGCGAAATGCGAAAACACCTGTTTACTTAGATTTAGGTGCACGTTAAAGAATCCCAGGTGGTCGAAATTTTCGGGGCCCTCCACTACGGCGTGCCTCATAACCAGGAAATGGTTTTGGCACGTAAACCCCATCATTTAATTTAATAAATCCGAGTGGAGGGGAGACGCGTGCTCGCCAGAAAAGCCTAGGCCTCTGAGGAAGCGGAAGGCCGAAAGGGAACCTCGGCGCTATGCAGCAAGCAACGGCAGACACGCGCGTCAGGCAGCTACGCGTCCGCGCAAACTCCCCCAAAATATTCGCCTTCTCACAGATCCGACAGGCGTCGCACCTGAGCACTTTTGGATAAAGTCCCTTGATGATTTGAAAGTAGCGACATTCTTTGAACTCTGCCGCCGCCGCGTGACCTCCTCGCCTCCTCCTCGCCCCTTGTGCGTTCCCCCCGCGGTAACCACTTTTGCCCCCGTTTTTCGGCACGACGATTGGTCTCCCTGCCGTTGCCCTTGGAAACGCGCGGATCTTGAGTTTTGCTTGTGTTTTTCTTTTTCGTTCGCGCCATTTTCCTCCTGAGCACGGCTGGCTCGGCGCTTAAGCTCGGCGTAGCGAACGTTGTACGCCGTGTTTCCTGCTCTATGTGCTAGCGCTATGCCGGGCTGTTGCGCATATAACTGCAACAAGAAGCCTGAAGATGGTTATGCCGTTTTTATGATACCACTAGGAAAGCGTGACGGCTTGCGCAGGAAGCAGTGGCTGCATGACATTGGCCGAAAGAACTTTGTTCCGACAAAGAACAGCGTTGTTTGCGAGCTGAGGCGTCTTTCTTATAGCTTGTAGCAAAGCACCCCGTAATGCTGCATTTTTTTTTCATTCTTCCGCTCACCACGCCCACCACGTTCACCACGCTCATAAACGCTCACCAGCGTTTTTGTTGCGGTTGTCCTCAGTATGCTTAATATTCCCCTCGCACGTCGCTAACTGTTGTTATTCAGTCGCAAGTGCAGCCTTATAGATTCTGCTTTGCGCCCTGAAAAAATTAGTGGCAAGTATACCCGTGTTATTGCAGGTGATGAGCGTTAGCTAGTCAACATTGAGTTTTTTTTTAGTTTTAAGGCGAAAGCCTTTAGATCTCTGTTTCAAGGTCGCGTTGTAAACTGGAAGTATCACGTGACCCAAGGAAGGCCAGAGGTGACCCAAATCATGTCCACGCCTGCATAAGAGAATGATTACCCAAGTTAATTAATGAATCATTAGTGATTGACATAAAATGGATTAGGGAGGATTAATGATTAGCGTGTATTAAAGAAGATTAAGGTGTATTAGAGTGCCTTAAGAAGGATTAAGATGCATGAATAAAGATTAAGGTGGGTGGAGGAGGATTAAGGCGGATTATGGTGGACTAAGGTGAAGGGTTGATCAAAGGGTATTAAGACCGATTAGCGTGGATTAGGGTGCATAAACTAGGATTAGTGGGATTAAGGTGGATAAGGTAAGATTAAGGCCGATTAATGTGGTATAAGGTGAATTAGGGTTGCTAAGGGAGGATTAAGACCGATTAAGGTGGATTAAGGACCATAGAGCTGGATTAGGTCTGATAGAGGTGGATTAGGGTGTATTAAGGTAGATTGGGACTATTAAGCAGGATTAAGGTGGATGATGGAGGATTAAGACGGATTATAATGGATCGCGGTTGATAAAGGAGGATTAGGAACGTATATGGTAGGTAAGGTACATTAGGGGCGATGTAGATTAATTAGGTTGTATTAAGGTGGATTGGGAGTATTAAGCTGGATTAAGGTGGATGAAGGAGCATTAAGGTGGATTAGGGTGGACTAAGGTGAATAAGGGTTCATTGAGTATTAAGACCGATTAGTCTACCATAATCCTCCTAATGCACATTAATCCACCGAATCCACATTCATCGACCTTAATCTTCCTTCATTCACTTTAATCCACCATAATCCACGAGAGTCCTCCTTAATGCACCCTAATCCAACTTCATCGACCTTAATCTACTGTAACCCTCCTTAATGCACTTTAATCCTCCTTAACCAACCCTACTGCTTCATCATCCACATTAATCCACCCTAATCCACTTTAATCATCCTTAATTCACCTTCATCTACCTTAGTCCACCCTAATCCTCCTTAATCCACCCTTATCCTCCTTCATTCACTTTAATTCACTTTAGCCCACCATAATCCTCCTTCATGCACCTTAATCCTTATTAATTCATCCTCATCCTTCTTCGTGCACTTTAATCCACCCTTCCAATCCCCGCCATTGGAATCTGAACCTGGCAACGTTTAACGTTAGAACGCTATCTAGTGAGGCGAGTCTAGCAGTGTTATTGGAGGAATTAGAGGGTAGTAAATGGGATATAATAGGGCTCAGTGAGGTTAGGAGGACAAAAGAAGCATATACAGTGCTAAAAAGCGGGCATGTACTGTGTTACAGGGGCTTAGCGGAGAGACGAGAACTAGGAGTCGGATTCCTGATTAATAAGGAAATAGCTGGGAACATACAGGAATTCTATAGCATTAACGAGAGGGTGGCAGGTCTTGTTGTGAAACTTAATAAGAGGTACAAATTGAAGGTGGTACAAGTCTATGCCCCTACATGCAGTCATGATGACCAGGAAGTCGAAAGCTTTTATGAAGACGTGGAATCGGCGATGGGTAAAGTCAAAACAAAATACACTATACTGATGGGCGACTTCAATGCCAGGGTAGGCAAGAAGCAGGCTGGAGACAAGTCAGTGGGGGAATATGGCATAGGCTCTAGGAATAGCAGAGGAGAATTATTAGTAGAGTTTGCAGAACAGACTAATATGCGGATAATGAACACCTTTTTCCGCAAGCGGGTTAGTCGAAAGTGGACGTGGAGGAGCCCGAATGGTGAGACTAGAAATGAAATCGACTTCATACTCTGCGCGAACCCTGGCATCATACAAGATGTAGACGTACTCGGCAAGGTACGCTGCAGTGACCATAGGATGGTAAGAACTCGAATTAGCCTAGACTTGAGGAGGGAACGGAAGAAACTGGTACACAAGAAGCCAATCAATGAGTTAGCGGTAAGAGGGAAACTAGAGGAATTCCGGATCAAGCTACAGAACAGGTATTCGGCTTTAACTCAGGAAGAGGACCTTAGTGTTGAAGCAATGAACGACTATCTCATGGGAACCATTAAGGAGTGCGCAATAGAAGTCGGTGGTAACTCCGTTAGACAGGAAACCAGTAAGCTATCGCAGGAGACGAAAGATCTGATCAAGAAACGCCAATGTATGAAAGCCTCTAACCCTACAGCTAGAATAGAACTGGCAGAACTTTCTAAGTTAATCAACAAGCGTAAGACAGCGGACATCAGGAACTATAATATGGATAGAATTGAACAGGCTCTCAGGAACGGAGGAAGCCTAAAACCAGTGAAGAAGAAACTAGGCATAGGCAAGAATCAGATGTGTGCGTTAAGAGACAAAGCCGGCAATATCGTTACTAATATGGATGAGATAGTTCAAGTGGCTGAGGAGTTCTATAGAGATTTATATAGTACCAGTGGCACCCACGACGATAGTGGAAGAGAGAATAGCCTAGAGGAATTTGAAATCCCACAGGTAACGCCAGAAGAAGTAAAGAAAGCCTTAGGAGCTATGCAAAGGGGGAAGGCAGCTGGGGAGGATCAGGTAACAGCAGATTTGTTGAAGGATGGTGGTCAGATTGTTCTAGAGAAACTGGCCACCCTGTATACGCAATGCCTCATAACCTCGAGCGTACCGGAATCTTGGAAGAACGCTAACATAATCCTAATCCATAAGAAAGGGGACGCCAAAGACTTGAAAAATTATAGACCGATCAGCTTACTGTCCGTTGCCTACAAAGTATTTACTAAGGTAATCGCAAATAGAATCAGGAACACCTTAGACTTCTGTCAACCAAAGGACCAGGCAGGATTCCGTAAAGGCTACTCAACAATAGACCATATTCACACTATCAATCAAGTGATAGAGAAATGTGCAGAATATAACCAACCGTTATATATAGCTTTCATTGATTACGAGAAAGCGTTTGATTCAGTCGAAACCTCAGCAGTCATGGAGGCATTACGGAATCAGGGTGTAGATGAGCCATATGTAAAGATACTGGAAGATATCTATAGCGGCTCCACAGCCACCGTAGTCCTCCACAAAGAAAGCAACAAAATCCCTATAAAGAAAGGCGTCAGACAGGGAGATACGATATCTCCAATGCTATTCACAGCATGTTTACAGGAGGTATTCAGAGGCCTGGAGTGGGAAGAATTGGGGATAAAAGTTGATGGAGAATACCTTAGCAACTTGCGATTCGCTGATGATATTGCCTTGCTTAGTAACTCAGGAGACCAATTGCAATGCATGCTCACTGACCTGGAGAGGCAAAGCAGAAGGGTGGGTCTGAAAATTAATCTGCAGAAAACTAAAGTAATGTTTAACAGGCTCGGAAGAGAACAGCAGTTTACGATAGGTAGCGAAGCACTGGAAGGGGTAAGGGACTACATCTACTTAGGGCAGGTAGTGACCACGGATCCGGATCATGAGACTGAAATAACCAGAAGAATAAGAATGGGCTGGGGTGCGTTTGGCAGGCATTCTCAAATCATGAACAGCAGGATGCCACTATCCCTCAAAAGGAAAGTGTATAACAGCTGTGTGTTACCAGTACTCACATATGGGGCAGAAACCTGGAGACTTACGAAAAGGGTTCTGCTGAAATTGAGGACGACGCAACGAGCTATGGAAAGAAGAATGATGGGTGTGACATTAAGGGATAAGAAAAGAGCAGATTGGGTGAGGCAACAAACGCGGGTAAACGACATCTTAGTTGAAATCAAGAAAAAGAAATGGGCATGGGCCGGACATGTAATGAGGAGGGAAGATAACCGATGGTCACTAAGGGTTACGGACTGGATTCCAAGGGAAGGGATGCGTAGCAGGGGGCGGCAGAAAGTTAGGTGGGCGGATGACATTAAGACGTTTGCAGGGACAACATGGCCACAATTAGTACATGACCGGGGTAGTTGGAGAAGTATGGGAGAGGCCTTTGCCCTGCAGTGGGCGTAACTAGGCTGATGATGATGATGATGAATCCACTATAATCGTCCTTAATGCACCTCAACGCATCTTCATCCACCCTAACCCACCTTCATCGAACTTAATCCAACCTTGTCCTCCTTTATGCACCTTAATCCACTTTCATCAACTTTAATCCATCTTTACCCTCCTTAATACACCCGAATTCATCTTCATCCAATCCTAATCAATCATTACTTTGCTAATCATTAATCATCTCCTATGAGCGGCTGCACATGCTTTGGTTCGCTTCCCGCCTTCCTTCGGTCACGTGATATTTTCTGTAGCCCACAACGGGACCTTGATACAGAGGTCTAAGGCTTTCGCTTAATAAGCCACACACACAGGGATGTGTCACAAGCAATACTACATCAGACGCACGAAGTAAAGCATCTGATCATGCGGCAGAAAAATTGTCTGGAGTATAGAACTCGCCTCAAAAGCTCCTTTTACATCGGTGTACCCCGTTCATACGGCTTTAGGAAAAACCAACTTCGTCATAAATGTTGCCTCTAGCATTATCGATGCTGTTATTAGCATTTCTCAAAATTTTCAACCCCACTGGGGCGCGCAACTGGCCCAAAATAACACTCCTCCATAAAATCCTGCGGCCCGTCCGCGGGAGCCCAGGAGGAATAGCGTGCCGTGCGCAGCCGGCGGGCGAGGAGAATCGAGGAGGAAAGCGCCATGAGGAGGAGAGTGTCGCTACTTTCAAACATCAAGGGGCTTTACTTTTGGATAAAACCCTGAATAATAAAAAAAGTAACTACTTCCTCTGAACTTTGCCGCTTTCTCTCTCTCCTGCCACGCCTCTGGAGAGTCGACCCTCCCATTGGTCGCAGCACCGTGGTCACGTGCTAGCGCGCGCTTTTTTGGTCCGTAGCTGTCCGTAGCAGACGCCGGCGCCATACGCGATCGACAACGCGCTTCGTTTGGTTTCTGGCGGGAAGCGTTTCGCTAGCGCTGGCGCCGTTTACGTATTGCGGCGTTGCCTAGCCTATGTTGTGCTTATGGGTGCAACAACCGAGGAGGCTAGGGGAAAAGACTTTTCGTTATTCCATCCGCAAGGAGCACTTCATATGTTAGTTCGACCAGCCGTTCAGTGACGCGTATCGCATACTGAAGTGACGCACATTGCTAGACGCATTTCTTTTTTTTTTTTTAAAGCGAAAGCTTTACTGGCCGCGAACTTGCGATTTCGCCGTGGCGGTGCTCCGAGGAGGCAGATGACGTCACAACGCGCGTCTCGCCGCGGATATTTCTCTCTCTTTCTCGCTCCCTAGTCACTACTGTGCATGCGCCACTAGTAGCACCGAGCCACAGGTGTTCCGCCGCTGCGCAGCGCCGTGCCAATCGAGGATTGGCTCACTGTGAATCCAACCGAGCAGATCAGCTAAACTCGATAAAAAATGCAAATAAAGCTTTGCTTAAATAAAGTACTTATGCTCTTAAAGATGGCTATTTGTTGCAGTGAGGGCATTTAGGTACCGCTTGCTGTTTTATTGAGCAATTCTGCAGAGGAGAACAGCCTGCTCATGGGCAAGTGTGGTCCTGTAACAGGTGGCTGCATATAAAATTCGAAAAGCTCTTTCATTAGATACCATCCGAAACAGTCACTTTCTTTGGACATGTGACTGTTCGAATGGGGTCTCCTTTTACACCCGAGAAGTTTCAAAGGCGCTCTCTAGCGTGTGACGTCACCTGGTGAATGAAATCGAGAGTATGACGAAAACCCCACGGTCGATTCTCATCGTGGCGAAGGCGAACATGAAATGCGGTTCCAAACTAATGACCCGCAACATCAATTATGGTCATGCGATTGCAGCATCACAACATCTTCAGGAAAAACACTAGATAAAAATTATGCAACCAATACGTCACCAATGGAAACATTGGTGACGTATTGGAACATCATTGGAATGCGCAAATGTGAAGACACAGGATGTTTGCTTCCATCAACGAATAATTGTACCTAGCAGCTGCCGCAGCGCCTCTATGGTGTCGACAAGAAATCTACGGACGCGAGAGCCACGAATACGGCTGGGCTCGACTGGCGCGCGCTCGCTGTCGCGGCAGCTGCGTCTTCGGCGCCCATCGTCGCAGGATTTCGCCGCCGTTGCCTCGACACCCGTGCTGCTTTGCCGGTAAACAAGTAAACAACGCCGAAGCGAGCTTACATTCAAAACGGCGCTTGCTCGGCCTTCTGAAAACATAGCTCGTCGCGTTTGAAAACCTTCGATTTCTCAGCGCCGCCGCGATTACCCGGATGTCCATGGCCTGCGCAGTGGTGCTGCCTTCACGAAAGCTGAGCGCGCCTGCATGCAAACGCACTCGCGTCCGGTGCTGCTTGCTTGCGGGGATGCTTTTTCAGCACAAGCGTTTTGCTGACTTAATTCTTCTATAAAACACTTCCATGACACGGTGCGCCCCTTAATTAATGAACACGTAGAAACCGCACCATCGGCATAAACATGTCAGTTTAAAACCCTTGGAAAAGAAAAAAAAAACGTGCGCAGCTTGCACTAGTGGTACAAGGCTGTAGTCAACAGCGTAGCTTATGATCACCTAGCTTTTACGTGGCTTGCCTAAGTTGTTTGTAGGTTTTGCGAGGTTATGCTAGGTTTTGCTAAATTGTTGGTAGGCTTGGCAAAGTCGTTTCTAGATTTTGCGTGGTTATGGTAGGCTTGGCTAAGTTGTTTGTAGGTTTTGCGAGGTTATGCTAGGTTTTGCTAAATTGTTGGTAGGCTTGGCAAAGTAGTTTCTAGATTTTGCGTGGTTATGGTAGGCTTGGGCTAAGTTGTTTCTATGTTATGCGAGGTTATGCTAGGTTTTGCTAAATTGTTGTCTCGGCGGGCTAGAAGTTTTCGAGCATTCGCAGGCCGGGATTGCT
Organism: Dermacentor variabilis; assembly: GCF_050947875.1. Taxonomy (NCBI): domain Eukaryota; kingdom Metazoa; phylum Arthropoda; class Arachnida; order Ixodida; family Ixodidae; genus Dermacentor; species Dermacentor variabilis. The sequence goes on from NW_027460368.1 coordinate 2,982,182, forward strand.
TTCTCGGCGACGTCGAGCGTTCAGGCGCCGACTCTCGCGTTCCCTGGAATGAAACTCGGGATCCTCCACTCGGAGTCGCTTCTACTAAGCCGCAGATTCGGCGCGGTGTTCAGGATCAGCTCGGCGGCGACGCATCGCTTCTCGCTTGGCAGTACGGCGCTCTTCCTGGTAAGCCGCTCCTTCTTCGGGCGTCCGAACTTCGGTCTTTCCATGGCAGCAGCACATATGCACACACCACTTGCTTCTACAGAAATTCCATTGTACTCAACGTTACCTTTTTCCATTTTTCCTTCTCTCAAACATCTGCCACTACACCGCTCTGAACCGCTCCGCCCTGGTGTGCCCTAGCAGGATAGTAACACAAGCCCACCTTTCCGGCCAAGGGCCATGGTCCGCAGGCTTCGCATCTGAACTAACTTGATTGACAATCTGCAAAACGCACGAGAGAGGAGGTGCCTCCGCACTGACAAGAAAGGTGCCACTTTTTTTTTTTTCAATGGCTTTATGGCGAACTGCAGCTGCTGCTGCTGATGATGGTACCTTATGCGATGACACAAACCCACTTGGGGGAAAGGCCGCAAACCGACTGCCTCGCGAACAAAGGCGCTTTTTACCACATCGGGGTTTGTGCCAACACAGCGCGCCTCTAGTACGCCGCGTGCGCTCGTGAAAGATTCGATCGTTGGCTGCGTTTTTCTTATCTTTTCGTTTTTGCTTGTACGTGCGCTCACTCCTCGTCTTTCTCATAGAGCGAGTTGAAGACACCATCAAGTCTTGTCTCTGAGCACTGGCATAAATGGAAGGTCCACGATCCCATTTCCATCAGCCCAATGGGTATGCGAACTGCCTGCGGCATAATGCAATCTCATTCCAGGGTGACCTTCCGAACAGCCACTGGCTGTTTTGGATGGGATCACTTTCTGGCACTTCTTTTGCCATGCGGCCGAGTGGCAACTCTGGGTGAAAGGACCACTTCTTTCACCTGAGTGCCTTTCTCTCGCATTTTTTTTCCGTGCGACGGAGTGCTTGAAGCTCACCACTTCACCTCCGCCGCGGGTCTTCCCGGCATTGCACTTCCGCCGGGATAAAAGCCCCTCGTGAGGAATTCCAAAAATAGACCACCACAATCGCCTGCTTGTGTCACGTGTTATAGCGCCCTTTTACAACGAATCTGTGAGCCTCTAGTTGGCCGGCGGTGGTGCGGGGCCAGTTGCCCTTGCTCTTACCTCCGTAGGGCAGAGCCTTCAAACAATCAGCACAGTGAAACGAAGAGTTCATGCATTCTTTGGAATCATGCACGCAAAATACAGAAGAGCATACGTTTCAATAAAAAAGAAGCAGAAAACAATGATCCGAAACACAATCAATTATAAGGCGCTCCTGATAACAATGCGAAGCACGTAGCGGTCCCCGCATACATTTCCTGGTAAAAATTACTGTCGCGCAAGCTGCCGCGGCGACGGTACGAAGTAACCTTCGTGCTGTCTATCGCTTCAACGCAAGAGCGGCGAGAGCACAGCGTGCACAAAGGTATGAGTCGTCTGCAGATTCCCTTCAAGATGTGGCACGCGCGACCGCGAGTGGCCGTGTGCTCACTTGTTGGCGGAATCGAAGCCGCCCTCCCTCCCTCCTTCCCGCGCTGCCCGCTTTCCTCGCTATCGCGCGCAAGATTAAGGAGCGATCGTAAGTTCCCCTTGCGCCTGGTCGCGAAATACGCAGTTGCTGCCTGCACACAACGCCGCCCCCTTCCAGGGAACTCCAGAAAGCCATGAACAGTTGCGCACAAATCGCATTTCCAAATGTACCACGGAGATCATTTGGCGAGAATCTGCTAACGGAGCTTCGGCGTCGCCTGCTTCACTGCAGTTTCAACGTCGAGCAGTTGGCCTATATTTTCTCGGCGATATCTTCGTAACTACACACTCTTAAGCAAAATTACACCCTTTTGCCACACAACAATAATCGTCATCTGTCTTGTTCGCATTTCCTGTCGTTAACGCGGCGAGCCAACACCACCTAGGTAGGACAAGGCCTATTCACTCCGATCCACGACGTCATGTTACCTGGCCCGACTGCCATATAATATAAAGGGGATGCTCCCGAGTAGGCAACAGTGATTTTGACGTCACCGCTTTCATCACGCCAGCCTTGTCAATGGAAATTTCGGGCCAGGTAGCGTGACGTCGTGGATCGGAGTAAACAGGCCTTGCGCTATCTAGGTGGTGTTGGGCGAGCCCGGTACTTCCCAGTAACGGCATGCTCGTTATCAGCATGACATAGCATTCCCGACAGGAAAGTAGCAGGCGCAACGTTTTCAAGAAAGGAAACGCAAGCAAGGCAGATGACGATTATCGTTGTGTGGCAGATATACAACCCAAAGGGTGTACCTTTGTGTAAGATTGCACTGATTGGCCCAAAAATTGACCCAAATGGTGGTCTAAATGTCGAGAAGCCGCCTACGAAAGCTGCACCAGGGCAACGATCACCATGCAGACCGAAGCCGAACATTCCCCAGACAACGCGCTGTGGACACGCCGAAGTCGGCGCCGGTGTCTGCACTTTTGGGTGCCAGCACAAGTCGCGAAAGACTTTCAAACGCATGGTTGGCGACGGCGTGCGGAATCGGCAAGCTTCTCTCGAAGAAGGTGCAGGCATGCCAGACAGAGAGAGAGAAATAAGGCAAAGGAAGGTGGGAGGTTAACCAGGCTGAGCCCGGTAGGTTACCCTGCACTGGGGAAGCGGGAAAGGGGACTGAAAGAGGAGAGGAAAGAAAGAAGGTCTCAGTCTCCACTGTTGCGCACACAAGCGTGCACCACTCAGTCAGTCGCAGGCGGTCATACAGGCTAGTGCATTTCAAGAAACGCACCAGCGCCTTTGTGGCCTTGCTCAAAGCAGACGCATGATGCAACGGGCCCAAAATCTCTTCTGTGAAAGGACGGTCGTCTAAGTGCCCCAAAGCTGTACGAAGGGCACTCCTGTCACACAGGATGTTTGGTCGTTTCTTCGACGCCACATTTGGTGCAATTGGGTCTGTTCGCCATACCAATTAGGAATGAGTGGGCGTTTGTGAAAGAACCACGTACTCGCAAGCGGCACAGTAGCGTTGCTTCCCGTCGGTTATAACCAGTTAAAAGTTGTAATGTCATATGCGGGTCCATGGTATATATATAGGCGCTGGTTGGTGGACTTTGGTGTGTTCAATTTTCTTACTTCAATAATATGGGCAAGACCGTTGAGGTGCCGCGCTGCACCCCTTCATAATGGTATCGAGGTGCTTTCACATACATCATGTGCCTCACGGACAGCTTTGTGGGCACTTTCATTGCCAGCAATGTTGCAATGCCAAGGTAGGCACTGAAATACAATGTCGTGGCCTCCGTCCACCACTTGATGGCAGCGTAATCGTATCTCTGCTACCAATTGTTCATGGGGGTTGTGGCGCAGAGATGATAAGTGTGATTGCAGGGCTGCCATTGGATCAGAGAATATAGCCCAATACTTTGGTGGTTGCTGCTGAACATATAGCACTGCTCTACGGAGGGCGCACAGTTCCAATCCTGTCGATTTTGTGACGTGGCTGATCTTGAAGTTCTTGCAGATTGACATTGACGGAATGACTACCGCGCCAGTACAGTTGGTTAGAGTCGCAGCGCCATCTGTATTAATGTGAACTCCATTGAATCATGCAGTGGATGTAGAGCGGCTTGAATCTGGGCACAGGTTGGCAAGTCGGACTTCTTTCCAACTCCTGGAATAGAAAACCATACTTGTGGCTGCCGGAGACACTACAAAGGACAAGGGAATCTTGCTGCAGGCGTGAAATCGGACGCAAGAGAGGATCGGTACAAGGCTACAATGCCCGAAAAAGTTGCATCTGGTCTACTTTCCGAGATAGAAGCAAGGCGTTTAGACTGGAGTCGGGAAAGGTGACGAAGATGATCTGTAAAGGTGTTCATGACGATATATGTACTGATAGAATGTTCCTTTGCGATGGCATGCAATTGTTGCCGCTATTGAAGCGCATCACGGTAGACCCAGACAGGTTCTAAGCGCTTGAGCATGCATGCTCTCAAGCACTCTGAGATTTGTCCTCCGGGTGCTTGACAGCACCAGAGTGCTGTAATGCAAGAAACCCATGAAGAACACTTTGTACAGATGAAGAATAGAACACACCGACGGTTCCCATGCTTTTCCAGCAATGACTTTGAAAAGGTTACTAATTGAGAGGAATCTCCTCCTTAGGTAGGCTACATGGGGGCTCCAAGAGAGGTCGGGGTCGAGAATCATCCCTAAAAACCGATGGGTTCTCTTGTACAAGATAGGCTGGCCATTAATAGGCACCGGGTATCCAGTCATCAATTTTCGCGTGAAGGCGACTAATTTGCCCTATTCTGTTGAAATTATGAGGCCTTGTCTCTGAAGATAAGTACAGACCATTAGTGCAGCCTTTTGTAACCTTGCGCGAACCTGCGGCCAAGTTACTCCTGACGCCCAGATGCAGATGTCATCTGCGTAAATTGACAGACTGACAGACTGTGGCAGGAATTCCGCCAGCTGAATCAAAGTCACGTTGAACAAGGATGGTTGGATGGATGGATGGATGTTATGAGCGTTCCCTTTAGAATGGGGCGGTGGGTTGCGCCACCAAGCTCTTGCTATTATACTGCCTAATGTCCTACCTAGGTTAAACAATGAAAAAAGAAAAAAAAACCACTATGAACTACCACGCCCAAATTTTCTGATCCCCTATTTCGAACTGTGCTTTTGTACGTCTCCGTTTTTTGTCGTTTCAATACTTTTCTTCCACCAATCCTCCAATCGCCTCTTATTAATGCCTATTACGGACATGTTTGCTTTACCACTGCTCCCGCTGAACCCAAGGGCTTCAAGGAGGCCAGTGGTGCCTAAATCGATCGCTGGGTAGACGCCTTCACATTCTAATAAAACACGCTCCGTCGTTTCCCTAGCTTTACCGCAGCAAGCACATGCTTCTTCTTCCTTCTTATATCTCGCTTTATAGGTGCGTGTTCTAAGGCACCCGATCTCGCTTCGAAAAGTAATGAGCTTCCCTTTGAGTTATCATGAATGGTTTCCTTCCTAATTTCGTTTTTTCCTCTTAAGTAGTTACTCATGGCAGGTTTATTTTTGATTGCGGCCACCCATGAGATTATTTCAGCCTCTCTGACTTTCCTCTTGACCTTCTTTGTTTTTGTGTAGCCCACCCTACAGGCCGCATACTTGCTGGTAAGCTTCCTAGTTCTTTTCCTCCACTGTGAGTCAATGTTTTTCCTGTACAGATACCTGAACACCCTCCCAGCCCATTTACTTTCTTCCATATTCCTCAGCCGTTCTTCATACTCAATTTTACTGCGAGCTTCCCTCACTTCAAAGCTAGTCCAGCCCATATCACCCTGCACAGTGTAGTCTTCCCGTGAGCGCCCAATGCGAGGCGACCCACTGACCTTTGGTTCCCGTCGAGTCCTGATTGTACCCCTGATTTAAAGCAAACAACTGCATTTCCAAAAGTAAGTCCTGGAACCATTACACCTTTCCCACATACCTCGGAGGACCTCGTACCTATTGTATCCCCATAGCGCTCTGTGCTTCCATTACGGCTACATTTCTCTTCCCCTTTACTGTTATGGTTTTTTCCTGTGTTTCCATATATCTATTGCCTTCGTTTATCCATATACCAAGGTATTTATATTCTGTTACCCGAGGTATTTCTTGGCCCTGTATCTCCACTGTCTGTTCACAGTTTTCATTCAATACCATAGCACCTGATTTTCTAACACTAAATTTCAAACCTAAAGGATGATTTCTGTTGTTTAATCCAAGACAAGATCAATGATATTGTCGACCGACCAATGCAAACGTCGAAAACCTGTCATCGCATCTAGATAAACATTGTCATGCTCAAGAAATCACTTGAGGCGCGTAAGGATAATCCTTTTCCTCAACTTGACAACACACCTGGCGAGAGCAATAGGTCGATGTGATGTCAGTTCAAGGGGTGACTTTCCATGCTTTAAGGTTTGGACAAGACGGCTACGTTTCCACTCAAAAGGAACAACTCCGTCACTCCATAAGTTGTTGAGATGACGCAGCACGATCTCTCGTGCTTTATGGTCAAGGTGGAGGATAGAAGGGTGCGTGATGATGTCGGGTCCGGGCGAAGAAGAACGCCTGCTAGTGGCTAAAGTAGCCTCCAGTTCTTTCATGCAGAAAGCTTCGTCCATTGCCGAAACTTGCATGAAGTGAACTTCGTACAATTCAAGATGCTTTGGTAGCTCTCCGTCACCTGCAATTGTCTCACAAAACTCTTCCCCAACATCCACTTCTCGACAGCCTTGGTGGAGAGCTAGTGCTTTAAAGGAGTGGCGTTGCTGAGGAGAAGGGAGAAGGCCTTGGAGAGTTCGCCATATGCGAGAGGGAGCTTTGCGTGGGTCCAACGAGTTATAAAATTATTGCCATTGTTCGTTCTCTAATTTGTCTATGCGACGACGTATTTTCTTCTGCGTGCGTCTGGCCTCCCTAAGGTCCAGAATCGAATTTGTGCGTCTATATGTCCTCTCCGCCTACTTAAATTGAGGACGACGCAACGAGCTATGGAAAGAAGAATGATGGGTACGTGTAACGTTAAGGGATAAGAAAAGAGCAGATTGGGCGAGGAAACAAACAAGAGTTAATGACATCTTAGTTGAAATCAAGAAAAAGAAATGGCGGGGGGGGGGCATGGGCAGGACATGTAATGAGGAGGGAAGATAACCGATGGTCATTAATGGTTACGGACTGGATTCCAAGGGAAGGGAAGCGTAGCAGGGGGCGGCAGAAAGTTAGGTGGGAGAATGAGATTAAGAAGTTTGCAGGGACAACATGGCCACAATTAGCACATGACCGGGGTAGTTGGAGAAGTATGGGAGAGGCCTTTGCCCTGCAGTGGGCGTAACCAGGCTGATGATGATGATGTCCTCTCAGCGCGCCGACGTACTGCTCGAAGCCTTTCTAATTTAATGTGAAAGTCCGTGCAGAGAGAGATAAGATAATGCAGAGAAAGGCAGGGAGGTTAACCAGAGGCAGTTCCGGTTGGGGAAGGGTTAAGGGGATAAAAAGCGTCAAGCTGCAAGCTGCTGACCATGAGAAGCAGCGCGTTACAGCATGCATCGCGTCCGCAATCACAAGCTGTATGCTATGTGCGAGGCCGCCGTTGCACTCAGCGTTCACAAAGGCTTCAAATGCTGGCCAAAAAAAGACAGAATTTTGCTAGGACTGACGGAGTGTAGTGAAGCGAATGCCGTGCGGTCATGAACAGAGGTGAGCGTTGTGCGATTCTTGGGCTTAAAAAGCACCGCTGCAAAGTTCAACCACACAGACGAGAGCAGCACATACGTCCTTGTGGTTCAACTTCGTAGCGCTGCTTTTCAAACACAAGTATGATATTCCAGCTAGCCCCACGCAAGCCTTAATCAATTGTGCGGCCCATTTGCTCCTCATATCTGCACGGTAAAACTGAGCAGGCACTGCGAGTAGCCAGACTAAATATCAGGGGCGCAGCCACCCGTAGAAGGTACTACCAAGTGAGCCGCCTATGCTTAGAAAATGAGTTGAATGTAGTCGTAGTGCAAGAAATAAAAATCGAAATTGAGGAGCAGACGACTGGCATGGTGGAAACCTTTCGAACGCGCTACGATGTTTGTACTTGTCAAGCTGCGGGCACATCCGGTGATTGCGCAATATTTGTGCGCAATAACCTAGGCATCTTGCATGTGAGCCTTGTTGTTTCTGAAGCAGCCCGCTTGCTTATTGACCTTTTGTGTTCTTGTCAGCCATGGAGAGTGATCAATGTTCGTGCACCTAATAAGGAAACTGAACGCGTAGCCAAGGTAAATATACCTGGTAGCGAAGCTTCCATAGGAGCCCATACATTCAAAACATGGCGGTCCATCGGCGGTTCATGGGGCTTAACGCCATCTGTATGTGGTGGGAACACTTCCGGCGGAAGAAAAATAATTTGACGCCATGTCCGTTAAAAGCAGAAGTGACGTCATGTTGTTTTCGAAAGCGCGAAATTTGTTTTGTTGTCCTGCCTTTGGAGCTATATATTCAGATTCCCCGCCATTCGACTTGATGGGCGTTTCGAGCTTTCAGCGTGGAAAGCGATGCAGGAAAAGGCCAGCCGTACGGTTGTCGAAATCGCATCCCTGCCCAGAACATAATTTCTTTGGAGGCCGACGAAATGTTTAGGTGTAGAGTGCTGATCCTATTGTCGGATGCCAAGCCCGTCGGCCAGCGCAGTCGCGCGAGAACAACTACACAATTATCTGGCGGTCGTAACTCACTGCTTTTGACTGAACAGATTAAGAAGCGATGAAGCTACCCGCGTCACCAAATTCAGACAAACTTCGACAAGCAAGAAAGCACAAACTGTGAGGGGGGCGTATTTCAACAGGTGAACTTTACGAGTGCGCCTTTCTGCCCATTTCAAGACGTGCATTGCATTGCGAATGATAGTGGCGTCAACGCCCCTTATAGCGATGGGCGCTAAAAAGAAATGCATTTATTAATAATAATAAAATTAAATAAAGTTGTATTTTCTTAACTCTTAACGAATATATAAAATTGACTAGGAATATTATTTTCATTGAATTAATCTAACTGTGTCTCGCTTGAATTAAAAAACGCGTTTTTCTTTCCCAATGTTTGTTCCCTCCAAACATAGTCGCGCTTCAATCGCTGCTCCCATAACCCCCCATGCTGATGTCGGTGACAATCTGTACTGAACCGCTTTTCGCCCGAAGCTTCGCGACCTATTTGAATCGACCTTGGCGTAGCCTTTTTCGAAAAAAAAAATCGAGGGTTACACTTGAAGTGCTTGAAATGTGTCGTTATGCTTGACCATTTCATCTGGGAGCTGATAGCAGAGAACATAGCTAAAGTTGTACCTGGCGGCGATAAAAGTGCAAAAGTTCTGCATCTGTTAATACACATAAATGATTTGAGTGACCTGGGCTGGCTGCTTTCGAATGAAAATCGGCCCGTGTTCACAAACTTCCAGCGAGGAAGCAGTGCGCGGCTCGACAGACTGTACGCCACGGTTGACATTGTCAGCATGTGCAGTAAGCATGAAGTAAAGCATGTGTCTTATAGTGATAGCAATCTTGTAATGGTCACACTTGGCGGCAAGGAAAAGAAAACGCATTTCAGCTGGCAGTTATGGAAGTCACGCTCGGCTTAATGGGACCAATTCAAGAACGACGTCAAGCTGATCGCTATCGAGAGGGGAACACTGCTAAGTCATAAAGAAAAGGGAAAAAAACCAAAGAATTTCAATACAAGCTTGATTTTATGATCAGCATGGAAGCGGTAAATCCAGGGATATACGGTAAAGAAATCAGTGAAGTCAAAGGTCAGCTCGAAGCCCTGGACGGCGAAAATTATCGATCAGCAGTAGTAAGGGCGCGAATTGAGAAGATATGTATGGGGGAAACTCCTAATAAGTGCGGATGGTGTAGCGAAAGGTGACATACAACTCAAAATGAAATCGGATACATTAGGTACCTGAACAATAACCAGTGACATTGGCGAAATTGAACGAGCATTTCCCGAGCACTATGAGAGCCTAATAGGTGAAAACAGAAGTGGGAGTTGTCCGCTTGGGCCGGATACATTTGACTTAATATCAAAGTTATATAGAGATACTCGAGAAGTTTTGGAGCAACCCATTAGCGTAGATGAAATAAACAAAAAAAGTTATTCCTATGCCACTCTGTGAAGGTGGATAACCTGCGAAGCTGTGTATGCGGGCCACTTAATGGCGAATAGTCCATGGTCGTGCGTCATACGCCGTATCCACGTAAGTGGAAGGAGAGGCGCGACTAGTCGCTCCTCCACGATGTTGAGCCTCGGAAGATGATGAGGCAACGGGGTGTGTACATTCCCATTTGTTGTTGCTAAATGTGGCACACCTTTTACTAACGAACCCCGGCACGTAGAACAGACACACACCTCACCGCACTCTGAGGGCACACATTGCTTCACGGTAGCCAAGGCGATAGGTACAATAAAGTTTTATCCAACCATCCATCCCGCACTGTAGTAATTTATTTATTTATTTACAGAGTACTTACATAGCCATAAGGCATTACGTAGGGGGGGAACAAAACATAACCAGTAAAACAGAAACGCTTTTGCACAGATATACTCACAAACAGAAGCACTACAATAGCATTTACAGAAAGACATACAAGCAAGGTGAAACAAACAGGTTTTCAGGATATATAACAAGTACAGTTGGTTTTACAAGAGTGCCGTCACAGCATAGAATAGTATAGTTTGTTATTTAAGACACTTACTATATCATTTGAGAAACTGTTCCATTGTCGAATTAATTTATGGAAAAAAGAGTAGTAAAAATTGTTCTGCAGTTACAGGCTGTGGTCTTTTTGTTGTTATCACAGCGAGTCGATATGTAATCTGGTTCCAGAAGATACTTCTAGCGATGGATACTTGTCTGACTGTCATATATTCGGTGCAATAATTTAATATTTGGGGTTTTACGTGCCAAAACCACTTTCTGATTATGAGGCACGCCGTAGTGGAGGACTCCGGAAATTCTGACCACCTGGGTTTCCTTAACGTGCACCTAAATCTAAGCACACGGGTGTTTTCGCATTTCGCCCCCATCGAAATGCGGCTGTCGTTGCCGGGATTCGATCCCGCGACCTCGTGCTCAGCAGCCCAACACCATAGCCACTGAGCAACCACGGCGGGGTGTCGGTGCAATAGTTTGAGCCTTAGCTTCTGCCTAGTATATGTAGCAGGTCCCATCCCAAAGTAGCCTTCATTTCTGAAACGCTAGAGTACGGGCTGTAATTATTACAAACAAACCTTACTGCTTGGTTCTGTAGTTTTTTCCAGTCTATTAATGAGGTAATCTTGATAAGGATTCCATATTAAACAGGCATAATCAAGTATTGTTCTGACATGTAAGAAGTATAAAGTTTCTTTGCCTTCGCGTGTTGCCTCTTTGAAATTTCTGCGAATAAAATGTAGCATCGAACTAGCTTTTGCCATGACAGTGTCAATATGTTTATGCCAAGTGAGTGATTCGGTGAAACATACTGCTAGATACTTGTATTCCAACTGTATGTCGATAAGCGTGCCATTGATGTTATATCGGTGCTGAAATTTGGATAATTTTCTGGAAGAACTTACGCTACTGCACATTTGAATATTTAAATTCATATTCCATTTTTTACACCAGTTCGCTACCTTATCTAAATCTGTTTGTAGAGTATCTATGTTATTTTCAGAAGTAATTTGTCTGTAAATCACACAGTCATCGGCAAATAGTTTTATGGGTGATGTAATTAGTTCTACAATGTCGTTTATGTAGAATAAAAACAACAAGGGGCTCAGCACACTTCCCTGCGGAACGCCCGAAGAACCAGTTATTGGTGAAGATGCGGCGTTGTTTAGGACGACAGACTGTGTTCTTCCGTTTAGGTAGTTTCGTATCCAATTTTGAACGTTTTCGTTTACATTTAATGCAGCAAGCTTTACATCTAAGAGCTTATGGGGCACAGTAGCGAAAGCTTTTTGAAAATGAATAAAAACCGCGTCTACCTGACCACTGTTATCAATGGCTTTGGATAAAAAATGCTGAAATTCTATTAGTTATGTGTTGCAGGAATAACCTTTTGGGAGATAGTTCAGCACAATGCGTTGGCGGGCTAGTTGGTGCGAATCCATGAATACGTTGTTTAGCGCAAAACGACAATGTCCTGTCGTCTTTCTTGTGCCTGTCGTTTTGCGCTAAACAAAGTATTCATGGAACCTTTTTGGAATCCGTGCTGGGAATGTGTAAATAAAGCGTTTGAGTCAAAGAAAGCAAATATGTTACCATATAAAATGTGTTCGAATATCTTGCAACATATCGACGTTAGTGAAATCGGCCTATAGTTTTCTCTCAGTTTTCTGTCGCCCGATTTAAGAACTGGTATCACGCTTGCCGTTTTCCAATCTTGGGAGATGAGGCCTGTTTCAAAGGGAACGTTACAGATAATCGGTAAATACGAAACAATGATCATATGGCACTCTTTAAGGACCACTGGGGATATTCCATCAGGTCCAATTGCTTTTGTTTAATCTAAATGGCGTAATAAAGAATCGACGCCACTAACATCAAATTCAATGTCTGGAATCATATCGCCCTGATTGGCGTTATTCAATAGCGAAGTCTCCCCCCAGCAGATACCTGCGAAAATACGGATTGAAAGTACTGGTTAAAGCATTCCGTCATCTGATAGTCTGATGTCACGGTTTTGCAGTTATTAGTTAAAGATGGTATAGATATGTCTTCTTTTACGTTTTGTTTTACATATTTCCAAAACGCTTTTGGGTTTTCTCTCAAGTCCTCGTTTAATTTAACAAAGAAGGTATCTTTCGCAGATGTATTTGTTGCTTTCAATAAATTATTTATCTGTTATTAGATTAGATTAGATTATTATTAGTTATTAATGTTTGTGAGGAAATTCGAAAACCACAAGCGGTCACGCGCACAACACAGGCCACACAAAATTCATTTGGAACAAATTGCCACTGAAACCTGGCTGTTGCTCCGGTGAAATGGTCCAAGTTTACGGGATCGGGGCTACATGACGGTTCGCATTTAATTTCGCCGCGCGGTCCTGGCGGGCAGCACGCTTATGGGACCGGCACCACGGCAGAGCGGAAAGAAAGGAGATACGCAAGCGCTTGGAACGCTGACAAAGAGAGGGCAATGCGAACGTAGGCATGGTCGACGCGGGTCAAAGTGTAGTATCTGTTCTTAGCAGTTTAATATCTAATATGGGTTGTATTTAGACCTAAGGTATTAAGCTTATTTTTGCAGAGAGAGAGAGAGAGAGAGAGATGCAAATGAGAGAAAGTCAGGGAGTTTAACCAGAGTTAAAACCTCCGGTTTGATACCTTGCACTAGGGGAAGGTAAAGGGGAGGGCTTAAAGCCTGCTTCAGCTCTGCCGCGTATCGGCCTGGTATTACTCTATCTACGGGATCAGCCCACCTATTGGGGAAATTCTCGATCTACACGGCTCGATAGACGCACGCAATTTTTTTTTTCAGAATCTAGCCATATACAGCTTGGCTGTTTTGTGCAATAACAGAACTAACGTTGAGGAAAACACCTAGGCCAGACGGCATTGGTGCCGCGTTCTACAAAGCTTACGTTGATGAAGTGGCACCCATTTAGCATGCAGTCATCACGGAAGCGTACGAAACGAAAGAAATGCCACTTTCTTTCCCTGCTGCTCACGTGGTGCTGGTTCCTAAAACTGACGACCATGCTAAGCTGCAATCTGCGGGGGCGTATCGTCTGATAACGCTCACAAAGACCGACTACAAAATTTATACGAAAGTGTTGGCAAAACGACTGCACAACGTCATCAAATTTCTTGTAGGACCATACCAAACATGAGACATTAAAGGACGCTCTATCTGTACAAATCTGCAAGTAGGCCGTAGTATTCTCGGGTGCTATGGCATTTTCGGCAGTCGGGTAGCTATGTTGGAGCATGACTTAGGGGGGGGGGGCGAAGGCATTTGAACGGCTGTCGCGTGAAGATCTTTTCAGTATTCTAGAACATGTAAACATAGGCACTGCGATAGTCGACGGCTTAAAGATGGTATACAACGACTGCACTGCAAACATTGTGATGACTAAGAATCTAACTGGTAGTATTAGGCTTACATAATTAATTAGGCAAGGTTGTCCATTGTCCCCTCTCTGTAATTTATATAGCCTAAACCTATTTATATTATATTATTATAACCTATTATTATTGTTATTATTACTATATATAACCTATTTACCTCTAAAAATAAATGAAATAATTTTAATGGTTATAATCTTGAGTCGTCGCATGTTAAAGCGTTTGCATGTGCTGATGATGTGGCAATCTTTTGTACAGATCACGAAATTGTACAAGAGTCGATAAGCGATGCTATTAGATATTGCAGGCAAACCGGCTGCAAGATAAATAGGGACAAGAGCATCGGCTTTTGGCAAGGAAGCTAGAACGTCACACCGCAAGCCTTCGGAAATCTACAATGAACCATGCCTCCTGCGAAACATTTCGGTGTGCCTCTGGAGCACTACTATAGTACCGCGTAATACTGGGAGGACGAGACGTCACGTGTAAAAGAGGAAACTGGAAGGTGGCAAGGTGGTAATTTATCAATGTTTGCAAAGGCAACTGTTTGTAGTTAATTTCTAATCGCCAAAGTATGCTATGTCCTCCAATTTTTGTCGATGACTCGTGCGAATTTACAGAAAATGCACGAAGTGTTTGCCGTTTTTATCTTATCCACTTGGGAAAGGGTCAGCCGAACTAACTCGTTTCGTCCTGTTCGAGATGGTGGCCTTGGATTGCCGCATTTGTTCTTACGACAGATTGTTTCGCGTTTTGTCTTCTTGCGGGACCAAAGGGATTTATTTTTGTGTATGATGCTCCAGGTCTGTTTGAAAGGTGCTTTGACTGAATTTATTGTGTCTAGCGCATAACCTCTAAATTACTGGGTAAACGCTACTTGCGGGAGGTGGTCCATCCCTTTCGAATATTAAAAGCTCAGTTTTCACTGCAGCGCCTGAGGACAGTAACAAGAAATACATTTTACAAGGATTTAATTGAAGATATGTTGCTAGTGCCTTTGTACACAATGATATACAATGAAGGTCAAGGACAAGATGTAATAAAAAGAGTTAAAAGGATGCTAGTGAGACCAAATGCAAAGTGATTTTTCTTTAGGTTGCATACATTTACCCTTCCGGTCAAAACATGGATTGCCCACAAAGGAATATTTGTGCCTTGGACGACAAACTATGTTCTTTGTAACAAACCGCTGACCATCGAGTACGCCTTTATTTATTTTATTGGAATATTTATTGGAACGTCTTGCAAAGAGCTCTTATAAAGCAACAGCTGATAACAGCACAGGGTATACGTTTCCTGCCGGTAGGCCTCCACGGTCTTTGGAAGACACGGATGGCGGTAACACATGCGGATGTCAACGTGTGCTCAACACGAGACAATTTTGTTGAAAGCATCGTTTTCATAGGTAAGATATATCGCGAACAGGCAGGACTACATAACTTGTTGGGTGTTCTTGAGGAATTAGCGAAGTTCAAGGAATTTTAGCTTGCCACGTTGATCCTTGTAATCGAACTTGTTTTTATCTTTGTGTGTCATTCTATTAAAAAAAGGGTGGGGGGAGCATCATAGCTCAGTGGTAGAGCATTAGACTGCATATCGAAAGGTCCCCGGTTCAAACCCGCTTGCCCCGTTGTAGTGATTGTATTACTAAAACGGGGCACCGTGGTTCACTTTCCAAATGGAAAGCACATGGAGGTCAATCTACACAAAACTGTGTTTTGGACACGACATGTGGCAGAAATCTCACACTCGACTTACACAGAAACAAAGTACAGCGTACTAAATGTCGTCTTCTATCTTTCATATTGTACCTAAAGCCCTTAAAAATACGTGTATAGTTACGAAGCTTTCGCCGAGAAAGATTGGCCAACTGCACGATGTTGCAACAGCACTGAAGCAGACGATGCCGAAGCTCCTTTATAGTAGATGGTGCTGTACACTGTTCTCCCTAAATGATCTCCGTGGTACATTTTTGTGTTCTGAAATGTGATCGCACTAATGAAGACACCATAAAGGATCACTCACACTACGCTGACCCGACACTGTCGGCGACAGCGTTTTTTCCCTTCATATCGGCCCCTCTATAACACTGTACCGACGCCGACAATTTGCCGACGGTCGACGGAGATCTCGGGGTCGGTACAGTGTGACAGAGGCGCGGACACGAAGGTAAAAAAACGCTGTCGCCGATAGTCGGCAGACCTAAATCGGTGTCCGGTCGATCTAGTGCGAGTGAGCCTTTACGGGCATTCACAGAGGCTAAGACGGCAGCAGCGCTTTCGTAACCAGCCATCGCTGGCGACCGACAACCGCAAACGCGGTGTGGGCCGCTGCCACCAACGCCATTCCCGCAGCCCCTCCATCATCATCATCACCATAAAAAAACATAATGGCCGCCTGCAGGCACTGTAAATTCTGGTCTGTATTTGCGCATGCGCCACGCACAGATTCGCGGCCGCGCAGGTAGATGGCGCAGTCCGCTCCGAAGGAAGCACGAGAGAGCAGGCAGGCTGTATGCACGCATCAAACATGACGGGTCCCGGCGGTGGCAATGCAGTTTGTTGCCACATTGCTTCAATGGTAATCGTACTAATATTACCATAGAAATGTGTCCGGCGGGAATTTTTTTCCAGTTCTTTAAAGTCATTTTTTTTCGGGGGCGAGTGCAGTGCCGGGACGACCCACGGCGTAGGGGCAATAGCAATCTTCAAGCACTCCGTCGCATGAGAATAATTTGCGATAAAAAAATTGGTTAAGCAGAACTGACGCACTTGTCTGATTCAACGTTTCGCGACGCTATCTTTTAAGGTTTCAAATAAATTCGATTGAAATATGTATATATAAGCCGTGCGTCGACCTATCGCCTATCAGAGACGACGGTGCTTCCTATCCGTGTGCCATATTCAAAGACGCTCACGCAATCTCAAACCGATTCCTAAGGCCGCGGCCGCTCGCTTCCGGTCCGCGCGTACAGTTCTTTTGTACGAAGCGCGGTTGAACGCGCTGCAATACGACAGCGCATGAACGCTGTCACGTGGTTTTACTTCGTATTACACGGGCTTTTCTTAAACGCCGAAAAAATAAATGGCCACGCTGCGTGCACGTTGCCACAAAAAATTAGATTGGTGGTTTTCGAATGCCATCTTCAACGTAAGGGAACACACTTGGCCCTAAAGTGAAGATTAAAAAATGCATAATATATATTAAGTAATTAACTAATTAAGCGCAATATAAAAACACCTTAAAGAGAGCCACGTGACGACAAATCATGTCTTTGGTTTCATTCAGCTGGGTTAAACACTTCTTACGTCCTTGGTTCCAGTTACGCGATCCACCCTGTATAGGCGGAGCCCCACCGCACCGCAAGGGTCACGTGACTCCCGCAGATAACACTCTCTCCAGGGTCAACCCTGTTCTCATTGCACCATATTTATGATGGGCGCAATTTTTATTACAATATCTCGAGGATTGGCTCACTGTACTGCTACACTATCGCCGAGGTCGGCCCAGTTCACTCGACGGGACTCGAAGCAAGCAGATCCGCCAAACTCGTTAAAGACGGCAAATAATGATTTCCTTAGATAAAGTACTTATGCTCCTAAAGATGGTTGTTTGTTGCAGTGAGGATATTTAGGTACCGCTTGCTGTTTTATTGTATAATTGCGTAGAGGAGAACAGCCTACTCATGAGACAAGTGTGGTACTGTATCAGATGGTTATATATACGATTCGTAAAGCTCTTTCATTAGATCCCATCCGAAACAGCCACTGCCTTTGGGCATGTGGCTGTTTCGGATGGGGTCTCCTTTTACAACCGCGAAGTTGCAGTGGCGCCCTCTAGCGTGTTACGTCACCATGAGAATAAAATCAAGAGTATGACGGAAACTCCAAGGTCAATTCACGAGGTGGCGAAGGCGAGGCGGGAATGTAGCACTGAGCAGAGGCATTCATTGTAGTCGTGTGATTAAAGCGCGACTACATCTCACGGCGCTAAACATTGGTTGATGAAAATTATGCATGTAACATGTGACAAATGGAAACATTGGAAAAAGTACAGACAATGTCATTGGAATGGAAAATGTGAATTCACAGGTTGTTTGCTTCCATTCGCGAGTAATTGCGAGTACGAACTCCGCAGGCTTTCTGAAGTTTCCTACTGGCGATGCGTGCTGAGATATGCCGAGATCGTAGTACCGTATTTAACACTGGAATTTCGTCAAAACTATGTTATCCATAGCCTTAGAAAAAAAATGGGGTATTATATGTAGTAGTAACTTTATCAGATTTGATCAGTAAGTTTATTTTTTACCTGCCTTCTGGCTAAATATTATATTTTAGCTACGTCTCCAGTACAAGAAAAGAAAGTATAGGTAGCACGCGGGCTGTGTTAGTTCAAATTAAAGTGCGGTTTTTGTGAATTATTTCAATTTAATGTTATTTTTTTCTTTACTACGAAATAACAGATGCGTGTTGGTACTAAGGACACATGCATATGGTACTTAGTCACATCTCTGGGTTGGCCCATTGCTTCGAATTCGTGCAAACTCTCGAGGCTCTCCAGTGTAATACGTGCCGTTATGAGGGCTATAAACACCCATGGCTGTGTTCAGGTCAGACTGTGACGCGATGTTGAGCCGAATATTCTCCCTCATATGCTTCATTTGTACCATTGTGTACTCTGTATATGCGTAGTGATGTGAGCTGGCACAGTAGACGACTTCGCGGAAGAAGCCTCGAACGTCAAACGCTTTTGCTACCGAGAAGTTGGCCCCGCAAAACGTAGATGGCACTACCATGCATCCACAAGCCGTCATCGCAAGACGTTTGGGCTTTTATGGCAGCTTCATTAACATGTGTGCGTAAAACTAGGAAACTAGTCTTCTCAGGAGGAGGCATTGTATGTAGTTGGAGGTTGGACGCCGATCAGAAAAATTAGATAAAAGGAGTTTTATTGTGAACAAGGCTCGCGTGAGGGAGACGAAACGTCTTATTATTTCGCATTTTATTGCACTACCAATTATATGGACACTCTAGGTGAACTTCTGCCGTCGCCTTAAGCATCGCCGTGAGGTTCTGTGTTAAGTCCAAGGGCGATAAAATCGTCGCCGCGCACAGTATACTGCATGTGCGAGTGAAAGTGTGCGACGGTGAGCCGGTGATTGAGGCTCAATCTCGCGCACGCAAGGCAGGAAAGCGGGAACCAGCCTGCCGTCCTCGATCGCGCTCAAGCAGGATGTCGGAAGGAAATGTCTTATAGGGATGGCATTTATATGGACACTCCAGGCACATTTCAAAGCGAAGCTTTCTTAACCTCTTCCTTCGACTTTCCCACTACTGCTACTGCTGTGGGCTGCTGTCGCGCACACCACGTCGGGGGGTGGTTCAGAGCGTGTATCTAGATGACAGGCATGAGCAAGAGAGGAAAGGCGACGGGAGAAACTCGTTTTCACCATACTGCGTCGAATGTGCACAAAGCCCTCTGGAGCTCCCTGGCCGTCGCCAGATTAGCCGCTTGACAGCTGTAATCATCCGTGATTCCCTTCAGAATAAACAGTGGTGCTTCCCTTTATACTAACGTGAGAGGCCTGAGGGGACGCAGATAGAACTGTAGAGAGGAGAAGAAGAGGGGAACAAGGAGAGGGAGAAGAGGAAGTTCCCATATAAGAGAGGGGGGAGGTGACGTGAGAAGGCAAGGAAACTCCACTACTATGCGGCAGCGGTTGCGAGTAAACAGGATAAGCTTTAGTTCAAGGTACGGTACTGTACGTTGCTGCTATTTCTGAAAAATAAGCGCCATGCAAATATGTCAAGCGGACAGATAACGCAGGGCGTGCAGAAGCAGAGCCGCATTAATTATAGTGCACCGCTGGGTCCAGGTGACACTATGGAAGAGGTCGACCGTTAAATCTGGGCCCGCCGCATTAGCTTTGTGGCTATGGCATTGCTCGAAGTCGTGGATTTGATCCCAATCATGGCAGCCGGATTTCGACTGGTGCGAAACAGAAAAGGCACGTCCACTTAGATTTTGGGACACGTGAAAGAATATCACGGTGTCAAAATTAATCCGGAATCCGCCACTACGGCTTGTCTCATTATCGAAGTGTGGTTTTGGTACATACAGCCCCATAATCCAATTCAAGTTTAATACTTCTGCCACAATGCGATGTGCCATGTGAGGAAATGACAACGCTCAACCCTCTCAGAGGTTATAAAATATGTCGCACAACAACGCCCTAAGCAAACACCTCTCCCTGTGTGTTGTGTGTACTACGCAGACAAACAGAAGCGGTGCACGCAAGGTAACGTATAACATCAACACATCACTCTCGTGTTAGCCTAAACGTTGAAGAAATTAAGCTTTAGCCCTCAACATTTGCCGCTAATTATCGTCAATCAAACAATCCAGCACGGAAAGTTTCGCTTGCATCGATTCCCACAGTGCGTGGGAGCTGCATATTTTTTGCTGTCGCTGTCGCCGTCATGTTCCATAAAACGTCTAAGGGCGATAACACTGTCGCCGAGCGTCGTATGCTTTATGTACGAGTGAAAGCACGCGAGGGAAGCCGAGAATCGCTGCCTAATCTGGCGCGCACGAAGGAGGAAAGCGGTGAGCAAACGCGCCGTCTTCCGTCGCGCGAAAGGTCGTGGGCGTTGGGAGGGAGGGAGCGGCGGCGGCAGCATTGTCCTGACCGGTCGCCTCAAGTGGAACTGACGATCGCTTCTCAATCTTGCGTGCGATCGGGTGGAATGCGGGGAGGCAGCACGGCAGGGTAAAGTGGTGGCTTCGACTCCACCAAGTGCGTACTTTGCATGGCCGTGCGCCATCGCGCGCCATCACGGGCGCCGTATCTTGAAAGCAATCTGCAGAGGGCTCATATCTTTGTGCGCGCTGTATTCTCGTCGCTTTTGCGTTGAAGCGATATACAGCATAAAGGTCACTTTGTTCGCTGCTGCTGTTGCCGTGTTGGCGAACGCTAGCGTTTTTAAAGCGAGCGTTCGCCCTCATCGAGAGTGGTGTAGTCAGGATTGCTTGTGCGCGCTGACACCATGCTTGTTCATTCACTAGGCGAATATTTTCAAGTTTATACGGCTGATAAATCTACTACCTTTACTTCGCACAGCTGTCTACCAATTTGCTATCGCCTTTCCTACGAAACTGCGAATGCTTTCTTTCTGGTTTTAGCTTCAGTGAACTGAAAAAAAGTTCCTTTCCGTTTCTGCACCAGAACGAAAAAAAAACTGTTTTGGTTCACGCGCATAAATTTCTATGCAACGTAACAATTAAAATATAGTATTTATTTTTCCCAATGAGTGAATTATGACATTATGCAGAAAGTTGGGCTAGTTGGTGTTTACGCATTTGCTGTGACATAGTTACTAGCGCTAACAGATGTATCTTTTGTGCTCAACAACCGTTTAGTGCCTTTTGAAGTCCTACATTTGTTTGCGCCCTGCGCATCTTCAGCCTGCTATGCCACAATGATAACCAAGCGTATGCGCTCCGAATGCGGGCACAAAGTCCCCCATCTGCAGCTCTTCCTCCGAGTCCCCACCGTTTCGTAAGCTAGTGGATGCAACACATGGGAATTGGCTTTCAGAGCTCGAACTCGTCCGGCCGTAAGATGGACTGAGTTCCTGTGGGCTTTATGTGTTCCGTCGTTGTGCGCGTGGAAACGAGCTTGCTGCAGCAATCCGGCCCCTACGTCTGCCAAGGTGAGGTATCTTGGCGGTTGCAATATGCTTAGCAAGGTTCATGATGTGCTACAACATGGCCCAAAATTTTGTAATGAACTAAATGAAACGCCTGCCTCTTTATGAGGTCTTGTTAGAAAAATAACCAGTCGTTCGAACCCTGACGAGCAAAGTAGGTGTATTTCGGAACTAGCGCTCTGTCCTGTCCCAACTTGTTTTCCGTTAGTCTTGTTAGCGCAAGCAACTATGTCTCTGATGATTCGCAGTGCCTTGAGTTAAGACACTGAGCATGATCTCAGAAGCAGCACGTCATCGAATTTACTCGTTTTATGGGTGATGTAATTAGTTCGACGATGTCGTTTATGTAGAATAAAAACAACAAGGGGCCCAGTACACTTCCCTGCAGAACGGCCGAAGAACCAGTTATTGGTGAAGATGCGGCGTTGTTTAGGACGACAGAGTGTGTTCTTCCGTTTAGGTAGTTTCGTATCAAATTTTGAACGTTTTCGTTTACATTTAATGCAGCAAGCTTTACATCTAAGAGCTTATGGGGCACAGTACCGAAAGCTTTTTTGAAAATCAATAAAAACCGCGTCTACCTGACTACTGTTATCAATGGCTTTGGATAAAAAATGCTGAAATTATATTAGTTGCGTGTGGCAGGAATAACCTTTTTGGAATCTGTGCTGGGAATGTGTAAAGAAAGCGTTTGAGTCAAGGAATGCAAATATGTTACCATATAAAATGTGTTCGAATATTTTGCAACATATCGACGTTAGTGAAATCGGCCTATAGTTTTCTCTGTGTTTTCTGTCGTCCGGTTTAAAAACTGGTATCACGCTTGCCGTTTTCCAATCTTGAGGGATGAGGCCTGTTTCAAGGGGAAGCTTATAGATGATCGGTAAATACGAAACAATTATCATATGGCACTCTTTAAGGACCACTGGGGATATTCCATCAGGTCCGATTGCTTTTGTTTCATCTAAATGGTGTAATAAAGAATCGACGCCACTAACATCAAATTCAATGTCTGGCATCATATCGCCGTGATTGGCGTTGTTCAAAAGCGAAGTCTCCCCCCAGCAGATACCTGCGAAAACACGGATTAGAAGTACTGGTTAAAGCATTCCGCCTTCTTATAGTCTGATGTCACGGTTTTGCAGTTGCTAGATAAAGATGGTATAGATTATTCTTCTTTTCGTTTTTTTTTTACATATTTCAAAAACGATTTTAGGTTTTATCTCAAGTCCTTGTTTAATTTAACAAAGAAGGTATCTTTCGCAGATTTAATTGTTGCTTGCAATAGATTATTTATCTGTTATTAGATTTGATTAAATTATTATTAGTTATTAATGTTTGTGAGGAAATTCGAAAACCACAAGCGGTCACGCGCACAACACAGGCCACACAAATTGATTGAATTGCCACTGAAACCTGGCTGTTCCTCCGGTGAAATGGTCCAAGTTTACGGGATCGGGGCTACATGGACGGTTCGCATTTCTTTCCGCCTCGCGATCCTGGCGGGCAGCACGCTTATGGGACCGGCACCACGGGAGAGCGGAAAGGAGATAGGCAAGCGCTTGGAACGCCGACAAAGAGAGGGCAATGCGAGAGAGGCATGGTCGACGCGCGTCAAAGTGTAGTATCTGTTCTTATCAGTTTAATATCTAATAGGGGTTGTATTTAGACCTAAGGTATTAAACTTATTTTTGCAGCGAGAGAGAGAGAGAGAGATGCAAATGAGAGAAAGTCAGGGAGGTTAACCAGAGTTAAAACCTCCGGTTTGCTACCTTGCACTAGGGGAAGGGAAAGGGGAGTGCTTAAAGCCTGCTTTAGCTCCGCCGCGTATCGGCCTGGTAGTACTCTATCTACGGGATCAGCCCACCTATGGGGGCAAATTCTCGATCTACACGGCTCGATAGACGCACGCAATTTTTTTTTTCAGAATCTAGCCATATACTGCTTGGCTGTATTGTGCGATAACAGAACTAACGTTGAGGAAAACACCTAGGCCAGACGGAAATGGTGCCGTGTTCTACAAAGCTTCCGTTGATGATGCGGCACCCGTTTAGCATGCAGGCATCACGGAAGCGTACGAAACGAAAGAAATGCCAGTTTCTTTCCCTGCTGCTCACGTGGTGCTGGTTGCTAAAACTGACGACCATGGTAAGCTGCTATCTGCGGGGGCGCATCGTCTGATAACGCTCACAAACACCGACTACAAAATTGATACGAAAGTGTTGGCAAAACGACTGCACAGCGTCATCAAATTTCTTGTTGGACCACACCAAACATGAGACATAAAAGGACGCTCTATCTGTACAAATGTGCAAGTAGGCCGTAGTATTCTCGGGTGCTACTGCATTTTCGGCAGTCGGGTAGATATGTTGGAGCACGACTTAGGGGGGGGGGGGGTCAAGGCATTTGAACGTGTGTCGCAGCAAGCTCTTTTTAGTATTCTTGAACATGTAAACATAGGTACTGCGATAGTCGATGGCTTAAAGATGGTATGCAATGACTGCATTGTAAACATTGTTGTGAATAAGAATCTAACTGATAGTATTAGGCTTAGATCATCAATTAGGCAACGTTGTCTATTGTCCCCTCTCTGCAAATTATATAGAGCCTTTCTATTCACCTCTAAAAAGAATGAAATAATTTTAATGGTTATAGTCTTCAATCGTCGCATGTTGAAGCGTTTGCATGTGCTGATGATGTGGCAATCTTTTGTACAGATCACGAAATTGTGCAAGAGTCGATAAGCCATGCTCTTAGATATTGCAGGCAAACCGGCTGCAAGATAAATAGGGACAAGAGCATCGGCTTTTGTCAAGGAAGCTAGAACGTCACACCGCAGGCCTTTGGAAATCTACAATGAACCAAGCCCCCTTGGAAACATTCAGTTGTGCCTCTGGAGCACTACTATAGTAGCGCGTAATACTTGGAGGACGAGACGTCACGTGTAAAACAGGAAACTGGAAGGTATCAAGGTGGTAATTTATCAATGTTTTCAAAGGCAACTGTTTGTAGTTAATTTTTAATCGCCAAAGTATGGTATGTCCTCCAAGTTTTGTCGATGACTCGAGCGAATTTACAGAAAATGCACAAAGTGTTTGTCGTTTTTATCTGATCCACTTGGGAAAGGATCAGCCGAACTAACTCGTTTCGTCCTGTTCGAGATGGTGGCCTTGGATTGCCGCATTTGTTTTTACGACAGATTGTTTCGCGTTTTGTCTTCTTGCGGGACCAAAGTGATTGATTTTTGTGTATGATACTCCAGGTCTGTTTGAAAGATGCTTTGACTGAATTTATTGTGTCTAGTGCATAACCTCTAAATTACTGGGTAAACGCTACTTGCGGGAGGTAGTCTATCCCTTTCGAATACTAAAAGCTCAGTTTTCACTGCAGCTCCTGAGCACAGTAACAAGAAATACATTTTACAAGGATTTAATTGAAGATATGTTGCCAGTGCCTTTGTACTCAATGATATACAATGGAGGTCCAGGACAAGATGTACTAAAGATAGTTAAAAGGATGCTACTGAGACCAAATGCAGTCATTTTTCTTTAGGTTGCATACATTTACCCTGCCGGTCGAGACATGGATTGCCCACAAAGGAATATTTGTGCCCTGGACGACAAACTGTGTTCTTTGCAACGAAACGGTGATAATCGAGTACGCCTTTATTGAGTACTAGGATTCAATATTTTATTGGAACGTCTTGCAAAGAGCTCTTATAAAGCAACTGCTGATAACAGCACAGGGCATACGTTTCCTGCCGGTAGGCCTCCACGGTCTTTGGAAGACATGGATGGCGGTAACACATGCTGGTGTCAACGTGTGCTCAACACGAGAAAATTTTGTTGAAAGCATCGTTTTCATAGGTAAGATATATCGCGAACAGGCAGGACTAGATAACTTGTTGTGTGTTCTGGAGGAATTAGCGAAGTTCAAGGAATTTTAGCTTGCCACGTTGATCCATGTAATCGAACTTGTTTTTATCTTTGTATGTCATTCTGTTAAAAAGAAAAGGGGGGGGGGAGCATCATAGCTCAGTGATAGAGCATTAGACTGCATATCGAAAGGTCCCCGGTTCAAACCCACATGCCCCGTTGTAGTGATTGTATTACTAAAAGGGGGCACCGTTGTTCACTTTCGAAAGGGAATGCACATGGAGCTCAATCTACACACAACTGTGTTTTGGATACAACATGTTGCAGAAATCTCACACTCGACTCACAAAGAAATAATGTACAGCGTACTAAATGTCGTCTTCTATCTTTCATACCGTACCTAAAGCCCTCAAAAATACGTGTATAGTTACGAAGCTTTCTCCGAGAAAGATTGGTCAACTGCACGATGTTGCAACAGCAGTGAAGCAGACGATGCTGAAGCTCCTTTATAGTAGATGGTGCTGTAGACTGTTCTCCCTAAATGATCTCCGTGGTACATTCTTGTGTTCTGAAATGTGATCGCACTAGTGAAGACACCCTAAAGGATCACTCACACTACGCAGACCCGACACTGTCGGCGACAGCGTTTTTTTCCCTTCATATCGGCCCCTCTATAACACTGTACCGACGCCGACTATTTGCCGACGGTCGGCCGAGATCTCGGCGTTGGTACAGTGTGACAGAGGCGCGGACACGAAGCTAAAAGAACGCTGTCGCCGATAGTCGGCAGACCTAAATCGGTGTCCGGTCGATCAAGTGCGAGTGAGCCTTTACGGGCATTCACAGAGGCTAAGACGGCAGCAGCGCTTTCGTAACGAGCCAGCGCTGGCGACCGACAACCGCAAACGCGGTGTTGGCCGCTGCCACCAACGCCATTCCCTCAGCCCCTCCGCCATCATCATCATCACCATAAAAAAACATAATGGCCGCCTGCAGGCAGTGGAAATTCTGGTCTGTATTTGCACATGCGCCACGCGCAGATTCGCGGCCGCGCAGCTAGATGGCGCAGTCCGCTCCGAAGGAAGCACGAAAGAGCAGGCAGGCTGTATGCACGCATCAAACATGACGGGTCCCGGCGGTGGCAATGCAGTTTGTTGCCACATTGCTTCAATGGTAATCGTACTAAGGTCGGTATTATCATAGAAATGTGTCCGGCGGGAATTGTTTTCCAGTTCTTTAAAGTAAATGTTCTCCGGGCACGACGGCAGTGCCGGGAAGACCCACGGCGTAGAGGCAATAGCAATGTTCAAGCACTCTTGCGATAAAAAAAAAAATTGGTTAAGCAGATCTGACGCACTTGTCTGATTCAACGTTCCGCGACGCTATCTTCATACGTTTCAATTAAATTCGATGGAAATATATATATATATATATATATATATATATATATATATATATATATATAAAGTCGTGCGTCGACCTATCGCTTATCATGGATGACGGTGCTTCCTATCCATGTGCAATCGTCAAAGACGCTCACACAATGTCAAGCCGATGCCTAGAGCCTCGGCCGCTCGCTTAGCCACTGTCCGCGCGTACAGTTCTTTTGTACGAAGCGCGGTTGAGAGCGCCGCAATACGACTGCGCATGAGCGCAGTCACGTGGTTTTACTTCATATTTCACGGGCTTTTTTAAACGCCGAAAAAAAAATGGGCACGCTGCGTGCACGTTGCCACAAAAAAATTGATTGGTGGTTTTCGAATGCCATCTACAACGTAAGGGAACGCACTTGGCCCTAAAGTGAAGATTAAAAAATGCATTATTGATATTAAGTAATTAACTAATTAAGCGCAATATAAAAACACCTTAAAGAGAGCCACGTGACGACAAATCATGTCTTTGGTTTCATTCAGCTCGGTTAAACACTTCTTAAATCCTTGGTTCCAGTTACGCGATCCACCCTGTATAGGCGGAGCCCCACCACACCACAAGGGTCACGTGACTCCCGCAGATAACACTCTCTCCAGGGTCAACCCTGTTCTCATTGCACCATATTCATGATGGGCGCAATTTTTATTACAATATCTCGAGGATTGGCTCACTGTACTGCTACACTATCGCCGAGGTGGGCCCAGTTCACTCGACGGGACTCGAAGCAAGTAGATCCGCCAAACTCGATAAAGACGGAAAATAATGATTTGCTTAGATAAAGTACTTATGCTCCTAAAGATGATTGTTTGTTGCAGTGAGGATATTTAGGTACCGCTCGCTGTTTTATTGTATAATTGCGTAGAGGAGAACAGCCTGCTCATGGGACAAGTGTGGTACTGTAACAGATGGTTATATATACGATTCGTAAAGCTCTTTGATTAGATCCCATCCGAAACAGCCACTGCCTTTGGGCATGTGGCTGTTTCGGATGGGGTCTCCTTTTACAACTGCGAAGTTGCAGTGGCTCCCTCTAGCGTGTGACGTCACCATGAGAATAAAATGAAGAGTATGACGGAAACTCCAAGGTCAATTCACGTGGTGGCGAAGGCGAGGCGGAAATGTAGCACTGAGCTGCGGCATTCATTGTAGTCGTGTGAATAAAGCACGACTACATCTTACGGCGCTAAACATTAGTTGATGAAAATTATGCATCTAACATGTGACAAATGGAAACATTTGAAGAAGTACAGACAATGTTATTGGAATGGAAAATGTGAATTCATAAGTTGTTTGCTTCCATTCTCGAATAATCGTGAGTACGAACTCCGCAGGCTTTCTGAAGTTTCCTACTGGCGATGCGTGCTGAGATATGCCGAGATCGTAGTACCGTATTTAACACTGGAATTTCGTCAGAACTACCTTATCCGTAGCCTTAGAAGAAAAAAAAAACGGTATAATATGTAGTAGTAACTTTAGCAGATGTGATCAGTAAGTTTATTTTTTACCTGCCTTTTGGCTAAATATTATCTTTTAGCTACGTCTCCAGTACAAGAAAAGAAACTATAGGTAGCACGCGGGCTGTGTTAGTTCAAATTAAAGTGCGATTTTTGTGAATTGTTTTAATTTAGTGTTATTTTTTTCTTTACTTTGAAATAAGAGATGTGTGTTGGTGCTAAGGACACATGCATATGGTACTTAGTTACATCTCTGGGCTGGCCCATTGCTCCGAATTCATCGCTAGGCACGCTAGGCATATCGAACGCTAGGCACGTCATAGTATGCCAATTTAAGTACATACGAAGACTTAGGTGGCTGTTTCATAACCTACATGACTCGCATGTCATGATTTAACATTTTTGTTGGTCACACACTATTGTCATGCTATGCCAAATTTGGTACATGCCAAGACGTAGGCGGCTGTTTCATCACCTACATGACTTACATGACACGCATGTCATGGCTTATCATTTATATCCGTCATACACTCTTGTCATGCTATGCCAGTTTTGGTACATACCAAGTTAACAAAACGACCATGAGAGCACCAATACGTAGGCGGCTATACATACTGTCAAAGAGGTAAATGTTCGCCAAGAAATGCTTCGTATTTAAAGGGACACTAAAGGCAAATATTGAGTCACGCTAAAGTGATGCATTGGTGCTCTAGAATACCTAAGGCGTCAATATTATCACGAATAGAGCCTTAATAATCGAGAAATCGAGGTAAACTGAGAACATGATTAGAGACTCCCCCGAGACATTCAAGTACTTGCGCGATGACGAAAGCACTCCTCAGTTAAATTTTGTCACTAGTACTCAACCACTCGTTGCACGAAACATCCTTGCATTGTATTATAAGACGAAATAAAATGCAACTTGTCCAGTTCTATTTCAATTGTAGCAAAAAAGCACTCATTAAAATAACCCTGACAACGATGCGGGTGGTCGAAAGGTTTCGTTTTCACTCGACCTCGCGCCGCCCACGCTTTCGTGTTTCAGTAGTTATCGCGCAGTGCTGCGCTGATCTTGCTGGCTCCCGAAACTCGCACAAAGTACAAGAAGCGGAGAATTCAACTTCCACGTTGTGTCGTGAGATGCCCGAATGGTCTATGCCACGTGACCAAAAAGCAGCTGCAGTGGCGAATCCGCCACTCTGTCTTGGCTCGGTACCGCCGTATGTCGAACGCCGTTTTACTCACCGACGGCAGCAAAGGGTGGTGATGGCGCATGCAACGTGACCACACCTACGATTGGTTGGCGGGAGATTTGAATGTCGAAAAAGGTATTCGCACCCTTCAGATGCAATTTTCTCGTAAACTAAGTCTTTTCTTGGCACGAAACAAGCATTGCGAGGTTTCTGGAATGGTATTTAAACAGTCCACGTCGACTTAGTATTTGCCTTTAGTGTCCCCTTAAAACGTAAAGGCCATGAAATGAACGAGTTGAGGACAAATATTTCAATGAAACTTTGTCATTCAAGCACCTTGTTTGCATTTTGTACATATGCAACGGCCAGGGATAAATCTGAATGACGCTGTCCTTCGTTCCGATGTATTGCGCTGGAGCAGCTGTCACCGGTCGTGTATTGTGAGTAATTGCATCGAAATTAAAGTCGCAACAGAGAGAACACATAAATAGCATAAGTTCTACAAAATATGCATTGGAAATGCGAAGATACAATTGAATATACAAATGGGAAGATACAGCTTGTAAAGGGCAAGAATGTGTCACTGGAAACAAAGTTCACTGCATGTATACTGAAAACCTCGCAACAAGATATTTAAATACACCCAGAAGTGCCGTTTCGCTAGCACAGAGATTAAAGCTTTGGGCCATCTTGTAAACAAATGCGGCGTTCAACGTGATCCTGATACGATTTCCGCAGTGCTCAACTTGCCACGCCCACTTCGTGCGAAAGAATTGCGTAACTTCCTTAGTCTCGCCTCGTACTTCCGATGTTTCATCCGGGACTGTGCCACTATTGCCGCGCCCCTCCATGAACTTCTTGCCAGTGTCAATTCCTTCCAGTGGTCCGATCGGTGCGAAGCTGCTTTTTGGGGAACTTAAGCGCGCCTTAACCTCCCCAACCGTCCTTTGCCATTTTGATAGTAAGCACTCACTCTATTGCACACTGACGCTAGCGGCAAGAAATTAACGCGGTGCTGCTGCAGCGCGACCGCGCTTCTCGCGAGAAAGTCGTCGCATATGCAAGCTGCGTTTTGTATTGTTCTGACATGTAAGAAGTACAAAGTTTATTTGACTTCGCGTGTTGCCTGTTTGAAATTTCTGCGAATAAAATGTAGCATCGTACTAGCTTTTGCCATGACAGTGTCAATATGTTTATGCCAAGTGAGTGATTCGGTGAAACATACTGCTAGATACTTGTATTCCAACTGTATGTCGGTAAGCGTGCCATTGATGCTTCTCGCGAGAAAGTCGTCGCATACGCAAGCCCCGTTTTGACTTCCGAGGAATAGAAGTGCGCAATCACCGAACAGGAGTGCCTGGCTGTTGTATGGTCCATGCAGAAATTTCGCCCATACCTCCACGGTCGACATTTCACTGTTGTTACCGATCATGATGCCTTATGTTGGTTGTCAGCGATCAAAAACTTGTCAGGACGCCTTGGCCGCTGGATCCTCAGATTACAAGCATATCATTTCGATGTCGCTTATAAGTTCGGAAGAAAGCACGAAGACGCCGTCGCACTTTCTCACTGCCTCCCTGCCCATTACCGCCATCTTTCGATCACCTTACGTCATCTCGTCAACTTGGCCGCACCGACGTCGCGTCTTCAGTGTTACCTATTGGTTCCCTGACCCACATGACATCCAGTCGCCCTTCTGTGTTTTCCGCTAACCAGCGCACCGATCCATATTGCCACGACATCATAGATTGCCTCATTGGGGTTTCAATACCACCGAACTCCCAGCCTTCGAAAACAGCTCGAATTATTCAAATTAGAGAACGGTGTACTCTACCGCTACATTTGTCACCCGGAGGCCCATCGATGGGTTCCTGTCGTTCCGCGTTCAATTCGTCCTCAAGTTCTCCAGGATTCTTACGATGACCCGACGTCTGGTCACTTGGGTTACCTCAAAATCCGTGAGCGAATACGTAGCCGATTCTTCTGGCCAGGTCTTTCAACCAGCATAGCTCGATACATCGGCTCGTGCACTCTTTACCAACGCCGCAAGCTACCTACCGCTGCACCCGGCGGGACTCTACAATCACTACCTTATCCAGCAGAACCCTTCGCTGTCGTCGGCATTGACCTTTACGGTCCTCTCCCGGCTACTGCAGACGGCAAGCGATGGATCATCACTGCTCTGGATCACTTGACGCGGTATACGTGGAAACTACCTCTGTCCGCTCGGGGACTGCTTCAGAAGTGGCTGCCTTCTTTATTCAAGTTACTTACGCCATGGAGCCCCTCGCGTCATTTTGAGCGACCGCGGCAAGGTATTTCTCTCTAACACGCGTGATGAAAGTTCTCCGAGGTTCCAAAACCATGCACAAGACAACCTCGGGCTCCCACCCCCGAACCAATGGTCTGACAGAGCCAAGAAGACCGCAAGAGTCGTTATGATGCCACTCACCGTGATGTTTTCTACCGCCCTGGCGACGATGTACTGCTTTGGACCGCTGTGCGAATGCCTGGTTTATGTGAAAAGCTTCAATATCGGTACATCAACTCCTACAAAGTCATCGAACAGACCTCTCCAGTCAACTACCGCCTTAGAGCTGTTGACACACCTACTAACCGACGCTGTCGCGAGATAGAAATCGTGCATGTTTCCCGCCTCAAGCCATTCCATCGGCGCCCTACGCTAGCTTAATTGGCGGCCAGGCTGGCCGCTTCCGTCCACGGGGGCGATTAGTTTGAGCATTTATATTATGGGCGTCATCTTTCTCATATGTACATAGCCCATCACCATCGCTTCGGATCTTCATTGTCGGCATGCTAGTTCGGGCTTCTGAAATAAAAGCGTCGAGTAAAACCGTCGCTCCTAAATACGCTAAAGTCGGTAAAAAATCTACGTATCTAAGCAAACGTCACTATATATGATGCGTCAAGCAAGGCAAGTAAACCTACTGCGTAATCACAGATTCACAGATCACGGAATCCTAAGGCACGTCCCCCTCCTTCTACTCTCCCTGATGCATCACGCGCAACGGAAAGGCGGCACGCTTCCTCCCCGTTTTTCTCCCTTGCGCACACAAGACTGAGCCACCATCGTTGGCTAACGCATCGACCCCCCCCCCCCCCCCCGCACCTGCGCTTTCACTCGCACATAGAGCATGCGGCGCGCGGTGACAATGTTATCGCCCTTAGACTTGATACGGAACATGACGGCGACGGCAGGAATGTGCCTGGAGTGTCCATATAATTGCTATCGCAATAATATAATAAGAGCATCCGGTAACTGAAGAGCCCCCGAGGCCCATTACTTTCCACAAAAGAGGAAGTAACATAGCGGAACTTTCACCATGCGACAATTCGCTGCGCCGCAACACTGTTTCTTTTTTTTTGTGTGGGGCGGAGGCACCGAAAGGGGGGAAAAAACTCAAAGGAAAGCGTGTTGGCCACAATCGAATGCCTGCTTTGGGCACTTAATGTGGCTACCAAAGAAATATCGAAGAAAACATGAGACGCTTGTTTCACAGAGAACCTACGCATACTGCTCGGTATCCTAAACCGGCGAGACAAAACACTTTCCGGAGAGGCTGCGATAACATCGAAGTGAAGGTAATGCCATCAAGCGAACGCGTTGAAATCCGTCGAGCCCCCACAGTGATGGCGGTAAGCGACCATTGTTTCTTTTTCTCGTCTGCTAGCCAGAAAGCGTACAGAACTGCCAGGCCAAAATCCACTCCGCCAGAGAAAAAGGAACGGAATTGCACCGAAATGGGAGAAAAACGAGAAGAAAAAACACGAGACAGACACATGCGCTTTGGCTGGCTCTGGCAGCCCGCAGGTAGCAACAACAAGAAAATTGAAGAGGCTCCATGTGGTCCTCGAGAATAGAAGGCAAAGTAGAAAAAATAAATAAGGACGTAGTTACCTTTTCTGGCTTTAGTATCTTGACGTGGATACGCTGCCGCAGGTGAAAAAAATGTTCATATTGTTTTCTGTGACATGACGGCACAAATGAACCACCACAACGCTTCGTCTCATCGGACCTCGCTGCGTTGTTTGTAAGGTTGTCTGATAGTGTGTTGGTTTGGCTTGTCTAGTTGTATGGTCCGATGTACGATTTTAGAAAAGTCAGTGCACCTTTGGCGTCAAACGTTTATAACAACATAAAACCCACAAAGTTTCGGATTTGTAAATGTTAACGCACCTTTCGCATCAAAAGCTTGAGAACTTTATTCATGCGCTCCGTAGATTCCGCGGCCTCCGTGAGATGCCGTGACGAGCCCGCTCGTCGTAAAAACGCCCTTGAAAGCTTGTGCTCGGATGGGTCTCCTTGCGTTGTGTGAATCCAAAAGCGTGGGCACTACCACGAAATCCAGCCCGAGTTCGCAATCTTCGCGCCGGAATGTCTTTTTGAGCGTAAAAAAGTCATTCTAGACAATCCAGAATGATTTCCGGCGCCAGGGATTGTTTTGGTCGGCGGTGCATGACAGCACGAAAAAATTTCGGGGGGGGGGAGGCTGGAGACTCATACAACCCCCCCCCCCCCCTGGCGACGTTCCTACTTGAGTGTACTTGAGGACCAAGCCAGCAACCCGCCTCGGTGCAACATTGTCATTTTCGTCGGCAGCGAAGCACCCGCAGGTGTAGAAGGCGTTATCGCGGGCGACCAACGTCTACTGCTCGACCGTGAAATTTCCGTCGCAAGAGGGATAGCTTAACTGCACAAAGGGAAAGCGAAAGTGATGCTGAAAAACCAGCCAGGAGTTTAAGCACATCAACAAGGGCACAACGATCGCGTACATCGAGCAAATTCTGGAAACCGGCAATGCGTTTGCCCTTTCCGATTTTGCCGCATCTACCCCGACGACCATAATTCCCCATCCAGACTTAAACATAAATCCAAGTCTCCCCATGAGTAAGCAGCGACAGCCCAGAAGTCTTCTCCGACGGCACAAGGACTGCTTTTTGAAGTCATCGAGGATACGACAAACACCAGTTGCAAAGCAGAGCATAATAACCGAAGAGTGCGCTCGACCACTCCGCCAGAGCCCTTACCAAGTTTCGACACGAGAATGTAAAGCCATAAGGCAACAAGTAGACGAAATGCTGCGCCACCACATCATCCAGCCGTCGAAAAGCCCGTGGGCATCTCCTGTAGTCTTGGTGAAGAAAAGGGACAGAACCCCACGTTTCTGCGTTGATTGTCGTCGACTGACCAAGATCATCAAGGACGTTCCTCCCACGGATAGAGGACGCATTGGATCGGCTCTGCAAGACTAAATAATTCTCGTCGATGGGTCTCAAGACTGGCTACTGGCGACTAGAATTCAGCGAGAGGGATCGCGATAAGACCGCCTTCATCACGCCAGACGGCCTCTATGAGTTTAAGGTCATGTCATTCGGACGGTGCTCAGCGCCTGCAACGTTTAAGCACGTGATGGACACGGTGTCAGCAGGATTGAAGTGGTAGACCTGTCTTATTTACTTGGATGACATCGTCGTCTTCACCGGAAATTTGACGATTACCTTAGGCGGCTTCCGACAGTACTAGAGACCATGAAGTCATCAGGGATGACTCTGAAGCCGGAAGAGTGCCGCTTCGCTTACGAAGAGCTCCTGTTCCTGGGCCACGTCATCAAGAAATCTGAAGTCCTCTCCGACCGGCAGAAGACAGTTGCAATCGCAAAGTTCCAGCAGCCCATCGAGAAGAAGGCAGTGCGCAGATTCTTTGGCATGTGTGCCTACTACAAAGACTTTATCAAGGACTTTTCACGCATAGCTTAGCCTCTGACACATCTAAGTAGATGTGATGTCAAGTTCAAGTGGGAAACGCCGCAGGCCGATGTATTCCAAGAACTGAAACGATGCATGCAGTTGCCACCGGTACCTGCGCACTTCGACGAGGAGTCCAATACAGAAATATGCACTGACGCTAGTAGCCTAGGCCTCGGGACCGTCCTAGACGGACTTGAACGGGTGATAACTTCTGTGCTGTCATAGTCGCTGTCAAAAGCGGAAGGCAATTATTCTACGACCGAAAAGTAATGCCTCGCCATCATTTGAGCTACAGAAAAATTCCCCCCTTACCTATATGGGAGGCCGTTCAAAGTCGTCTGTGACCATCATGCGTTGTGTTGGTTAGCGAATTGAAAGGACCCTTCCGGACGCCTGGCGCGGTGGAGTCTCAGACTGAAGAATACGACATCATTAAAATGTCCAAGTCTTAACGAAAACACTCTGATGCTGACTGCCTGTCTCGTGCATCCTGTGGACCCCCGGCCCCAAGAAGACTAAGACGAGGAGGTCTTTTTAGGTACAATAACTGCAGACGACTTCATAGAGCAGCAGCGAGGGGACCCGGAGCTCGGAAGCCTTGCTGAGTACTTGCAAGGCAAGACAGACTTTATCCCGAGGGTATTTAGGCGCGAGTTGTCTTCGTTCTCCCTGCGAAGAAAAACTTTTCGCCAGCCCGTGCAAACTACTTTCCCGTTTTGCCGCCCGCACCACTCCGGCCAGAAGTTCTGCACGCCCTGCACAATAGTAAGACAGCTCGGCACCTCGGGTTTCATTTACTTCGCAATAATACAAGAGGAAAGGCCGCGCCTGAACGCCGACGTCGTCCATTACGTCAAACATGTCGAGACTGCCAGGGACGCAAGACACCACCGACATGGCAAGCGGGGTTACTGCAGCCGATCGAGCCTCTTTTCCGACCGTTTCAGCAGATCAGGATGCATTTGTTGGGGCCCTTTCCGACGTCCACATCTGGAGACAAGTGGATCGTTGTGGCTACCGATTACCTTACCCGCTACGCCGAAACGAAAACTCTGTCTATAGGTAGTGCGGCCAAAGTCGCTAAATTCTTCGTCGAGAACATTCTGCTGCGACATGGTGCCCCAGAACTGCACATTACCGACAGAGGGACGGCTTTTACAGCAGAGCTCACCGAAGCTATCCTGTAATACAGCCAGACAAGTCACAGGACGACAACTGCCTACCACCCGCAGACGAATGGTCTCCCGGAGCGCCTGAACAAGTCCCTCGCCGACATGCTAGCAATGTACGTCGACGTCGAGCACAAGACGTGGAACGTGGTCCTGCCGTACGCAACCTTTGCTTACAACACGTCGTTGCAAGAAACAACGCAGATCACGACGCTCAAGCTGGTTTATGTTAGGAATCCGACGACGACTCTCGACGCCATGCTACCGCCCGTTACCGACGAAGGGAATCTCGACGTCGCCACCTGTATCCAACGCGCCGAAGAAGCCGGACGGCTCACCCGCCTGAGATTCAAGAACCAGCAGAGGACCGGCAGCCAACACTTCAATCTTCGATGACGCGACGTCGAGTATGCTCTGCGACCGTGTTTCGGTTTGGACTGCACTATACGCCGACGAGGACTTAGCGGGAAGCTGATACGCCTCTATTTCGGACCCTATATACCAGATCATCCGACGCATTGGCGCAGTGGACTGTGAGGTCGTGCCAGAAGACATTTCGCAATTACAGCGGCACCGCGCCCGACCTGAAGTCAACCACGTGGTCCACATTAAGCCTTTCTACGCCCGCTGACGAACTTAGGTACTTAGTTACTTAGTTAGTTTGTTATTGTTTTTTTCTTTATTATGCGTGATTTTGGCTTTCGCTTTGGTGTTTGTAGCATCGGGACGATGCTTCTTTAAAAGGGGGTATCGACACGTGCACTTGTTTATCGGGTGACCGCGTGTCACCGTCTAACAAATGTTAACGCTTATCGCAGGACGCGCCTGCATGTATCTGAAGTTTCTCAAAAGTTATCGATGGTTCTATCCGCTGTCTGTTGTGTATGCGTGTATGCGCGACGAGAATTGTGTAGCACTTTCTGAAAGACGCGCGGGCACCGGCGATTAGTCTGGAACCCTCGATGACTCATGTACAAAAGCCGACGTGCCTTAACCCGCTCATCAGATTTTCGACGTTCGCCGACTGTGTTTGCCGCGACCGTTGTTATTTGAGCGCACCCGCCGTGGTTGCTCAGTGACTATGGTGTAGGGCTGCTGAGCACGAGGTCGCGGGATCGAATCTCGGCCGCGGCGGCCGCATTTCGATGGGGGCGAAATGCGAGAACACACGTGTACTTGGATTTAGATGCACGTTAAAGAACCCCAGGTTGTCGAAATTTCCGGAGTCCTCCACTACGGCGTGCCTCATAATCAGAAAGTGGTTTTGGCACGTAAAACCCCATAATTTTTTTTATTTGAGGGCACAGGTTCGTCCAATAAAACGCTACTTTCGTCATTATTTCGTCACATGACATTATTTTTACCCTTTCAGGCACGACAAAAATCCCGCCACTTGCTTCTACATACATTCCATTGTCGTACTCAACATTACCTTTTGGCATTTATCCTTCTCCCGAACCTCTGCCACTACACCGCTGGAAAGCGCACCGACCTGGTGTGCCCTAGTGGGATAATTGCAAAAGCCCATCTTCACGGCCAAGAGCCATGCTCTACGGGCTTCCCACCTCGATATGATTTACAACCTACAAAACGCTCGAGAGAGGAGGTGCCTCCACACCAAGGAGGTTAAATAGGAACGGCTCAAGTGGAGGTTAGCGCCCGTCAAGTGAAGCCGCGCCGCGTCGCCATGTTACGGGGGGCAAAAGCGCGCCAGTCGCCGCAGCTTATGTGATTCGGGTCGTCGTATTTTGCCATGTGCGGTGCTGTGCGGATCCCAAAATGTGCTAGCGCGCTCGGGTGTTTCTAGGAAAGTTGACGTACAAGCAGTTTACATGTTAGCGTTATGCTTCTCATTTAAATAAGGTTGCGGATTAGCACTGCCTTGCTCTAAAATAAAGGAAAATTTGATATTTAAGGCTGAAAGAAAACGACCGCCACCAAAGTTCCGAGACCCCTTCTCCAATGAGGATGCTAAGGCACCGCCAACACTGATGATAATGAAGATAATAAAGAATGCTTATGCTTGTTTCGTGTATACTACTATTTCTCATGCTACGTTCTCAGTTTCAATTGATTTTTGTTTTGAAAGCTTTCATGATTGATCAATTAATACACTGCATTAAATAAGGCGAATAAAGGCTAATTATTCCGCGAATATTGTTTACACTTTGCGGCAGCTGCATAATCATACTGATAAAATGGAAAAATGCCCCAGTGCTCAGGTATCCAGCTGCGATCCGGAGACTTTCATTATGGCTCGCCTCATCACCCACAGTGTTGCATTAGAACTTGAAAACTCCGTTAAGCAATTAAAAACCGCTGGAGAAGTCGGCGAACAGCGCTGCTAAGCTCTCCGCAGGCTGCTATTTGTCCCCCACAAGATGGCCGCCGCCGGTTTCACCCGAGACCCTAGAGCGGTATAGGCGACTTCCACTCCAGCAGTTTTCTTTAACCTCCTTGCTCCACACTGACAAGAAAGACGCTACTTTTTTTTTTTTTCAGAGGCTTTATAGACGAACTGCAACAGCAGCTGCTGCTGATGATGATGGTACCTTATGCGATAGCAAAAACCCACTGTGGGGGAAAGGCCACGAACCGACTGCCTCGCGAACAAAGGTGCTTTTTACAACCTCGGGGTTCGCACGAACACAGCGCGCCTCTCGCATGCCGCGTGCGCTCGTGAAAGAGTCGATCGTTGGCTGCGTTTTTCTTATCT
This sequence comes from Dermacentor variabilis, assembly GCF_050947875.1. Lineage (NCBI taxonomy): Eukaryota > Metazoa > Arthropoda > Arachnida > Ixodida > Ixodidae > Dermacentor > Dermacentor variabilis. Next base: position 3,021,208 of record NW_027460368.1, read on the forward strand.
TTCTTTTTGTTTTTGCCTTGTACGTGCGCTTACTCCTCGTCTTTCTCATAGAGCGAGTTGAAGACACCATCAAGTCTTGTCTCTGAGCACTGGCATAAATGGAAGGTCCACGATCCCATTTCCATCAGCCCAATGGGTATGCGAACTGCCTGCGGCATAATGCAGTCTCATTCCAGGGTGACCTTCCGAACAGCCACTGGCTGTTTTGGATGGGATCACTTTCTGGCACTTCTTTTGCCATGTGGCCGAGTGGCAACTCTGGGTGAAAGGACCACTTCTTTCACCTGAGTGCCTTTCTCCCGCCTTTTTTTTTTACGTGCGACGGAGTGCTTGAAGCTCACAACTTCACCTCCGCCGCGGGTCTTCCCGGCATTGCACTTCCGCCGGGATAAAAGCCCCTCGTAAGGAATTCCAAAAATAGACCACTACATTCAGCTGCTTGGGACACGTGTGATAGCTACAAGCAGCTTCAGGCACTGCGGGAATCCACTATGCGTCAGCAGTTAGTGCGGGTTTCCGCGCCCTTTTACAACGAAGCTGTTAGCCTCTAGTTGGTCGGCGGTAGCACACGGCCAGGAGGAGTGGCTCGTGCCCCCGTAAGGCAGAGGCTTCAAGCAGTCAGCAAAGTGAAACGAATAGTGCATACATTATTTGGAATCATGCATAGGCCATACAGAACAACATACGTTTCAGTAAAGAACAAGCACAATATAATCAACTGAACCACATAACTGATAAGGCACTCCTGATAACAATGTGAAACAAGTAGCGATCCCCCCATACGTTTTCTGGTAAAGATTGCTGTTGCGCAAGCTGCTGCAACGACCGCAGCTTGCAATGTACGGAGCGACCTCCCTATCCTTTCTTATATAAGAGAAGCCTCCTAACAACAGATTTCAGTGTTGTCGCAGCACCACTTTGGGCGGCGGCGTGCTGTGAAAATTCCCATTACTACTCTTACTCTAAAGCAATAAGGCACTGCAGACCCCCTCACCAGTTGCAGTAGTGAATTTACAACAGCTTTGTTGTATTACGAGGCCATTAAAGAAAAAAGGAATTGAAAGCTTTCCTTGCGTCCCCCCCCTCATCGATGGAAATAATAGGTGGAACAATTGAGAAGCGGGCGATCAATGGGAATTAATAATCTTGGCTTGGGTCTTGAAGAAATGCTGTAGAATCTGACTTATTTAGAACATTGAAATTCGATTTGCTGTTCCATTCTATTCCGTTACCCCGACGACGGCAGCAGTCGCAGTCGTTACGCCGTATTCTTATTCTAAACTTCACTCCCGCAAGTGAATAAAATGTGCGAGTCATTTCAGCATACGCAAAGAGGGTGAAGGCGAACGCCTGTGCGCTCAAGAGACATTCATTAAATTACTTGACAATCTAAATTGAATGCGTTGTTACTTATTTTTCCTTGTTTTCTCCCCACCGAAGGCTGTGGCTTCGAGTGCCATTTCACGCTACCTTAATTAACTTTGCCTTAATTAACTTCGTCCTAACTAACATCAAATGTCGTCAGTTTGAGTCCCATGAAAGGTCGAGGGTTCGACTCCCACCAAAGGTCGTGGGTACGGGTGCCTTCATTAACTCTAAATTAAGTAACACGGCCTTACTCAACTTCACCTTAACACCAAAGGTCGTGGGTTCGATTTCCACATAAGCTAGAGGGTTGGACTCCCACCGAATATCGTGGGTTGGAGTGCCTGAATTAGCTCTATCCTAATCAACGTTTCCTTGTATGATGAGCGGCATCGGAGCCAGATGTGGAAGGAGAGGACCACGAACGCCAGAGCAGTGGCACGAGCGCGTGTCTGCACGAGGCGAGCTCACATGGCTTGCTGTACTGCACACGACATTTTTCACACCTTGGTGGGTATGAACCAATTAAGGCTTTCTCCTTAAAAATATGGTGGTGTCAGCTACGAGACCCGGCTGCTGCCGCACTGAATGAGATCACAGCCGAAGACATCGCTGAAGCTTAGTGTTTTCTGAAGAAACGCCATCGGAAGGTGTTAACCTCGCAGCAAAGTACGATTTTCATACCTAAATGCATCTAAAAGGCAGAACTGTTTTCAGGAGAAAGCAATTTCAGGGAGAGAATAACCTCTATTGAAAACTGTTCCGGCAATTTTCCTTCGGGGCGAGATAGGGGATGGTTATGGCGGGGGTGGTGGCTCAGACGACGGCTAGAAGTCCTGGGACCTAGGCGGCATCTTCAGCTAATTTGACCGTCTCATGTTGTTTTTGAGAAAGAAAGTTATATCCGGAGATCTGCAAGAAGTTCAACCTTGATTAGGGCACATACGTGAATTCAGGCAAAACCCACCTCACAACGAATGCAGACTTTAATACGATTACCACTAAAGCAATGTAGGGACACACCATATTGCCACCGCGGAAGCGCGTCATGTATACGGCGCGTGCTGCTGCCAGGCTCCTCTCCCACGCTACCCCCTGGACACGCCGCGTCACTTAATAAACCGCGGTGGAAACCGCACATATCTACATTTTTGTATACCTAAGCTTTTACGGCTACTGCAGATGACACTGACGCAGCTACCAGCTATTTCTCTGATGGACCGAATAAGTCGTTTGCCTTAAATGTAACTGATGGTGAAGAATTATTCAACGTAATAAATAACTGATCGTATCAGTGGGCAGGGCGAAGCGCATCGAACAAGATAGCTAATCGTGCGATTTGTTTGCATCGTGCAACTCTGCTTCTCGCATTTGGTGGAACACTAGCGACGCCGGAAGTTTTGCTGTGGAAGACACGAGATTTCACCGCCTACTGTGCTGGGACCTTCGTTACCGCCACGAGCATTCCAGTCGCATGGAGTAAACAGGGTTTTGAGGCGTTATCCGGCAGCAACGTTATAAATGAAGTACCGTGCGTGGGTCTCGTCGGTGGGCATGGCGAAGCGCATAGACCAACATCGCTGACCGTGCGATTTGTTTGCATTGTACAGGTTAGTTACGCCTACTCGGTACGTAGTGATGATAGATTTCTAGTTGTTATGCCGTGCCCACAAACCTGTAATGTGAGCGAGCGAGCGAGCGACGCAACTTTATCAGGAATGTCTGCAGAACGATTAGCCTTCGCCTGTAAGGAAGTCGTCACCGTCACGCGGCCATGTCGTCTTCCCTGCGTGTGGCGCCTCTACTCCGGCCGTGGCCGCACTACTCCCTTTGGTCGACTGCGCCAGCCCCCCTTTTGGGGTGGCAGCCTCCCCGAGATTTCGCTAGGTCGTTGCCTTTGGAGGGCCGCCGAGAGGCCCTACCATTGTGCGTCTTTGAAACACGGCCAATTGTTTCTGCGCCTAGAATCCGCTTATTTGGCTGTCTATCTTTGGTTGTAGTTTCTTTTCTTTTTACTGTCGTCATTGTGATTGGTATACCTTATAGTTCTTGTGTGCAGTTTTGACATAAGTATAATGCCAGCCAATATTTTTTATTTCGTGTTATCCTCCTTCCTGCCCAACCTTATATTGCCGTCATACCACTTTATCATCGATTCCTCCATTTCTTAGTGTTAAATCAAATTCGAGCGGTATGTTTGTACTCTGTCGTGTTACTTTGCACTATTATTACGCCCCTTACTCGATGCCCTGTCAAGGGGCCTGTAATGTATTTTGAATAAATACGTTTAGGAAACTTATGGATGGTCAACAGGCCATAAGGTTGGACATTGCTGACTTGAAGAACCGTCTTGGGAGAGCAGAAAAAAGGACATTAAGCTTTGAAACCCGCCTGACCGAAGTAGATAAAAAGAACCAACGTAACAGGCGGCAAATACGACTGCTGATTTACGGACAGTAGTTGCCCGAAAACCAGACTCAAGAGTCAGCATATGTTGAGCTCATTGACTTAGAAATCGTAGCATGGGATCAAACTTGATGATATTTCGCGCACCAAGCATTCTGACTCCACCTTGCGCGAAAAAGTAATCAAAGAAATCTTTCAAGAAAAACTCGGCCTGAACTGCACTTCAGTTGATGGCATTCATAGGCTTGATAAACCTTGGGAAAACAGGCCCATTCTATATTTCCAAGGCTACAGAGAAAAGGAGGCAGTGCAACGCAACATGCGGAAACTGCAAGGTACGAACATATGCCTACAGAATGATTATTGTGCGGACACCCTTCGTAAACGCAAGTTGCTTTGGGCCAGCGAAAAAACTGATAAAGACAAAGGAAACAGGATCACTTTGGTCAATGACAAGTTGCACATCAGTTATCGGTTTTACGTATGGGACGACAATACCATGAAACGCAAAGCACTATCAAACAAAAACGCCCCGTCGCCCTCGAGCTAGCAATCTAAGGTAGAAAAGTTCCGCCTTTTTTTTATTGATATGATATAAGGAGATGTTGACGCACAATTTAAGGCGCCGGCTACTCCTTAGCTCTTGAATGGTTCTATCTTACAGCATACAGGGTTCAAGATTACATATCAAATAACCTTTTCACACAAGCACCAGGGCTTGTCATGCAACGTTTTCACAGTAACACTACGACGTAAGAAACAAATGGTATACAATATACGAGTTTAATCTCTCCACAGTTATGTAGAAAAAAATGTATCAAAATACAAATGATACTGTCGCCTAATAGGACAGTCTCTAGTAAGCGGGTGGTACATACATCGTGTAAATGCATTACCACATATAGTCAGAACAGAACAGGCGACATAACATAATCCACGAACACATACATATATGCAGCGACATTGCAATGAAAGGAACAATAAAAGCGTTAATAACGGCCAACAATGCCGCGGTCTTTCGTGCTTTTCAAGCGCTCTTCTGCAAGGACGTTGTTGGCCAAGGAGTTAAAAGTTTCTTTAAACTGAAAGGTTTACGGTCTAATGTCATTAGGGCGTCTTGGTGTGTCGTGATGTGGGCAATCTAGAAGGAGGTGATATATATCTTCGTCTACAAATCCACAATCACATTCGCGGTTTCCGAACGGCCAATTCTATGTAAGAAATGTTTTGTGTATGCAGTGCCTAGCATTAACCGATGAAAAAGGTTTTCCATATTTCTGGGTAATGACAATGGAAATTTGAATTCAATAAACAGATCAATATGATACAAGTCCGAACCCTTAGAATTCTGGTAAAACCATGTGTTTCTATACATTTCAAAGGATGTTGCGCTTATAATTGAGCGTAATTCATTCTTCGATATTGGAAACGGAACCACATCATCTTTGAGGTGTGCTTGTCGTGCTGCTTTATCGTCTCCTGTGTTGCCAGGAATGTTACAATGCCCTGGTATCCACTGGAATGCTATTTCATGCTTCGCTTGGCTTGCCTTTGTGAGGTCTTTAAGTGTTTCGTATATTATACTGTCACTAATTGTTTTCCCTGGTTTGTGCTGCAGAGTGATGCTAGAGCCGCCTGTGAATCGCTGAAACTTACCCATTTTTGCGCATCTCTTACTGACAATATAAATTTTATCGCACATAGGATTGCGAACAGTTCAGCCGTTGTGGACGAAGTCGCACGAGATAACCTAAATTATTGTTGTTTGTTGTGTTGCGGTATAATAAATGCTGAAGTTGAAGAGGTTGCTGTGCTGGCGCCAACTGTATAGACGTGTGTGTATCCAGAATACCGCATATATATCTGATAAAGTGCTAGTTGCTGAGCAGCTTGAATGAACAAATCTTTTTTTTTACTGAATATCCCGTCTACTGACAATTCTATTTTTGGAAGTACAAGCAGCCATGGAGGATATTTTACGTCGGAGTTCCAAAATTCATTTCTTGGCAATATATGAAGATTTTATCGAATTTCTTTATGCACATGACTTCTATCTCGTTTCATTATGTCTACAGCTAGTGGGTGGCTTTTATGCTGTGTTTGAAGACGGAAATCATGTCGGCATGTTTGTGTTGTTCGCATAACTGGAAATGGTGATTGGCAAGCATCAGCTATTACAGGAGAGCTAGAATTCGCTCGTAGAACTCCTAGACATATGCGTAGTCCTCCAGCTAAAAGTCTTTGAATCCGTTCTTCTGATGTGTGGGAAAGTCCGTGCAAGGTGGGCGCGGAATACGCAATTTTTTGTCCTATTAATGTATCGTGAACAGTCAGCACTGATCCGCGCATGATGTGCCTGCAAATGTGCGAAGCACAGTCACTATCGCATTTACCTCGTTTTCGAGTTTTTTTTTTATGTGGGGTGCCCGGGATAGCTGCCTATCAAGTATTATGTCAAGAAATTGATGCTGTGTGAGGATCATTAGTGGGTGCGCTTCCAGATTAAGAGTGAAATTTTTAACTGCCTCCGAGGGAAGGGCAATACAGCTGTCTTTGCGTGCGATAGAACCATTCCTCTCTCTCTCTCTCTCTCTCTCTCTCTCTCTCTCTCTCTCTCTCTCTCTCTCTCTCTCTCTCTCTCAAAAATTGGTTAATGATATTTATGCCGTCTAGGAATGCCATCTGAAGTAATTGAGCATTAAACTCAGGTATCCAAATACACACATCATCTGCATACAGTGAAAACTTTAAATGTGATGGTAGTCTTCTTGTTAAACCAGCCATGACGCAGTTAAAGAGAAAAGGGCTGAGTACACTTCCCTGTGGTACACTCTGTTTGACAACAGCTTAAGCACTCTTTCCGTCACCCGTCCGAACAAATATTTTGCGACCTGATAAAAATTCATAAATTTATCGCAAAGACCTGCCAGACATTCAGAGTTCCAACGTACTTAGCGGAACATGAACGTGACTATAACAGTGATAAATGCCCTCTTGATGTCTAGGAATACTGCTATCGTCATGTTTTCACGTGCACGCTCTTGTTCCACACCTTTTACTATATCTAATATTGCATCCATTGTGTATCTATCTTTTCTAAAACCTGCTAAGTAGTTGGGCAACACATCTGTTTCATTACACCACCATTGAAATTGCGCGTCAACCATTTTCTCCATTACTTTGCATAAACAACTTGTCAAACTAACTGGGCGGAAGGACTCAAAGCACAAGGGCGTTATACCCGGTTTTAAAATTGGAATGATTCGAGCGACTTTTCAAGAGTCAGGTACATTTTCTTCTATCGATAAATTATTATAGATGTCAAAGAGAGCATTGGTACCTGTCCGCCCGAGGTTTCTTAGCATATTGTACATAATGCCGTTCGGTCCAGCAGCAGACTTTTGGCGAAATGATGCAATGGCACATTGAAGCTCGCCCTATGTGAAATTATGATCTAATTGAGGATGTTGGGCCCAATTGCAAGCAGTCACTTTCTGCTTAGCTAGCCCTACTGAAATATCAAATTCTGCACATTGTGATGAAAAGGCAGGTCTGGAAATGAGCTCGCAAAATTTATCTGCAATTATTATCTCACACGTGTTCCGAGCTACACCGAGCCCGAAATAGGAAGCTCTGTGTTACAGGTCCACTTAAAGGACGATTTACTAGAAACATTCCTGCGACAGACGTGTGAGTAGACAACATGCCGCAGACATCGCGCCAGCGCCGTTTGCCTAAATTTTCGATGCGTCTGCGCATTACATTGTGTATTTTCTGAGCACCTTTGTATGCTTCTAAACTTCCGCTCCGTCGGTACGCTCTTTCAGATCGGCGTCTGATTTCTCTTAAATGTTCATATCCTCCGCCAACTGCAGCGTAATCTTTTGGAATTGAGACCATATTTGTGCTAATGTTCATATTCTCCTGCAAAAATTCTGTACATCTTTCCACCTTTCATCATCATTAGCCTGGTTACGCCCACTGCAGGGCAAGGGCCTCCCCCATACTTCAACTACCCCAGTCATGTACTAATTGTGGCCATGTCGTCCCTGCAAACTTCTTAATCTCATCCGCCTACCTAACTTTCTGCCGCCCCCTGGTACGCTTCCCTTCCCTTGGAATCCAGTCCGTAACCCTTAATGACCATCGGTTATCGTCCCTCCTCATTACATGTGCTGCCCACACTCCCCCCTCCCCATTTCTCTTTCTTGATTTCAACTAAGATATCATTAACTCGCGTTCGTTCCCTCGTCCAATCTGCTCTTTTCTTATCCCTTAACGTTACACCCATCATTCTTCTTTCCATAACTCGTTGCGTCGTCCTTATTTTAAGTAGAACCCTTTTCGTAAGCCTCCAGGTTTCTGCCCCGTAGGTGAGTACTGGTAAGACAGAGCTATTATACACTTTTCTCTTCCACCGTTTTCTCTTCCACCGTTGCGTGTTGATTAATTTGATCCGTTAGGTGGTACCGAAAAGCTTGCCAGTTGGTTAGTCTGCTGTAACGCCTGATATCATAGTGCATGCTAGGGTGATTTACAAGGATGGGAAAGTAATCACTTCCGCGCGTTTCCATATTTGTTGTCCATCCCACACCATTTATTAGATCATGTGAACACAAAATAACATCTATGCAGCTTGAATAATTACATCCACGAAGAAATGTTGGCGACCCATCGTTTAAAATAGGAAAGTTGCACTTGTCTATGGCACACTCAATTACGTTACCACGAATATCATAATGATCACTGCCCCAGATGATGTCGTGTGCATTGAAGTCTCCACATATAAATACATTAGAATGAGCTATATTGAAGATATCTACTAGCACTTCTACTGAAATCCGGTTTGAAGGTTGTAGATATAGATTAGTCACTGTTATGGGGAGCTTACCAAAGGATAATTCACATGCGACGAATTCCGGAAAGTCTGAATCACTGGACTGAATTTGATAAGATGGTAGGTCCTTTCTGACGCACAGGAGTACTCTGCTAACGAGAAGTCTTGTACATAACAGAATTCGACGGGTGAAAATCGTCATTGGTTCCAGCCTCTTGAATGCGAAGTATTGGAAAGTTGTATTGTACAACCAATTCACGAAAGTCAGCACACTTTCTTCGAAGACTGTTGGCATTCCACTGAAATATGGAGACATTTCTGTAGCGGCTATTCATGTACTGCTTGCCGTAGTTTGGCCCGGATTGTTGACGCAGTAGTGCTTCCAGAGGCAACGAGGCTTTCACTTCCGGTGGGTTGTTTGCTTCCGGTGGAGCAGATAGGATTGCCTTAAAGCTGCGAAAAGCATTGGCAAAATGAATTGTGTCACCGATGCGGTGTTATGTTCGCTATTAGCTGCTGTTACTACTGGAGTAGGTGCGTAAGGTCGCTGAGAATAATGTGTGCGAATATTGGAGCTTTCTGGTGTATTACTTTCTGCCTGTTGTCGCCTGGGTAGCCGTAGCATAGATGCATGAGACTGGGCGCTTGACTGTGATCCTCTTGGTTGGTCTCTTGATTGCCGTGTTGGTTGTTCTCTTGAGGAGGGATAGCTTGTTGGTTCTCTTGGCTGTGGTGGTTCCGGTGCCCGCTGAGGTGGGTGACCTTGCACTGGATGAACAATCTCAAGGTTTGGGGCGGGTTCATTGCGTCGCGATTGTCTGCCATATATAAGTTCATGTCGACGCATTTTGTGCCGCTGCCTTGTTCTGAGGGCATCCTTAGTAGGAGGCAGCATGGTTCCCCGCACAGTTCGCACATTTAGGTTCAAGGAGTGTCTTGCAGTCCTCGTGGTCATGATCTTCTGAGAAGATTTTGCATCTACGTATGCTGCGGCAGTTTTTCGCCATGTGCCCAAATCTCTGGCAATTATAGCAGCTAAGTGCTGGTACTAGATATTCCTCGACAGGGTGACTGGTGAAACCCAAGTAATTTCTTCATGGAGCAGGGCGATCGTCTCTGAAAGTCAGAATTACTGTGTGAAGTGGATGTGACTTTACTGCTCCATCTTCTTGCGGTAATACTTCATCTTCATTTTGTGGATGCCATCATACTTCATTTTGTGGATGCCAAGGAAGCAACGCTGACACTGAAACTTCCATCTCTGGTCGTACTGAAAGCCTGTACTTTTTCTTTGGCAGCGGAAACTATTTCGGCAGACACTCGGTTTGGATTTACTTGCCAAAAAGTAGTACCTTCACTTGTTGGGCGAAAGACAACCGGGATGCCTTCTGCTCGTTTTTTCTTATACGGAACAAAAGTTAATAATGCATGCTCACACACCTCTTCTTCATCACTTAGCTCATAATTCGATGTTGTATCATCATACTTGCTGTCCTCTAGGCGAGGTTTCTAGCTCTCAGCTTCACCGTCAGCCATTACTCCTGAAGTCGTCGATGTTGATTTCGAGTTGTGGAGAACCGAACGTGCCGGCTTTATAAAGCTTTGCGACGCCTGCAAGACCCCTGGCTTTTCATTACGGCCTGCAGCATCATTCATATGGCTTGCTACACTTGGACGAGCATAAGGCTCGTGACCATGTTCTCGGCTTCCGACCACCGTAGTGGCAGGGTAATAGCCACGTCCTGAAAAAAAGAAACGTCGTACGTGCAAGGCACCTGGCATCTCTGAATCTTCACCCGACGTCTTGTTAGTCAGTCGTCGTCAATGCTGACCGTAAATGTCCAAAACACCGGAAAAATCAGAGCACCACCCAATGACAGCGACTAAACAAATACCAAGTTCCACCTTATTTCGCTAAACGCCAGAAATAAGCTAAACAAAACGCGCGCAGTGGAGTCTATGTTACTCTTATATGATCCGCATGTCTGCGTGATTACTGAAACTTCGCTTCATGACGATATTCGCAATGATGAAATTGCTCCACTAGGATACTGCGTGTATCGGCGGGACAGGGGTTCCCGAGGAGGCGGCGTGGCTGTTCTTGCAAAATATTCTGTCGATATTACTACTGGTGATCGAATTGCTCATCATGGAAGTTTTCTGCTAAACGTGTTTTTTTGGGATTACATTTTTTCTTTCTGCGGTGTGTCGCTCTCCCGGTGCAAGGGATGGGTACTTATGAAAAAAAGCTGCGTGACAGAAATGTCAATATGACGGGTGATTTTAACCTTCCTGCTGTCAATTGGGATCAATTAAGATGAGGATATTCCAGAGCAATTGATGTCATCTTAGATACGATGTTTTGTCTAAATTTAGAGCAAATGGTGCGTCAGTTCACGCTTGGTAGATCCATTGTCGATCAGCTCTTTATAACAGAAATGTATTATGGTTGTTGCAAATGGGTCGCAAGCCCCAAGGGTAGCGTTGGCCTGGCGGCCTGCGGCACAGCTGGAAGCATCCGAAGGTCCTGGCAAAGGATGAGTCGACTGCTAACAGAACAACTTTTTTATTCTATCATCGCAAAAAGCGGCCGGTCAGGTCGACCGAAGTGGAGAAGCGGGAGACCACGTTACTCCACTGAGTAAATCGAAGCTTGTTACTTGGCGTCCGGGGGGAGCTGCTTTTATACTCTCGGAGTCGAGGGCAAAAAGGAACGTCTCGATAGAGGCGCACGTGACGGCGGCGCAAGGACACGTTGTGACAAGAAGTGACGTATCCGCCGGGCCGGCGGCGTTCAGACCTCCTCGCTTCACAGTTGGGGAGCTTCTCTACACGGCTGCCGCGGTTTGACAAGCGTGGGCACCAACATGCACACACACGCACGCACACACACGAAGACACGTGGCATTGAAAGATGCCTGGACGCGCTTAGTAGGAGGCGTCGGGGCAGCGCTGAACTGGCCAAAACGTACGCCGCTGTAAACAAAGCCCCGGCGTCCGTTGCATCCGCGCCGGCTATACCGCACGTCGGAGGGGAAAGGTAACATGGTGCATCGGCATCAGTGCTGCCGGGAATCTCGGATCATAATTTAATCTAGTTTTATTGGGAACTAACAAATCGCATGCCTAATTTAGCAAAAAACTCCTCAGTTGTTCGGGATTTTTATCACGCCGATGACGTTTCAATAATTGATTATCTAGGTATAGATCTCGACTTTGCAGTAACTGACATTGAGACTTCATCGAAGAGGTTCGGTGAAGCTGTTAATTTTTGTGTAACGAATTTTACACCTACTAGAGTTATAAAGAAGCGACGTTTCAATCCTTGGATAACTAGGGATATCATACACAGAAAGCTGAAAAACAAGCGACTCCGCAAGCAGAAAAAGACGTCTATTTTTCGTGATGTAAAACATAATTTATTTAATAAAGTGAGTCTCGCAGTGCTTACTTCAACCATAGTCTTTCTCAGTTTATTAAATGTGAGAGCCAGAAGTTCTGGCATTTCATAAAGAAAAATAAGCAGGATATTTCTAAAATGAAAGCTGGTGACAGCTGAATTACTGACGCTCGACAGATCACAGAGCATTTTATTAATTGTTTTCATGGTGTCTTTACGAGGGGTGGTTGTTACGTACCTAAGAGCACAGGATAATGCAAGGCCGATGATTTAACATTGACGCGTGAAGGCGCGGTGCCTATGCTTCTTAATGTTAACTTAAAAAAAACTTGACCACCCGACGGTATTCGAAATGATTTCCTGCGTCGGCATGCGGAACATATGTCTCACTTCAAGACACATTTTTTAAATTTATCAATAGCAGCAGGTGAAATCCCGGATATCTGGCGCTTAGCACGCGTTACTCGGATTCACAAGAAAGGCGACCGTTTGTCTTTAAGTAACTACGGGCCAATATCTATTACAAGCACATGTGGTAAGTTGCTGGAACACGTCATCTCAAAGTGCATTAACGATTTTTTTAAAAGTCGTGGTGCGTTATCACCCCATCAACACGGCTTTAGAAAGCACTTGTCTACAGTTTCTCAACTTGTATCCATAGAACACGATTTTGCACATATCCTTGATATGGCTGGTGTAGGAGTTGAGGAGGACTTTGGTATGAAAACTGGAGTTTTATTTACATTATGTACAGTGGGAGTACAAAGAAATTAACAGTCATAAAGTCATTACGGGCCGGCAGCAACTCGGACGCTGCGGCCCGTGGCAAGAAGCTCGAAAGAGATGAATGAAGGAATGCTCTCTTGCTGCTCCCGGTCTCTGGCTTTTACGCCCTTCGGTGTCTCGACGTCACGTCACGTTCGGCCAATCGGCGAGCCCGCTCAGGTGACGCCATTTTCGGCCAATCGGCGAGCCCGCTCAGGTGTCGTCATTTTCGGCCAATGGTAGGCGCCCGTGCGATTGTTTCACACCCGGCGGAGAGGGTCGCTCCTTGGTCCCCAATTGTCCGAGTGCTTACTTCTCTCTGCGGTCTTGCCTTCCCGGTCTGCAACTACCGTGACAAAGGCGAACGGGGGGGGAATTGCTGCCAGGGCTTCACGGTGCATTACACCCGTCTTGCCTCTTGGACCCACGTTACCTGGAACAGTGCCAGGCTCTCGCTTCACTTTCGGGAAGAGTCAAGCAGTGAAGATCTCCATATGCGGCGTACGAGGTGGGGGCCGCCAACTTGCTTGCACCTGCAGCGCCTCGGGAATGTGGTATACGTTCTTCTGCGCTCCTTAATTAGCTGTGGCGCGATTCGATGTGGTCTGGTGAACTCGAAGGAGGCTCAGGAAAAGGTCCCGTATCTAACAGCTCGTCCTCACCCCGGAAGTTCGGAATGGCCGCTGAAATCAATTTGCTGGCGGTGAGGAACTCTGAAAGAACCTGCAGGGTACTGGTGTCGAGCCTCGCTTGACGAACTTCGGGATCCTGGGCCCCGGAGAACGTACGTCAAACAAACAAAACAACACAGCGCTGCACCACGTGTAAGCGCAGGCTCTTCACCCCTGACTCGCCAGTCTATTACTAAGTCAAAATGAACCCTGATCTTTTATTTCCCCAATTTTGACAAAGCAGTTCCAACGACCTTTCCAAACCGCTATCCATTTCTCCCCGAATGCTGACAAGACCAGAGTGTTATTGTTGTAGCAAAACAAAGGGTCGTTGTCGTTGCAAACAAATAATGAAAACAGCCGAACATAACTTAAGCGGCCTAATTTCGCGAACAGCCTGTTCTCACCCTATCGCTGTGGCGTACTTATCTCACGTACTGTTGCCACTGAACAGTCTGGCCAACTTCACAAGTACGTAATGAAAAGCGCGCTAGCCTTGTGGTTACTATTCAGAACGCGTACTGGCGTCGTAGGCAAACTTTTCATTACGCTTACTCACGTTTGTTTCTCTAGTCTATACAGGAAACGTAGCTTAAATGAACAACTACACTTGCGTAACTTACGCACTCCGTAGAACCCTTAAAAATATGCGTCTGCTAATAACTAGTTCTACGTACGCTCACTAAAGAAGACAGAATACGGCTGCCCTCAACACACACGAGCAACCCACTCATTAATCTGCTTCCTTCCATCCACGCAGGACACGCGCTAAAGGAACTAAGGACGATTAGTGCAAATCACGCACTTACTGAAAACCTACGCGCTTAACCTTAGAAAATAAAAAAACACTTAAAAAAAAGAAGGTTAACTAATACACATGCGCGTTACCATAGGCCTCTCACCGATAGCCTTGACACTCAGGGTACTCACACACACAAAAAAATAAAGCCGATCTACTCATTAACTAACACTCGCGAGACTAATTGTTTAAATAAAACACCTCTGTCAAACCTCGGAGCTTCTCAAACGAAAACATAAACAAAGCTCATACTTTACTTATTGAAATAAACTCTAGCCTCAAATCGCGAAAATTTTCGAAATGTTCAAAAAAAAAAGATAGGTTTCACTTCTACGGAAGCTCTCTTGGCCTCCCGTGCCAAACGTTTACGTCTGACTCATACTTTGAGCCGTACCCGAGGTGGTCGCTGTTCGAAAGCTACTCTGGCTACCGAGGAACAACAAAAGGACTGACTCACTATCAGCTCCCCCAAGACGTACGTTACAGTCTCCTGCCAATTTGCGTCCTGGCGCCCTACTTTCAATACGAACTCGATTAACCGCGTCGCGACTCCGTACCACCTGGTCTCGTCTGTCACCTTGCGCTTCTTTGTACTGCACGCTGAACTTCGAGAAGAACGACGGACCGACAAGGAACATAACTGCCCCGTGCCCTTTGTCCGCGTCCGTGCAGAACATGTTTCTCGGTCACTTTTTGCCAGGGAGTGACGCAAGACACCACCGACATGGCAAGCAGGATTACTACAGCCGATCGAGCCTCTTTTCCGACCGTTTCAGCAGATCAGGATGCATTTGTTGGGGCCCTTTCCGACGTCAACATCTGGAGGCAAGTGGATCGTTGTGGCTACCGATTACCTTACCCGCTACGCCGAAACGAAAGCTCTGTCTATAATTAGTGCGGCCGAAGTCGCTAAATTCTTCGTCGAGAACATTGTGCTGCGACATGGTGCCCCAGAACTACACATTACCGACAGAGGGACGGCCTTTACAGCAGAGCTCACCGAAGCTATTCTGAAATACAGCCAGACAAGTCACAGGACGACAACTGCCTACCACCCGCAGACGAATGGTCTCACGGAGCGCCTGAACAAGTCCGTCGCCGACATACTAGCAATGTACGTCGACGTCGAGCACAAGACGTGGAACGCGGTCCTGCCGTACGTAACCTTTGCTTACAACACGTCGGTGCAAGAAACAAGATCACGCCGTTCAAGCTGGTTTATGTTAGGAATCCGACGACGACTCTCGACGCCATGCTACCGCACGTTACCGACGAAGGGAGTCTCGACGTCGCCACCTGTATCCAGCGCGCCGAAGAAGCCGGACAGCTCACCCGCCTGAGATTCAAGAACCAGCAGAGGACCGGCAGCCAACACTTCAATCTTCGATGACGCGACGTCGAGTACGCTCTGCGACCGTGTTTGGGTTTAGACTCCACTACGCCGACGAGGACTTAGCGGGAAGCTGCTACGCCTCTATTTCGGACCCTATGTACAATATCATCCGACGCATTGGCGCACTGGAGGTCGTGCCAGATGACATTTCGCAATTACAGCGGCACCGCGCCCGACCTGAAGTCAACCACGTGGTCCACATTAAGCCTTTCTACGCCCGCTGACGAACTTAGGTACTTAGTTACTTAGTTAGTTTGTTATTGTTTTTTCTTTATTATGCGTGATTTTGGCTTTCGCTTTCGTGTTTGTAGCATCGGGACGATGCTTTTTTAAAAGGGGGTATCGACACGTGCACTTGTTTATCGGGTGACCGCGTGTCACCGTCTAACAAATGTTATCGCTTATCGCAGGACGCGCCTGCATGTATCTGAAGTTTCTCAAAAGTTATCGATGGTTCTATCCGCTGTCTGTTGTGTATGCATGTATGCGCGACGAGAATTGTGTAGCACTTTCTGAAAGACGCGCGTGCACCGGCGATTAGTCTGGAACCTTCGATGACTCATGTACAAAAGCCGACGTGCCTTAACCCGCTCATCAGATTTTCGACGTTCGCCGACTGTGTTTGCCGCGACCGTTGTTATTTGAGCGCACCCGCCGTGGTTGCTCAGTGACTATGGTGTAGGGATTTCTGTAAAACCGCACGCGTCAGCGAACTTGCCACAATTTCATTCTTTCCTTCCCTCCTCTCTCTCCATGTGATCTGTGCTTTCCCCTTTCCCATTCCCCCGGTGTAGGGTAGCCAACCGGACGTTATTCTGGTTAACCTCCCTGCCTTCTTCTTTTCTCTTTCCTCCTCCCTATGGTGTAGGGCTGCTGAGCACGAGGTCGCGGGATCGAATCTCGGCCGCGGCGGCCGCATTTCGATGGGGGCGAAATGCGAGAACACCCGTGTACTTGGATTTAGATGCACGTTAAAGAACCCCAGGTTGTCGAAATTTCCGGAGTCCTCCACTACGGCGTGCCTCATAATCAGAAAGTGGTTTTGGCACGTAAAACCCCATAATTTTTTTTTATTTGAGGGCACAGGTTCGCCCAATAAAACGCTACTTTCGTCATTATTTCGTCACATGACATTATTTTTACCCTTTCAGGCACGACAAAAATCCCGCCACTTGCTTCTACGTACATTCCATTGTCGTACTCAACATTACCTTTTGGCATTTATCCTGCTCCCGAACCTCTGCCACTACACCGCTGGAAAGCGCACCGACCTGGTGTGCCCTAGTGGGATAATTGCAAAAGCCCATCTTCACGGCCAAGAGCCATGCTCTACGGGCTTCCCACCTCGATATGATTTACAACCTACAAAACGCTCGAGAGAGGAGGTGCCTCCACACCAAGGAGGTTAAATAGGAACGGCTCAAGTGGAGGTTAGCGCCCGTCAAGTGAAGCCGCGCCGCGTCGACATGTTACGGGGGGCAAAAGCGCGCCAGTCGCCGCAGCTTATGTGATTCGGGTCGTCGTATTTTGCCATGTGCGGTGCTGTGCGGATCCCAAAATGTGCTAGCGCGCTCGGGTGTTTCTAGGAAAGTTGACGTACAAGCAGTTTACATGTTAACGTTATGCTTCTCATTTAAATAAGGTTGCGGATTAGCACTGCCTTGCTCTAAAATAAAGGAAAATTTGATATTTAAGGCTGAAAGAAAACAACCACCACCAAAGTTCCGAGACCCCTTCTCCAATGAGGATGCTAAGGCACCGCCAACACTGATGATAATGAAGATAATAAAGAATGCTTATGCTTGTTTCGTGTATACTACTATTTCTCATGCTACGTTCTCAGTTTCAATTGATTTTTGTTTTGAAAGCTTTCATGATTGATCAATTAATACACTGCATTAAATAAGGCGAATAAAGGCTAATTATTCCGCGAATATTGTTTACACTTTGCGGCAGCTGCATAATCATACTGATAAAATGGAAAAATGCCCCAGTGCTCAGGTATTTAGCTGCGATCCGGAGACCTCCAATATGGCTCGCCTTATGACCCATAGTGTTGCATTAGAACTTGAAAACTCCGTTAAGCAATTAAAAACCGCTGGAGAAGTCGGCGAACAGCGCTGCGAAGCTCTCCGCAGGCTGCTATTTGTCCCCCACAAGATGGCCGCCGACGGTTTCACCCGAGACCCTAGAGCGGTATAGGCGACTTTCACTCCAGCAGTTTTCTTTAACCTCCTTGCTCCACACTGACAAGAAAGACGCTACTTTTTTTTTCTCAGAGGCTTTATAGGCGATCCGCAGCAGCAGCTGCTGCTGATGATGATGGTATACCTTATGCGATAGCACAAACCCACTGTGGGGGAAAGGCCACAAACCGACTGCCTCGCGAACAAAGGTGCTTTTTACAACCTCGGGGTTCGCACGAACACAGCGCGCCTCTCGCATACCGCGTGCGCTCGTGAAAGAGTCGATCGTTGGCTGCGTTTTTCTTATCTTTCTTTTTGTTTTTGCCTTGTACGTGCGCTTACTCCTCGTCTTTCTCATAGAGCGAGTTGAAGACACCATCAAGTCTTGTCTCTGAGCACTGGCATAAATGGAAGGTCCACGATCCCATTTCCATCAGCCCAATGGGTATGAGAACTGCCTGCGGCATAATGCAATCTCATTCCAGGGTGACCTTCCGAACAGCCACTGGCTGTTTTGGATGGGATCACTTTCTGGTATTTCTTTTGCCATGTGGCCGAGTGGCAACTCTGGGTGAAAGGACCACTTCTTTCACCTGAGTGCCTTTCTCCCGCCTCTTTTTTTTACGTGCGACGGAGTGCTTGAAGCTCACAACTTCACCTCCGCCGCGGGTCTTCCCGGCATTGCACTTCCGCCGGGATAAAAGCCCCTCGTAAGGAATTCCAAAACTAGACCACTACAATCAGCTGCTTGGGACACGTGTGATAGCTACAAGCACCGTCAGGCACTGCGGGAATCCACTATGCGTCAGCAGTTAGTGCGGGTTTCCGCGCCCTTTTACAACGAAGCTGTTAGCCTCTAGTTGGTCGGCGGTAGCACACGGCCAGGAGGAGTGGCTCGTGCCCCCGTAAGGCAGAGGCTTCAAGCAGTCAGCAAAGTGAAACGAATAGTGCATACATTATTTGGAATCATGCATAGGCCATACAGAACAACATACGTTTCAGTAAAGAACAAGCACAATATAATCAACTGAACCACATAACTGATAAGGCACTCCTGATAACAATGTGAAACAAGTAGCGATCCCCCCATACGTTTTCTGGTAAAGATTGCTGTTGCGCAAGCTGCTGCAACGACCGCAGCTTGCGATGTAGGGAGCGACCTCCCTATCCTTTCTTATATAAGAGAAGCCTCCTAACAACAGATTTCAGTGTTGTCGCAGCACCACTTTGGGCGGCAGCGTGCTGTGAAAATTCCCACTACTACTCTTACTCTAAAGCAATAAGGCACTGGAGACCCCCTCACCAGTTGCAGTAGTGATTTACAACAGCTTTGCTGTATTACGAGGCATTACTAATATGGATGAGATAGTTCAAGTGGCTGAGGATTTCTATAGAGATTTATACAGTACCAGTGTCACCCTCGACGATAATGGAAAAGAAATTAGTCCAGAGGAATTCGAAATCCCAAAGGTGACGCCGGAAGAAGTAAAGAAAGCCTTGGGTGATATGCAAAGGGGGAAGGCTGCTGGTGAGGATCAGGTAACAACAGATTTGTTGAAGAATGGTGGACAGATGGTTCTAGAGAAACTGGCCACCCTGTATACGCAATGCCTCATGACCTCGAGCGTACCGGAATCTTGGAAGAACGCCAACATAATACTAATCCATAAGAAAGGGGACGCCAAAGACTTGAAAAATTATAGACCGATCAGCTTACTGTCCGTTGCCTACAAACTATTTACTAAGGTAATCGCGAATAGAATCAGGAACACCTTAGACTTCTGTCAAGCAAAGGACCAGGCAGGATTCCGTAAAGGCTACTCAACAATAGATCATATTCACACTATCAATCAGGTGATAGAGAAATGTGCGGAATATAACGAACCCTTATATATAGCTTTCATTGATTACGAGAAAGCGTTTGATCCTGTCGAAACCTCAGCAGTCATAGAAGCATTACGGAATCAGGGTGTAGACGAGCCGTATGTAAAAATACTGAAAGATATCTATAGCGGCTCCACAGCCACCGTAGTCCTCAATAAAGGAAGCAACAAAATCCCAATAAAGAAAGGCGTCAGGCAGGGAGATACGATATCTCCAATGCTATTCACCGCGTGTTGACAGGAGGTATTCAGAGACCTGGATTGGGAAGAATTGGGGATAAAAGTTAATGGAGAATGCCTTAGTAACTTGCGATTCGGTGATGATATTGCCTTGCTTAGTAACTCAGGGGACCAATAGCAATGCATGCTCACTGACCTGGAGAGGCAAAGCAGAAGAGTGGGTCTAAAAATTAATTTACTAAAAATTAATTTAATCTAAAAATTAACAGTCTCGGAAGAGAACAGCAATTTACAATAGGCAGCGAGGCACTGGAAGTCGTAAGGGAATACATCTACTTAGGGCAGGTAGTGACGGCGGATCCGGATCATGAGACGGAAATAATCAGAAGAATAAGAATGGGCTGCGGTGCGTTTGGCAGACATTCTCAGATCACGAACAGTAGGTTGCCATTATCCCTCAAGAGAAAAGTATATAATAGCTGTGTGTTACGAGTACTCACCTACGGGGCAGAAACCTGGAGGCTTACTAAAAGGGTTCTACTCAAATTGAGGACGACGTAACGAGCTATGGAAAGAAGAATGATAGGTGTAACGTTAAGGGAAAAGAAAAGAGCAGATTGAGCGAGGAAACAAACGCGAGTTAATGACATCTTAGTTGAAATCAAGAAAAAGAAATGGGCATGGGCAGGACATGTAATGAGGAGGGAAGATAACCGATGGTCATTAAGGGTTACGGACTGGATCCCAAGGGAAGGGAAGCGTAGCAGGGGGCGGCAGAAAGTTAGGTGGGCGGATGAGATTAAGAAGTTTGCAGGCATGGCATGGCCACAATTAGTACATGACCGGGGTTGTTGGAGAAGTATGGGAGAGGCCTTTGCCCTGCGGTGGGCGGAACCAGGCTGATGATGATGATGATGATGATGATGAAAGAAAAAAAGGAATTGAAAGCTTTCTTTGCATCCTCCCTCACCGATGGAAATAATAGGTGGGACAATTGAGAACCGGGCGATCAATCGGAATTAATAATCTTGGCTTGGGTCTTGAAGAAATGCTGTAGAATTTGACTTATTTAGAACATTGAAATTCGATTTGCTGTTCCATTCTATTCTGTTACCCCGACGACGGCAGCAGTCGCAGTCGTTAGGCCGTATTCTCATTCTAAACTTCACTCCCGCGAGTGAATAAAATATGAGAGTCATTTCAGCATACGCAAAGAGGGTGAAGGCGAACGCCTGTGCGCTCAAGAGACATTCATTAAATTACTTGACAATCTTAATAGAATCCGTTGTTACTTATTTTTCCTTGCTTTCTCCCCACCAAAGGCTGTGGCTTCGAGTACCTTTTTCACGCTACCTTAATTAACTGTGCCTTAATTAACTTCCTCCTAACTAACATCAAATGTCGTCAGTTTGAGTCCCATGAAAGGTCGAGGCTTCGACTCCCACCAAAGGTCGTGGGTTCGGTGCCTTCATTAACTCTAAATTATTTACATGGCCTTACTCAACTTCACCTTAACACCAAAGGTCGTGGGTTCTACTTCCACATAAGCTAGAGGGTTGGACTCCGACCGAATATCGTGGCTTGGAGTGCCTGAATCAGCTCTATCCTAATCAGCGTTTCCTTTCCTTGTATGATGAGCGGCATCGGAGCCAGACGTGGAAGGAGAGGACCACGAACGCCAGTGAAGTGGCACGAGCGCGTGTCTGCACGAGGCGAGCTCACATGACTTCCTGCACTGCACACGACATTTTTCACACCTTGGTGGGTATGAACCAATTAAGGCTTTCTCCTTAAATATATGGTGGTGTCAGCTACGAGACCCGGCTGCTGCCGCACTGAATGAGATCACAGCCGAAGACATCGCTGAAGCTTAGTGTTCTCTGATGAAACGCCATCGGAAGGTGTTAACCTCGCAGCAAAGTACGATTTTCATACTTAAATGCATCTAAAAGGCACAACTGTTCTCAGGAGAAAACAATTTCAGAGAGAAAATAACCTCTATTGAAAACTGTTCCGGCAATTTTCCTTCGGGGCGAGATGGCGGATGATGATGGAGGTGGTGGTGGCTCAGGCGACGGCTAGATGTCCTGGGACCTAGGCGGCATCTTCGGCTAATTTGAACGTCTCATTTTGTATTTGAGAGAGAAAGTTATATCCTGAGATCTGCAAGAAGTTCAACCTTGATTAGGGCACATACGTGAATTCAGGCAAAACCCACCTGACAATGAAGCAAGACTTTAATACGATTACCACTAAAGCAATGTGGGGACACACCATATTGCCACCGCGGAAGCGCGTCATGTATAAGGAGCGTGCTGCGGCCAGGCTCCTCTCCCACGCTACCCTCTGGACACGCCGCGTCACTTAATAAACCGTGGTGGAAACCGCGCATATCTACATTTTTGTGTATCTAAGCTTTTACGGCTACTACAGATGACAATGACACAGCTACCAGATATTTCTCTGATGGACCGAATAAGTCGTTTGCCTTAAATGTAACTGATGGTGAAGAATTATTCAACGTAATAAATAACTGATCGTATCAGTGGGCAGGGCGAAGCGCATCGAAAAAGATAGCTAATCGTGCGATTTGTTTGCATCGTGCAAGCTCTGCTTCTGGCATTTGGTGGAACACTAGCGACGCCGGAAGTTTTGCTGTGGAAGACACGAGATTTCACCGCCTACTGTGCTGGGACCTTCGTTACCACCGCGAGCATTCCAGTCGCATGTACTAAACATGGTTTTGGGGCGTTAACGGGCAGAGACCTTATAAATGAAGTACCGTACTTGGGTCTCGTCCGTGGGCATGGCGAACCTCATGGACCAAGATCGCTAACCGTGCGATTTGTTTGCATTGTACAGGTTAGTTACCCCTACTCTGTACGTAGTGATGATAGATTTCGAGTTGTTATGCCGTGCCCACAAACCTGTATTGCGAGTGAGCGAGCGAGCAAGCGAGCGACGCAACTTTATCAGGAATGCCTGCAGAACGATTAGCCTTCGCCTGTTAGGGAGGCGTCACCGTGACGCGGCCATGACGTCTTCCCGGCGTGTGGCGCCTCTACTCCGGCCGTGGCCGCACTACTCCCTTTGGTCGACTGGGCCTGCCCCTCTTTTGGGGTGGCAGCCTCCCACAGGTTTCGCTAGGTCGTTGCCTTTCGAGGGATGGCCTGGCCTTGGACCTCGTGATCGTAGCACCTCGTTGCGGCCTCGAGCCGCGGCGAGATCGTTGTAACCGTTGCAGCTTCGTGCGGATTCTTAGGTACAGAGGTGCCTGTGCCGGACGCAATTAGTAGACGGCTACGGGTATGTCCAGTGCCAAGAAACATGAACTCTGAGTTGCAGAAAGACGGCGGGCGGCGAGGGCCAAGGCACTGATGGATCTCCATGGCAAAGACAGGGGTGCCGTGTTTGTGGACGCGGCGTAGTATCCAGATGACAGAAAGGCATTCGCCGCAACAGTCGTCGGGGCATCGACCGGTTCACGATTGCTTTTAACGCGACAGCATTAACGAGCTCGTGTCGCAGAAAAGCCGGTGTCATCGGCGTCCGCGGCGTTGGCCGTGAGCGATAAATCCCGGCAGGCACTTCATGAATAAAAAACAACTTGCAAGATGGGCTGCGTGGGAATCGTACCAGGGTCTCCGGAGTGGGAGACGGAGACGTTACCACTCAGCCACGACTTCGATGCTTCAAAGCGGTGCAAAAGCGCCTCTAGTGAATGCGGTTGTCCTTAGAAACGAGCCGTAGAAAGTTATACTGCGGTGTATATCGGTAATTATGCACATGTAACTTACAGAAGTCGCAGTTACACGAGTAGCGAAGTGCGTTTCCGCTACAATTCTTCAGCGCTTTCCGCACACGCAGAGCCATCTTGCGGCAAACACAGGAGACCCCCTCCTCTCAATGTACGGCGCTGCTCCGACAGGTGGCTCGCCACGCGCGCATTGGGGTTGTGCGAGGACAGGTGCGAGGCGCGTCGCGTCCCGGACTCCTCTCCCCTGACAACGTTTCTCCTTGCTCCCTCACGGGTTGCAGAATCAAGCGTCCTTCCATTCTTTAGATCACTATCTGTCTATCTCTCTAACCGTGCCGATCACGACGTTTGGCTGGCGTGAATCGTTTCCCCCGGGCTCCGAGACACCGAGTTCTTTGGTTCGTTCCGCTTACTCAGGCGCACGTTTCGTTGCCGCGCCGAACGCTCCGTTGCTCGACGCTCACCGCGTCCGATGCGTGGCGCCTCGTAAGTGATCGCTGCGCCGTAGCCCATTGTCTTACACCCCTTGGCGGGTCGACGGGAACGCTGTCGCGTTCCACTCTTGAAGGCGAAGCTTAAGCGTCCTCCAATTTTTTTTCTTGTAGATTGCTTCTCTATGGGGATATTGAGGGAAATCCCGGACCTTCGCTTCTGATGTTTACCGACACTTAGAATCGAACAATTTCTTTTTAACAACCAACATGGATTCAGGAAAGGTATCTCTTGCGAAGCCCACCTACTAGAATTAAGTGCAGAAGTACATTGCAACATGAACAATAACCTCCAGACTGACTGTATTTTTGTTGATTTTTCAAAAGCCTTTGATCGTGTTGCCCATTACCGTCTGATTTCTAAATTATCTGCCCTTCGATTAGACACGCTAACCTTATCTTGCCTGCGTAACTTCCTTTCACTCCGCCAACAGTTCACGGTTATTAACAATTTGCGATCCTACCTTTCTCTCGTAACTTCGGGCGTACCTAAGGGGTGCGTGCTCGGCCCCTTATTGTTTTTATTCTATATAAACGACTTGCCAGAAAACATTTCTTCCTGCATGCGAATCTTCGACGATTGGATCATATATCGTCCTGTGCCGACGACCACTTAACGCTGCAAAACGACCTTTACCGCATTAACAACTGGTGTGAAAAAATGGCTGATGTCGCTGAATACAGAAAAATGTAATATGATCTCCTTCACATCCAAGCAAAAGATCGTCAACTACTGCTACACCATTAACAATTACCAACTGTCGCAGGCATCATCTTATAAGTACCTTGGTATTCATTTCACACGCAGCGTCTCTTGCTCTCTCCATATTGCCACCATATGCGCAAAAGCTTCAAAATCTGTAGGATATTTAAATCGAAATTTACATAACTGTCCCACTCACGTTCGTCAACTAGCTTATCAGCTTATCGCGCACAGCTTGAATTCGCCGCATCTATCTGGTCCTCCTAACATAAATATTTAATTAACATGCTTGAAGCGGTTCAGAATAGGGCCGCCCATTCGATTTCACGCAATTATGACAACCATAACAGCATAACGCAAATTAAGCTCAATCTTTCACTTCAACCGCTTAGTGCTCGTCGCAACATTGCCCTTCTATGCCTTTTTACAAATACGCACACAGCAACAGACCATTCCCACTTCACGTTGATGCTCCTTCCGTTACATCACGTCGGTTGCATAATCACTTAAGTTTCACGCGATTATATGGGTCAACTCACGCCTTCAACTCATGTGCTCTTCCTCGCGCCATACGTTTGTGGAATGGTCTTCCAGACGACGTCACATCCGAACCAGACCACGATAGTTTCCGTCAACTTCTGCACTCTTTCTTTTCGCAATAAAAACTTACCACTAGTTTTTCCAACGTATTTTTACTTCTTGTGCCATGTCTGTATTTCACCCGTGTATTTATTTATTTGTTATTTTTACCGCTTTAAGACCAATGACATCCGTCATTTTTTTGTACCACTGCACGTGTTTTTCTGGTTTTGTTTTCTTTCCAGCATCCGAATTTGTGACCGACTGCATTTTTTATATTTAAATATGTGTTTGATGTGCACGCGATTAGTCCCTGCGTTTTTTATCATGCCCTACCATTGTGCGTCTTTGAAAAACTGCCAATTGTTTCTGCGCCTAGAATCAGCATATTTGGCTGTCTATCTTTGGTTGTAGTTTCTTTTCTTTTTACTGTTGTCATTGTGATTGGTATACTTTATAGTTCTTGTGTGCAGTTTTGAACTATTTATAATGCCAGCCAATATTTTCTTTTTCGTGTTATCCTCCTTCCTGCCCAACCTTATATTGCTGTCATACCACTTTATCATCGATTGCTCCATTTCTTTGTGTAAAATTGCAAATTTGAGCGGTATGTTCGTACTCTGTCGAGTTACTTTGCACTCTTGTTACCCCCCTTACTCGATGCCCCGTCAAGGGGCCTGTAATGTATTTTCAATAAATACGTTTGGGAAACTTATGGATGGTCAACAGGCCATAAGGGTGGACATTGCTGACTTGAAGAACCGTCTTGAGAGAGCAGAAAAAAGGATATTAAGCTTTGAAACCCGCCTGACCGAAGTAGATAGAAAGAACCAACGTATCAGGCGGCAAATACGACTGCTGATTTACGGACAGTAGTTGCCCGAACACCAGACTCAAGAGTCAGCATATGTTGAGCTCATTGACTTAGAAATCGTAGCAGGGGATCAAACTTGATGATATTTCGCGCACCAAGCATTCTGACTCGACCTTGCACGAAAAAGTAATCAAAGAAATCTTTCAAGAGAAACTGGGCCTGAACTGCACTTCAGTTGATGGCACTCATAGGCTTGTTGAACCTTGGGAAAACAGGCCCATTCTATATTTCCAAGGCTACAGAGAAAAGGAGGCAGTGCAACGCAACATGCGGAAACTGCAAGGTACGAACATATGCCTACAGAATGATTATTGTGCGGACACCCTTTGTAATCGCAAGGTGCTTTGGTGCCAGCGCAAAAACTGATAGAGACAAAGGAAACAGGATCACTTTGGTCAATGACAAGTTGCACATCAGTTATCAGTTTTACGTATGGGACGACAATACCACGAAACGCAAAGCACTACCGAACAAAAGCGCCCCGTCGCCCTCGAGCTAGGAATCTAAGGTAGAAAAGTTCCACCTTTTTTTTATTGATATGATATAAGGAGATGTTGACGGACAATTTAAGGCGCCGGCTACTCCTTAGCTCTTGAATGGTTCTATCTTACAACATACAGGGTTCAAGATTACATATCAAATAACCTTTTCACACAAGCACCAGGACTTGTCATGCAACGTTTTCACAGTAACACTACGACGTAAGAAACAAATGGTATACAATATACGAGTTAAATGTTTCCACAGTTATGTAGAAAAAAAGTATCAAAAATACAAATGATACTGTCGCCTAGTAGGACAGTCTCTAGTCAGCGGGTGGTACACACATCGTGTGTATGCATTACCACATATAGTCACAAGAGAACAGGCGACATAACATAATCCAAGAACACATACATATATGCAGCGACATTGCAATGAAAGGAACAATGAAAGGGTTAATAACGGCCAACAATGCCGCTGTCTTCAAGAAAAGTCTTTCGTGCTTTTCAAAAAATAATAATATTTGGGGTTTTACGTGCCAAAACCACTTTCTGATTATGAGGCACGCCGTAGTGGAGGACTCCGGAAATTTTGACCACCTGGGGTTCTTTAACGTGCACTTAAATCTAAGCAGACGGGTGTTTTCGCCCCCATCGAAATGCGGCCGCCGTGGCCGGGATTCGATCCCGCGACCTCGTGCTGAGCATCCCAACACCATAGCCACTGAGCAACCACGGCGGGTAAGCGCTCTTCTGCAAGGACGTTGTTGGCCAAGGACTTAAAAGTTTCTTTAAACTGAAAGGTTTACGGTCTAATGTCATTATGGCATCTTGGTGTGTCGTGATGTGGGCAATCTAGAAGGAGGTGATATATATCTTCGTCTACAAATCCACAATCACATTCGGGGTTTCCGAACGGCCAATTCTATGTAAGAAACGTTTTGTGTAGGCAGTGCCTAGCCTTAATCGATGAATAAGGTTTTCCAGATTTCTGGGTAATGACAATGGAAATTTGGATTTAATAAACAGATCAATATGATACAAGTCCGAACCCTTAAAATTCTGGTAAAACCACGTGTTTCTATACATTTCGAAAGACGTTGCCCTTATAATTCAGCGTAATTCGTGCTTTGATATTGGAAACGGAACCACATCATCTTTGAGGTGTGCTTGTCGTGCTGCTTTATCGTCTCCTGTGTTGCCAGGAATGTTACAATGCCCTGGTATCCACTGGAATGCTATTTCATGCTCCGCTTGGCTTGCCTTTGCGAGGTCTTTAAGTGTTTCGTATATTATACTGTCACTGATTGTTTTCCCTGGTTTGTGCTGCAGAGTGATGTTAGAGCCGCCTGTGAATCGCTGAAACTTACCCATTTTTGCGGATCTCTTACTGACAATATAACTTTTATCTCACATATGATTGCGAACAGCTCAGCCGTTGTGGACGATTTCGCACGAGATAACTTAAATGATTCTTGTTTGTTGTGCTGCGGTATTATGAATGCTGAAGTGGAAGAGGTTGCTGTGCTAGCGCCAACTGTATAGACGTGTGTGTATCCAGAATACCGCATATATATCTGATAAAGTGCCATTTGCTGAACAGTTTAAATGAACATATCTTTTTTTTCTAAATAAGCCGTCTACTCAAAATTCGATTTTTGGAAGTGCAAGCAGCCATGGAGGATATTTTACGTCGGAGTTCCAAAATTCATCTCTTGGCAATACATAAAGATTTTGTCGAATTTCTTTGTGCGCATAACTTCCATCTCGTTTCATTATGTCTAGAGCTAGTGGGTGGCTTTTATGCTGTGTTTGAAGACGGAAATAATGTCGGCATGTTTGTGTGGTTCGCATAACTGGAAATGGTCATTGGCAAGCCTCGGCTATTACAACATAGCTAAAATTCGCTCGTGGAACTCCTAGACATATGCGTAGTCCTCCAGCTAAAAGTATTTGAAGTTGCTCCTCTGATGTGTGGGAAAGTCCGTGTAAGATTGGCGCTGAATACGCAATTTTTGTCCTATTAATGTATCGCAAACAGTCAGCATTGATCCGCCCCATGATGTGCCTGAAAATCTGTGAAGCACAGTCACTATCGCATTTACCTCGCTTTCGAGTTTTTTTATGTGGGGTGCCCGGGATACCTGCCTATCAAGTATTATGCCAAGAAATTGATGCTGTGTGAGGATCATTAAAGGGTGCCCTTCCAAATTAAGAGTGAAATTATTTAACTGCCTCCGAGTGAAGGGCAATACAGCTGTCTTTGCGTGCGACAGAACCATTTCTCTCTCTCTCTCTCTCTCTCTCTCTCTCTCTCTCTCTCTCTCAAAAATTGTTTAATGATATTTATGCCGTCTTGCAATGCCATCTGAAGTAGTTGAGCATTCAACTCATATATCCGAATACACACATCATCTGCATACAGCGAAAACTTTAAATGTGATGGTACTCTTCTGGTTAAACCAGCCATGACGCAGTTAAAAAGAAAAGGGCTGGGTACACTTACCTGTGGTACTCCCTGTTTGACAACAGGTTCAGCCCTCTATCCTTCACCCATCTGAACAAATATTTTACGACCTGATAGAAATTCAGAAATTCATCGCAAGGACCTGCCAGACGTTCCGTGTTCCAACGTACTTAGCAGAACATGAACGTGACTAACAGTGTCAAATGCCCTCTTGATGTCTAGGAATACTGCTATCGTCATGTTTCCACGTGCACGCTCTTGTTCCACACATGTTACTATATATTATATTGCATCCATTGTGTATCTATCTTTTCTAAAACCTGCTAAGTAGTTGGGCAACACATCTGTGTGATTACACCGCCATTGAAATTGCGCGTCAACCATTTTCTCGTTTACTTTGCATAAACAACTTGTCAAAATAACTGGGCGAAAGGACTCAAAGCGCAAGAGCGTTATACCCAGTTTGAAAATTGGAATGATTCGAGCGACTTTTCAAGAGTCAAGTACATTTTCTTCTATCCATAAATTATTATAGATGTCTAAGAGAGCATTTGTACCTGTCCGCCCGAGGTTTCTTAGCATATTTTACGTAATGCCGTCCGGCCCAGCAGCAGACTTTTGGCGACATGATGCAATTGCACATTGAAGCTCGCCCTATGTGAAATTATGATCTAATGGAGGATGTTGGGCGCAATAGCCAGCAGTAATTTTCTGCTTAGCTAACCCTACTGAAATATAAGATTCTGCACATTGTGATGAAAAAGCAGGTCTGGAAATGAGCTCGTAAAATTTATCTGCAATTATTATCTCACACGTGCTCCTAGCTACACCGAGCCCGAAATAGGAAGCTCTGTGTTACAGGTTCACTTAAAGAACGATTTACTAGAAACATTCGTGGGACAGACGTGTGAGGAGACAACATGCCGCAGACATCGCGCCAGCGCCGTTTGCCTAAATTTTCGATCCGTCTGCACATTACATTGTGGATTTTCTGAGCACCTTTGTATGCTTCTTATCTTCCGCTCCGTCGGTACGCTCTTTCAGATCGGCGTCTGATTTCTCTTAAATGTTCATACCCTCCCTCCACTGCAGCATAATCTTTTGGAATTGAGACCCTATTTGTGCTAATGTTCATATCTTCTGCAAAAATTCTGTACATCTTTCCACCTTTCATCATTATCATCATTAGCCTGGTTACGCCCACTGCAGGGCAAAGGCCTCTCCCATATTTCTTCAACTACCCCAGTCATGTACTAATTGTGGTCATGTCGTCCCTGCAAACTTCTTAATCTCATCCGCCCACCTAACTTGCTGCCGCCCCTGCTACGTTTCCCTTCCCTTGGAATCCAGTTCGTAACCCTTAATGACCATCAATTATCGTCCCTCCTCATTATATGTCCTGCCCATGCCCCCATTTCTTTTTCTTGATTTCAACTAAGATGTCATTAACTCATGTTTCTTCCCTCACCCAATCTGCTCTTTTCTTACCCCTTAATGTTACACCCATCATTCTTCTTTCCATAGCTCGTTGCGTCGTCCTCAATTTAAGTAGAACCCTTTTCGTAAGCCTCCAGGTTTCTGTCCTGTATGTGAGTACTGGTGAGACACAGCTATTACTTTTCTCTTCCGCCGTTTTCCCCACCGTTTTCCACCGTTTTCTCTTCCACCGTTGCGTGTTGATTAATTTGATTCGTTAGGCGGTACCGAAAAGCTTGCCAGTTGGTTAGTCTGCTGTAACGCCTGATATCATAGTGCATGCTAGGGTGATTTATAAGGATGGGAAAGTAATCACTTCCGCGCGTTTTCATATCTGTTGTACATCCCACACCATTTACTAGATCATGTGAACACAAGGTAACATCTATGCAGCTTGAATAATTACATCCACGAAGAAATGTTGGCGAACCATCGTTTAAAACAGGAAAGTTGCATTTGCCTATGGCACACTCAATTACGTTACCACAAATATCACAATGATCACTGCCCCAGATGATGTCGTGTGCATTGAAGTCTCCACATATATATACATTGGAATGAGCTATTTTGAAGATATCCACTGGCACTTCTACTGAAATCCGGTTTCAAGGTTGTAGATATAGCTTAATCACTGTTATGCAGAGCTTACCAAAGGATAATTTACATGCGATGAATTCCGGGAAGTCTGAATCACTGAACTGAATTTGATAAGATGGTAGGTCCTTTCTGACGCACAGGAATATTCTGCTAACGAGAAGTCTTGTACATAGCATAATCCGGCAGGTGAAAATCGTCATTGATTCCAGTCTCTTGAATGTGAAGTATTGGAAAGTTGTATTGTGCAATAAATTCACGAAAGTCAGCACACTTTCTTCGAAGACTGTTGGCATTCCACTGAAATATGGAGACATTTTCGTAGCGGGTATTCATGTACTGCTTGCCGCAGTTTGGCCCGGATTGTTGACACAGTAGTGCTTCCAGATGCAACAAGGCTTTCACTTCCGGTGGGTTGTTTCCTTCCGGTAGAGCAGATAGGATTGCCTTAACAGCTGCCAAAAGCATTGGCAAAATCTGTTGTGTCACCGATGCGGTGGTATGTGCGCTATTAGCTGGCGTTACTACTGCAGTAGGTGCGTAAGGTCGCTGAGAATAATGTGTGCGAATATCGGAGCTTTCTGGTGTATTACTTTCTGCCTGTTGTCGCTTGGGTATCCGTAGCATAGATGCATAAGACTGGGCGCTTGACTGTGATCCTCTTGGTTGGTCTCTTGATTGCCGTGTTGGTTGTTCTCTTGAGGAGGGATAACTTGTTGGTTCTCTTGGCTGTGGTGGTTCCGGTGCCCGCTGACGTGGGTGACCTTGCACTGGATGAACAATCTCAAGGTTTGGGGCGGGTTCATAGCGTCGCGGTTGTCTTCCTTATATAAGTGCATGTCGACGAATTTTGTGCCGCTGCCTTGTTCTGAGGGCAGCCTTAGTGGGAGGCAGCATGGTTCCCCGCACAGTTCACACATTTAGGTTCAAGGAGTGTCTTGCACTCCTCGTGGTCATGATCTTCTGAGAAGATTTTGCATCTACGTGTGCTGCGGCAGTTTATCGCCATGTGCCCAAATCCCTGGCAATTATAGCAGCTAAGTGCTGGTACTAGATATTCCTCGACAGGGTGACTGGTGAAACCCAAGTAATTTCTTCATGGAGTAGGGCGATCGTCTCTGAAAGTCAGAATTACTGTATGAAGTGGATGTGACTCTACTGCTCCATCTTCTTGCGGTAATACTTCATCTTTCTGCGTGCTGGTATAACCCCTCCATCTTTCAAGAAGTCTAGGAGTTGCTCGTCTGTGTGCAGAGGCACACGTCTTACTTTCCCCACGTTTCGCGTGTAGGACTCTAGGATGAAGGGCTTGACTTCCAGGCCGCCTACACTTCAGATCATCAAAAGGCATTTTGCGGATGCCAAGGAAGCAACGCTGACACTGAAACTTCCATCTCTGGTCGTACTGAAAGACTGTACTTTTTCTTTGGCAGCGGAAACTATTTCAGCAGACACTCGGTTTGGATTTACTTGCCAAAAAGTAGTACCTTCACTTGTTGGGCGAAAGACAACCGGGATGCCTTCTGCTCGTTTTTTCTTATACGGAACAAAAGTTAATGGTGCATGCTCACACATCTCTTCTTCATCACTTAGCTCATAATTCGATGTTGTATCATCATACTTGCTGTCCTCTAGGCGAGGTTTCTAGCTCTCAGCTTCACCGTCAGCCATTACTCCTGAGGTCGTCGATGTTGATTCCGAGTTGTGGAGAACCAAACGTGCCGGCTTTATGAAGCTTTGCGACGCCTGCAAGAACCCAGGCTTTTCATTACGGCCTGCAGCATCATTCATATGGCTTGCTACACTTGGACGAGCATAAGGCTCGTGACGATGTTCTCGGGTTCCGACCACCGTAGTGGCAGGGTAATAGCCGCGTCCTGAAAAAAAGAAACGTCGTACCGGTAAGGCACCTGGGCTCTCTGAATCTTGTCTTGTTAGTCAGTCATCGTCAATACTGACCGTAAATGTCCAAAACACCGGAAACATCAGAGCACCACCCAATGACAGCGACTAAACAAATACCAAGTTCCAGCTTATTTCGCTAAGCGCCAGAAATAAGCTAAGCAAAACGCGCGCAGTGGAGTCTATGTTACTCTTATATGATCCGCATGTCTGCGTGATTACTGAAACTTCGCTTCATGACGATATTCGCGATGATGAAATTGCTCCACTAGGATACTGCGTGTATCGGCGGGACAGGGCTTCCCGAGGAGGCGGCGTGGCTGTTCTTGCAAAATATTCTGTCGATATTACTACTGGTGATCGAATTGCTCATCATGGAAGTTTTCTGCTAAACGTGTTTTTTTGGGATTACATTTTTTCCTTGTGCAGTGTGTCGCTCTCCCGGTGCAAGGGACGGGTACTTATGAAAAATGTACGATCACTTACTTAGCTGCGTGACAGAAATGTCAATATGACGAGTGATTTTAACCTTCCTGCCGTCAATTGGGATCAGTTAAGATGAGGATATTCCAGAGCAATTAATGTCATCTTGGATACGATGTTTTGTCTCAATTTAGAGCAAATGGTGCGTCAGTTCACGCGTGGTAGATCCATTGTCGATCAGCTATTTATAACAGAAATGTTTTATGGTTGTTGCAAATGGGTCGCAAGCCCCAAGGGTAGCGTTGGTCTGGCGGCCTGGGGCACAGCTGGAAGCATCTGAAGGTCCTGGCAAAGGATGAGTCGACTGCTAACAGAACAACTTGTTTATTCTATCATCGCAAAAAGCGGCCGGTCAGGTCGACCGAAGTGGAGAAACGGGAGACCACGTTACTCGACTGAGTAAATCGAAGCTTCTTACTTGGCGTTCGGGGGGAGCGGCTTTTATACTCTCGGAGTCGAGGGCAAGAAGGAACGCCTCGATAGAAGCGCGCGTGACGACGGCGCACGGACACGTTGTGAAAAGAAGTGACGTATCCGCCGGGCCGGCGCCGCTCAGACCTCCTCGCTTCACAGTTGGGGAGCTCCTCTCCCCGGCTGCCGCGCTTTGACAAGCGTGGGCACCAACATGCACACACACGCACGCACACACACGAAGACACGTTGCATTGAAAGATGCCTGGAAGCGTTTGGTAGGAGGCGTTGGGGCAGCGCTGAACTGGCCAAAACGTACGCCGCTGTAAACAAAGCCCCGGCGTCCGTTGCATCCGCGCCGGCTATGCCGCACGTCGGAGGCGAAACGTAACATGGTGCATCGGCATCAGTGCTGCCGGGAATCTCGGATCATAATTTAATCTAGTTTTATAGGGAACTAGCAAATAACAGGCCTAATTTAGGAAAAAACTCCTCAGTTGTTCGCGATTTTTATAACGCCGATGACGTTTCAATAATTGATTATCTAAGTATAGATCTCGACTTTGCAGTAACTGACATTGAGACTTCATCGAAGAGGTTCCGTGAAGCTGTTAATTTTTGTGTAACAAATTTTACACCTACTAGAGTTATAAAGAAGCCACGTTTCAATCCTTGGTTAACTAGGGATATCATACACAGAAAGCTTAAAAACAAGCGACTCCGCAAGCAGAAAAAGACGTCTATTTTTCTTGATCTAAAAAATAATTCATTTAAAAAGGTTAGTCTCGCAGTGCTTACTTCAACCATAGTCTTTCTCAGTTTATTAAAAGTGAGAGCCAGAAGTTCTGGCATTTCATAAACAAAAATAAGCAGGATATTTCTAAAATGAAAGTTGGTGACAGCTTAATTACTGACGCTCGAGAGATCACAGATCATTTTAATAATTTTTTTCATGGTGTCTTTACGAGGGGTGGTTGTTACGTACCTAAGAGCACAGGATCATGCATAGCCGATGATTTAACATTGACGCGTGAAGGCGCCGTGCCTATGCTTCCTAATGTTAACCTAAAAAAAAACTTAACCACCGGACGGTATTCGAAATGATTTCCTGCGTCGGTATGCGGAACATATGTCTCACTTGAAGACACATTTCTTAAATTTATCAATAGCAGCAGGTGAAATCCCGGATATCTGGCGCTTAGCACGCGTTACTCGGATTGACAAAAAAGGCGACCGTTTGTCTGTAAGTAACTACGGGCCAATATCTATTACAAGCACATGTGGTAAGTTGCTGGAACACGTCATCTCAAAGTACATTAACGATTTTCTTTAATGTCGCGGTCCGTTATCACCCCGTCAACACGGCTTTAGAAAGCACTTGACAGTTTCTCAACTTGTATCCAAAGTACACGATTTTGCACATATCCTTGATATATCTGGTGCAGGAGTTGAGGAGGACTTTGGGATGAAAACTGGAGGTTTATTTACATTATGTGCAGTGGGAGTACAAAGAAATTAACAGTCAAAAAGTCATTACGGGCCTGCAGCAACTCGGACGCTGCGGCCTGTGGCAAGAAGCTCGAAAGAGATGAATGAAGAAATGCTCTCTTGCTGCTCCCGGTCTCTGGCTTTTAAGCCCTTCGGTGTCTCGAAGTCACGTCACGTTCGGCCAATCGGCGAGTCCGGTCAGGTGACGCCATTTTCGGCCAATCGGCGAGCCCGCTCAGGTGTCGTCATTTTCGGCCAATGGTAGGCGCCCGTGCGATTGTGTCATACCCGGTGGAGAGGGTCGCTCCATGGTCCTCAATTGTCCGAGTGCTTACTTCTCTCTGCGGTCTTGCCTTCCCGGTCTGCAACTATCGTACATTTGGTGCAATTGGGTCTGTTCGCCATACCAATTAGGAATGAGTGGGCGTTTGTGAAAGAACCACGTACTCGCAAGCGGCACAGTAGCGTTGCTTCCCGTCGGTTATAACCAGTTGAAAGTTGTAATGTCATATGCGGGTCCATGGTATATATGTAGGCGCTGGTTGGTGGACTTTGGTGTGTTCAATTTTCTTACTGCAATAATATGGGCAAGACCGTTGAGGTGCCGCGCTGCATCCCTTCTTCATAATGGTATCGAGGTGCTTTCACATACATCATGTGCCTCACGGACAGCTTTGTGGGCACTTTCATTGCCAGCAATGTTGCAATGCCAAGGTAGGCACTGAAATACAATGTCGTGGCCTCCGTCCACCACTTGATGGCAGCGTAATCGTATCTCTGCTACCAATTGTTCATGGGGGTTGTGGCGCAGAGATGAAAAGTGTGATTGCAGGGCTGCCATTGGACAGAGAATATAGCCCAATACTTTGGTGGTTGCTGCTGAACATATAGCACTGCTCTACGGAGGGCGCACAGTTCCGATCCTGTCGATTTTGTGACGTGGCTGATCTTGAAGTTTTTGCAGATTGACATTGACGGAATGACTACCGCGCCAGTACAGTTGGTTAGAGTCGCAGCGCCATCTGTATTAATGTGAACTCCATTGAATCATGCAGTGGATGTAGAGCGGCTTGAATCTGGGCACAGGTTGGCAAGTCGGACTTCTTTCCAACTCCTGGAATAGAAAACCATACTTGTGGCTGCTGGAGACACCACAAAGGACAAGGGAATCTTGCTGCAGGCGTGAAATCGGACGCAAGAGAGGATCGGTACGAGGCTACAATGCCCGAAAAAGTTGCATCTGGTCTACTTTACGAGATAGAAGCAAGGCATTTAGACTGGAGTCGGGAAAGGTGACGAAGATGATCTGTAAAGGTGTTCATGACGATATATGTACTGATGGAATGTTCCTTTGCGATGGCATGCAATTGTTGCCGCTATTGAAGCGCATCACGGTAGACCCAGACAGGTTCTAAGCGCTTGAGCATGCATGCTCTCAAGCACTCTGAGATTTGTCCTCCGGGTGCTTGACAGCACCGGAGTGCTGTAATGCAAGAAACCCATGAAGAACACTTTGTACAGATGAAGAATAGAACACACCGACGGTTCCCATGCTTTTCCAGCAATGGCTTTGAAAAGGTTACTAATTGAGAGGAATCTCTTCCTTAGGTAGGCTACATGGGGGCTCCAAGAGAGGTCGGGGTCGAGAATCACCCTTAAAAACCGACGGGTTCTCTTGTACAAGATAGGCTGGCCATTAATAGGCACCGGGTATCCAGTCATCAATTTTCGCGTGAAGGCGACTAATTTGCCCTATTGTGTTGAAATTATGAGGCCTTGTCTCTGAAGATAAGTACCAACCATTAGTGCAGCCTTTTGTAACCTTGCGCGAACCTGCGGCCAAGTTACTCCTGACGCCCAGATGCAGATGTCATCAGCGTAAATTGACAGACTGACAGACTGTGGCAGGAATTCCGCCAGCTGAATCAAATTCACGTTGAACAAGGATGGTTGGATGGATGGATGGATGGATGGATGTTATGAGCGTCCCCTTTAGAATGGGGCGGTGGGATGCGCCACCAAGCTCTTGCTATTATACTGCCTAATGTCCTACCTAGGTTAAACAATGAAAAAAGAAAAAAAAACACTATGAACTACCACGCCCAAATTTTCTGATCCCCTATTTCGAACTGTGCTTTTGTACGTCTGCGTCTTTTGTCGTTTCCCTACTTTTCTTCCACCAATCCTCCAATCGCCTCTTACGGACATGTTTGCTTTATCACTGCTCCCGCTGAACCCAAGGGCTTCAAGGAGGCCAGTGGTGCCTAAATCGACCGCTGGGTAGACGCCTTCACATTCTAATAAAACGTGCGCCGTCGTTTCCCTAGCTTTACCGCAGCAAGCACATGCTTCTTCTTCCTTCTTATATCTCGCTTTATAGGTGCGTGTTCTAAGGCACCCGATCTCGCTTCGAAAAGTAATGAGCTTCCCTTTGAGTTATCTTGAATGGTTTCTTTCCTGATACCGTTCTTTCCTCTTAAGTAGTTGCTCATGGCAGGTTTATTTTTCATTGCGGCCACCCATGGGATTATTTCAGCCTCTCTGACTTTCCTCTTGACCTTCTTTGTTTTTGTGTAGCCCACCCTACAGGCCGCATACTTGCTGGTAAGCTTCCTAGTTCTTTTCCTCCACTGTGGATCAATGTTTTTCCTGTACAGATACCTGAACAGCCTCCCAGCCCATTTAGTTTCTTCCATATTCCTCAGCCGTTCTTCATACTCAATTTTACTGCGAGCTTCCCTCACTTCAAAGCTAGTCCAGCCCATATCACCCTGCATAGTGTAGTCTTCCCGTGAGCGCCCAATGCGAGGCGACCCACTGACTTTTGGTTCCCGTCGAGTCCTGATTGTACCCCTGATTTAAAGCAAACAACTGTATTTCCAAAAGTAAGTCCTGGAACCATTACACCTTTCCCACATACCTCGGAGGACCTCGTACCTATTGTATCCCCATAGCGCTCTGTGCTTCCATTAGGGCTACATTTCCCTTCCCCTTTACTGTTATGGTGTTTTCCTGTGTTTCCATATATCTATTGCCTTCGTTTATCCATATACCAAGGTATTTATATTCTGTTACCCGAGGTATTTCTTGGCCCTGTACCTCCACTGTGTGTTCACAGTTTTCATTCAATACCATAGCACCTGATTTTCTAACACTAAATTTCAAACCTAAATGATGATTTCTGTTGTTTAATCCAAGACAAGATCAATGATGTTGTCGACCGACCAATAGAAACGTCGAAAACCTGTCATCGCATCTAGATAAACATTGTCATGCTCAAGAAATCACCTGAGGCGCGTGAGGATAATCCTTTTCCTCAACTTGACAACACACCTGGCGAGAGCAATAGGTCGATGTGATGTCAGTTCAAGGGGTGACTTTCCATGCTTTAGGGTTTGGACAAGACGGCTTCGTTTCCACTCAAAAAGAACAACTCCGTCACTCCATAAGTTGTTGAGGTGACGCAGCAGGATCTCTCGTGCTTTATGGTCAAGGTGGCGGATAGAAGGGTGCGTGATGATGTCGGGTCCGGGCGAAGAAGAACGCCTGCGAGTGGCTAAAGTAGCCTGCAGTTCTTTCATGCAGAAAGCTTCGTCCATTGCCGAAACTTGCATGAAGTGAACTTCGTTCAATTCAAGATCCTTTGGTAGCTCTCCTTCACCTGCAATTGCCTCACAAAACTCTTCCCCAACATCTACTTCTCGACAGCCTTGGTGGAGAGCTAGTGCTTTAAAGGGGTGGCGTTGCTGAGGAGAAGGGAGAAGGCCTTGGAGAGTTCGCCATATGCGAGAGGGAGCTTTGCGTGGGTCCAACGAGTTATAAAATTATTGCCATTGTTCGTTCTCTAATTTGTCTATGCGACGACGTATTTTCTTCTGCGTGCTTCTGGCCTCCCTAAGGTCTAGAATCGAATTTGTGCGTCTATATGTCCTCTCCGCCTACTTAAATTGAGGACGACGCAACGAGCTATGGAAAGAAGAATGATGGGTACGTGTAACGTTAAGGGATAAGAAAAGAGCAGATTGG
Source organism: Dermacentor variabilis (assembly GCF_050947875.1). Lineage (NCBI taxonomy): Eukaryota > Metazoa > Arthropoda > Arachnida > Ixodida > Ixodidae > Dermacentor > Dermacentor variabilis. Next base: position 3,060,826 of record NW_027460368.1, read on the forward strand.
GCGAGGAAACAAACAAGAGTTAATGACATCTTAGTTGAAATCAAGAAAAAAAAATGGCGGGGGGGGGGGCTTGGGCAGGACATGTAATGAGGAGGGAAGATAACCGATTGTCATTAATGGTTACGGACTGGATTCCATGGGAAGGGAAGCGTAGCAGAGGGCGGCAGAAAGTTCGGTGGGAGGATGAGACTAAGAAGTTGAAGTTTGCAGGGACAACATGGCCACAATTAGCACATGACCGGGGTAGTTGGAGAAGTATGGGAGAGGCCTTTGCCCTGCAGTGGGCGTAACCAGGCTGATGATGATGATGCCCTCTCAGCGCGCCGACGTACTGCTCGAAGACTTTCTAATTTAATGTGAAAGTCCGTGCAGAGAGAGATAAGATAATGCAGAGAAAGGCAGGGAGATTAACCAGAGGCAGTTCCGGTTGGGGAAGGGTTAAGGGGGATAAAAAGCGTCAAGCTGCAAGCTGCTGACCATGAGAAGCAGCGCGTTGCAGCATGCATCGCGTCCGCAATCACAAGCTTTATGCTACGTGCGAGGCCGCCGTTGCACTCAGCGTTCACAAAGGCTTCAAATGCTGGCCAAAAAAAGACAGAATTCTGCTAGGACTGACGGAGTGTAATGAAGCGAATGCCGTGCGGTCATGAACAGAGGTGAGCGTTGTGCGACTCTTGGGCTTAAAAAGCACCGCTGCAAAGTTGAACCGCACAGACGAGAGCAGCACATACGTCCTTGTGGTTCAACTTTGTAGCGCTGCTTTTCAAACACAAGTATGATATTCCAGCTAGCCCCACGCAAGCCTTAATCAATTGTGCGGCCCATTTGCTCCTTATATCTGCACGGTAAAACTGAGCAGGCACTGCGAGTAGCCAGACTAAATATCAGGGGCGCAGTACCCGTAGAAGGTACTACCAAGTGAGCCGCCTATGCTTAGAAAATGAGGTGAATGTAGTCGTAGTATAAGAAATTAAAATCGAAATTGAGGAGCAGACGACTGGCATGGTGGAAACCTTTCGAACGCGCTACGATGTTTGTACTTGACAAGCTGCGGGCACATCCGGTGATTGCGCAATATTCGTGCGCAATAACCTAGGCATCTTGCATGTGAGCCTTGTTGTTTCTGAAGCAGCCCGCTTGCTTATTGACCTTTTGTTTTTTTGTCAGCCATGGAGAGTGATCAATGTTCGTGCACCTAATAAGGAAACTGAACGCGTAGCCTTTTTCGAAAAAAAATCGAGCGTTACACTTGAAGTGCTTGAAACGTGTCGTTATGCTTGACCATTTCATCTGGGAGCTGGTAGCAGAGAACATAGCTAAAGTTGTACCTGGCGGCGATAAAAGTGCAAAAGTACTACATCTGTTAATACACACAAATGATTTGGATGACCTGGGCTGGCTGCTTTCGAATGAAATTCGGCCCGTGTTCACGAACTTCCAGCGAGGAAGCAGTGCGCGGCTCGACAGACTGTACGCCACGGTTGACATTGTCAGCATGTGCAGTAAGCATGAAGTAAAGCATGTGTCTTATAGTGATAGCAATCTTGTAATGGTCACACTTGGCGGCAAGGAAAAGAAAACGCATTTCAGCTGGCAGTTATGGAAGTCACACGCGGCTTAATGGGACCAATTCAAGAACGACGTCAAGCTGATCCCTATCGAGTCACTGCTAAGTCATAAAGAAAAGAAAAAAAAACCCCAAGGAATTGCAATACAAGCTTGATTTTATGATCAGCATGGAAGCGGTAAATGCAGGGATATACGGTAAAGAAATCAGTGAAGTCAAAGGCCAGCTCGAAGCCCTGGACGGCGAAAATTATCGATCAGCAGTAGTAAGGGCGCGAATTGAGAAGATCTGTATGGGGGAAACTCCTAATAAGTGCGGATGGTGTAACGAAAGGAGATTACAACACAAAATGAAATCGGATACATTAGGTCCCTGAACAATAACCAGTGACATTAGCGAAATTGAACGAGCATTTCCCGAGCACTATGAGAGCCTAATAGGTGAAAACAGAAGTGGGAGTTCTCCGCTTGGGCCGGATACATTTGACTTAATACCAAGGTTATATAGAGATACTCGAGCACTTTTGGAGCAACCCGTTGGCGTAGATCAAATAAACAAAAAGTTATTCCTATGCCACTCTGTGAAGGTGGATGATCTGCGAAGCTGTGTAGGCGGGCCACTTAAAGGGACACTAAAGGTTACCAGAAAGTCAAGTTCAAGTGGTAGAGCAATGTTCTAGAACGTTTAAGGCGTCAATATAATCGCGAACAGAACTTTAGTTACCGAGAAATTGAGGCAAATGCATGACACGATTTGAGACCCTCCAGCGACATTCCGGTACTAGCCCGATGACGAAAGCACTCGTCATAATTTGTGTTACTAATACTCAACTACTCGTATTAAAAATATAATTTCATTCGATTATAAGACGGAAGAAAATGCTACTTGACTACGTCTATTTGATTCCAAGAAAAAATAACATTTTGACGTAACCCTTCAGTAGTATGGGTGGTCGAAAAGTTTCGTTTTCGCTCGACTCTGTGCCGCGCACGCTTTGGAGTTTCAGTAGTTTCGTTATCGCGTCGTGCTGTGCGGGTTCTGCTGGCTCGCGAAACTTTCATTTGGAACAAGCAGCGAGAATGCCACGTCCATGTGATGTCCTGGGAAGCCATCGTTGCTTTCCCGCTCCGGAGAGCCGGTGTCGAGGCCGCCGTCGTAGTACACAACGACGCCGGCAGCGCGAGCCCTCAGTAGCAGGTCGCGCTCGTCAGTGCTCAAATCGCTGAAGTTGAGCCCAGCATCGCGAGCCAATCTGTCGTTGTCAGGGTCTATTGCGACGAGCGTCGAAGTTTACGTCATAGAATGAAGTACCAGCTTATGGTCGCGCGTTTCTCCTTCCGCTAGCCACCATACTCCCGCTTTCGCTCTGCTGTCGGCTCTGGCTTGGCTCTGTTTCTGGCCGCGCGTTGTCGTTTTGCGCAGAAAAGCCGTAGCGCCGTCTGCGAGCGCCATTTTACTAACCGACGGCGCAACGTCACTATGAGACCATGATGTCAGTACTCCTCGATCGGAGGGCGAGCGATTTGAACTGCGCTAGAGGTACGCGGACGCTTCAGAACGCATTTTCTCTTAAAATAAGTCTCTCCTTGGCACGAAACAAGCGTTTCGAGGTTTCTGGGATGGTATTTCAACAGTCCACGTTGACTTAATAGTAACCTTTAGTGTCCCTTTAAGAGGAAGCTTTAGCTCGGGTGCTCCTATCTAAATACTTGTAAAAGGAGAATTCGTTTTTCTCGGCAACCACTGCACCAAACTTCACGAGGTTTATTGCATTTAAAAGAAAAAATTAAAATCTAGTGACTGTTGGTTTCGAATTTTGGATTTAGGTCGTCGATATTTTATTAAAAATTGGCAAAAATCGAAAATTCTCAGAAAACGTAACTATCAAGTTTACAACACTGTAACTGAATAACCAAAAATGATAATACAATTCTGTGAACTGCATCTAATAGTACATCTAAAGCGGACAAAATTTATATGTTACATATGAATATAAAAAAATTTAATAATACGGAAATACAGCTTTTGCAGAGCCCTTGTACACTACGTGAAAAATTTACGTAAGATGTAAAATGACATATCGAATTTGTCCGCTTTGAAGGATCTATGGTTGCCTTTTACAGAACCGCGATATCTGTTTTTGATGCAGAGCTATGCATTTGTAAACTTAGTGCGTCTATTTTTTTCTAATGGTCGAATATTTGAAAATCTTTTTAACAAAATTCAAACCCTAAATCCAAATTCCGCTTCCAACAGTCACTAGAATTTAACATTTTCTCTCAAATGCAACAAATTTCATTAAAATCGGTCCAGGGGTTATCTCAGAAAAACGATTTTGCGTCTTACATGTATTTTAATAGGCCGCGTCGGAGTTGGGCCCGGGCTAAAGCTTCCTCTTAATGGCGAACAGTCCATGTTCGTGCGTCACACGCCGTATCCACATAAGTGGAAGGAGAGGCGCGACTTGTCGCTCTTCCACGATGTTGAGCCACGGAAGATGATGAGGCACCGGGGTGTGTACATTCCCATTTATTGTTGCTAAATGTGGCACACCTTTAACTAACGAACCCCGGCACGTAGAACAGACACACACCTCAACGCACTCTGAGGGCACACATTGCTTCACGGTAGCCAAGGCGATAGGTGCAATAAAGTTTTATCCATCCATCCCGCAGTGTAGTAATTTATTTATTTATTTACAGAGTACTTACATCGCCATAAGGCATTACGTAGGGGGAACAAAACATAATCAGTAAAACAGAAACGCTTTTGCACAGATATACTCACAAACAGAAGCACTACAATAGTATTTACAGAAAGACATACAAGCAAGGTGAAACAAACATGTTTTCAGAATATATAACAAGTACAATTGTTTTACAACAGTGCCGTCACAGCATAGAATAGAATAGTTTGTTATTTGACACATTTACTATATCATTTGATAAACTGTTCCATTGTCTAATTGATTTATGGAAAAAAGAGTAGTAAAAATGATTTGTTCTGCAGTTACAGGCTGTGGTCTTTTTGTTGTTATCACAGCGAGTCGATATGTAATCTAGTTCCAGAAGATACTTCTAGCGATGGATACCTGTCTGACTGTCATATATTCGGTGCAATAGTTTGAGCCTTAGCTTCTGCCTAGTATATGCAGCCGGTCCCATCCCAAAGTGGCCTTCATTTCTCAAACGCTAGAGTACGGGCTGTAATTATTACAAACAAACCTTACTGCTTGGTTCTGTAGTTTTTTCCAGTCTATTAATGAGGTAATCTTGATAGGGATTCCATATTACGAAGGCATAATCAAGTATTGTTCTGACATGTAAGAAGTATAAAGTTTCTTTGACTTCGCGTGTTGCCTGTTTGAAATTTCTGCGAATAAAATGTAGCGTCGTACTAGCTTTTGCCATGACAGTGTCAATATGTTTATGCCAAGTGAGTGATTCGGTGAAACATACTGCTAGATACTTGTATTCAAACTGTATGTCGATAAGCGTGCCATTGATGTTATATCGGTGTTGAAATTTGAATAATTTTATGGAAAAACTTACGCTACTGCACATTTGAATATTTAAATTCATGTTCCATTTTTTACACCAGTTCGCTACCTTATCTAAATCTGTTTGTAGAGTATCTATGTTATTTTCAGAAGTAATTTGTCTGTAAATCACACAGTCATCGGCAAATAGTTTTATGGGTGATGTAATTAGTTCTACAATGTCGTTTATGTAGAATAAAAACAACAAGGGGCTCAGCACACTTCCCTGCGGAACGCCCGAAGAACCAGTTATTGGTGAAGATGCGGCGTTGTTTAGGACGACAGACTGTGTTCTTCCGTTTAGGTAGTTTCGCATCCAATTTTGAACGTTTTCGTTTACATTTAATGCAGCAAGCTTTACATCTAAGAGCTTATGGGGCACAGTAGCGAAAGCTTTTTGAAAATGAATAAAAACCGCGTTTACCTGACCACTGTTATCAATGGCTTTGGATAAAAAATGCTGAAATTCTATTAGTTATGTGTTGCAGGAATAACCTTTTTGGAATCCGCGCTGGGAAGGTGTAAAGAAAGCATTTGAGTCAAGGAATGCAAATATGTTACCATATAAAATGTGTTCGAATATTTTGCAACATATCGACGTTAGTGAAATCGGCCTATACTTTTCTCTGAGTTTTCTGTCGCCCGATTTAAGAACTGGTATCACGCTTGCCGTTTTCCAATCTTGAGGGATGAGGCCTGTTTCAAGGGGAAGCTTATAGATGATCGGTAAATACGAAACAATGATCATATGGCACTCTTTTAGGACCACTAGGGATATCCCATCAGGTCCAATTGCTTTTGTTTCATCTAAACGGCGTAATAAAGAATCGACGCCACTAACATCAAATTCAATGTCTGGCATCATATCGCCCTGATTGGCGTTGTTCAAAAGCGAAGTCTCTTCCCAGCAGATACCTGCGAAAGCACGGATTTGAAGTACTGGTTAAAGTATTCCGCCTTCTGATAGTCTGATGTCACGGTTTTGCAGTTAGTAGATAAAGATGGTATAGGTATGTCTCAGTTAGGTGCCTGGAGGTGGTCTCGTGCGGAGGCTGCCCTCTCGGTGAGCGCATATTTCCCCTCATCTTTTAAAAGGTTCAATACTTACAATCTTTGTCTCGCAAACCACACTTATTTCAAGGGAATTTTCCATGTCTCAATAATGTCTGTCGTCGTATTCGAGTGCTGATTGCCGTGTTATCGTTTGTTAACGAAGCTTTCCCTCAAGTCTAAATATTTTAAGGCAGTTTGTCGTGTGCGTATCATGGCCACGTACGCTTATATTGCCTTCCGTTTCTCTAACACGGGTGCGCTTTAAAACCACGGCGCTGCAATTTTGCTTCAGAGACTTTCCCTCCTTTTTCTCCTCCCTTAAACTAGCTCTCTTAACTACTACACGCAGAGACAAAGCAACAGCGCGCGCATTCGATCCCATAGATGTGATGAATATATATATATATATATATATATATATATATATATATATATATATATATATATATATATATATTGTTACGAATAGTTGCGGAGGAATGGTTTTATTTACAGGAGAATTGGACGATGATGGTAGCGTGATCGTAGCGCAGCCCGGCCTCTCAAACTCCTCGTTCTCTTCGTATTCTCTTCCTTCTCTTCTTGTCCGTGCCTTTCGTATCTGTTACATTTCCCCGCAAGCAGACGAAGCCCGTGGGGCAAGTCAGGATGGACAAGGAGGGTAGAAAGGCTTCAGGCGAGCAATATGAGTCAGCTGAGTTCTGCTTGATCGCCGACCATTGCACAGTAGGCGAGCTATGACGTAAGTGAGTTCGCTCAGGCGGTCCACAACTACATATGGGCCTGAATATTGTGACAGGAACTTTTGGCACAATCCACGCTTGCGTTGCGGTGTCCAAAGAAGGACTAAGTCACCTTTTTGCAGCGATACTTCTACGTGACGGTCGTCGTATCGCTCTTTCGAACGACTTTGCGAGGCCAGAGTACGAATACGAGCTATTCGACGCGCTTCTTCGGCGAGACACAAAGTCTCCGATACAGAATCATCACTGTGCAGAACGAAGGGTAAGAAAGAGTCCAGAGGGCTTCGCGGTAACCTTACATACAGGAGATAAAATGGGCTATAGTTCGTGGTTTCGTGCTTCGCCGTGTTGTACGCATAGGTGATGAAAGGCAGCACGTCGTCCCAGTTCTTATGATCGGAGGAGATGTACATGGCAAGCATGTTAGTCAGCGTTCTGTTTGTCCTTTCAACGAGGCCATTGGTCTGTGGATGATACGGCGTGGAATGACGAAACTGTGAAGTGCCCAAACGAAGCAACTCTTCAATGGCATCAGCCGTGAACTGGCGACCACGGTCGCTGATGATGACACGTGGTGGGCCATGACGAAGGACCACGGAACGGAGCAGGAACACCGCCACGCAAGCAGCAGTGGAAGACGGTATGGCTGCAATTTCTGCATACCGTGTAAGATGGTCTACGCAGACAATTATCCAGCGGTTCTTCTTGTTGGATAACGGGAATGGACCCAAAAGGTCAATGCCTACTTGCTCGAACGGCGTACTGGGCGGTGTCAATGGCCGAAGGGGACCCGGGGCTGCGGTGGTCTGTCGCTTGTGACGTTGGCACGTTTCACAACTAGCGACATAGCGCTTGGTTGTTTCGTACATCTTGGGCCAGTAAAAGCGCTCCTGTGTGCGGTGCAGCGTTCGTACGAAGCCGAAATGGCCGGATTTCACATCGTCATGCATGGCGCGTAGAACGTCGGAACGGAGACTCTCGGGGACAACCAGCAGAAAACGCGCTCCATGCCCGGAGTAATTAGTTTTGTACAGCAATTTATCACGGACAGTAAAGCGACCGCTGCCTTTAGAAGTACGGGCGGCGACAAAAAGCGGATCAAGGGTAACATCATCCCGTTGTTCTCGCTCAAAGTCTGCCGCGTCAGGGAACGTAGGCGTAACAGCAGCGAGACAGTCGTCAAAATTCGCAGCATCGCAGTCGGTAGTCGCAAGAGGAATCCGAGAGAGGCAGTCTGCGTCAGCGTGACGACGGCCACTCTTGTACGATACCACAAAGTCGTATTCCTGGAGGCGCAGTGCCCAACGTGCGAGGCGACCAGAGGGATCATGCAAACCGACCAGCCAGCATAAAGAATGATGGTCGGTGATAATCTTGAATGGTCTACCGTAGAGATAACATCGAAACTTTTGTACGGCGAAAACGGCTGCCAGGCATTCCTGTTCCGTGACCGTGTAATTGCGTTCAGATTTGCTCAGACAACGGCTGGCATATGCGACAACATGTTCGGCGCCACTGTGACGTTGTACAAGTACCGCTTCTATCCCGATTCCACTAGCATCAGTGTGAACTTCAGTCGGGCAAGATGGATCGAAGTGACGCAAGAGGGGTGCTGACGTTAGTATAAACTTCAGTTGAGAGAATGATGCGTCCCAGTCTGGTGTCCAATTGAAGGATGCATTTTGTCGCAAAATACTTGTCAACGGATAAACTATGTCGGCAAACCGGGGAACAAAACGACGAAAATACGAACATAGGCCAATGAATGAGCGGAGTTCTCGTGCTGACTGCGGTGGCTTGAAGGAGCTCACTGCTTCAATCTTACGAGGATCGGGTCTGACGCCATCCTTGTCGACTAAGTGTCCCAGGACCAGTGTTTGACGTTCGCCGAACCGACACTTTTTTGAGTTTAGGACCAGTCCAGCTTTCTCAATGCAGTCGAGAACGACGCTGAGGCGTTCGTTATGTTCTTCAAACGTGCGGCCAAGGATTACAACATCATCTAGGTAACACATGCATATCTCCCACTTTAGGCCACGTAGTACTGTGTCCATGAATCTTTCAAAGGTGGCAGGAGCATTGCAAAGGCCAAAAGGCATAACATTAAATTCGAATAGGCCATCTGGAGTCACGAAAGCGGTCTTTTCCTTGTCGGCAGGGTCCATAGGTATTTGCCAATACCCCGATCGCAAATCAAGTGTTGAGAAGTAAGAAGCAGCGTGTAAGCAATCAATGACGTCATCTATTCGCGGTAGCGGATAGACATCCTTCTTCGTCACTGCGTTTAGATGTCTGTAATCCACGCAGAATCTCCAGGAGCCATCTTTTTTTCGGACCAGGATTACTGGGGCTGCCCATGGACTAGATGATTCTTGAATGACACCTTTGTTCATCATCTCCTTGACTTGCTCGGCAATAACTTTGCGTTCGGACGATGACACTCGGTAGGGCTTCTGGCGGATGGGGTGTGCTGAGCCGGTATCTATTCTGTGACGAGCGCGGGACGACGGTAAATGAAGGGGTGCATCTCCATGCGTGAAGTCAAATGCAGCCATATGCCTGGCAAGGACTTGTACCAGTGCTTGCCGTTCCGATATACCGAGACCCTTGCTGATCATGTCAAGCACTAGCTCTTCAGAATGGCGATTATCGCAAGGAGAGCAAGCTGTAGACACGTCCGTAGTTAGTGCCGCTATTGAGCTACATGCGGCTTCATCGAAAAGAGCGATTTTCATACCGCGAGGAAGGACAACCGGCGTGGCGGAACAATTCAGCGCCCACAATGTCGCGACTCCTTTCGTCATGCACACGACAGAGCAGGGCACAAGTATATCTTTTTTAGCACAGTTTACGCGGAGAGGCCTAACTACAAGGTCAACACAACCAGCATCAACAGTAGTTGCCGAAACACGAACGGGCGTCAGGCACCACGATGGTGCAATCACTTCATCAAGAACACTGAGTGTGTCTGCGTCCCTGTCTTCACCACCCGAGCTTTGTTCAGAATGTGCTGATATTAATAACTTGTTCAATGATATTTCGCCACAACCACAGTCCACGGAAGCGCCACACTGTTCAAGAAAATCGATACCAAGAATAACATCGTGCGAACAACGAGAAAGAACAAGGAATTCCGACACAAACACTTTCCCAGCCAACGAAACACTCACAGCACAAACACCAAGGGGATGAAGCCACTCACCGCCTACTCCACGAAAGGTAGTACCGTCGTTCCAAGAAAACATAACTTTGTGGCCTAGACGGTTTTTGAAAGCGAGGCTCATCACAGACACAGTCGCCCCAGTATCCACTAACGCCATGGTCGGTATTCCGTCAATCGAGACATTCACTTTGTTTTTGTACATCACAACAGGCAGAGGTATTTCTTGCAAAGACCGTCCGGTGACCACACCTCCATTGGCCGCGGATGCTAGTTTCCCGGCGGCGGTGAGGAAGAACGGCGTCGAGAGGACGGAGAGCGACGGAGACGGCTATTTGGTGGCGTCAGACTCCGGTCAGATGCTGGCGAATCGCTGCGTCTTGTCTCGTGTGAGAAGTGATCCCTTGGAAGCAAATCGGTCGTCCGCAGGTCATATGAAGTACGGGTTCTGGGTGGCGAGAACATCGATGGTGTCCTACGTGATTGACGGGCTTGGCGACAATACCGAGCTATATGGCCTGTGGAACCGCAGTTGTAGCACACGGGAGGGTCGCGGTTCACAGCGTCTTCCTCGAAACGAATGGTTGACGGCTGCGGGGGGCGAGAAGGTTCGTGGTCATGTGGATAACGTGTCTCTGCTGCTTGCTGAAATCCGGTATATCTTTCATAAGTCGCGTCGTGGTAGTAGGGTCGGTGCTGTTCTTGTCGCGGCCTGACAGAAGACGCAGGGCCTCGGGGGTAAAAACGCGGCTGCTCTCGTTGTGGCCGAGCGTCTTAAGTAGGGCCCCTGTCGTAAAGACGTGGCTGCTGTCGGGGCGCGAGTTCATAATCCTCAGTGCCCCTTGCCGCAGGATACGGGGAGAAGGATGCCACGTTTGGCTCAAAATCTGGTGGTAGGCGGAAGCTAGGAGTGCTTGGAAGTGTCACTTGCGCGTGCAGGCTGAGCTCTTCCCGAACTATTTGTCGTATCGTTGATGCCAGATCGAGGCGCTGGTTGCTGTCCACGCTTGCAACTGTGGTCACATTGGCTAGCCTGCCAGACTTCGGCGTGATGCACCTCGTCTTCAGTTGCTCGAAAGTACGACAGTGCCGAATGATGTCAGCGACGGAAGCCAGGCTGTCTTTTGCAATGAGGAAATTGTAAACATCCTCGGCAATTCCTTTTAGGATGTGCCCGACTTTGTCCTCCTCGGACATTACGGAGTCCACCATCCTACACAGTTTGATTACTGCCTCAATGTAGGTCGTGCAGGTTTCGCCTTGTACTTGCGCACGCTGCAGTAGCGTCTGTTCTGCCCTTTTCTTTTTCGTCGCGGAGTCGCCGAATCGCTCTTTGATTTCCTAAACAAATCTTCCCCATGTTGTGAATGTTTCCTCGTGGTTGTCGAACCATACCAACGCAGTATCCGTTAGAAAGAACACGACGTTAGAAAGCTGAGAAGCGCTGTTCCACCTGTTGGCGGCACTCACCCGGTGATAATGGATGAGCCATTCCTCGACGTCTTCGTCCGCTCTTCCGGCGAAGGGACGCGCATCTCTCAGTTGCAGAACAGAACTTGTCGGGGCAGCAGTTGGAATGGGCCGTTGTTCGTCTGCGTCGTGGGACATGTTCAGCTCCGGTGAATTCGGTGGGAGTCCAGCAAGGCGACGGCTCCGTCGAAGAACTTGTGGTTCAGCCTCCGTCTTTGGGTGTCGATTACCCCGCACCTTCCACCACAACTGTTACGAATAGTTGCGGAGGAATGGTTTTATTTACAGGAGAATTGGACGATGATGGTAGCGTGATCGTAGCGCAGCCCGGCCTCTCAAACTCCTCGTTCTCTTCGTCTTCTCTTTCTTCTCTTCTTGTCCGTGCCTTTCGTATCTGATACAATATATATATATATATCGCGGACAACATCAGTCCCTTTCCACGTAAGTATGAGGCTCGGAGCAGGAGGTATGGCGCTTCAAAGTAACCTGGGGCCTGACGAACCAACCGACTGAGCTATCTTTCCGGGCAACATCCAAGGGTCACGAGTTCAAATCACCTGTTCTCTTCCTTTTTTTTATCACTGTACGGGAACTCTCCTATAATATATATATATATATATATATATCCGTCCGGTATAACCGAGCTCAGATTGGTCCACCTTGACTAATCAAATAAGGCACCACTGTAGGTTAAATGAGGCGTACAACTCCTGCGGGACCCGCCGTGATTGCTCAGTGGCTATGGTGTTAGACTGCTGAGCACGAGGTCGCGATATCGGATCCCGGCCACGGCGGCCGCATTTCGATGGGGGCGAAATGCGAAAGCACCCGTGTACTTAGATTTAGGTGCACGTTAAAGAACCCCAGGTGGTCGAAATTTCCGGAGTCCTCCACTGCGGCGTGCCTCATAATCAGAAAGTGGTTTTATCACGTAAAACCCCATAATTTAATTTTTAATTTAACTCCTGCGGGGACGGTAGAGTATCCGCCTCCCGTGCAAGAGCACCGCGGTTCAAACCCCAGTGCGTCGCAATTCTCCACCGGAAAATACCAAAAAAAAAGAACCGTGTGTTGAGAAAATTGCACAAACAGGCCTGGAGTGCGGCCTGATCCCGGTGACCAGAACCGGTAACGCACCCTCTCACCAGAGCAGGATTGGCCACCCTGGTGCAGTACTTGGCCACAACCTCCTATATGAATACAATAATCAAACCCCGGCCCTCAGTCCCCAGCAGCTGCGAAGCAACTGACCACGGCGGCGGTCAGATCTGTGACGCTGCAGAGGGTGCTAAGAATACCTGGCTCCGGACAGGCCGCCATTGGAATCTGAACCTGGCAACGTTTAATCTTAGAACGTTATCTAGTGAGGCGAGTCTAACAGTGTTATTGGAGGAATTAGAGGGTAGTAAATGGGATATAATAGGGCTCAGTGAGGTTAGGAGGACAAAAGAAGCATATACAGTGCTAAAAAGCGGGCACGTACTGTGCTACCGGGGCTTAGCGGAGAGACGAGAACTAGGAGTCGGATTCCTGATTAATAAGGAAATAGCTGGTAACATACAGAAATTCTATAGCATTAACGAGACGGTGGCAGGTCTTGTTGTGAAACTTAATAAGAGGTACAAATTGAAGGTAGTACAAGTCTATGTCCCTACATGCAGTCATGATGACCAGGAAGTCGAAAGCTTTTATGAAGACGTGGAATCGGTGATGGGTAAAGTCAAAACAAAATACACTATACTAATGGGCGACTTTAATGCCAAGGTAGGCAAGAAGCAGGCTGGAGACAAGGCAGGGGGGGAATATGGCATAGGCACTAGGAATAGCAGGGGAGAGTTATTAGTAGAGTTTGCGGAACATAATAATATGAGGATAATGAATACCTTCTTCTGCAAGCGGGATAGCCGAAAGTGGACGTGGAGGAGCCCGAACGCCGAGACTAGAAATGAAATAGACTTCATACTCTGCGCTAACCCTGGCATCATACAAGATGTAGACGTGCTCGGCAAGGTGCGCTGCAGTGACCACAGGATGGTAAGAACTCGAATTAGCCTAGACCTGAGGAGGGAACGGAAGAAACTGGTACATAAGAAGCCGACTAATGAGTTAGCGGTAAGAGGGAAAATAGAGGAATTCCAGATCAAGCTACAGAACAAGTATTCAGCTTTAACTCAGGAAGAGGACCTTAGTGTTGAAGCAATGAACGACAATCTTATGGGCATCATTAAGGAGCGCTCAACTGAAGTCGGTGTTAACGCCGTTAGACAGGAAACCAGTAAGCTATCGCAGGAAACGAAAGATCTGATGAAGAAACGCCAATGTATGAAAGCCTCTAACCCTACAGCTAGAATAGAACTGGCAGAACTTTCTAAGTTAATCAACAAGCGTAAGATAGCGGACATAAGGAACTATAGTATGGATAGAATTGAACAGGCTCTCAGGAACGGAGGAAGCCTAAAAGCAGTGAAGAAGAAACTAGGAATAGGCAAGAATCAGATCTGTGCGTTAAGAGACAAAGCCGGCAATATCGTTACTAATATGGATGAGATAGTTCAAGTGGCTGAAGAGTTCTATAGAGATTTATACAGTACCAGTGGCGCCCACGACGATAGCGGAAGAGAGAATAGCCTAGAGGAATTCGAAATCCCACAGGTAACGCCAGAAGAAGTAAAGGAAGCCTTAGGAGCTATGCAAAAGGGGAAAGTAGCTGGGGAGGACCAGGTAACAACAGATTTGTTGAAGGATGGTGGGAACACTGTCCTAGAAAGATTGGCCGCCCTACATACACAATGCCTCATGACCTCGAACGTACCGGAACCTTGGAAGAACGCTAACGTAATCCTAATCCATAAGAAAGGGGACGCCAAAGACTTGAAAAATTATAGACCGATCAGCTTACTGTCCGTTGCCTAAAAAGTATTTACTAAGGTAATTGCAAATAGAATTCGGAACACCTTAGACTTCTGTCAACCAAAGGACCAGGCAGGATTCCGTAAAGGCTACTCAACAATAGACCATATTCACACTATCACTCAAGTGATAGAGAAATGTGCAGAATATAACCAACCCTTATATATAGCTTTCATTGATTACGAGAAAGCGTTTGATTCAGTCGAAACCTCTGCAGTCATGGAGGCATTACGGAATCAGGGTGTAGATGAGCCATATGTAAAAATACTGGAAGATATCTATAGCGGCTCCACATTCACCGTAGTCCTCCTCAAAGAAAGCAACAAAATCCCAATAAAGAAAGGCGTCAGACAGGGAGATACGACCTCTCCAATGCTATTCACAGCATGTTTACAGGAGGTATTCAGAGGCCTGGATTGGGAAGAATTGGGGATAAAAGTTGATGGAGAATACCTTAGCAACTTGCGATTCGCTGATGATATTGCCTTGCTTAGTAACTCCGGAGACCAATTGCAATGCATGCTCACTGACCTGGAGAGGCAAAGCAGAAGGGTGGGTCTGAAAATTAATCTGCAGAAAACTAAAGTAATGTTTAACAGTCTCGGAAGAGAACAGCAGTTTACGATAGGTAGCGAGGCACTGGAAGTGGTATGGGAATACATCTACTTAGGGCAGGTAGTGACCACGGATCCGGATCATGAGACTGAAATAACCAGAACAATAAGAATGGGCTGGGGTGCGTTTGGCAGGCATTCTCAAATTATGAACAGCAGGTTGCCATTATCCCTCAAAAGGAAAGTGTATAACAGCTGTGTGCCACCAGTACTCACATATGGGGCAGAAACCTGGAGGCTTACGAAAAGGGTTCTGCTGAAATTGAGGACGACGCAACGAGCTATGGAAAGAACAATGATGGGTGTAACGTTAAGGGATAAGAAAAGAGCAGATTGGGTGAGGGAACAAACGCGGGGAAATGACATCTTAGTTGAAATCAAGAAAAAGAAATGGGCATCGGCCGGACATGTAATGAGGAGGGAAGATAACGGATGGTCATTAAGGGTTACGAACTGGATTCCAAGGGAAGGGAAGCGTAGCAGTGGGCGGCAGAAAGTTAGGTGGGCGGATGACATTAAGACGTTTGCAGGGACAACATGGGCACAATTAGTACATGACCGGGGTAGTTGGAGAAGTATGGGAGAGGCCTTTGCCCTGCAGTGGGCGTAACTAGGCTGATGGTGATGAGGTATGTCTTCTTTTCGGTATTGCTTTACATATTTCGAAAACGATTTTTGGTTTTCTCTCAAGTCCTTGTTTAAATTAACAAAGAAGGTATCTTTCGCAGATTTAAGTGTTGCTTTCAATAGATTATTTATCTCTTATTAGATTAGCTTAGATTATTATTAGTTAGTAATGTTTGTGAGGAAATTCGAAAACCGCAAGCCGTCACGCGCACAACACAGGCCACACAAATTGATTGAATTGCCACTGAAACCTGGCTGTTCCTCCGGTGAAATGGTCCAAGTTTACGGGATCGGGGCTACATGGACGGTTCGCATTTCTTTCCGCCTCGCGGTTTTGGCGGGCAGCACGCTTACGGGACCGGTACTAACGGGAGAGCGGAAAGAAAGGAGATACGCAAGCGCTTGGAACGCCGACAAAGAGAGGGCAATGCGAACGTAGGCATGGTCGACGCGGGTCGAAGTGTAGTATCTGTTCTTATCAGCTTAATATCTAGTACGGGTTATATTTAGACCTAAGATATTAAACTTATTTTTGCAGAGAGAGAGAGAGAGATGCAAATTAGAGAAAGGAATGGAGGTTAACCAGAGTTAAAACATCCGGTTTGCTACCCTGCACTAGGGGAAGGGAAAGGGGAGTGCTCAAAGTCTACTTCAGCGCCGCCGCGTATCGGCCTGGTATTACTCTATCTACGGTATCAGCCCACCTATGGGGGGAAATTCTCGATCTACACAGCTCGATAGACGCACGCAATTTTTTTTCAGAATCTAGCCATATACAGCTTGGCAGTATTGTGCGATAATAGAACTAACGTTGAGGAAAACACCTAGGCCAGACGGCCTTGGTGCCGCGTTCTACAAAGCTTACGTTGATGAAGTGGCACCCATTTAGCATGCAGTCATCACGGAAGCGTACGAAACGAAAGAAATGCCACTTTTTTTCCCTGCTGCTCACGTCGTGCTGGTTCCTAAAACTGACGACCATGCTAAGCTGCTATCTGCGGGGGCGTATCGTCTAATAACGCTCACAAATACCGACTACAACATTTATACGAAAGTGTTAGCAAAACGACTGCACAGCGTCATCAAATTTCTTGTTGTACCACACCAAGCATGAGACATAAAAGGACGCTCTATCTGTACAAATGTGCAAGTAGGCCGTAGTATTCTCGGGTGCTATGGCATTTTCAGCAGTCGGGTAGCTGTGTTGGAGCATGACGTAGGGGGGGGGGGGGGCAAAGGCATTTGAACGTGTGTCGCATGAAGCTCTTTTCAGTATTCTTGAACATGTAAACATAGGTATTGGTATTGCGATAGGTATTGCGATAGTCGATTGCTTAAAGATGGTATGCAATGGCTGCATTGTAAACATTGGGGTGAATAAGAATCTAACTGATAGTATTAGGCTTTGATCATCAATTAGGCAACGTTGTCCATTGTCCCCTCTCTGCAATTTATATAGAGCCTTTCTATTCACCTCTAAAAAGGAATGAAATAATTTTAATGGTTATTATCTTGAATCGTCGCATGTTAAAGCGTTTGCATGTGCTGAGGATGTGGCAATCTTTTGTACAGATCACTAAATTGTACAAGAGTCGATAAGCGATGTTATTAGATATTTCAGGCAAACCGGCGGCAAGATAGAGAGCCTTTCTATTCACCTCTAAAAAAAGGAATGAAATGACCTGCCGTGGTTGCTCAGTGGCTATGGTGTCAGGCGGCTGAGCACGAGGTCGCGGTATCGAATCCCGACCACGGCGGCCGCATTTCGAAGGGGCCGAAATGCGAAAACACCCGTGTACTTAGATTTAGGAGCACGTTAAAGAACCCGAGGAGGTCGAAATTTCTGGAGTCCTCCACTACGGCGTGCCTCATAATCAGGAAGTGGATTTGGCACGTAAAACCCCATAATTAATTATTAACAAAATAATTTTAATGGTTATAATCTTGAATCGTCGCATGTTAAAGCTTTTGCATGTGCTGATGATGTGGCAATCTTTTGTACAGATCACGAAATTGTACAAGAGTCGATAAGCGATGCTACACAATTGCAGGCAAACCGGCTGCAAGATAAATAGGGACAGGAGCATCGGCTTTTGGCTAGGAAGCTGGAACGTCACACCGCAAGCCATTGGAAATCTACAATGAACCATGCCCCCTTGGAAACATTAGGGTGTGCCTCTGGAGCATTACTATTGTAGCACGTAATACTGGGAGGACGAGACGTCACGTGTAAAAGAGAAAACTGGAAGGTGGCAAGGTGGTAATTTATCAATGTTTGCAAAGGCAACTGTTTGTAGTTAATTTCTAATCGCCAAAGTATGGTATGTCCTCCAATTTTCGTCGATGACTCGTGCGAATTTACAGAAAATGCACAAAGTGTTTGCCGTTTTTATCTGATCCACTTAGAAAAGGGTCAGCCGAACTAATTTGTTTCGTCCTGTTCGAGATGATGGCCTTGGATTGCCGCATTTGTTCTTATGACAGATTGTTTCTCGTTGTGTCTTCTTACGGGACCAAGGTGATTTATTTTTGTGTATGATGTTCCAGGTGTGCTTGAAAGATGCTTTGACTGAATTTATTGTGTCTAGTGCATAACCTCTAAATTATGGGGTTAAACGCTACTTGCGGGAGGTAGTCTATCCCTTTCGAATACTAAAAGCTCAGTTTTCACTGCAGCGCCTGAGCACAGTAACAAGAAAGACATTTTACAAGGATTTAATTGAAGTTATGTTGCCAGTGCCTTTGTACAGAATGATATACAATGGAGGTCCAGGACAAGATGTACTAAAGATAGTTAAAAGGATGCTACTGAGACCAAATGCAAAGTCATTTTTCTTTAGGTTGCATACATTTACCGTACCGGTCAAAACATTGGTTGCCCACAAAGGAATATTTGTGCCCTGGACGACAAACTGTGTTCTTTGTTAGAAACCGGTGACAATCGAGTACGCCTTTATTGAGTGCCGGGATTCAATATTTTATTGGAACGCCTTGCAAAGAGCTCTTATAAAGCAACTGCTGATAACAGCACAGGGTATACGTTTCCTGCCGGTAGGCCTCCACGGTCTTTGGAAGACACGGATGGCGGTAACACATGCTGATGTCAACGTGTGCTCAACACGAGACAATTTTGTTTAAAGCATCGTTTTCATAGGTAAGATATATCGCGAAGAGGCAGGACTACATAACTTGTTGTGTGTTCTAGAGGAATTAGCGAAGTTCAAGGAATTTTAGCTTGCCACGTTGATCCATGTAATCGAACTTGTTTTTATCTTTGTGTGTCATTCTGTTAAAAAATAAAGGGGGGGGGGAGCATCATAGCTCAGTGGTAGAACATTAGACTGCATATCGAAAGGTCCCCAGTTCAAACCCGCTTGCCCCGTTGTAGTGATTGTATTACTAAAACGGGGCACCGTTGTTCACTTTCCAAAGGGAAAGCACATGGAGGTCTATCTACACAAAACTGCGTTTTGGATACGACATCTGGCAGAAATCTCACACTCTACTTACGCAGAAACAAAGTACAGCGTACTAAATGTTGTCTTCTATCTTTCATATTGTACCTAAAGCCCTCAAATATACGTGTATAGTTACGAAGCTTTCGCAGAGAAAGATTGGCCAACTGCACGATGTTGCAACAACAGTGAAGCAGACGATGCTGAAGCTCCTTTATAGTAGATGGTGCTGTAGACTGTTCTCCCTAAATGATATCCATGGTACAATTTTGTGTTCTGAAATGTGATCGCACTAATGAAGACACCCTATAGGATCACTAACACTACGATGACCCGACACTGTCGGCGACAGCGTTTTTTCCCTTCATATCGGCCCCTCTATAACACTGTACCGACGCCGACAATTTGCCGACGGTCGGCGGAGATCTCGGCGTGACGCACTTCTCTGGTTCAACGTTCCGCGATGCTATCTGCATACGTTTCAATTAAATTTGATGAATATATATATATATATATATATATATATATATATATATATATATATATAAAGTTGTTCGTCGACCTATCGCTTATCATGGATGACGGTGCTTCCTATCCATGTGCAATCGTCAAAGACGCTCACGCAATATCAAGCCGATGCCTAGGGCCGCGGCCGCTCGCTTAGCCACGGTCCGCGCGTACAGTTCTTTTGTACGAAGCGCGGTTGACAGCGCTGCAATACGACAGCGCATGAGCGCAGTCACGTGGTTTTACTTCATATTTCACGGCTTTCTTAAACGCCGAAAAAAGAAAAATGGCCACGCTGCGTGCACGTTGCCACAAAAAATTAGATTGGTGGTTTTCGAATGCCATCTACAACGTAAGGGAACGCACTTGGCCCTAAAGGGAAGATTAAACAATGCATAATTCATATTAAGTAATTAACTAATTAAGCGCAATATAAAAACACCCTAAAGAGAGCCACGTGACGACAAATCATGTCTTCGGTTTCATTCAGCTCGGTTAAACACTTCTTAAATCCTTGGTTCCAGTTGCGCGATCCACCCTGTATAGGCGGAGCCCCACCGCACCACAAGGGTCACGTGACTCCCGCAGATGACACTCTCTCCAGGGTCAACCCTGTTCTCATTGCACCATATTCATGATGGGGGCAATTTTTATTACAATATCTCGAGGATTGGCTCACAGTACTGCTACACTATCGCCGAGGTGGGCCCAGTTCACTCGACGGGACTCGAAGCAAGTAGATCCGCCAAACTCGATAAAGACGGCAAATAATGATTTGCTTAGATAAAGTACTTATGCTCCTAAAGATGATTGTTTGTTGCAGTGAGGATATTTAGGTACCGCTTGCTGTTTTATTGTATAATTGCGTAGAGGAGAACAGCCTGCTCATGGGACAAGTGTGGTACTGTAACAGATGGTTATATATACGATTCGTAAAGCTCTTTCATTAGATCCCATCCGAAACAGCCACTGCCTTTGGGCATGTGGCTGTTTCGGATGGGGTCTCCTTTTACAACCGCGAAGTTGCAGTGGCGCCCTCTAGCGTGCGACGTCACCATGAGAATAAAATGAAGAGTATGACGGAAACTCCAAGGTCAATTCACGAGGTGGCGGAGGCGAGGCGGAAATGTAGCACTGAGCAGCGGCATTCATTGTAGTCGTGTGATTAAGCGCGACCACATTTCACGGCGCTAAGCATTAGTTGATGAAAATTATGCATCTCACATTTGACAAATGGAAACATTTCAAAAAGTACAGACAATGTCATTGGAATGGAAAATGTGAATTCACAGGTTGTTTGCTTCCATTCGCGAATAATTGCGAGTACGAACTCCGCAGGCTTTCTGAAGTTTCCTACTGGCGAAGCGTGCTGAGATATGCCGAGATGGTAGTACCGTATTTAACACTGGAATTTCGTCAAAACTATGTTATCCATAGCCTTAGAAAAAAAATGCCGTATTATATGTAGTAGTAACTTTATCAGATTTGATCAGTAAGTTTATTTTTTACCTGCCTTCTGGCTAAATATAATATTTTAGCTACGTCTCCAGTACAAGAAAAGAAACTATAGGTAGCTGCGGGCTGTGTTCAAATTAAAGTCCGGTTTTTGTGAATTATTTCAATTTAATGTTATTTTTTTCTTTACTACGAAATAACAGATGTGTGTTGGTACTAAGGACACATGCATATGGTACTTAGTTACATCTCTGGGTTGGCCTATTGCTTCGAATTCGTGCAAACTCTCAAGGCTCTCCAGTGTAATACGTGCCGTTATGAGGGCTATAAACACACATGGCTGTGTTCAGGTCAGACTGTGACGCGATCTTGAGGCGAATATTCTCCCTCATACCCTTCATTTGTACCATTGTGTACTATGTATATGCGTTGTGATGTGAGCTGGCGCAGTAGACGACTTCGCGGAAGAAGCCTGGAACGACAAACGTTTTTGCTACCGAGAAGTTGGCCCCGCAAAACGTAGATGGCACTACCATGCATCCACAAGGCGTCATTGCAAGACGTTTGGGCTTTTATGGCAGCTTCATTACCATGTGTGCATAAAACTAGGAAACTAGTCTTCTCAGGTGGAGGCATTGTATGTAGTTGGAGGTTGGACGCCGATCAGAAAAATGAGATGAAAGGAGTTTTATTGTGAACAAGGCTCGCGTGAGGGAGACGAAACGTCGTATTATTTCGCATTTTATTGCACTAGCAATTATATGGACACTCTAGGTGAACTTCTGCCGTCGCCTTCAGCATCGCCGTGAGGTTCTGTGTTAAGTCCAAGGGCGATAAAATCGTCGCCGCGCGCAGTATACTGTGTGTGCGAGTGCATGCGTGCGACGGTGAGCCGGCGATTGAGGCTCAATCTCGCGCACGCAAGACAGGAAAGCGGGAACCAGCCTGCCGTCCTCGATCGCGCTCAAGCAGGATGTCGGAAGGAAATGTTTTATAGGGATAGCATCTATATGGACACTCCAGGCGCATTTTAAAGCGAAGCTTTCTTTACCTCTTCCTTCGTCTTTCCCACTACTGCTGCTGCTGTGGGCTGCTGTCGCGCACACCACGTCGGGGGGTGGTTCTGAGCGTGTATCTAGATGACAGGCACGAGCAAGAGAGGAAAGGCGACGGGAGAAACTCGTTTTCACCCTACTGCGTCGAATGTGCACAATGGCCTCTGGAGCTCGATCCCTGGCCGTCACCAGATTAGCCGCTTGACAGCTGTAATCATCCGTGATTCCCCTCAGAATAAACTGTGGTGCTTGCATTTATACTAACGTGAGAGGCCAGATGGGACGCAGATATAACTGTAGAGAGGAGAAGAAGAGGGGAACAAGGAGAGGGAGGAGAATAGGAAGTTCCCTTATAAGAGAGGGGGGAGGTGACGTGATGAGGCAAGGAAACTCCACTATTATGCGGCAGCGGTTGCGAGTAAACAGGATAAACTTAAGTTCAAGGTACGGTACTGTACGTTGCTGCTATTTCTGAAAAATAAGCGCGATGCAAATCTAGCAAGCGGACAATTTACGCAGTTCGTGCAGAAGCAGAGCCGCATTAATTAAAGTGCACCGCAGGGTCCAGGTGACACTACGGAAGCGGTCGACCGTCAAATCTGGGCCCGCCGCATTAGCTTTGTGGCTATGGCATTGCTAGAAGTCGTGGATTTGATCCCAATCACGGCAGCCGGATTTCGACGGGTGCGAAACAGAAAAGGCACGTCCACTTAGATTTTGGGACACGTGAAAGAATATCACGGTATCAAAATTAATCCGGAATCCGCCACTACGGCTTGTCTCATTATCCAAGTGTGGTTTTGGTACATACAGCCCCATAATCCAATTCAAGTTTAATACTTCTGCCACAATGCGATGTGCCATGTGAGGAAATGACAACGCTCAACCCTCTCAGAGGTTATAAATTATGTCGCACAACGCCCTAAGCAAACACCTCTCCCTGTGTGGTCTGTGTACTACGCAGACAAACAGAAGTGGTGCAATGCACGCAAGGTAACGTATAACATCTACTCATCACTCTCGTGTTAGCCTAAACGTTGAAGAAATTAAGCTTTAGCCCTCAACATTTGCCGCTAATTATCGTCAATCAAACCATCCAGCACGGAGAGTTTCGCTTGCATCGATTCCCACAGTGCGTGGGATCTGCATATTTTTTGCTGTCGCTGTCGCCGTCATGTTCCATAAAACGTCTAAGGGCGATAACACTGTCGCCGAGCGTCGTATGCTTTATGTACGAGTGAAAGCACGCGAGGGAAGCCGATAATCGCTGCCTACTCTGGCGCGCACGAAGGAGGAAAGCGGAGAGCAAACGCGCCGTCTTCCGTCGCGCGAAAGGTCGTGGGCGTTGCGAGGGAGGGAGGGAGCGGCGGCGGCGGCATTGTCCTGACCGATCGCCTCAAGTGGAACTGATGATCGCTTCTCAATCTTGCGTGCGATCGGGAGGAATGCGGGGAGGCAGCACGGCAGGGTGAAGTGGTTGGCTTCGACTCCACCAAGTGCGTACTTTGCATGGCCGTGCGCCATCGCGCGCCATCACAGGCGCCGTATCTTTAAAGCAATCTGCAGAGGGCTCATATCTTTGTGCGCGCTGTATTCTCGTCACTTTTGCGCTGAAGCGATATACAGCACGAAGGTCACTTTGTTCGCTGCTGCTGTTGCCGTGTTGGCGAACGCTAGCGTTTTTAAAGCGAGCGTTCGCCCTCATCGAGAGTGGTGTAGTCAGGATTGCTTGTGCGCGCTGACACCATGCTTTTTCATTCACTAGACGAATATTTTCAAGTTTATACGGGTGATAAATCTACTACCTTTACTTCGCACAACTGTCTACCAATTTGCTATCGCCTTTCCTGCGAAACTGCGAATGCTTTCTTTCTGGTTTTAGCTTCATTGAACTGAGAAAAGTTCCTTTCCGTTTCTGCACCGGAACGAAAAAAAAAACGGTTTTGGTTCACGCGCAAAAATTTTCTATGCAACGTAACAATTAAAATATAGTATTTATTTTTCCCAATCAGTGAATTATGAATTATGAGATTATGCAGAAAGTTGGGCTAGTTGGTGTTTACGCATTTGCTGTGACATAGTTACTAGCGCTAACAGATATATCTTTTGTGCTCAACAACCGTTTAGTGCCTTTTGAAGTCCTACATTTGTTTGCGCCCTGCGCATCTTCAGCCCGCTATGCCACACTGATAACAAAGCTTATGCGCTCCGAATGCGGGCACAAAGTCCCCCATCTGCAGCTCTGCCTCCGAGTCCCCACCGTGTCGTAAGCTAGTGGATGCAACAAATGGGAATTGGCTTTCAGAGCTCGAACTCATCCGGCGGTAAGATGGACTGAGTTCCTGTGGGCTTTATGTGTTCCGTCGTTGTGCGCGTGGAAACGAGCTTGCTGCAGCAATCCGGCCCCTACGTCTGCCAAGGTGAGGTATCTTGGAGGTTGCAATATGCTTAGCAAGGTTCATGATGTGCTACAACATGTCCCAAAATTTTGTAATGAACTAAATGAAACGCGTGCCTCTTTATTAGGTCTTGTTAGAAAAATAACCAGTCGTTCGAAGCCTGACGAACAAAGTAGGTTTATTTCGGAACTAGCGCTGTGTCCTGTCCCAACTTGTTTTCCGTTAGTCTTGTTAGCGCAAGCAACTATGTCTCTGATGATTCGCAGTGCCTTGAGTTAAGACACTGAGCATGATCTCAGAAGCAGCACGTCATCGAGTTTACCCGTTTTATGGGTGATGTAATTAGTTTGACAATGTCGTTTATGTAGAATAAGAACAGCAAGGGGCCCAGTACACTTCCCTGAGGAACGCCCGAAGAACCAGTTATTTGTGAAGATGCGGCGTTGTTTAGGACGACAGACTGTGTTCTTCCGTTTAGGTAGTTTCGTATCCAATTTTGAACGTTTTCGTTTACATTTAATGCAGCAAGCTTTACATCTAAGAGCATGGGACACAGTACCGAAAGCTTTTTGAGAATCAATAAAAACCGCTTCTACCTGACTACTGTTATCAATGGCTTTGGATAAAAAATGCTGAACTTATATTAGTTGCGTGTTGCAGGAATAACCTTTTTGGAATCCGTGCTGGGAATGTGTAAAGAAAGCGTTTGAGTCAATCAATGCAAATATGTTACCATATAAAATGTGTTCGAATATTTTGCAACATATCGACGTTAGTGAAATCGGCCTATAGTTTTCTGTGAGTTTTCTGTCGCCCGATTTAAAAACTGGTATCACGCTTGCCGTTTTCCAATCTTGAGGGATGAGGCCTGTTTCAAGGGGAAGCTTATAGATGATCGGTAAATACGAAACAATTATCATATGGCACTCTTTAAGGACCACTGGGGATATTCTATCAGGTCCGATTGCTTTTGTTTCATCTAAGTGGTGTAATAAAGAATCGACGCCACTAACATCAAATTCAATGTCTGGCATCATATCGCCCTGATTGGCGTTGTTCAAAAGCGAAGTCTGCTCCCAGGAGATACCTGCGAAAGCACGGATTTGAAGTACTGGTTAAAGCATTCCGCCTTCTGATAGTCTGATGTCACGGTTTTGCAGTTACTAGATAAATATGGTATAGGTTATTCTTCTTTTCGGTTTTTTTTTACATATTTCCAAAACGATTTTAGGTTTTCTCTCAAGTCCTTGTTTAATTTAACAAAGAAGGTATCTTCCGCAGATTTAATTGTTGCTTGCAATAGATTATTTATCTGTTATTAGATTTCATTAGATTATTATTAGTTATTAATGTTTGTGAGGAAATTCGAAAACCACAAGCGGT
Source organism: Dermacentor variabilis (assembly GCF_050947875.1). Lineage (NCBI taxonomy): Eukaryota > Metazoa > Arthropoda > Arachnida > Ixodida > Ixodidae > Dermacentor > Dermacentor variabilis. Next base: position 3,086,765 of record NW_027460368.1, read on the forward strand.
CACGCGCACAACACAGGCCACACAAATTGATTGAATTGCCACTGAAACCTGGCTGTTCCTCCGGTGAAATGGTCCAAGTTTACTGGATCGGGGCTACACGGACGGTTCGCATTTCTTTCCGCCTCGCGGTCCTGGCGGGCAGCACGCTCATGGGACTGGCACCACGGGAGAGCGGAAAGGAGATACGCAAGCGCTTGGAACGCCGACCAAGAGAGGGCAATGCGAACGTAGGCATGGTCGACGCGGGTCAAAGTGTAGTATCTGTTCTTATCAGTTTAATATCTAATACGGGTTGTATTTAGACCTAAGGTATTAAACTTATTTTTGCAGAGAGAGAGAGAGAGAGAGAGAGATGCAAATGAGAGAAAGTCAGGGAGGTTAACCAGAGTTAAAACCTCCGGTTTGCTACCTTGCACTAGGGGAAGGGAAAGGGGAGTGCTTAAAGCCTGCTTCAGCTCCGCTGCGTATCGGCCTGGTATTACTCTATCTACGGGATCAGCCCACCTATGGGGGGAGATTCTCGATCTACTCGGCTCGATAGACGCACGCAATTTTTTTTTTTTTTGAGAATCTAGCCATATACAGCTTGGCTGTTTTGTGCAATAACAGAACTAACGTTGAGGAAAACAGCTAGGCCAGACGGCATTGGTGCCGCGTTCTACAAAGCTTACGTTGATGAAGTGGCACCCATTTAGCATGCAGTCATGACGGAAGCGTACGAAACGAAAGAAATGCCACTTTCTTTCCCTGCTGCTCACGTGGTGCTGGTTGCTAAAACTGACGACCACGCTAAGCAGCTATCTGCGGGGGCGCATCATCTGATAACGCTCACAAACCCCGACTACAAAATTTATACGAAAGTGTTGGCAAAACGATTGCACAGCGTCATCAAATTTCTTGTTGGACCACACCAAACATGAGACATAAAAGGACGCTCTGTCTGTACAAATGTGCAAGTAGGCCGTAGTATTCTCGGGTGCTATGGCATTTTCGGCAGTCGGGTAGATATGTTGGAGCACGACTTAGGGGGGGGGGGGGGGGCAAAGGCATTTGAACGTGTGTCGCACGAAGCTCTTCTTAGTATTCTTGAACCTGTAAACATAGGTACTGCGATAGTCGATAGCTTAAAGATGGTATGCAATGACTGCATTGTAAACATTGTGGTGAATAAGAATCTAACTGACAGTATTAGGCTTTGATCATCAATTAGGCAACGTTGTCCATTGTCCCTCCTCTGCAATTTATATAGAGCCTTTCTATTCGCCTCTAAAAAGGAATGAAATAATTTTCATGGTTATAATCTTGAATCGTCGCATGTTAAAGCGTTTGCATGTGCTGATGATGTGGCAATCTTTTGTACAGATCACGAAATTGTACAAGAGTCAATAAGCGATGCTATTAGATATTGCAGGCAACCCGGCTGCAAGATAAATAGGGACAAGAGCATCGGCTTTTGGCAAGGAAGCTAGAACGTCACACAGCAAGCCTTTGGAAATCTACAATGAACCATGCCCCCTTGGAAACATTTGGTTGTGCCTTTGGAGCACTTCTATAGTAGCGCGTAATACTGGGAGGACGAGACGTCACATGTAAAAGAGGAAACTGGAAGGTGGCAAGGTGGTAATTTATCAATGTTTGCAAAGGCAACTGTTTGTAGTTAATTTCTAATTGCCAAAGTATGGTATGTCCTCCAAGGTTTGTCGATGACTCGTGCGAATTTACAGAAAATGCAGAAAGTGTTTGCCGTTTTTATCTGATCCACTTGGGGAAAGGGTCAGCCGAACTAACTTGTTTCGTCCTGTTCGAGATGGTGGCCTTGGATTGCCGCATTTGTTCTTACGACAGATTGTTTCGCGTTTTTTCTTCTTGCGGGGCCAAAGTGATTTATTTTTGTCTATGATGCTCCAGGTCTGTTTGAAAGGTGCTTTGACTGAATTTATTGTGTCTAGTGCATAACCTCTAAATTATGGGGTTAAACGCTACTTGCGGGAGGTGGTCTATCCCTTTCGAATACTAAAAGTTCAGTTTTCACTGCAGCGCCTGAGCACAGTAAAAAGAAATACATTTTACAAGGATTTAATTGAAGATATGTTGCTAGTGCCTTTGTACACAATGATATACAATGAAGGTCCAGGACAAGATGTACTAAAGATAGTTAAAAGGATGCTACTGAGACCAAATGCAAAGTCATTTTGCTTTAATTTGCATACATTTACCCTTCCGGTCGAGACATGGATTGCCCACAAAGGAATATTTGTGCCCTGGACGACAAACTGTGTTCTTTGCAACGAAACGGTGATAATCGAGTACGCCTTTATTGAGTACTGGGATTCAATATTTTATTGGAACGTCTTGCAAAGAGCTCTTATAAATCAACTGCTGATAACAGCACAGGGTATACGTTTCCTGCCTAAGGCCTCCACGGTCTTTGGAAGACATGGATGGCGGTAACACATGCTGATGTCAACGTGTGCTCAACACGAGAAAATTTTGTTTAAAGCATCGTTTTCATAGGTAAGATATATCGCGAAGAGGCAGGGCTAGATAACTTGTTGTGTGTTCTGGAGGAATTAGCGAAGTTCAAGGAATTTTAGCTTGCCACGTTGATCCATGTAATCGAACTTGTTTTTATCTTTGTGTGTCATTCTGTTAAAAAAAAAGGGGGGGGGGAGCATCATAGCTCAGTGGTAGAGCATTAGACTGCATATCGAAAGGTCCCCAGTTCAAACCCGCTTGGCCCGTTGTAGTGACTGTGTTACTAAAAGGGGGCACCGTTGTTCACTTTCCAAAGGGAAAGCACATGGAGGTCAATCTATGCACAAAACTGTGTTTTGGATACGACATGTGGCAGAAATCTCACACTCGACTTACAAAGAAACAAAGTACAGCGTACTAAATGTCGTCTTCTATCTTTCATACTGTACCTAAAACCCTCAAAAATACGTGTATAGTTACGACGCTTTCTCCGAGAAAGATTGGCCAACTGCACGATGTTGCAATAGCAGTGAAGCAGACGATGCTGAAGATCCTTTATAGTAGATGGTGCTGTACACTGTTCTCCCTAAATGATCTCCGTGGTACATTTTTGTGTTGTGAAATGTGATCGCACTAGTGAAGAACGCTATAGGATCACTCACACTACGCTGACCCGACACTGTCGGCGACAGCGTTTTTTTCCCTTCATATCGGCCCCTCTATAACACTGTACCGACGCCGACAATTTGCCGACGGTCGTCGGAGATCTCGGCGTCGGTACAGTGTGACAGAGGCACGGACACGAAGGTAAAAAAAAACGCTGTCGCCGATAGTCGGCAGACCTAAATCGGTGTCCGGTCGTTCAAGTTCGAGTGAGCCTTTACGGGCATTCACAGAGGCTAAGACGGCAGCAGCGCTTTCGTAACCAGCCATCGCTGGCGACCGACAACCGCAAACGCGGTGTGGGCCGCTGCCACCAACGCCATTCCCGCAGCCCTTCCACCATCATCATCACCATAAAAATAAACATAATGGCCGCCTGCAGGCACTGGAAATTCTGGTCTGTATTTACACATGCGCCACGCACAGATTCGCGGCCGCGCAGCTAGATGGCGCAGTCCGCTCCGAAGGAAGCACGAGAGAGCAGGCAGGCTGTATGCCCGCATCAAACATGACGGGTCCCGGCGGTGGCAATGCAGTTTGTCGCCACATTGCTTCAATGGTAATCGTACTAAGGTCGGTATTAGCATAGAAATGTCTCCGGCGGGAATTTTTTTCCAGTTCTTTAAAGTCACTTCTCTTCGGGCGCGAGTGCAGTGCCAGGACGACCCACGGCGTAGGGGCAATAGCAATCTTCAAGCACTCTTGCGATAAAAATAATTGGTTAAGCAGATCTGACGCACTTGTCTGATTCAACGTTTGGCGACGCTATCTTTTAAGGTTTCAAATAAATTCGATTGAAATATGTAAATATAAGCCGTGCGTCGACCTACCGCTTATCAGGGACGATGGTGCTTCCTATCCGTGTGCCATCGTCAAAGACGCTCACGCAATGTCAAGCCGATGCCTAGGGCCGCGGCCGCTCGCTTAGCCACGGTCCGCGCCTACAGTTCTTTTGTACGAAGCGCGGTTGAGAGCTCTGCAATACGACAGCCCATGAGCGCAGTCACGTGGTTTTACTTCATATTTCGCGGGCTTTTCTAAAACGCCGAAAAAAAAAATGGCCACGCTGCGTGCACGTTGCCACAAAAAATTAGATTGGTGGTTTTCGAATGCCCTCTACAGCGTAAGGGAACGCACTTGGCCCTAATGTGAATATTAAAAAATTGGAGGACGCTTAAGCTTCGCCTTCAAGAGTGGAACGCGACAGCGTTCCTGTCGACCCGCCAAGGGGTGTAAGACAATGGGCTACAGGGCAGCCATCACTTACGAAGCGCCCCGCATCGGACGCGGTGAGCGTCGAGCCATATGGTCGAGCAACGCAGCGTTCGGCGCAGCAACGAAACGTGCGCCTGAGCAAGCGGAACGAACCAAAGAACTCGGTATCTCGGAGGGGGAAATGATGCACGCCAGCCAAACGTCGTGATCGGCACGGGCCGAAAGATAGACAGATAGTGATCTAAAGAAAGGAAGGCCGCATGATTCTGCTGAGGGAGCAAGGCGAAGCGTTGTCAGGGGAGAGACAGTCCATGCCGCGACCCGCCTCGCACCGGTCCTCGTACAGCTCCAATGCGCGCGTGGCGCGCCATCTGTCGAGCAGCGCCGTACACGGAGAGCAGGGGGTCTTCTATGTTTGCCGCAAGATGGCTCTGCGTGTGCGGAAAGCCCAGAAGAAATGCAGCGGAAACGCACTTCGCTACTCGTGTAATTGCGACTTCTGTAAGTTACATGTTCATAATTACCGGTATACACCGCAGTATAACTTTCCACGGCTCGTTTCGAAGGCAACACCGCATTCACTAGAGGCGCGTTTGTACCGCTTGGAAGCATTGAACTCGTGGCTGAGTGGTAGCGTCTCCGTCTCACACTCCGGAGACCCTGGTTCGATTCCCACCCAGCCCATCTTGGAAGTTGCTTTTTATTTATGAAGTGCCTGCCGTGATTTATCGCTCACGGCCAACGCCGCGGACACCGACGCCGACGACACCGGCTTTTCTGCGACACGAGCTCCTTAACGCTATCGCGTTAAAATTGCATAATTGATATAAAGTAAATAACTAATTAAGCGCAATTTAAAAAAACACCTTAAGGAGAGCCACGTGACGACAAATCATGTCTTTGGTTTCATTCGGTTTGGTTAAACACTTCTTAAATCCTTGGTTCCAGTTACGCGATCCACCCTGTATAGGCGGAGCCCCACCGCACGTGCCACAAGGGTCACGTGACTCCCGCAGATAACACTCTCTCCCGGGTCAACCCTGTTCTCATTGCACCATATTCATGATTGGCGCAATTTTTATTACAATATCTCGAGGATTGGCTCACTGTACTGCTATACTATCGCCGAGGTCGGCCCAGTTCACTCGACGGGACTCGAAGCAAGTAGATCCGCCAAACTCGATAAAGACGGCGAATAATGATTGTTTTAGATAAAGTACTTATGCTCCTAAAGATAGTTGTTTGTTGCAGTGAGGATATTTAGGTACCGCTTGCTGTTTTATTGTATAATTGCGTAGAGGAGAACAGCCTGCTCATGGGACAAGTGTGGTACTGTAACAGATGGTTATATATACGATTCGTAAAGCTCTTTCATTAGATCCCATCCGAAACAGCCACTGCCTTTGGGCATGTGGCTGTTTCGGATGGGGTCTCCTTTTACAACTGCGAAGTTGCAGTGGCTTCCTCTAGCGTGAGACGTCACCATGAGAATAAAATGAAGAGTATGACGGCAACTCCAAGGTCAATTCACGCGGTGGCGAAGGCGAGGCGGAAATGTAGCACTGAGCAGAGGCATTCATTGTAGTCGTGTGAATAAAGCACGACTACATCTTACGGCGCTAAACATTAGTTGATGAAAATTATGCATCTCACATTTGACAAATGGAAACATTTGAAAAAGTACAGACAATGTCATTGGAATGGAAAATGTGAATTCAGAGGTTGTTTGCTTCCATTCGCGAATAATTGCGAGTACGAACTCCGCAGGCTTTCTGAAGTTTCCTACTGGCGAAGCGGGCTGAGATATGCCGAGATCGTAGTACCGTATTTAACACTGGAATTTCGTCAAAACTATGTTATCCATAGCCTTAAAAAAATACGGTATTATATGTAGTAGTAACATTATCAGATTTGATCAGTAAGTTTATTTTTACCTGCCTTTTGGCTAAATATGATCCTTTAGCTACGTCTCCAGTACAAGAAAAGAAACTATAGGTAGCACGCGGGCTGTGTTAGTTCAAATTAAAGTGCGGTTTTTGTGAATTATTTCAAGTTAATGTTATTTTTTTCTTTACTACGAAATAACAGATGTGTGTTGGTACTAAGGACACATGCATATGGTACTTAGTTACATCTCTGGGTTGGCCCATTGCTTCGAATTCGTGGAAACTCTCAATGCTCTCCAGTGTAATACGTGCCGTTATGAGGGCTATAAACACCCATGGCTGTGTTCAGGTCAGACTGTGACGCGATCTTGAGGCGAATATTCTCCCTCATACGCTTCATTTGTACCATTGTGTACTCTGTATATGCGTTGTGATTTGAGCTGGCGCAGTAGACGACTTCGCGGAAGAAGCCTCGAATGACAGACGTTTTTGCTACCGAGAAGATGGCCCCGCAAAATGTAGATGGCACTACCATGCATCCACAAGCCGTCATTGCAAGACGTTTGGGCTTTTATGGCAGCTTCATTACCATGTGTGCATAAAACTAGGAAACCAGTCTTCTCAGGTGGAAGCATTGTATGTAGTTGGAGGTTGGACGCCGATCAGAAAAATGAGATAAAAGGAGTTTTATTGTGAACAAGGCTCGCGTGAGGGAGACGAAACGTCTTATTATTTCGCATTTTATTGCACTACCAATTATATGGACACTCTAGGTGAACTTCTGCCGTCGCCTCAAGCATCGCCGTGAGGTTCTGTGTTAAGTCCAAGGGCGATAAAATCGTCGCCGCGCACAGTATACTGTATGTGCGAGTGAAAGTGTGCGACGGTGAGCCGGTGATTGAGGCTCAATCTCGCGCATGCAAGACAGGAAAGCGGGAACAAGCCTGCCGTCCTCGATCGCGCTCAAGCAGGATGTCGGAAGGAAATGTTTTATAGGGATGGCATTTATATGGACACTCCAGGCGCATTTCAAAGCGAAGCTTTCTTAACCTCTTCCTTCGACTTTCCCACTACTGCTGCTGCTGTGGGCTGCTGTCGCGCACATCACGTCGGGGGGTGGTTCAGAGAGTGTTTCTAGGTGACAGGCACGAGCAAGAGAGGAAAGGCGACGGGAGAAACTCGTTTTCACCCTACTGCGTCGAATGTGCACAATGCCCTTTTGAGCTCCCTGGCCGTCGCCAGATTAGCCGCTTGACAGCTGTAATCATCCGTGATTCCCCTCAGAATAAACTGTGGTGCTTCCCTTTATACTAAGGTGAGAGGCCAGAGGGGACGCAGATAGAACTGTAGAGAGGAGAAGAAGAGGGGAACAAGGAGAGGGAGGAGAAGAGGAAGTTCCCATATAAGAGAGGGGGGAAGTTACGTGTTGAGACAAGGAAACTCCACTACTATGCGGCAGCGGTTGCGAGTAAACAGGATAAGCTTAACTTCAAGGTACGGTACTGTACGTTGCTGCTATTTCTGAAAAATAAGCGCCATGCAAATATGTCAAGCGGACAAATTACGCAGGGCGTGCAGAAGCAGAGCCGCATTAATTAAAGTGCACCGCAGGGTCCAGGTGACACTACGGAAGCGGTCGACCGTTAAATCTGTGCCCGCCGCATTAGCTTTGTGGCTATGGCATTGCTCGAAGTCGTGGAAATGATCCCAATCACGGCAGCCGGATTTCGACGGGTGCGAAACAGAAAAGGCATGTCCACTTAGATTTTGGGACACGTGAAAGAATATCACGGTGTCAAAATTAATCCGGAATCCGCCACTACGGCTTGTCTCATTATCCAAGTGTGGTTTTGGTACATACAGCCCCATAATCCAATTCAAGTTTAATACTTCTGTCACAATGCGATGTGCCATGTGAGGAAATCACAACGCTCAACCCTCTCAGAGGTTATAAAATATGTCGCACAACAACGCCCTAAGCAAACACCTCTCCCTGTGTGTTCTGTGTTCTACGCAGACAAACAGAAGTGGTGCACGCAAGGTAACGTATAACATCAACTCATCGCTCTCGTGTTAGCCTAAACGTTGAAGAAATTAAGCTTTAGCCCTCAACATTTGCCGCTAATTATCGTCAATCAAACAATCCAGCACGGAAAGTTTCGCTTGCATCGATTCCCACAGTGCGTGGGATCTGCATATTTTTTGCTGTCGCTGTCGCCGTCATGTTCCATAAAACGTCTAAGGGCGATAACACTGTCGCCGAGCGTCGCATGCTTTATGTTCGAGTGAAAGCACGCGAGGGAAGCCGAGAATCGCTGCCTAATCTGGCGCGCACGAAGGAGGAAAGCGGAGAGCAAACGCGCCGTCTTCCGTCGCGCGAAAGGTCGTGGGCGTTGCGAGGGAGGGAGCGGCGGCGGCGGCATTGTCCTGACCGATCGCCTCAAGTGGAACTGACGATCGCTTCTCAATCTTGCGTGCGATCGGGAGGAATGCGGGGAGGCAGCACGGCAGGGTGAAGTGGTTGGCTTCGACTCCACAAAGTGCGTACTTTGCATGGCCGTGCGCCATCACGCGCCATCACGGGCGCCGTATCTTGAAAGCAATCTGCAGAGGGCTCATATCTTTGTGCGCGCTGTATTCTCGTCGCTTTTGCGTTGAAGCGATATACAGCGCGAAGGTCACCTTGTTCGCTGCTGCTGTTGCCGTGTTGGCGAACGCTAGCGTTTTTAAAGCGAGCGTTCGCCCTCATCGAGAGTGGTGTAGTCAGGATTGCTTGTGCGCGCTGACACCATGCTTGTTTATTCACTAGGCGAATATTTTCAAGTTTATACGGCTGATAAATCTACTACCTTTACTTCGCACAGCTGTCTACCAATTTGCTATCGCCTTTCCTGCGAAACTGCGAATGCTTTCTTTCTGGTTTTAGCTTCATTGAACTGAAAAAAGTTCCTTTCCGTTTCTGCACCGGAACGAAAAAAAACTGTTTTGGTTCACGCGCAAAAATTTCTATGCAACGTAACAATTAAAATATAGTATTTATTTTTCCCAATGAGTGAATTATGAATTATGAGATTATGCAGAAAGTTGGGCTAGTTGGTGTTTACGCATTTGCTGTGACATAGTTACTAGCGCTAACATATACGTATATCTTTTGTTCTCAACAACCGTTTAGTGCCTTTTGAAGTCCTACATTTGTTTGCGCTCTGCGCATCTTCAGCCCGCTAAGCCACACTGATAACCAAGCTTATGCGCTCCGAATGCGGGCACAAAGTCCCCCATCTGCAGCTCTGCCTCCGAGTCCCCACCGTGTCATAAGCTAGTGGATGCAACAAATGGGAATTGGCTTTCAGAGCTCGAACTCGTCCGGCGGTAAGATGGACTGAGTTCCTGTGGGCTTTATGTGTTCCGTCGTTGTGCGCGTGGAAACGAGCTTGCTGCAGCAATCCGGCCCCTACGTCTGCCAAGGTGAGGTATCTTGGCGGTTGCAATATGCTTAGCAAGGTTCATGATGTGCTGCAACATGGCCCAAAATTTTGTAATGAACTAAATGAAACGCCTGCCTCTTTATTAGGTCTTGTTAGAAAAATAACCAGTCGTTCGAAGCCTGTCTTGTTAGCGCAAGCAACTATGTCTCTGATGATTCGCAGTGCCTTGAGTTAAGACACTGAGCATGATCTCAGAAGCAGCACGTCATCGAGTTTACTCGTTTTATGGGTGATGTAATTAGTTCGACAATGTCGTTTATGTAGAATAAAAACAGCAAGGGGCCCAGTACACTTCCCTGAGGAACGCCCGAAGAACCAGTTATTGGTGAAGATGCGTCGTTGTTTAGGACGACAGACTGTGTTCTTCCGTTTAGGTAGTTTCGTATCCAATTTTGAACGTTTTCGTTTACATTTAATGCAGCAAGCTTTACATCTAAGAGCTTATGGGACACAGTACCGAAAGCTTTTTGAAAATCAATAAAAACCGCGTCTACCTGACTACTGTTATCAATGGCTTTGGATAAAAAATGCTGAAATTATATTAGTTGCGTGTGGCAGGAATAACCTTTTTGGAATCCGTGCTGGGAATGTGTAAAGAAAGCGTTTGAGTCAATCAATGCAAATATGTTACCATATAAAATGTGTTCGAATATTTTGCAACATATCGACGTTAGTGAAATCGGCCAATAGTTTTCTCTGAGTTTTCTGTCGCCCGATTTAAAAACTGGTATCACGCTTGCCGTTTTCCAATCTTGAGGGAAGAGGCCTGTTTCAAGGGGAAGCTTATAGATGATCGGTAAATACGAAACAATTATCATATGGCACTCTTTAAGGACCACTGGGGATATTCCATCAGGTCCGGTTGCTTTTGTTTCATCTAAATGGTGTAATAAAGAATCGACGCCACTAACATCAAATTCAATGTCTGGCATCATATCGCCTTGATTGGCGTTGTTCAAAAGCGAAGTCTCCTCCCAGCAGATACCTGCGAAAGCACGGATTTGAAGTACTGGTTAAAGCGTTCCGCCTTCTGATAGTCTGATGTCACGGTTTTGCAGTTACTAGATAAAGATGGTATAGCTTATTCTTCTTTTCATTTTTTTTTACATATTTCCAAAACGATTTTAGGTTTTCTCTCAAGTCCTTGTTTAATTTAACAAAGAAGGTATCTTTCGCAGGTTTAATTGTTGCTTGCAATACATTATTTATCTGTTATTAGATTTGATTAGATTATTATTAGTTATTAATGTTTGTGAGGAAATTCGAAAACCACAAGCGGTCACGCGCACAACACAGGCCACACAAATTGATTGAATTGCCACTGAAACCTGGCTGTTCCTCCGGTGAAATGGTCCAAGTTTACGGGATCGGGGCTACATGTGCGATTCGCATTTCTTTCCGCCTCGCGGTCATGGCGGGCAGCACGCTTATGGGACCGGCACCACGGGAGAGCGGAAAGAAAGGAGATACGCAAGCGCTTGGAACGCCGACAAAGACAGGGCAATGCGAACGTAGGCATGGTCGACGCGGGTCAAAGTGTAGCATCTGTTCTTATCAGTTTAATATCTAATACGGGTTGTATTTAGACCTAAGGTATTAAACTTATTTTTGCAGAGAGAGTGAGAGAGAGAGAGAGAGAGAGATGCAAATGAGAGAAAGTCAGGGAGGTTAACCAGAGTTAAAACCTCCGGTTTGCTGCCTTGCACTAGGGGAAGGGAAAGGGGAGTGCTTAAAGCCTGCTTCAGCTCCGCTGCGTATCGGCCTGGTATTACTCTATCTACGGGATCAGCCCACCTATGGGGGGAGATTCTCGATCTACTCGGCTCGATAGACGCACGCAATTTTTTTTTTTGAGAATCTAGCCATATACAGCTTGGCTGTTTTGTGCAATAACAGAACTAACGTTGAGGAAAACACCTAGGCCAGACGGCATTGGTGCCGCGTTCTACAAAGCTTACGTTGATGAAGTGGCACCCATTTAGCGTGCAGTCATCACGGAAGCGTACGAAACGAAAGAAATGCCACTTTCTTTCCCTGCTGCTCACGTGGTGCTGGTTGCTAAAACTGACGACCATGCTAAGCTGCTATCTGCGGGGGCGCATAATCTGATAACGCTCACAAACCCGGACTACAAAATTTATACGAAAGTGTTGGCAAAACGACTTCACAGCGTCATCAAATTTCTTGTTGGACCACAACAAACATGAGACATAAAAGGACGCTCTGTCTGTAGAAATGTGCAAGTAGGCCGTAGTATTCTCGGGTGCTATGGCATTTTCGGCAGTCGGGTAGATATGTTGGAGCACGACTTAGGGGGGGGGGGGGGGGCAAAGGCATTTGAACGTGTGTCGCATGAAGCTCTTAGTATTCTTGCACATGTAAACATAGGTACTGCGATAGTCGATGGCTTAAAGATGTTATGCAATGACTGCATTGTAAACATTGTGGTGAATAAGAATCTAACTGACAGTATTAGGCTTTGATCATCAATTAGGCAACGTTGTCCATTGTCCCTTCTCTGCAATTTATATGGAGCCTTTCTATTCACCTCTAAAAAGGAATGAAATAATTTTCATGGTTATAACCTTGAATCGTCGCATGTTAAAGCGTTTGCATGTGCTGATGATGTGGCAATCTTTTGTACAGATCACGAAATTGTACAAGAGTCGATAAGCCATGCTATTAGATATTGCAGGCAAACCGGCTGCAAGATAAATAGGGACAAGAGCATCGGCTTTTGGCAAGGAAGCTAGAACGTCACACAGCAAGCCTTTGGAAATCTACAATGAACCATGCCCCCTTGGAAACATTTGGTTGTGCCTCTGGAGCACTACTATAGTAGCGCGTAATACTGGGAGGACGAGAAGTCACGTGTAAAAGAGAAAACTGGAAGGTGGCAAGGTGGTAATTTATCAATGTTTGCAAAGGCAACTGTTTGTAGTTAATTTCTAATCGCCGAAGTATGGTATGTCCTCCAATTTTTGTCGATGACTCATGCGAATTTACAGAAAATGCACAAATTGTTTGCCGTTTTTATCTGATCCACTTGGGGAAAGGGTCAGCCGAACTAACTTGTTTCGTCCTGTTCGACATGGTGGCCTTGGATTGCCGCATTTGTTCTTACGACAGATTGTTTCGCGTTTTGTCTTCTTGCGGGACCAAAGTGATTTATTTTTGTGTATGATGCTCCAGGTCTGTTTGAAAGGTGCTTTGACTGAATTTATTGTGTCTAGTGCATAACCTCTAAATTATGGGGTTAAACGTTACTTGCGGGAGGTGGTCTATCCCTTTCGAATACTGAAAGTTCAGTTTTCACTTCAGCGCCTGAGCACAGTAACAAGAAATACATTTTACAAGGATTTAATTAAAGATATGTTGCTAGTGCCTTTGTACACAATGATATACAATGAAGGTCCAGGACAAGATGTACTAAAGATAGTTAAAAGGATGCTACTGAGACCAAATGCAAAGTCATTTTTCTTTAGGTTGCATACATTTACCCTTCCGGTCGAGACATGGATTGCTCACAAAGGAATATTTGTGCCCTGGACGACAAACTGTGTTCTTTGCACCGAAACGGTGATAATCGAGTACGCCTTTATTGAGTACTGGGATTCAATATTTTATTGGAACGTCTTGCAAAGAGCTCTTATAAAGCAACTGCTGATAACAGCACAGGGTATAGGTTTCCTGCCGGTAGGCCTCCACGGTCTTTAGAAGACATGGATGGCGGTAACACATGCTGATGTCAACGTGTGCTCAACACGAGAAAATTTTGTTGAAAGCATTTAAAATTAAATTATGGGGTTTTACGTGCCAAAACCACTTGCAGGCAGTGGAAATTCTGGTCTGTATTTACACATGCGCCACGCACAGATTCGCGGCCGCGCTGCTAGATGGCGCAGTCCGCCCCGAAGGAAGCACGAGAGAGCAGGCAGGCAGTATGCACGCATCAAACATGACGGGTCCCGGCGGTGGCAATGCAGTTTGTCGCCACATTGCTTCAATGGTAATCGTACTAACATCGGTATTATCATAGAAATGTGTCCGGCGGGAATTTTTTTCCAGTTCTTTAAAGTCACTTCTCTTCGGGCGCGAGTGCAGTGCCGGGACGACCCACGGCGTAGGGGCAATAGCAATCTTCAAGCACTCTTGCGATAAAAAAATTGGTTAAGCAGAACTGACGCACTTGTCTGATTCAACGTTTCGCGACGCTATCTTTTAAGGTTTCAAATAAATTCGATTGAAATATGTATATATAAGCCGTGCGTCGACCTATCGCCTATCAGAGACGACGGTGCTTCCTATCCGTGTGCCATATTCAAAGACGCTCACGCAATCTCAAACCGATTCCTAAGGCCGCGGCCGCTCGCTTCCGGTCCGCGCGTACAGTTCTTTTGTACGAAGCGCGGTTGAACGCGCTGCAATACGACAGCGCATAAACGCTGTCACGTGGTATTACTTCGTATTACACGGGCTTTTCTTAAACGCCGAAAAAAAAATGGCCACGCTGCGTGCACGTTGCCACAAAAAATTAGATTGGTGGTTTTCGAATGCCATCTTCAACGTAAGGGAACACACTTGGCCCTAAAGTGAAGATTAAAAAATGCATAATATATATTAAGTAATTAACTAATTAAGCGCAATATAAAAACACCTTAAAGAGAGCCAAGTGACTACAAATCATGTCTTTGGTTTCATTCAGCTCGGTTAAACACTTCTTAAATCCTTGGTTCCGGTTACGCGATCCACCCTGTATAGGCGGAGCCCCACCGCACCACAAGGGTCACGTGACTCCCGCAGATAACACTCTCTCCAGGGTCAACCTTGTTCTCATTGCACCATATTTATGATGGGCGCAATTTTTATTACAATATCTCGAGGATTGGCTCACTGTACTGCTACACTATCGCCGAGGTCGGCCCAGTTCACTCGACGGGACTCGAAGCAAGTAGATCCGCCAAACTCGTTAAAGACGGCAAATAATGATTTCCTTAGACAAAGTACTTATGCTCCTAAAGATGGTTGTTTGTTGCAGTGAGGATATTTAGGTACCGCTTGCTGTTTTATTGTATAATTGCTTAGAGGAGAACAGCCTGCTCATGGGACAAGTGTGGTACTGTAACAGATGGTTATATATACGATTCGTAAAGCTCTTTCATTAGATCCCATCCGAAACAGCCACTGCCTTTGGGCATGTGGCTGTTTCGGATGGGGTCTCCTTTTACAACCGCGAAGTTGCAGTGGTGCCCTCTAGCGTGTTACGTCACCATGAGAATAAAATCAAGAGTATGACGGAAACTCCAAGGTCAATTCACGAGGTGGCGGAGGCGAGGCGGAAATGTAGCACTGAGCAGCGGCATTCATTGTAGTCGTGTGATTGAAGCGCGACCACATTTCACGGCGCTAAACATTAGTTGATGAAAATTATGCATCTCACATTTGACAATTGGAAACATTTGAAGAATGTTTCCAATTTTAGAAGTACTGGTTAAAGCGTTCCGGCTACTGATAGTCTGGTGTCACGGTTTTGCAGTTACTAGATAAAGATGGTATAGATTATTCTTCTTTTCGGTTTTTTATTACATATTTCCGAAACGATTTTAGGTTTTCTCTCAAGTCCTTGTTTAATTTAACAAAGAAGGTATCTTTCGCAGATTTAATTGTTGCTTGCAATAGATTATTTATCTGTTATTAGATTAGATTAGATTATTATTAATTATTAATGTTTGTGAGGAAATTCGAAAACCACAAGCGGTCACGCGCACAACACAGACCACACAAATTGATTGAATTGCCACTGAAACCTGGCTGTTCCTCCGGTGAAATGGTCCAAGTTTACGGGATCGGGGCTACACGGACGGTTCGCATTTCTTTCCGCCTCGCGGTCCTGGCGGGCAGCACGCTTATGGGACCGGCACCACGGGAGAGCGGAAAGAAAGGAGATACGCAAGCGCTTGGAACGCCGACAAAGAGAGGGCAATGCGAACGTAGGCATGGTCGACGCGGGTCAAAGTGTAGTATCCGTTCTTATAAGTTTAATATCTAATACGGTTTGTATTTAGACCTAAGGTATTAAACTTATTTTTGCAGGGAGAGAGGGAGAGAGACGCAAATGAGAGAAAGTCAGGGAGGTTAACCAGAGTTAAAACCTCCGGTTTGCTACCTTGCACTAGGGGAAGGGAAAGGGGAGTGCTTAAAGCCTGCTTCAGCTCCGCCGCGTCTCGGCCTGGTTTTACTCTATCTACGGGATCAGCCCACCTATGAGGGGAAATTCTCGATCTACACGGCTCGATAGACGCACGCAATTTTTTTTTCAGAATCTAGCCATATACAGCTTGGCTGTTTTGTGCAATAACAGAACTAACGTTGAGGAAAACACCTAGGCGAGACGGCATTGGTGCCGCATTCTACAAAGCTTACGTTGATGAAGTGGCACCCATTTAGCGTGCAGTCATCACGGAAGCGTACGAAACGAATGAAATGCCACTGTCTTTCCCTGCTGCTCACGTGGTGCTGGTTCCTAAAACTGACGACCATGTTAAGCTGCTATCTGCGGGGGCGTATCGTCTGATAACGCTCACAAACACCGACTACAAAATTTACACGAAAGTGTTGGCAAAACGACTGCACAGAGTCATCAAATTTCTTGTTGTACCACACCAAACATGAGACATAAAAGGACGCTCTATCTGTACAAATGTGCAAGTAGGCCGTAGTATTCTCGGGTGCTATGGCATTTTCGGCAGTCGGGTAGATATGTTGGAGCACGACTTAGGGGGGCGGGGGGGGGCAAAGGCATTTGAACGTGTGTCGCATGAAGGTCTTTTTAGTATACTTGAACATGTTAACATAGGTACTGCGATAGTCGATGGCTTAAAGATGGTATGCAATGACTGCATTGTAAACATTGTGGTGAATAAGAATCTAACTGATAGTATTAGGCTTTGATCATCAATCAGGCAACGTTGTCCATTGTTCCCTCTCTGCAATTTATATAGAGCATTTCTATTCACCTCTAAAAAGGAATGAAATAATTTTAATGGTTATAATCTTGAATCGTCGCATGTTAAAGCGTTTGCATGTGCTGATGATGTGGCAATCTTTTGTACAGATCACGAAATTGTACAAGAGTCGATAAGCCATGCTATTAGATATTGCAGGCAAACCGGCTGCAAGATAAATAGGGACAAGAGCATCGGCTTTTGGCAAGGAAGCTAGAACGTCACACAGCAAGCCTTTGGAAATCTACAATGAACCATGCCCCGTTGGAAACATTTGGTTGTGCCTCTGGAGCACTACTATAGTAGCGCGTAATACTGGGAGGACGAGAAGTCACGTGTAAAAGAGAAAACTGGAAGGTGGCAAGGTGGTAATTTATCAATGTTTGCAAAGGCAACTGTTTGTAGTTAATTTCTAATCGCCAAAGTATGGTATGTCCTCCAATTTTTGTCGATGACTCGTGCGAATTTACAGAAAATGCACAAAGTGTTTGCCGTTCTTATCTGATCCACTTGGGAAAGGGTCAGCCGAACTAACTTGTTTCGTCCTGTCGAAGATGGTGGCCTTGGATTGCCGCATTTGTTCTTACGACAGATTGTTTCGCGTTTTGTCTTCATGCGGGACCAAAGGGATTTATTTTTGTGTATGATGCTCCGGGTCTGTTTGAAAGGTGCTTTGACTGAATTTATTGTGTCTAGCGCATAACCTCTAAATTACTGGGTTAAACGCTACTTGCGGTAGGTAGTCTATCCCTTTGGAATACTAAAAGCTCAGTTTTCACTGCAGCGCCTGAGCACAGTAACAAGAAATACATTTTACAAGGATTTAATTGAAGATATGTTGCTAGTGCCTTTGTACACAATGATATACAATGAAGGTCAAGGACAAGATGTACTAAAAAGAGTTAAAAGGATGCTACTGAGACCAAATGCAAAGTCATTTTTCCTTAGGTTGCATACATTTACCTTCTGGTCAAAACATGGATTGCCCACAAAGGAATATTTCTGCCCTGGACGACAAACTGTGTTCTCTGCAACGAACCGGTGATCATCGAGTACGCCTTTATTGAGTGCTGGGATTCAATGTTTTATTGGAACGTCTTGCAAAGAGCTCTTATAAAGTAACTGCTGATAACAGCACAGGGTATACGTTTCCTGCCGGTAGGCCTCCACGGTCTTTGGAAGACACGGATGGCGGTAACACATGCGGATGTCAACGTGTGCTCAACACGAGAAAATTTTGTTGAAAGCATCGTTTTCATAGGTAAGATATATCGCGAACAGGCAGGACTACATAACTTGTTGGGTGTTCTTGAGGAATTAGCGAAGTTCAAGGAATTTTAGCTTGCCACGTTGATCCATGTAATCGAACTTGTTTTTATCTTTGTGTGTCATTCTGTTAAAAAAAAGGGGGGGGGAGCATCATAGCTCAGTGGTAGAGCATTAGACTGGATATCGAAAGGTCCCCGGTTCAAACCCGCTTGCCCCGTTGTAGTGATTGTATTACTAAAACGGGGCACCGTTGTTCACTTTCCAAATGGAAAGCACATGGAGGTCAATCTACACAAAACTGTGTTTTGGATACGACATGTGGCAGAAATCTCACACTCGACTTAAAAAGAAACAAAGTACAGCGTACTAAATGTCGTCTTCTATCTTTCATACTGTACCTAAAGCCCTCAAAAATGCGTGTATAGTTACGAAGCTTTCTCCGAGAAAGATTGGCCAACTGCACGATGTTGCAACAGCAGTGAAGCAGACGATGCTGAAGCTCCTTTATAGTGGATGGTGCTGTACACTGTTCTCCCTAAATGATCTCCGTGGTACATTTTTGTGTTTTGAAATGTGATCGCACTAGTGAAGACACCCTAAAGGATCACTCACACTACGCTGACCCGACACTGTCGGCGACAGCGTTTTTTCCCTTCATATCGGCCCGTCTATAACACTGTACCGACGCCGACAATTTGCCGACGGTCGGCCGAGATCTCGGCGTCGGTACAGTGTGACAGAGGCGCGGACACGAAGGTAAAAAAAAACGCTGTCGCCGATAGTCGGCAGACCTAAATCGGTGTCCAGTCGTTCAAGTTCGAGTGAGCCTTTACGGGCATTCACAGAGGCTAAGACGGCAGCAGCGCTTTCGTAACCAGCCATCGCTGGCGACCGACAACCGCAAACGCGGTGTGGGCCGCTGCCACCAACGCCATTCCCGCAGCCCCTCCACCATCATCATCATCACCATAAAAATAAACATAATGGCCGCCTGCAGGCGCTGGAAATTCTGGTCTGTATTTACACATGCGCCACGCACAGATTCGCGGCCGCGCAGCTAGATGGCGCAGTCCGCTCCGAAGGAAGCACGAGAGAGCAGGCAGGCTGTATGCACGCATCAAACATGACGGGTCCCGGCGGTGGCAATGCAGTTTGTTGCCACATTGCTTCAATGGTAATCGTACTAACGTCGGTATTACCATAGAAATGTGTCCGGCGGGAATTTTTTTCCAGTTCTTTAAAGTCATTTTTTTTCGGGGGCGAGTGCAGTGCCGGGACGACCCACGGCGTAGGGGCAGTAGCAATCTTCAAGCACTCCGTCGCATGAGAATAATTTGCGATAAAAAAATTGGGTAAGCAGAACTGACGCACTTGTCTGATTCAACGTTTCGCGACGCTATCTTTTAAGGTTTCAAATAAATTCGATTGAAATATGTATATATAAGCCGTGCGTCGACCTATCGCTTATCAGGGACGACGGTGCTTCCTATCCATGTGCAATCGTCAAAGACGCTCACGCAATGTCATGCCGATGCCTAGGGCCGCGGCCGCTCGCTTAGCCACGTTCCGCGCGTACAGTTCTTTTGTACGAAGCGCGGTTGAGAGCGCTGCAATACGACAGCGCATGAGCGCTGTCACGTGGTTTTACTTCATATTACGCGGGCTTTTCTTAAACGCCGAAAAAAAAAATGCACACGCTGCGTGCACGTTGCCATGAAAAATTAGATTGGTGGTTTTCGAATGTCATCTACAACGTAAGGGAACGCACTTGGCCCTAAAGTGAAGATTAAAAAATGCATAATTGATATTAAGTAAATAACTAATTAAGCGCAATATAAAAACACCTTGAAAAGAGCCACGTGATGACAAATCATGTCTTTGGTTTCATTCAGCTCGGTTAAACACTTCTTAAATCCTTGGTTCCAGTTACGCGATCCACCCTGTATAGGCGGAGCCCCACCGTACCACAAGGGTCACGTGACTCCTGCAGATAACACACTCTCCAAGGTCAACCCTGTTCTCATTGCACCATATTCATGATGGGCGCAATTTTTTTTACAGTAGCTCGAGGATTGGCTCCCTGTACTGCTACACTATCTCCGAGGTCGGCCCAGTTCACTCGGCGGGACTCGAAGCAAGTAGATCCGCCAAACTCATTAAAGACGGAAAATAATGATTTGCTTAGATAAAGTACTTATGCTCCTAAAGATGATTGTTTGTTGCAGTGAGGATATTTAGGTACCGCTTGCTGTTTTATTGTATAATTGCGTAAAGGAGAACAGCCTGCTCATGGGACAAGTGTGGTACTGTAACAGATGGTTATATATACGATTCGTAAAGCTCTTTCATTAGATCCCATCCGAAACAGCCACTGCCTTTGGGCATGTGGCTGTTTCGGATGGGGTCTCCTTTTACAACCGCGAAGTTGCAGTGGCGCCCTCTAGCGTGTGACGTCACCATGAGAATAAAATCAAGAGTATGACGGAAACTCCAAGGTCAATTCACGAGGTGACAGAAGCGAGGCGGAAATGTGGCACTGAGCAGCGGCATTCATTGTAGTCGTGTGATGAAAGCGCGACTACATTTCACGGCGCTAGACAATAGTTGATGAAAATTATGCATCTAACATGTGACAAATGGAAACATTTGAAAAAGTGCAGACAATGTTATTGGAATGGAAAATGTGAATTCACAAGTTGTTTGCTTCCATTCGCGAATAATCGTTAGTACGAACTCCGCAGGCTTTCTGAAGTTTCCTACTGGCGATGCGTGCTGAGATATGCCGAGATCTTAGTACCGTATTTAACACTGGAATTTCGTCAGAACGACCGTATCCGTAGCCTTAGAAGAAAAAAAAAACGGTATAATATGTAGTAGTAACTTTATCAGATTTGATTAGTAAGTTTATTTTTTACCTGCCTTTTGGCTAAATATTATCTTTTAGCTACGTCATCAGTGCAAGATAAGAAACTATAGGTAGCACGCGGGCTGTGTTAGTTCAAATGAAAATGCGATTTTTGTGAATTGTTTCAATTTAGTGTTATTTTTTTTTTACTACGAAATAAGAGATGTGTGGTGCTAAGGACACATGCATATGGTAGTTAGTTACGTCTCTGGGTTGGCCCATTGCTCCGAATTCATCGCTAGGCACGCTAGGCACGTCATACTATGCCAATTTAGGTACATACGAAGACTTAGGTGGCTGTTTCATAACCTAAATGACTCGCATGTCATGATTTAACATTTATGTTGGTCACACGCTATTATCATGCTATGCCAAATTTGGTACATGCCAAGATGTAGGCGGCTGTTTCATCACCTACATGACCTGCATGACACGCATGTCATGGCTTATCATTTATATCCGTCATACACTCTTGTCATGCTATGCCAGTTTTGGTACATACCAAGTTAACAAAACGACCATGAGAGCACCAATACGTAGGCGGCTATACATACTGTCAAAGAGGTAAATGTTCGCCAAGAAATGCTTCGCATTTAAAGGCACACTAAAGGCAAATATTGAGTCAAGCTAAAGTGATGCTTTGGTGCTCTAGAATACCTAAGGCGTCAATATTATCACGAATAGAGCCTTAATAATCGAGAAATCGAGGTAAACTCAGTACATGATTAGAGACTCCCCCGAGACATTCAAGTAGTTGCGCGATGACGAAAGCACTCCTCAGTTAAATTTTGTCACTAGTACTCAACCACTCGTTGCAGAAAACATCTTTGCATTCTATTATAAGACGAAATAAAATGCAACTTGTCCAGTTCTATTTCAATTCTAGCAAAAAAGCACTCATTAAGATAACCCTGACAACGATGCGGGTGGTCGAAAGGTTTCGTTTTCACTCGACCTAGCGCCGCCCACGCTTTCGTGTTTCAGTAGTTATCGCGCAGTGCTGCGCTGATCTTGCTGGCTCCCGAAACTCGCACAAAGTACAAGTAGCGGAGAATTCAACTTCCACGTTGTGTCGTGAGATGCCCGAATGGTCTATGCCACGTGACCAAAAAGCAGCTGCAGTGGCGAATCCGCCACTCTGTCTTGGCTCGGTACCGCCGCATGTCGAGCGCCGTTTTACTCACCGACGGCAGCAAAGGGTGGTGATGGCGCATGCAACGTGACCACTCCTACGATTGGTTGGCGGGAGATTTGAATGTCGAAAAAGGTATTCGCACCCTTCAGATGCAATTTTCTCGTAAACTAAGTCTTTTCTTGGCACGAAACAAGCATTGCGAGGATTCTGGAATGGTATTTAAACAGTCCACGTCGACTTAGTATTTGCCTTTAGTGTCCCCTTAAAACGTAAAGGCCATGAAATGAACGAGTTGAGGTCAAATATTTCAATGAAACTTTGTCATTCAAGAACCTTGTTTGCATTTTGTACATATGCAACGGCCAGGGATAAATCTGAATGACGCTGTCCTTCGTTCCAATGTATTGCGAAGTGGCAGCTGTCACCGGTCGTGTATTCTGAGTAATTGCATCGAAATTAGAGTCGCAACAGAGAAAACACATAAATAGCATGAGTTCTACAAAATATGCATTAGAAATGCGAAGATACAATTGAATATACAAATGGGAAGATACAGCTTGTAAAGGGTAAATATGTGTCACTGGAAGCAAAGTTTACTGCATGTATACTGAAAACCTCGCAACAATATATTTAAATACACCCAGAAACTCCGCTTCCCTAGCACAGAGATTAAAGTTTTGGGGAGCCATCTTGTAAACAAATGCGGCATTCAACTTGATCCCGATAAGATTTCCGCAGTGCTCAACTTGCCACGCCCACTTCGCGCGAAAGAACTGCGTAACTTCCTCGGTCTCGCCTCGTACTTCCGATGATTCATCCGCAACTTTGCCACTATTGCCTCGCCCCTCCAAGAACTTCTTGCCAGTGCCAGTTCCTTCCAGTGGTCCGATCGGTGCGAAGCTGCTTTTTGGGGAACTTAAGCGCGCCTTAACCTCCCCACCCGTCCTTTGCCATTTAGATAGTAAGCACTCACTCTACTGCACACTGATGTTAGCGGCAAGGAATTGACGCGGTGCTGCTGCAGCGCGACCGCGCTTCTCGCTAGAAAGTCGTCGCATATGCAAGCTGCGTTTTGTATTGTTCTGACATGTAAGAAGTATAAAGTTTATTTGACTTCGCGTGTTGCCTGTTTGAAATTTCTGCGAATAAAATGTAGCATCGTACTAGCTTTTGCCATGACAGTGTCAATATGTTTATGCCAAGTGAGTGATTCGGTGAAACATACTGCTAGATACTTGTATTCCAACTGTATGTCGATAAGCGTGCCATTGATGTTATATCGGTGCAGAAATTTGGATAATTTTCTGGAAAAACTTAGGCTACTCCACTTCTGAATATTTAAAGTCATGTTCCATTTTTTACACCAGTTCGCTACGTTATCTAAATCTGTTTGCGGAGTATCTATGTTATTTTCAGAAGTCATTTATCTGTAAATCACACAGTCATCGGCAAATAGTTTTATGGGTGATGTAATTAGTTCGACAATGTCGTTTATGTAGAATGAAAACAACAAGGGGCCCAGTACACTTCCCTGAGGAACGCCCGGAGAACCAGTTATTGGTGAAGATGCGGCGTTGTTTAGGACGACAGACTGTGTTCTTCCGTTTAGGTAGTTTCGTATCCAATTTTGAACGTTTTCGTTTACATTTACTGCAGCAAGCCTTACATCTAAGAGCTTATGGGACACAGTACCGAAAGCTTTTTGAAAATCAATAAAAACCGCGTCTACCTGACTACTGTTATCACTGGCTTTGGATAAAAAATGCTGAAATTATATTAGTTGCGTGTTGCAGGAATAACCTTTTTGGAATCCGTGCTGGGAATGTGTAAAGAAAGCGTTTGAGTCAATCAATGCAAATATGTTACCATATAAAATGTGTTCGAATATTTTGCAACATATCGACGTTAGTGAAATCGGCCTATAGTTTTCTCTGAGTTTTCTGTCGTCCGAATTAAAAACTGGTATCACGCTTGCCGTTTTCCAATACGTTGATGAAGTTGATGATTCTACAAAGCTTACGTTGATGATTCACCTCTAAAAAGGGATGAAATAATTTTCATGGTTATAATCTTGAATCGTCGCACGTTAAAGCGTTTGCATGTGCTGATGATGTGGCAATCTTTTGTACAGATCACGAAATTGTACAAGAGTCGATAAGCGATGCTATTAGATATTGCAGGCAAACCGGCTGCAAGATAAATAGGGACAAGAGCTTCAGCTTTTGGCAAGGAAGCTAGAACGTCACACCGCAAGCCTTTGGAAATCTACAATGAACCATGCCCCCTTGGAAACATTTGGTTGTGCCTCTGGAGCACTACTATAGTAGCGCGTAATACTGGGAGGACGAGACGTCACGTGTAAAAGAGGAAACTGGAAGGTGGCAAGGTGGTAATTTATCAATGTTTGCAAAGGCAACTGTTTGTAGTTAATTTCTAATTGCCAAAGTATGGTATGTCCGCCAATTTTTGTCGATGACTCGCGCGAATATACAGAAATTGCACAAATTGTTTGCCGTTTTTATCTGATCCACTTGGGAAAGGGTCAGCCGAACAAACTTGTTTCGCCCTGGTCGAGATGGTGGCCTTGGATTGCCGCATTTGTTCTTACGACAGATTGTTTCGCGTTTTTCTTCTTGCGGGGCCAAAGTGATTTATTTTTGTGTATGATGTTCCAGGTCTGTTTGAAAGGTGCTTTGACTGAATTTATTGTGTCTAGTGCATAACCTCTAAATTATGGGGTTAAACGCTACTTGCGGGAGGTGGTCTATCCCTTTCGAATACTAAAAGTTCAGTTTTCACTGCAGCGCCTGAGCACAGTAACAAGAAATACATTTTACAAGGGTTTAATTGAAGATATGTTGCTAGTGCCTTTGTACACAATGATATACAATGAAGGTCCAGGACAAGATGTACTAAAGATAGTTAAAAGGATGCTACTGAGACCAAATGCAAAGTCATTTTTCTTTAGGTTGCATACATTTACCCTTCCGGTCGAGACATGGATTGCCCACAAAGGAATATTTGTGCCCTGGACGACAAACTGTGTTCTTTGCAACGAAACGGTGATAATCGAGTACGCCTTTATTGAGTACTGGGATTCAATATTTTATTGGAACGTCTTGCAAAGAGCTCTTATAAAGCAACTGCTGATAACAGCACAGGGTATACGTTTCATGCCTAAGGCCTCCACGGTCTTTGGAAGACATGGATGGCGGTAACACATGCTGATGTCAACGTGTGCTCAACAGGAGAAAATTTTGTTGAAAGCATCGTTTTCATAGGTAAGATATATCGCGAACAGGCAGGACTAGATAACTTGTTGTGTGTTCTGGAGGAATTAGCGAAGTTCAAGGAATTTTAGCTTGCCACGTTGATCCATGTAATCGAACTTGTTTTTATCTTTGTGTGTCATTCTGTAAAAAAAAAAGGGGGGGGAGCATCATAGCTCAGTGGTAGAGCATTAGACTGCATATCGAAAGGTCCCCGGTTCAAACCCGCGTGCCCCGTTGTAGTGATTGTGTTACTAAAACGGGGCACCGTGGTTCACTTTCCAAAGGGAAAGCACATGGAGGTCAATCTATACACCAAACTGTGTTTTGGATACGACATGTGGCAGAAATCTCACACTCGACTTACAAAGAAACAAAGTACAGCGTACTAAATGTCGTCTTCTATCTTTCATACTGTACCTAAAACCCTCAAAAATACGTGTATAGTTACGACGCTTTCTCCGAGAAAGATTGGCCAACTGCACGATGTTGCAACAGCAGTGAAGCAGACGATGCTGAAGCTCCTTTATAGTAGATGGTGCTGTACACTGTTCTCCCTAAATGATCTCCGTGGTACATTTTTGTGTTGTGAAATGTGATCGCACTAGTGAAGAACCCTGTAGGATCACTCACACTACGATGACCCGTCACTGTCGGCGACAGCGTTTTTTCCCTTCATATCGGCCCCTCTGTAACACTGTACCGTCGCCGACAATTTGCCGACGGTCGGCGGAGATCTCGGCGTCGGTACAGTGTGACAAAGGCGCGGACACGAAGGCAAAAAAACGCTGTCGTCGATAGTCGGCCGACCTAAATCGGTGTCCGGTCGATCTAGTGCGAGTGAGCCTTTACGGGCATTCACAGAGGCTAAGACGGCAGCAGCGCTTTCGTAACCAGCCATCGCTGGCGACCGACAACCGCAAACGCGGTGTGGGCCGCTGCCACCAACGCCATTTCCGCAGCCCCTTCACCATCATCATCATCACCATAAAGAAACATAATGGCCGCCTGCGGGCACTGGAAATTCTGGTCTGTATTTACACATGCGCCACGCACAGATTCGCGGCCGCGCAGCTAGATGGCGTAGTCCGCTCCGAAGGAAGCACGACGGAGCAGGCAGGCTGTATGCACGCATCAAACATGACGGGTCCCGGCGGTGGCAATGCAGTTTGTTGCCACATTGCTTCAATGGTAATCGTACTAACGTCGGTATTACCATAGAAATGTGTCCGGCGGGAATTTTTTTCTAGTTCTTTAAAGTCATTTTTTTTCGGGGGCGAGTGCAGTGCGGGGACGACCCACGGCGTAGGGGCAGTAGCAATCTTCAAGCACTCCGTCGCATGAGAATAATTTGCGATAAAAAAATTGGGTAAGCAGAACTGACGCACTTGTCTGATTCAACGTTTCGCGACGCTATCTTTTAAGGTTTCAAATAAATTCGATTGAAATATGTATATATAAGCCGTGCGTCGACCTATCGCTTATCAGGGACGACGGTGCTTCCTATCCATGTGCAATCGTCAAAGACGCTCACGCAATGTCAAGCCGATGCCTAGGGCCGCGGCCGCTCGCTTAGCCACGTTCCGCGCGTACAGTTCTTTTGTACGAAGCGCGGTTGAGAGCGCTGCAATACGACAGCGCATGAGCGCTGTCACGTGGTTTTACTTCATATTACGCGGGCTTTTCTTAAACGCCGAAAAAAAAAATGGCCACGCTGCGTGCACGTTGCCACAACAAATTAGATTGGTGGTTTTCGAATGCCATCTACAACGTAAGGGAACGCACTTGGCCCTAATGTGAATATTAAAAATTGCATAATTGATATTAAGTAAATAACTAATTAAGCGCAATTTAAAAAAACACCTTAAGGAGAGCCACGTGACGACAAATCATGTCTTTGGTTTCATTCGGTTCGGTTAAACATGTCCGAAATCCTCGGTTCCAGTTACGCGATCCACCCTGTATAGGCGGAGCCCCACCGTACCACAAGGGTCACGTGACTCCTGCAGATAACACACTCTCCAAGGTCAACCCTGTTCATATTGCACCATATTCATGATGGGCGCAATTTTTATTACAATAGCTCGAGGATTGGCTCACTGTACTGCTACACTATCGCCGAGGTGGGCCCAGTTCACTCGACGGGACTCGAAGCAAGTAGATCCGCCAAACTCGATAAAGACGGAAAATAATGATTTGCTTAGATAAAGTACTTATGCTCCTAAAGATGATTGTTTGTTACAGTGAGGATATTTAGGTACCGCTTGCTGTTTTATTGTATAATTGCGTAGAGGAGAACAGCCTGCTCATGGGACAAGTGTGGTACTGTAACAGATGGTTATATATACGATTCGTAAAGCTGTTTCATTAGATCCCATCCGAAACGGCAGTGGCTGTTTCGGATGGGGTCACCTTTTACAACCGCGAAGTTGCAGTGGCGCCCTCTAGCGTGTGACGTCACCATGAGACTAAAATCAAGAGTATGACGGAAACTCCAAGGTCAATTCACGAGGTGACAGAGGCGAGGCGGAAATGTAGCACTGAGCAGCGGCATTCATTGTAGTCGTGTGATTAAAGCGCGACTACATTTCGCGGCGCTAAACATTAGTTGATGAAAATTATGCATCTAACATGTGACAAATAGAAACATTTGAAAAAGTGCAGACAATGTTATTGGAATGGAAAATGTGAATTCACAAGTTGTTTGCTTCCATTCGCGAATAATCGTTAGTACGAACTCCGCAGGCTTTCTGAAGTTTCCTACTGGCGATGCGTGCTGAGATATGCCGAGATCTTAGTACCGTATTTAACACTGGAATTTCGTCAGAACGACCGCATCCGTAGCCTTAGAAAAAAAAAACGGTATAATATGTAGTAGTAACTTTATCAGATTTGATTAGTAAGTTTATTTTTTACCTGCCTTTTGGCTAAATATTATCTTTTAGCTACGTCATCAGTGCAAGATAAGAAACTATAGGTAGCACGCGGGCTGTGTTAGTTCAAATTAAAGTGCGATTTTTGTGAATTGTTTCAATTTAGTGTTATTTTTTTTTTACTACGAAATAAGAGATGTGTGGTGCTAAGGACACATGCATATGGTAGTTAGTTACATCTCTGGGTTGGCCCATTGCTCCGAATTCATCACTAGGCACGCTAGGCACGTCATACTATGCCAATTTAGGTACATACGAAGACTTAGGTGGCTGTTTCATAACCTAAATGACTCGCATGTCATGATTTAACATTTATGTTGGTCACACACTATTATCATGCTATGCCAAATTTGGTACATGCCAAGATGTAGGCGGCTGTTTCATCACCTACATGACCTACATGACACGCATGTCATGGCTTATCATTTATATCCGTCATACACTCTTGTCATGCTATGCCAGTTTTGGTACATACCAAGTTAACAAAACGACCATGAGAGCACCAATACGTAGGCGGCTATACATACTGTCAAAGAGGTAAATGTTCGCCAAGAAATGCTTCGCATTTAAAGACACACTAAAGGCAAATATTGAGTCAAGCTAAAGTGATGCATTGGTGCTCTAGAATACCTAAGGCGTCAATATTATCACGAATAGAGCCTTAATAATCGAGAAATCGAGGTAAACTCAGAGCATGATTAGAGACTCCCCCGAGACATTCAAGTAGTTGCGCGATGACGAAAGCACTCCTCAGTTAAATTTTGTCACTAGTACTCAACCACTTGTTGCACGAAACATCCTTGCATTGTATTATAAGACGAAATAAAATGCAACTTGTCCAGTTCTATTTCAATTCTAGCAAAAAAGCACTCATTAAGATAACCCTGACAACGATGCGGGTGGTCGAAAGGTTTCGTTTTCACTCGACCTCGCGCCGCCCACGCTTTCATGTTTCAGTAGTTATCGCGCAGTGCTGCGCTGATCTTGCTGGCTCCCGAAACTCGCACAAAGTTCAAGTAGCGGAGAATTCAACTTCCACGTTGTGTCGTGAGATGCCCGAATGGTCTATGCCACGTGACCAAAAAGCAGCTGCAGTGGCGAATCCGCCACTCTGTCTTGGCTCGGTACCGCCGTATGTCGAGCGCCGTCTTACTCACCTACGGCAGCAAAGGGTGGTGATGGCGCATGCAACGTGACCACTCCTACGATTGGTTGGCGGGAGATTTGAATGTCGAAAAAGGTATTCGCACCCTTCAGATGCAATTTTCTCGTAAACTAAGTCTTTTCTTGGCACGAAACAAGCATTGCGAGGTTTCTGGAATGGTATTTAAACAGTCCACGTCGACTTAGTATTTGCCTTTAGTGTCCCCTTAAAACGTAAAGGCCATGAAATGAACGAGTTGAGGGCAAATATTTCAATGAAACTTTGTCATTCGAGAACCTTGTTTGCATTTTGTACATATGCAACGGCCAGGGATAAATCTGAATGACGCTGTCCTTCGTTCCAATGTATTGCGCAGGAGCAGCTGTCAGCGGTCGTGTATTCTGAGTAATTGCATCGAAATTAGAGCCGCAACAGAGAAAACACATAAATAGCATGAGTTCTACAAAATATGCATTAGAAATGCGAAGATACAATTGAATATACAAATGGGAAGATACAGCTTGTAAAGGGTAAATATGTGTCACTGGAAGCAAAGTTCACTGCATGTATGCTGAAAACCTCGCAACAGTATATTTAAAAAGATAAAGAAAAGAGATAAGCTTTATACCAGGTTCATAAAATCTCGGAACAGCGAGGATCTAAAATCCTTCAAAATTTTTAGAAATAAATTAAATAAAGAGCTAAGAAATGCAAGAAATCGCTATTATTTACGTACTTTTTCCTCATGCGAGGGACAAACAGAGAAGATGTGGAACAAGTTAAATGAACTAATGGGACGTAAACAGAACACTGAACCTATAAAGAAAGTTTCTGTAAACGGATGCATTTTAACCGGAGATAATTTAGTTAACGCATTTAATGATTACTTTACAGACACTGATTCCCATTTATCACCAAGCCCACCATGTACATTTCAATTCCCTGCAACTATGGACACTATTTTTTTCCAACCGACAACGCCTACCGAGGTTTGTTCAGTTTTTCTCAAACTGAAAAATTCATGTAGCTACGATGCTGATGGCCTCCAAATAAGACCTATCAAACACGTCATTTGTGACATTGCACCTGTGTTAGCTTATATTTATAACTTATGCATAACATCAGGTACTTTTCCTGAAAAAATGAAAATTCCGAAAGTAATTGTGTTATACAAGAAAGGTGACAAGCTTGATTTAAGTAATTACCGTCCGATATCCATTCTCCCGCAGTTTTCTAAAGGTCTTGAAAAAATCATTCTTAACCAATTAACATCTTTCAGCAATAAACATAAACTAATAACAGACGCTCAATACGGTTTTCAACAAGGTAAATCAACAGAATTAGGACTAGTAGCACAAAAAGAATATATACTGCAGAACCTCGAATATAAGTCACTTGTAATTGGTCTATTCATAGATTTCACAAAAGCGTTCGACTGCATAAACCATGACCTCCTAATACTTAAGCTTGAAAGATATGGCATCAGGGGCCTTCCTCTTCAGTTACTGACATCCTACCTTAGAAATCGACAGCAATATGTGGCTATAAACACTAACATATCATCTACACGAAAAATACAAACAGGTGTCCCTCAGGGAAGTATCCTTAGCCCATTTTTGTTTAACATCTACATAAACGACATAGTTCTTATCCACCGAGAAGCAAAATTCATAAACTACGCAGACGATACGAGTGTTTTTTTATCAAACAACTCTCTTACAGGCCTCATTAGTGCAACGAACAACCTATTAACCCATCTCTCAAAATGGAGCCAGGACAACTTTTTAAAAGTAAACTCGAATAAAACACAAGCAGTCATCTTTAAAACAAGAGGTACATGTACTCCATTGACCCACAACATATTTTATAACTGTGAGAAAATACAGGTTGTTGACACGGTAAAAGTACTTGGCGTATATTTTACCGACACATTGCAATGGGACGCTCACGTGGATTTTGTACTGCAGAAACTGAGCCGCGTAACAGGTATACTACATCGAAATCGCTACCTTTTACCAATGTCAGTTAAATTGATCATTTATAATGCACTGTTTGCCTCGCATGTAAATTACTGCCATCTTGTATGGGGCACGACATCAGCTTACAATCACTCTAAAATACTATTGATGCAAAAAAAGATAATACGCGTTATCGCAAATGTGCCCTACAACTCACACACTGAGAATCTTTTTACCAAGTACAACATAACAAAAAGTCATCATCTCTACAAACAAACCCTCCTACGCACCTACTACTTTCAGGTAAAAAATAGAAGCAACCTAATTACAAATATAGCAAACTTAAAAGAGAATACACCCACATATGAGACGCGCAGCCATGAAAAATGGCTCATACCCTTCTCGAGGACAAATTACGGCCATCAAATGGTCGCAAATACCTTGCCACGGCTACTAAATTCTTACCTAGAAGCCGGTATTGACATCCATGCCCTGACACCATCGGAGCTCATCTGTCTGGTGAAAACTACCATTTGAATCGCCATGATTCCGTAAAACCATATGCATTCAATGAAAGAAATGCAATTTATTTGATGTAACCCACTGTTCCTTACTTTTTTCATTTCTGAAAGTGTTCTTTGCCACCGCTCTGCCAATAAGTAAAGGGGGCCAGGGACCACTCAAGCTGCCAAACAGCAGCTTTTACCTTGGCCCCCTCCATTTGCTTGTAAATGGGCACAAATAAAATGAAATGAAATGAAATACACCCAGAAACGCCGCTCCCTATAGCACAGAGATTAAAGTTTTGGGGAGCCATCTTGTAAACAAATGCGGCATTCAACTTGATCCCGATAAGATTTCCGCAGTGCAAAACTTGCCACGCCCACTTCGCGCGAAAGAACTGCGTAACTTCCTCGGTCTCGCCTCGTACTTCCGATGATTCATCCGCAACTTTGCCACTATTGCCTCGCCCCTCCATGAACTTCTTGCCAGTGCCAGTTCCTTCCAGTGGTCCGATCGGTGCGAAGCTGCTTTTTGGGGAACTTAAGCGCGCCTTAACCTCCCCACCCGTCCTTTGCCATTTTGATAGTAAGCACTCACTCTACTGCACACTGACGCTAGCGGCAAGGAATTGACGCGGTGCTGCTGCAGCGCGACCGCGCTTCTCGCGAGAAAGTCGTCGCATATGCAAGCCGCGTTTTGTATTGTTCTGACATGTAAGAAGTATAAAGTTTATTTGACTTCGCGTGTTGCCTGTTTGAAATTTCTGCGAATAAAATGTAGCATCGTACTAGCTTTTGCCATGACAGTGTCAATATGTTTATGCCAAGTGAGTGATTCGGTGAAACATACTGCTAGATACTTGTATTCCAACTGTATGTCGATAAGCGTGCCATTGATGTTATATCGGTGCAGAAATTTGGATAATTTTCTGGAAAAACTTAGGCTACTGCACTTCTGAATATTTAAAGTCATGTTCCATTTTTTACACCAGTTCGCTACGTTATCTAAATCTGTTTGCGGAGTATCTATGATATTTTCAGAAGTCATTTATCTGTAAATCACACAGTCATCGGCAAATAGTTTTAAGGGTGATGTAATTAGTTCGACAATGTCGTTTATGTAGAATGAAAACAACAAGGGGCCCAGTACACTTCCCTGAGGAACGCCCGAAGAACCAGTTATTGGTGAAGATGCGGCGTTGTTTAGGACGACAGACTGTGTTCTTCCGTTTAGGTAGTTTCGTATCAAATTTTGAACGTTTTCGTTTAAATTTAATGCAGCAAGCTTTACACCGAAGAGCTTATGGGACACAGTACCGAAAGCTTTTCTGAAAATCAATAAAAACCGCGTCTACCTGACTACTGTTATCAATGGCTTTGGATAATAAATGCTGAAATTATATTAGTTGCGTGTTGCAGGAATAACCTTTTTGGAATCCGTGCTGGGAATGTGTAAAGAAAGCGTTTGAGTCAAGGAATGGAAATGTATTACCATATAAAATGTGTTCGAATATTTTGCAACATATCGACGTTAGTGAAATCGGCCAATAGTTTTCTCTGAGTTTTCTGTCGCCCGATTTAAAAACTGCTATCACGCTTGCCGTTTTCCAATCTTGAGGGATGAGGCCTGTTTCAAGGGGTAGCTTATAGATGATCGGTAAATACGAAACAATTATCATATGGCACTCTTTAAGGACCACTGGGGATATTCCATCAGGTCCGATTGCTTTTGTTTCATCTGAATGGTGCAATACAGAATCGACGCCACTAACATCCAATTCAATGTCTGGCATCATATCGCCCTGATTGGCGTTGTTCAAAAGCGAAGTCTCCCCCCAGCCGATACCTGCGAAAACACGGATTGGAAATACTGGTTAAAGCGTTCCGCCTTCTGATAGTCTGATGTCACGGTTTTGCAGTTAGTAGATAAAGATGGTATATGTTATTCTTCTTTTCGTTTTTTTTACATATTTCCAAAACGATTTTAGGTTTTCTCTCAAGTCCTTGTTTTTTTAACAAAGAAGTTATCTTTCGCAGATTTAATTGTTGCTTGCAATAGATTATTTATCTGTTTTTAGATTTGATTAGATTATCATTAGTTATTATTGTTTGTGAGGAAATTCGAAAACCACAAGCGGTCACGCGCACAACACAGGCCACACAAATTGATTGAATTGCCACTGAAACCTGGCTATTCCTCCGGTGAAATGGTCCAAGTTTACGGGATCGGGGCTACACGGACGGTTCGCATTTCTTTCCGCCTCGCGGTCCTGGCGGGCAGCACGCTTATGGGACTGGCACCACGGGAGAGCGGAAAGGAGATACGCAAGCGCTTGGAACGCCGACCAAGAGAGGGCAATGCGAATAGGCATGGTCGACGCGGGTCAAAGTGTAGTATCTGTTCTTATCAGCTTAATATCTAATACGGTTTGTATTTAGACCTAAGGTATTAAACTTATTTTTGCAGAGAGAGAGAGAGAGAGAGAGAGAGAGAGAGAGAGAGAGATGCAAATGAGAGAAAGTCAGGGAGGTTAACCAGAGTTAAAACCTCCGGTTTGCTACCTTGCACTAGGGGAAGGGAAAGGGGAGTGCTTAAAGCCTGCTTCAGCTCCGCCGCGTATCGGCCTGGTATTACTCTATCTACGGTATCAGCCCACCTATGGGGGGTAATTCTCGATCTACTCGGCTCGATAGACGCACGGAATTTTTTTTGAGAATCTAGCCATATACAGCTTGGATGTATTGTGCGATAACAGAACTAACGTTGAGGAAAACAGCTAGGCCAGACGGCATTGGTGCCGCGTTCTACAAAGCTTACGTTGATGAAGTGGCACCCATTTAGCATGCAGTCATCACGGAAGCGTACGAAACAAAAGAAATGCCACTTTCTTTCCCTGCTGCTCACGTGGTGCTGGTTCCTAAAACTGACGACCATGCTAAGCTGCTATCTGCGGGGGCGTATCGTCTGATAACGCTCACAAACACCGTCTACAAAATTTATACGAAAGTGTTGGCAAAACGACTGCACAGCGTCATCAAATTTCTTGTTGGACCACACCAAACATGAGACATAAAAGGACGCTCTATCTGTACAAATGTGCAAGTAGGCCGTAGTATTCTCGGGTGCTAAGGCATTTCCGTCAGTCGGGTAGCTATGTTGGAGCACGACTTAGGGGGGGGAGGGGCAAAGGCATTTGAACGTGTGTCGCATGAAGCTCTTTTTAGTATTCTTGAACATGTAAACACAGGTACTGCGATAGTCGATGGCTTAAAGATGGTATGCAATGACTGCATTGTAAACATTGTTGTGAATAAGAATCTAACTGATAGTATTAGGCTTAGATCATCAATTAGGCAACGTTGTCTGTTGTCCCTTCTCTGCAATTTACATA
Organism: Dermacentor variabilis; assembly: GCF_050947875.1. Lineage (NCBI taxonomy): Eukaryota > Metazoa > Arthropoda > Arachnida > Ixodida > Ixodidae > Dermacentor > Dermacentor variabilis. The sequence continues at coordinate 3,122,001 of NW_027460368.1, forward strand.
GAGCCTTTCTATTCACCTCTAAAAAGGAATGAAATAATTTTCATGGTTATAATCTTGAATCGTCGCATGTTGAAGCGTTTGCATGTGCTGATGATGTGGCAATCTTTTGTACAGATCACGAAATTGTACAAGAGTCGATAAGCGATGCTATTAGATATTGCAGGCAAACCGGCTGCAAGATAAATAGGGACAAGAGCATAGGCTTTTGGCAAGGAAGCTAGAACGTCACACCGCAAGCCTTTGGAAATCTACAATGAACCATGCCCCCTTGGAAACATTTGGTTGTGCCTCTGGAGCACTACTATAGTAGCGCGTAATACTGGGAGGACGAGACGTCACGTGTAAAAGAGAAAACTGGAAGGTGGCAAGGTGGTAATTTATCAATGTTTGCAAAGGCAACTGTTTGTAGTTAATTTCTAATCGCCGAAGTATGGTATGTCCTCCAATTTTTGTCGATGACTCGTGCGAATTTACAGAAAATGCAGAAAGTGTTTGCCGTTTTTATCTGATCCACTTGGGAAAGGGTCAGCCGAACTAACTTGTTTCGTCCTGTTCGAGATGGTGGCCTTGGATTGCCGCATTTGTTCTTACGACAGATTGTTTCGCGTTTTGTCTTCTTGCGGGGCCAAAGTGATTTATTTTTGTGTATGATGCTCCAGGTCTGTTTGAAAGGTGCTTTGACTGAATTTATTGTGTTTAGTGCATAACCTCTAAATTATGGGGTTAAACGCTACTTGCGGGAGGTGGTCTATCCCTTTCGAATACTAAAAGTTCAGTTTTCACTGCAGCGCCTGAGCACAGTAACAAGAAATACATTTTACAAGGATTTAATTGAAGATATGTTGCTAGTGCCTTTGTACACAATGATATACAATGAAGGTCCAGGACAAGATGTACTAAAGATAGTTAAAAGGATGCTACTGAGACCAAATGCAAAGTCATTTTTCTTTAGGTTGCATACATTTACCCTTCCGGTCGAGACATGGATTGCCCACAAAGGAATATTTGTGCCCTGGACGACAAACTGTGTTCTTTGCAACAAACCGGTGACCATCGAATCCAGTGCTGGGATTCAATATTTTATTGGAACGTCTTGCAAAGAGCTCTTATAAAGCAACTGCTGATAACAGCACAGGGTATACGTTTCCTGCCGGTAGGCCTCCACGGTCTTTGCAAGACACGGATGGCGGTAACACATGCTGATGTCATCGTGTGCTCAACACGAGACAATTTTGTTTAAAGCATCGTTTTCATAGGTAAGATATATCGCGAAGAGGCTGGACTAGATAACTTGTTGTGTGTTCTGGAGGAATTAGCGAAGTTCAAGGAATTTTAGCTTGCCACGTTGATCGATGTAATCGAACTTGTTTTTATCTTTGTGTGTCATTCTGTTAAAAAAAAGGGGGGGGGGCATCATAGCTCAGTGGTAGAGCATTAGACTGCATATCGAAAGGTCCCCAGTTCAAACCCGCTTGGCCCGTTGTAGTGATTGTGTTACTAAAACGGGGCACCGTGGTTCACTTTCCAAAGGGAAAGCACATGGAGGTCAATCTATGCACAAAACTGTGTTTTGGATACGACATGTGGCAGAAATCTCACACTCGACTTACAAAGAAACAAAGTACAGCGTATTAAATGTCGTCTTCTATCTTTCATACTGTACCTAAAGCCCTCAAAACTACGTGTATAGTTACGAAGCTTTCGCCGAGAAAGATTGGCCAACTGCACGATGTTGCAACAGCAGTGAAGCAGACGATGCTGAAGCTCCCTTATAGTAGATGGTGCTGTACACTGTTCTCCCTAAATGATCTCCGTGGTACATTTTTGTGTTGTGAAATGTGATCGCACTAGTGAAGAACCCTATAGGATCACTCACACTACGATGACCCGACACTGTCAGCGACTGCGTTTTTTCACTTCATATCGGCCCCTCTATAACACTGTACCGACGCCGACAATCTGTGCCGACGGTCGGCGGAGATCTCGGCGTCGGTACAGTGTGACAGAGGCGCGGACACGAAAGTAAAAAAACGCTGTCGCCGATAGTCGGCTGACCTAAATCGGTGTCCGGTCGATCAAGTGCGAGTGAGCCTTTACGGGCATTCACAGAGGCTAAGACGGCAGCAGCGCTTTCGTAACCAGCCATCGCTGGCGACCGACAACCGCAAACGCGGTGTGGGCCGCTGCCACCAACGCCATTCCCGCAGCCCCTCCACCATCATCATCATCACCATAAAAATAAACATAATGGCCGCCTGCAGGCGCTGGAAATTCTGGTCTGTATTTACACATGCGCCACGCACAGATTCGTGGCCGCGCAGCTAGATGGCGCAGTCCGCTCCGAAGGAAGCACGAGGGAGCAGGCAGGCTGTATGCACGCATCAAACATGACGGGTCCCGGCGGTGGCAATGCAGTTTGTTGCCACATTGCTTCAATAGTAATCGTACTAAGGTCAGTATTATCATAGAAATGTGTCCGGCGGGAATTGTTTTCCAGTTCTTTAATGTAAATTTTCTCCGGGCACGAGGGCAGTGCCGGGACGACCCACAGCGTAGGGGCAATAGCAATCTTCAAGAACTCGTGCGATAAAAAAAAATTGGTTAAGCAGATCTGACGCACTTGTCTGATTCAACGTTTCGCGACGCTATCTTTTAAGGTTTCAAATAAATTCGATTGAAATATGTATATATAAGCCGTGCGTCGACCTATCGCTTATCAGGGACGACGGTGTTTCCTATCCATGTGCAATCGTCAAAGACGCTCACGCAATGTCAAGCCGATGCCTAGGGCCGCGGCCGCTCGCTTAGCCACGTTCCGCGCGTACAGTTCTTTTGTACGAAGCGCGGTTGAGAGCGCTGCAATACGACAGAGCATGAGCGCTGTCACGTGGTTTTACTTCATATTACGCGGGCTTTTCTTAAACGCCGAAAAAAAAATGGCCACGCTGCGTGCACGTTGCCACAAAAAATTAGATTGGTGGTTTTCGAATGCCCTCTACAACGTAAGGGAACGCACTTGGCCCTAATGTGAATATTAAAAAATTGCATAATTGATATTAGGTAATTAACTAATTAAGCGCAATTTAAGAAACACCTTAAGGAGAGCCACGTGACGACAAATCATGTCTTTTGTTTCATACGGTTCGGTTAAACATTTCTGAAATCCTTGGTTCCAGTTACGCTATCCACACTGTATAGGCGGAGCCCCACCGTACCACAAGGGTCACGTGACTCCCGCAGCTAACACACTCTCCAAGGTCAACCCTGTTCTCATTGCACCATATTCATGATGGGCGCAATTTTTATTACAATATCTCGAGGATTGGCTCACTGTACTGCTATACTATCGCCTAGGTCGGCCCAGTTCACTCGACGGGACTCGAAGCAAGTAGATCCGCCAAACGCGATAAAGACGGCAAATAATGATTTGCTTAGATAAAGTACTTATGCTCCTAAAGATGATTGTTTGTTGCAGTGAGGATATTTAGGTACCGCTTGCTGTTTTATTGTATAATTGCGTAAAGGAGAACAGCCTGCTCATGGGACAAGTGTGGTACTGTAACAGATGGTTATATATACGATTCGTAAAGCTCTTTCATTAGATCCCATCCGAAACAGCCACTGCCTTTGGGCATGGGGCTGTTTCGGATGGGGTCTCCTTTTACAACCGCGAAGTTGCAGTGGCGCCCTCTAGCGTGTGACGTCACCATGAGAATAAAATTAAGAGTATGACGGAAACTCCAAGGTCAATTCACGAGGTGGCAGAGGCGAGGCGGAAATGTGGCACTGAGCAGCGGCATTCATTGTAGTCGTGTGATGAAAGCGCGACTACATTTCACGGCGCTAGACAATAGTTGATGAAAATTATGCATCTAACATGTGACAAATGGAATCATTGGAAAAAGTACAGACAATGTCATTGGAATGGAAAATGTGAATTCGCAGGTTGTTTGCTTCCATTCGCGAATAATTGCGAGTACGAACTCCGCAGGCTTTCTGAAGTTTCCTACTGGCGAAGCGGGCTGAGATATGCCGAGATCGTAGTACCGTATTTAACACTGGAATTTCGTCAAAACTATGTTTTCCATAGCCTTAGAAAAAAAAATGCGGTATTATATGTAGTAGTAACTTTATCAGATTTGATCAGTAAGTTTATTTTTTACCTGCCTTCTGGCTAAATATTATATTTTAGCTACGTCTCCAGTACAAGAAAAGAAACTATAGGTAGCACGCGGGCTGTGTTAGTTCAAATTAAAGTGCGATTTTTGTGAATTGTTTCAATTTAGTGTTATTTTTTTCTTTCCTTTGAAATAAGAGGTGTGTGTTGGTGCTAAGGACACATGCATATGGTACTTAGTTACATCTCTGGGTTGGCCCATTGCTCCGAATTCATCTCTAGGCACGCTAGGCATATCGAACGCTAGGCACGTCATAGTATGCCAATTTAGGTACATACGAAGACTTAGGTGGCTGTTTCATAACCTACATGACTCGCATGTCATGATTTAACATTTATGTTGGTCACACACTATTGTCATGCTATGCCAAATTTGGTACATGCCAAGACGTAGGCGGCTGTTTCATCACCTACATGACTTACATGACACGCATGTCATGGCTTATCATTTATATCCGTCATACACTCTTGTCATGCTATGCCAGTTTTGGTACATACCAAGTTAACAAAACGACCATGAGAGCACCAATACGTAGGCGGCTATACATACTGACAAAGAGGTAAATGTTCGCCAAGAAATGCTTCGCATTTAAAGGGACACTAAAGGCAAATATTGAGTCAAGCTAAAGTGATGCATTGGTGCTCTAGAATACCTAAGGCGTCAATATTATCACGAATAGAGCCTTAATAATCGAGAAATCGAGGTAAACTGAGAACATGATTAGACTCCCCCGAGACATTCAAGTACTTGCGCGATGACGAAAGCACTCCTCAGTTAAATTTTGTCACTAGTACTCAACTACTCGTTGCACGAAACATCCTTGCATTGTATTATAAGACGAAATAAAATGCAACTTGTCCAGTTCTATTTCAATTCTAGCAAAAAAGCACTCATTAAGATAACCCTGACAACGATGCGGGTGGTCGAAAGGTTTCGTTTTCACTCGACCTCGCGCCGCCCACGCTTTCGTGTTTCAGTAGTTATCGCGCAGTGCTGCGCTGATCTTGCTGGCTCCCGAAACTCGCACGAAGTAGAAGTAGCGGAGAATTCAACTTCCACGTTGTGTCGTGAGATGCCCGAATGGTCTATGCCACGTGACCAAAAAGCGGCTGCAGTGGCGAATCTGCCACTCTGTCTTGGCTCGGTACTGCCGTATGTCGAGCGCCGTTTTACTCACCGACGGCAGCAAAGGGTGGTGATGGCGCATGCAACGTGACCACTCCTACGATTGGTTGGCGGGAGATTTGAATGTCGAAAAAGGTATTCGCACCCTTCAGATGCAATTTTCTCGTAAACTAAGTCTTTTCTTGGCACGAAACAAGCATTGCGAGGTTTCTGGAATGGTATTTAAATAGTCGACGTCGACTTAGTATTTGCCTTTAGTGTCCCCTTAAAACGTAAAGGCCATGAAATGAACGAGTTGAGGACAAATATTTCAATGAAACTTTGTCATTCAAGCACCTTGTTTGGATTTTGTACTTATGCAACGGCCAGGGATAAATCTGAATGACGCTGTCCTTCGTTGCAATGTATTGCGCTGGAGCAGCTGTCACCGGTCGTGTATTGTGAGTAATTGCATCGAAATTAGAGTCGCAACAGAGAGAACACATAAATAGCATGAGTTCTACAAAATATGCATTGGAAATGCGAAGATACAATTGAATATACAAATGGGAAGATACAGCTTGTGAAGGGCAAGAATGTGTCACTGGAAACAAAGTTCACTGCATGTATACTGAAAACCTCGCAACAAGATATTTAAATACACCCAGAAGTGCCGTTTTGCTAGCACATAGATTAAAGCTTTGGGCCATCTTGTAAACAAATGCGGCGTTCAACGTGATCCTGATACGATTTCCGCAGTGCTCAGCTTTCCAGGCCCACTTCGTGCGAAAGAACTGCGTAACTTCCTTAGTCTCGCCTCGTACTTCCGATGTTTCATCCGGGACTGTGCCACTATTGCCGCGCCCCTCCATGAACTTCTTGCCAGCGCCAGTTCCTTCCAGTGGTCCGATCGGTGCGAAGCTGCTTTTCGGGAACTTAAGCGCGCCTTAACCTCCCCACCCGTCCTTTTCCATTTTGATAGTAAGCACTCACTGTACTGCACACTGACGCTAGCGACCAAGGAATTGGCGCCGTGCTGCTGCAGCGCGACCGCGCTTCTCGCGAGAAAGTCGTCGCATACGCAAGCCCCGTTTTGACTTCCGAGGAATAGAAGTGCGCAATCACCGAACAGGAGTGCCTGGCTGTTGTATGGTCCATGCAGAAATTTCGCCCATACCTCCACGGTCGACAGTTCACTGTTGTTACCCATCATGATGCCTTATGTTGGTTGTCAACGATCAAAAACTTGTCAGGACGCCTTGGCCGCTGGATCCTCAGATTACAAGCATATGATTTCGATGTCGCTTATAAGTCCGGAAGAAAGCACGAAGACGCCGTCGCACTTTCTCACGGCCTCCCTGCCCATTACCGCCATCTTTCGATCACCTTACGTCATCTCGTCAACTTGGCCGCACCGACGTCGCGTCTTCAGTGTTACCTATTGTTTCCCTGACCCAGATGACATCCAGTCGCCCTTCTGTGCTTTCCGCTAACCAGCGCACCGATCCATATTGCCACGACATCATGGATTACCTCATTGGTGTTTCAATACCACCGAACTCCCAGCCTTCGAAAACAGCTCGAATTATTCAAATTAGAGAACGGTGCATTTGTCACCCGGAGGGCCATCGATGGGTTCCTGTCGTTCTGCGTTCAATTCGTGCTCAAGTTCTCCAGGCTTCTTACGATGACCCGACGTCTGGCCACTTGGGTTACCACAAAACCCTTGAGCGAATACGTAGCCGATTCTTCTGGCCAGGTCTTTCAACCAGCATAACTCGATATGTCGGCTCCTGCACTCTTTACCAACGCCGCAAGCTACCTACCACTGCACCCGGCGGGACTCTACAATCACTACCTTATCCAGCAGAACCCTTCGCTGTCGTCGGCATTGACCTTTACGGTCCTCTCTCGGCTACTGCAGACGGCAACCGATGGATCATCACTGCTGTGGATCACTTGACGCGGTATACGCGGAAGCTACCTCTGTCCGCTCGGGGACTGTTTGAGAAGTGGCTGCCTTCTTTCTTCAAGCTACTTACGCCATGGAGCCCCTCGCGTCCTTTTGAGCGACCGCTGCAAGGTATTTCTCTCTAACACGCTTTATGAAAGTTCTCCGAGGTTCCAAAACCATGCACAAGACAACCTCCGGTTCCCACACCCAAACCAATGGTCTGACAGAGCCAAGAAGACCGCAAGAGTCGTTATGATGCCACTCACCGTGTTGTTTTCTACCGCCCTGGCGACGATGTACTGCTTTGGGCCGCTGTGCAAATGCCTGGTTTATGTGAAAAGCTTCAATCTCGGTACATCGGCTCCTACAAAGTCATCGAACAGACCTCTCCAGTCAACTACCGCCTTACAGCTGTTGACACGCCTACTAACCGACGCTGCCGCGAGATAGAAATCGTGCATGTTTCCGGCCTCAAGCCATTCCATCGGCGCCCTACGCTAGCTTAATTGGCGGCCAGGCTGGCCGCTTCCGTCCACAGGGGCGATTAGTTTGAGCATTTATATTATGGGCGTCATCTTTCTCATATGTACATAGCCCATCACCATCGCTTCGGATCTTCATTGTCGGCATGCTAGTTCGGGCTTCTGAAATAAAAGCGTCGAGTAAAACCGTCGCTCCTAAATACGCTAAAGTCGGCAAAAAATCTACGTATCTAAGCAAACGTCACTGTATATAATGCGTCAAGCAAGGCAAGTAAACCTACTGCGTAATCACAGATTCACAGACCACGGAATCCTAAGGCACGTCCCCCTCCTTCTACTCTCCCTGATGCATCACGCGCAACGGAAAAGCGGCACGCTTCCTCCCCGTTTTTCTCCCTTGCGCGTACAAGACTGAGCCACCATCGTCGGCTAACCCATCGCCCCCCCCCCCCACCTGCGCTTTCACTCGCGCATAGAGCATGCGGCGCGCGGTGACAATGTTATCGCCCTTAACTTGATACGGAACATGACGGCGACGGCAGGAATGTGCCTGGAGTGTCCATATAATTGCTATCGCAATAATATAATAAGAGCATCCGGTAACTGAAGAGCCCCCGAGGCCCATTACTTTCCACAAAAGAGGAAGTAACATAGCGGAACTTTCACCATGCGACAATTTGCTGCGCCGCAACACTGTTTTTTTTTTGTGGGGCGGAGGCACCGAAAGGGGGAAAAAAACTCAAAGGAAAGCATGTTGGCCACAATCGAATGCCTGCTTTGGGCACTTAATGTGGCTACCAAAGAAATATCGAAGAAAACATGAGACGCTTGGTTCACAGAGAACCTACGCATACTGCTCGGTATCCTAAACCGGCGAGACAAAACACTTTCCGGAGAGGTTGCGATAACATCGAAGTGAAGGTGATGCCCTCAAGCGAACGCGTTGAAATCCGTCGAGCCCCCACAGTGATGGCGGTGAGCGACCATTGTTTCTTTTTCTCGTCTGCTAGCCAGAAAGCGTCCAAAACTGCCAGGCCAAAATCCACTCCGCCAGAGAAAAAGAAAGGAAATTGCACCGAAATGCGAGAAAAACGAGAAAAAAACACGAGACAGACACATGCGCTCTGGCTGGCTCTGGCAGCCCGCAGGTAGCAAGAACAAGAAAATTGAAGAGGCTCAATGTGGTCCTCGAGAATAGAAGGCAAAGTAGAAAAAATAAATAAGAACGTAGTTACCTTTTCTGGCTTTAGTGTCTTGACGTGAATACTTTGCCGCAGGTGAAAAAAATGTTCATATTGTTTTCTGTGACAAGACGGCACAAATGAACCACCACAACGCTTCGTCTCATCGGACCTCGCTGCGTTCTTTGTAAGTTTGTCTGATAGTGTGTTGGTTTGGCTTGTCTAGTTGTATGGTCCGATGTACGATTTTAGAAAAGTCAATGCACCTTTGGCGTCAAATGTTTATAAGAACATAAAACCCACAAAGTTCCGGATTTGTAAATGTTAACGCACCTTTCGCATCAAAAGCTTGAGAACTTTATTCATGCGCTCCGTAGCTTCCGCGGCCTCCGTGAGATGCCGCGACGAGCCCGCTCGTCGTAAAAACACACTTGAAAGCTTGTGCTCGGATGGGTCTCCTTGCGTTGTGTGACTCCAAAAGCGTGGGCACTACCACGAAATCCAGCCCGAGTTCGCAATCTTCGCGCCGGAATGTCGTTTTGAGCGTAAAAAAGTCATTCTAGACAATCCAGAATGATTTCCGGCGCCAGGGATTGTTTTGGTCGGCGGTGCATGAAAGCACGAAAAAATTTCGGGGGGGGGGAGGCTGGAGACTCCTACCCCCCCCCCCTGGCTACGTTCCTACTTGAGTGTACTTGAGGACCAAGCCAGCAACCCGCCTCGGTGCAACATTGTCATTTTCGTCGGCAGCGAAGCACCCGCAGGTGTAGAAGGCGTTATCGCGGGCGACCAACGTCTACTGCTCGACCGTGAAATTTCCGTCGCAAGAGGGATAGCTCAACTGCACAAAGGGAAAGCGAAGGTGATGCTGAAAAACCAGCCAGGAGTTTAAGCACATCAACAAGGGCACAACGATCGCGTACATCGAGCAAATTGTGGAAACCGGCAATGTGTTTGCCCTTTCCGATTTTGCCGCATCTACCCCGACGACCATAATTCCCCACCCAGACTTAAACATAAATCCAACTCTCCCCATGAGTAAGCAACGACAGCCCAGAAGTCTTCTCCGACGGCACAAAGACTGCTTTTTGAAGTCATCGAGGATACGACAAACACCAGTTGCAAAGCAGAGCATAATAACCGAAGAGTGCGCTCGACCACTCCGCCAGAGCCCTTACCAAGTTTCGACACGAGAATGTAAAGCCATAAGGCAACAAGTAGACGAAATGCTGCGCCACCACATCATCCAGCCGTCGAAAAGCCCGTGGGCATCTCCTGTAGTCTTGGTGAAGAAAAAGGACAGAACCCCACGTTTCTGCGTTGATTGTCGTCGACTGACCAAGATCATGAAGGACGTCCCTCCCACGGATAGAGGACGCATTGGATCGGCTCTGCAAGACTAAATAATTCTCGTCGATGGGTCTCAAGACTGGCTACTGGCAACTAGAATTCAACGAGAGGGATCGCGATAAGACCGCCTTCATCACGCCAGACGGCCTCTATGTGTTTAAGGTCATGTCATTCAGACGGTGCTCAGCGCCTGCAACGTTTAAGCACGTGATGGACACGGTGTCAGCAGGATTGAAGTGGTAGACCTGTCTTATTTACTTGGATGACGTCGTTGTCTTCACCGGAAATTTTGACGATCACCTTAGGCGGTTTCCGACAGTACTAGAGACCATGAAGTCATCAGGGATGACTCTGAAGCCGGAAGAGTGCCACTTCGCTTACGAAGAGCTTCTGTTCCTGGGCCACGTCATCAAGAAATCTGAAGTCCTCTCCGACCCGCAGAAGACAGTTGCAATCACAAAGTTCCAGCAGCCCATCGGGAAGAAGGCAGTGCGCAGATTCCTTGGCATGTGTGCCTACTACAAAGACTTTGTCAAGGACTTTTCACGCATAGCTTAGCCTCTGACACATCTAAGTAGATGTGATGTCGAGTTCAAGTGGGAAACGCCGCAGGCCGATTTATTCCAAGAACTCAAACGATGCATGCAGTTGCCACCGGTACCTGCGCACTTCCACGAGGACTCCAATACAGAAATCTGCACTGACGCTAGTAGCCTAGGCCTCGGGACCGTCCTAGACGGACTTGAACGGGTGATAACTTCTGTGCTGTCATAGTCGCTATCAAAAGCGGAAGGCAATTATTCTACGACCGAAAAGGAATGCCTCGCCATCATTTGAGCAACAGAAAAATTCCCCCCTTACCTATATGGGAGGCCGTTCAAAGTCGTCAGTGACCATCATGCGTTGTGTTGGTTAGCGAATTGAAAGGACCCTTCCGGACGCCTGGCGCGGTGGAGTCTCAGACTGAAGAATATGACATCATTAAAATGTCCAAGTCCTAACGAAAACACTCTGATGCTGACTGCCTGTCTCGCGCATCCTGTGGACCCGCGGCCCCAAGGTGACCAAGACGAGGACGTCTTTTTAGGTACAATAAGTGCAGACGACTTTGTGGAGCAGCAGCGAGGGGACCCGGAGCTCGGAAGCCTTGCTGAGTACTTGCAAGGCAAGACAGACTTTGTCCCGAGGGTATTTAGGCGCGAGTTGTCTTCGTTTTTCTTAAACGATCTCCCTGCGAAGAAAAACTTTTCGCCAGCCCGTGCAAACTACTTTCCCGTTGTACCGCCCGCACCACTCCGGTCAGAAGTTCTACACGCCCTGCACAATGGTAAGACAGCTCGGCACCTTGGATTTCATTTACTTCGCAATAATACAAGAGGAAAGGCCGCGCCTGAACGCCGACGTCGTCCATTACGTCAAACATGTCGAGACTGCCAGGGACGCAAGACACCAACGACATGGCAAGCGGGATTACTACAGCCGATCGAGCCTCTTTTCCGACCGTTTCAGCAGATCAGGTTGCATTTGTTGGGGCCCTTTCCGACGTCAACATCTGGAGACAAGTGGATCGTTGTGGCTACCCATTACCTTACCCGCTACGCCGAAACGAAAACTCTGTCTATAGGTAGTGCGGCCAAAGTCGCTAAATTCTTCGTCGAGAACATTCTGCTGCGACATGGTGCCCCAGAACTACACATTATCGACAGAGGGACGGCCTTTACAGCATAGCTCACCGAAGCTATTCTATAATATAGCCAGACAAGTCACAGGACGACAACTGCCTACCACCAGCAGACGAATGGACTCACGGAGCGCCTGAACAAGTCCCTCGCCGACATGCTAGCAATGTACGTCGACGTCGAGCACAAGACGTGGAACGCGGTCCTGCCGTACGTAACCTTTGCTTACAACACGTCGTTGCAAGAAACAACGCAGATCACGCCGTTCAAGCTGGTTTATGTTAGGAATCCGACGACGAGTCTCGACGCCATGCTACCGCCCGTTACCGACGAAGGGAATCTCGACGTCGCCATCTGTCTCCAGCGCGCCGAAGAAGCCGGACAGCTCACCCGCCTGAGATTCAAGAACCAGCAGACGACCGGCAGCCAACACTTCAATCTTCGATGACGCGACGTCGAGTATGCTCTGGGACCGTGTTTGGGTTTGGACTGCACTATACGCCGACGAGGACTTAGCGGGAAGCTGCTACGCCTCTATTTCGGACCCTATATACAAGATCATCCGACGCATTGGCGCACTGGACTATGAGGTCGTGCCAGATGAAATTTCGCAATTACAGCGGCGCCGCGCCCGACCTGAAGTCAACCACGTGGTCTACATTAAGCCTTTCTACGCCCGCTGACGAACTTAGGTACTTAGTTACTTAGTTAGTTTGTTATTGTTTTTTCTTTATTATGCGTGATTTTGGCTTTCGCTTTCGTGTTTCCAGCATCGGGACGATGCTTTTTTAAAAGGGGGTATTGACACGTGCACTTGTTTATCGGGTGACCGCGTGTCACCGTCTAACAAATATTATCGCTTATCGCAGGACGCGCCTGCACGTATCTGAAGTTTCTCAAACGTTATCGATGGTTCTATCCGCTGTCTGCTGTGTATGCGTGTATGCCCGACGCGAATTGTGTGACACTTTCTGAAAGACGCGCGGGCACCGGCGATTAGTCTGGAACCTTCGATGACTCATGTATAAGAGCCGACGTGCATTAAACCGCTCATCAGATTTTCGACGTTCGCCGACTGTGTTTGCCGCGACCGTTGTACTTTGAGCGCACCCGCCGTAGTTGCTCAGTGGCTATGGTGTAGGGCTGCTGAGCACGAGGTCGCGGGATCGAATCTCGGCCATGGCGGCCGCATTTCGATGGGGGCGAAATGCGAGAACACCCGTGTACTTTGATTTAGGTGCACGCTAAAGAACCCCAGTTGGTCGAAATTTCCGGAGTCCTCCACTACGGCGTGCCTCATAATCAGAAAGTGGTTCTGGCATGTAAAACCCCATATTTTTTTTTATTTGAGTGCACAGGTTCGTCCAATAAAACGCTACTTTCGTCATTATTTCGTGACATGACATTATTTTTTACCCTTTCAGGCACGACAAACATCCCGCCACATGCTTCTACATACATTCCATTGTCGTACTCAACATTACCTTTTCACATTTATCCTTCTCTCGAACTTCTGCCACTACACCGCTGGGAAGCGCACCGACCTGGTGTGCCCTAGTGGGATAATTGCAAAAGCCCATCTTCACGGCCAAGAGCCATGCTCTACGGCCTTCCCACCTCAATATGATTTACAATCTACAAAACGCTCGGGAGAGGAGGTGCCTCCACACCAAGGAGGTTAAAGAGAAACGGCTGAAGTGGAGGTTAGCGCCCGTCAAGTGAAGCCGCGCCACGTCGCCATGTTAAGGAGGGCAAAAGCACGCCAGTCGCCGCAGCTTATGTGATTCGGATCGTCGTACTTTGCCATGTGCGGTGCTCTGTGGATCCCAAAATGTGCTAGCGCGCACGGGTGTTTCTAGGAAAGTTGACGTACAAGCAGTTTACATGTTAGCGTTACGCTTCTCATTTAAATAAGGTTGCGGATTAGCACTGCCTTGCTCTAAAATAAAGGAAAATTTGATATTTAAGGCTGAAAGAAAACAACCACCACCAAAGTTCCGAGACCCTCTCTCCAATGAGGATGCTAAAGCACCGGCAACACTGATGATAATGAAGATAATAATGAATACTTATGCTTGTTTTGTGTACTGCTATTTCTCATGCTACGTTCTCAGTTTCAATTGATCTTTGTTTTGGAAGCTTTCATGGTTGATCAATTAATACACTGCATTAAATAAGGCGTATAAAGGCTAATTATTCCGCGAATATTGTTTCTACTTTGCGGCAGCTGCATAATCATACTGATAAAATGGAAAAATGCCCCAGTGCTCAGGTATCTAGCTGCGATCCGGAGACCTCCAATATGGCTCGCCTCATCACCCACAGTGTTGCATTCGAACTTGAAAACTCCGTTAAGATATTGAAAACCGCTGGAGAAGTCGGCGAACAGCGCTGCGAAGCTCTCCGCAGGCTGCTCCTTTTCTCCAGCAAGATGGCCGCCGCGGGTTTCACGCGAGACCATAGGCCGGTATAGGCGACTTCCACTGCAGTAGTTTTCTTTAACCTCCTTGCTCCACACTGACAAGAAAGACGGAACTTTTTTTTTTCTCAGAGGCTTTATAGGCGAACTGCAGCAGCAGCTGCTGATGATGATGATGGTATACCTTATGCGATAGCACAAACCCACTGTGGGGGAAAGGCCACAAACCGACTGCCTCGCGAACAAAGGTGCTTTTTACAACCTCGGGGTTCGCACGAACACAGCGCGCCTCTCACATGCCGCGTGCGCTCGTGAAAGAGTCGATCGTTGGCTGCGTTTTTCTTATCTTTCTTTTTGTTTTTGCCTTGTACGTGCGCTTACTCCTCGTCTTTCTCATAGAGCGAGTTGAAGACACCATCGAGTCTTGTCTCTGAGCACTGGCATAAATGGAAGGTCCCCGATCCCATTCCCATCAGCCCAATGGGTATGCGAACTGCCTGCGGCATAATGCAATCTCATTCCAGGGTGACCTTCCGAACAGCCACTGGCTGTTTTGGATGGGATCACTTTCTGGTATTTCTTTTGCCATGTGGCCGAGTGGCAACTCTGGGTGGAAGGACCACTTCTTTCACCTGAGTGCCTTTTTCGCGCCTTTTTTTACGTGCGACGGAGTGCTTGAAGCTCACCACTTCACCTCCGCCGCGGGTCTTCCCGGCATTGCACTTCCGCCGGGATAAAAGCCCCTCGTAAGGAATTCCAAAAATAGACCACTACAATCAGCTGCTTGGGACACGTGTGATAGCTACAAGCACCGTCAGGCACTGCGGGAATCCACTATACGTCAGCAGTTAGTGCGGCTTTTCCGAAGCTGCTAGCCTCTAGTTGGTCGGCGGTAGCACACGGCCAGGAGGAGTGGCTCGTGCCCCCGTAAGGCAGAGGCTTCAAGCAGTAAGCAAAGTGAAACGAATAGTGCATACATTATTTGGAATCATGCATAGGCCATACAGAACAACATACGTTTCAGTAAAGAACAAGCGCAAAATAATCAACTGAACCACATAACTGATAAGGCACTCCTGATAACAATGTGAAACAAGTAGCACTCCCCCCATACGTTTTCTGGTAAAGATTGCTGTTGCGCAAGCTGCTGCAACGATGGCCGCTTGCGATGTAGTGAGCGACCTCCCTATCCTTTCTTATATAAGAGAACCCTCCTAACAACTGATTTCAGTGTTGTCGCAGCACCACTTTGGGCGGCGGCGTGCTGTGAAAATTCCCATTACTACTCTTACTCTAAAGCAATAAGGCACTGCAGACCCCCTCACCAGTTGCATTGGTGATTTACAACAGCTTTGCTGTATTACGAGGCATTATTAATATGGATGAGATAGTTCAAGTGGCTGACGATTTCTATAGAGATTTATACAGTACCAGTGGCACCCTCGACGATAATGGAAAAGAAATTAGTCCTGAGGAATTCGAAATCCCAAAGGTAACGCCGGAAGAAGTAAAGAAAGCCTTGGGAGATATGCAAAGGGGGAAGGCTGCTGGGGAGGATCAGGTAACAATAGATTTGTTGAAGGATGATGGACAGATTGTTCTAGAGAAACTGGCCACCCTGTATACGCAATGCCTCATGAACTCGAGCGTACCGGAATCTTGGAAGAACGCCAACATAACACTAATCCATAAGAAAGGGGACGCCAAAGACTTGAAAAATTATAGACCGATCAGTTTACTGTCCGTTGCCTACAAACTATTTACTAAGGTAATCGCGAATAGAATCAGGTACACCTTAGACTTCTGTCAAGCAAAGGACCAGGCAGGATTCCGTAAAGGCTACTCAACAATAGATCATATTCACACTATCAATCAGGTGATAGAGAAATGTGCGGAATATAACGAACCCTTATATATAGCTTTCATTGATTACGAGAAAGCGTTTGGTTCTGTCGAAACCTCAGCAGTCATAGAGGCATTACGGAATCAGGGTGTAGACGAGCCGTATGTAAAAATATTTAAAGATATTAAAGATATCTATAGCGGCTCCACAGCCACCGTAGTCCTCAATAAAGCAAGCAACAAAATCCCAATAAAGAAAGGCGTCAGGCAGGGGGATACGATATCTCCAATGCTATTCACAGCGTGTTTACAGGAGGTATTCAGAGACCTGGATTGGGAATAATTGGGGATAAAAGTTAATGGAGAATGCCTTAGTAACTTGCGATTCGCTGATGATATTGCCTTGCTTAGTAACTCAGGGGACCAATAGCAATGCATGCTCACTGACCTGGAGAGGCAAAGCAAAAGAGTGGGCCTAAAAATTAACTTGCAGAAAACTAAAGTAATGCTTAACAGTCTCGGAAGATAACAGCAATTTACAATAGGCAGCGAGGCACTGGAAGTCGTAAGGGAATACATCTACTTAGGGCAGGTAGTGACGGCGGATCCGGATCATGAGACGGAAATAATGAGAAGAATAAGAATGGGCTGGGGTGCGTTTGGCAGACATTCTCAGATCATGAACAGCAGGTTGCCATTATCCCTCAAGAGAAAAGTATTTAATAGCTGTATCTTACCAGTACTCACCTACGGGGCAGAAACCTGGAGGCTTACGAAAAGGGTTCTACTCAAATTGAGGACGACGCAACGAGCTATGGAAAGAAGAATGATAGGTGTAACGTTAAGGGATAAGAAAAGAGCAGATTGGGTGAGGGAACAAACGCGAGTTAATGACATCTTAGTTGAAATCAAGAAAAAATTACCGACGATTACGTTACTTCCTAATGCGAAATTTGAGCGCAGCAAATAAGCTGTTTCACCTTTTGGATAGATTGAGGCAAAGAAATCGAGCAACACATGTATTCGCTATCACATAATTTTTTTTTTATTTTTCACACGTATTCCTTTAACAAAGACTCCACTAACAGTTCTTGACAGTCATGAAGGAAGCTTTGTGGTCGGAGAAATAGACTGATATATGTCCGACTTGGTACACCAATGCTTGATTCTCAAAGACGAGATCTATACAAGTGCCTCGCGAGGTTGTCACAGCCGTGGGGGAAGCAGAGGCTAAGCGCCGCCGCCGAGAAGACCCTGCCGTTCGCGCCGCCGATGCGGAGGCTCATCGCCGCCGTCGAGAGCAACCAGCAGTAAGCGAGGCTGAAGCAGAAGCTCATCGCCGCCGCCGAGAAGACCCTGCAGTTCGCGCCGCCGAAGCGGAGGCTCATCGCCGCCGTCGAGAGCAACCAGCAGTAAGCGGAAGCGGAGGGGGGCGGCGTGTACACCCAGCGGCAAACGATGGGGGCAGAAGCGCGCGCAGCAAGCGGACAACACGATAAAGGGAGGAGGGAAGAGATAGCAGCGACTGACTGATGCCGCTGACGGCGATAGTGAGTCAACCCCAGCTATCCGCCACACAAGAACAGGGGGGGGGGGGACCCTTTCCTCCTCTTTCTGCATGGCGGCGACGGTGTTCTATGCAGTCACGTTATCTTGACTCTCTAGCGGCGTCAGCGGCATCCAGCGGTATCAGTCGGTCGCTGCTAGCGCTGGGGGGATGAAAGGGGGGCGGAGCTGGTTACGAGGCCGACGCCGACGACGACGCGAAACCCAGGAACGGACGCCAAAGAGCTGCGCTCTAAAAGAAATGGGCAATGGCAGGACATGTAATGAGGAGGGAAGATAAGCGATGGTCATTAAGGGTTACGGGCTGGATCTCAAGGGAAGGGAAGCGTAGCAGGGGGCGGCAGAAAGTTAGGTGTGCGGATGAGATTAAGAAGTTTGCAGGCATGGCATGGCCACAATTAGTACATGACCGGGGTTGTTGGAGAAGTATGGGAGAGGCCTTTGCCCTGCAGTGGGCGTAACCAGGCTGATGATGATGATGATGATGATGATGAAAGAAAAAAAGGAATTGAAAGCTTTCTTTGCATCCTCCCTCACCGATGGAAATAATAGGTGGAACAATTGAGAACCGGGCGATCAATGGGAATTAATAATCTTGGCTTGGGTCTTGAAGAAATGCTGCAGAATCTGACTTATTTAGAACATTGAAATTCGATTTGCTGTTCCATTCTATTCTGTTACCCCGACGACGGCAGCAGTCGCAGTTGTTAGGCCGTATTCTCATTCTAAACTTCACTCCCGCAAGTGAATAAAATATGAGAGTCATTTCAGCATACGCAAAGAGGGTGAAGGCGAACGCCTGTGCGCTCAAGAGACATTCATTAAATTAATTGACAATCTAAATAGAATGCGTTGTTACTTATTTTTCCTTGTTTTCTCCCCACCAAAGGCTGTGGCTTCGAGTACCTTTTTCACGCTACCTTAATTAACTGTGCCTTAATTAACTTCCTCCTAACTAACATCAGATGTCGTCAGTTTGAGTCCCATGAAAGGTCGAGGCTTCGACTCCCACCAAAGGTCGTGGGTTCGGTGCCTTCATTAACTCTAAATTAATTAACATGGCCTTACTCAACTTCACCTTAACACCAAAGGTCGTGGGTTCGATTTCCACATAAGCTAGAGGGTTGGACTCCCACCGAATATCGTGGGTTGGAGTGCCTGAATTAGCTCTATCCTAATCAACGTTTCCTTGTATGATGAGCGGCATCGGAGCCAGATGTGGGAGGAGAGGACCACGAACGCCGGAGCAGTGGCTCGAGCGCGTGTCTGCGCGAGGCGAGCTCACATGGCTTGCTGTACTGCACACGACATTTTTCACACCTTGGTGGATATGAACCAATTAAGGCTTTCTCCTTAAAAATATGGTGGTGTCAGCTACGAGACCCGGCTGCTGCCGCACTGAATGAGATCACAGCCGAAGACATCGCTGAAGCTTAGTGTTTTCTGAAGAAACGCCATCGCAAGGTGTTAACCTCGCAGCAAAGTACGATTTTCATACTTAAATGCATCTAAAAGGCAGAACTGTTCTCAGGAGAAAACAATTTCAGAGAGAAAATAACCTCTATTGAAAACTGTTCTTGCAATTTTCCTTCGGGGCGAGATGGGGGATGATGATGGCGGTGGTGATGGCTCAGGCGACGGCTAGAAGTCCTGGGACCTAGGCGGCATCTTCGGCTAATTTGAACGTCTCATTTTGTATTTGAGAGAGAAAGTTATGTCCTGAGATCTGCAAGAAGTTCAACCTTGATTAGGGCACATACGTGAATTCAGGCAAAACCCACCTCACAATGAATGCAGACTTTAATACGATTACCCCTAAAGCAATGTAGGGACACACCATATTGCCACCGCGGAAGCGCGTCATGTATAAGGCGCGTGCTGCTGCCAGGCTCCTCTCTCACGCTACCCTCTGGACACGCCGCGTCACCTAATAAACCGCGGTGGAAACCGCGCATATCTACATTTTTGTATATCTAAGCTTTTACGGCTACTACAGATGACACTGACACAGCTACCAGCTATTTCTCTGATGGACCGAATAAGTCGTTTGCCTTAAATGTAACTGATGGTGAAGAATTATTCAACGTAATAAATAACTGATCGTATCAGTGGGCAGGGCGAAGCGCATCGAACAAGATAGCTAATCGTGCGATTTGTTTGCATCGTGCAAGCTCTGCTTCTCGCATTTGGTGGAACACTAGCGACGTCGGAAGTTTTGCTGTGGAAGACACGAGATTTCACCGCCTACTGTGCTGGGACCTTCGTTACCACCACGAGCATTCCAGTCGCATGTACTAAACAGGGTTTTGGGGCGTTATCGGACAGCAACGTTATAAATGAAGTACCGTACGTGGGTCTCGTAGGTGGGCATGGCGAAGCGCATAGACCAAGATCGCTAACCGTGCGATTTGTTTGCATTGTATACAGGTTAGTTACCCCTACTCTGTACGTAGTGATGATAGATTTCGAGTTGTTATGCCGTGCCCACAAACCTGTATTGTGAGTGAGCCAGCGAGCAAGCGAGCGACGCAACTTTATCAGGAATGCCTGCAGAACAATTAGCCTTCGCCTGTAAGGGAGGCGTCACCGTGACGCGGCCATGACGTCTTCCCGACGTTTGGCGCCTCTACTCCGGCAGTGGCCGCACTACTCCCTTTGGTCGACTGCGCCTGCCCCTCTTTTGGGGTGGCAGCCTCCCCCAGGTTTCGCTAAGTCGTTGCCTTTCGAGGGCCGCCGAGATCTGCTGGATGGCCTGGGCTTGGACCTCGTGATCGTAGCAACTCGTTGCGGTCTCGAGCCGCGGCGAGATCGTTGTAACCGTTGCAGCTTCGTGCGGATTCTTAGGTACAGATGTGCCTGTGCCGGACGCAATCAGTAGACGGCTACGGGTATGTCCGGCGCCAAGAAACATGAACTATGAATTGCACAAAGACGGCGGGCGGCGAGGGCCAAGGCACTGATCGATCACCATGCCAAAGACAGGGGTGCCGTGTTTGTGGACGCGGCGTAGTATCCAGATGACAGAAAGGCATTCGCCGCAGCAGTCGTCTGGGCATCGACCGGTGCACGATTGCTTTTAACGCGACTGCGTTAAGGAGCTTGTGTCGCAGAAAAGCCGGTGTCGTCGGCGTCCGCGGCGTTGGCCGCGAGCGATAAATCCCGGCAGGCACTTCATGAATAAAAAACAACTTGCAAGATGGGCTGGGTGGGAATCGAACCAGGGTCTCCGGAGTGGGAGACGGAGACGTTACCACTCAGCCACGACTTCGATGCTTCAAAGCGGTGCAAAAGCGCCTCTAGTGAATGCGGTTGTCCTTAGAAACGAGCCGTAGAATGTTATACTGCGGTGTATATAGGTATATATACACCGCAGTATATTCCTATCGTGACGATGATGTCTGTCTTTTAGCAGTGTCGTGGCCACCCCATGTTTTGAAAAGTGTTCGCGCTTGTGCATCGTATCTGTTGTGCCTGCTTGTTCTGGATGGTGATGTCGAGCTAAACCCTGGACCCATGACCAAGGCTCAAGAGGAAAAGCTAGACCTTGTGGCTGGCTCTATCTTGCGTGTTGAAGCTAGCAATTCTGCGCTGCAAGAATCTGTTAACAAGGTGCTTCATATGCACGTTGAGTTAAAGAATGATTTAGAAAAACTGACAAAGCGTGTCCTTGATCTAGAGCAGAAAGTTGCAGCGGCCCCATGTGCGCAGTCCATCACGAGCAGTGACAACGGTCTCGTAGGCGTACAGGAAAAAATTGACGACCTCGAAAATCGCTCTAGGCGGTCTAACGTTCTCTTTTATGGATTAACAGATTCGGCGAGGTCTGAAACTTGGGAAGAGTCAGAACGACTCGTAAGTAATTTCTGTACCCAAAAACTTGGGCTTACCGTGACGTCGATTTCGAGAGCACATCGTGTGGGCCGCTTTTCGTCTGAGAAGAAGCGGCCTATCATAGCCAAATTTTTCAATGAAAAAGAAGTTGAATTGGTTCTGAGCCGCGGCCATAAGTTGAAGAACACTAACTTCAGCATCTCGCGAGATTACTCGGAAGCAGTTCGCGAAAAGCGACGGAAACTTCTCCAGTTCTCGAGAACTATGAAGAAAGACGGAGACCGAGTGCGTCTGGTTTTCAACAAACTGCACTTAAACAACGAAGTTTACGAGTGGAACACCAATGAAGGCCAGGCTGTTCTTGTTTCTCGGCGCAGGGATCAATGATGTTCCTCCTCTTTTGTTTCATTAAGCTCAGTTTCAGCTACTGGATCACCCGTAAAATTGCACTCTAGCACTGATAACAAATTTCTCTTTTTATACACCAACACTAGAAGTGTTATCGCTAATGGTATTGCACTCTCATCGCTCATCGATTCATTCCAGGCTTCTTTAGTGTTACTTACCGAGACCTGGCTTAACAACACCATACACGATAACAACATCTTTACGAGTGAATCCACTTTCAAGTTTTTTCGATGTGATAGGCAACAGCGTAGAGGGGGCGGTGTGCTCATCGCGATAAAGGAAGAATTCATCGCCGCACCCATCATTATCGATTCTTTTCTGGAATGTATTTGGATTTCCCTGAAGGGTGCTGCATTTGGTGTGATAATTGGCGTTTTTTATCGCCCACCCGACATGTCTGGCGCGTTTTCCGAAGAGTATCATCGAGTGTTGAGCGAGGTGTGCGCGCATTTTCCGAGGTCGGTAATTATCATATTTGGCGATTTCAATTTTCCTAATATAGATTGGTCGACGCTCTCCGTATCGGCCACGGATGCGGCCGCGCATACCTTTCTCGGCACTTGTCTTGACTTTTCATTAACCCAACTTATTAGTCAACCAACACGATCCACTGAAACTTCTGCCAATATACTAGACTTAATCTTAACTAATAATCCGGATATATTATCTGACATAACTCATGAAGCAGGCATCGCTGACCATGATGTCATAACTGGATGCATTAACTTTTGCGTGAGCAAAAGAATAATTACCAAAAAGAAAATAAGGTGTTACGGTAAAGCCAATTTCGACGCAATTAACAATGAATTAACCACATTTTCAGGTCAATTTCTGCATGATTTTCATTCCCGTTCCATTGAACAGAACTGGGTCCTGTTTAAGGCCACCCTCAGTTCACTCATTGACACCTACATTCCTGTGTTATCCATTTCCTACAAAAGCAGTTCTCCATGGTTTACTAACAAGCTTCGGCGGCTTAATAACAAAAAGAAAAGACTTTACAGGCAGGCTAAGCTGACTGGTGTAGCGAGTGCTCATGATAAACACAAAGCATGTGAAAAGGCTTATAAGGCATTACTAAAATCCACTCGTAAAAACTTTTTTTCTCATGATTTACCATCCATGCTAAAAACTAATACTCGTCACTTTTGGCGTGTGGTGAACCCTGCAATTCGCACTGACATCATTCTTACTGATTCTTTTGGTGTTTCCATCAGCGATTCAGATTGCGCTCAACTTCTTAATGATACGTTTGTAACAATTTTCACTCATGAAAACATTAACTCATTGCCAACTTTAAAGACATTAGTGGGAATCACAATGCATGAGGTAGACATCAGTGAGGCTGGTGTTTTATCTCTACTAACCAATCTTAAAATGTCATCTAGTGCCGACCATCTAGGTTTCAACAATAAAATTTTAAAGAATACATCGCATAGTATTTGTCCTCTGTTAACAGCTCTATTTTCCCAGTCACTATCAACTGGTGGTATTCCTAATGACTGGCGCATTGCTAAAATAATACCCATTTTCAAATCAGGTGATCGCGCTTCTCCCCTTAATTATCGTCCCATCTCCTTAACCAGCACTATTTGTAAATTACTCGAACATATCATACACAGTCAAGTAATCAACTTCCTTGAAGACCATAACATTATTTTTAAGCATCAGCACGGTTTTCGCAAGGGCTACTCATGTGACACACAACTTGCCGGATTTATTAACGACATACACGCACTAATAGACGCAGGGTTCCAAGTTGACGCAATATTTTTAGATTTTTCTAAGGCATTTGACCGTGTTCCACACCATAGGTTGGTACTTAAACTTTCACAGCTTAACATTCACCCTACTATAATTGCATGGATCACCGATTTTCTCTCATCTAGAATTCAGTTTACATCAGTTAACAATTCTAACTCATCTTATGCTGATGTTACGTCTGGAGTTCCACAAGGCAGCGTACTTGGTCCTTTACTCTTTCTAATTTATATTAATGATTTACCCAGTTGCGTTTCATCTAAAATCAGACTATTTGCAGACGATTGTGTAGTTTACCGATGTGTAACAAGTAACACCGATAGCCACTTACTACAAACTGACCTGGACGCAATAAGTGCATGGTGTTCTAATTGGTTAATGCCATTAAATATTTCCAAAACTAAACTCATGTCTTTCACCAATAGGCCACGAATTCTAACCACCTACTCCCTTGATAACAACCCTGTGGAACTCGCAACTACTTACAAGTACCTTGGCATCAATCTTCAATCAAACTTATCATGGAATAATCATATTAACCTTACCCTTGCCTCTTCAAATCGTACTCTCGGACTTATTAAACATAACTTAAAAGAAGCCCCAATGCATGTTAAAAAACTAGCATACACAACATTAATCCGTCCTAAACTAGAATACGCGTCTGCCATCTGGGATCCCGAACAAACGTATATCATAAGTAACATCGAAGCCTTGCAGAACCGTGCTGCGCGATTTATATTTTCAGATTATTCACGTTACACCAGCGTCACCGCGTTAAAGAATAAAGCTGACTTGGACAACTTAGCACTTCGCCGTAAAATTTCTCGCCTAACACTTTTCCATAAGCTTTATCACCATCCATCACTTCACGATGATTTCATTCAGTCACCAACAGTTATTTTTCCACGCCGTGACCATCCATACAAAGTCAAACGCATTAACTGCCAGTCATCCCATTATGCATCTTCGTTCTTACCACGCACAATAACTGAATGGAACGCCTTACCATCAGTCATTGCCACGGAACCAGACTTGACTAAGTTTCAACATTTAATTCGCTCACGACTTGTCGACTAATCGTATTATTATTCTTTTTTGGGACTTTTACAGTGTTTTTCGATATTTGTTGGTGTTTTTAGTGCAGTTGCCTTATGTTCTCCTAATATGTACTAATGTTTTCTCTGTAATAATTGTGACCTAATTATCTTGTATGTTAACTATGTTTCACTGTATTATTACTTCTGTTAACCTCTCTTGTTTTTAGTATGTACAAACTACAACCAGTGCTTGTGATTGACCCCCCCCCCATGTAATACCCTCGTAATGAGGGCCTTTGGGGGTATTTTGAATAAATAAATAAATAAATATGAACATGTAACTTACAGAAGTCGCAGTTACACGAGTAGCGAAGTGCGTTTCCGCTACATTTCTTCAGCGCTTTCCGCACACGCAGAGCCATCTTGCGGCAAACACAGAAGACCCCCTCCTCTCAATGTACGGCGCTGCTCCGACAGGTGGCGCGCCGCGCGTGCATTGGGGTTGTGCGGGGACAGGTGCGAGGCGCGTCGCGTCCCGGACTCCTCTCCCCTGACGATGTTTCTCCTTGCTCCCTCACTGGTTGCAGAATCAAGCGTCCTTCCATTCTTTAGATCACTATCTGTCTATCTCTCTACCCGTGCCGATCACGACGTTTGGCTGGCGTGAATCGTTTCCCCCGGGCTCCGAGACACCGAGTTCTTTGGTTCGTTCCGCTTACTCAGGCGCACGTTTCGTTGCCGCGCCGAACGCTCCGTTGCTCGACGCTCACCGCGTCCGATGCGGGGCGCCTCGTAAGTGATCGCTGCGCCGTAGCCCATTGTCTTAAACCCCTTGGCGGGTCGACGGGAACGCTGTCGCGTTCCACTCTTGAAGGCGAAGCTTAAGCGTCCTCCAATTTTTTTTTCTTGTAAATTGCTACTCTATGGGGATATTGAGGGAAATCCCGGACCTTCGCTTCTGATGTTTACCGACACTTAGAATCTAACAATTTCTTTTTAACAACCAACATGGATTCAGGAAAGGTATCTCCTGCGAAACCCAGCTACTAGAATTAAGTGCAGAAGTACATTGCAACATGAACAATAACCTCCAGACTGACTGTATTTTTCTTGATTTTTCAAAAGCCTTTGATCGTGTTGCCCATTACCGTCTGATTTCTAAATTATCTGCCCTTCGATTAGACTCGCTAACCTTATCTTCCCTCCGTAACTTCCTTTTACTCCGCCAACAGTTCACGGTTATTAACAATTTCCAATCCTACCTTTCTCTCGTAACTTCGGGCGTACCTAAGGGGTGCGTGCTCGGCCCCTTATTGTTTTTATTCTATATAAACGATTTGCCAGAAAACATTTCTTCCTGCATGCGAATCTTCGACGATTGGATCATATATCGTCCTGTGCCGACGACCACTTAACGCTGCAAAACGACCTTTACTGCATTAACAACTGGTGTAAAAAAGTGGCTGATGTTGCTGAATACAGAAAAATGTAAAATGATCTCCTTCACACCCAAGCAAAAGATCTTCAACTACTGCTACACCATTAACAATTAGCAACTCTCACAGGCATCATCTTATAAGTACCTTGGTATTCATTTCACACCCAGCGTCTCTTGTTCTCTCCATATTGCCACCAGATGCGCAAAAGCTTCAAAATCTTTAGGGTATTTAAATCGAAATTCACATAACTGTCCCACTCACGTTCGTCAACTAGCTTATCAGCTTATCGCGCACAGCTTGAATTTGCCGCATCTATCTGTTCCTCCTAACACAATTATTTAATTAACATGCTTGAAGCGGTTCAGAATAGGGCCGCCCATTCGATTTCACGCAATTATGACAACCATAACAGCATAACGCAAATTAAGCTCAATCTTTCACTTCAAACCCTTAGTGCTCGTCGCGACATTGCCCTTCTATGCCTTTTTCACAAATACGCATACAGCAACAGACCATTCCCACTTCACTTTGATGCTCCTTCCGTTACATCACGTCGGTTGCATAATCACTTCAGTTTCACGCGATTATATGGGTCAACTCACGCCTTCAACTCATCTGCTCTTTCTCGCGCCATACGTTTGTGGAATGGGCTTCCAGACAACGTCACATCCGAACCAGACCACGATAGTTTCCGTCTACTTCTGCGCTCTTTCTTTTCGCAATAAAAACTTACCACTAGTTTTTCCAACGTTGTTTTACTTCTTGTGCCATGTTCTGTATTTCACCCGTGTATTTATTTATTTGTTATTTTTACCGCTTTAAGACCAATGACATCCGTCATTTTTCTGTACCACTGCACGTGTTTTTTTGTTTTTGTTTTCTTTCCAGCATCCGACTTTGTGACCGACAGCATTTTTTATATTTAAATATGTGTTTGCTGTGCACGCGATTTGTCCCTGCGTTTTTTATCATGCCCTACCATTGTGCGTCTTTGAAAAACTGCCAATTGTTTCTGTGCCTAGAATCCGCATATTTGGCTGTCTATCTTTGCTTGTAGTTTCTTTTCTTTTTACTGTCGTCATTGTGATTGGTATACTTTATAGTTCTTGTGTGCAGTTTTGACATATTTATAATGCCAGCCAATATTTTCTCTTTCGTGTTATCCTCCTTCCTGCCCAACCTTATATTGCCGTCATACCACTTTATCATCGATTGCTCCATTTCTTTGTGTTAAATTGCAAATTTGAGCGGTTTGTTTGTACTCTGTCGAGTTAGTTTGCACTCTTATTACCCCCCTTACTCGATGCCCTGTCAAGGGGCCTGTAATGTATCTTCAATCAATACGTTTGGGAAACTTATGGATGGTCAACAGGCCATAAGGGTGGACATTGCTGACTTGAAGAACCGTCTTGAGAGAGCAGAAAAAAGGATATTAAGCTTTGAAACCCGCCTGACCGAAGTAGATAGAAAGAACCAACGTATCAGGCGGCAAATACGACTGCTGATTAACGGACAGTAGTTGCACGAACACCAGACTCAAGAGTCAGCATATGTTGAGCTCATTGACTTAGAAATTGTAGCAGGGGATCAAACTTGATGCTTGATCAAGCATTCTGACTCGACCTTGCGCGAAAAAGTAATCAAAGAAATCTTTCAAGAAAAACTCGGCCTGAACTGCACTTCAGTTGATGGCATTCATAGGCTTGTTGAACCTTGGGAAAACAGGCCCATTCTATATTTCCAAGGCTACAGAGAAAAGGAGGCAGTGCAATGCAACATGCGGAAACTGCAAGGTACGAACATATGCTTACAGAATGATTATTGTGCGGACACCCTTCGTAAACGCAAGTTGCTTTGGGCCAGCGCAAAAACTGATAAAGACAAAGGAAACAGGATCACTTTGGTCAATGACAAGTTGTGTATCAGTTATCAGTTTTACGTATGGGACGACAATACCATGAAACGTAAAGCACTACCAAACAAAAACGCCCCGTCGCCCTCGAGCTAGGAATCTAAGGTAGAAAAGTTCCACCTTTTTTTTATTGATATGATATAAGGAGATGTTGACGTACAATTTAAGGAGCCGGCTACTCCTTAGCTCATCAATGGCTCTATCTTACAACATACAGGGTTCAAGATTACATATCAAATAACCATTTCACACAAGCACCAGGACTTGTCATGCAACGTTTTCACAGTAACACTACGACGTAAGAA
This sequence comes from Dermacentor variabilis, assembly GCF_050947875.1. NCBI lineage: Eukaryota > Metazoa > Arthropoda > Arachnida > Ixodida > Ixodidae > Dermacentor > Dermacentor variabilis. The sequence goes on from NW_027460368.1 coordinate 3,150,449, forward strand.
ACAAATGGTATGCAATATACGAGTTAAATGGCTCCACAGTTATGTAGAAAAAAAGTATCAAAAATACAAATGATACTGTCGCCTAGTAGGAAAGTCTCTAGTCAGCGGGTGGTACATACATCGTGTAAATGCATTACCATATATAGTCAGAACAGAACAGGCGACATAACACAATCCACAAACATATACATATATGCAGCGACATTGCAATGAAAGGAACAATGAAAGGGTTAATAATGGCCAACAATGCCGCTGTCTTCAAGAAAAGTCTTTCGTGCTTTTCAAGCGCTCTTCTGCAAGGACTTTGTTGGCCAAGGACTTAAATCTTTCTTTAAACTGAAAGGTTTACGGTCTAATGTCATTAGGGCATCTTGGTGTGTCGTGATGTGGGCAATCTAGAAGGAGGTGATATATATCTTCGTCTACAAATCCACAATCACATTCGGGGTTTCCGAACGGCCAATTCTATGTAAGAAATGTTTTGCGTAGGCAGTGCCTACCCTTAATCGATGAATAAGGTTTTCCATATTTCTGGGTAATGACAATGGAAATTTGAATTTAATGAACAGATCAATATGATACAAGTCCTAACCCTTAGAATTCTGGTAAAACCACGTGTTTCTATACATTTCAATAGACGTTGCCCTTATAATTCAGCGTAATTCATTCTTTGATATTGGAAACGGAACCACATCATCTTTGAGGTGTGCTTGTCGTGCTGCTTTATCGTCTCCTGTGTTGCCAGGAATGTTACAATGCCCTGGTATCCACTGGAATGCTATTTCATGCTTCGCTTGGCTCGCCTTTGTGAGGTCTTTAAGTGTTTCGTATATTATACTGTCACTGATTGTTTTCCCATATTTGTGCTGCAGAGTGATGTTAGAGCCGCCTGTGAATCGCTGAAACTTACCCATTTTTGCGCATCTCTTACTGACAGTATAACTTTTATCTCCCATAGGACTGCGAACAGTTCAGCCGTTGTGGACGAAGTCGTACGAGATAACTTAAATGATTCTTGTTTGTTGTGCTGCGGTATAATGAATGCTGATGTTGAAGAGGTTGCTGTGCTGGCGCCAACTGTATAGACGTGTGTGTATCCAGAATACCGCATATATATCTGATGAAGTACTAGTTGCTGAACAGCTTTAATGAACATATCTTTTTTTTTTCTGAATATCCCGTTTACTGACAATTCGATTTTTGCAAGTGCAAGCAGCCATGGAGGATATTTTACGTCGGAGTTCCAAAATTAATTTCTTGGCAATATATGAAGATTTTCTCGAATTTATTTATGCACATAACTTCTATCTCGTTTCATTATGTCTACAGCTAGTGGGTGGCTTTTATGCTGTGTTTGAAGACGGAAATCATGTCGGCATGTTTGCGTGGTTCGCATAACTGGAAATGGTGATTGGCAAGCCTCAGCTATTACAAGATAGCTAAAATTCGCTCGTGGAACTCCTAGACATATGCGTAGTCCTCCAGCTAAAAGTCTTTGAAGTCGCTCTTCTGATGTGTGGAAAGTCCGTGTAAGATTGGCGCGGAATACGCAATTTTTGTCCAATTAATGTATCGTAAACAGTCAGCACTGATCCGCCCTATGATGTGCCTGCAAATTTGCGAAGCACAGTCACTATCGCATTTACCTCGTTTTCGAGTTTTTTTATGTGGGTTGCCCGGGATAGCTGCCTATCAAGTATTATGCCAAAATATTGATGCTGCGTGAGGATCATTAGAGGGTGCCCTTCCAAATTAAGAGTGAAATTTTTTAACTGCCTCCGAGTGAAGGGCAATACAGCTGTCTTTGCCTGCGACAGAACCATTCCTCTATCTCTCTCTCTCTCTCTCACTATCTCTCTCAAAAATTGGTTAATGATATTTACGCCGTCTTCCAATACCATCTTAAGTAGTTGAGCATTCAACTCACATATCCAAATACACACATCATCTGCATACAGCGAAAACATTAAATGTGATGGTAGTCTTCTTGTTAAACCAGCCATGACGCAGTTAAAAAGAACAGGGCTGGGTACACTTACCTGTGGTACTCCCTGTTTGACAACAGGTTCAGCCCTCTATCCTTCACCCGTCTGAACAAATATTTTGCTACCTGATAAAAATTCAGAAATTCATCGCGTGGACCTGCCAGACATTCCGAGTTCCAACGTTCTTAGCAGAACATGAACGTGACTAACAGTGTCAAATGCCCTCTTGATGTCTAGGAATACTGCTATCGTCATGTTTCCACGTGCACGCTCGTGTTCCACACATGTTACTATATCTAATATTGCATCCATTGTGTATCTTTCTTTTCTAAAACCTGCTAAGTAGTTGGGCAACACATCTGTTTGATTACACCACCATTGAAATTGCGCATCAATCATTTTCTCCATTGCTTTGCATAAAAAATTGTGAAACTAACTGGGCGAAAGGACTCAAAGCACAAGGGCGTTATACCCGGTTTGAAAATTGGAATGATTCGAGCGACTTTTCAAGAGTCAAGTACATTTTCTTCTATCCCTAAATTATTATAGATGTCTAAGAGAGCATTTGTACCTGTCCGTCCGAGGTTTCTTAGCATATTGTACGTAATGCCGTCCGGCCCAGCAGCAGACTTTTGGCGACATGATGCAATTGCACATTGAATCTCGCCCTATGTGAAATTATGGTCTAATTGAGGGTGTTGGGCCCAATAGCCAGCAGTAATTTTCTGCTTATCTAACCCTACTGAAATATAAGATTCTGCACATTGTGATGAAAAAGCAGGTCTGGAAATGAGCTCGTAAAATTTATCTGCAATTATTATCTCACACGTGTTCCGAGCTACACCGAGCCCGAAATAGGAAGCTCTGTGTTACAGGTTCACTTGAAGAACGATTTACGAGAAACATTCGTGGGACAGACGTGTGAGGAGACAACATGCCGCAGACATCGCGCCAGCGCCGTTTGCCTAAATTTTCGATGCGTCTGCACATTACATTGTGGATTTTCTGAGCACCGTTGTACGCTTCTAAACTTCCGCTCGGTCGGAATGCTCTTTCAGATCGGCGTCTGATATCTCTTAAATGTTCATACCCTCCGTCAACTGCAGCATGATCTTTTGGAATTGAGACGTTATTTGTGCTAATGTTCATATTTTCTGCGAAAATTCTGTATATCTTTCCACCTTTCATCATCATCATCATTAGCCTGGTTACGTCCACTGCAGGGCAAAGGCCTCTCCCATACTTCTTCAACTACCCCAGTCATGTACTAATTGGGGCGATGTCGTCCCTGCAAACTTCTTAATCTCATCCGCCCACCTAACTTTCTGCCGCCCCCTGCTACGCTTCCCTTCCCTTGGAATCCAGTCCGTAACCCTTAATGACCATCAGTTATCATCCCTCCTCATTACATGTCCTGCCCATGCCCCCCCCCAACTCTATTTCTTTTTCTTGATTTCAACTAAGATGTCATTAACTCGCGTTTCTTCCCTCACCCAATCTGATCTTTTCTTACCCATTAACGTTACACCCATCATTCTTCTTTCCATAGCTCTTTGCGTCGTCCTCTATTTAAGTGGAACCCTTTTCGTAAGCCTCCAGGTTTCTGTCCCGTAGGTGTGTACTGGTGAGACAAAGCTATTACTTTTCTCTGCCACCGTTTCCTCCACCGTTTTCTCTTCCACCGTTGCGTGTTGATTAATTTCATCCGTTAGGCGGTACCTAAAAGCTTGCCATTTGGTTAGTCTCATGTAACGCCTGATATCATAGTGCATGCTAGGGTGATTTACAAGGATGGGAAAGTAATCACTTCCGTGCGTTTCCATATCTGTTGTCCATCCCACACCATTTACTAGATCTTGTGAACACAAGGTAACATCTATGCAGCTTGAATAATTACATCCTCGAAGAAATGATGGCGACCCATCGTTTAAAACAGGAAAGTTGCATTTGTCTATGGCACACTCAATTACGTTACCACGAATATCACAATAATCACGGCCCCAGATGATGTCGTGTGCATTGAAGTCTCCACATATAAATACATTAGAATGAGGTTATATTGAAGATATCCAGTAGCACTTCTACTGAAATCCGGTTTCAAGGTTGTAGATATAGCTTAATCACTGTTATGCCGAGCTTACCAAAGGATAATTTACATGCAACGAATTCCGGAAAGTCTGAATCACTGGACTGAATTTTACAGGATGGTAGGTCCTTTCTGACGCACAGGAGTACTCTGTTAACGAGAAGCCTTGTACATAACATAATCCGACAGGTGAAAATCGTCATTGATTCCAGACTCTTGAATGAGAAGTATTGGAAAGTTGTATTGTGCAACCAATTAACGAAAGTCAGCACACTTTCTTCGAAGACTGTTACGGAAGTCAGCACACTTTCTTCGAAGACTGTTGGAATTCCACTGAAATATGGAGACATTTTCGTAGCGGCTATTCATGTACTGCTTGCCGCAGTTTGGCCCGGATTGTTTACCCAGTAGTGCTTCCAGATGCAACAAGGCTTTCAATTCCGTGGGTTGTTTGCTTCCGGTAGAGCAAATAGGATTGCCTTAAAAGCTGCGAAAAGCATTGGCAAAATCTCTTGTGTCACCGATGCGGAGGTATGTTTGCTATTAGCTGGCGTTACTACTGCAGTAGGTGCGTAAGGTCGCTGAGAATAATGTGTGAGAATATCGGAGCTTTCTGGTGTATTACTTTCTGCCTGTTGTCGCCGGTGTATCCGCAGCATAGATGCATAAGACTGGGCGCTTGACTGTGATCTTCTTGGTTGGTCTCTTGATTGCACTGTTGGTTGTTCTCTTGAGGAGGGATAGCTTGTTGGTTCTCTTGGCTGTGGTGGTTCCGGTGCCCTTTGAGGTGGGTGACCTTGCACTGGATGAACAATCTCAAGGTTTGGGGCGGGTTCATTGCGTCGCGGTTGTCTTCCATATATAAGTGCATGTGGACGAATTCTGTGCCGCTGCCTTGTTCCGAGGGCAGCCTTAGTAGGAGGCAGCATGTTTCCCCGCACAGCTCGCACACTTATGTTCAAGGAGTGTCTTGCACTCCTCGTGGTCATGATTTTCTGAGAAGGTTTTGCATCTACCTCTGCGTCGGCAATTTTTCGACATGTGCCCGAATCTCTGGCAATTATAGCAGCTAAGTGCTGGTACTAGATATTCCTCCACAGGGTGACTGGTGAAACCCAAGTAATTTCTTCATGGAGTAGGGCGATCGTCTCTGAAAGTCAGAATTACTGTGTGAAGTGGATGTGACTTTACTGCTCCATCTTCTTGCGGTAATACTTCACATTTCTGGGAGCTGATATAACTCCTCCATCTTTCAAGAAGTCTAGGAGTTGCTCGTCTGTGTGCAGAGGCACACGCCTTACTTTCCCAACGTTTAGCGTGTAGGACTCTAGGCTGAAGGGCTTGACTTCCAGGCCGCCTACACTTGAGCTCATCAAAAGGCATTTTGCGGATGCCAAGGAAGCAACGCTGACACTGAAATTTCCATCTCAGGTCGTACTAAAAGACTGTACTTTTTCTTTGGCAGCGGAAACTATTTCGGCAGACACTCGGTTTCGATTTACTCGCCAAAAAGTAGTACCTTCACTTGTTGGGCGAAAGTCAACCGGGATGCCTTTTGCTCGCTTTTCCTTATACGGAACCAAAGTTAATGGTGCATGCTCACACATCTCTTCTTCATCACTTAGCTTATAATTCGATGCTGTATCATCATACTTGCTGTCCTCTAGGCGAGGTTTCTAGCTCTCAGCTGCACCGTCAGCCATTACTCCTGAAGTCGTCGAAGTTGATTCGGAGTTGTGGAGAACCAAACGTGCCGGCTTTATGAAGCTTTGCGACGCCTGCAAGACCCCAGGCTTTTCATTACGGCCTGCAGCATCATTCATATGGCTTGCTACACTTGGACGAGCATAAGGCCCGTGACGATGATCTCGGCTTCCGACCACCGTAGTGGCAGGGTAATAGCCACGTCCTGAAAAAAGAAACGTCGTACCTGTAAGGCACCTGGCCTCTCTGAATCTTCACCCGACGTCTTGTTAGTCAGTCGTCGTCAATGCTGACCGTAAATGTCCAAAACACCGGAAAAATCAGAGCACCACCCAATGACAGCGACTAAACAAATACCAAGTTCCACTTTATTTCGCTAAGCGCCAGAAATAAGCTAAACAAAACGCGCGCATTGGAGCCTATGTTACTCTTATATGATCCGCATGTCTGCGTGGTTACTGAAACTTCGCTTCATGATTATATTCGCAATGATGAAATTGCTCCACTAGGATACTGCGTGTATCGGCGTTACAGGGGTTCCCGAGTAGGCGGCGTGGCTGTTCTTGCAAAACATTCTGTCGATATTACTACCGGTAATAAAATTGCTCATCGTGGAAGTTTTCTGCTAAACGTGTGTTTTTTTTGGGATTACATTTTTTCTTTGTGCAGTGTGTCGCTCTCCCGGTGCAAGGGATGGGTACTTATGAAAAATGTACGATCACTTACTTAGCTGCGTGACAGAAATGTCAATATGACGGGTGATTTTAACCTTCCTGCCGTCAATTGGGATCAGTTAAGATGAGGATATTCCAGAGCAATTGATGTCATCTTGGATATGATGTTTCGTCTAAATTTAGAGCAAATGGTGCGTCAGTTCACGCGTGGTAGATCCATTGTCGATCAGCTGTTTATAACAGAAATGTTTTATGGTGCATCGGCATCAGTGCTGCCGGGAATCTCGGATCATAATTTAATCTAGTTTTATTGGGAACTAACAAACAGCAGGCCTAATTTAGCAAAAAACTCCTCAGTTGTTCGGGATTTTTATAACGCCGATGACGTTTCAATAATTGATTATCTAGGTATAGATCTCGACTTTGCAGTAACTGACATTGAGACTTCATCGAAGAGGTTCCGTGAAGCTGTTAATTTTTGTGTAACAAATTTTACACCTGCTAGAGTTATAAAGAAGCGACGTTTCAATCCTTGGATAACTAGGGATATCATACACAGAAAGCTTAAAAACAAGCGATCCGCAAGCAGAAAAAGACGTCTATTTTTCTTGATGTAAAAAATAATTTATTTAAAAAAGTGAGTCTCGCAGTGCTTACTTCAACCTTAGTCTTTCTCAGTTTATTACATGTGAGAGCCAGAAGTTCTGGCATTTCATAAAGAAAAATAAGCAGGATATTTCTAAAATGAAAGTTGGTGACAGCTTAATTACTGACGCTCGACAGATCATAGATCATTTTATTAATAGTTTTCATGGTGTTTACGAGGGGTGGTTGTTACGTACCTAAGAGCACAGGATCATGCATAGCCGATGATGTGACATTGACGCGTGAAGGCGCCGTGCCTATGCACGGCGCCTTCATCCACTTCATCCACTTCATCCACTTCACACAGTAATTCTGACTTTCAGAGACGATCGCCCTACTCCATGAAGAAATTACTTGGGTTTCACCAGTCACGCTGTAGAAGAACATCTAGTACCAGCACTTAGCTGCTATAATTGCCAGAGATTCGGGCACATGTCGAAAAACTGCCGACGCAGACGTAGATGCAAAACCTTCTCAGAAAATCATGACCACGAGGAGTGCAAGACACTCCTTGAACATAAATGTGCGAGCTGTGCGGGGAAACATGCTGCCTCCTACTAAGGCTGCCCTCGGAACAAGGCAGCGGCACAAAATTCGTCCACATGCACTTATATATGGAAGACTACCGCGACGCAATAAACCCGCCCCAAACCTTCAGTAGAACCTTCGCTTTCGCCCAACAAGTGAAGGTACTACTTTTTGGCAAGTAAATCGAAACCGAGTGTCTGCCGAAATAGTTTCCGCTGCCAAAAAAAACTTCACCACCGGACGGTATCCGAAATGATTTCCTGCGTCGATATGCGGAACATAAGTCTCACTTCAAGACACATTTCATAAATTTATCAATAGCAGCAGGTGAACTCCCGGATATCTGGCGCTTAGCACGCGGTATTCGGATTCACAACAAAGGCGACCGTTTGTCTGTAAGTAACTACGGGCCAATATCTATGACAAGCACATGTGGTAAGTTGCTGGAACACGTCATCTCAGAGTAGATCAACCATTTTCTTTAAAGTCGCGGTCCGTTATTACCCCATCAACACGGCTTTAGGAAGCACTTGTCGACAGTTTCTCCACTTGTATCCAAAGTACACGATTTTGCACATATCCTTGATTTGGCTGGTGTAGGAGTTGAGGAGGACTTTGGGATGAAAACTGGAGGTTTATTTACATTATGGACAGTGGGAGTACAAAGAAATTAACAGTCATAAACTCAATACGGGCCCGTAGCAACTCGGACGCTGCGGCCTGTGGCAAGAAGCTCGAAAGAGATGAACGAAGAAATGCTCTCTTGCTGCTCCCGGTCTCTGGCTTTTAAGCCCTTCGGTGTCACGAAGTCACGTCACGTTCGGGCCAATCGGCGAGCCCGCTCAGGTGACGCCATTTTCGGCCAATCGGCGAGCCCGCTCAGGTGTCGTCATTTTCGGCCAATGGTAGGCGCCCGTGCGATTGTGTCATACACGGTGGGGAGGGTGGCTCCATGGTCCTCAATTGTCCGAGTGCTTACTTCTCTCTGCGGTCTTGCCTTCCCGGTCTGCAACTATCGTGACAAAGGCGGACGGGAGGGGGATTGCTGCCAGGGCTTCACGGTGCATTACACCTGTCTTGCCTCTTGGACCCACGTTACCTGGAACAGTGCCAGGCTCTCGCTTCACTTTCGGGAAGAGTCAAGCAGTGAATAGCTCCAGATGCGGCGTACGAGGTGGGGGACGCCAATTTGCTTGCACGAGCCGCGCCTCGGGAATGTGGTATACGTGCTTCTGCGCTCCTTAATTAGCTGTGGCGCGATTCGATGTGGTCTGGTGAATTCGAAGGAGGCTCAGGAAAAGGTCCCGTATCTAACAGCTCGTCCTCACCCCGGAAGTTCGGAATGGCCGGTGAAATCAATTTGCTGGCCATGAGGAACGCTGAAAGAACCTGCAGGGTACTGGTGTCGAACCCCGTTTGACGAACTTCGGAATCCTCGGCCCCGGAGAACGTACGTCAAACAAACAAAACAACACAGCGCTGCACCACGTGTAAGCGCAGGCTCTTCACCCCTGACTCGCCAGGCTATTACTGAGTCAAAATGAACCCTGATCTTTTATTTCCCCAATTTTGACAAAGCAGTTCCAACGACCTTTCCAAACCGCTATCCATTTCTCCCCGAATGCTGACAAGACCAGAGTGTTACTGTTGCAGCAAAATAAAGGGTTGTTGTCGTTGCAAACAAATAATGAAAACAGCCGAACATAATTGAAGTGGCCTAATTTCGCGAACAGCCTGTTCTCACCCTAGCGCAGTGGCGTACTTATCTCACGTAATGTTGCCACTGAACAGTCTGGCCAACTTAACAAGTACGTAATCACAAGCGCGCTAGCCTTGTGGTTACTATTCAGAACGCGTACTGACGTCGAAGGCAAACTTTTCATTACGCTTACTCACGTTTCTTTCTCTAGACTATACAGGAGACGTACCTTAAACGAACAACTACACTTGCGTAACTTACGCACTCCCTAGAACCCTTAAAAAATATGCGTCGGCTAATAACTATTTCTACGCATGCTCACTAAAGAAGACAGAATACGGCTGCCCTCAACACACACGAGCAACCTACTCATAAATCTGCTTCCTTCCATCCACACAGGACACGCGCTAAAGGAACCAAGAACGCTCAGTGCAAATCACGCACTTACTCAAAACCTACGCGCTTAACCTTAGAAAATAAAAAAAACTTAAAAAAAAGAAAGGTTAACTAATACACATGCGCGTTACCATTGGCCTCTCACCGATAACCTTGACACTCAGGTTACTCACACACACACAAAAAAAAATAAAGCCGATCTAATCATTAACTAACACTCGCGAGACTAATTGTTTAAATAAAACACCTCTTTCAATCCTAGGAGCTTCTCAAATGAAAACATAAACAAAGCTCATACCTTACTTATTGAAAGAAACTCTAGCCTGAAATCGCGAAAATTTTCCAAATGTTCAAAAAAAAAAATACGTCTGACTCATACTTTGAGCGGTACTCGAGGTGGTCGCGGTTCGAATGCTACTCTAGTTACCTAGGAACAACAAAAGGACTGACTCACTATCAGCTTCCCCAAGACGTTAGTCTCCTTCCAATTTGCGTCCTGGCGCCCTGCTTTCAATACGAACTCGATTAACCACGTCGCGACTCCGTACCACCTGGTCTCGTCTTGCCACCTTGCGCTTCTTTGTACTACACACTGAACTTCGAAAAGAACGACGGACCGACATGAAACATAACTGCCGCGTGCCCTTTGTCCGCGTCTGTGCAGAACATGCTTCTCGGTCACTTTTTGCCAGGGACGCAAGACACCACCGACATGGCAAGCAGGATTACTACAGCCGATCGAGCCTCTTTTCCGACTGTTTCAGCAGATCAGGATGCATTTGTTGGGGCCCTTTCCGACGTCAACATCTCGAGGCAAGTGGATCGTTGTGGCTACCGATTACCTTACCCGCTACGCCGAAACGAAAGCTCTGTCTATAATTAGTGCGGCCGAAGTCGCTAAATTCTTCGTCGAGAACATTCTGCTGCGACATGGTGCCCCAGAACTACACATTACCGACAGAGGGACGGCCTTTACAGCAGAGCTCACCGAAGCTATTCTGTAATACAGCCACACAAGTCACAGGACGACAACTGCCTACCACCCGCAGACGAATGGTCTCACGGAGCGCCTGAAGAAGTCCCTTGCCGACATACTAGCAATGTACGTCGACGTCGAGCACAAGACGTGGAACGCGGTCCTGCCGTACGTAACCTTTGCTTACAACACATCGTTGCAAGAAACAACGCAGCTCACGCCGCTCAAGCTGGTTTATGTTAGGAATCCGACGACGACTCTCGACGCCATGCTACCGCACGTTACCGACGAAGGGAGTCTCGACGTCGCCACCTGTATCCAGCGCGCCGAAGAAGCCGGACAGCTCACCCGCCTGAGATTCAAGAACCAGCAGAGGACCGGCAGCCGACACTTCAATCCTCGATGACGCGACGTCGAGTATGCTCTGCGACCGTGTTTGGGTTTGGACTGCACTATACGCCGACGAGGACTTAGCGGGAAGCTGCTACGCCTCTATTTCGGACCCTATATACAAGATCATCCGACGCATTGGCGCACTGGACTATGAGGTCGTGCCAGATGACATTTCGCAATTACAGCGGCACCGCGCCCGACCTAAAATCAAGCACGTGGTCCACATTAAGCCTTTCTACGCCCGCTGACGAACTTAGGTACTTAGTTACTTAGTTAGTTTGTTATTGTTTTTTCTTTATTATTCGTGATTTTGGCTTTCGCTTTCGTGTTTGTAGCATCGGCATGATGCTTTTTAAAAGGGGGTATTGACACGTGCACTAGTTTATCGGGGAACCGCGTGTCACTGTCTAACAAATGTTATCGTTTATCGCAGGACGCGCCTGCATGTATCTGAAGTTTCTCAAAAGTTATCGGTGGTTCTATTCGCTGTATGTTGTGTATGCGTGTATGCGCGACGCGAATTGTGTAGCACTTTCTAAAAGACGCGCGGGCACCGGCGATTAGTCTGGAACCTTCGATGACTCATGTATAAGAGCCGACGTGCCTTAACCCGCTCATCAGATTTTCGACGTTCGCCGACTGTGTTTGCCGCGACCGTTGTTCTTTGAGCGCACCCGCCGTGGTTGCTCAGTGGCTATGGTGTAGGGCTGCTGAGCACGAGGTCGCGTGATCGAATCTCGGCCATGGCGGCTGCATTTCGATGGCGGCGAAATGCGAAAACACCCGTGTACTTAGGTTTAGGTGCACGTTAAAGAACCCCAGGTGGTCGGAATTTCCGGAGTCCTCCACTACGGCGTGCCTCATAATCAGAAAGTGGTTTTGGCACGTAAAACCCCATAATTTTTTTTATTTGAGTGCGCAGGTTCGCCTAATAAAACGCTACTTTCGTCATTATTTCGTCACATGACGTTATTTTTACCCTTTCAGGCACTACAAAAACCCCGCCACTTGCTTCTACATACATTCTATTGTCGTAATCATCATTACCTTTTGGCGTTTATCCTTCTCCCGAACCTCTGACACTACACCGCTGGGAAGCGCACCGACCTGGTGTGCCCTAGTGGGATAATTGCAAAAGCCCATTTTCACGGCCAAGAGCCATGCTCTACGGGCGTCCCACATCAATATGATTTACAATCTACAAAACGTTCGAGAGAGGAGGTGCCTCCACGCCAAGGAGGTTAAAGAGAAACGGCTGAAGTGGAGGTTAGCGCCCGTCAAGTGAAGCCGCGCCGCGTCGCCATGTTACGGGGGGCAAAAGCGCGCCAGTCGCCGCAGCTTATGTGATTCGTATCGTCGTATTTTGCCATGTGCGGTGCTGTGCGGATCCCAAAATGTGCTAGCGCACTCGGGTGTTTCTAGGAAAGTTGACGTACAAGCAGTTGACATGTTAGCGTTATGCTTCTCATTTAAATAAGGTTGCGGATTAGCACTGCCTTGGTCTAAAATAAAGGAAAATTTGATATTTAAGGCTGAAAGAAAACGACCGCCACCAAAGTTCCGAGACCCCTTCTCCAATGAGGATGCGAAATCACCGGCAACAATGAGGATAATGAAGATAATAATGAATACTTATGCTTGTTTCGTGTACTGCTATTTCTCATGCTACGTTCTCAGTTTCAATTGATTTTTGTTTTGGAAGCTTTCATGATTGATCAATTAATACACTGCATTAAATAAGGCGAATAAAGGCATATTATTCCGCGAATATTGTTTCTACTTTGCGGCAGCTGCATAATCATACTGATAAAATGGAAAAATGCCCCATTGCTCAGGTATCCAGCTGCGATCCGGAGACTTCCAATATGGCTCGCCTCATTATCCACAGTGTTGCATTCGAACTTGAAAGCTCCGTTAAGCAATTAAAAACCGCTGGAGAAGTCGGCGAACAGCGCTGCGAAGCTCTCCGCAGGCTGCTATTTGTCCCCCACAAGATGGCCGCCGCCGGTTTCACCCGAGACCCTAGAGCGGTATAGGCGACTTCCACTCCAGCAGTTTTCTTTAACCTCCTTGCTCCACAATGACAAGAAAGACGCTACTTTTTTTTTTTCAGAGGCTTTATAGACGAACTGCAACAGCAGCTGCTGATGATGATGATGGTATACCTTATGCGATAGCACAAACCCACTGTGGGGGAAAGGCCACGAACCGACTGCCTCGCGAACAAAGGTGCTTTTTACAACCTCGGGGTTCGCACGAACACAGCGCGCCTCTCACATGCCGCGTGCGCTCGTGAAAGAGTCGATCGTTGGCTGCGTTTTTCTTATCTTTCTTTTTGTTTTTGCCTTGTACGTGCGCTTACTCCTCGTCTTGCTCATAGAGCGAGTTGAAGACACCATCGAGTCTTGTCTCTGAGCACTGGCATAAATGGAAGGTCCACGATCCCATTCCCATCAGCCCAATGGGTATGCGAACTGCCTGCGGCATAATGCAATCTCATTCCAGGGTGACCTTCCGAACAGCCACTGGCTGTTTTGGATGGGATCACTTTCTGGCAATTCTTTTGCCATGTGGCCGAGTGGCAACTCTGGGTGAAAGGACCACTTCTTTCACCTGAGTGCCTTTCTCCCGCCTTTTTTTTTTTACGTGCGACGGAGTGCTTGAAGCTCACCACTTCACCTCCGCCGCGGGTCTTCCCGGCATTGCACTTCCGCCGGGATAAAAGCCCCTCGTAAGGAATTCCAAAAATAGACCACTACAATCAGCTCCTTGCGACACGTGTGATAGCTACAAGCACCGTTAGGCACTGCGGGAATCCACTGTACGTCAGCAGTTAGTGCGGGTTTCCGCGCCCTTTTACAGCGAAGCTGTTAGCCTCTAGTTGGTCCGCGGTAGCGCACGGCCAGGAGGAGCGGCTCGTCCCCCGTAAGGCAGAGGCTTCAAGCAGTAAGCAAAGTGAAACGAATAGTGCATACATTATTTGGAATCATGCATAGACCATACAGAACAACATACGTTTCAGTAAAGAACAAGCACAAAATAATCAACTGAACCACATAACTGATAAGGCACTCCTGATAACAATGTGAAACAAGTAGCGCTCCCCCCATACGTTTTCTAGTAAAGATTGCTGTTGCGCAAGCTGCTGCAACGACGGCAGCTTGCGATGTAGGGAGCCACCTCCCTATCCTTTCTTATATAAGAGAACCCTCCTAACAACTGATTTCAGTGTTGTCGCAGCACCACTTTGGGCGGCGGCGTGCTGTGAAAATTCCCATTACTACTCTTACTCTAAAGCAATAAGGCACTGCAGACCCCCTCACCAGTTGCAGTAGTGATTTACAACAGGTTTGCTGTATTACCAGGCAATTAAAGAAAAAAAGGAATTGAAAGCTTTATTTGCATCCCCCCTCACCGATGGAAATAATAGGTGGAACAATTGAGAACCTGGCGATCAATGGGAATTAATAATCTTGGCTTGGGTATTGAAGAAATGCTGTAGATTCTGACTTATTTAAAACATTGAAATTCGATTTGCTGTTTCATTCTATTCCGTTACCCCGACGACGGCAGCAGTCGCAGTCGTTAGGCCGTATTCTCATTCTAAACTTCACTCCCGCAAGTGAATAAAATACGAGAGTCATTTCAGCATACGCAAAGAGGGTGAAGGCGAACGCCTTTTCGCTCAAGAGACATTCATTAAATTACTTGACAATCTAGATAGAATGTGTTGTTTCTTATTTTTCCTTGTTTTCTCTCCACCAAAGGCTGTGGCTTCGAGTGCCTTTTTCACGCTACCTTAATTAACTGTGCCTTAATTAACTTCGTCCTAACTAACATCAAATGTCGTCAGTTTGAGTCCCATGAAAGGTCGATGGTTCGACTCCCACCAAAGGTTGTGGTTTCGGTGCCTTCATTAACTCTAAATTAATTAACATGGCCTTACTTAACTTCACCTTAACACCAAAGGTCGTGGGTTCGACTTCCACATAAGCTAGAGGGTTCGACTCCCACCGAATATCGTGGGTTGGAGTGCCTGAATTAGCTCTATCCTAATCAACGTTTCCTTTTCTTGTGTGATCAGCGGCATCGGAGCCAGATGTGGAAGGAGAGGACCACGAACGCCGGAGCAGTGGAAGGAGCGCGTGTCTGCGCGAGGCGAGCTCACATGGCTTGCTGTAGTGCGCACGACATTTTTCACACCTTGGTGGGTATGAACCTATTAAGTCTTTCTCCTTAAATATATGGTGGTGTCAGCTACGAGACTCGGCTGCTGCCGCACTGAATGAGATCACAGCCGAAGACATCGCTGAAGCTTAGTGTTTTCTGAAGAAACGCCATCGGAATGTGTTAACCTCGCAGCAAAGTGCGATTTTCATACTGAAATGCATCTAAAAGGCAGAACTGTTCTCAGAAGAAAACAATTTCAGAGAGAGAATAACCTCTATTGAAAACTGTTCCGGCAATTTTCCTTCGGGGCGAGATGGGGGATGATGATGGCGGTGGTGGTGGCTCAGGCGACGGCTAGAAGTCCTGGGACCTAGGCGGCATCTTCGGCTAATTTGAACGTCTCATGTTGTATTTGAGAGAGAAAGTTATATCCTGAGATCTGCAAGAAGTTCAAGCTTGATTAGGGCACATACGCAAATTCAGGCAAAGCCCAGCTCACAATGAATGCAAACTTTAATGCGATTACCACTAAAGCAATGTAGGGACACACCATATTGCCACCGCGGAAGCGCGTCATGTATAAGGCGCGTGCTGCTGCCAGGCTCCTCTCCCACGCTACCCTCTGGACACGCCGCGTCACTTAATAAACCGTGGTGGAAACCGCGCATATCTACATTTTTGTATATCTAAGCTTTTACGACTACTACAGATGACACTGACGCAGCTACCAGCTACTTCTCTGATGGACCGAATAAGTCGTTTGCCTTAAATGTAACTGATGGGGAAGAATTATTCAACGTAATAAACAACTGATCCTATCAGTGGCCAGGGCGGAGCGCATCGAACAAGATAGCTAATCGTGCGATTTGTTTGCATCGTGCAACCTCTGCTTCTCGCATGTGGTGGAACACTAGCGACGCCGGAAGTTTTGCTGTGGGAGACACGAGATTTCGCCGCCTACCGTACTGGGACCTTCGTTACCACGACGAGCATTCCAGTCGCATGGACTCAACAGGGTTTTGGGACGTTATCGGGCAGCAACGTTATAAATGAAGTGCCGTACGTGGGTCTCGTGGGTGGGCATGGCGAAGCGCATAGACCAAGATCGCTAACCGTGTGATTCGTTTGCATTGTACAGGTTAGTTACCCCTACTCTCTACGTAGTGATGATAGATTTCTCGTTATTATGCCGTACCCACAAACCTGTATTGTGAGCGAGCGAGCAAGCGAGCGACGCAACTTTATCAGCAATGCCTGCAGAACGATTAGCCTTCGCCTGTAAGGAAGGCGTCACCGTGACGCGGCCATGACGTCTTCCCGGCGTGTGGCGCCTCTACTCCGGCCGTGGCCGCACTACTCCCTTTGGTCGACTGCGCCTGCCCCTCTTTTGGGGTGGCAGCCTCCCCCAGGTTTCGCTAGGCTGTTGCCTTTCGAGGGCCGCCGAGATCAGCTGAATGGCCTGGGCTTGGACCTCGTAATCGTAGCACGTCGTTGCGGCCTCGAGCCGCGGCGAGATTGTTGTAACCGTTGCAGCTTTGTGCGGATTCTTGGCACAGTACCAAAGGATGTGAGCTGCTGTGACTTTTCTTTCGGCGCACACAACACAGGTCACTAGCATAAACACTCGGAAACACGTGCCTCATCAGTACCGGGGTGAATAGCGACACCGTCTGAAGTTGCCGACTCCTTGTCAGGCATCCACTCGGCTTTTGGTCTGCGCCCTAGGCAACTGTGCCCCATACGCTGTCTGAATAAACTCTTTGACTCTTTGACTCCTTACAGGTCGAGCCCGGATGAGGTGGCGACATGTCCTTCTCTCTAGTCTGTACCACTTCACAATTTTGTTGTAGGAGGTCATTCTGTCTTTGGTTCCCCACCACCACGACGGGTCGACCGCAGTAGCAGCGGCACGGTTGGTTAGTCCTCGCGTCGCCTAGTTCGCCGTCTTGTTGTGGTTTGCGTTGCCGCGATCCGACACATCACTGCCCACGTGCGCCGGAAACAACTTTATCACCACACGCCGATTTTCACTCGCGAGATCGACCGCAGGCAACACAGGCGCGGCTTCACCGCAAATCCTTGCTCTGGCGCGATTTCTCACTGCCGTCCTAGAATCACAGAGCACAGTCGTGCACTCGGGGTCGGCGATGGCCAGGGCAGTGGCCACCTCCTCGGCTCGATGCGTCCGGTACAGGTACAGAAGTGCCTGTGCCGGACGCAATTAGTAGACGGCTACGGGTATGTCCGCTGCCAAGAAACATGAACTCTGAGTTCCACAAAGAGCGGCGGGTGGCGAGGGCCAAGGCACTGATTGATCTCCATGCCAAAGACAGGGGTGCGGTGTTTGTGGACGCGGCGTAGTATCCAGATGACAGAAAGGCATTCGCCGCAGCAGTCGTCGGGGCATCTACCGGTGCACGATTGCTTTTTTTCTTGTAAATTGCTACTCTATGGGGATATTGAGGAAAATCCTGGACCTTCGCTTCTGATGTTTAACGACACTTAGAATCTAGCAATTTCTTTTTACAACCAACATAGATTAAGGAAAGGTATCTCTTGCGAAACCCAGCTACTAGAATTAAGTGCAGAACTACATTGCAACATGAACAATAACCTCCAGACTGACTGTATTTTTCTTGATTTTTCAAAAGCCTTTGATCGTGTTGCCCCCCATTACCGTCTGATTTCTAAATTATCTGCCCTTCGATTAGACTCGCTAACCTTATCTCGCCTCCGTAACTTCCTTTCACTCCGCCAACAGTTCACGGTTATTAATAATTTCCAATCCTACCTTTCTCTCGTAACTTCGGACGTACCACAGGGGTGCGTGCTCGGCCCCTTATTGTTTTTATTCTATATAAACGACTTGCCAGAAAACATTTCTTCCTGCATGCGAATCTTCGACGATTGGATCATATATCATCCTGTGCCGACGACCACTTAACGCTGGAAGACGACCTTTACCGCATTAACAACTGGTGCAAAAAAATGGCTGATGTCGTTGAATACAGAAAAATGTAAAATGATCTCCTTCACACCCAAGCAAAAGATTTTCAACTACTGCTGCACTATTAACAATTACCAACTGTCGCAGGCATCATCTTATAAGTATCTTGGTATTCATTTCACACCCAGCGTCTCTTGTTCTCACCATATTGCCACCATATGCGCAAAAGCTTCAAAATCTTTAGGATATTTAAATCAAAATTTACATAACTGTCCCACTCACGTTCGTCAACTAGCTTATCAGCTTATCGCGCACAGCTTGAATTCGCCGCATCTATCTGGTCGTCCTAACACAATTATTAAATTAACATGCTTGAAGCGGTTCAGAATAGGGCCGCCCATTTGATTTCACGAAATTATGACAACAATAACCGCATAACGCAAATTAAGCTCAATCTTTCACTTCAACGCCTTAGTGCTCGTCGCGACATTGCCCTTCTATGCCTTTTTCACAAATACGCATACAGCAACAGACCATTCCCACTTCACTTTGATGCTCCTTCCGTTACATCACGTCGGTTGCATAATCACTTAAGGTTCACGCGATTATATGGGCCAACTCAGGCCTTCAACTCATCTGCTCTTCCTCGCGCCATACGTTTGTGGAATGGTCTTCCAGACGACGTCGCATCCCAACCAGACCACGATAGTTTCCGTCTACTTCTGCACTCTTTTTTTTCGCAATAAAAACTTACCACTAGTTTTTCCAATGTTGTTTTACGTCTTCTGCTATGTTCGGTATTCACCCGTGTATTTATTTATTTGTTATTTTTACCGCTTTAAGACCAATGACATCCGTCATTTTTTTGTACCACTGCACGTGTTTTTCTGTTTTTGTTTTCTTTCCTGGATCCGACATTGTGCCCGCCTGCATTATTTATATTGAAATATGTGTTTGCTTTGCACGCGATTAGTCCCTGCGTTTTTTATCATGCCCTACCATTGTGCGTCTTTGAAAAAATGCCAATTGTTTCTGCGCCTAGAATCCGCATATTTGGCTGTCTATCTTTGGTTGTAGTTTCTTTTCTTTTTACTGTCGTCATTGTGATTGGTATACTTTATAGTTCTTGTGTGCAGTTTTGACATATGTATAATGCCAGCCAATATTTTTTCTTTCGTGTTATCCTCCTTCCTGCCCAACCTTATATTGCCGTCATACCACTTTATCATCAATTCCTCCATTTCTTTGTGTTAAATTGCAAATTTAAGCGGTACGTTTGTACTCTGTCGAGTTACTTTGCACTCTTATTACCCCCCTTACTCGATGCCCTGTCAAGGGGCCTGTAATGTATTTTCAATAAATACGTTTAGGAAACTTGTGGATGGTCAACAGGCCATAAGGGTGGACATTGCTGACTTGAAGAACCGTCTTGAGAGAGCAGAAAAAAGGATATTAAGCTTTGAAACCCGGCTGACCGAAGTAGATAGAAAGAACCAACGTATCAGGCGGCAAATACGACTGCTGATTTACGAACAGTAGTTGCCCGAACACCAGACTGAAGAGTCAGCATATGTACAGCTCATTGACTTAGAAATTGTAGCAGGGGATCAAACTTGATGATATTTGGCGCACCAAGCATTCTGAGTCGACCTTGCGCGAAAAAGTAATCAAAGAAATCTCTCAAGAAAAACTCGGCCTGAACTGCAGTTCCGTTGATGGCATTCAAGGGAAGCTGAAAGGTTTTCCAGAAAAAATGAGTGAACATCTGTACATAATGGTTTTCAACCCTCCGAATTCGAATATCGCATCGAAATTGAGCGAAAGAAAGCGCAAATATATTTTATTTCGACGAAAAGTGCAGCAGCGGACACGCCCAGCTCGCGCGTCTCGTTTCCGCCTGTGATTGGTCGGGCGCCTCGTGACGTCAACACTAGTGTTCGTCCGATCCGACCGCTGCCGCTACACATGAAGCGCGGTGCCAGGTAGTTTGGTGCTGCTTTTCTGAGACGGTAATGGAAAATTTAGAGAGACTGCGTTTTTCTGAGGAGTTCGGCGTTACTCCCTGCATGCAGCTGCATGCAGGCTGTTTTACAACACACGTGCAAATAGAAAATTCGTGGCGCTTTGCGACGAAACCTGCGTCAAGGGCGGGAGATAAACATACACCTTCCGTTCAGCGTGCTAACACGAAGGAGCTCGCAGTAAATCAAAATCCAGGTTTGGGCGAGTTCGTGTTCATAAGGCCTTCCAACACCAGTTATCATCAGCCAGTCCGCACTCGTGCCGTCTTTGTTTTCGTTGCTCCGATCTTTTTGCGCTACGTTTAGAAAGCCTGCTAAAGGCAAGTAATACTCTCTCATACTGTGGCCATATACAGCAACTGCGCAGGCCGAATTGCAGGGCTGGCCGTATACTACCACTCTACATAAACGCAGACGCACCAACAAAGGAATGCAGGGTCGATCGAAGCAGATTACGATGGCAGGCACGCAGAAACAAGCACGGTCAGGCACGGTCGCGGAGGCTGCAAAGGAACGGAACACTAGTGTTGACGGCAGAACACCGCGGTTTCCGGTCTCCGCTCGCATCGTCAGCGTCAGCAGCAGCGCGCGGTATTCGACGGGGAGCGGAGCTACAGCGCAATTTTAACCAACGATTACGTAGCTCCTAATTGAAAAAAACCCCCAAATTTTACCTACATGGTTTATAAGGTTCCTGCATCCGTATATGAGCATCTTATTGAATTCGACAGACTCTTCAGCTTCCCTTTCATAGGCTTGATAAACCTTGGGCAAACAGGCCCATTCTATATTTCCAAGGCTACAGAGAAAAGGAGGCAGTGCAACGCAACATGCGGAAACTGCAAGGTACGAACATATGCGTACAGAATGATTATTGTGCGGACACCCTTTGTAAACGCAAGGTGCTTTGGGCCAGCGCAAAAACTGATAAAGACAAAGGAAACAGGATCACTTTGGTCAATGACAAGTTGTGTATCAGTTATCAGTTTTACGTATGGGACGACAATACCATGAAACGCAAAGCACTACCAAACAAAAACGGCCCGTCGCCCTCGAGCTAGGAATCTAAGGTAGAAAAGTTCCACCTTTTTTTTATTGATATGATATAAGGAGATGTTGACGCACAATTAAGGCGCCGGCTACTCCTTAGCTCTTGAATGGTTCTATCTTACAACATACAGGGTTCAAGATTACATATCAAATAACCTTTTCACACAAGCACCAGGACTTGCCATGCAACGTTTTCACAGTAACACTACGACGTAAGAAACAAATGGTATACAATATACGAGTTATGTAGAAAAAAAGTATCAAAAATACAAATGATACTGTCGCCTAATAGGACAGTGTCTAGTCAGCGGGTGGTACATACATCGTGTAAATGCATTACCACATATAGTCAGAACAGAACAGGCGACATAACACAATCCACAAACATATACATATATGCAGCGACATTGCAATGAAAGGAACAATGAAAGGGTTAATAATGGCCAACAACGCCGCTGTCTTCAAGAAAAGTCTTTCGTGCTTTTCAAGCGCTCTTCTGCAAGGACGTTGATGGCCAAGGACTTAAAAGTTTCTTTAAACTGAAAGGTTTACGGTCTAATGTCATTAGGGCATCTTGGTGTGTCGTGATGTCGGCAATCTAGCAGGAGGTGATATATATCTTCGTCTACAAATCCACAATCACATTCGGGGTTTCCGAACGGCCAATTCTATGTAAGAAACGTTTTGTTTAGGCCGTGCCTAGCCTTAATCGATGAATAAGGTTTTCCATATTTCTGGGTAATGACAATGGAAATTTGAATTTAATGAACAGATCAATATGATACAAGTCCGAACCCTTACAATTCTGGTAAAACCGCGTGTTTCTATACATTTCAAAAGGCGTTGCCCTTATAATTCAGCGTCATTCATTCTTTGATATTGGAAACGGAACCACATCATGTTTGAGGTGTGCTTGTCGTGCTGCTTTATCGTCTCCTGTGTTGCCAGGAATGTTACAATGCCCTGGTATCCACTGGAATGCTACTTCATGCTTCGCTTGGCTTGCCTTTGTGAGGTGTTTAAGTGTTTCGTATATTATACTGTCACTGATTGTTTTCCCTGGTTTGTGCTGCAGAGTGATGTAGAGCCGCCTATGAATCGCTGAAACTTACCCATTTTTGCGCATCTCTTACTGACAATATAACTTTTATCTCACATAGGATTGCGAACAGCTCAACCGTTGTGGACGATTTCGCACGAGATAATTTAAATGATTCTTGTTTGTTGTGCTGCGGTATTATGAATGCTGAAGTGGAAGAGGTTGCTCTGCTGGCGCCAACTGTATAGACGTGTGTGTATCCAGAATACCGCATATATATCTGATAAAGTGCTAGTTGCTGAACAGCTTAAATGAACATATCTTTTTTTTCTAAATATCCCGTCTACTCAAAATTCGATTTTTGGAAGTGCCAGCAGCCATGGAGGATATTTTACGTCGGAGTTCCAAAATTCATCTCTTGGCAATATATGAAGATTTTCTCGAGTTTCTTTGTGCGCATAACTTCCATCTCGTTTCATTATGTCTAGAGCTAGTGGGTGGCTTTTATGCTGTGTTTGAAGACGGAAATAATGTCGGCATGTTTGTGTGGTTCGCATAACTGGAAATGGTCATTGGCAAGCCTCAGCTATTACAAGATAGCTAAAATTCGCTCGTGGAACTCCTAGACATATGCGTAGTCCTCCTGCTAAAAGTCTTTGAAGTTGCTCTTCTGATGTGTGGGAAAGTCCGTGTAAGATTGGCGCTGAATACGCAATTTTTTGTCCTATTAATGTATCGTAAACAGTCAGCACTCATCCGCCCCATGATGTGCCTGAAAACCTGCGAAGCACAGTCACTATCGCATTTACCTCGTTTTCGAGTTTTTTTTATTTGGGGTGCCCGGGATAGCTGCCTATCAAGTATTATGCCAAGAAATTGATGCTGTGTGAGGATCATTAAAAGGTGCCCTTCCAAATTAAGAGTGAAATTTTTTAACTGCCTCCGAGTGAAGGGCAATACAGCTGTCTTTGCGTGCGACAGAACCATTCCTCTCTCTCTCTCTCTCTCTCTCTCTCTCTCTCAAAAATTGGTTAATGATATTTATGCCGTCTTGCAATGCCATCTGAAGTAGTTGAGCATTCAACTCATATATCCAAATACACACATCATCTGCATACAACGAAAACTTTAAATGTGATGGTAGTCTTCTTGTTAAACCAGCCATGACGCAGTTAAAAAGAAAAGGGCTGGGTACACTTACCTGTGGTACTCCCTGTTTGACAACAGGTTCAGCCCTCTATCCTTCACCCATCTGAACAAATATTTTACGACCTGATAGAAATTCAGAAATTCATCGCAAGCACCTGCCAGACATTCCGAGTTCCAACGTACTTAGCAGAACATGAACGTGACTAACAGTGTCAAATGCCCTCTTGATGTCTAGGAATACTGCTATCGTCATGTTTCCACGTGAACGCTCGTGTTCCACACATGTTACTATATTGCATCCATTGTGTATCTATCTTTTCTAAAACCTGCCAAGTAGTTGGGCAACACATCTGTGTGATTACACCACCATTGAAATTGCGCGTCAACCATTTTCTCGATTACTTTGCATAAACAACTTGTCAAACTAACTGGGCGAAAGGACTCAAAGCGCAAGAGCGTTATACCCGGTTTGAAAATTGGAATAATTCGAGCGACATTTCAAGAGTCAAGTACATTTTCTTCTATCCATAAATTATTATAGATGTCTAAGAGAGCATTTGTACCTGTCCGCCCGAGGTTTCTTAGCATATTGTACGTAATGCCGTCCGGCCCAGCAGCAGGCTTTCGGCGACATGATGCAACTGCACATTGAAGCTCGCCCTATGTGAAATTATGATCTAATTGAGGATGTTGGGCCCTATAGCAGGCAGTAATTTTCTGCTTAGCTAACCCTACTGAAATATCAGATTCTGCACATTGTGATGAAAAAGCAGGTCTGGAAATTAGCTCGCAAAATTTATCGGGAATTATTATCTCACACGTGTTCCGAGCTACACCGAGCCCGAAATAGGAAGCTCTGTGTTACAGGTTCACTTAAAGAACGATTTACTAGAAACGTTTGTGGGACAGTCGTGTGAGGAGACAACATGCCGCAGACATCGCGCCAGCGCCGTTTGCCTAAATTTTCGATGCGTCTGCACATTACATTGTGGATTTTCTGAGCACCTTTGTATGCTTCTAAACTTCCGCTCCGTCGGTACGCTCTTTCAGATCGGCGTCTGATTTCTCTTAAATGTTCATACTCTCCGTCAACTGCAGCATAATCTTTTGGAATTGAGACGTTATTTGTGCTAATGTTCATATTTTCTGCGAAAATTCTGTAGATCTTTCCACCTTTCATCATTATCATCATTAGCCTGGTTACGCCCACTGCAGGGCAAAGGCCTCTCCCATATTTCTTCAACTACCCCAGTCATGTACTAATTGTGGTCATGTCGTCCCTGCAAACTTCTTAATATCATCCGCCCACCTAACTTGGTGCCGCCCCTGCTACGCTTCCCTTCCCTTGGAATCCAGTTCGTAACCCTTAATGACCATCAGCTATCGTCCCTCCTCATTATATGTCCTGCCCATGCCCCCATTTCTTTTTCTTGATCTCAACTAAGATGTCATTAACTCATGTTTCTTCCCTCACCCAATCTGCTCTTTTCTTACCCCTTAATGTTACACCCATCATTCTTCTTTCCATAGCTCGTTGCGTCGTCCTCAATTTAAGTACAACCCTTTTCGTAAGCCTACAGGTTTCTGTCCCGTAGGTGAGTACTGGTGAGACACAGCTATTACTTTTCTCTTCCACCGTTTTCCCCACCGTTTTCCACCGTTTTCTCTTCCACCGTGGCGTGTTGATTAATTTGATCCGTTAGGCGGTACCTAAAAGCTTGCCAGTTGGTTAGTCTGCTGTAACGCCTTATATCATAATGCATGTTAGGGTGATTTACAAGGATGGGAAAGTAATCACTTCCGCGCGTTTCCATATCTGTTGTCCATCCCACACCATTTACTAGATCATGTGAACACAAGGTAACATCTATGCAGCTTGAATAATTACATCCATGAAGAAATGTTGGCGACCCATCGTTTAAAACAGGAAAGTTGCATTTGCCTATGGCACACTCAATTACGTTACCACGAATATCACATGATCACTGCCACAGATGATGTCGTGTGCATTGAAGTCTCAACATATATATACAATAGAATGAGCTATTTTGAAGATATCCACTAGTACTTCTACTGAAATCCGGTTTCAAGGTTGTAGATATAGCTTAGTCACTGTTATGCAGAGCTTACCAAAGGATAATTTACATGCCACGAATTCCGGAAAGTCTGAATCACTGAACTGAATTTGATAAGATGGTAGGTCCTTTCTGACGCACAGGAGTATTCTGCTAACGAGAAGTCTTGCACATAACATAATTCGGCAGGTGAAAATCGTCATTGATTCTAGCCTCTTGAATGCGAAGTATTGGAAAGTTGTATTGTGCAATAAATTCACGAAAGTCAGCACACTTTCTTCGAAGACTGTTGGCATTCCACTGAAATATGGAGACATTTTCGTAGCGGCTATTCATGTACTGCATGCCGCAGTTTGGCCCGGATATTTGACACAGTAGTGCTTCCAGATGCAACAAGGCTTTCACTTCCGGTGGGTTGTTTGCTTCCGGTAGAGCAGATGGGATTGCCTTAAAAGCTGCGAAAAGCATTGGCAAAATCTGTTGTGTCACCGATGCAGTGGTATGTGCGCTATTAGCTGGCGTTACTACTGCAGTAGG
Source organism: Dermacentor variabilis (assembly GCF_050947875.1). NCBI lineage: Eukaryota > Metazoa > Arthropoda > Arachnida > Ixodida > Ixodidae > Dermacentor > Dermacentor variabilis. The sequence goes on from NW_027460368.1 coordinate 3,176,523, forward strand.
TGCGTAACGTCGCTGAGAATAATGTGTGCGAATATTGGAGCTTTCTGGTGTATTACTTTCTGCCTGTTGTCGCTTGGATATCCGTAGCATAGATGCATAAGACTGGGCGCTTGACTGTGATCCTCTTGCTTGGTCTCTTGATTGCCGTGTTGGTTGTTCTCTTGAGGAGGGATAACTTGTTGGTTCTCTTGGCTGTGGTGGTTCCGGTGCCCGCTGACATGGGTGACCTTGCACTGGATGAACAATCTCAAGGTTTGGGGAGGGTTCATTGCGTCGCGGTTGTCTTCCATATATAAGTGCATGTGGACGAATTTTGTGCCGCTGCCTTGTTCCGAGGGCAGCCTTAGTAGGAGGCAGCATGTTTCCCCGCACAGCTCGCACACTTATGTTCAAGGAGTGTCTTGCACTCCTCGTGGTCATGATTTTCTGAGAAGGTTTTGCATCTACCTCTGCGTCGGCAATTTTTCGACATGTGCCCGAATCTCTGGCAATTATAGCAGCTAAGTGCTGGTACTAGATGTTCTTCTACAGCGTGACTGGTGAAACCCAAGTAATTTCTTCATGGAGTTGGGCGATCGTCTCTGAAAGTCAGAATTACTGTGTGAAGTGGATGTGACTTTACTGCTCCATCTTCTTGCGGTAATACTTCACCTTTCTGGGAGCTGATATAACTCCTCCATCTTTCAAGAAGTCTAGGAGTTGCTCGTCTGTGTGCAGAGGAACACGCCTTACTTTCCCAACGTTTAGCGTGTAGGACTCTAGGCTGAAGGGCTTGACTTCCAGGCCGCCTACACTTGAGATCATCAAAATGCATTTTGCGGATGCGAAGGAAGCAACGCCGACGCTGAAATTTCCATCTCAGGTCGTACTAAAAGACTGTACTTTTTCTTTGGCAGCGGAAACTATTTCGGCAGACACTCGGTTTCGATTTACTTGCCAAAAAGTAGTACCTTCACTTGTTGGGCGAAAGTCAACCGGGATGCCTTTTGCTCGCTTTTCCTTATACGGAACCAAAGTTAATGGTGCATGCTCACACATCTCTTCTTCATCACTTAGCTCATAATTCGATGTTGTATCATCATACTTGCTGTCCTCTAGGCGAGGTTTCTAGCTCTCAGCTTCACCGTCAGCCATTACTCCTGAGGTCGTCGATGTTGATTCCGAGTTGTGGAGAACCAAACGTGCCGGCTTTATGAAGCTTTGCGACGCCTGCAAGACCCCAGGCTTTTCATTAAGGCCTGCAGCATCATTCATATGGCTTGCTACACTTGGACGAGCATAAGGCTCGTGACGATGTTCTCGGCTTCCGACCACCGTAGTGGCAGGGTAATAGCCACGTCCTGAAAAAAAGAAACGTCGTACCTGTAAGGCACCTGGGCTCTCTGAATCTTCACCCGACGTCTTGTTAGTCAGTCATCGTCAATGGTGACCGTAAATGTCCAAAACACCGGAAACATCAGAGCACCACCCAATGACAGCGACTAAACAAATACCAAGTTCCACCTTATTTAGCGAAACGCCAGTAATAAGCTAAACAAAACGCGCGCAGTGGAGTCTATGTTACTCTTATATGATCCGCATGTCTGCGTGATCACTGAAACTTCGCTTCATGACGATATTCGCAATGATGAAATTGCTCCACTAGGATACTGCGTGTATCGGCGGGACAGGGGTTCCCGAGGAGGCGGCGTGGCTGTTCTTGCAAAATATTCTGTCGATATTACTAATGGTGATCGAATTGCTCATCATGGAAGTTTTCTGCTAAACGTGTTTTTTTGGGATTACATTTTTTCTTTGGGCAGTGTGTCGCTCTCCCGGTGCAATGGATGGGTACTTATGAAAACTGTACGATCACTTACTTAGCTGCGTGACAGAAATGTCAATATGACGGGTGATTTTAACCTTCCTGCCGTCAATTGGGATCAGTTAAGATGAGGATATTCCAGAGCAATTAATGTCATCTTGGATACGATGTTTTGTCTCAATTTAGAGCAAATGGTGCGTCAGTTCACGCGTGGTAGATCCATTGTCGATCAGCTATTTATAACAGAAATGTTTTATGGTTGTTGCATATGGGTCGCAAGCCCCAAGGGTAGCGTTGGCCTGGCTGCCTGGGGCACGGCTGGAAGCATCCGAAGGTCCTGCCAAAGGATGAGTCGACTGCTAACAGAACAACTTGTTTATTCTATCATCGCAGAAAGCGGCCGGTCAGGTCGACCGAAATGGAGAAACGGGAGACCACGTTACTCGACTGAGTAAATCGAAGGTTCTTATTGGCGTCCGGGGGGAGCTGCTTTTATACTCTCGGAGTCGAGGGCAAAAAGGAACGCCTCGATAGAGGCGCACGTGACGACGGCGCACGGACACGTTGTGACAAGAAGTGACGTATCCGCTGGGCCGGCGCCGATCAGACCTCCTCGCTTCACAGTTGGGGAGCTCCTCTCCCCGGCTGCCGCGCTTTGACAAGCGTGGGCACCAACATGCACACACACACACACGCGCACACGAAGACACGTGGCATTAAAACATGCCTGGAAGCGTTTGGTAGGAGGCTTTGGGGCAGCGCTGAACTGGCCAAAATGTCCGCCGCTGTAAACAAAGCCCCGGCGTCCGTTGCATCCGAGCCGACTATACCGCACGTCGGAGGCGAAACGTAACATGGTGCATCGGCATCAGTGCTGCCGGGAATGTCGGATCATAATTTAATCTAGTTTTATTGGGAACTCAGAAATAGCAGGCCTAATTTAGCAAAAAACTCCTCAGTTCGGGATTTTTATAAAGCCGATGACGTTTCAATAATTGATTATCTAAGTATAGATCTCGACTTTGCAGTAACTGACATTGAGACTTCATCGAAGAGGTTCCGTGAAGCTGTTAATTTTTGTGTAACAAATTTTACACCTACTAGAGTTATAAAGAAGCCACGTTTCAATCCTTGGTTAACTAGGGAGATCATACACAGAAAGCTTAAAAACAAGCGACTCCGCAAGCAGAAAAAGACGTCTATTTTTCTTGATGCAAAAAATAATTTATTTAAAAAAGTTAGTCTCGCAGTGCTTACTTCAACCATAGTCTTTCTCAGTTTATTAAATGTGAGAGCCAGAAGTTCTGGCATTTCATAAACAAAAATAAGCAGGATATTTCTAAAATGAAAGTTGGTGACAGCTTAATTACTGACGCTCGACAGATCAAAGATCATTTTAATAATTTTTTTCATGGTGTCTTTACGAGGGGGTGGTTGTTACGTACCTAAGAGCACAGGATCATGCATAGCCGATGATTTAACATTGACGCGTGAAGGCGCCGTGCCTATGCTTCCTAATGTTAACCTAAAAAAAAAAACTTCTCCACCGGACGGTATCCCAAATGATTTCTTGCGTCGGTATGCGGAACATATGTCTCACTTCAAGACACATTTCTTAATTTTATCAATTGCAGCAGGTGAAATCCCGGATATCTGGCGCTTAGCACGCGTTACTCGGATTCACAAAAAAGGCGACCGTTTGTCTGTAAGTAACTACGGGCCAATATCTATTAAAAGCACATGTGGTAAGTTGCTGGAACACGTCATCTCAAAGTACATTAACGATTTTCTTTAATGTCGCGGTCCGTTATCACCCCACCAACACGGCTTTAGAAAGCACTTGACAGTTTCTCAACTTGTATCCAATGTACACGATTTTGCACATATCCTTGATATGGCTGGTGTAGGAGTTGAGGAGGACTTTGGGATGAAAACTGGAGGTTTATTTATATTATGTGCAGTGGGAGTACAAAGAAATTAACAATCAAAAAGTCATTACGGGCCGGCAGCAACTCGGACGCTGCGGCCCGTGGCAAGAAGCTCGAAAGAGATGAATGAAGGAATGCTCTCTTGCTGCTCCCGGTCTCTGGCTTTTAAGCCCTTCGGTGTCTCGAAGTCACGTCACGATAGGCCAATCGGCGAGTCCGCTCAGGTGACGCCATTTTCGGCCAATCGGCGAGCCCGCTCAGGTGTCGTCATTTTCGGCCAATGGTAGGCGCCCGTGGGATTGTGTCATACCCGGTGGAGAGGGTCGCTCCATGGTCCTCAATTGTCCGAGTGCTTACTTCTCTCTGCGGTCTTGCCTTCCCGGTCTGCAACTATCGTACATTTGGTGCAATTGGGTCTGTTCGCCATACCAATTAGGAATGAGTGGGCGTTTGTGAAAGAACCACGTACTCGCAAGCGGCACAGTAGCGTTGCTTCCCGTCGGTTATAACCAGTTAAAAGTTGTAATGTCATATGCGGGTCCATGGTATATATGTAGGCGCTGGTTGGTGGACTTTGGTGTGTTCAATTTTCTTACTGCAATAATATGGGCAAGACCGTTGAGGTGCCGCGCTGCATCCCTTCTTCATAATGGTATAGAGGTGCTTTCACATACATCATGTGCCTCACGGACAGCTTTGTGGGCACTTTCATTGCCAGCAATGTTGCAATGCCAAGGTAGGCACTGAAATACAATGTCCTGGCCTCCGTCCACCACTTGATGGCAGCGTAATCGTATCTCTGCTACCAATTGTTCATGGGGGTTGTGGCGCAGAGATGATAAGTGTGATTGTAGGGCTGCCATTGGATCAGAGAATATAGCCCAATACTTTGGTGGTTGCTGCTGAACATATAGCACTGCTCTACGGAGGGCGCACAGTTCCGATCCTGTCGATTTTGTGACGTGGCTGATCTTGAAGTTCTTGCAGATTGACATTCACGGAATGACTACCGCGCCAGTACAGTTGGTTAGAGTCGCAGCGCCATCTGTCTTAATGTGAACTCCATTGAATCATGCAGTGGATGTAGAGCGGCTTAAATCTGGGCACAGGTTGGCAAGTCGGACTTCTTTCCAACTCCTGGAATAGAAAACCATACTTGTGGCTGCTGGAGACACCACAAAGGACAAGGGAATCTTGCTGCAGGCGTGAAATCGGACGCAAGAGAGGATCGGTACGAGGCTACAATGCCCGAAAAAGTTGCATCTGGTCTACTTTCCGAGATAGAAGCAAGGCATAGACTGGAGTCGGGAAAGGTGACGAAGATGATCTGTAAAGGTGTTCATGACGATATATGTAGTGATGGAATGTTCCTTTGCGATGGCATGCAATTGTTGCCGCTATTGAAGCGCATCACGGTAGACCCAGACAGGTTCTAAGCGCTTGAGCATGCATGCTCTCAAACACTCAGATTTGTCCTCCGGGTGCTTGACAGCACCGGAGTGCTGTAATGCAAGAACACCATGAAGAACACTTCATACAGATGAAGAATAGAACACACCGACGGTTCCCATGCTTTTCCAGCAATGGCTTTGAAAAGGTTACTAATTGAGAGGAATCTCCTCCTTAGGTAGGCTACATGGGGGCTCCAAGAGAGGTCGGGGTCGAGAATCATCCTTAAAAACCGATGGGTTCTCTTGTACAAGATAGGCTGGCCATTAATAGGTACCGGGTATCCAGTCATCAATTTTCGCGTGAAGGCGACTAATTTGCCCTATTCTGTTGAAATTATGAGGCCTTGTCTCTGAAGATAAGTACAGACCATTAGTGCAGCCTTTTGTAACCTTGCGCGAACCTGCGGCCGAGTTGCTCCTGACGCCCAGATGCAGATGTCATCAGCGTAAATTGACAGACTGACAGACTGTGGCAGGAATTCCGCCAGCTGAATCAAAGTCACGTTGAACAAGGATGGTTGGATGGATGGATGGATAGATGTTATGAGCGTCCCCTTTAGAATGGGGCGGTGGGTTGCGCCACCAAGCTCTTGCTATTATACTGCCTAATGTCCTACCTAGGTTAAACAATGAAAAAATAAAAAAAAACACTATGAACTACCACGCCCAAATTTTCTGATCCCCTATTTCGAACTGTGCTTTTGTACGTCTCCGTCTTTTGTCGTTTCCCTACTTTTCTTCCACCAATCCTCCAATCGCCTCTTACTAATGCCTATTACGGACATGTTTGCTTTATCACTGCTCCCGCTGAACCCAAGGGCTTCAAGGAGGCCAGTGGTGCCTAAATCGACCGCTGGGTAGACGCCTTCACATTCTAATAAAACGTGCTCCGTCGTTTCCCTAGCTTTACCGCAGCAAGCACATGCTTCTTCTTCCTTCTTATATCTCGCTTTATAGGTGCGTGTTCTAAGGCACCCGATCTCGCTTCGAAAAGTAATGAGCTTCCCTTTGAGTTATCTTGAATGGTTTCTTTCCTGATACCGTTATTTCCTCTTAAGTAGTTGCTCATGGCAGGTTTATTTTTCATTGCGGCCACCCATGAGATTATTTCAGCCTCTCTGACTTTCCCCTTGACCTTCTTTGTTTTTGTGTAGCCCACCCTACAGGCCGCATACTTGCTGGTAAGCTTCCTAGTTCTTTTCCTCCACTGTGGATATATGTTTTTTCTGTACAGATACCTGAACAGCCTCCCAGCCCATTTACTTTCTTCCATATTCCTCAGCCGTTCTTCATACTCAATTTTACTGCGAGCTTCCCTCACTTCAAAGCTAGTCCAACCCATATCACCCTGCATAGTGTAGTCTTCCCGTGAGCGCCCAATGCGAGGCGACCCACTGACTTTTGGTTCCCGTCGAGTCCTGATTGTACCCCTGATTTAAAGCAAACAACTGCATTTCCAAAAGTAAGTCCTGGAACCATTACACCTTTCCCACATACCTCGGAGGACCTCGTACCTATTGTATCCCCATAGCGCTCATTGCTTCCATTATGGCTACATTTCTCTTCCCCTTTACTGTTATGGTTTTTCCTTGTGTTTCCATATATCTATTGCCTTCGTTTATCCATATACCAAGGTATTTATATTCTGTTACCCGAGGTATTTCTTGGCCCTGTATCTCCACTGTCTGTTCACAGTTTTCATTCAATACCATAGCACCTGATTTTCTAACACTGAATTTCAAACCTAAATGATGATTTCTGTTGTTTAATCCAAGACAAGATCAATGATGTTGTCGACCGACCAATGCAAACGTCGAAAACCTGTCATCGCATCTAGATAAACATCGTCATGCTCAAGAAATCACTTGAGGCGCGTGAGGATAATCCTTTTCCTCAACTTGACAACACACCTGGCGAGAGCAATAGGTCAATGTGATGTCAGTTCAAGGGGTGACTTTCCATGCTTTAAGGTTTGGACAAGACGGCTACGTTTCCACTCAAAAAGAACAACTCCGTCACTCCATAAGTTGTGAGATGACGCAGCAGGATCTCTCGTGCTTTATGGTCAAGGTGGCGGATAGAAGGGTGCGTGATGATGTCGGGTCCGGGCGAAGAAGAACGCCTGCGAGTGGCTAAAGTAGCCTCCAGTTCTTTCATGCAGAAAGCTTCGTCCATTGCCGAAACTTGCATGAAGTGAACTTCGTACAATTCAAGATCCTTTGGTAGCTCTCCGTCACCTGCAATTGCCTCACAAAACTCTTCCCCAACATCTACTTCTCGACAGCCTTGGTGGAGAGCTAGTGCTTTAAAGGGATGGCGTTGCTGAGGAAAAGGGAGAAGGCCTTGGAGAGTTCGCCATATGCGAGAGGGAGCTTTGCGTGGGTCCAACGAGTTATAAAATTATTGCCATTGTTCGTTCTCTAATTTGTCTATGCGACGACGTAATTTCTTCTGCGTGCGTCTGGCCTCCCTAAGGTCTAGAATCGAATTTGTGCGTCTATATGTCCTCTGCGCCTACTTAAATTGAGGACGACGCAACGAGCTATGGAAAGAAGAATGATGGGTACGTGTAACGTTAAGGGATAAGAAAAGAGGAGATTGGGCGAGGAAACAAACAAGAGTTAATGACATCTTAGTGGAAATCAAGAAAAAAAAATGGCGGGGGGGGGGGGGGGGCTTGGGCAGGACATGTAATGAGGAGGGAAGATAACCGATGGTCATTAATGGTTACGGACTGGATTCCAAGGGAAGGGAAGCGTAGCAGGGGGCGGCAGAAAGTTAGGTGGGCAGATGAGATTAAGAAGTTTACAGGGACGACATGGCCACAATTAGTACATGACCGGGGTAGTTGGAGAAGTATGGGAGAGGCCTTTGCCCTGCAGTGGGTGTAACCAGGCTGATGATGATGATGTCCTCTCAGCGCGCCGACGTACTGCTCGAAGCCTTTCTAATTTAATGTGAAAGTCCGTGCAGAGAGAGATAAGATAATGCAGAGAAAGGCAGGGAGATTAACCAGAGGCAGTTCCGGTTGGGGAAGGGTTAAGGGGGATAAAAAGCGTCAAGTTGCAAGCTGCTGACCATGAGAAGCAGCGCGTTGCAGCATGCATCGCGTCCGCAATCACAAGCTTTATGCTATGTGCGAGGCCGCCCTTGCACGCGGCGTTCACAAAGATTTCAAATGCTGGCCAAAAAAAGACAGAATTCTGCTAGGACTGACGGAGTGTAGTGAAGCGAATGACGTGCGGTCATGAACAGAGGTGAGCGTTGTGCGACTCTTGGGCTTAAAAAGCACCGCTGCAAAGTTGAACCGCACAGACGAGAGCAGCACATACGTCCTTGTGGTTCAACTTTGTAGCGCTGCTTTTCAAACACAAGTATGATATTCCAGCTAGCCCCACGCAAGCCTTAATCAATTGTGCGGCCCATTTGCTCCTCATATCTGCACGGTAAAACTGAGCAGACACTGCGAGTAGCCAGACTAAATATCAGGGGCGCAGCCACCCGTAGAAGGTACTACCAAGTGAGCCGCCTATGCTTAGAAAATGAGTTGAATGTAGTCGTAGTGCAAGAAATAAAAATCGAAATTGAGGAGCAGACGACTGGCATGGTGGAAACCTTTCGAACGCGCTACGATGTATGTACTTGTCAAGCTGCGGGCACATCCGGTGATTGCGCAATATTTGTGCGCAATAACCTAGGCATCTTGCATGTGAGCCTTGTTGTTTCTGAAGCAGCCCGCTTGCTTATTGACCTTTTGTGTTCTTGTCAGCCATGGAGAGTGATCAATGTTCGTGCACCTAATAAGGAAACTGAACGCGTAGCCAAGGTAAATATACCTGGTAGCGAAGCTTCCATAGGAGCCCATACATTCAAAACATGGCGGTCCATCGGCGGTTCATGGGGCTTAACGCCATCTGTATGTGGTGGGAACACTTCCGGCGGAAGAAAAATAATCTGACGCCATGTCCGTTAAAAGCAGAAGTGACGTCATGTTGTTTTCGAAGGCGCAAAATTTGTTTTGTTGTCCTGCCTTTGGAGCTATATATTCAAATTCCCCGCCATTCGACTTGATGGGCGTTTCGAGCTTTCAGCGTGGAAAGCGATGCAGGAAAAGGCCAGCCGTACGGTTGTCGAAATCGCATCCCTGCCCAGAACATACTTTCTTTTGAGGCCGACGAAATGTTTAGGTGTAGAGTGCTGATCCTATTGTCGGATGCCAAGCCCGTCGGCCAGCGCAGTCGCGCGAGAACAACTACACAATTATCTGGCGGTCGTAACTCACTGCTTTTGACTGAACAGATTAAGAAGCGATGAAGCTACCCGCGTCACCAAATTCAGACAAACTTCGACAAGCAAGAAAGCACAAACTGTGAGGGGGGTGTATTTCAACAGGTGAACTTTACGAGTGCGCCTTTCTGCCCATTTCAAGACGTGCATTGCATTGCGAATGATAGTGGCGTCAACGCCCCTTATAGCGATGGGCGCTGAAAAGAAATGCATTTATAAATAATAATAAAATTACATAATCTTGTATTTTCTTAACTCTTAACGAATATATAAAATTGACTAGGAATATTATTTTCATTGAATTAATCTAACTGTGTCTCGCTTGAATTAAAAAACGCGTTTTTCTTTCCCAATGTTTGTTCCCTCCAAACATAGTCGCGCTTCAATCGCTGCTCCCATAACCCCCCATGCTGATGTCGGTGACAATCTGTACTGAACCGCTTTTCGCCCGAAGCTTCGCGACCTATTTGAATCGACCTTGGCGTAGCCTTTTTCGAAAAAAAAAAATCGAGCGTTACACTTGAAGTGCTTGAAATGTGTCGTTATGCTTGACCATTTCATCTGGGAGCTGATAGCAGAGAACGTAGCTAAAGTTGTACCTGGCGGCGATAAAAGTGCAAAAGTACTGCATCTGTTAATACACATATATGATTTGAATGACCTGGGCTGGCTGCTTTCGAATGAAAATCGGCCCGTGTTCACAAACTTCGAGCGAGGAAGCAGTGCGCGGCTCGACAGACTGTACGCCACGGTTGAAATTGTCAGCATGTGCAGTAAGCATGAAGTAAAGCATGTGTCTTATAGTGATAGCAATCTTGTAATGGTCACACTTGGCGGCAAGGAAAAGAAAACGCATTTCAGCTGGCAGTTATGGAAGTCACGCTCGGCATAATAGTACCAATTCAAGAACAACGTCAAGCTGATCGCTATCGAGAGGGGAACACTGCTAAGTCATAAAGAAAAGAAAAAAAAAACCAAAGAATTTCAATACAAGCTTGATTTTATGATCAGCATGGAAGCGGTAAATCCAGGGATATACGGTAAAGAAATCAGTGAAGTCAAAGGTCAGCTCGAAGCCCTGGACGGCGAAAATTATCGATCAGCAGTAGTAAGGGCGCGAATTGAGAAGATCTGTATGGGGGAAACTCCTAATAAGTGCGGATGGTGTAACGAAAGGTGACATACAACTCAAAATGAAATCGGATACATTAGGTACCTGAACAATAACCAGTGACATTGGCGAAATTGAACGAGCATTTCCCGAGCACTATGAGAGCCTAATAGGTGAAAACAGAAGTGGGAGTTGTCCGCTTGGGCCGGATACATTTGACTTAATATCAAGGTTATATAGAGATACTCGAGAACTTTTGGAGCAACCCATTAGCGTAGATGAAATAAACAAAAAAAGTTATTCCTATGCCACTCTGTGAAGGTGGATAACCTGCGAAGCTGTGTATGCGGGCCACTTAATGGCGAATAGTCCGTGGTCGTGCGTCATACGCCGTATCCACGTAAGTGGAAGGAGAGGCGCGACTAGTCGCTCCTCCACGATGTTGAGCCTCGGAAGATGATGAGGCACCGGGGTGTGTACATTCCCATTTGTTGTTGCTAAATGTGGCACACCTTTTACTAACGAACCCCGGCACGTAGAACAGACACACACCTCACCGCACTCTGAGGGCACACATTGCTTCACGGTAGCCAAGGCGATAGGTACAATAAAGTTTTATCCATCCATCCATCCCGCACTGTAGTAATTTATTTATTTATTTACAGAGTACTTACATAGCCATAAGGCATTACGTAGGGGGGGAACAAAACATAACCAGTAAAACAGAAACGCTTTTGCACAGATATACTCACAAACAGAAGCACTACAATAGCATTTACAGAAAGACATACAAGCAAGGTGAAACAAACAGGTTTTCAGGATATATAACAAGTACAGTTGGTTTTACAAGAGTGCCGTCACAGCATAGAATAGTATAGTTTGTTATTTAAGACACTTACTATATCATTTGATAAACTGTTCCATTGTCGAATTAATTTATGGAAAAAAGAGTAGTAAAAATTGTTCTGCAGTTACAGGCTGTGGTCTTTTTGTTGTTATCACAGCGAGTCGATATGTAATCTGGTTCCAGAAGATACTTCTAGCGATGGATACTTGTCTGACTGTCATATATTCGGTGCAATAATTTAATATTTGGGGTTTTACGTGCCAAAACCACTTTCTGATTATGAGGCACGCCGTAGTGGAGGACTCCGGAAATTTTGACCACCTGGGTTTCCTTAACGTGCACCTAAATCTAAGCACACGGGTGTTTTCGCATTTCGCCCCCATCGAAATGCGGCTGCCGTTGCCGGGATTCGATCCCGCGACCTCGTGCTCAGCAGCCCAACACCATAGCCACTGAGCAACCACGGCGGGGTGTCGGTGCAATAGTTTGAGCCTTAGCTTCTGCCTAGTATATGTAGCAGGTCCCATCCCAAAGTAGCCTTCATTTCTGAAACGCTAGAGTACGGGCTGTAATTATTACAAACAAACCTTACTGCTTGGTTCTGTAGTTTTTTCCAGTCTATTAATGATGTAATCTTGATAAGGATTCCATATTAAACAGGCATAATCAAGTATTGTTCTGACATGTAAGAAGTATAAAGTTTCTTTGCCTTCGCGTGTTGCCTGTTTGAAATTTCTGCGAATAAAATGTAGCATCGAACTAGCTTTTGCCATGACAGTGTCAATATGTTTATGCCAAGTGAGTGATTCGGTGAAACATACTGCTAGATACTTGTATTCCAACTGTATGTCGATAAGCGTGCCATTGATGTTATATCGGTGCTGAAATTTGGATAATTTTCTGGAAGAACTTACGCTACTGCACATTTGAATATTTAAATTCATGTTCCATTTTTTACACCAGTTCGCTACCTTATCTAAATCTGTTTGTAGAGTATCTATTTTATTTTCAGAAGTAATTTGTCTGTAAATCACACAGTCATCGGCAAATAGTTTTATGGGTGATGTAATTAGTTCTACAATGTCGTTTATGTAGAATAAAAACAACAAGGGGCTCAGCACACTTCCCTGCGGAACGCCCGAAGAACCAGTTATTGGTGAAGATGCGGCGTTGTTTAGGACGACAGACTGTGTTCTTCCGTTTAGGTAGTTTCGTATCCAATTTTGAACGTTTTCGTTTACATTTAATGCAGCAAGCTTTACATCTAAGAGCTTATGGGGCACAGTAGCGAAAGCTTTTTGAAAATGAATAAAAACCGCGTCTACCTGACCACTGTTATCAATGGCTTTGGATAAAAAATGCTGAAATTCTATTAGTTATGTGTTGCAGGAATAACCTTTTGGGAGATAGTTCAGCACAATGCGTTGGCGGGCTAGTTGGTGCGAATCCATGAATACTTTGTTTAGCGCAAAACGACAATGTCCTGTCGTCTTTCTTGTGCCTGTCGTTTTGCGCTAAACAAAGTATTCATGGAACCTTTTTGGAATCCGTGCTGGGAATGTGTAAAGAAAGCGTTTGAGTCAAAGAAAGCAAATATGTTACCATATAAAATGTGTTCGAATATTTTGCAACATATCGACGTTAGTGAAATCGGCCTATAGTTTTCTCTCAGTTTTCTGTCGCCCGATTTAAAAACTGGTATCACGCTTGCCGTTTTCCAATCTTGAAGGATGAGGCCTGTTTCAAGGGGAAGCTTATAGATGATCGGTAAATACGAAACAATTATCATATGGCACTCTTTAAGAACCACTGGGGATATTCCATCAGGTCCGATTGCTTTTGTTTCATCTAAATGGTGTAATAAAGAATCGACGCCACTAACATCAAATTCAATGTCTGGCATCATATCGCCCTCATTGGCGTTATTCAATAGCGAAGTCTCCCCCCAGCAGATACCTGCGAAAATACGGATTGGAAGTACTGGTTAAAGCATTCCGTCCTCTGATAGTCTGATGTCACGGTTTTGCAGTTATTAGTTAAAGATGGTATAGATATGTCTTCTTTTACGTTTTGTTTTACATATTTCCAAAACGCTTTTGGGTTTTCTCTCAAGTCCTCGTTTAATTTAACAAAGGTATCTTTCGCAGATGTATTTGTTGCTTTCAGTAAATTATTTATCTGTTATTAGATTAGATTAGATTATTATTAGTTATTAATGTTTGTGAGGAAATTCGAAGACCACAAGCGGTCACGCGCACAACACAGGCCACACAAAATTCATTTGGAACAAATTGCCACTGAAACCTGGCTGTTGCTCCGGTGAAATGGTCCAAGTTTACGGGATCGGGGCTACATGACGGTTCGCATTTAATTTCGCCGCGCGGTCCTGGCGGGCAGCACGCTTATGGGACCGGCACCACGGCAGAGCGGAAAGAAAGGAGATACGCAAGCGCTTGGAACGCTGACAAAGGGAGGGCAATGCGAACGTAGGCATGGTCGACGCGGGTCAAAGTGTAGTGTCTGTTCTTATCAGTTTAATATCTAATACGGGTTGTATTTAGACCTAAGGTATTAAACATTTTTGCAGAGAGAGAGAGAGAGAGAGAGAGATGCAAATGAGAGAAAGTCAGGGAGTTTAACCAGAGTTAAAACCTCCGGTTTGCTACCTTGCACTAGGGGAAGGGAACGGGGAGGGCTTAAAGCCTGCTTCAGCTCCGCCGCGTATCGGCCTGGTATTACTCTATCTACGGGATCAGCCCACCTATGGGGGGAAATTCTCGATCTACACGGCTCGATAGACGCACGCAATTTTTTTTTCAGAATCTAGCCATATACAGCTTGGCTGTTTTGTGCAATAACAGAACTAACGTTGAGGAAAACACCTAGGCCAGACGGCATTTATGCCGCGTTCTACAAAGCTTACGTTGATGAAGTGGCACCCATTTAGCATGCAGTCATCACGGAAGCGTACGAAACGAAAGAAGTGCCACTTTCTTTCCCTGCTGCTCACGTGGTTCTGGTTCCTAAAACTGACGACCATGCTAAGCTGCTATCTGCAGGGGCGTATCGTCTGATAACGCTCACAAACACCGACTACAAAATTTATACGAAAGTGTTGGCAAAACGACTGCACAACGTCATCAAATTTCTTGTAGGACCATACCAAACATGAGACATTAAAGGACGCTCTATCTGTACAAATGTGCAAGTAGGCCGTAGTATTCTCGGGTGCTATGGCATTTTCGGCAGTCGGGTAGCTATGTTGGAGCACGACTTGGGGGGGGGGGGGGGCGAAGGCATTTGAACGGCTGTCGCGTGAAGATCTTTTCAGTATTCTAGAATATGTAAACATAGGCACTGCGATAGTCGACGGCTTAAAGATGGTATAAAACGACTGCACTGCAAACATTGTGATGACTAAGAATCTAACTGGTAGTATTAGGCTTACATAATTAATTAGGCAAGGTTGTCCATTGTCCCCTCTCTGTAATTTACATAGCCTAAACCTATTTATATTATATTATTATAACCTATTATTATTGTTATTATTATTATATAACCTATTTACCTCTAAAAATAAATGAAATAATTTTAATGGTTATAATCTTGAATCGTCGCATGTTAAAGTGTTTGCATGTTCTGATGATGTGGCAATTTTTTGTACAGATCACGAAATTGTACAAGAGTCGATAAACGATGCTGTTAGATATTGTAGGCAAACCGGCTGCAAGATAAATAGGGACAAGAGTATCGGCTTTTGGCAAGGAAGCTAGAACGTCACACCGCAAGCCTTTGGAAATCTACAATGAACCATGCCCCCTTGGAAACATTTGGTTGTGCCTCTGGAGCACTACTATAGTAGCGCGTAATACTGGGAGGACGAGAAGTCACGTGTAAAAGAGAAAACTGGAAGGTGGCAAGGTGGTAATTTATCAATGTTTGCAAAGGCAACTGTTTGTAGATAATTTCTAATTGCCAAAGTATGGTATGTCCTCCAATTTTTGTCGATGACTCGAGCGAATTTACAGAAAATGCACAAAGTGTTTGCCGTTCTTATCTGATCCACTTGGGAAAGGGTCAGCCGAAATAACTTGTTTCGTCCTGTTCGAGATGGTGGCCTTGGATTGCCGCATTTTTTCTTACGACAGATTGTTTCGCGTGTTGTCTTCTTGCGGGACCAAAGTTGTTTATTTTTGTGTATGATGCTCCAGGTGTGTTTGAAAGGTGCTTTGACTGAATTTATTGTGTCTCGTGCATAACCTCTAAATTATGGGGTTAAACGCTACTTCCAGGAGGTAGTCTATCCCTTTGGGATACTATAAACTCAGTTTTCACTGCATCGCCTGAGCACAGTAACAAGAAATACATTTTACAAGGATTTAATTGAAGCTATGTTGCCAGTGCGTTTGCACACAATGATATACAATGAAGGTCCAGGACAACATGTAATATAAGAGTTAAAAGGATGCTAGTGAGACCAAATGCAAAGTCATTTTTCTTTAGGTTGCATACATTTACCCTTCCGGTCAAAACATGGATTGCCCACAAAGGAATATTTGTGCCTTGGACGACAAACTGTGTTCTTTGTAACAAACCGCTAACCATCAAGTACGCCTTTATTTATTTTATTGGAATATTTATTGGGACGTCTTGCAAAGAGCTCTTATAAAGCAACTGCTGATAACAGCACAGGGTATACGTTTCCTGCCGGTAGGCCTCCACGGTCTTTGGAAGACACGGATGGCGGTAACACACGCTGATGTCAACGTGTGCTCAACACGAGACAATTTTGTTGAAAGCATCGTTTTCATAGGTAAGATATATCGCGAACAGGCAGGACTTCATAACTTGTTGGGTGTTCTTGAGGAATTAGCGAAGTTGAAGGAATTTTAGCTTGCCACGTTGATCCATGTAATCGAACTTGTTTTTATCTTTCTGTGTCATTCTATTAAAAAAAGGGTGGGGGGAGCATCATAGCTCAGTGGTAGAGCATTAGACTGCATATCGAAAGGTCCCCGGTTCAAACCCGCTTGCCCCGTTGTAGTGATTGTATTACTAAAACGGGGCACCGTGGTTCACTTTCCAAATGGAAAGCTCATGGAGGTCAATCTACACAAAACTGTGTTTTGGATACGACATGAGGCAGAAATCTCACACTCGACTTACACAGAAACAAAGTACAGCGTACTAAATGTCGTCTTCTATCTTTCATATTGTACCTAAAGCCCTCAAAAATACGTGTATAGTTACGAAGCTCTCGCCGAGAAAGATTGGCCAACTGCACGATGTTGCAACAGCAGTGAAGCAGACGATGCTGAAGCTCCTTTATAGTAGATGGTGCTGTACACTGTTCTCCCTAAATGATCTCCGTGGTACATTTTTGTGTTCTGAAATGTGATCGCACTAATGAAGACACCCTAAAGGATCACTCACACTACGATGACCCGTCACTGTCGGCGACAGCGTTTTTTCACTTCATATCGGCCCCTCTATAACACTGTACCGACGCCGAGAATCTGTGCCGACGGTCGGCGGAGATCTCGGCTTCGGTACAGTGTGACAGAGGCGCGGACACGAAGCTTAAAAAACGCTGTCGCCGATTGTCGGCAGACCTAAATCGGTGTCCGGTCGATCAAGTGCGAGTGAGCCTTTACGGGCATTCACAGAGGCTAAGACGGCAGCAGCGCTTTCGTAACCAGCCATCGCTGGCGACCGACAACCGCAAACGCGGTGTGGGCCGCTGCCACCAACGCCATTCCCGCAGCCCCTCCACCATCATCATCATCACCATAAAAAAAACATAATGGCCGCCTGCAGGCACTCGAAATTCTGGTCTGTATTTACACATGCGCCACGCGCAGATTCGCGGCCGCGCAGCTAGATGGCGCAGTCCGCTCCGAAGGAAGTACGAGAGAGCATGCAGGCTGTATGCACGCATCAAACATGACGGGTCCCGGCGGTGGCAATGCAGTTTGTTGCCACATTGCTTCAATGGTAATCGTGCTAACGTCGGTATTACCATAGAAATGTGTCCGGCGGGAATTTTTTTCCAGTTCTTTAAAGTCATTTTTTTTCGGGGGCGAGTGCAGTGCCGGGACGACCCACGGCGTAGGGGCAATAGCAATCTCCAAGCACTCCGCCGCATGAGAATAATTTGCGATAAAAAAATTGGTTAAGCAGAACTGACGCACTTGTCTGATTCAACGTTTCGCGACGCTATCTTTTAAGGTTTCAAATAAATTCGATTGAAATATGTATATTTAAGCCGTGCGTCGATCTATCGCCTATCAGGGATGACGGTGCTTCCTATCCGTGTGCCATTGTCAAAGACGCTCACGCAATCTCAAACCGATGCCTAAGGCCGCGGCCGCTCGCTTCCGGTCCGCGCGTACAGTTCTTTTGTACGAAGCGCGGTTGAACGCGCTGCAATACGACAGCGCATGAAAGCTGTCACGTGGTTTTACTTCGTATTACACGGGCTTTTCTTAAACGCCGAAAAAATAAATGGCCACGCTGCGTGCACGTTGCCACAAAAAATTAGATTGGTGGTTTTCGAATGCCATCTTCAACGTAAGGGAACGCACTTGGCCCTAAAGAGAAGATTAAAAAATGCATAATATATATTAAGTAAATAACTAATTAAGCGCAATATAAAAACACCTTAAAGAGAGCCAAGTGATGACAAATCATGTCTTTGGTTTCATTCAGCTCGGTTAAACACTTCTTAAATCCTTGGTTCCAGTTACGCGATCCGCCCTGTATAGGCGGAGCCCCACCGCACCACAAGGGTCACGTGACTCCCGCAGATAACACTCTCTCCAGGGTCAGTCAACCCTGTTCTCATTGCACCATATTTATGATGGGCGCAATTTTTATTACAATATCTCGAGGATTGGCTGACTGTACTGCTACACTATCGCCGAGGTGGGCCCAGTTCACTCGACGGGACTCGAAGCAAGTAGATCCGCCAAACTCGATATAGACGGCAAATAATGATTTGCTTAGATAAAGTTCTTATGCTCCTAAAGAGGGTTGTTTGTTGCAGTGAGGATATTTAGGTACCGCTTGCTGTTTTATTGTATAATTGCGTAGAGGAGAACAGCCTGCTCATGGGACAAGTGTGGTACTGTAACAGATGGTTATATATACGATTCTGAAAGCTCTTTCATTAGATCCCATCCGAAACAGCCACTGCCTTTGGGCATGTGGCTGTTTCGGATGGGGTCTCCTTTTACGACCGCGAAGTTGCAGTGGCGCCCTCTAGCTTGTGACGTCACCATGAGAATAAAATGAAGAGTATGACGGAAACTCCTAGGTCAATTCACGAGGTGACAGAGGTGAGGCGGAAATGTGGCACTGAGCAGCGGCATTCATTGTAGTCGTGTGATTAAAGCGTGACTACATTTCACGGCGCTAAACAATAGTTGATGAAAATTATGCATCTAACATGTGACAAATGGAAACATTGGAAAAAGTACAGACAATGTCATTGGAATGGAAAATGTGAATTCACAGGTTGTTTGCTTCCATTCGCGAATAATTGCGAGTACGAACTCCGCAGGCTTTCTGAAGTTTCCTACTGGCGAAGCGTGCTGAGATATGCCGAGATCGTACTACCGTATTTAACACTGGAATTTCGTCAAAACTACGTTATCCATAGCCTTAGAAAAAAAGCGCAATTATATGTAGTAGTAACTTTATCAGATTGGATCAGTAAGTTTATTTTTTACCTGCCTTTTGGCTAAATATTATCTTTTAGCTACGTATCCAGTACAAGAAAAGAAACTATAGGTAGCACGCGGGCTGTGTTAGTTCAAATTAAAGTGCGGTTTTGTGAATTATTTCAATTTAATGTTATTTTTTTCTTTACTACGAAATAACAGATGTATGTTGGTACTAAGGACACATGCATATGGTACTTAGTTACATCTCTGGGTTGGCCCATTGCTTCGAATTCGTGCAAACTCTCAAGGCTCTCCAGTGTAATACGTGCCGTTATGAGGGCTATAAACACCCATGGCTGTGTTCAGGTCAGACTGAGACGCGATCTTGAGGCGAATATTCTCCCTCATACCCTTCATTTGTACCATTGTGTACTCTGTATATGCGTTGTGATGTGAGCTGGCGCAGTAGACGACTTCGCGGAAGAAGCCTCGAACGACAAACGTTTTTGCTACCGAGAAGTTGGCCCCGCAAAACGTAGATGGCACTACCATGCATCCACAAGCCGTCATTGCAAGACGTTTGGGCTTTTATGGCAGCTTCATTACCATGTGTGCATAAAACTAGGAAACCAGTCTTCTCAGGTGGAAGCATTGTATGTAGTTGGAGGTTGGACGCCGATAAAAAAAATGAGATAAGAGGAGTTTTATTGTGAACAAGGCTCGCGTGAGGGAGACGAAACGTCTTATTATTTCGCATTTTGTTGCACTACCAATTATATGGACACGCTAGGTGAACTTCTGCCGTCGCCTTAAGCATCGCCGTGAGGTTCTGTGTTAAGTCCAAGGGCGATAAAATCGTCGCCGCGCACAGTATACTGTATGTGCGAGTGAAAGTGTGCGACGGTGAGCCGGTGATTGAGGCTCAATCTCGCGCACGCAAGGCAGGAAAGCGGGAACCAGCCTGCCGTCCTCGATCGCGCTCAAGCAGGATGTCGGAAGGAAATGTCTTATAGGGATGGCATTTATATGGACATTCCAGGCGCATTTTAAAGCTAAGCTTTCTTTACCTCTTCCTTCGACTTTCCCACTGCTGCTGCTGTTGTGGGCTGCTGTCGCGCACACCACGTCGGGGCGTGGTTCAGAGAGTGTATCTAGATGACAGGCACGAGCAAGAGAGGAAAGGCCACGGGAGAAGCTCGTTTTCACCCTACTGCGTCGAATGTGCACAAAGCCCTCTGGAGCTCCCCAGCCGTCGCCAGATTAGCCGCTTGACAGCTGTAATCATCCGTGATTCCCCTCAGAATAAACTGTGGTGCTTCCCTTTATACTAACGTGAGAGGCCAGAGGGGACGCAGATATAACTGTAGAGAGGAGAAGAAGAGGGGAACAAGGAGAGGGAGGAGAAGAGGAAGTTCCCATATAAGAGAGGGGGGAGGTGACGTGAGAAGGCAAGGAAACTCCACTACTATGCGGCAGCGGTTGCGAGTAAACAGGATAAGCTTAAGTTCAAGGTACGGTACTGTACGTTGCTGCTATTTCTGAAAAATAAGCGCCATGCAAATATGTCAAGCGGACAAATTACGCAGGGCTTGCAGAAGCAGAGGCGCATTAATTAAAGTGCACCGCAGGGTCCAGGTGACACTACGGAAGCGGTCGACCGTCAAATCTGGGCCCGCCGCATTAGTTTTGTGGCTATGGCATTGCTAGAAGTCGTGGATTTGATCCCAATCACGGCAGCCGGATTTTGACGGGTGCGGAAAAGAAAAGGCGCGTCCACTTAGATTTTGGGACACGTGAAAGAATATCACGGCGTCAAAATTAATCCGGAATCCGCCACTACGGCTTGTCTCATTATCCAAGTGTGGTTTTGGTACATACAGCCCCATAATTCAATTCAAGTTTAATACTTCTGCCACAATGCGATGTGCCATGTGAGGAAATGACAACGCTCAACCCTCTCAGAGGTTATAAAATATGTCGCACAACAACGCCCTAAGCAAACACCTCTCCCTGTGTGTTCTGTGTACTACGCAGACAAACAGAAGTGGTGCAATGCACGCAAGGTAACGTATAACATCTACTCATCACTCTCGTGTTAGCCTAAACGTTGGAGAAATTAAGCTTTAGCCCTCAACATTTGCCGCTAATTATCGTCAAGCAAACCATCCAGCACGGAATGTTTCGCTTGCATCGATTCCCACAGTGCGTGGGATCTGCATATTTTTTGCTGTCGCTGTCGCCGTCATCTTCCATAAAACGTCTAAGGGCGATAACACTGTCGCCGAGCGTCGTATGCTTTATGTACGAGTGAAAGCACGCGAGTGAAGCTGAGAATCGCTGCCTAATCTGGCGCGCACGAAGGAGGAAAGCGGTGAGCAAACGCGCCGTCTTCCGTCGCGCGAAAGGTCGTGGGCGTTGCGAGGGAGGGAGCGGCGGCGGCGGCATTGTCCTGACCGGTCGCCTCAAGTGGAACTGACGATCGCTTCTCAATCTTGCGTGCTATCGGGTGGAATGCGGGGAGGCAGCACGGCAGGGTGAAGTGGTTGGCTTCGACTCCACCAAGTGCGTACTTTGCATGGCCGTGCGCCATCGCGCGCCATCACGGGCGCCGTATCTTGAAAGCAATCTGCAGAGGGCTCATATCTTTGTGCGCGCTGTATTCTCGTCACTTTTGCGTTGAAGCGATATACAGCACGAAGGTCACTTTGTTCGCTGCTGCTGTTGCCGTGTTGGCGAACGCTACCGTTTTTAAAGCGAGCGTTAGCCCTCATCGAGAGTGGTGTAGTCAGGATTGCTTGTGCGCGCTGACACCATGCTTTTTCATTCACTAGGCGAATATTTTCAAGTTTATACGGGTGATAAATCTACTACCTTTACTTCGCACAGGTGTCTACCAATTTGCTATCGCCTTTCCTGCGAAACTGCGAATGCTTTCTTTCTGGTTCTAGCTTCATTGAACTGAGAAAAGTTCCTTTCCGTTTCTGCACCGGAACGAAAAAAAAAAACGGTTTTGGTTCACGCGCAAAAATTTTCTACGCAACGTAACAATTAAAATATAGTATTTTTTTTCCCAATGAGTGAATTATGAATTATGAGATTATGCAGAAAGTTGGGCTAGTTGGTGTTTACGCATTTGCTGTGACATAGTTACTAGCGCTAACATTTACGTATATCTTTTGTGCTCAACAACCGTTTAGTGCCTTTTGAAGTCCTACATTTGTTTGCGCCCTGCGCATCTTCAGCCTGCTATGCCACAATGATAACCAAGCTTATGCGCTCCGAGTGCGGGCACAAAGTCCCCCATCTGCAGCTCTGCCTCCGAGTCCCCATCGTGTCGTAAGCTAGTGGATGCAACGAATGGGAATTGGCTTTCAGAGCTCGAACTCGTCCGGCGGTAAGATGGACTGAGTTCCTGTGGGCTTTATGTGTTCCGTCGTTGTGCGCGTGGAAACGAGCTTGCTGCAGCAATCCGGCCCCTACGTCTGCCAAGGTGAGGTATCTTGGCGGTTGCAATATGCTTAGCAAGGTTCATGATGTGCTACAACATGGCCCAAAATTTTGTAATGAACTAAATGAAACGCCTGCCTCTTTATTAGGTCTTGTTAGAAAAATAACCAGTCGTTCGAACCCTGACGAGCAAAGTAGGTGTATTTCGGAACTAGCGCTGTGTCCTGTCCCAACTTGTTTTCCGTTAGTCTTGTTAGCGCAAGCAACTACGTCTCTGATGATTCGCAGTGTCTTGAGTTAAGACACTGAGCATAATCTCAGAAGCAGCACGTCATCGAGTTTACTCGTTTTATGGGTAATGTAATTAGTTCGACGATGTCGTTTATGTAGAATAAAAACAGCAAGGGGCCCAGTACACTTCCCTGAGGAATGCCCGAAGAACCAGTTATTGGTGAAGATGCGGCGTTGTTTAGGACGACAGAGTGTGTTCTTCCGTTTAGGTAGTTTCGTATCAAATTTTGAACGTTTTCGTTTACATTTAATGCAGCAAGCTTTACATCTAAGAGCTTATGGGGCACAGTACCGAAAGCTTGTTTGAAAATCAATAAAAACCGCGTCTACCTGACTACTGTTATCAATGGCTTTGGATAAAAAATGCTGAAATTATATTAGTTGCGTGTGGCAGGAATAACCTTTTTGGAATCTGTGCTGGGAATGTGTAAAGAAAGCGTTTGAGTCAAGGAATGCAAATATGTTACCATATAAAATGTGTTCGAATATTTTGCAACATATCGACGTTAGTGAAATCGGCCTATAGTTTTCTCTGAGTTTTCTGTCGCCCGATTTAAAAACTGGTATCACGCTTGCCGTTTTCCAATCTTGAGGGATGAGGCCTGTTTCAAGGGGAAGCTTATAGATGATCGGTAAATACGAAACAATTATCATATGGCACTCTTTAAGGACCACTGGTTATATTCCATCAGGTCCGATTGCCTTTGTTTCATCTAAATGGTGTAATAAAGAATCGACGCCACTAACATCAAATTCAATGTCTGGCATCATATCGCCCTGATTGGCGTTGTTCAAAAGCGAAGTCTCCCCCAGCAGATACCTGCGAAAACACCGATTAGAAGTACTGGTTAAAGCATTCCGCCTTCTGATAGTCTGATGTCACGGTTTTGCAGTTGCTAGATAAAGATGGTATAGATTATTCTTCTTTTCGTTTTTTTTACATATTTCAAAAACGATTTTAGGTTTTCTCTCAAGTCCTTGTTTAATTTAACAAAGAAGGTATCTTTCGCAGATTTAATTGTTGCTTGCAATAGATTATTTATCTGTTATTAGATTTGATTAAATTATTATTAGTTATTAATGTTTGTGAGGAAATTCGAAAACCACAAGCGGTCACGCGCACAACACAGGCCACACAAATTGATTGAATTGCCACTGAAACCTGGCTGTTCCTCCGGTGAAATGGTCCAAGTTTACGGGATCGGGGCTACATGGACGGTTCGCATTTCTTTCCGCCTCGCGATCCTGGCGAGCAGCACGCTTATGGGACCGGCACCACGGGAGAGCGGAAAGGAGATAGGCAAGCACTTGGAACGCCGACAAAGAGAGGGCAATGCGAGAGAGGCATGGTCGACGCGGGTCAAAGTGTAGTATCTGTTCTTATCAGTTTAATATCTAGTACGGGTTGTATTTAGACCTAAGGTATTAAACTTATTTTTGCAGCGAGAGAGAGAGAGAGAGAGAGAGAGAGAGATGCAAATGAGAGAAAGTCAGGGAGGTTAACCAGAGTTAAAACCTCCGGTTTGCTACCTTGCACTAGGGGAAGGGAAAGGGGAGTGCTTAAAGCCTGCTTCAGCTCCGCCGCGTATCGGCCTGGTAGTACTCTATCTACGGGATCAGCCCACCTATGGGGGGAAATTCTCGATCTACTCGGCGCCATAGACGCACGCAATTTTTTTTTTCAGAATCTAGCCATATACTGCTTGGCTGTATTGTGCGATAACAGAACTAACGTTGAGGAAAACACCTATGCCAGACGGAAATGGTGCCGTGTTCTACAAAGCTTACGTTGATGAAGCGGCACCCATTTAGCATGCAGTCATCAGGGAAGCGTACGAAACGAAAGAAATGCCAGTTTCTTTCCCTGCTGCTCACGTGGTGCTGGTTGCTAAAACTGACGACCATGGTAAGCTGCTATCTGCGGGGGCGCATCGTCTGATAACGCTCACAAACACCGACTACAAAATTGATACGAAAGTGTTGGCAAAACGACTGCACAGCGTCATCAAATTTCTTGTTCTACCACACCAAACATGAGACATAAAAAGACGCTCTATCTGTACAAATGTGCAAGTAGGCCGTAGTATTCTCGGGTGCTACTGCATTTTCGGCAGTCGGGTAGATATGTTGGAGCACGACTTAGGGGGGGGGGGGGGTCAAGGCATTTGACCGTGTGTCGCATGAAGCTCTTTTTAGTATTCTTGAACATGTAAACATAGGTACTGCGATAGTCGATGGCTTAAAGATGGTATGCAATGACTGCATTGTAAACATTGTGGTGAATAAGAATCTAACGGTCATTATTAGGCTTTGATCATCAATTAGGCAACGTTGTCCATTGTCCCCTCTCCGCAATTTATATAGAGCCTTTCTATTCACCTCTAAAAGTTAATGAAATAATTTTAATGGTTATAATCTTGAATCGTCGCATGTTAAAGCGTTTGCATGTGCTGATGATGTGGCAATCTTTTGTACAGATCACGATATTGTACAAGAGTCGATAAGCGATGCTATTAGATATTGCAGGCAAACCGGCTGCAAGATAAATAGGGACAAGAGCATCGGCTTTTGGCAAGGAAGCTAGAACGTCACACCGCAAGCCTTTGGAAATCTACAATGAACCATGCCCCCTTGGAAACATTTGGTTGTGCCTCTGGAGCACTTCTATAGTAGCGCGTAATACTGGGAGGACGAGACGTCACATGTAAAAGAGGAAACTGGAAGGTGGCAAGGGGGTAATTTATCAATGTTTGCAAAGGCAACTGTTTGTAGTTAATTTCTAATTGCCAAAGTATCGTATGTCCTCCAATTTTTGTCGATGACTCGTGCGAATTTACAGAAAATGCAGAAAGTGTTTGCCGTTTTTATCTGATCCACTTGGGGAAAGGGTCAGCCGAACTAACTTGTTTCGTCCTGTTCGAGATGGTGGCCTTAGATTGCCGCATTTGTTCTTAGGACAGATTGTTTCGCGTTTTTTCTTCTTGCGGGGCCAAAGTGATTTATTTTTGTGTATGATGCTCCAGGTCTGTTTGAAAGGTGCTTTGACTGAATTTATTGTGTGTAGTGCATAACCTCTAAATTATGGGGTTAAACGCTACTTGCGGGAGGTGGTCTATCCCTTTCGAATAATAAAAGTTCAGTTTTCACTGCAGCGCCTGAGCACAGTAACAAGAAATACATTTTACAAGGATTTAATTGAAGATATGTTGCTAGTGCCTTTGTACACAATGATATACAATGAAGGTCCAGGACAAGATGTACTAAAGATAGTTAAAAGGATGCTACTGAGACCAAATGCAAAGTCATTTTTCTTCAGGTTGCATACATTTACCCTTCCTGTCGAGACATGGATTGCCCACAAAGTAATATTTGTGCCCTGGACGACAAACTGTGTTCTCTGCAACGAAACGGTGATAATCGAGTACGCCTTTATTGAGTACTGGGATTCTATATATTATTGGAACGTCTTGCAAAGAGCTCTTATAAAGCAACTGCTGATAACAGCCCAGGGTATACGTTTCCTGCCTAAGGCCTCCACGGTCTTTGGAAGACATGGATGGCGGTAACACATGCTGATGTCAACGTGTGCTCAACACGAGAAAATTTTCTTGAAAGCATCGTTTTCATAGGTAAGATATATCGCGAACAGGCAGGACTAGATAACTTGTTGTGTGTTCTGGAGGAATTAGCGAAGTTCAAGGAATTTTAGCTTGCCACGTTGATCCATGTAATCGAACTTGTTTTTATCTTTGTGTGTCATTCTGTTAAAAAAAAAGGGGGGGGGAGCATCATAGCTCAGTGGTAGAGCATTAGACTGCATATCGAAAGGTCCCCAGTTCAAACCCGCTTGCCCCGTTGTTGTGATTGTGTCACTAAAACGGGGCACCGTGGTTCACTTTCCAAAGGGAAAGCACATGGAGGTCAATCTATACACCAAACTGTGTTTTGGATACGACATGTGGCAGAAATCTCACACTCGACTTACAAAGAAACAAAGTACAGCGTACTAAATGTCGTCTTCTATCTTTCATACTGTACCTAAAACCCTCAAAAATACGTGTATAGTTACGACGCTTTCTCCGAGAAAGATTGGCCAACTGCACGATGTTGCAACAGCAGTGAAGCAGACGATGCTGAAGCTCCTTTATAGTATATGGTGCTGTACACTGTTCTCCCTAAATGATCTCCGTGGTACATTTTTGTGTTGTGAAATGTGATCGCACTAGTGAAGACACCCTAAAGGATCACTCACACTACGCTGACCCGACACTGTCGGCGACAGCGTTTTTTTCCCTTCATATGGGCCCCTCTATAACACTGTACCGACGCGGACAATTTGCCGACGGTCGGCGGAGATCTCGGCGTCGGTACAGTGTGACAGAGGCGCGGACACGAAGGTAAAAAAACGCTATCGCCGATAGTCGGCAGACCTAAATCGGTGTCCGGTCGATCAAGTGCGAGTGAGCCTTTACGGGCATTCACAGAGGCTAAGACGGCAGCAGCGCTTTCGTAACCAGCCATCGCTGGCGACCGCCAACCGCAAACGCGGTGTGGGCCGCTGCCACCAACGCCATTTCCACAGCCCCTCCACAATCATCATCATCACCATAAAAAAAAACGTAATGGCCGCCTGCAGGCACTGGAAATTCTGGTCTGTATTTACACATGCGCCATGCACAGATTCGCGGCCGCGCAGCTAGATGGCGCAGTCCGCTCCGAAGGAAGCACGAGGGAGCAGGCAGGCTGTATGCACGCATCAAACATGACGGGTCCCGGCGGTGGCAATGTAGTTTGTTGCCACATTGATTCAATGGTAATCGTACTAACGTCGGTATTACCATAGAAATGTGTCCGGCGGGAATTCCTTTCCAGTTCTTTCAAGTCACTTCTCTCCGGGCGCGAGTGCAGTGTCGGGACGACCCACGGCGTAGGGGCAATAGCAATCTTCAAGCACTCCGTCGCATGAGAATAATTTGCGATAAAAAAATTGGTTAAGCAGAATTGACGCACTTGTCTGATTCAACGTTTCGCGACGCTATCTTTTAAGGTTTCAAATAAATTCGATTGAAATATGTATATATAAGCCGTGCGTCGACCTATCGCTTGTCAGGGACGACGGTGCTTCCTATCCATGTGCAATCGTCAAAGACGCTCACGCAATGTCAAGCCGATGCCTAGGGCCGCGGCCGCTCGCCTAGCCACGGTCCGCGCGTACAGTTCTTGTGTGCGAAGCGCGGTTGAGAGCTCTGCAATGCGACAGCGCATGAGCGCAGTCACGTGGTTTTACTTCATATTTCACGGGCTTTTTTAAACGCCGAAAAAAAAGGCCACGCTGCGTGCACGTTGCCACAAAAAATTAGATTGGTGGATTTCGAATGCCATCTACAACGTAAGGGAACGCACTTGGCCCTAATGTGAATATTAAAAATTGCATAATTGATATTAAGTAAATAACTAATTAAGCACAATTTTAAAAAAACACCTTAAGGAGAGCCACGTGACGACAAATCATGTCTTTGGTTTCATTCGGTTCGGTTAAACATGTCTGAGATCCTCGGTTCCAGTTACGCGATCCACCCTGTATAGGCGGAGGCCCACCGCACCACAAGGGTCACGTGACTCCCGCAGATAACACTCTCTCCAGGGTCAACCCTGTTCTCATTGCACCATATTTATGATGGGCGCAATTTTTATTACAATATCTCGAGGATTGGCTCAGTGTACTGCTACACTATCGCCGAGGTCGGCCCAGTTCACTCGACGGGACTCGAAGCAAGTAGATCCGCCAAACTCGTTAAAGACGGCAAATAATGATTTGCTTAGATAAAGTACTTATGCTCCTAAAGATGGTTGTTTGTTGCAGTGAGGATATTCAGGTACCGCTTGCTGTTTTATTGTATAATTGCGTAGAGGAGAACAGCCTGCTCATGGGACAAGTGTGGTACTGTAACAGATGGTTATATATACGATTCGTAAAGCTCGTAAAAGGAGACCCCATCCGAAACAGGGCAGTGGCTGTTTCGGATGGGGTCTCCTTTTACAATTGCGAAGTTGCACTGGCGCCCTCTAGCGTGTGACGTCACCATGAGAATAAAATGAAGAGTATGACGGAAACTCCAAGGTCAATTCACGAGTTGGCGGAGGCGAGGCGGAAATGTAGCACTGAGCAGCGGCATTCATTGTAGTCGTGTGATTGAAGCGCGACCACATTTCACGCGCTAAACATTAGTTGATGAAAATTATGCATCTCACATTTGACAAATGGAAACATTTGAAAAAGTACAGACAATGTCATTGGAATGGAAAATGTGAATTCACAGATTGTTTGCTTCCATTCGCGAATAATTGTGTGTACGAACTCCGCAGGCTTTCTGAAGTTTCCTACTGGCGAAGCGTGCTGAGATATGCCGAGATGGTAGTACCGTATTTAACACTGGAATTTCGTCAAAACTATGTTATCCATAGCCTTAGAAAAAAAATGCGGTATTATATGTAGTAGTGACTTTATCAGATTTGATCAGTAAGTTTATTTTTTACCTGCCTTCTGGCTAAATATTATCTTTTAGCTACGTCTCCAGCACAACAAAAGAAACTATAGGTAGCACGCGGGCTATGTTAGTTCAAATTAAAGGGCGATTTTTGTGAATTGTTTCAATTTAGTGTTATTTTTTTCTTTACTACGAAATGAGAGATGTGTGTTGGTACTAAGGACACATGCATATGGTACTTAGTTACATCTCTGGGTTGGCCCATTGCTTCTAATTCATCGCTAGGCACGCTAGGCTCATCCAACGCTAGGCACGTCATACTATTCCAATTTAGGTACATAACCAAGACTTAGGTGGCTGTTTCATAGCCTACATGACTGGCGTGTCATGATTTAACATTTATGTTGGTCACACACTATTGTCATGCTATGCCAAATTTGGTACATGCCAAGACGTAGGCGGCTGTTTCATGAGCTACATGACCTACAAGACACACATGTCATGACTTATCATTTATATCCGTCATACACTCTTGTCATGCTATGCCAGTTTTGGTACATACCAAGTTAGCAAAACGACCATGAGGGCACCAATACGTAGGCGGCATAGATACTGTCAAAGATGTAAATGTTCGCCAAGAAATGCTTCGCTTTTAAAGGGACACTTAAGGCAAATATTGTGTCAAGCTAAAGTGATGCATTGGTGCTCTAGAATACCTAAGGCGTCAATATTATCACGAATACAGCCTTAATAATCGAGAAATCGAGGTAAATTCAGAACATGATTAGAGACTCCCCCGAGACATTCAAGTACTTGCGCGATGACGAAAGCACTCCTCAGTTAAATTTTGTCACTAGTACTCAACCACTCGTTGCAGAAAACATCTTTGCATTCTATTATAAGACGAAATAAAATGCAACTTGTCCAGTTCTATTTCAATTCTAGCAAAAAAGCACTCATTAAAATAACCCTGACAACGATGCGGGTGGTCGAAAGGTTTCGTTTTCACTCGACCCCGCGCCGCCCACGCTTTCGTGTTTCAGTAGTTATCGCGCAGTGCTGCGCTGATCTTGCTGGCTCGCGAAACTCGCACAAAGTACAAGTAGCGGAGAATTCAACTTCCACGTTGTGTCGTGATATGCCCGAATGGTCTATGCCGCGTGACCAAAAAGCAGCTGCAGTGGCGAATCCGCCACTCAGTCTTGGCTCGGTACCGCCGTATGTCGAGCGTTGTTTTACTCACCGGCGGTTTCTGGAATGGTATTTAAACACTCCATGTCAACTTAGTATTTGCCTTTAGTGTCCCCTTAAAACGTAAAGGTCATGAAATGAACGAGTTGAGGACAAATATTTCAATGAAACTTTGTCATTCAAGCACCTTGTTTGCATTTTGTACATATGCAACGGCCAGGGATAAATCTGAATGACGCTGTCCTTCGTTCCAATGTATTGCGCTGGAGCAGCTGTCACCGGTCGTGTATTGTGAGTAATTGCATCCAAATTAAAGTCGCAACAGAGAGAACACATAAATAGCATGAGTTCTACAAAATATGCATTGGAAATGCGAAGATACAATTGAATATACAGATGGGAAGATACAGCTTGTAAAGGGCAAGAATGTGTCACTGGAAACAAAGTTCACTGCATGTATACTGAAAACCTCGCAACAAGATGTTTAAATACACCCAGAAGTGCCGTTTCGCTAGCACAGAGATTAAAGCTTTGGGCCATCTTGTAAACAAATACGGCGTTCAACGTGATCTTGATACGATTTCCGCAGTGCTCAACTTTCCACGCCCACTTCGTGCGAAAGAACTGCGTAACTTCCTTAGTCTCGCCTCGTACTTCCGATGTTTCATCCGGGACTGTGCTACCATTGCCGCGCCCCGCCATGAACTTCTTGCCAGTGCCAGTTCCTTCCAGTGGTCCGATCGGTGCGAAGCTGCTTTTCGGGAACTTAAGCGCGCCTTAACCTCCCCACCCGTCCTTTGCCATTTTGATAGTAAGCACTCACTCTACTGCACACTGACGCTAGCGACCAAGGAATTGGCGCCGTGCTGCTGCCGCGCGACCGCGCTTCTCGCGAGAAAGTCGTCGCATACGCAAGGACCGTTTTGACTTCCGAGGAATAGAAGTACGCAATCACCGAACAGGAGTGCCTGGCTGTTGTATGGTCCATGCAGAAATTTCGCCCATACCTCCACGGTCGACATTTCACTGTTGTTACCGATCATGATGCCTTATGTTGGTTGTCAACGATCGAAAACTTGTCAGGACGCCTTGGCCGCTGGATCCTCAGATTACAAGCATATGATTTCGATGTTGCTTATAAGTTCGGATGAAAGCACGAAGACGCCGTCGCACTTTCTCACTGCCTCCCTGCCCATTACCGCCATCTTTCGATCACCTTACGTCATCTCGTCAACTTGGCCGCACCGACGTCGCGTCTTCAGTGTTACCTATTGGTCCCCTGACCCAGATGACATCCAGTCGCCCTTCTGTGTTTTCCGCTAACCAGCGCACCGATCCATATTGCCACGGCATCATAGATTGCCTCATTGGTGTTTCAATACCACCGAACTCCCAGCCTTCGAAAACAGCTCGAATTATTTAAATTAGAGAACGGTGTTCTCTACCGCTACATTTGTCACCCGGAGGGCCATCGATGGGTTCCTGTCGTTCCGCGTTCAATTCGTGCTCAAGTTCTCCAGGCTTCTTACGATGACCCGACGCCTGGCCACTTGGGTTACCACAAAACCCGTGAGCGAATACGTAGCCGATTCTTCTGGCCAGGTCTTTCAACCAACATAGCTCGATACGTCGGCTGTGCACTCTTTACCAACGCCGCAAGCTACCTACCACTGCACCCGGCGGGAGTCTACAATCACTACCTTATCCAGCAGAACCCTTCGCTGTCGTCGGCGTTGACCTTTACGGTCCTCTCCCGGCTACTGCAGACGGCAACCGTTGGATCATCACTGCTGTGGATCACTTGACGCGGCATACGCGGAAACTACCTCTGTCCGCTCGGGGACTGCTTCAGAAGTGGCGGCCTTCTTTATTCAAGCTACTTACGCCATGGAGCCTCTCGCGTCCTTTTGAGCGACCGCGGCAAGGTATTTCTCTCTAACACGCTTGATGAAAGTTCTCCGAGGTTCCAAAACCACGCACAAGACAATCTCCGGCTCCCACCCCCAAACCAATGGTCTGACAGAGCCAAGAAGAGCGCAAGAGTCGTTATGATGCCACTAACCGTGTTGTTTTCTACCGCCCTGGCGACGATGTACTGCTTTGGACCGCTGTGCGAATGCCTGGTTTATGTGAAAAGATTCAATCTCGGTACATCGGCTCCTACAAAGTCATCGAACAGACCTCTCCAGTCAACTACCGCCTTACAGCTGTTGACACACCTACTAACCGACGCTGCCGTGAGATAGAAATCGTGCATGTTTCCCGCCTCAAGCCATTCCATCGGCGCCCTACGCTAGCTTAATTGGCGGCCAGGCTGGCCGCTTCCGTCCACAGGGGCGATTAGTTTGAGCATTTATATTATGGGCGTCATCTTTCTCATATGTACATAGCCCATCACCATCGCTTCGGATCTTCATTGTCGGCATGCTAGTTCGGGCTTCTGAAATAAAGGCGTCGAGTAAAACCGTCGCTCCTGAATACGCTAAAGTCGGCAAAAAATCTACGTATCTAAGCAAACGTCACGGTATATAATGCGTCAAGCAAGGCAAGTAAACCTATTGCGTAATCACAGATTCACAGATCACGGAATCCTAAGGCACGTCCCCCTCCTTCTACTCTCCCTGATGCATCACGCGCAACGGAAAGGCGGCACGCTTCCTCCCCGTTTTTCTCCCTTGCGCACACAAGACTGAGCCACCATCGTCGGCTAACCCATCGCCCCCCCCCCCCCACCTGCGCTTTCACTCGCACATAGAGCATGCGGCGCGCCGTGACAATGTTATCGCCCTTAGACTTTATACGGAACATGATGGCGACGGCAGGAATGTGCCTGGAGTGTCCATATAATTGCTATCGCAATAATATAATAAGAGCACCCGGTAACTGAATAGCCCCCGAGGCCCATTACTTTCCACAAAAGAGGAAGTAACACAGCGGAACTTTCACCATGCGACAATTCGCTGCGCCGCAACACTGTTCTTTTTTTTGTGTGTGTGGGGCGGAGGCACCGAAAGGGGGAAAAACTCAAAGGAAAGCATGTTGGCCACAATCGAATGCCTGCTTTGGGCACTTAATGTGGCTACCAAAGAAATATCGAAGAAAACATGAGACGCTTGGTTCACAGAGAACCTACGCATACTGCTCGGTATCCTAAACCGGCGAGACAAAGCACTTTCCGGAGAGGTTGCGATAACATCGAAGTGAAGGTGATGCCCTCAAGCGAACGCGTTGAAATCCGTCGAGCCCCCACAGTGATGGCGGTGAGCGACCATTGTTTCTTTTTCTCGTCTGCTAGCCAGAAAGTGTCCAAAACTGCCAGGCCAAAATCCACTCCGTCAGAGAAAAAGGAAGGGAATTGCACCGAAATGCGAGAAAGACGAAAAGAAAAAAACACGAGACAGACACATGCGCTCTGGCTGGCTCTGGCAGCCCGCAGGTAGCAAGAACAAGAAAATTGAAGAGGCTCAATGTGGTCCTCGAGAATAGAAGGCAAAGTAGAAAAAATAAATAAGAACGTAGTTACCTTTTCCGGCTTTAGTGTCTTGACGTGGATACTTTGCCGCAGGTGAAAAAAATGTTCATACTGTTTTCTGTGTCATGACGGCACAAATGAACCACCACAACGCTTCGTCTCGTCGGACCTCGCTGCGTTCTTTGTAAGTTTGATAGTGTGTTGGTTTGGCTTGTCTAGTTGTATGTTCCGATGTACGATTTTAGAAAAGTCAATGCACCTTTGGTGTCAAATGTTTATAAGAACATAAAACCCACAAAGTTCCGGATTTGTAAATGTTAACGCACCTTTCGCATCAAAAGCTTGAGAACTTTATTCATGCACTCCGTAGATTCCGCGGCCTCCGCGAGATGCCGCGACGAGCCCGCTCGTCGTAAAAACGTCCTTGAAAGCTTGTGCTCGGATGGGTCTCCTTGCGTTGTGACTCCAAAAGCGTGGGCACTACCACGAAATCCAGCCCGAGTTCGCAATCTTCGAGCCGAAATGTCTTTTTGAGCGCAAAAAAGTCATTCTAGACAATCCAGAATGATTTCCGGCGCCAAGGATTGTTTTGGTCGGCGGTGCATGAAAGCACGAAAAAATTTCGGGGGTGGGGGAGGCTGGGAGACTCATAGCCCCCCCCCCCCTGGCTACGTTCCTGCTTGAACGTACGTGAGTACCAAGCCAGCAACCCGCCTCGGTGCAACATTGTCATTTTCGTCTGCAGCGAAGCACCCGTAGGTGTTGAAGGCGTTATCGCGGGCGACCAACGTCTACTGCTCGACCGTGAAATTTCCGTCGCAAGAGGGTAGCTCAACTGCACAAAGGGAAAGCGAAAGTGATGCTGAAAAACTTCAGCCAGGAGTTTAAGCACATCAACAAGGGCACAACGATCGCGTACATCGAGCAAATTGTGGAAACCGGCAATGCGTTTGCCCTTTCCGATTTTGCCGCATCTACCCCGACGATCATAATTCCCCATCCAGACTTAAACATAAATCCAAGTCTCCCCATGAGTAAGCAGCGACAACCCAGAAGTCTTCTCCGACGGCACAAAGACTGCTTTTTGAAGTCATCGAGGATACGACAAACACCAGTTGCAAAGCAGAGCATAATAACCGAAGAGTGCGCTCGACCACTCCGCCAGAGCCCTTACCGAGTTTCGACACGAGAATGTAAAGCCATAAGGCAACAAGAAGACGAAATGCTGCGCCACCACATCATCCAGCCGTCGGAAAGCCCGTGGGCATCTCCTGTAGTCTTGGTGAAGAAAAAGGACAGAACCCCACGTTTCTGCGTTGATTGTCGTCGACTGACCAAGTTCATGAAGGACGTCCCTCCCACGGATAGAGGACGCATTGGATCGGCTCTGCAAGACTAAATAATTCTCGTCGATGGGTCTCAAGACTGGCTACTGGCAACTAGAATTCAACGAGAGAGATCGCATAAGACCGCCTTCATCACTCCAGACGGCCTCTATGAGTTTAAGGTCATGTCATTCGGACGGTGCTTAGCGCCTCCAACGTTTAAGCACGTGATGGACACAGTGTCAGGAGGACTGAAGTATTAGACCTGTCTTATTTACTTGGATGACGTCGTCGTCTTCACTGGAAATTTTGACGATCACCTTAGGCGGCTTCCGGCAGTACTAGAGACCATGAAGTCATCAGGGATGACTCTGAAGCCGGAAGAGTGCCGCTTCGCTTACGAAGAGCTTCTGTTCCTGGGCCACGTCATCAAGAAATCTGAAGTCCTCTCCGACCCGCAGAAGACAGTTGCAATCACAAAGTTCCAGCAGCCCATCGGGAAGAAGGCAGTGCGCAGATTCCTTGGCATGTGTGCCTACTACAAAGACTTTGTCAAGGACTTTTCATGCATAGCTCAGCCTCTGACACATCTAAGTAGATGTGATGTCGAGTTCAAGTGGGAAACGCCGCAGGCCGATGTATTCCAAGAACTCAAACGATGCATGAAGTTGCCACCGGTACCTGCGCACTTCGACGAGGACTCCAATACAGAAATCTGCACTGACGCTAGTAGCCTAGGCCTCGGGACCGTCCTAGACGGACTTGAACGGGTGATAACTTCTGTGCTGTCATAGTTGCTGTCAAAAGCGGAAGGCAATTATTCTACGACCGAAAAGGAATGCCTCGCCATCATTTGAGCTACAGAAAAATTCCGCCCTTACCTATATGGGAGGCCGTTCAAAGTCGTCAGTGACCATCATGCGTTGTGTTGGTTAGCGAATTGAAAGGACCCTTCCGGACGCCTGGCGCGGTGGAGTCTCAGACTGAAGAATATGACATCATTAAAATGTCCAAGTCCTAACGAAAACACTCTGATGCTGACTGCCTGTCTCGCCCATCCTGTGGACCCGCGGCCCCAAGGTGACCAAGACGAGGACGTCTTTTAAGGTACAATAAGTGCAGACGACTTTGTGGAGCAGCAGCGAGGGGACCCGGAGCTCGGAAGCCTTGCTTAGTACTTGCAAGGCAAGACAGACCTTGTCCCGAGGGTATTTAGGCGCGAGTTGTCTTTGTTTTTCTCAAACGATCTCCCTGGGAAGAAAAACTTTTCGCCAGCCCGTGCAAACTACTTTCCCGTTGTGCCGCCCGCACCACTCCGGTCAGAAGTTCTGCACGCCCTGCACAATGGTAAGACAGCTCGGCACCTCGGGTTTCATTTACTTCGCAATAATACAAGAGGAAAGGCCGCGCCTGAACGCCCACGTCGTCCATTACGTCAAACATGTCGAGACTGCCAGGGACGCAAGACACCACCGACATGGCAAGCGGGATTACTACAGCCGATCGAGCCTCTTTTCCGACCGTTTCAGCAGATCAGGATGCATTTGTTGGGGCCCTTTCCGACGTCAACATCTGGAGACAAGTGGATCGTTGTGGCTACCCATTACCTTACCCGCTACGCCGAAACGAAAACTCTGTCTATAGGTAGTGCGGCCAAAGTCGCTAAATTCTTCGTCGAGAACATTCTGCTGCGACATGGTGCCCCAGAACTACACATTACCGACAGAGGGACGGCCTTTACAGCAGAGCTCACCGAAGCTATTCTGTAATATAGCCAGACAAGTCACAGGACGCCAACTGCCTACCGCCCGCAGAAGAATGGTCTCACGGAGCGCCTGAACAAGCCCCTCGCCGACATGCTAGCAATGTACGTCGACGTCGAGCACAAGACGTGGAACGCGGTCCTGCCGTACGTAACCTTTGCTTACAACACGTCGTTGCAAGAAACAACGCAGATCACGCCGCTCAAGCTGGTTTATGTTAGGAATCCGACGACGACTCTCGACGCCATGCTACCGCACGTTGCCGACGAAGGGAGTCTCGACGTCGCCACCTGTATCCATTGCGCCGAAGAAGCCGCACAGCTCACCCGCCTGAGATTCAAGAACCAGCAGAGGACCGGCAGCCGACACTTCAATCTTCGATGACGCGACGTCGAGTATGCTCTGCGACCGTGTTTGGGTTTGGACTCCACTACGCCGACGAGGACCTAGCGGGAAGCTGATACGCCTCTATTTCGGACCCTATATACCAGATCATCCGACGCATTGGCGCACTGGACTGTGAGGTCGTGCCAGATGACATTTCGCAATTACAGCGGCACCGCGCCCGATCTGAAGTCAACCACGTGGTCCACATTAAGCCTTTCTACGGCCACTGACGAACTTAGGTACTTAGTTGAATGCGTGATTTTGGCTTTCGCTTTCGTGTTTGTAGCATCGGGACGATGCTTTTTAAAAAGCGGGTATTGACACGTCCACTTGTTTATCGGGTGACCGCGTGTCACCGTCTAACAAATGTTAACGCTTATCGCAGGACGCGCCTGCATGTATCTGAAGTTTCTCAAAAGTTATCGATGGTTCTATCCGCTGTCTGTTGTGTATGCGTGTATGCGCGACGAGAATTGTGTAGCACTTTCTGAAAGACGCGCGGGCACCGGCGATTAGTCTGGAACCTTCGATGACTCATGTACAAAAGCCGACGTGCCTTAACCCGCTCATCAGATTTTCAACGTTCGCCGACTGTGTTTGCCGCGACCGTTGTTCTTTGCGCGTACCCGCTGTGGTTGCTCAGTGGCTATGGTGTAGGGCTGCTGAGCACGAGGTCGCGGGATCGAATCTCGGCCACGGCGGCCGCATTTCGATGGGGGCGAAATGCGAGAACACCCGTGTACTTAGGTTTAGGTGCACGTTAAAGAACCCCCGGTTGTCCAAATTTGCGGAGTCCTGCACTACGGCGTGCCTCATAATCAAAGTGGTTTGGGCACGTAAAACCCCATAATTCTTCTTTATTTGAGTGCACAGGTGCGTCCAATAAAACGCTACTTTCGTCAATATTTCGTCACATGACATTATTTTTACCCTTTCAGGCACGACAAAAATCCCGCCACTTGCTTCTACATGCATTCCATTGTCGTACTCAACATTACCTTTTGGCATTTATCCTTCTCCCGAACCACTGCTACTACACCGCTGGGAAGCGCACCGACCTGGTGTGCCCTAGTGGGATAATTGCAAAAGCCCATCTTCACGGCCAAGAGCCATGCTCTACGGGCTTCCCACCTCAATATGACTTACAATCTACAAAACGCTCGAGAGAGGAGGTGCGTCCACACCAAGGAGGTTAAAGAGAAACGGCTGAAGTGGAGGGTAGCGCCCGTCAAGTGAAGCCGCGCCGCGTCGCCATGTTACGGAGGGCAAAAGCGCGCCAGTCGCCGCAGCTTATGTGATTCGGATCGTCGTACTTTGCCATGTGCGGTGCTGTGCGGATACCAAAATGTGCTAGCGCGTTCGGGTGTTTCTAAGAAAGTTGACGTACAAGCAGTTGACATGTTAGCGTTATGCTTCTTATTTAAATAAGGTTGCGGATTAGCACTGCCTTGCTCTAAAATAAAGGAAAATTTGATATTTAAGGCTGAAAGAAAACGACCACCACCAAAGTTCCGAGACCCTCACTCCAATGAGGATGCTAAAGCACTGGAAACACTGATGATAATGAAGTAATTATTAATGCTAATGCTTTTTTCGTGTACTGGTATTTCTCAGGCTACGTTCTCAGTTTCAATTGATTTTTGTTTTAAAAGCTTTTATGATTGATCAATTAATACACTGCAATAAAGAAGGCGAATAAAGGCTAATTATTGCGCGAATATTGTTTCTACTTTGCGGCAGCTGCATAATCATACTGATAAAATGGAAAAATGCCCCAGTGCTCAGGTATCTATCTGCGATCCGGAGACCTCCGATATGGCTCGCCCCATCACCCACAGTGTTGCATTAGAACTTGAAAACTCCGTTAAGCAATTAAAAACCTCTGGAGAAGTCGGCGAACAGCGCTGCGAAGCTCTCCGCAGGCTGCTATTTGTCCCCCACAAGATGGCCGCCGCCGGTTTCACCCGAGACCCAAGAGCGGTACAGGCGACTTCCACTCCAGCAGTTTTCTTTAACCTCCTTGCTCCACACTGACAAGAAAGACGCTACTTTTTTTTTCAGAGGCTTTATAGACGAACTGCAACAGCAGCTCCTGATGATGATGATGGTACCTTATGCGATAGCACAAACCCACTGTGGGGGAAAGGCCACAAACCGACTGCCTCGCGAACAAAGGTGCTTTTTACCACCTCGGGGTTCGCACGAACACAGCGCGCCTCTCGCATGCCGCGTGCGCTCGTGAAAGAGTCGATCGTTGGCTGCGTTTTTCTTATCTTTCTTTTTGTTTTTGCCTTGTACGTGCGCTTACTCCTCGTCTTTCTCATAGAGCGAGTTGAAGACACCATCGAGTCTTGTCTCTGAGCACTGGCATAAATGGAAGGTCCACGATCCCATTCCCATCAGCCCAATGGGTATGCGAACTGCCTGCGGCATAATGCAATCTCATTCCAGGGTGACCTTCCGAACAGCCACTGGCTGTTTTGGATGGGATCACTTTCTGGCACTTCTTTTGCTATGCGGCCGAGTGGCAACTCTGGGTGGAAGGACCACTTCTTTCACCTGAGTGCCTTTCTCCCGCCTCTTTTTTTTACGTGCGACGGAGTGCTTGAAGCTCACCACTTGACCTCCGCCGCGGGTCTTCCCGGCATTGCACTCCCGCCGGGATAAAAGCCCCTCGTAAGGAATTCCAAAAATAGACCACTACAATCAGCTGCTTGGGACACGTGTGACAGCTACAAGCACCGTCAGGTACTGCGGGAATCCATTATACGTCAGCAGTTAGTGCGGCTTTTCCGCCCTTTTACAGCGAAGCTGTTAGCCTCTAGTTGGTCGGCGGTAGCACACGGCCAGGAGCAGTGGCTCGTGCCCCCGTAAGGCAGAGGCTTCATGCAGTAAGCAAAGTGAAACGAATAGTGCATACATTATTTGGAATCATGCATAGACCATACAGAACAACATACGTTTCAGTAAAGAACAAGCACAAATTAATCAACTGAACCACATAACTGATAAAGCACTCCTGATAACAATGTGAAACACGTAGCGCTCCCCCCATACGTTTTCTGGTAAAAATTGCCGTTGCGCAAGCTGCTGCAACGACGGCAGCTTGCGATGTAGGGAGCGACCTCCCTATCCTTTCTTATATAAGAGAACTCTCCTAACAACTGACTTCAGTGTCGTCGGAGCACCACTTTGGGCGGCGGCGTGCAGTGAAAATTCCCATTACTACTCTTACTCTAAAGCAATAAGGCACTGCAGACCCCCTCACCAGTTGCAGTAGGGATTTACAGCAGCTTTGCTGTATTACGAGTGAATTAAAGAAAAAAAGGAATTGAAAGCTTTCTTTGCGTCCCCCCTCACCGATGGAAATAATAGGTGGAACAATTGAGAACCGGGCGATCAAAGGGAATTAATCATCTTGGCTTGGGTCTTGAAGAAATGCTGTAGAACCTGACTTATTTAGAACATTGAAATTTGATTTGCTGTTCCATTGTATTCCGTTACCCCGACGACGGCAGCAGTCGCAATCGTTAGGCCGTATTCTCATTCTAAACTTCACTCCCGCAAGTGAATAAAATATGAGAGTCATTTCAGCATACGCAAAGAGGGTGAAGGCGAACGCCTGTGCGCTCAAGAGACATTCATTACATTACTTGACAATCTAAATAGAATGCGTTGTTACTTATTTTTCCTTGTTTTCTCTCCACCAAAGGCTGTGGCTTCGAGTGCCTTTTTCACGCTACCTTAATTAACTGTGCCTTAATTACCTTCGTCCTAACTAACATCAAATGTCGCCAGTTTGAGTCCCATAAAAGGTCGAGGGTTCGACTCTCACCAAAGGTCGTGGGTTCGGGTGCCTTCATTAACTCTAAATTAATTAACATGGCCTTACTTAACTTCACCTTAACACCAAAGGTCGTGGGTTCGACTTCCACATAAGCTAGAGGGTTCGACTCCCACCGAATATCGTGTGTTGGAGTGCCTGAATTAGCACTATCCTAATCAACGTTTCCTTTTCTTGTGTGATGAGCGGCATCGGAGCCAGATGTGGAAGGAGAGGACCACGAACGCCGGAGCAGTGGAAGGAGCGCGTGTCTGCACGAGGCGAGCTCACATGGCTTCCTGCACTGCACACGACATTTTTCACACCTTGGTGGGTATGAACCAATTGAGGCTTTCTCCTTAATAATATGGTGGCGTCAGCTACGAGACCCGGCTGCTGCCGCACTGAATGAAATCACAGCCGAAGACATCGCTGAAGCTTAGTGTTTTCTGAAGAAACGCCATCGGAAGGTGTTAACCTCGCAGCAAAGTACGATTTTCATACTTAAATGCATCTAAAAGGCAGAACTGTTCTCAGGAGAAAAGAATTTC
This sequence comes from Dermacentor variabilis, assembly GCF_050947875.1. Lineage (NCBI taxonomy): Eukaryota > Metazoa > Arthropoda > Arachnida > Ixodida > Ixodidae > Dermacentor > Dermacentor variabilis. Next base: position 3,218,353 of record NW_027460368.1, read on the forward strand.
AGGGAGAGAATAACTTCTATTGAAAACTGTTCGGCAATTTTCCTTCGGGGCGAGATGGGGGATGGTTATGGCGGGGGTGGTGGCTCAGAGGACGGCTAGAAGTCCTGGGACCTAGGCGGCATCTTCGGCTAATTTGACCGTCTCATGTTGTATTTGAGAGAGAAAGTTATATCCTGAGATCTGCAAGAAGTTCAACCTTGATTAGGGCATATGCGTATATTCAGGCAAAACCCACCTCACAATGAATGCAGACTTTAATACGATTACCACTAAAGCAATGTAGGGACACACCATATTGCCACCGCGGAAGCGCGTCATGCATACGGCGCGTGCTGCTGCCAGGCTCCTCTCCCACACTACCCCCTGGACACGCCGCGTCACTTAATAAACCGTGGTGGAAACCGCACATATCTATATTTTTGTATATCTAAGCTTTTACGGCTACTACAGATGACACTGACACAGCTACCAGCTATTTCTCTGATGGACCGAATAAGTCGTTTGCCTTAAATGTAACTGATGGTGAAGAATTATTCAACGTAACAAATAACTGATCGTATCAGTGGGCAGGGCGAAGCGCATCGAACAAGATAGCTAATCGTGCGATTTGTTTGCATCGTGCAAGCTCTGCTTCTCGCATTTGGTGGAACACTAGCGACGCCGGAAGTTTTGCTGTGGAAGACACGAGATTTCACCGCCTACTGTGCTGGGACCTTCGTTACCGCCACGAGCATTCCAGTCGCATGGACTAAACAGGGTTTTGGGGCGTTATCGGGCAGCAACGTTATAAATGAAGTACCGTACGTGGGTCTCGTCGGTGGGCATGGCGAATCGCATAGACCAAGATCGCTAACCGTGCGATTTGTTTGCATTGTACAGGTTAGTTACCCCTACTCTGTACGTAGTGATGATAGATTTCTAGTTGTTATGCCGTGCCCACAAACCTGTATTGTGAGCGAGCGAGCGAGCGAGCGACGCAACTTTATCAGGAATGCCTGCAGAACGATTAGCCTTCGCCTGTAAGGGAGACGTCACCGTGACGCGGCCATGACGTCTTCCCGGCGTGTGGCGCCTCTTCTCCGGCCGTGGCCGCACTACTCCCTTTGGTCGACTGCGCCTGCCCCTCTTTTGGAGTGGCAGCCTCCCCCAGATTTCGCTAGGTCGTTGCCTTTGGAGGGCCGCCGAGATCTGCTGGATGGCCTGGGCTTGGACCTCGTGATCGTAGCACCTCATTGCGGCCTCGAGCCGCGGCGAGATCGTTGTAACCGTTGCATGAGGCAGGTTGCGAACGTAGTTCCCGCGCCTACTAGGGCGCCCCTCGCGGCGGCGAGCGCGGAACCGGCAGGATACGACCGGCCCGCTTGCGTTCGGAAAGCCTGTCTGTGCACTGTTTCGCGCGTAGCTGTTGCCTTTTCTGAGCAATACCGAAGTGCAACCCGAGCTGTTGAGTAGTGGGCTGCAACAGCACGTACACCAACTGACGAGGAACAAAGTTTTACAGGTTTCCAAGCCGACCGTATGAAGCAGAACGGCGTCAACACTGGATAGCGCTCGTCCGACGGCATAAGCTGTTTTATATTCCGGCGTTATGCCAAGTGCATTATAACGCTGAATTCTTTGCTTTTACAGCAATGATGGCAGCATAGGGACACCTGCAGTCAGTGGCGTAGCTAGGTCGTCTGGCACCCGGGGCCCATAGGTCTTCTGTCCCCCCCCCTCCCCCGGGTTTATTCGAGGAAGGCAAGGATATCAACAATTTCCGTGTGTCTCCAGACGCATATAACACCCCCACCCCCGCTGGCCCCGGAGCCCACGCCCCCCCCCCCCCTTTTGCTACGCCACTGCCTGCAGTGCATACCAGGATATGCAGCAAACGAAGTAGTTTGTTCCCACACTGTACCGAAGTAAAGCTGTGGAACTCTTTCCCAATCCTCTCCCATTCAAACAGCGCTAGGCCTTGCTGAGAGATTTGAGGAGGGGTTGCAGCCGGCTGAGCTGGCATACACCCTTCTGCGCCCTGCATATCAACGAAGGGGCAGATGAGATCACCAAAATTTTTGACAACGTGGTTTATTGGAACCTCCTTTGCACGCACTGAAAAATCGCAACATAAAAGTATCGCTCTTCCAGTAACTTGGGCGAAAATATTTTCCCAGCGTAGTCGAACACAACTGCTAAGTTCATCCCCTTTTTTTGTGTTTGGGGGAGCAACGTTAGAATACCTCTGGTAGGTCTTACGAGTCGTTCGTACGCCCCACGTTCTTGGATGAGATGTTTTGGATTCGTATTGGCCGTCCTGTATGTACAGGGAAACTACCGAGGGGTCCTTGCACTTCCCTGCCATGCCAGCACGGCAATGGCAGCTCCCCGCTAGGATTTGCCTGCTGTCGCCGATCTTCAAGAATCAATGTCGCCTATAATTTCATGCGTCCACACCGTACATAACGAAGTAACTTACGCTGAGCTTCACGCATCTCGCTGGTGCATTATTTTTCGTTCGCGGAATAAACGTAGCAGTCACTTCCGATCAGTGCGAGTTCAACACTTCCCTCACGTCGTAGACGTGCCCCACTTCAATTAGACGACTTCCTTTCTCTAAATTTTTTTCACGAAAAAAAGCTATGAAGATCTTGTAATTCCCGAAACCAGGTTAAAATTAATATGGGCACGCTGTTTCGCGCCATCGCTACCGTTTGACAGGATGCCAAACACGCAGCGCGGGCTGCTGACGCCGTGAGTAATCCTACCACATTCGCGCAACTATTCGTCAGATGGCGCTAGGTGTCGGAAATACAGGGCGCCGCCTAGCACTTGCAACGTGCGTGCCGGACGCAATTAGTAGACGGCTACGTGTATGTCCGGTGCCAAGAAACATGAACTCTGAGTTGCACAAAGAGCGGTGGGCGGCGAGGGCCAAGGCACTGATCGATCTCCATGCCAAAGACAGGGGCGCCGTGTTTGTGGACGCGGCGTAGTATCCAGATGACACAAAGGCATTCGCCGCAGCAGTCGTCGGGGCATCGACCGGTGTACGATTGCTTTTTTTCTTGTAAATTGCTACTCTATGGGGACATTGAGGGAAATCCTGGACCTTTGCTTCTGATGTTTACCGACACTTAGACTCTAACAATTTCTTTTTAACAACCAACATGGATTCAGGAAAGGTATCTCTTGCGAAACCCAGCTACTAGAATTAAGTGCAGAAGTACATTCCAAAATGAACAATAACCTCCAGACTGACTGTATTTTTCTTGATTTTTCAAAAGCCTTTGATCGTGTTGCCCCCATTACCGTCTGATTTCTATATTATCTGCCCTTCGATTAGACTCGCTAACCTTATCTCGCCTCCGTAACTTCCTTTCACTCCGCCACCAGTTCACGGTTATTAACAATTTCCAATCCTACCTTGCTCTTGTAACTTCGGGCGTACCACAGGGGTGTGTGCTCGGCCCCTTATTGTTTTTATTCTATATAAACGACTTGCAAGAAAACATTTCGTCCTGCATGGAATCTTCAACGATTGGATCATATATCGTCCAAAAACCTGTGCCGACGACCACTTAACGCTGCAAAACGACCTTTACCGCATAAACAACTGGTGTAAAAAAAAATGGCTGATGTCGCTGAATACAGAAAAATGTAAAATGGTCTCCTTCACACCCAAGCAAAGGATTTTCAACTACTGCCACACCATTAACAATTACCAACTGTCGCAGGCATCATCTTACCTTGGTATTCTTTTCACACCCAGCGTCTCTTGGTCTCACTATATTGCCATTATATGCGCAAAGGCTTCAAAATCTTTAGGATATTTACATCTAAATTTACATAACTGTCCCACTCACTTTCGTCAACTAGCTTAGCAGCTTATCGCGCACAGCTTGATTTCGCCGCATTTATCTGGTCCTCCTAACAAAATTATTTAATTAACATGCTTGAAGCGGTTCAGAATAGGGCCGCCCATTTGATTTCACGCAATTATGACAACCATAACAGCATAACGCAAATTAAGCTCAATCTTTCACTTCAACCCCTTAGTGCTCGTCGCGTCATTGCCCTTCTATGCCTTTTTCACAAATACGCATACAGCAACAGACCATTCCCACTTCACTTTGATGCTCCTTCCATTACATCACGTCGGTTGCATAATCACTTAAGTTTCACGCGATTATATGGGTCAACTCACGCCTTCAACTCATCTGCTCTTCCTCGCGCCATACGTTTGTGGAATGGTCTTTCAGGCAACATCGCATCCGAACCAGACCACGATAGCTTCCGTCAACTTCTGCACTCTTTCTTTTCGCAATAAAAACTTACCACTAGTTTTTCCAATGTTGTTTTAGTTCTTCTGCCATGTTCGGTATTCACCCGTGTATTTATTTATTTGTTATTTTTACCGCTTTAAGACCAATGCCATCCGTCATTTTTTTGTACCACTACATGTGTTTTTCTGTTTTTGTTTTCTTTCTAGGATCCGACTTTGTGCCCGACTGCATTTTTTATATTGAAATATGTGTTTGCTGTGCACGCGATTTGTCCCTGCGTTTTTGATCATGCCCTATCATTGTGCGCCTTTGAAACACTGCCAATTGTTTCTGCACCTAGAATCCGCATATTTGGCTGTCTATCTTTGGTTGTAGTTTCTTTTCTTTTTACTGTCGTCATTGTGATTGGTATACCTTATAGTTCTTGTGTGCAGTTTGGACATATGTATAATGCCAGCCAATATTTCTTCTTTCGTGTTATCCTCCTTCCTGCCCAACGTTATATTGCCGTCATACCACTTTATCATCGATTCCTCCATTTCTTTGTGTTAAATTGCAAATTTGAGCGGTATGTTTGTACTCTGTCGAGTTACTTTGCACTCTTATTACCCCCCTTACTCGATGCCCTGTCAAGGAGCCTGTAATGTATTTTCAATAAATACGTTTGGAAAACTTATGGATGGTCAACAGGCCATAAGGGTGGACATTGCTGACTTGAAGAACCGTCTTGAAAGAGCAGAAGAAAGGACATTAAGCTTTGAAACCCGCCTGACCGAAGTAGATAGAAAGAACCAACGTAACAGGCGGCAAATACGACTGCTGATTTACGGACAGTAGTTGCCCGAACACCAGACTCAAGAGTCAGCATATGTTGAGCTCATTGACTTAGAAATCGTAGCAGGGGATCAAACTTTATGATATTTGGCGCACAAAGCATTCTGACTCGACCTTGCGCGAAAAAGTAATAAAAAAAAATCTTTCAAGAAAAACTCGGCCTGAACTGCACTTCAGTTGATGGCATTCATAGGCTTGATAAACCTTGGGAAAACAGGCCCATTCTATATTTCCAAGGCTACAGAGAAAAGGAGGCAGTGCAACGTAACATGCGGAAACTGCAAGGTACGAACATATGCTTACAGAATGATTATTGTGCGGACACCCTTCGTAAACGCAAGTTGCTTTGGGCCAGCGAAAAAACTGATAAAGACAAAGGAAACAGGATCACTTTGGTCAATGACAAGTTGCACATCAGTTATCAGTTTTACGTATGGGACGACAATACCATGAAACACAAAGCACTACCAAACAAAAACGCCCCGTCGCCTTCGAGCTAGCAATCTAAGGTGGAAAAGTTCCACCTTTTTTTTATTGATATGATATAAGGAGATGTTGACGCACAAATTAAGGCGCCGGCTACTCCTTAGCTCTTGAATGGTTCTATCTTACAACATACAGGGTTCAAGATTACATATCAAATAACCTTTTCACACAAGCACCAGGACTTGTCATGCAACGTTTTCACAGTAACACAACGACGTAAGAAACAAATGGTATACAATATACGAGTTAAATGTCTCCACAGTTATTTAGAAAAAAAAGTATCAAAAATACAAATGATACTGCCGCCTAATAACACAGTCTCTAGTCAGCGGGTGGTACATACATCGTGTAAATGCATTACCACATATAGTCACAACAGAACAGGCGACATAACACAATCCACAAACATATACATATATGCAGCGACATTGCAATGAAAGGAACAATGAAAGGGTTAATAACGGCCAACAATGCCGCTGTCTTCAAGAAAACTCTTTCGTGCTTTTCAAGCGCTCTTCTGCAAGGACGTTGTTGGCCAAGGACTTAGATGTTTCTTTAAACTGAAAGGTTTACGGTCTAATGTAATTAGGGCGTCTTGGTGTGTCGGGATGTGGGCAATCTAGAAGGAGGTGATATATATCTTCGTCTACAAATCCACAATCACATTCGGGGTTTCCAAATGGCCAATTCTATGTAAGAAATGTTTTGTGCAGGTAGTGCCTAGCCTTAATCGATGAATAATGTTTTCCATATTTCTGGGTAATGACAATGGAAATTTGAATTCAATAAACAGATCAATATGATACAAGTCCGAACCCTTAGAATTCTGGTAAAACCACGTGTTTCTATACATTTCAAAAGACGTTGCCCTTATAATTCAGCGTAATTCATTCTTCGATATTGGAAACGGAACCACATCATCTTTGAGGTGTGCTTGACGTGCTGCATTATCGTCTCCTGTGTTGCCAGGAATGTTACAATGCCCTGGTATCCACTGGAATACTACTTCATGCTTCGCTTGGCTCGCCTTTGTGAGGTCTTTAAGTGTTTCGTATATTATACTGTCACTGATTATTTTCCCTGGTTTGTACTGGAGAGTGATGTTAGAGCCGTCTGTGAATCGCTGAAACTTACCCATTTTTGCGCATCTCTTACTGACAATATAACTTTTATCTCACATAGGATTGCGAACAGTTCAGGCGTTGTGGATGATTTCGCACGAGATAACTTAAATGAATCTTGTTTGTTGTGCGGCGGTATAATTAATGCTAAAGTTGAAGAGGTTGCTGTGCTAGCGCCAACTGTATAGACTTGTGTGTATCCAGAATACCGCGTATATATCTGATAAAGTGCTAGTTGCTGAACAGCTTAAATAAACATATTTTTTTTCTAAATATTCCGTCTACTGAAAATTCGATTTTTGGAAGTGCAAGCAGCCATGGAGGATATTTTACGTCGGAGTTCCAAAATTCATCTCTTGGCAATATATGAAGATTTTCTCGAATTTCTTTATGCGTAACTTCTATCTCGTTTCATTATGTCTAGAGCTAGTGGGCGGCTTTTATGCTGTGTTTGAAGACGGAAATAATGTCGGCATGTTTGTGTGGTTCGCATAACTGGAAATGGTCATTGGCAAGCCTCGGCTATTACAAGATAGCTAAAATTCGCTCTTGGAACTCCTAGACATATGCGTAGTCCTCCAGCAAAAGTCTTTGAAGTCGCTCTTCTGATGTGTGGGAAAATCCGTGTAAGATTGGCGCTGAATACGCAATTTTTTGTCCTATTAATGTATCGTAAACAGTCAGCACTGATCCGCCCCATGATGTGCCTGGAAATCTGCGAAGCACAGTCACTATCGCATTTACCTCGTTTTCGAGTTTTTTTTATTTGGGGTGCCCGGGATAGCTGCCTATCAAGTATTATGCCAAGAAATTGATGCTGTGTGAGGATCATTAAAGGGTGCCCTTCCAGATTAAGAGTGAAATTTTTTAACTGCCTCCGAGTGAAGGGCAATACTGCTGTCTTTGCCTGCGACAGAACCATTCCTCTCTCTCTCTCTCTCACTATCTCTCTCAAAAATTGGTTAGTGATATTTATGCCGTCTTGCAATGCCATCTGAAGTAGTTGAGCATTCAACTCACATATCCAAATACACACATCAGCATCATACAGCGAAAACTTTAAATGTGATGGTAGTCTTCTGGTTAAACCAGCCATGACGCTGTTAAAAAGAAAAGGGCTGGGTACACTTACCTGTGGTACTCCCTGTTTGACAACAGGTTCAGCCCTCTATCCTTCACCCGTCTGAATAAATATTTTGCGACCTGATAGAAATTCAGAAATTCATCGCAAGCACCTGCCAGACATTCCGAGTTCCAACGTACTTAGCAGAACATGAACGTGACTAACAGTGTCAAATGCCCTCTTGATGTCTAGGAATACTGCTATCGTCATGTTTCCACGTGCACGCTCGTGTTCCACACGTGTTACTATATCTAATATAGCATCCATTGTGTATCTATTTTTTCTAAAACCTGCTAAGTAGTTGGGCAACACATCTGTGTGATTACACGACCATTGAAATTGCGCGTCAATCATGTTCTCCATTACTTTGCATAAAAAATTGTCAAACTAACTGGGCGAAAGGACTCAAAGCACAAGAGCGTTATACCCGGTTTGAAAATTGGAATGATTCGAGCGACTTTTCATGAGTCAAGTACATTTTCTTCTATCCATAAATTGCTATGGATGTTTAAGAGAGGATTTGTACCTTTCCGCCCGAGGTTTCTTAGCATATTGTACGTAATGCCGTCCGGCCCAGCAGCAGGCTTTCGGCGACATGATGCAACTGCACATTGAAGCTCGCCCTATGTGAAATTATGATCTAATTGAGGATGTTGGGCCCAATAGCTGGCAGTAATTTTCTGCTTAGCTAACCCTACTGAAATATCAGATTCTGCACATTGTGATGAAAAAGCAGGTCTGGAAATGAGCTTGCAAAATTTATCTGGAATTATTATCTCACACGTGTTCCGAGCTACGCCGAGCCTGAAATAGGAAGCTCTGTGTTACAGGTTCACTTAAAGAACGATTTACTAGAAAAATTCGTGGGGCAGACGTGTGAGGAGACAACATGCCGCAGACATCGCGCCAGCGCCGTTTGCCTAAATTTTCGATGCGTCTGCACATTACATTGTGGATTTTCTGAGCACCTTTGTATGCTTCTAAACTTCCGCTCCGTCGGTACGCTCTTTTAGATCGGCGTCTGATTTCTCTTAAATGTTCATACCCTCCGTCAACTGCAGCATAATCTTTTGGAATTGAGACCCTATTTGTGCTAATGTTCATATTTTCTGCAAAAATTCTGTACATCTTTCCACCTTTCATAATTATCATCATTAGCCTGGTTACGCCCACTGCAGGGCAAAGGTCTCTCCCATACTTCTTCAACTACCCCAGTCATGTACTAATTGTGGTCATGTCGTCCCTGCAAACTTCTTAATCTCATCCGCCCACCTAACTTGCTGCCGCCCCCTGCTACGCTTCCCTTCCCTTGGAATCCAGTCCGTAACCCTTAATGACCATCAGTTATCGTCCCTCCTCATTACATGTCCTGCCCATGCCCCCATTTCTTTTTCTTGATTTCAACTAAGATGTCATTAACTCATGTTTCTTCCCTCACCCAATCTGCTCTTTTCTTACCCCTTAACGTTACACCCATCATTCTTCTTTCCATAGCTCGTTGCGTCGTCCTCAATTTAAGTAGAACCCTTTTCGTAAGCCCGCAGGTTTCTGTCCCGTAGGTGAGTACTGGTGAGACACAGCTATTACATTTCTCTTCCACCGTTTTCTCCACCGTTTTCCACCGTTTTCTCTTCCACCGTTGCGTGTATATTAATTTGATCCGTTAGGCGGTACCGAAAAGCTTGCCAGTTGGTTAGTCTGCTGTAACGCCTGATATCATAGTGCATGCCAGGGTGATTTACAAGGATGGGGAAGTAATCACTTCCGCGCGTTTCCATATCTGTTGTCCATCCCACACCATTTACTAGATCATGTGAACACAAGGCAACATTTATGCAGCTTGAATAATTACATCCACGAAGAAATGTTGGCGACCCATCGTTTAAAACAGGAAAGTTGCATTTGCCTATGGCATACTCAATTACGTAACCACGCATTGAAGTCTCCACATATAAATACATTAGAATGAGCTATTTTGAAGATATCCACTAGCACTTATACTGAAATCCGGTTTCAAGGTTGTAGATATAGCTTAATCACTGTTATGCAGAGCTTACCAAAGGATAATTTACATGCGACGAATTCCGGAATGTCTGAATCACTGAACTGAATTTGATAAGATGGTAGGTCCTTTCTGACGCACAGGAGTATTCTGCTAACGAGTAGTCTTGTACATAACATAATTCGACAGGTGAAAATCGTCATTGATTCCAGCCTCTTGTATGCGAAATATTGGAAAGTTGTATTGTGCAATAAATTCACGAAAGTCAGCACACTTTCTTCGAAGACTGTTGGCATTCCACTGAAATATGGAGACATTTTCGTAGCGGCTATTCATGTACAGCTTGCCGCAGTTTGGCCCGGATTGTTGTCACAGTAGTGCTTCCAGATGCAACAAGGCTTTCACTTCCGGTGGGTTGTTTGCTTCCGGTAGAGCAGATAGGATTGCCTTAAAAGCTGCCAAAAGCATTGGCAAAATCTGTTGTGTCACCGATGCGGTGGTATGTTCGCTATTAGCTGGCGTTACTACTGCAGTAGGTGCGTAAGGTCGCTGAGAATAATGTGTGCGAATATCGGAGCTTTCTGGTGTATTACTTTCTGCCTGTTGTCGCCTGGGTATCCGTAGCATAGATGCATAAGACTGGGCGCTTGACTGTGATCCTCTTGGTTGGTCTCTTGATTGCCGTGTTCGTTGTTCTCTTGAGGAGGGATAACTTGTTGGTTCTCTTGGCTGTGGTGGTTCCGGTGCCCGCTGAGGTGGGTGACCTTGCACTGGATGAACAATCTCAAGGTTTGGGGCGGGTTCATAGCGTCGCGGTTGTCTTCCATATATAAGTGCATGTCGACTAATTTTGTGCCGCTGCCTTGTTCTGAGGGCAGCCTTAGTAGGAGGCAGCATGGTTCCCCGCACAGTTCACACATTTAGGTTCAAGGAGTGTCTTCCACTCCTCGTGGTCATGATCTTCTGAGAATATTTTGCATCTACGTGTGCTGCGGCAGTTTTTCGCCATGTGCCCAAATCTCTGGCAATTATAGCAGCTAAGTGCTGGTACTAGATATTCCTCGACAGGGTGACTGGTGAAACCCAAGTAATTTCTTCATGGTGTGGGGCGATCGTCTCTGAAAGTCAGAATCACTGTGTGAAGTGAATGGGACTTTACTGCTCCATCTTCTTGCGGTAATACTTCATCTTTCTGCGTGCTGGTATAACTCCTATATCTTTCAAGAAGTCTAGGAGTTGCTCGTCTGTGTGCAGAGGCACATGTCTTACTTTCCCAACGTTTCGCGTGTAGGACTCTAGGATGAAGGGCTTGACTTCCAGGCCGCCTACACTTGAGGTCATCAAAAGGCATTTTGCGGCTGCCAAGGAAGCAACGCTGACACTGAAACTTCCATCTCTGGTCGTACTGAAAGACTATACTTTTTCTTTGGCATCGGAAACTATTTCAGCAGACACTCGGTTTGGATTTACTTGCCAAAAAGTAGTACCTTCACTTGTTGGGCGAAACACAACCGGGATGCCTTCTGCTCGTTTTCTCTTATACGGAACAAAAGTTAATGGTGCATGCTCACACATCTCTTCTTCATCACTTAGCTCATAATTCGATGTTGTATCATCATACTTGCTGTCCTCTAGGCGAGGTTTCTAGCTCTCAGCTTCACCGTCAGCCATTACTCCTGAAGTCGTCGAAGTTGATTCGGAGGTGTGGAGGACTAAACGTGCCGGCTTTATGAAGCTTTGCGACGCCTGCAAGATCCCAGGCTTTTCATTACGGCCTGCAGCATCATTCATATGGCTTGCTACACTTGGACGAGCATAAGGCTCGTGACCATGTTCTCGGGTTCCGACCACCGTAGTGGCAGGGTAATAGCCACGTCCTGAAAAAAAGAAACGTCGTACCTGTAAGGCACCTGGGCTCTCTGAATCTTCACCCGACGTCTTGTTAGTCAGTCATCGTCAATGGTGACCGTAAATGTCCAAAACACCGGAAACATCAGAGCACCACCCAATGACAGCGACTAAACAAATACCAAGTTCCACCTTATTTAGCGAAACGCCAGTAATAAGCTAAAGAAAACGCGCGCAGTGGAGTCTATGTTACTCTTATATGATCCGCATGTCTGCGTGATTACTGAAACTTCGCTTCATGACGATATTCGCAATGATGAAATTGCTCCACTAGGATACTGCGTGTATCGGCGGGACAGGGGTTCCCGAGGAGGCGGCGTGGCTGTTCTTGCAAAATATTCTGTCGATATTACTAATGGTGATGGAATTGCTCATCATGGAAGTTTTCTGCTAAAAGTGTTTTTTTGGGATTACATTGTTTCTTTGTGCAGTGTGTCGCTCTCCCGGTGCAAGGGATGGGTACTTATGAAAACTGTACGATCACTTACTTAGCTGCGTGATAGAAATGTCAATATGACGGGTGATTTTAACCTTCCTGCCGTCAATTGGGATCAGTTAAGATGAGGATATTCCAGAGCAATTAATGTCATCTTGGATACGATGTTTTGTCTCAATTTAGAGCAAATGGTGCGTCAGTTCACGCGTGGTAGATCCATTGTCGATCAGCTATTTATAACAGAAATGTTTTATGGTTGTTGCATATGGGTCGCAAGCCCCAAGGGTAGCGTTGGCCTGGCGGCCTGGGGCACAGCTGGAAGCATCCGAAGGTCCTGGCAAAGGATGAGTCGACTGCTAACAGAACAACTTGTTTATTCTATCATCGCAAAAAGCGGCCGGTCAGGTCGACCGAAGTGGAGAAACGGGAGACCACGTTACTCGACTGAGTAAATCGAAGCTTCTTATTGGCGTCCGGGGGGAGCTGCTTTTATACTCTCGGAGTCGAGGGCAAAAAGGAACGCCTCGATAGAGGCGCACGTGACGACGGCACACAGACACGTTGTGACAAGAAGTGACGTATCCGCCGGACCGGCGCCGGTCAGACCTCCTCGCTTCACAGTTCGGGAGCTCCTCTCCCTGGCTACCGCGCTTTGACAAGCGTGGGCACCAACATGCACACACACGCACGCACACACACGAAGACACGTGGCATTGAAAGATGCCTGGAAGCGTTTGGTAGGAGGCGTTGGGGCAGCGCTGAACTGGCCAAAATGTACGCCGCTGTAAACAAAGCCCTGGCGTCCGTTGCATCCGAGCCGGCTATACCGCACGTCGGAGGCGAAACGTAACATGGTGCATCGGCATCAGTGCTGCCGGGAATCTCGGATCATAATTTAATCTAGTTTTATTGGGAACTAACAAATAGCAGGCCTAACTTAGCAAAGAACTCCTCAGTTGTTCGGGATTTTTATAACGCCGATGATGTTTCAATAATTGATTATCTAAGTATAGATCTCGACTTTGCAGTAACTGACATTGAGACTGCATCGAAGAGGTTCCGTGAAGCTGTTAATTTTTGTGTAACAAATTTTACACCTACTAGAGTTATAAAGAAGCGACGTTTCAATCCTTGGTTAACTAGGGATATCATACACAGAAAGCTTGAAAACAAGCGACTCCGCAAGCAGAAAAAGACGTCTATTTTTCTTGATGTAAAAAATAATTTATTTAAAAAAGTTAGTCTCGCAGTGCTTACTTCAACCATAGTCTTTTTCAGTTTATTAAAAGTGAGAGCCAGAAGTTCTGGCATTTCATAAACAAAAATAAGCAGGATATTTCTAAAATGAAAGTTGGTGACAGCTTAATTACTGACGCTCGACAGATCACAGATCATTTTAATAATTTTTTTCATGGTGTCTTTACGAGGGGGTGGTTGTTACGTACCTAAGAGCACAGGATCATGCATAGCCGATGATTTAACATTGACGCGTGAAGGCGCCGTGCCTATGCTTCCTAATGTTAACCTAAAAAAAAAAACTTCTCCACCGGACGGTATCCCAAATGATTTCCTGCGTCGGTATGCGGAACATATGTCTCACTTCAAGACACATTTCTTAATTTTATCAATTGCAGCAGGTGAAATCCCGGATATCTGGCGCTTAGCACGCGTTACTCGGATTCACAAAAAAGGCGACCGTTTGTCTGTAAGTAACTACGGGCCAATATCTATTACAAGCACATGTGGTAAGTTGCTGGAACACGTCATCTCAAAGTACATTAACGATTTTCTTTAATGTCGCGGTCCGTTATCACCCCATCAACACGGCTTTAGAAAGCACTTGACAGTTTCTCAACTTGTATCCAAAGTACACGATTTTGCACATATCCTTGATATGGCTGGTGTAGGAGTTGAGGAGGACTTTGGGATGAAAAGTGGAGGTTTATTTACATTATGTGCAGTGGGAGTACAAAGAAATTAACAGTCAAAAAGTCATTACAGGCCGGCAGCAACTCGGACGCTGCGGCCTGTGGCAAGAAGCTCGAAAGAGATTAATGAAGAAATGCTCTCTTGCTGCTCCCGGTCTCTGGCTTTTAAGCCCTTCGATGTCTCGAAGTCACGTCACGTTCGGCCAATCGGCGAGTCCGCTCAGGTGACGCCATTTTCGGCCAATCGGCGAGCCCGCTCAGGTGTCGTCATTTTCGGCCAATGGTAGGCGCCCGTGCGATTGTGTCATACCCGGTGGAGAGGGTCGCTCCATGGTCCTCAATTGTCCGAGTGCTTACTTCTCTCTGCGGTCTTGCCTTCCCGGTCTACAACTATCGTACATTTGGTGCAATTGGGTCTGTTCGCCATACCAATTAGGAATGAGTGGGCGTTTGTGAAAGAACCACGTACTCGCAAGCGGCACAGTAGCGTTGCTTCCCGTCGGTTATAACCAGTTAAAAGTTGTAATGTCATATGCGGGTCCATGGTATATATGTAGGCGCTGGTTGGTGGACTTTGGTGTGTTCAATTTTCTTACTGCAATAATATGGGCAAGACCGTTGAGGTGCCGCGCTGCATCCCTTCTTCATAATGGTATCGAGGTGCTTTCACATACATCATGTGCCTCACGGACAGCTTTGTGGGCACTTTCATTGCCAGCAATGTTGCAATGCCAAGGTAGGCACTGAAATACAATGTCGTGGCCTCCGTCCACCACTTGATGGCAGCGTAATCGTATCTCTGCTACCAATTGTTCATGGGGGTTGTGGCGCAGAGATGATAAGTGTGATTGTAGGGCTGCCATTGGATCAGAGAATATAGCCCAATACATTGGTGGTTGCTGCTGAACATATAGCACTGCTCTACGGAGGGCGCACAGTTCCGATCCTGTCGATTTTGTGACGTGGCTGATCTTGAAGTTCTTGCAGATTGACATTGACGGAATGACTACCGCGCCAGTACAGTTGGTTAGAGTCGCAGCGCCATCTGTATTAATGTGAACTCCATTGAATCATGCAGTGGATGTAGAGCGGCTTGAATCTGGGCACAGGTTGGCAAGTCGGACTTCTTTGCAACTCCTGGAATAGAAAACCATACTTGTGGCTGCCTGAGAAACCACAAAGGACAAGGGAATCTTGCTGCAGGCGTGAAATCGGACGCAAGAGAGGATCGGTACGAGGCTACAATGCCCGAAAAAGTTGCATCTGGTCTACTTTCCGAGATAGAAGCAAAGCGTTTAGACTGGAGTCGAGAAAGGTGACGAAGATGATCTGTAATGGTGTTCATGACGTATATGTACTGATGGAATGTTCCTTGGCGATGGCATGCAATTGTTGCCGCTATTGAAGCGCATCACGGTAGACCCAGACAGGTTCTAAGCGCTTGAACATGCATGCTGTCAAGCACTCTGGGATTTGTCCTCCGGCTGCTTGACAGCACCGGAGTGCTGTAATGCAAGAAACCCATGAAGAACACTTTGTACAGATGAAGAATAGAACACACCGACGGTTCCCATGCTTTTCCAGCAATGACTTTGAAAAGGTTACTAATTGAGAGGAATCTCCTCCTTAGGTAGGCTACATGGGGGCTCCAAGAGAGGTCGGGGTCGAGAATCATCCCTAAAAACCGATGGGTTCTCTTGTACAAGATAGGCTGGCCATTAATAGGCACCGGGTATCCAGTCATCAATTTTCGCGTGAAGGCGACTAATTTGCCCTATTCTGTTGAAATTATGAGGCCTTGTCTCTGAAGATAAGTACAGACCATTAGTGCAGCCTTTTGTAACCTTGCGCGAACCTGCGGCCAAGTTACTCCTGACGCCCAGATGCAGATGTCATCTGCGTAAATTGACAGACTGACAGACTGTGGCAGGAATTCCGCCAGCTGAATCAAAGTCACGTTGAACAAGGATGGTTGGATGGATGGATGGATGTTATGAGCGTTGCCTTTAGAATGGGGCGGTGGGTTGCGCCACCAAGCTCTTGCTATTATACTGCCTAATGTCCTACCTAGGTTAAACAATGAAAAAAGAAAAAAAACCACTATGAACTACCACGCCCAAATTTTCTGATCCCCTATTTCGAACTGTGCTTTTGTACGTCTCCGTATTTTGTCGTTTCCCTACTTTTCTTCCACCAATCCTCCAATCGCCTCTTATTAATGCCTATTACGGACATGTTTGCTTTACCACTGCTCCCGCTGAACCCAAGGGCTTCAAGGAGGCCAGTGGTGCCTAAATCGATCGCTGGGTAGACGCCTTCACATTCTAATAAAACACGCTCCGTCGTTTCCCTAGCTTTACCGCAGCAAGCACATGCTTCTTCTTCCTTCTTATATCTCGCTTTATAGGTGCGTGTTCTAACGCACCCGATCTCGCTTCGAAAAGTAATGAGCTTCCCTTTGAGTTATCATGAATGGTTTCCTTCCTAATTTCGTTTTTTCCTCTTAAGTAGTTACTCATGGCAGGTTTATTTTTGATTGCGGCCACCCATGAGATTATTTCAGCCTCTCTGACTTTCCTCTTGACCTTCTTTGTTTTTGTGTAGCCCACCCTACAGGCCGCATACTTGCTGGTAAGCTTCCTAGTTCTTTTCCTCCACTGTGAGTCAATGTTTTTCCTGTACAGATACCTGAACACCCTCCCAGCCCATTTACTTTCTTCCATATTCCTCAGCCGTTCTTCATACTCAATTTTACTGCGACTTCCCTCACTTCAAAGCTAGTCCAGCCCATATCACCCTGCACAGTGTAGTCTTCCCGTGAGCGCCCAATGCGAGGCGACCCACTGACCTTTGGTTCCCGTCGAGTCCTGATTGTACCCCTGATTTTAAGCAAACAACTGCATTTCCAAAAGTAAGTCCTGGAACCATTACACCTTTCCCACATACCTCGGAGGACCTCGTACCTATTGTATCCCCATAGCGCTCTGTGCTTCCATTACGGCTACATTTCTCTTCCCCTTTACTGTTATGGTTTTTTCCTGTGTTTCCATATATCTATTGCCTTCGTTTATCCATATACCAAGGTATTTATATTCTGTTACCCGAGGTATTTCTTGGCCCTGTATCTCCACTGTCTGTTCACAGTTTTCATTCAATACCATAGCACCTGATTTTCTAACACTAAATTTCAAACCTAAAGGATGATTTCTGTTGTTTAATCCAAGACAAGATCAATGATATTGTCGACCGACCAATGCAAACGTCGAAAACCTGTCATCGCATCTAGATAAACATTGTCATGCTCAAGAAATCACTTGAGGCGCGTAAGGATAATCCTTTTCCTCAACTTGACAACACACCTGGCGAGAGCAATAGGTCGATGTGATGTCAGTTCAAGGGGTGACTTTCCATGCTTTAAGGTTTGGACAAGACGGCTACGTTTCCACTCAAAAGGAACAACTCCGTCACTCCATAAGTTGTTGAGATGACGCAGCACGATCTCTCGTGCTTTATGGTCAAGGTGGAGGATAGAAGGGTGCGTGATGATGTCGGGTCCGGGCGAAGAAGAACGCCTGCTAGTGGTTAAAGTAGCCTCCAGTTCTTTCATGCAGAAAGCTTCGTCCATTGCCGAAACTTGCATGAAGTGAACCTCGTACAATTCAAGATGCTTTGGTAGCTCTCCGTCACCTGCAATTGTCTCACAAAACTCTTCCCCAACATCCACTTCTCGACAGCCTTGGTGGAGAGCTAGTGCTTTAAAGGAGTGGCGTTGCTGAGGAGAAGGGAGAAGGCCTTGGAGAGTTCGCCATATGCGAGAGGGAGCTTTGCGTGGGTCCAACGAGTTATAAAATTATTGCCATTGTTCGTTCTCTAATTTGTCTATGCGACGACGTATTTTCTTCTGCGTGCGTCTGGCCTCCCAAGGTCCAGAATCGAATTTATGCGTCTATATGTCCTCTCCGCCTACTTAAATTGAGGACGACGCAACGAGCTATGGAAAGAAGAATGATGGGTACGTGTAACGTTAAGGGATAAGAAAAGAGCAGATTGGGCGAGGAAACAAACAAGAGTTAATGACATCTTAGTTGAAATCAAGAAAAAGAAATGGCGGGGGGGGGGGGGCATGGGCAGGACATGTAATGAGGAGGGAAGATAACCGATGGTCATTAATGGTTACGGACTGGATTCCAAGGGAAGGGAAGCGTAGCAGGGGGCGGCAGAAAGTTAGGTGGGAGAATGAGATTAAGAAGTTTGCAGGGACAACATGGCCACAATTAGCACATGACCGGGGTAGTTGGAGAAGTATGGGAGAGGCCTTTGCCCTGCAGTGGGCGTAACGAGGCTGATGATGATGATGTCCTCTCAGCGCGCCGACGTACTGCTCGAAGCCTTTCTAATTTAATGTGAAAGTCCGTGCAGAGAGAGATAAGATAATGCAGAGAAAGGCAGGGAGGTTAACCAGAGGCAGTTCCGGTTGGGGAAGGGTTAAGGGGGATAAAAAGCGTCAAGCTGCAAGCTGCTGACCATGAGAAGCAGCGCGTTGCAGCATGCATCGCGTCCGCAATCACAAGCTTTATGCTATGTGCGAGGCCGCCCTTGCACTCAGCGTCCACAAAGATTTCAAATGCTGGCCAAAAAAAGACAGACTTCTGCTAGGACTGACGGAGTGTAATGAAGCGAATGCCGTGCGGTCATGAACAGAGGTGAGCGTTGTGCGACTCTTGGGCTTAAAAAGCACCGCTGCAAAGTTGAACCACACAGACGAGAGCAGCACATACGTCCTTGTGGTTCAACTTTGTAGCGCTGCTTTTCAAACACAAGTATGATATTCCAGCTAGCCCCACGCAAGCCTTAATCAATTGTGCGGCCCATTTGCTCCTCATATCTGCACGGTAAAACTGAGCAGGCACTGCGAGTAGCCAGACTAAATATCAGGGGCGCAGCCACCCGTAGAAGGTACTACCAAGTGAGCCGCCTATGCTTAGAAAATGAGTTGAATGTAGTCGTAGTATAAGAAATTAAAATCGAAATTGAGGAGCAGACGACTGGCATGGTGGAAACCTTTCGAACGCGCCACGATGTTTGTACTTGACAAGCTGCGGTCACATCCGGTGATTGCGCAATATTCGTGCGCAATAACCTAGGCATCTTGCATGTGAGCCTTGTTGTTTCTGAAGCAGCCCGCTTGCTTATTGACCTTTTGTTTTCTTGTCAGCCATGGAGAGTGATCAATGTTCGTGCACCTAATAAGGAAACTGAACGCGTAGCCTTTTTCGAAAAAAAATCGAGCGTTACACTTGAAGTGCTTGAAACGTGTCGTTATGCTTGACCATTTCATCTGGGAGCTGGTAGCAGAGAACATAGCTAAAGTTGTACCTGGCGGCGATAAAAGTGCAAAAGTGCTACATCTGTTAATACACACAAATGATTTGGATGACCTGGGCTGGCTGCTTTCGAATGAAAATCGGCCCGTGTTCACGAACTTCCAGCGAGGAAGCAGTGCGCGGCTCGACAGACTGTACGCCAC
This sequence comes from Dermacentor variabilis, assembly GCF_050947875.1. Lineage (NCBI taxonomy): Eukaryota > Metazoa > Arthropoda > Arachnida > Ixodida > Ixodidae > Dermacentor > Dermacentor variabilis. The sequence continues at coordinate 3,237,983 of NW_027460368.1, forward strand.
GGTTGACATTGTCAGCATGTGCAGTAAGCATGAAGTAAAGCATGTGTCTTATAGTGATAACAATCTTGTAATGGTCACACTTGGCGGCAAGGAAAAGAAAACGCATTTCAGTTGGCAGTTATGGAAGTCACACGCGGCTTAATGGGACCAATTCAAGAACGACGTCAAGCTGATCCCTATCGAGTCACTGCTAAGTCACAAAGAAAAAAAAAACCCCAAGGAATTGCAATACAAGCTTGATTTTATGATCAGCATGGAAGCGGTAAATGCAGGGATATACGGTAAAGAAATCAGTGAAGTCAAAGGTCAGCTCGAAGCCCTGGACGGCGAAAATTATCGATCAGCAGTAGTAAGGGCGCCAATTGAGATTTGTATGGGGGAAACTCCTAATAAGTGCGGATGGTGTAGCGAAAGGAGATATACAACACAAAATGAAATCGGATACATTAGGTCCCTGAACAATAACCAGTGACATTGGCGAAATTGAACGAGCATTTCCCGAGCACTATGAGAGCCTAATAGGTGAAAACAGAAGTGGGAGTTCTCCGCTTGGGCCGGATACATTTGACTTAATACCAAGGTTATATAGAGATACTCGAGCACTTTGGGAGCAACCCATTCGCGTAGATCAAATAAACAAAAAGTTATTCCTATGCCACTCTGTGAAGGTGGATGATCTGCGAAGCTGTGTATGCGGGCCACTTAAGAGGAAGCTTTAGCTCGGGTGCTCCTATCTAAATACTTGTAAAAGGAGAATTCGTTTTTCTCGGCAACCACTGCACCAAACTTCACGAGGTTTGTTGCATTTAAAACAAACACTTAAAATCTAGCGACTGTTAGTTTCGAATTTTGGATTTAGGTTGTCAATGTTTTATTAAAAATTGGCAAAAATCGAAAATTATCAGAAAACGTAACTATCAAGTTTACAACACTGTAACTGAATAACCAAAAATGATAATACAATTCTGTGAACTGCATCTAATAGTACATCTAAAGCGGACAAAATTGATATGTTACATATGAATATAAAAAAATTTAATAATACGGAAATACAGCTTTTGCAGAGCCCTTGTACACGACGTGAAAAATTCACGTAAGATGTAAAATGACATATCGAATTTGTCCGCTTTGAAGGATCTATGGATGCCGTTTACAGAACCGCGATATCTGTTTTTGATGCAGAGCTATGAATTTGTAAACTTAGTGCGTCGAATTTTTTCGAATGGTCGAATATTTGAAAATCTTTTTAACAAAATCCAAACCCTAAATTCAAATTCCGCTTCCAACAGTCACTAGAATTTAACATTTTCTCTCAAATGCAACAAATTTCATTAATATCGGTCCAGGGGTTATCTCAGAAAAACGAATTTGCGTCTTACATGTATTTGAATAGGCCGCGTCGGAGTTGGGCCCGGGCTAAAGCTTCCTCTTAATGGCGAACAGTCCATGTTCGTGCGTCATACGCCGTATCCACATAAGTGGAAGGAGAGGCGCGACTAGTCGCTCCTCCACGATGTTGAGCCTCGGAAGATGATGAGGCACCGGGGGGTGTACATTCCCATTTGTTGTTGCTAAATGTGGCACACCTTTTACTAACGAACCCCGGCACGTAGAACAGACACACACCTCACCGCACTCTGAGGGCACACATTGCTTCACGGTAGCCAAGGCGATAGGTGCAATAAAGTTTTATCCATCCATCCATCCCGCAGTGTAGTAATTTATTTATTTATTTATAGAGTACTTACATCGCCATAAGGCATTACGTAGGGGGAACAAAACATAATCAGTAAAACAGAAACGCTTTTGCACAGATATACTCACAAACAGAAGCACTACAATAGTATTTACAGAAAGACATACAAGCAAGGTGAAACAAACATGTTTTCAGGATATTGTTACGACTTTGCACCGCTGCCACCACTGTTACGACTTTGAGGTGGTCCCGTAGCGCTCGTCACCCGTTTCGTGACAGAGCGTTGGTAGCGAAGACTCCGAGTCAGGCGTCGGTGAGAATAACAAAAGGGACTTTATACACTATATACAGGTCATTATACAGGACATGAAGGGATCGGCACTGGGGCCGAGAGCTCACAGCAAACGCGACTGTTCTCGCACGGCGACGTCCGGCGAAAACGCGTGACACATCTCACTCCAGTCGAGAGCGGCACTCTGCTACCGGTGGGTCGGCGGATCCGGTTTTCCAGGCGGCGCGCCGCGGCTTATAAGCCCCCAGAAACCATTGTCACTAAAACGGCCCAATACAAAGTGAGCACTCGACGGTCGTCGGAGGGGGTCCAACCAGCGACCACGCTGGTCACCCCGTTCAAAACTGGCGGGCGCGGTGACCTCCAGGGAAGGGGAGGTACGGCGCCGGGCTGTCTGGCACTTGGCGACACGTTTGAACATGTTGCCCGCCGATGCTTCTCCGGAGGACACCACTGCCTTACGGCTCAGCATCTTGACTTGTCAAGGGAGAATTAGGGCGCTGTGCCTTTCGGCGCAGCCCCGGGTTTGTCCAAAGGGCGCTCGCAGGAAAATTCTCCATCTTGCAGATTCGGAATCCGGGCTTGTGGTAATGGCACAACAGCATCCCCGCCCTCAGATAAGGCGCCGGGAAGACGAGCTGCCTCCACGTGGCTCGGATGCCAGGCGCGCACGTTCGTCAGGCTCGTCCAAGTTTACGTCCAGTGTCGGGACGCCAGGTCACTTCACGTGCCCAGGTCCCACTCGCCAGGACAGGAGCTCGGCTCACCGCGTTGTCGCCAAGGCACCTCAACCAGCTCCGCTCGGGTCGTTCCTAAGCCCTTGCTTCTCGCCACTGGTCCCGGTTGGTCGTTCTGCAGCTTGCAAAACCGACCGGCAAAAGGCAACACCCAACACGAACAAGTGCCCTCTGTCTCCCGTCAAACACCAGACAAGGCTATAATCCAAATCAACCTAACTGAATTGCTATCCCCCTTTTTGCTCCCGCTGCAACAAGAGGCAGGTGTACGATCTAGTATACAAGGCTCAAACAACCCTTTTTCAAATGAACAACACACCAAAAGATCAGGAACAATTAATAATCAGCAATAACAATGAAAAATAGAATGGTCCCCTTGAAATCACTTGGACCGAAAACATACTACTGAGGAAGCAAATGAGGTCATTCATTTTTCCCGGCGATATTTTCGCGGAATCCGAAGCTGCTTATATTTGTGACCCTGCTTATCCGTGTAGCGGCGGTACAATAAGCCAGATTCCTTGCCAAATGAAACCCACTTTTTTTCCACTCCCCGTTTGACGCTCTTCCTCAGATCGGCTAGTGAACAGTCTTCCTGTTGCTCGCGAATCAGAGTTTCTCTTTCAACTGCCGCCTGCTCCTGCCAGCTGGCGGAAACCGGAGCGAGTGTGGAGCCCGCGTCGCCTAATTGCGGCGTCGCGTCTATATCGCGGCTAGCACTGCACGCGTCACTCCCACTCACCTCCAGGACCCGCTCGCCTAGGCCAGCCTCCGAGCTCTGCCTCTCCCGTGACTGCTCGCCACTCAAGTTACCTTGATCAGTCCGTGTGCCGCACCGCCTTTCGCTCACCGACGCAAAGTCAAGTTCCCTCGATAGCGGGAGCGCTTTGGATCGCGTGAGCGCCGTGTACGCCACGTCGGCAAAGAATGATTTGCCCTGATCCTTCAGCAGCTGCTCCGAGTTATTTGAGAAGAGGTAGGAAAAGTGCTCCGGGAGGGCGGCTGACACAGCGGCTTCAGTGTTAAGTTTCCCAAACGCTCCTTCAATGCTAACCGTTGCGATCGGTAAACTGACACTCTCCTCCTCGGCCACTTGCCGTATCCTAGCGCACTCTCCCGTAAAATCACTCGAGGAGACGAAGGACGGGTGGACCACGTCCATAGTTGCTGCAGAGTCCCTAAGTGCTCGGCACTTCTTACCGTTTACTTTAGTTTCCTGCACATAGGGCTCCAATAGTCGTATGTTCTTGTGCGTTTCCTGTATCGTTGCAAAAGCAATTTTCTCTTGGCAGTCCGCAGCGATGTGCCCTTGCTGTTTGCAATTGTAACAGGTTAACAGTTTCCGTTCTTCAAAATAACGCGTCGCATCGTTTCGCTGTTTTGTTGCAAAAGCAATTTTCTCTGGGCAGTTTGCAGCGATGTGCCCTTGCTTTTTGCAATTGTAACAAGTTAACGGCTTCCGTTTTTCGGGCTTCCCGGAAAACCCATCTCTCCTATCAGCTTTTTCTATGCGCACTGCCTTGCTGTGCAAGCTGCGGCGGGTGTAATACTCTTCCGCTAACTCTGCTGCCTTGTTTAGCTTAACCTCCTTTAGCCTATCTTGCAGCCAGAGCCGGACATCCTCATCAATGCAACGGTAGAACTGCTCCAACGCGATGCATTCGACGATTTTGTCGCGGTCGTCGTAAACTTCTTCGCCCTTCAGCCATTCCACCAGGTCGGCTTTTAGACGAAACGCGAAGTCAACATTCGACTCCTTGCCCTTTTTTGCATACCGGAACCTCTGCCGGAAAGCTTCGGGCGACAATTTGTACTTCCGCAGTAGCGCTTCCTTCACATCACTGTAGCTCTCAAACGCCTCTTTCGATAAGCAAGTTATTACGTCTGATGCCTCCCCAGGAAGCAAGGCTAACAGATTCTGTGCCCAGAGGGATCGCTCAATGCTATTCCGTTCGCACACGTGCTCAAATTTCACGAGGTATTTGGCCATATCCTCTCCGACGACAAAGGGTGGAAGTTGATCGCGTATTCTTGGAACGTTAGAAGTGAGACTAGGCGCCGGCGAGCTGTTTCGAGTCTCCAACTCTTTCATTTTAAGCTCGTGCTCGCGACGTTCCCTTTCTGCCTGCAACTCCCGACGTTCCTTTTCTGCCTGCAACTCCCGACGTTCCTTTTCTGCCTGCAACTCCCGACGTTCCTTTTCTGCCTGCCACTCCCGACGTTCCTTTTCTTTCCTTTCCTCTTCGCAACGTTCCTTCTCCTTCTTTTCCTTCTCGCGACGTTCCTTTTCTTTCCTTTCCTCCTCGCAACGTTCCTTCTCCTCCCTTTCCCGACGTTCATTGATACCCGCCAAGGCCTCTGCGGCTTCCTCAGCCGTTACGTCCCCAGTCCTCATGACCTCAAGGATCGCATTCTTTCTTTTGGTTGAGCCCAACTCAATGCCCAACTCCTCACAAATTTCGAGAAGTTCCTTCACCTTGTACTTCTCCATCGTTCACACTGTCCTCCTGCTGTTTACCCTTTTTGAATATACCTGCCGTACGCTACTATAATGCTACTAGTAAGACATATGCAAGTATTTCACACACTGCCCTGTTTACCCCCTCAGCATCCCCTTGTTTTCAAAACACTCTTACTAGGCTTGAAACACACAAGGTTATCACAATGCAATACCAAATCCTTCCCTAAGCTACTATAACCTGTGTCAGAGAAAGTCTGGTGTTTGAGGTAAACTTCAGGCACTCACCGCGCCGAGGAAGCTGATGCCGGTCAATCCCGTAGCTGCCATCCACTGTTACGACTTTGCACCGCTGCCACCACTGTTACGACTTTGAGGTGGTCCCGTAGCGCTCGTCACCCGTTTCGTGACAGAGCGTTGGTAGCGAAGACTCCGAGTCAGGCGTCGGTGAGAATAACAAAAGGGACTTTATACACTATATACAGGCCATTATACAGGACATGAAGGGATCGGCACTGGGGCCGAGAGCTCACAGCAAACGTGACTGTTCTCGCACGGCGACGTCCGGCGAAAACGCGTGACACATCTCACTCCAGTCGAGAGCGGCACTCTGCTCCCGGTGGGTCGGCGGATCCGGTTTTCCAGGCGGCGCGCCGCGGCTTATAAGCCCCCAGAAACCATTGTCACTCAAACGGCCCAATACAAAGTGAGCACTCGACGGTCGTCGGAGGGGGTCCAACCAGCGACCACGCTGGTCACCCCGTTCAAAACTGGCGGGCGCGGTGACCTGCAGGCAAGGGGAGGTACGGCGCCGGGCTGTCTGGCACTTGGCGACACGTTTGAACATGTTGCCCGCCGATGCTTCTCCGGAGGACACCACTGCCTGACGGCTCAGCATCTTGACTTGTCAAGGGAGAATTAGGGCGCTGTGCCTTTCGGCGCAGCCCCGGGTTTGTCCAAAGGGCGCTCGCAGGAAAATTCTCCATCTTGCAGATTCGGAATCCGGGCTTGTGGTAATGGCACAACAATATATAACAAGTACAATTGTTTTACAAGAGTGCCGTCACAGCATAGAATAGAATAGTTTGTTATTTGACACATTTATTATATCATTTGATAAACTGTTCCATTGTCTAATTGATTTATGGAAAAAAGAGTAGTAAAAATTATTTGTTCTGCAGTTACAGGCTGTGGTCTTTTTGTTGTTATCACAGCGAGTCGATATGTAATCTAGTTCCAGAAGATACTTCTAGCGATGGATGCCTGTCTGACTGTCATATATTCGGTGGAATAGTTTGAGCCTTAGCTCCTGCCTAGTATATGTAGCAGGTCCCATCCCAAAGTGGCCTTCATTTCTGAAACGCTAGAGTACGGGCTGCAATTATTATAAACAAACCTTACTGCTTGGTTCTGTAGTTTTTTCCAGTCTATTAATGAGGTAATCTTGATAGGGATTCCATATTACACAGGCATAATCAAGTATTGTTCTGACATGTAAGAAGTATAAAGTTTCTTTGACTTCGCGTGTTGCCTGTTTGAAATTTCTGCGAATAAAATGCAGCATCGTACTAGCTTTTGCCATGACAGTGTCAATATGTTTATGCCAAGTGAGTGATTCGGTGAAACATACTGCTAGATGCTTGTATTCCAACTGTATGTCGATAAGCGTGCCATTGATGTTATTTCGGTGCTGAAATTTGGATAATTTTCTGGAAGAACTTACGCTACTGCACATTTGAATATTTAGATTCATGTTTCATTTTTTTTACCAGTTCGCTACCTTATCTAAATCTGTTTGTAGAGTATCTATGTTATTTTCAGAAGTAATTTGTCTGTAAATCACACAGTCATCGGCAAATAGTTTTATTGGTGATGTAATTAGTTCGACAATGTCGTTTATGTAGAATAAAAACAACAAGGGGCCCAGTACACTTCCCTGCAGAACGCCCGAAGAACCAGTTATTGGTGAAGATGCGGCGTTGTTTAGGACGACAGACTGTGTTCTTCCGTTTAGGTAGTTTCGTATCCAATTTTGAACGTTTTCGTTTACATTTAATGCAGCAAGCTTTACATCTAAGAGCTTATGGGACACACTACCGAAAGCTTTTTGAAAATCAATAAAAACGGCGTCTACCTGACTACTGTTATCATTGGCTTTGGACAAATAATGCTGAAATTCTATTAGTTGTGTTTTGCAGGAATAACCTTTTTGGTTATTGGGAAGGTGTAAAGAAAGCGTTTGAGTCAAGGAATGCAAATATGTTACCATATAAAATGTGTTCGAATATTTTGCAACATATCGACGTTAGTGAAATCGGTCTATAGTTTTCTCTGAGTTTTCTATTACCTGGTATCACGCTTGCCGTTTTCCAATCTTGGGGGATTAGGCCTGTTTCAAGGGGAAGCTTATAGATGATGGAAACAATGATCAATACGAAACAATGATCCTATGGCATTCTTTAAGGACCGCTGGGGATATTCCATCAGGTCCAATTGCTTTTGTTTCATCTAAATGGCGTAATAAAGAATCGACACCACTAACATCAAATTCAATGTCTGGCATCATATCGCCCTCATTGGCGTTGTTCAAAAGCGAAGTATCCCCCAGCAGATACCTGCGAAAACACGGATTGGAAGTACTGGTTAAAGCATTCCGTCCTCTGATAGTCTGGTGTCACGGTTTTGCAGTTAGTAGTTAAAGATGGTATAGATAATTATGTCTTCTTTTCGGTTTTGTTTTACATATTTCCAAAACGCTTTTGGGTTTTCTCTGAAGTCCTCTTTAATTTAACAAAGAAGGTATTTTTCGCAGATATAATTGTTGATTGCAATAGATTATTTATCTGTTATTAGCTTTGATTAGATTATTATTAGTTATTAATGTTTGTGAGGAAATTCGAAAACCACAAGCGGTCACGCGCACAACACAGGCCACACAAATTGATTGAATTGCCACTGAAACCTCGCTGTTCCTCCAGCGAAATGGTCTAAGTTTACGGGATCGGGGCCACATGGACGGTTCGCATTTCTTTCCGCCTCACGGTCCTGGCGGGCAGCACGCTTATGGGACCGGCACCACGGGGAGAGCGGAAAGAAAGACGATACGCAAGTGCTTGGAACGCCGACAAAGAGAGGGCAATGCGAGAGAGGCATGGTCGACACGGGTCAAAGTGTAGTATCTGTTCTTATCAGCTTAATATCTAATACGGGTTGTATTTAGATCTAAGGTATTAAACTTATTTTTGCAGAGAGAGAGAGAGAGAGAGAAATGAAAATTAGAGAAAGGAAGGGAGGTTAACCAGAGTTAAAACCTCCGGTTTGTTACCTTGCGCTAGGGGAAGGGAAAGGGGAGTGCTTAAAGCCTGCTTCAGCTCCGCCGCGTATCGGCCTGTTATTACTCTATCTACGGGATCAGCCCACCTATGGGGGGAAATTCTCGATCTACTCGGCTCGATAGACGCACGCAATTTCTTTTTTTTTGAGGATCTAGCCATATACAGCTTGGCTGTATTGTGCGATAACAGAACTAACGTTGAGGAAAACACTTAGGCCAGACGGCCTTGGTGCCGCGTTCTACAAAGCTTACGTTGATTAAGTGGCACCCATTTAGCGTGCAGTCATCACGGAAGCGTACGAAACGAAAGAAATGTCACTTTCTTTCCCTGCTGCTCACGTGGTGCTGGTTCCTAAAACTGACGAACATGCTAAGCTGCTATCTGCGGGGGCGTATCGTCTGATAACGCTGACAAACACCGACTACAAAATTTATACGAAAGTGTTGGCGAAACGACTGTACAGCGTCATCAAATTTCTTGTTGGACCATACCAAACATGAGACATAAAAGGACGCTCTATCGATACAAATGCGCAAGTAGGCCGTAGTATTCTCGGGTGCTATGGCATTTTCGGCAGTCGGGTAGCTATGTTGGAGCACGACTTGGGGGGGCGGGGGCAAAGGCATTTGAACGTGTGTCGCATGAAGCTCTTTTCAGTATTCTTGAACATGTAAACATAGGTACTGCGATAGTCGATGGCATAAAGATGGTATACAATGACTGCATTATAAACGTCGTGGTGAATAAGCATCTAACTGATAGTATTACGCTTAGATCATCAATTAGGCAAGTTTGTCCATTGTCCCCTCTCTGCAATTTATATAGAGCCTTTCCATTCACCTCTAAGAAGAATGAAATAATTTTAATGGTTATAATCTTAAATCGGCGCATGTTAAAGCGTTTGCATGTGCTGATGATGTGGCAATCTTTTGTACAGATCACGAAATTGTACAAGAGTCGATAAGCGATGCTACTAGATATTGCAGGCAAACCGGCTGCAAGATAAATAGGGACAAGAGCATCGGCTTTTGGCAAGGAAGCTAGAACGTCACACCGCAAGCCTTTGGAAATCTACAATGAACCATGCCCCCTTGGAAACATTTGGTTGTGCCTCTGGAGCACTACTATAGTAGCGCGTATTACTGGGAGGACGAGACGTCACGTGTAAAACAGGAAACTGGAAGGTGACAAGGTGGTAATTTATCAATGTTTGCAAAGGCAACTGTTTGTAGTTAATTTCTAATCGCCGAAGTATGGTATGTCCTCCAATTCTTGTCGATGACTCGCGCGAATTTACAGAAAATGCACAAATTGTTTGCCGTTTTTATCTGATCCACTTGGGAAAGGGTCAGCCGAACGAACTTGTTTCGTCCTGTTCGAGATGGTGGCCTTGGATTGCCGCATTTGTTCTTACAATTGATTGTTTCGCGTTTTGTCTTCTTGCGGGACCAAAGTGATTTATTTTTGTGTATGATGCTCCAGGTCTGTTTGAAAGGTGCTTTGACTGAATTTATTGTGTCTAGTGCATAACCTCAAAATTATGGGGTTAAACGCTACTTGCGGGAAGTAGTCTATCCCTTTCGAATATTAAAAGCTCAATTCTCACTGCAGCGCCTGAGCACAGTAACAAGAAATACATTTTACAAGGATTTAATTGAAGCTATGTTGCCAGTGCCTTTGTACACAATGATATACAATGAAGGTCCAGGACAAGATGTACTAAAAAAAGTTAAAAGGATGCTACTGAGACCAAATGCAAAGTCATCTTTCTTTAGGTTCCATACATTTACCCTTCCGTTCAAAACATGGATTGCCCACAAAGGAATATTTGTACCCTTAACGACAAACTGTGTTCTTTGCAACAAACCGGTGACCATCGAGTACGCCTTTATTGAGTGCTGGGATTCAATATTTTATTGGAACGTCTTGCAAAGAGCTCTTATAAAGCAACTGCTTATAACTGCACAGGGTATACGTTTCCTGCCGGTAGGCCTCCACGGTCTTTGGAAGACATGGATGGCGGTAAGACATGCTGATGTCAACGTGTGCTCAACACGAGAAAATTTTGTTTAAAGCATCGTTTTCATAGGTAAGATATATCGCGAACAGGCAGGACTACATAACTTGTTGTGTGTTCTTGAGGAATTAGCGAAGTTCAAGGAATTTTAGCTTGCCACGTTGATCCATGTAATCGAACTTGTTTTTATCTTTGTGTGTCATTCTGTTAAAAAAAAAGGGGGGGGGGAGCATGATAGCTCAGTGCTAGAGCATTAGACTGCATATCGGAAGGTCCCCAGCTCAAACCCGCTTGCCCCGTTGTAGTGATTGTATTACTAAAACGGGGCACCGTGGTTCACTTTCCAAAGGGAAAGCACATGGAGGTCAATCTATACACAAAGCTGTGTTTTGGATACGACATGTGGCAGAAATCTCACACTCGACTTACAAATAAACAAAGTACAGCGTACTAAATGTCGTCTTCTATCTTTCATACTGTACCTAAAGCCCTCAAAAATACGTGTATAGTTACGAAGCTTTCTCCGAGAAAGATTGGCCAACTGCACGATGTTGCAACAGCAGTGAAGCAGACGATGCTGAAGCTCCTTTATAGTAGATGGTACTGTACACTGTTCTCCCTAAATGATCTCCGTGTTACATTTTTGTGTTCTGAAATGTGAACGCAGTAATGAAGACACCCTATAGAATCACTCACACTACGCTGACCCGTCACTGTCGGCGACAGCGTTTTTTCACTTCATATCGGCCCCTCTATAACACTGTACCGACGCCGACAATCTGTGCCGAGGTCGGCGGAGATCTCGGCGTCGGTACAGTGTGACAGAGGCGCGGACACGAAGGTAAAAAAACGCTGTCGCCGATAGTCGGCAGACCTAAATCGGTGTCCGGTCGATCAAGTGCGAGTGAGCCTTTACGGGCATTCACAGAGGCTAAGACGGCAGCAGCGCTTTCGTAACCAGCCATCGCTGGCGACCGACAACCGCAAACGCGGTGTGGGCCGCTGCCACGAACGCCATTTCCGCAGCCCCTTCACCATCATCATCACCATAAAAATAAACATAATGGCCGCCTGCAGGCACTGGAAATTCTGGTCTGTATTTAGACATGCGCCACGCAGAGATTCGCGGCCGCGCAGCTAGATGGCGCAGTCCGCTCCGAAGGAAGTACGAGGGAGCAGGCAGGCTGTATGCACGCATCAAACATGACGGGTCCCGGCGGTGGCAGTGCAGTTTGTCGCCACATTGCTTCATTGGTAATCGTACTAAGGTCGGTATTACCATAGAAATGTGTCCGGCGGGAATTGTTTTCCAGTTCTTTAAGGTCACTTCTCTTCGGGCGCGAGTGCAGTGCCGGGACGAGCCACGGCGTAGGGGCAATAGCAATCTCCAAGCACTCCGTCGCATGAGAATAATTTGCGATAAAAAAATTGCTTAAGCAGAAACTGACGCACTTGTCTGATTCAACGTTTCGCGACGCTATCTTTTAAGGTTTCAAATAAATTCGATGGATATATATATATATATATATATATATATATATATATATATATATATATATATATAAGCTGTGCGTGAACCTATCGCTTATCAGGGACGACGGTGCTTCCTATCCGTATGCCAATCTCAAGCCGATGCCTAGGGCCGCGGCCGCTCGCTTCCGGTCCGCGCGTACAGTTCTTTTGTACGAAGCGCGGTTGAGAGCGCTGCAATACGACAGCGCATGAGCGCAGTCGCGTGGTTTTACTTCATTTTTCACGGGCTTTTTTAAACGCCGAAAAAAAAATGGCCACGCTGCGTGCCCGTTGCCACAAAAAATTAGATTGGTGGTTTTCGAATGCCATCTTCAACGTAAGGGAACGCACTTGGCCCTAAAGTGAAGATTAAAAAATGCATAATTGATATTAAGTAATTAACTAATTAAGCACAATATAAAAACACCTTAAAAAGAGCCACGTGATGACAAATCATGTCTTTGGTTTCATTCAGCTCGGTTAAACACTTCTTAAATCCTTGGTTCCAGTTACGCGATCCACCCTGTATAGGCGGAGCCCCACCGCACCGCAAGGGTCACGTGACTCCCGCAGACAACACTCTCTCCAGGGTCAACTCTGTTCTTATTGCACCATATTCATGATGGGCGCAATTTTTTTTATAATATCTCGAGGATTGGCTCCCTGTACTGCTACACTATCTCCGAGGTCGGCCCAGTTCACTCGGCGGGACTCGAAACAAGTAGATCCGCCAAACTCGATAAAGACGGCAAATAATGATTTGCTTAGATAAAGTACTTATGCTCCTAAAGATGGTTCTTTGTTGCAGTGAGGTTATTTAGGTACCGCTTGCTGTTTTATTGTATAATTGCGTAGAGGAGAACAGCCTGCTCATGGGACAAGTGTGGTACTGTAACAGATGGTTATATATACGATTCGTAAAGCTCTTTCATTAGATCCCATCCGAAACAGCCACTGCCTTTGGGCATGTGGCTGTTTCGGATGGGGTCTCCTTTTACAACCGCGAAGTTGCAGTGGCGCCCTCTAGCGTGTGACGTCACCATGAGAATAAAATCAAGAGTATGACGGAAACTCCAAGGTCAATTCACGAGGTGACAGAGGCGAGGCGGAAATGTGGCACTGAGCAGCGGCATTCATTGTAGTCGTGTGATTGAAGCGCGACTACATTTCACGGCGCTAAACAATAGTTCATGAAAATTATGCATCTAACATGTGACAAATGGAAACATTGGAAAAAGTACAGACAATGTCATTGGAATGGAAAATGTGAATTCACAGGTTGTTTGCTTCCATTCGCGAATAATTGCGAGTACGAACTCCGCAGGCTTTCTGAAGTTTCCTACTGGCGAAGCGTGCTAAGATATGCCGAGATCGTACTATCGTATTTAACACTGGAATTTCGTCAAAACTATGTTATCCATAGCCTTAATAAAAAAGCGGAATTATATGTAGTAGTAACTTTATCAGATTTGATCAGTAAGTTTTTTTTTTACCTGCCTTTTGGCTAAATATTATCTTTTAGCTACGTCTTCAGTACAAGAAAAGAAACTATAGGTAGCACGCGGGCTGTGTTAGTTCAAATTAAAGTGCGGTTTTGTGAATTATTTCAATTTAATGTTATTTTTTTCTTTACTTCGAAATAACAGATGTGTGTTGGTACTAAGGACACATGCATATGGTACTTAGTTACATCTCTGGGTTGGCCCATTGCTTCGAATTCGTGCAAACTCTCAAGGCTCTCCAGTGTAATACGTGCCGTTATGAGGGCTATAAACACCCATGGCTGTGTTGAGGTCAGACTGTGACGCGATCTTGAGGCGAATATTCTCCCTCATACCCTTCATTTGTACCATTGTGTAATCTGTATATGCGTTGTGATGTGAGCTGGCGCAGTAGACGACTTCGCGGAAGAAGCCTCGAGCGACAAACGTTTTTGCTACCGAGAAGTTGGCCCCGCAAAACGTAGATGGCACTACCATGCATCCACAAGCCGTCATTGCAAGACGTTTGGGCTTTTATGGCAGCTTCATTACCATGTGTGCATAAAACTAGGAAACCAGTCTTCTCAGGTGGAGGCATTGTATGTAGTTGGAGGTTGGACGCCGATCAGAAAAATGAGATAAAAGGAGTTTTATTGTGAACAAGGCTCGCGTGAGGGAGACGAAACGTCTTATTATTTCGCATTTTATTGCACTACCAATTATATGGACACTCTAGGTGAACTTCTGCCGTCGCCTTAAGCATCGCGGTGAGGTTCTGTGTTAAGTCCAAGGGCGATAAAATCGTCGTCGCGCACAGTATACTGTATGTGCGAGTGAAAGTGTGCGACGGTGAGCCGGTGATTGAGGCTCAATCTCGCGCACGCAAGGCAGGAAAGCGGGAACCAGCCTGCCGTCCTCGATCGCGCTCAAGCAGGATGTCGGAAGGAAATGCCTTATAGGGATGGCATTTATATGGACACTCCAGGCACATTTCAAAGCGAAGCTTTCTTAATCTCTTCCTTCGACTTTCCCACTACTGCTACTGCTGTGGGCTGCTGTCGCGCACACCACGTCGGGGGGTGGTTCAGAGAGTGTATCTAGATGACAGGCACGAGCAAGAGAGGAAAGGCGACGGGAGAAGCTCGTTTTCACCCTACTGCGCCGAATGTGCACAAAGCCCTCTGGAGCTCCCTGGCCGTCGCCAGATTAGCCGCTTGACAGCTGTAATCATCCGTGATTCCCCTCAGAATAAACTGTGGTGCTTCCCTTTATACTAACGTGAGAGGCCAGAGGGGACGCAGATAGAACTGTAGAGAGGAGAAGAAGAGGGGAAGAAGGAGAGGGAGGAGAAGAGGAAGTTCCCATGTAAGAGAGGGGGAGGTGACGTGAGAAGGCAAGGAAACTCCACTACTATGCGGCAGAGGTTGTGAGTAAACAGGATAAGCTTAAGTTCAAGGTATGGTACTGTACGTTGCTGCAATTCCGAAAAATAAGCGCCATGCAAATATGTCAAGCGGACAAATTACGTAGGGCGTGCAGAAGCAGAGCCGCATTAATTAAAGTGCACCGCAGGGTCCAGGTGACACTATGGAAGCGGTCGTCCGTCAAATCTGGGCCCGCCGCATTAGTTTTGTGGCTATGGCATTGCTAGAAGTCGTGGATTTGATCCCTATCACGGCAGCCGGATTTTGACGGGTGCGAAACAGAAAAGACACGTCCACTTAGATTTTGGGACACGTGAAAGAATATCACGGTATCAAAATTAATCCGGAATCCGCCACTACGGCTTGTCTCATTATCCAAGTGAGGTTTTGGTACATACAGCCCCATAATTCAATTCAAGTTTAATACATCTGCCACAATGCGATGTGCCATGTGAGGAAATGACAACGCTCAACCCTCTCAGAGGTTATAAAATATGTCGCACAACAACGCCCTAAGCAAACACCTCTCCCTGTGTGTTCTGTGTACTACGCAGACAAACAGAAGCGGTGCACGCAAGGTAACGTATAACATCAACTCGTCACTCTCGTGTTAGCCTAAACGTTGAAGAAATTAAGCTTTAGCCCTCAACATTTGCCGCTAATTATCGTCAATCAAACAATCCAGCACGGAAAGTTTCGCTTGCATCGATTCCCACAGTGCGTGGGATCTGCATATTTTTTGCAGTCGCTGTCGCCGTCATGTTCCATAAAACGTCTAAGGGCGATAACACTGTCGCCGAGTGTCGTATGCTTCATGTACGAGTGAAAGCACGCGAGGGAAGCCGAGAATCGCTGCCTACTCTGGCGCACACGAAGGAGGAAAGCGGAGAGCAAACGCGCCGTCTTCCGTCGCGCGAGAGGTCGTGGGCGTTGGGAGGGAGGGAGCGGCGGCGGCGGCATTGTCCTGACCGGTCGCCTCAAGTCGAACTGACGATCGCTTCTCAATCTTGCGTGCGATCGGGTGGAATGCGGGGAGGCAGCACGGCAGGGTGAAGTGGTGGCTTCGACTCCACCAAGTGCGAACTTTGCATGGCCGTGCGCCATCGCGCGCCATCACGGGCGCCGTATCTTGAAAGCAATCTGCAGAGGGCTCATATCTTTGTGCGCGCTGTATTCTCGTCGCTTTTGCGTTGAAGCGATATACAGCACTAAGGTCACTTTGTTCGCTGCTGCTGTTGCCGTGTTTGCGAACACTAGCGTTTTTAAAGCGAGCGTTCGCCCTCATCGAGAGTGGTGTAGTCAGGATTGCTTGTGCGCGCTGACACCATGCTTGTTCATTCACTAGGCGAATATTTTCAAGTTTATACGGCTGATAAATCTACAACCTTTACTTCGCACAGCTGTCTACCAATTTGCTATCGCCTTTCCTGCGAAACTGCGAATGCTTTCTTTCTGGTTTTAGCTTCATTGAACTGAAAAAAGTTCCTTTCCGTTTCTGCACCGGAACGAAAAAAAAACTGTTTTGGTTCACGGGCAAAAATTTCTATGCAACGTAACAATTAAAATATAGTATTTATTTTTCCCAATGAGTGAATTGTGAATTAGGAGATTATGCAGAAAGTTGGGCTAGTTGGTGTTTATGCATTTGCTGTGACGTAGTTACTAGCGCTAACAGATATATCTTTTGTGCTCAACAACCGTTTAGTGCCTTTTGAAGTCCTACATTTGTTTGCGCTCGGCGCATCTTCAGCCCGCTAAGCCACAATGATAACCAAGCTTATGCGCTCCGAGTGCGGGCACAAAGTCCCCCATCTGCAGCTCTGCCTCCGAGTCCCCACCGTGTCGTAAGCTAGTGGATGCAACGAATGGGAATTGGCTTTCAGAGCTCGAACTCGTCCGGCGGTAAGATGGACTGAGTTCCTGTGGGGTTTATGTGTTCCGTCGTTGTGCGCGTGGAAACGAGCTTGCTGCAGCAATCCGGCCCCTACGTCTGCCAAGGCGAGGTATCTTGGCGGTTGCAATATGCTTAGCAAGGTTCATGATGTGCTACAACATGGCCCAAAATTTTGTAATGAACTAAATGAAACGCCTGCCTCTTTATTAGGTCTTGTTAGAAAAATAACCAGTCGTTCGAACCCTGACGAGCAAAGTAGGTGTATTTTGGAACTAGCGCTGTGTCCTGTCCCAACTTGTTTTCCGTTAGTCTTGTTAGCGCAAGCAACTACGTCTCTGATGATTCGCAGTGTCTTGAGTTAAGACACTGAGCATAATCTCAGAAGCAGCACGTCATCGAGTTTACTCGTTTTATGGGTAATGTAATTAGTTCGACGATGTCGTTTATGTAGAATAAAAACAGCAAGGGGCCCAGTACACTTCCCTGAGGAATGCCCGAAGAACCAGTTATTGGTGAAGATGCGGCGTTGTTTAGGACGACAGACTGTGTTCTTCCGTTTAGGTAGTTTCGTATCCAATTTTGAACGTTTTCGTTTACATTTAATGCAGCAAGCTTTACTTCTAAGAGCTTATGGGACACAGTACCGAAAGCTTTTTGAAAATCAATAAAAACCGCGTCTACCTGACTACTGTTATCAATGGCTTTGGATAAAAAATGCTGAAATTATATTAGGTGCGTGTTGCAGGAATAACCTTTTTGGAATCCGTGCTGGGAATGTGTAAAGAAATCGTTTGAGTCAATCAATGCAAATATGTTACCATATAAAATGTGTTCGAATATTTTGCCACATATCGATCGACGTTAGTGAAATCGGCCTATAGTTTTCTCTGAGTTTTCTGTCGCCCGATTTAAAAACTGGTATCACGCTTGCCGTTTTCCAATCTTGAGGGATGAGGCCTGTTTCAAGGGGAAGCTTATAGATAATCGGTAAATACGAAACAATTATCATATGGCACTCTTTAAGGACCACTGGGGATATTCCATCAGGTCCGATTGCTTTTGTTTCATCTAAATGGTGTAATAAAGAATCGACGCCACTAACATCAACTTCAATGTCTGGCATCATATCGTCCTGATTGGCGTTGTTCAAAAGCGAAGTCTCCTCCCAGCAGATACCTGCTAAAGCACGGATTTGAAGTACTGGTTAAAGCATTCCGCCTTCTGATAGTCTGATGTCACGGTTTTGCAGTTACTAGATAAAGATGGTATAGGTTATTCTTCTTTTCGGTTTTTTTTTACATATTTCCAAAACGATTTTAGGTTTTCTCTCAAGTCCTTGTTTAATTTAACAAAGAAGGTATCTTTCGCAGGTTTAATTGTTGGTTGCAATACATTATTTATCTGTTATTAGATTTGATTAGATTATTATTAGTTATTAATGTTTGTGAGGAAATTCGAAAACCACAAGCGGTCACGCGCACAACACAGGCCACACAAATTGATTGAATTGCCACTGAAACCTGGCTGTTCCTCCGGTGAAACGGTCCAAGTTTACGGGATCGGGGCTACATGTACGGTTCGCATTTCTTTCCGCCTCGCGGTCATGGCGGGCAGCACGCTTATGGGACTGGCACCACGGGAGAGCAGAAAGGAGATACGCAAGCGCTTGGAACGCCGACCAAGAGAGGGCAATGCGAACGTAGGCATGGTCGACGCGGGTCAAAGTGTAGTATCCGTTCTTATCAGTTTAATATCTAATGCGGGTTGTATTTAGACCTAAGGTATTAAACTTATTTTTCCAGAGAGAGAGAGAAAGAGAGAGAGAGAGAGATGCAAATGAGAGAAAGTCAGGGAGGTTAACCAGAGTTAAAACCTCCGGTTTGCTACCTTGCACTAGGGGAAGGGAAAGGGGAGTGCTTAAAGCCTGCTTCAGCTCCGCTGCGTATCGGCCTGGTATTACTCTATCTACGGGATCAGCCCACCTATGGGGGGAGATTCTCGATCTACTCGGCTCGATAGACGCACGCAATTTTTTTTTTTTTTTGAGAATCTAGCCATATACAGCTTGGCTGTTTTGTTCAATAACAGAACTAACGTTGAGGAAAACAGCTAGGCCAGACGGCAATGGTGCCGCGTTCTACAAAGCTTACGTTGATGAAGTGGCACCCATTTAGCATGCAGTCATGACGGAAGCGTACGAAACGAAAGAAATGCCACTTTCTTTCCCTGCTGCTCACGTGGTGCTGGTTGCTAAAACTGACGACCGCGCTAAGCTGCTTTCTGCGGGGGCGCATCATCTGATAACGCTCAAAAACCCCGACTACAAAATTTATACGAAAGTGTTGGCAAAACGACTGCACAGCGTAATCAAATTTCTTGTTGGACCACACCAAACATGAGACATAAAAGGACGCTCTGTCTGTACAAATGTGCAAGTAGGCCGTAGTATTCTCGGGTGCTATGGCATTTTCGGCAGTCGGGTAGATATGTTGGAGCAGGACTTAGGGGGGGGGGGGCGGGGGGGGGGGCAAAGGCATTTGAACGTGTGTCGCATGAAGCTCTTTTTAGTATACTTGAACGTGTTAACATAGGTACTGCGATAGTCGATTGCTTAAAGATGGTATGCAATGACTGCATTGTAAACATTGTGGTGAATAAAAATCTAACTGATAGTATTAGGCTTTGATCATCGATTAGGCAACGTTGTCCATTGTCCCCTCTCTGCAATTTATATAGAGCCTTTCTATTCACCTCTAAAATGGAATGAAATAATTTTAATGGTTATAATCTTGAATCGTCGCATGTTAAAGCGTTTGCATGTGCTGATGATGTGGCAATCTTTTGTACAGATCACAAAATTGTACAAGAGTCGATAAGCGATGCTATTAGATATTGCAGGCAAACCGGCTGCAAGATAAATAGGGACAAGAGCATCGGCTTTTGGCAAGGAAGCTAGAACGTCACACCGCAAGCCTTTGGAAATCTACAATGAACCATGCCCCCTTGGAAACATTTGGTTGTGCCTCTGGAGCACTACTATAGTAGCGCGTAATACTGTGAGGACGAGGCGTCACGTGTAAAAGAGGAAACTGGAAGGTGACAAGGTGGTAATTTATCAATGTTTGCAAAGGCAACTGTTTGTAGTTAATTTCTAATCGCCAAAGTATGGTATGTCCTCCAATTTTTGTCGATGACTCGTGCGAATTTACAGAAAATGCAGAAAGTGTTTGCCGTTTTTATCTGATCCACTTGGGGAAAGGGTCAGCCGAACTAACTCGTTTCGTCCTGTTCGAGATGGTGGCCTTGGATTGCCGCATTTGTTCTTACGAGAGATTGTTTCGCGTTTTTTCTTCTTGCGGGGCCAAAGTGATTTATTTTTGTGTATGATGCTCGAGGTCTGTTTGAAAGGTGCTTTGACTGAATTTATTGTGTCTAGTGCATAACCTCTAAATTATGGGGTTAAACGCTACTTGCGGGAGGTGGTCTATCCCTTTCGAATAAAAAAAGTTCAGTTTTCACTGCAGCGCCTGAGCACAGTAACAAGAAATACATTTTACAAGGATTTAATTGAAGATATGTTGCTAGTGCCTTTGTACACAATGATATACAATGATGGTCCAGGACAAGATGTACTAAAGATAGTTAAAAGGATGCTACTGAGACCAAATGCAAAGTCATTTTTCTTCAGGTTGCATACATTTACCCTTCCTGTCGAGACATGGATTGCCCACAAAGTAATATTTGTGCCCTGGACGACAAACTGTGTTCTTTGCAACGAAACGGTGATAATCGAGTACGCCTTTATTGAGTGCTGGGATTCAATATATTATTGGAACGTCTTGCAAAGAGCTCTTATAAAGCAACTGCTGATAACAGCCCAGGGTATACGTTTCCTGCCTAAGGCCTCCACGGTCTTTGGAAGACATGGATGGCGGTAACACATGCTGATGTCAACGTGTGCTCAACACGAGAAAATTTTCTTGAAAGCATCGTTTTCATAGGTAAGATATATCGCGAACAGGCAGGACTAGATAACTTGTTGTGTGTTCTGGAGGAAATAGCGAAGTTCAAGGAATTTTAGCTTGCCACGTTGATCCATGTAATCGAACTTGTTTTTATCTTTGTGTGTCATTCTGTTAAAAAAAAGGGGGGGGGGAGCATCATAGCTCAGTGGTAGAGCATTAGACTGTATATCGAAAGGTCCCCAGTTCAAACCCGCTTGCCCCGTTGTAGTGATTGTGTCACTAAAACGGGGCACCGTGGTTCACTTTCCAAAGGGAAAGCACATGGAGGTCAATCTATACACCAAACTGTGTTTTGGATACGACATGTGGCAGAAATCTCACACTCGACTTCATACTGTACCTAAAACCCTCAAAAATACGTGTATAGTTACGACGCTTTCTCCGAGAAAGATTGGCCAACTGCACGATGTTGCAACAGCAGTGAAGCAGACGATGCTGAAGCTCCTTTATAGTATATGGTGCTGTACACTGTTCTCCCTAAATGATCTCCGTGGTACATTTTTGTGTTGTGAAATGTGATCGCACTAGTGAAGAACCCTATAGGATCACGCACACTACGATGACCGGACACTGTCGGCGACAGCGTTTTTTCCCTTCATATGGGCCCCTCTATAACACTGTACCGTCGCCGACAATTTGCCGACGGTCGGCCGAGATCTCGGCGTCGGTACAGTGTGACAGAGGCGCGGACACGAAGGTAAAAAAACGCTGTCGCCGATAGTCGGCAGACCTAAATCGGTGTCCGGTCGATCAAGTGCGAGTGAGCCTTTACGGGCATTCACAGAGGCTAAGACGGCAGCAGCGCTTTCGTAACCAGCCATCGCTGGCGACCGACAACCGCAAACGCGGTGTGGGCCGCTGCCACCAACGCCATTCCCGCAGCTCCTCCACCACCATCATCATCACCATAAAATAAACATAATGGCCGCCTGCAGGCACTGGAAATTCAGGTCTGTATTTAGACATGCGCCACGCACAGATTCGCGGCCGCGCAGCTAGATGGCGCTGTCCGCTCCGAAGGAAGTACGAGGGAGCAGGCAGGCTGTATGCACGCATCAAACATGACGGGTCCCGGCGGTGGCAATGCAGTTTGTTGCCACATTGATTCAATGGTAATCGTACTAACGTCGGTATTACCATAGAAATGTGTCCGGCGGGAATTCCTTTCCAGTTCTTTGAAGTCACTTCTCTCCGGGCGCGAGTGCAGTGCCGGGACGACCCACGGCGTAGGGGCAATAGCAATCTTCAAGCACTCCGTCGCATGAGAATAATTTGCGATAAAAAAATTGGTTAAGCAGAATTGACGCACTTGTCTGATTCAACGTTTCGCGACGCTATCTTTTAAGGTTTCAAATAAATTCGATTGAAATATGTATATATAAGCCGTGCGTCGACCTATCGCTTATCAGGGACGACGGTGCTTCCTATCCATGTGCAATCGTCAAAGACGCTCACGTAATGTCAAGCCGATGCCTAGGGCCGCGGCCGCTCGCCTAGCCACGGTCCGCGCGTACAGTTCTTGTGTGCGAAGCGCGGTTGAGAGCTCTGCAATGCGACAGCGCATGAGCGCAGTCACGTGGTTTTACTTCATATTTCACGGGCTTTTTTAAACGCCGAAAAAAAAGGCCACGCTGCGTGCACGTTGCCACAAAAAATTAGATTGGTGGATTTCGAATGCCATCTACAACGTAAGGGAACGCACTTGGCCCTAATGTGAATATTAAAAATTGCATAATTGATAATAAGTAAATAACTAATTAAGCGCAATTTAAAAAAACACCTTAAGGAGAGCCACGTGACGACAAATCATGTCTTTCGTTTCATTCGGTTCGGTTAAACATGTCTGAGATCCTCGGTTCCAGTTACGCGATCCACCCTGTATAGGCGGAGCCCCACCGTACCACAAGGGTCACGTGACTCCCGCAGATAACACTCTCTCCAGGGTCAACCCTGTTCTCATTGCACCATATTTATGATGGGCGCAATTTTTATTACAATATCTCGAGGATTGGCTCACTGTACTGCTACACTATCGCCGAGGTGGGCCCAGTTCACTCGACGGGACTCGAAGCAAGTAGATCCGCCAAACTCGATAAAGACGGCAAATAATGATTTGCTTAGATAAAGTACTTATGCTCCTAAAGATGGTTGTTTGTTGCAATGAGGATATTTAGGTACCGCTTGCTGTTTTATTGTATAATTGCGTAGAGGAGAACAGCCTGCTCATGGGACAAGTGTGGTACTGTAACAGATGGTTATATATACGATTCGTAAAGCTCTTTCATTAGATCCCATCCGAAACAGGGCAGTGGCTGTTTCGGATGGGGTCTCCTTTTACAATTGCGAAGTTGCACTGGCGCCCTCTAGCGTGTGACGTCACCATTAAAATAAAATCAAGAGTATGACGGAAACTCCAAGGTCAATTCACGAGGTGACAGAGGCGAGGCGGAAATGTGGCACTGAGCAGCGGCATTCATTGTAGTCGTGTGATTAAAGCGCGACTACAGTTCACGGCGCTAAACAATAGTTGATGAAAATTATGCATCTAACATGTGACAAATGGAAACATTTGAAAAAGTGCAGACAATGATATTTGAATGGAAAATGTGAATTCACAAGTTGTTTGCTTCCATTCGCGAATAATCGTTAGTACGAACTCCGCAGGCTTTCTGAAGTTTCCTACTGGCGATGCGTGCTGAGATATTCCGAGATCTTAGTACCGTATTTAACACTGGAATTTCGTCAGAACGACCGTATCCGTAGCCTTAGCAGAAAAAAAAAACGGTATAATATGTAGTAGTAACTTTATCAGATTTGATTAGTAAGTTTATTTTTTACCTGCCTTTTGGCTAAATATTATCTTTTAGCTGCGTCATCAGTGCAAGATAAGAAGCTATAGGTAGAACGCGGGCTGTGTTCGTTCAAATTAAAGTGCGATTTTTGTGAATTGTTTCAATTTAGTGTTATTTTTTTTTACTACGAAATAAGAGATGTGTGTTGGTGCTAAGGACACATGCATATGGTAGTTAGTTACATCTCTGGGTTGGCCCATTGCTCCGAATTCATCGCTAGGCACGCTAGGCACGTCATACTATGCCAATTTAGGTACATACGAAGCCTTAGGTGACTGTTTCATAACCTACATGACTCGCATGTCATGATTTAACATTTATGTTGGTCACACACTATTATCATGCTATGCCAAATTTGGTACATGTCAAGATGTAGGCGGCTGTTTCATCACCTACATGACCTACATGACACGCATGTCAATGCTTATCATTTATATCCGTCATACACTCTTGTCATGCTATGCGAGTTTTGGTACATACCAAGTTAACAAAACGACCATGAGAGCACCAATACGTAGGCGGCTATACATACTGTCAAAGAGGTAAATGTTCGCCAAGAAATGCTTCGCATTTAAAGGCACACTAAAGGCAAATATTGAGTCAAGCTAAAGTGATGCATTGGTGCTCTAGAATACCTAAGGCGTCAATATTATCACGAATAGAGCCTTAATAATCGAGAAATCGAGGTAAACTCAGAACATGATTAGAGACTCCCCCGAGACATTCAAGTACTTGCGCGATGACGAAAGCACTCCTCAGTTAAATTTTGTCACTAGTACTCAACCACTCGTTGCACGAAACATCCTTGCTTTGTATTATAAGACGAAATAAAATGCAACTTGTCCAGTTCTATTTCAATTCTAGCAAAAAAGCACTCATTAAAATAACCCTGACAACGATGCGGGTGGTCGAAAGGTTTCGTTTTCACTCGACCCCGCGCCGCCCACGCTTTCGTGTTTCAGTAGTTATCGCGCAGTGCTGCGCTGATCTTGCTGGCTCGCGAAACTCGCACGAAGTACAAGTAGCGGAGAATTCAACTTCCACGTTGTGTCGTGATATGCCCGAATGGTCTATGCCGCGTGACCAAAAAGCAGCTGCAGTGGCGAATCCGCCACTCAGTCTTGAGCTCGGTACCGCCGTATGTCGAGCGCCGTTTTACTCACCGACGGCAGCAAAGGGTGGTGATGGCGCATGCAACGTGACCACTCCTACGATTGGTTGGCGGGAGATTTGAATGTCGAAAAAGGTATTCGCACCCTTCAGATGCAATTTTCTCGTAAACTAAGTCTTTTCTTGGCACGAAACAAGCATTGCAAGGTTTCTGGAATGGTATTTAAACAGTCCACGTCGACTTAGTATTTGCCTTTAGTGTCCCCTTAAAACGTAAAGGCCATGAAATGAACGAGTTGAGGGCAAATATTTCAATGAAACTTTGTCATTCGAGAACCTTGTTTGCATTTTGTACATATGCAACGGCCAGGGATAAATCTGAATGACGCTGTCCTTCATTCCAATGTATTGCGCAGGAGCAGCTGTCACCGGTCGTGTATTCTGAGTAATTGCATCGAAATTAGAGTCGCAACAGAGAAAACACATAAATAGCATGAGTTCTACAAAATATGCATTAGAAATGCGAAGATACAATTGAATATACAAATGGGAAGATACAGCTTGTAAAGGGTAAATATGTGTCACTGGAAGCAAAGTTCACTGCATGTATACTGAAAACCTCGCAACAATATATTTAAATACACCCAGAAACGCCGCTTCCCTAGCACATAGATTAAAGTTTTGGGGAGCCATCTTGTAAACAAATGCGGCATTCAACTTGATCCCGATAAGATTTCCGCAGTGCTCAACTTGCCACGCCCACTTCGCGCGAAAGAACTGCGTAACTTCCTCGGTCTCGCCTCGTACTTCCGATAATTCATCCGCAACTTTGCCACTATTGCCTCGCCCCTCCATGAACTTCTTGCCAGTGTCAATTCCTTCCAGTGGTCCGATCGGTGCGAAGCTGCTTTTCGGGGAACTTAAGCGCGCCTTAACCTCCCCACCCGTCCTTTGCCATTTTGATAGTAAGCACTCACTCTATTGCACACTGACGCTAGCGGCAAGGAATTGACGCGGTGCTGCTGCAGCGCGACCGCGCTTCTCGCGAGAAAGTCGTCGCATATGCAAGCCGCGTTTTGTATTGTTCTGACATGTAAGAAGTATAAAGTTTATTTGACTTCGCGTGTTGCCTGTTTGAAATTTCTGCGAATAAAATGTAGCATCGTACTAGCTTTTGCCATGACATTGTCAATATGTTTATGCCAAGTGAGTGATTCGGTGAAACATACTGCTAGATACTTGTATTCCAACTGTATGTCGATAAGCGTGCCATTGATGTTATATCGGTGCAGAAATTTGGATAATTTTCTGGAAAAACTTACGCTACTGCACTTCTGAATATTTAAAGTCATGTTCCATTTTTTACACCGGTTCGCTACGTTATCTAAATCTGTTTGCGGAGTATCTATGTTATTTTCAGAAGTCATTTATCTGTAAATCACACAGTCATCGGCAAATAGTTTTATGGGTGATGTAATTAGTTCGACAATGTCGTTTATGTAGAATAAAAACAACAAGGGGCCCAGTACACTTCCCTGAGGAACGCCCGAAGAACCAGTTATTGGTGAAAATGCGGCGCTGTTTAGGACGACAGACTGTGTTCTTCCGTTTAGGTAGTTTCGTATCAAATTTTGAACGTTTTCGTTTAAATTTAATGCAGCAAGCTTTACATCTAAAAGCTTATGGGACACAGTACCGAAAGCTTTTTTGAAAATCAATAAAAACCGCGTCTACCTGACTACTGTTATCAATGGCTTTGGATAAAAAATGCTGAAATTATATTAGTTGCGTGTTGCAGGAATAACCTTTTTGGAATCCGTGCTGGGAATGTGTAAAGAAAGCGTTTGAGTCAAGGAATGGAAATGTATTACCATATAAAATGTGTTCGAATATTTTGCAACATATCGACGTTAGTGAAATCGGCCTATAGTTTTCTCTGAGTTTTCTGTCGCCCGATTTAAAAACTGGTATCACGCTTGCCGTTTTCCAATCTTGAGGGATGAGGCCTGTTTCAAGGGGAAGCTTATAGATGATCGGTAAATACGAAACAATTATCATATGGCACTCTTTAAGGACCACTGGGGATATTCCATCAGGTCCGATTGCTTTTTGTTTCATCTAAATGGTGTAATACAGAATCGACGCCACTAACATCCAATTCAATGTCTGGCATCATATCGCCCTGATTGGCGTTGTTCAAAAGCGAAGTCTCCCCCCAGCCGACACCTGCGAAAACACGGATTGGAAGTACTGGTTAAAGCATTCCGCCTTCTGATAGTCTGATGTCACGGTTTTGCAGTTAGTAAATAAAGATGGTATAGGTTATTCTTTTCGTTTTTTTTTACATATTTCCAAAACGATTTTAGGTTTCCTCTCAAGTCCTTGTTTTTTTAACAAAGAAGTTATCTTTCGTAGATTTAATTGTTGCTTGCAATAGATTATTTATCTGTTTTTATATTTGATTTGATTATCATTAGTTATTAATGTTTGTGAGGAAATTCGAAAACCACAAGCGGTCACGCGCACAACACAGGCCACACAAATTGATTGAATTGCCACTGAAACCTGGCTATTCCTCCGGTGAAATGGTCCAAGTTTACGGGATCGGGGCTACATGGACGGTTCGCATTTCTTTCCGCCTCGCGGTCCTGGCGGGCAGCACGCTTATCGGACCGGCACCACGGGGAGAGCGGAAAGAAAGGAGATACGCAAGCGCTTGGAACGCCGACAAAGAGAGGGCAATGCGAGAGAGGCGTGGTCGACACGGGTCAAAGTGTAGTATCTGTTCTTATCAGTTTAATATCTAATACGGGTTGTATTTAGACCTAAGGTATTAAACTTATTTTTGCAGAGAGAGAGAGAGAGAGATACAAATGAGAGAAAGTCAGGGAGGTTTACCAGAGTTAAAACCTCCGGTTTGCTACCTTGCACTAGGGGAAGGGAAAGGGGAGTGCTTAAAGCCTGCTTCAGCTCCGCCGCGTATCGGCCTGGTATTACTCTACGGGATCTACGGGATCAGCCCACCTATGGGGGGAGATTTTCGACGTACACGGCTCGATAGACGCACGCAATTTTTTTTTTGAGAATCTAGCCATATACAGCTTGGCTGTTTTGTGCAATAACAGAACTAACGTTGAGGAAAACAGCTAGGCCAGACGGAAATGGTGCCGCGTTCTACAAAGCTTACGTTGATGAAGTGGCACCCATTTAGCATGCAGTCACCACGGAAGCGTACGAAACGAAAGAAATGCCACTTTCTTTCCCTGCTGCTCACGTGGTGCTGGTTCCTAAAACTGACAACCATGCCAAGCTGCTATCTGCGAGGGCGTATCGTTGATAATGCTCACAAACACCGACTACAAAATTTATACGAAAGTGTTGGCAAAACGACTGCACAGCGTCATCAAATTTCTTGTTGGACCACACCAAACATGAGACATAAAAGGACGCTCTATCTGTACAAACGTTCAAGTAGGCCGTAGTATTCTCGGGTGCTATGGCATTTTCGGCAGTCGGGTAGCTATGTTGGAGCACGACTTAGGGGGGGGGGGGGGGGCAAAGGCATTTGAACGTGTGTCGCATGAAGCTCTTTTCAGTATTCTTGAACATGTAAACATAGGTACTGCGATAGTCGATGGCTTAAAGATGGTATGCAATTACTGCATTGTAAACATTGTGGTGAATAAGAATCTAACTGATAGTATTAGGCTTTGATCATCAATTAGGCAACGTTGTCCATTGTCCCCTCTCTGCAATTTATATAGAGCCTTTCTATTCACCTCTAAAAGTTAATGAAATAATTTTAATGGTTATAATCTTGAATCGTCGCATGTTAAAGCGTTTGCATGTGCTGATGATGTGGCAATCTTTTGTACAGATCACGATATTGTACAAGAGTCGATAAGCGATGCTATTAGATATTGCAGGCAAACCGGCTGCAAGATAAATAGGGACAAGAGCATCGGCTTTTGGCAAGGAAGCTAGAACATCACACCGCAAGCCTTTGGAAATCTACAATGAACCATGCCCCCTTGGAAGCATTTCGGTGTGCCTCTGGAGCACTACTATAGTAGCGCGTAATACTGTGAGGACGAGGCGTCACGTGTAAAAGAGAAAACTGGAAGGTGGCAAGGTGGTAATTTATCAATGTTTGCAGAGGCAACTGTTTGTAGTTAATTTCTAATCGCCAAAATATGGTATGTCCTCCAATTTTTGTCGATGACTCGTGCGAATTTACAGAAAATGCACGAAGTGTTTGCCGTTTTTATCTGATCCACTTGGGAAAGGGTCAGCCGAACTAACTCGTTTCGTCCTGTTCGAGATGGTGGCATTGGATTGCCGCATTTGTTCTTACGACAGATTGTTTCGCGTTTTGTCTTCTTGCGGGACCAAAGTGATTTATTTTTGTGTATGATACTCCAGGTTTGTTTGAAAGGTGCTTTGACTGAATTTATTGTGTCTAGTGCATAACCTCTAAATTATGGGGTTAAACGCTACTTGCGGGAGGTGGTTTATCCCTTTCGAATACTAAAAGCTCAGTTTTCACTGCAGCGCCTGAGCACAGTAACAAGAAATACATTTTACAAGGATTTAATTGAAGATATGTTGCTAGTGCCTTTGTACACAATGATATACAATGAAGGTCCAGGGCAAGATGTACTAAAGATAGTTAAAAGGATGCTACTGAGACCAAATGCAATGTCATTTTTCTTTAGGTTGCATATTTACCCTTCCAGTCAAAACATGGATTGCCCACAAAGGAATATTTGGGCCCTGGACAACAAACAGTGTTCTTTGAAATGAACCGGTGATCATCGAGTACGCCTTTATTGAGTGCTGGGATTCAATATTTTATTGGAACGTCTTGCAAAGAGCTCTTATAAAGCAACTGCTGATAACAGCACAGGGTATGCGTTTCCTGCCGGTAGGCCTCCACAGTCTTTGGAAGACACGCATGGCGGTAACACATGCTGATATTAACGTGTGCTCAACACGTGACAATTTTGTTGAAAGCATCGTTTTCATAGGTAAGATATATCGCGAACAGGCAGGACTAGATAACTTGTTGGGTGTTCTAGAGGAATTAGCGAAGTTCAAGGAATTTTTGCTTGCCACGTTGATCCATGTAATCGAGCGTTTTTTTATCTTTGTGTGTCGTTATGTTAAAAAAAAAAGGGGAGGGAGCATCATAGCTCAGTGGTAGAGCATTAGACTGCATATCGAAAAGTGCCCGGTTCAAACCCTGGTGCCCCGTTGTAGTGATTGTATGACTAAAAGGCGGCACCGTGGTTCACTTTCCAAACGGAAAGCACAGAGGTCAATCTATACACAAAACTGTGTTTTGGATACGAAATGTGGCAGAAATCTGACACTCGACTTAAAAAGAAACGAATGTCGTCCTCTATCTTACATACTGTACAAAAACCCTCAAAAATACGTGTATAGTTACGACGCTTTCTCCGAGAAAGATTGGCCAACTGCACGATATTGCAACAGCAGTGAAGCAGACGATGCTGAAGCTCCTTCATAGTAGATGGTGCTGTAGACTGTTCTCCCTAAATGATCTCCGTGGTAAATTTTTGTGTTCTGAAATGTGATCGCACTAATGAAGACACCCTAAAGGATCACTCACACTATGCCGACCCGACACTGTCGGCGACAGCGTTTTTTTCCCTTCATATGGGCCCCTCTATAACACTGTACCGTCGCCGACAATTTGCCGACGGTCGGCGGAGATCTCGGCGTCGGTACAGTGTGACAGAGGCGCGGACACGAAGGTAAAAAAACGCTGTCGCCGATAGTCGGCAGACCTAAATCGCTGTCCGGTCGATCAAGTGCGAGTGAGCCTTTACGGGCATTCACAGAGGCTAAGACGGCAGCAGCGCTTTCGTAACCAGCCATCGCTGGCGACCGACAACCGCAAACGCGGTGTGGGCCGCTGCCACCAACGCCATTTCCGCAGCCCCTTCACCATCATCATCACCATAAAAATAAACATAATGGCAGCCTGCAGGCGCTGGAAATTCTGGTCTGTATTTACACATGCGCCACGCACAGATTCGCGGCCGCGCAGCTAGATGGCGCAGTCAGCTCCGAAGGAAGCACGAGAGAGCAGGCAGGCTGTATGCACGCATCAAACATGACGGGTCCCGGCGGTGGCAATGCAGTTTGTTGCCACATTGCTTCAATGGTAATCGTACTAACATTGGTATTATCATAGAAATGTGTTCGGCGGGAATTCTTTTCCAGTTCTTTAAAGTCAATTTTCTCCGGGCACGAGTGCAGTGCCGGGACGACCCATGGCGTAGGATAATGGCAATCTTCAAGCACTCTTGCGTTAAAAAAAAATTGGTTAAGCAGATCTGACGCAGTTGTCTGGTTCAACGTCCCACGACGCCATCTTCATACGTTTCAATTAAATTCGATGGAAATATATATATATATATATATATATATATATATATATATATATATATATATATATATATATATATATATATAAGCCGTGCGTCGACCTATCGCTTATCAGGGACGACGGTGCTCCCTATCCGTGTGCCATCGTCAAGGACGCTAACGCAATGTGAAGCCGATGCCTGGAGCCGCGGCCGCTCGCTTAGCCACTGTCCGCGCGTACAGTTCTTTTGTACGAACCGCGGTTGAGAGCGCTGCAATACGACAGCGCATGAGCGCTGTCACGTGGTTTTACTTCATATTACACGGGCTTTGCTTAAACGCCGAAAAAAAAATGGCCACGCTGTGTGCACGTTGCCACAAAAAATTAGATTGGTAGTTTTCGAATGCCCTCCACAACGTAAGGGAACGCACTCGGCCCTAATGTGAATATTAAAGAAATTGCATAATTGATATTAGGTAATTAACTAATTAAGCGCAATTTAAAAAACACCTTAAGGAGAGCCACGTGACGACAAATCATGTCTTTGGTTTCTTTCGGTTCGGTTAAACACTTCTTAAATCCTTGGTTCCAGTTACGCGATCCGCCCTGTATAGGCGGAGCCCCACCGCACCACAAGGGTCACGTGACTCCCGCAGATAACACTATCTCCAGGGTCAACCCTGTTCTCATTGCACCATATTCATGATGGGCGCAATTTTTATTACAATATCTCGAGGATTGGCTCACTGTACTGCTACACTATCGCCGAGGTGGGCCCAGTTCATTCGACGGGACTCGAAGCAAGTAGATCCGTCAAACTCGATAAAGACGGCAAATAATGATTTGCTTAGATAAAGTACTTATGCTCCTAAAGATGGTTGTTTGTTGCAGTGAGGATATTCAGGTACCGCTTGCTGTTTCATTGTATAATTGCGTAGAGGAGAGCAGCCTGCTCATGGGACAAGTGTGGTACTGTAACAGATGGTTATATATACGATTCGTAAAGCTCTTTCATTAGATCCCATCCGAAACGGCAGTGGCTGTTTCGGATGGGGTCTCCTTTTACAACCGCGAAGTTGCAGTGGCTCCCTCTAGCGTGTGACGTCACCATGAGAATAAAATGAAGAGTATGACGGAAACTCCAAGGTCAATTCACGTGGTGGCGAAGGCAAGGCGGAAATGTAGCACTGAGCAGCGGCATTCATTGAAATCGTGTGATTAAAGCGCGACTACATCTTACGGCGCTAAACGTTAGTTGATGAAAATTATGCATCTAACATGTGACAAATGGAATCATTTGAATAAGTACAGACAATGTTATTGGAATGGAAAATGTGAATTCACAGGTTGTTTCTTCCATTCGCGAATAATTGTGAGTTCGAACTCCGCAGGCTTTCTGAAGTTTCCTACTGGCGATGCGTGCTGAGATATGCCGAGATCGTAGTACCGTATTTAACACTGGAATTTCGTCAAAACTACCGTATCCGTAGCTTTAGAAGAAAAAAATGCGGTATAATATGTAGGAGTAACTTTATCAGATTTTATCAGTTAGTTTATTTTTCACCTGCCTTTTGGCTAAATATTATCTTTTAGCTACGTCTCCAGCACAACAAAAGAAACTATAGGTAGCACGCGGGCTATGTTAGTTCAAATTAAAGTGCGATTTTTGTGAATTGTTTCAATTTAGTGTTATTTTTTTCTTTACTACGAAATAAGAGATGTGTGTTGGTACTTAGGACACATGCATATGGTACTTAGTTACCTCTCTGGGTTGGCCCATTGCTTCTAATTCATTGCTAGGCACGCTAGGCTCATCGAACGCTAGGCACGTCATACTATTCCAATTTAGGTACATAACCAAGACTTAGGTGGCTGTTTCATAGCCTACATGACTGGCGTGTCATGATTTAACATTTATGTTGGTCACACACTATTGTCATGCTATGCCAAATTTGGTACATGCCAAGACGTAGGCGGCTGTTTCATGAGCTACATGACCTACATGACACACATGTCATGACTTATCATTTATATCCGTCATACACTCTTGTCATGCTATCCCAGTTTTGGTACATACCAAGTTAGCAAAACGACCATGAGGGCACCAATACGTAGGCGGCATAGATACTGTCAAAGATGTAAATGTTCGCCAAGAAATGCTTCGCGTTTAAAGGGACACTTAAGTCAAATATTGAGTCAAGCTAAAGTGATGCATTGGTGCTCTAGAATACCTAAGGCGTCAATATTATCACGAATACAGTCTTAATAATCGAGAAATCGAGGTAAATTCAGAACATGATTAGAGACTCCCCCGAGACATTCAAGTACTTGCGCGATGACGAAAGCACTCCTCAGTTAAATTTTGTCACTAGTATTCAACCACTCGTTGCAGAAAACATCTTTGCATTCTATTATAAGACGAAATAAAATGCAACTTGTCCAGTTCTATTTCAATTCTAGCAAAAAAGCACTCATTAAAATAACCCTGACAACGATGCGGGTGGTCGAAAGGTTTCGTTTTCACTCGACCCCGCGCCGCCCACGCTTTCGTGTTTCAGTAGTTATCGCGCAGTGCTGCGCTGATCTTGCTGGCTCGCGAAACTCGCACAATGTACAAGTAGCGGAGAATTCAACTTCCACGTTGTGTCGTGATATGCCCGAATGGTTTATGCCGCGTGACCAAAAAGCAGCTGCAGTGGCGAATCCGCCACTCAGTCTTGGCTCGGTACCGCCGTATGTCGAGCGTTGTTTTACTCACCGGCGGTTTCTGGCATGGTATTTAAACAGTCCACGTCAACTTAGTATTTGCCTTTAGTGTCCCCTTAAAACGTAAAGGTCATGAAATGAACGAGTTGAGGACAAATATTTCATTGAAACTTTGTCATTCAAGCACCTTGTTTGCATTTTGTACATATGCAACGGCCAGGGATAAATCTGAATGACGCTGTCCTTCGTTCCAATGTATTGCGCTGGAGCAGCTGTCACCGGTCGTGTATTGTGAGTAATTGCATCGAAGTTAAAGTCGCAACAGAGAGAACACATAAATAGCATGAGTTCTACAAAATATGCATTGGAAATGCGAAGATACAATTGAATATACAGATGGGAAGATACAGCTTGTAAAGGGCAAGAATGTGTCACTGGAAACAAAGTTCACTGCATGTATACTGAAAACCTCGCAACAAGATATTTAAATACACCCAGAAGTGCCGTTTCGCTAGCACAGAGATTAAAGCTTTGGGCCATCTTGTAAACGAATACGGCGTTCAACGTGATCTTGATACGATTTCCGCAGTGCGATTTCCGATTTCCCACTTCGTGCGAAAGAACTGCGTAACTTCCTTAGTCTCGCCTCGTACTTCCGATGTTTCATCCGGGACTGTGCCACCATTGCCGCGCCCCGCCATGAACTTCTTGCCAGTGCCAGTTCCTTCCAGTGGTCCGATCGGTGCGAAGCTGCTTTTTGGGGAACTTAAGCGCGCCTTAACCTCCCCACCCGTCCTTTGCCATTTTGATAGTAAGCACTCACTCTACTGCACACTGACGCTAGCGACCAAGGAATTGGCGCCGTGCTGCTGCAGCGCGACCGCGCTTCTCGCGAGAAAGTCGTCGCATACACAAGGACCGTTTTGACTGCCGAGGAATAGAAGTGCGCAATCACCGAACAGGAGTGCCTGGCTGTTGTATGGTCCATGCAGAAATTTCGCCCATACCTCCACGGTCGACATTTCACTGTTGTTACCGATCATGATGCCTTATGTTGGTTGTCAACGATCGAAAACTTGTCAGGACGCCTTGGCTGCTGGATCGTCAGATTACAAGCATATGATTTCGATGTTGCTTATAAGTTCGGAAGAAAGCACGAAGACGCCGTCGCACTTTCTCACTGCCTCCCTGCCCATTACCGCCATCTTTCGATCACCTTACGTCATCTCGTCAACTTGGCCGCACCGACGTCGCGTCTTCAGTGTTACCTATTGGTCCCCTGACCCAGATGACATCCAGTCGCCCTTCTGTGTTTTCCGCTAACCAGCGCACCGATCCATATTGCCACGGCATCATAGATTGCCTCATTGGTGTTTCAATACCACCGAACTCCCAGCCTTCGAAAACAGCTCGAATTATTTAACTTAGAGAACGGTGTTCTCTACCGCTACATTTGTCACCCGGAGGGCCATCGATGGGTTCCTGTCGTTCCGCGTTCAATTCGTGCTCAAGTTCTCCAGGCTTCTTACGATGACCCGACGTCTGGCCACTTGGGTTACCACAAAACCCGTGAGCGAATACGTAGCCGATTCTTCTGGCCAGGTCTTTCAACCAACATAGCTCGATACGTCGGCTCGTGCACTCTTTACCAACGCCGCAAGCTACCTACCACTGCACCCGGCGGGAGTCTACAATCACTACCTTATCCAGCAGAACCCTTCGCTGTCGTCGGCATTGACCTTTACGGTCCTCTCCCGGCTACTGCAGACGGCAACCGTTGGATCATCACTGCTGTGGATCACTTGACGCGGTATACGCGGAAACTACCTCTGTCCGCTCGGGGACTGCTTCAGAAGTGGCTGCCTTCTTTATTCAAGCTACTTACGCCATGGAGCCTCTCGCGTCCTTTTGAGCGACCGCGGCAAGGTATTTCTCTCTAACACGCTTGATGAAAGTTCTCCGAGGTTCCAAAACCACGCACAAGACAATCTCCGGCTCCCACCCCCAAACCAATGGTCTGACAGAGCCAAGAAGACCGCAAGAGTCGTTATGATGCCACTAACCGTGTTGTTTTCTACCGCCCTGGCGACGATGTACTGCTTTGGACCGCTGTGCGAATGCCTGGTTTGTGTGAAAAGCTTCAATCTCGGTACATCGGCCCCTACAAAGTCATCAAACAGACCTCTCCAGTCAACTACCGCCTTACAGCTGTTGACACACCTACTAACCGACGCTGCCGCGAGATAGAAATCGTGCATGTTTCCCGCCTCAAGCCATTCCATCGGCGCCCTACGCTAGCTTAATTGGCGGCCAGGCTGGCCGCTTCCGTCCACGGGGGCGATTAGTTTGAGCATTTATATTATGGGCGTCATCTTTCTCATATGTACATAGCCCATCACCATCGCTTCGGATCTTCATTGTCGGCATGCTAGTTCGGGCTTCTGAAATAAAAGCGTCGAGTAAAACCGTCGCTCCTAAATACGCTAAAGTCGGCAAAAAATCTACGTATCTAAGCAAACGTCACGGTATATAATGCGTCAAGCAAGGCAAGTAAACCTATTGCGTAATCACAGATTCACAGATCACGGAATCCTAAGGCACGTCCCCCTCCTTCTACTCTCCCTGATGCATCACGCGCAACGGAAAGGCGGCACGCTTCCTCCCCGTTTTTCTCCCTTGCGCACACAAGACTGAGCCACCATCGTCGGCTAACCCATCGCCCCCCCCCCCCCACCTGTGCTTTCACTCGCACATAGAGCATGCGGAGCGGTGACAATGTTATCGCCCTTAGACTTTATACGGAACGTGATGGCGACGGCAGGAATGTGCCTGGAGTGTCCATATAATTGCTATCGCAATAATATAATAAGAGCACCCGGTAACTGAATAGCCCCCGAGGCCCATTACTTTCCACAAAAGAGGAAGTAACACAGCGGAACTTTCACCATGCGACAATTCGCTGCGCCGCATTACTGTTTCTTTTTTTTGTGGGGCGGAGGCACCGAAAGGGGGAAAAAAACTCAAAGGAAAGCATGTTGGCCACAATCGAATGCCTGCTTTGGGCACTTAATGTGGCTACCAAAGAAATATCGAAGAAAACATGAGACGCTTGGTTCACAGAGAACCTACGCATACTGCTCGGTATCCTAAACCGGCGAGACAAAACACTTTCCGGAGAGGTTGCGATAACATCGAAGTGAAGGTGATGCCCTCAAGCGAACGCGTTGAATTCCGTCGAGCCCCCACAGTGATGGCGGTGAGCGACCATTGTTTCTTTTTCTCGTCTGCTAGCCAGAAAGTGTCCAAAACTGCCAGGCCAAAATCCACTCCGTCAGAGAAAAAGGAAGGGAATTGCACCGAAATGCGAGAAAGACGAGAAGAAAAAAACACGAGACAGACACATGCGCTCTGGCTGGCTCTGGCAGCCCGCAGGTAGCAAGAACAAGAAAATTGAAGAGGCTCAATGTGGTCCTCGAGAATAGAAGGCAAAGTAGAAAAAATAAATAAGAATGTAGTTACCTTTTCCGGCTTTAGTGTCTTGACGTGGATACTTTGCCGCAGGTGAAAAAAATGTTCATACTGTTTTCTGTGTCATGACGGCACAAATGAACCACCACAACGCTTCGTCTCGTCGAACCTCGCTGCGTTCTTTGTAAGTTTGATAGTGTGTTGGTTTGGCTTGTCTAGTTGTATGGTCCGATGTACGATTTTAGAAAAGTCAATGCACCTTTGGTGTCAAATGTTTATAAGAACATAAAACCCACAAAGTTCCGGATTTGTAAATGTTAACGCACCTTTCGCATCAAAAGCTTGAGAACTTTATTCATGCGCTTCGTAGTTTCCGCGGCCTCCGCGAGATGCCGCGACGAGCCCGCTCGTCGTAAAAACGTCCTTGAAAGCTTGTGCTCGGATGGGTCTCCTTGCGTTGTGACTCCAAAAGCGTGGGCACTACCACGAAATCCAGCCCGAGTTCGCAATCTTCGAGCCGAAATGTCTTTTTGAGCGCAAAAAAGTCATTCTAGACAATCCAGAATGATTTCCGGCGCCAAGGATTGTTTTGGTCGGCGGTGCATGAAAGCACGAAAAAATTTCGGGGGTGGGGGAGGCTGGGAGACTCATAGCCCCCCCCCCTCCCCTGGCTACGTTCCTGCTTGAATGTACTTGAGTACCAAGCCAGCAACCCGCCTCGGTGCAACATTGTCATTTTCGTCTGCAGCGAAGCACCCGTAGGTGTTGAAGGCGTTATCGCGGGCGACCAACGTCTACTGCTCGACCGTGAAATTTCCGTCGCAAGAGGGTAGCTCAACTGCACAAAGGGAAAGCGAAAGTGATGCTGAAAAACTTCAGCCAGGAGTTTAAGCACATCAACAAGGGCACAACGATCGCGTACATCGAGCAAATTGTGGAAACCGGCAATGCGTTTGCCCTTTCCGATTTTGCCGCATCTACCCCGACGATCATAATTCCCCATCCAGACTTAAACATAAATCCAAGTCTCCCCATGAGTAAGCAGCGACAACCCAGAAGTCTTCTCCGACGGCACAAAGACTGCTTTTTGAAGTCATCGAGGATACGACAAACACCAGTTGCAAAGCAGAGCATAATAACCGAAGAGTGCGCTCGACCACTCCGCCAGAGCCCTTACCGAGTTTCGACACGAGAATGTAAAGCCATAAGGCAACAAGAAGACGAAATGCTGCGCCACCACATCATCCAGCCGTCGGAAAGCCCGTGGGCATCTCCTGTAGTCTTGGTGAAGAAAAAGGACAGAACCCCACGTTTCTGCGTTGATTGTCGTCGACTGACCAAGTTCATGAAGGACGTCCCTCCCACGGATAGAGGACGCATTGGATCGGCTCTGCAAGACTAAATAATTCTCGTCGATGGGTCTCAAGACTGGCTACTGGCAACTAGAATTCAACGAGAGTGATCGCGATAAGACCGCCTTCATCACGCCAGACGGCCTCTATGAGTTTAAGGTCATGTCATTCGGACGGTGCTCAGCGCCTCCAATGTTTAAGCACGTGATGGACACAGTGTCAGCAGGACTGAAGTATTAGACCTGTCTTATTTACTTGGATGACGTCGTCGTCTTCACTGGAAATTTTGACGATCACCTTAGGCGGCTTCCGGCAGTACTAGAGACCATGAAGTCATCAGGGATGACTCTGAAGCCGGAAGAGTGCCGCTTCGCTTACGAAGAGCTTCTGTTCCTGGGCCACGTCATCAAGAAATCTGAAGTCCTCTCCGACCCGCAGAAGACAGTTGCAATCACAAAGTTCCAGCAGCCCATCGGGAAGAAGGCAGTGCGCAGATTCCTTGGCATGTGTGCCTACTACAAAGACTTTGTCAAGGACTTTTCACGCATAGCTTAGCCTCTGACACATCTAAGTAGATGTGATGTCGAGTTCAAGTGGGAAACACCGCAGGCCGATGTATTCCAAGAACTCAAACGATGCATGCAGTTGCCACCGGTACCTGCGCACTTCGACGAGGACTCCAATACAGAAATCTGCACTGACGCTAGTAGCCTAGGCCTCGGGACCGTCCTAGACGGACTTGAACGGGTGATAACTTCTGTGCTGTCATAGTTGCTGTCAAAAGCGGAAGGCAATTATTCTACGACCGAAAAGGAATGCCTCGCCATCATTTGAGCTACAGAAAAATTCCGCCCTTACCTATATGGGAGGCCGTTCAAAGTCGTCAGCGACCATCATGCGTTGTGTTGGTTAGCGAATTGAAAGGACCCTTCCGGACGCCTGGCGCGGTGGAGTCTCAGACTGAAGAATATGACATCATTAAAATGTCCAAGTCCTAACGAAAACACTCTGATGCTGACTGCCTGTCTCGCGCATCCTGTGGACCCGCGGCCCCAAGGTGACCAAGACGAGGACGTCTTTTTAGGTACAATAAGTGCAGACGACTTTGTGGAGCAGCAGCCAGGGGACCCGGAGCTCGGAAGCCTTGCTTAGTACTTGCAAGGCAAGACAGACTTTGTCCCGAGGGTATTTAGGCGCGAGTTGTCTTCGTTTTTCTTAAACGATCTCCCTGGGAAGAAAAACTTTTCGCCAGCCCGTGCAAACTACTTTCCCGTTGTGTCGCCCGCACCACTCCGGTCAGAAGTTCTGCACACCCTGCACAATGGTAAGACAGCTCGGCACCTCGGGTTTCATTTACTTCGCAATAATACAAGAGGAAAGGCCGCGCCTGAACGCCGACGTCGTCCTTTACGTCAAACATGTCGAGACTGCCAAGGACGCAAGACACCACCGACATGGCAAGCGGGATTACTACAGCCGATCGAGCCTCTTTTCCGACCGTTACAGCAGATCAGGATGCATTTGTTGGGGCCATTTCCGACGTCAACATCTGTAGACAAGTGGATCGTTGTGGCTACCGATTACCTTACCCGCTACGCCGAAACGAAAGCTCTGTTTATAGGTAGTGCGGCCAAAGTCGCTAAATTCTTCGTCGAGAACATTCTGCTGCGACATGGTGCCCCAGAACTACACATTACCGACAGAGAGACGGCCTTTACAGCAGAGCTCACCGAAGCTATTCTGTAATATAGCAAGACAAGTCA
Organism: Dermacentor variabilis; assembly: GCF_050947875.1. Classification (NCBI taxonomy): domain Eukaryota; kingdom Metazoa; phylum Arthropoda; class Arachnida; order Ixodida; family Ixodidae; genus Dermacentor; species Dermacentor variabilis. The sequence continues at coordinate 3,278,499 of NW_027460368.1, forward strand.
CAGGACGACAACTGCCTACCACCCGCAGACGAATGGTCTCACGGAGCACAAGACGTGGAACGTGGTCCTGCCGTACGTAACCTTTGCTTACAACACGTCGGTGCAAGAAAAAACGCAGATCGCGCCGCTCAAGCTGGTTTATGTTAGGAATCCGACGACGACTCTCGACGCCATGCTACCGCACGTTACCGACGAAGGGAATCTCGACGTCGCCACCTGTCTCCAGCGCGCCGAAGAAGCCGGACAGCTCACCCGCCTGAGATTCAAGAACCAGCAGAGGACCGGCAGCCGACACTTCAATCTTCGATGACGGGACGTCGAGTATGCTCTGCGACCGTGTTTGCGTTTGGACTCCACTACGCCGACGAGGACTTAGCGGAAAGCTGCTACGCCTCTATTTCGGACCCTATATACAAGATCATCCGCCGCATTGGCGCACTGGACTATGAGGTCGTGCCAGATGACATTTCGCAATTACAGCGGCACCGCGCCCGACCTGAAAGCAACCACGTGGTCCACATTAAGCCTTTCTACGGCCGCTGACGAACTTAGGTACATAGTTACTTAGTTAGTTTGTTATTGTTTTTTCTTTATTATGCGTGATTTTGGCTTTCGCTTTCGTGTTTCCAGCATCGGGACGATGCTTTTTGAAAAGGAGGTATTGACACGTGCACTTGTTTATCGGGTGACCGCGTGTCACCGTCTAACAAATATTATCGCTTATCGCTGGACGCGCCTGCACGTATCTGAAGTTTCTCAAAAGTTATCGATGGTTCTATCCGCCGTCTGTTGTGTATGCGTGTATGCGCGACGCGAATTGTGTGACACTTTCTGAAAGACGCGCGGGCACCGGCGATTAGTCTGGAACCTTCGATGACTCATGTGTAAAAGCCGACGTGCCTTAAACCGCTCATCAGATTTTCGACGTTCGCCGACTGTGTTTGCCGCGACCGTTGTTCTTTGAGCGCACCCGCCGTGGTTGCTCAGTGGCTATGGTGTAGGGCTGCTGAGCACGAGGTCGCGGGATCGAATCTCGGCCATGGCGGCCGCATTTCGATGGGGGCGAAATGCGAGAACACCCGTGTACTTAGATTTAGGTGCACGCTAAAGAACCCCAGTTGGTCGAAATTTCCGGAGTCCTCCACTACGGCGTGCCTCATAATCAGAAAGTGGTTCTGGCATGTAAAACCCCATATTTTTTTTTTTTATTTGAGTGCACAGGTTCGTCCAATAAAACGCTACTTTCGTCATTATTTCGTGACATGACATTATTTTTTACCCTTTCAGGCACGACAAACATCCCGCCACTTGCTTCTGCATACATTCCATTGTCGTACTCAACATTACCTCTTCACATTTATCCTTCTCTCGAACCTCTGCCACTACACCGCTGGGAAGCGCACCGACCTGGTGTGCCCTAGTGGGATAAATGCAAAAGCCAATCTTCACGGCCAAGAGCCATGCTCTACGGCCTTCCCACCTCAATATGATTTACAATCTACAATATGCTCGGGAGAGGAGGTGCCTCCACACCATGGAGGTTAAAGAGAAACGGCTGAAGTGGAGGTTAGCGCCCGTCAAGTGAAGCCGCGCCGCGTCGCCATGTTACGGAGGGCAAAAGCACGCCAGTCGCCGCAGCTTATGTGATTCGGTTCGTCGTACTTTGCCATGTGCAGTGCTCTGTGGATCCCAAAATGTGCTAGCGCGCTCGGGTGTTTCTAGGAAAGTTGACGTACAAGCAGTTTACATGTTAGCGTTACGCTTCTCATTTAAATAAGGTTGCGGATTAGCACTGCCTTGCTCTAAAATAAAGGAAAATTTGATATTTAAGGCTGAAAGAAAACGACCGCCACCAAAGTTCCGAGACCCTCTCTCCAATGAGGATGCTAAAGCACCGGCAACACTGATGATAATGAAGATAATAATGAATACTTATGCTTGTTTTGTGTACTGCTATTTCTCATGCTACGTTCTCAGTTTCAATTGATTTTTGTTTTGGAAGCTTTAATGATTGATCAATTAATACACTGCGTTAAATAAGGCGAATAAAGGCTAATTATTCCGCGAATAATGTTTCTACTTTGCGGCAGCTGCATAATCATACTGATAAAATGGAACAATGCCCCAGTGCTCAGGTATCTAGCTGCGATCCGGAGACCTCCAATATGGCTCGCCTCATCACCCACAGTGTTGCATTCGAACTTGAAAACTCCGTTAAGATATTGAAAACCGCTGGAGAAGTCGGCGAACAGCGCTGCGAAGCTCTGCGCAGGCTGCTATTTTTCCCCCACAAGATGGCCGCCGCGGGTTTCACGCGAGACCATAGGCCGGTATAGGCGACTTCCACTGCAGTAGTTTTCTTTAAGCTCCTTGCTCCACACTGACAAGAAAGACGGAACTTTTTTTTTCTCAGAGGCTTTATAGGCGATCTGCAGCAGCAGCTGCTGCTGATGATGATGGTATACCTTATGCGATAGCACAAACCCACTGTGGGGGAAAGGCCACAAACCGACTGCCTCGCGAACAAAGGTGCTTTTTACCACCTCGGGGTTCGCACGAACACAGCGCGCCTCTCGCATGCCGCGTGCGCTCGTGAAAGAGTCGATCGTTGGCTGCGTTTTTCTTATCTTTCTTTTTGTTTTTGCCTTGTACGTGCGCTTACTCCTCGTCTTTCTCATAGAGCGAGTTGAAGACACCATCGAGCCTTGTCTCTGAGCACTGGCATAAATGGAAGGTCCACGATCCCATTCCCATCAGCCCAATGGGTATGCGAACTGCCTGCGGCATAATGCAATCTCATTCCAGGGTGACCTTCCGAACAGCCACTGGCTGTTTTGGATGGGATCACTTTCTGGTATTTCTTTTGCCATGTGGCCGAGTGGCAACTCTGGGTGGAAGGACCACTTCTTTCACCTGAGTGCCTTTCTCCCGCCTTATTTTTTTACGTGCGACGGAGTGCTTGAAGCTCACCACTTCACCTCCGCCGCGGGTCTTCCCGGCATTGCACTTCCGCCGGGATAAAAGCCCCTCGTAAGGAATTCCAAAAATAGACCACTACAATCAGCTGCTTGGAACACGTGTGATGGCTACAAGCACCGTCAGGCACTGCGGGAATCCACTATACGTGAGCAGTTAGTGCGGGTTTCGCGCCCTTTTACAGCGAAGCTTTTAGCCTCTAGTTGGTCGGCGGTAGCACACGGCCAGGAGGAGTGGCTCGTGCCCCCGTAAGGCAGAGGCTTCATGCAGTAAGCAAAGTGAAACGAATAGTGCATACATTATTTGGAATCATGCATAGGCCATACAGAACAACATACGTTTCAGTAAAGAACAAGCGCAAATTAATCAACTGAACCACATAACTGATAAGGCACTCCTGATAACAATATGAAACACGTAGCGCTCCACCCATACGTTTTCTGGTAAAGATTGCTGTTGCGCAAGCTGCTGCAACGACGGCAGCTTGCAATGTAGGGAGCGACCTCCCTATCTTTTCTTATATAAGAGAACTCTCCTAACAACTGATTTCAGTGTTGTCGCAGCACCACTTTGGGCGGCGGCGTGCTGTGAAAATTCCCATTACTACTCTTACTCTAAAGCAATAAGGCACTGCAGACCCCCTCACCAGTTGCAGTAGTGAATTTACAACAGCTTTGTTGTATTACGAGGCAATTAAAGAAAAAAAGGAATTGAAAGCTTTCTTTCCATCGCCCCTCACCGATGGAAATAATAGGTGGAACAATTGAGAACCGGGCGATCAATGGGAATTAATAATCTTGGCTTGGGTCTTGAAGAAATGCTGTAGAATCTGACTTATTTAGAACATTGAAATTCGATTTGCTGTTCAATTCTATTCTGTTACCCCAACGACGGCAGCAGTCGCAGTCGTTAGGCCGTATTCTTATTCTAAACTTCACTCCCGCAAGTGAATAAAATACGAGAGTCATTTCAGCATACGCAAAGAGGGTGAAGGCGAACGCCTGTGCGCTCAAGAGACATTCATTAAATTACTTGACAATCTAAATAGAATGCGTTGTTACTTATTTTTCCTTGTTTTCTCCCCACCAAAAGCTGTGGCTTCGAGTGCCTTTTTCACGCTACCTTAATTAACTGTGCCTTAATTAACTTCGTCCTAACTGACATCAAATGTCGTCAGTTTGATTCCCACGAAAGGCCGAGGTTTCGACTCCCACCAAAGGTCGTTGGTTCTAGTGCCTTCATTAACCCTAAATTAATTAACATGGCCTTACTTAACTTCACCTTAACACCAAAGGTCGTGGGTTCGACTTCCCCATAAGCTAGAGGGTTGGACTCCCACCGAATATCGTGGGTTGGAGTGCCTGAATTAGCTCTATCCTAATCAACGTTTCCTTTTCATGTATAATGAGCGTCAGAGGAGCCAGATGTGGAAGGAGAGGACCACGAACGCCAGAGCAGTGGCGCGAGCGCGTGTCTGTGCGAGGCGAGCTCACATGGCTTCCTGCACTGCACACGACAGTTTACACACCTCGGTGGGTATGAACCAATTAAGGCTTTCTCCTTAAAGATATGGTGGCGTCAGCTACGAGACCCGGCTGCTACCGCACTGAATGAGATCACAGCCGAAGACATCGCTGAAGCTTAGTGTTTCCTGAAGAAACGCCATCGGAAGGTGTTAACCTCGCAGCAAACTGCGATTTTCGTACTTAAATGCATCTAAAAGGCAGAACTGTTCTCAGGAGAAAACAATTTCAGGGAGAGAATAACTTCTATTGAAAACTGTTCCGGCAATTTTCCTTCGGGGCGAGATGGGGGATGATGATGGCGGTGTTGGTGGCTCATGCGACGGCTAGAAGTCCTGGGACCTAGGCGGCATCTTCGGCTAATTTGACCGTCTCATGTTGTATTTGAGAGAGAAAGTTATATCCTGAGATCTGCAAGAAGTTCAACCTTGATTAGGGCATATACGTAAATTCAGGCAAAACCCACCTCACAATGAATGCAGACTTTAATACGATTACCACTAAAACAATGTAGGGACACACCATATTGCCACCGCGGAAGCGCGTCATGTATACGGCGCGTGCTGCTGCCAGGCTCCTCTCCCACACTACCCCCTGGACACGCCGCGTCACTTAATAAACCGTGGTGGAAACCGCACATATCTATATTTTTGTATATCTAAGCTTTTACGGCTACTACAGATGATACTGACACAGCTACCAGCTATTTCTCTGATGGACCGAATAAGTCGTTTGCCTTAAATGTAACTGATGGTGAAGAATTATTCAACGTAATAAGTAACTGATCGTATCAGTGGGCAGGGCGAAGCGCATCGAACAAGATAGCTAATCGTGCGATTTGTTTGCATCGTGCAAGCTCTGCTTCTCGCATTTGGTGGAACACTAGCGACGCCGGAAGTTTTGCTGTGGAAGACACGAGATTTCACCGCCTACTGTGCTGGGACCTTCGTTACCGCCACGAGCATTCCAGTCGCATGGACTAAACAGGGTTTTGGGGCGTTATCGGGCAGCAACGTTATAAATGAAGTACCGTACGTGGGTCTCGTCGGTGGGCATGGCGAATCGCATAGACCAAGATCGCTAACCGTGCGATTTGTTTGCATTGTACAGGTTAGTTACCCCTACTCTGTACGTAGTGATGATTGATTTCTAGTTGTTATGCCGTGCCCACAAACCTGTATTGTGAGCGAGCGAGCGAGCGACGCAACTTTATCAGGAATGCCTGCAGAACGATTAGCCTTCGCCTGTAAGGGAGACGTCACCGTGACGCGGCCATGACGTCTTCCCGGCGTGTGGCGCCTCTTCTCCGGCCGTGGCCGCACTACTCCCTTTGGTCGACTGCGCCTGCCCCTCTTTTGGGGTGGCAGCCTCCCCCAGATTTCGCTAGGTCGTTGCCTTTGGAGGGCCGCCGAGATCTGCTGGATGGCCTGGGCTTGGACCTCGTGATCGTAGCACCTCGTTGCGGCCTCGAGCCGCGGCGAGATCGTTGTAAGTAGACGGCTACGGGTATGTCCGGTGCCAATAAACATGAACTCTGAGTTGCACAAAGAGCGGTGGGCGGCGAGGGCCAAGGCACTGATCGATCTCCATGCCAAAGACAGGGGCGCCGTGTTTGTGGACGCGGCGTAGTATCCAGATGACAGAAAGGCATTCGCCGCAGCAGTCGTCGGGGCATCGACCGGTGCACGATTGCTTTTTTTCTTCTAAATTGCTACTCTATGGGGATATTGAGGGAAATCCTGGACCTTCGCTTCTGATGTTTACCGACACTTAGACTCTAACAATTTCTTTTTAACAACCAACATGGATTCAGGAAAGGTATCTCTTGCGAAACCCAGCTACTAGAATTAAGTGCAGAAGTACATTCGAAAATGAACAATAACCTCCAGACTGACTGTATTTTTCTTGATTTTTCAAAAGCCTTTGATCGTGTTGCCCCCATTACCGTCTGATTTCTAAATTATCTGCCCTTCGATTAGACTCGCTAACCTTATCTCGCCTCCGTAACTTCCTTTCACTCCGCCACCAGTTCACGGTTATTAACAATTTCCAATCCTACCTTTCTCTGGTAACTTCGGGCGTACCACAGGGGTGCGTGCTCGGCCCCTTATTGTTTTTATTCTATATAAACGACTTGCAAGAAAACATTTCGTCCTGCATGCGAATCTTCGACGATTGGATCATATACCGTTCATAAACCTGTGCCGACGACCACTTAACGCTGCAAAACGGCCTTTACCGCATAAAGAACTGGTGTAAAAAAAATGGCTGATGTCGCTGAATACAGAAAAATGTAAAATGATCTCCTTCACACCCAAGCAAAAGATTTTCAACTACTGCTACACCATTAACAATTACCAACTGTCGCAGGCATCATCTTATAAGTACCTTGGTATTCATTTCACACCCAGTGTCTCTTGGTCTCACCATATTGCCACCATAAGCGCAAAAGCTTCAAAATCTTTAGGATATTTACATCGAAATTTACATAACTGTCCCACTCACTTTCGTCAACTAGCTTAGCAGCTTATCGCGCACAGCTTGATTTCGCCGCATTTATCTGGTCCTCCTAACACAATTATTTAATTAACATGCTTGAAGCGGTTCAGAATAGGGCCGCCCATTTGATTTCACGCAATTATGACAACCATAACAGCATAACGCAAATTAAGCTCAATCTTTCACTTCAACCCCTTAGTGCTCGTCGCGACATTGCCCTTCTATGCCTTTTTCACAAATACGCATACAGCAACAGACCATTCCCACTTCACTTTGATGCTCCTTCCATTACATCACGTCGGTTGCATAATCACTTAAGGTTCACGCGATTATATGGGTCAACTCACACCTTCAACTCATCTGCTCTTCCTCGCGCCATACGTTTGTGGAATGGTCTTCCCGACAACGTCGCATCCGAACCAGACCACGATTGTTTCCGTCTACTTCTGCACTCTTTCTTTTCGCAATAAAAACTTACCACTAGTTTTTCCAATTTTGTTTTACTTCTTCTGCCATGTTCGGTATTCACCCGTGTATTTATTTATTTGTTATTTTTACCGCTTTAAGACCAATGACATCCGTCATTTTTTTGTACCACTGCCCGTGTTTTTCTGTATTTGTTTTCTTTCCAGGATCCGACTTTGTGCCCGACTGCATTCTTTATATCGAAATATGTGTTTGCTGTGCACGCGATTTGTCCCTGCGTTTTTGATCATGCCCTATCATTGTGCGCCTTTGAAACACTGCCAATTGTTTCTGCGCCTAGAATCCGCATATTTGGCTGTCTATCTTTGGTTGTAGTTTCTTTTCTTTTTACTGTCGTCATTGTGATTGGTATACCTTATAGTTCTTGTGTGCAGTTTTGACATATGTATAATGCCAGCCAATATTTTTTCTTTCGTGTTATCCTCCTTCCTGCCCAACCTTATATTGCCGTCATACCACTTTATCATCGATTCCTCCATTTCTTTGTGTTAAATTGTAAATTTGAGCGGTATGTTTGTACTCTGTCGAGTTACTTTGCGCTCTTATTACCCTCCTTACTCGATGCCCTGTCAAGGGGCCTGTAATGCATTTTGAATAAATACGTTTAGGAAACTTATGGATGGTCAACAGGCCATAAGGGTGGACATTGCTGACATGAAGAACCGTCTTGAGAGAGCAGAAAAAAGGACATTAAGCTTTGAAACCCGCCTGACCGAAGTAGATAAAAAGAACCAACGTAACAGGTGGCAAATACGACTGCTGATTTGCGGACAGTAGTTGCCCGAACACCAGACTCAAGAGTCAGCATATGTTGAGCTCATTGTCTTAGAAATCGTAGCAGGGGATCAAACTTGATGATATTTCGCGCACCAAGCATCCTTACTCGACCTTGCGCGAAGAAGTAATCAAAGAAATCTTTCAAGAAAAACTCGGCCTGAACTTCACTTCAGTTGATGGATTCATAGGCTTGTTAAACCTTGGGAAAATAGGCCCATTCTATATTTCCAAGGCTACAGAGAAAAGGAGGCAGTGCAACGCAACATGCGGAAACTGCGAGGTACGAACATATGCTTACAGAATGATTATTGTGCGGACACCCTTCGTAAACGCAAGTTGCTTTGGGCCAGCGCAAAAACTGATAAAGACAAAGGAAACAGGATCACTTTGGTCAATGACAAGTTGCGCATCAGTTATCAGTTTTACGTATGGGACGACGATACCATGAAACGTAAAGCACTACCAAACAAAAACGCCCCGTCGCCCTCGAGCTAGGAATCTACGGTAGAAAAGTTCCACCTTTTTTTTATTGATATGATATAAGGAGATGACGCACAATTTAAGGCGCGGGCTACTCCTTAGCTCTTGAATGGTTCTATCTTACAACATACAGGGTTCAAGATTACATATCAAATAACCTTTTCACACAAGCACCAGGGCTTGTCATGCAACGTTTTCACAGTAACACTACGACGTAAGAAACAAATGGTGTACAATATACGAGTTAAATCCCTCCACAGTTATGTAGAAAAAAATGTATCAAAATACAAATGATACTGCCGCCTAATAAGACACTCTCTAGTCAGCGGGTGGTACATACATCGTGTAAAAGCTTTATCACATATAGTCACAACAGAACAGGCGACATAACACAATCAACAAACATATACATATATGCAGCGACATTGCAATGAAACGAACAATAAAAGCGTTAATAACGGCCAACAATGCCGCTGTCTTCAAGAAAAGTCTTTCGTGCTTTTCAAGCGCTCTTCTGCAAGGACGTTGTTGGCCAAGGACTTAAAAGTTTCTTTAAACTGAAAGGTTTACGGCCTAAAGTCATTAGGGCATCTTGGTGTGTCGTGATGTGAGCAGTCTAGAAGGAGGTGATATATATCTTCGTCTACAAATCCACAATCACATTCGGGGTTTCCGAACGGCCAATTATATGTAAGAAATGTTTTGTGTAGGCAGTGCCTAGCCTTAATCGATGAATAAGGTTTTCCATATTTCTGGGTAATGACAATGGAAATTTGAATTTAATGAACAGATCAATATGATACAAGTCCGAAACCTTAGAATTGTGGGAAAACCACGTGTTTCTATACATTTCAAAAGACGTTGCAATTATAATTCAGCGAAATTCATTCTTTGATATTGGAAACGGAACCACATCATCTTTGAGGTGTGCTTGTCGTGCTGCTTTATCGTCTCCTGTGTTGCCAGGAATGTTACAATGCCCTGGTATCCGCTGGAATGCTATTTCATGCTTCGCTTGGCTTGCCTTTGTGAGGTCTTTAAGTGTTTCGTATATTATGCTGTCACTGATTGTTTTCCCTGGTTTGTGCTGCAGAGTGATGTTAGAGCCGCCTGTGAATCGCTGAAACTTACCCATTTTTGCGCATCTCTTACTGACAATATAAATTTTATCGCACATAGGATTGCGAACAGTTCAGCCGTTGTGGACGAAGTCGTACGAGATAACTTAAATGATTCTTGTTTGTTGTGCTGCGGTATAATGAATGCTGAAGTTGAAGAGGTTGCTGTGCTAGCGCCAACTGTATAGACGTGTGTGTATCCAGAATACCGCATATATATCTGATAAAGTGCTAGTTGCTGAGCAGCTTGAATGAACATATCTTTTTTTACTGAATATCCCGTCTACTGACAATTCGATTTTTGGAAGTACAAGCAGCCATGGAGGATATTTTACGTCGGAGTTCCAAAATTCATTTCTTGGAAATATATGAGGATTTTCTCGAATTCCTTTATACGCATAACTTCTATCTCGTTTCATTATGTCTACAGCTAGTGGGTGGCTTTTATGCTGTGTTTGAAGACAGAAATCATGTCGGCATGTTTGTGTGGTTCGCATAACTGGAAATGGTGATTGGCGAGCCTCAGCTATTACAAGAGAGCTAGAATTCGCTCGTGGAACTCCTAGACATATGCGTAGTCCTCTAGCTAAAAGTCTTTGAATCCGTTCTTCTGATGTGTGGGAAAGTCCGTGCGAGGTGGGCGCGGAATACCCAATTTTTTGTCCTATTAATGTATCGTGAACAGTCAGCACTGATCCGCCCCTGATGTGCCTGCAAATGTGCGAAGCACAGTCACTATCGCATTTACCTCGTTTTCGAGTTTTTTTTTTTATGTAGGGTGCCCGGGATAGCTGCCTATCAAGTATTATGTCAAGAAATTGATGCTGTGTGAGGATCATTAGTGGGTGCCCTTCCAGATTAAGAGTGAAATTTTTAACTGCATCCGAGGGAAGGGCAATACAGCTGTCTTTGCGTGCGATAGAACCATTCCTCTCTCTCTCTCTCTCTCTCTTTCTCTCTCTCTCTCTCTCTCTCTCTCTCTCTCTCTCTCAAAAATTGGTTAATGATATTTATGCCGTCTCGGAATGCCATCTGAAGTAGTTGAGCATTAAACTCAGGTATCCAAATACACACATCATCTGCATACAGTGAAAACTTTAAATGTGATGGTAGTCTTCTTGTTAAACCAGCCATGACGCAGTTAAAAAGAAAAGGGCTGAGTACACTTACCTGTGGTACTCCCTGTTTGACAACAGGTTCAGCCCTCTATCCTTCACCCGTCTGAACAAATATTTTGCGACCTGATAAAAATTCAGAAATTCATCGCAAGGACCTGCCAGACATTCCGAGTTCCAACGTACTTAGCGGAACATGAACGTGACTATAACAGTGATAAATGCCCTCTTGATGTCTAGGAATACTGCTATCGTCATGTTTTCACGTGCACGCTCTTGTTCCACACATGTTACTATATCTAATATTACATCCATTGTGTATCTATCTTTTCTAAAACCTGCTAAGTAGTTGGGCACATCTGTTTCATTACACCACCATTGAAATTGCGCGTCAACCATTTTCTCCATTACTTTGCATAAACAACTTGTCAAACTAACTGGGCGGAAGGACTCAAAGCACAAGGGCGTTATACCCGGTTTTAAAATTGGAATGATTCGAGCGACTTTTCAAGAGTCAGGTACATTTTCTTCTATCGATAAATTATTATAGATGTCTAAGAGAGCATTTGTACCTGTCCGCCCGAGGTTTCTTAGCATATTGTAGATAATGCCGTTCGGTCCAGCAGCAGACTTTTGGCGACATGATGCAATGGCACATTGAAGCTCGCCCTATGTGGAATTATGATCTAATTGAGAATGTTGGGCCCAATTGCAAGGAGTAACTTTCTGCTTAGCTAGCCCTACTGAAATATCAAATTCTGCATATTGTGATGAAAAAGCAGGTCTGGAAATGAGCTCGCAAAATTTATCTGCAATTATTATCTCACACGTGTTCCGAGCTACACCGAGCCCGAAATAGGAAGCTCTGTGTTACAGGTTCACTTAAAGGACGATTTACTAGAAACATTCGTGTGACAGACGTGTGAGTAGACAACATGCCGCAGACATCGCGCCAGCGCCGTTTGCCTAAATTTTCGATGCGTCTGCGCATTACATTGTTTATTTTCTGAGCACCTTTGTATGCTTCTAAACTTCCGCTCCGTCGGTACGCTCTTTCAGATCGGCGTCTGATTTCTCTTAAATGTTCATATCCTCCGCCAACTGCAGCGTAATCTTTTGGAATTGAGACCTTATTTGTGCTAATGTTGATATTCTCCTGCAAAAATTCTGTATATCTTTCCACCTTTCATCATCATTAGCCTGGTTACGCCCACTGCAGGGCAAAGGCCTCTCCCATACTTCTTCAACTTCCCCAGTCATGTACTAATTGTGGCCATGTCGTCCCTGCAAACTTCTTAATCTCATCCGCCTACCTAACTTTCTGCCGCCCCCTGCTACGCTTCCCTTCCCTTGGGATCCAGTGGGTAACCCTTAATGACCATCGGTTATCGTCCCTCCTCATTACATGTCCTGCCCACACTCCCCCCCCCCCCCATTTCTCTTTCTTGATTTCAACTAAGATATCATTAACTCGCGTTTGTTCCCTCGCCCAATCTGCTCTTTTCTTATCCCTTAACGTTACACCCATCATTCTTCTTTCCATAGCTCGTTGCGTTGTCCTTATTTTAAGTAGAACCCTTTTCGTAAGCCTCCAGGTTTCTGCCCCGTAAGTGAGTACTGGTAAGACAGAGCTATTATACACTTTTCTCTTCCACCATTTTCTCTTCCACCGTTGCGTGTTGATTAATTTGATCCGTTAGGAGGTACCGAAAAGCTTGCCAGTTGGTTAGTCTGCTGTAACGCCTGATATCATAGTGCATGCTAGGGTGATTTACAAGGATGGGAAAGTAATCACTTCCGCGCGTTTCCATATTTGTTGTCCATCCCACACCATTTACTAGATCATGTGAACACAAAATAACATCTATGCAGCTTGAATAATTACATCCACGAAGAAATGTTGGCGACCCATCATTTAAAACAGGAAAGTTGCATTTGTCTATGGCACACTCAATTACGTTACCACGAATATCATAATGATCACTGCCCCAGGTGATGTCGTGTGCATTGAAGTCTCCACATATAAATACATTAGAATGAGCTATATTGAAGATATCTACTAGCACTTCGACTGAAATCCGGTTAGAAGGTTGTAGATATAGATTAGTCACTGTTATGGGGAGCTTACCAAAGGATAATTCACATGCGACGAATTCCGGAAAGTCTTTATCACTGGACTGAATTTGATAAGATGGTAGGTCCTTTCTGACGCACAGGAGTACTCTGCTAACGAGAAGTCTTGTACATAACATGATTCGACGGGTGAAAATCGTCATTTGTTCCAGCATCTTGAATGCGAAGTATTGGAAAGTTGTATTGTACAACCAATTCACGAAAGTCAGCACACTTTCTTCGAAGACTGTTGGCATTCCACTGAAATATGGAGACATTTTTGTAGCGGCTATTCATGTACTGCTTGCCGTAGTTTGGCCCGGATTGTTGACGCAGTAGTGCTTCCAGAGGCAACGAGGCTTTCACTTCCGGTGGGTTGTTTGCTTCCGGTGGAGCAGATAGGATTGCCTTAAAGCTGCGAAAAGCATTGGCAAAATGAGTTGTGTCACCGATGCGGTGCTATGTTCGCTATTAGCTGGTGTTACTACTGGAGTAGGTGCGTAAGGTCGCTGAGAATAATGTGTGCGAATATTGGAGCTTTCTGGTGTATTACTTTCTGCCTGTTGTCGCGTGGCTATCCGTAGCATTGATGCATAAGTCTGGGCGCTTGACTGTGATCCTCTTGGTTGGTCTCTTGATTGCACTGTTGGTTGTTCTCTTGAGGAGGGATAGCTTGTTGGTTCTCTTGGCTGTGGTGGTTCCGATGCCCGCTGAGGTGGGTGACCTTGCACTGGATGAACAATCTCAAGGTTTGGGGCGGGTTCATTGCGTCGCGATTGTCTGCCATATATAAGTTCATGTCGACGCATTTTGTGCCGCTGCCTTGTTCTGAGGGCATCCTTAGTAGGAGGCAGCATGGTTCCCCGCACAGGTCGCACATTTTGGTTCAAGGAGTGTCTTGCAGTCCTCGTGGTCATGATCTTCTGAGAAAATTTTGCAATACGTGTGCTGCGGCTGTTTTTCGCCATGTGCCGAAATCTCTGGCAATTATAGCAGCTAAGTGCTGGTACTAGATATTCCTCGACAGGGTGACTGGTGAAACCCAAGTAATTTCTTCATGGAGCAGGGCGATCGTCTCTAAAAGTCAGAATTACTGTGTGAAGTGGATGTGACTTTACTGCTCCATCTTCTTGCGGTAATACTTCATCTTTCTGCGTGCTGATATAACTCCTCCATCTTTCAAGAAGTCTAGGAGTTGCTCGTCTGTGTGCACAGGCACACGTCTTACTTTCCCAACGTTTCGCGTGTAGGACTCTAGGATGAAGGGCTTGACTTCCAGGCCACCTACACTTGAGATCATCAAAAGGCATGTTGCGGATGCCAAGGAAGCAACGCTGACACTGAAACTTCCATCTCTGGTCGCACTGAAAGACTGTACTTTTTCTTTGGCAGCGGAAACTATTTCGGCAGACACTCGGTTTGGATTTACTTGCCAAAAAGTAGTACCTTCACTTGTTGGGCGAAAGACAACCGGGATGCCTTCTGCTCGTTTTTTCTTATACGGAACAAAAGTTAATAGTGCATGCTCACACACCTCTTCTTCATCACTTAGCTCATAATTCGATGTTGTATCATCATACTTGCTGTCCTCTAGGCGAGGTTTCTAGCTCTCAGCTTCACCGTCAGCCATTACTCCTGAAGTCGTCGAAGTTGATTCCGAGTTGTGGAGAACCGAACGTGCCGGCATTATGAAGCTTTGCGACGCCTTCAAGACCCCAGGCTTTTCATTACGGCCTGCAGCATCATTCATATGGCTTGCTACACTTGGACGAGCATAAGGCTCGTGACCATGTTCTCGGCTTCCGACCACCGTAGTGGCAGGGTAATAGCCACGTCCTGAAAAAAAGAAACGTCGTACGTGCAAGGCGCCTGGCATCTCTGAATCTTCACCCGACGTCTTGTTAGTCAGTCGTCGTCAATGCTGACCGTAAATGTCCAAAACACCGGAAAAATCAGAGCACCACCCAATGACAGCGACTAAACAAATACCAAGTTCCACCTTATTTCGCTAAACGCCAGAAATAAGCTAAACAAAACGCGCGCAGTGGAGTCTATGTTACTCTTATATGATCCGCATGTCTGCGCGATTACTGAAACTTCGCTTCATGACGATATTCGCAAGGATGAAATTGCTCCACCAGGATACTGCGTGTATCGGCGGGACAGGGGTTCCCGAGGAGGCGGCGTGGCTGTTCTTGCAAAATATTCTGTCGATATTACTAATGGTGATCGAATTGCTCATCATGGAAGTTTTCTGGTAAACGTGTTTTTTTGGGATTACATTGTTTTCTTTCTGCGGTGTGTCGCTCTCCCGGTGCAAGGGATGGGTACTTATGAAAAATGTACGATCACTTACTTAGCTGCGTGACAGAAATGTCAATATGACGGGTGATTTTAACCTTCCTGCTGTCAATTGGGATCAGTTAAGATGAGCATATTCCAGAGCAATTGATGTCATCTTGGATACGATGTTTTGTCAAAATTTAGAGCAAATGGTGCGTCAGTTCACGCGTTGTAGATCCATTGTCGATCAGCTCTTTATAACAGAAATGTTTTATGGTTGTTGCAAATGGGTCGCAAGCCCCAAGGGTAGCGTTGGCCTGGCGACCTGGGGCACAGCTGGAAGCATCCGAAGGTCCTGGCAAAGGATGAGTCGACTGCTAACAGAACAACTTTTTTATTCTATCATCGCAAAAAGCGGCCGGTGAGGTCGACCGAAGTGGAGAAGCGGGAGACCACGTTACTCCACTGAGTAAATCTAAGCTTGTTACTTGGCGTCCGGGGGGAGCTGCTTTTATACTCTCGGAGTCGAGGGTAAAAAGGAACGTCTCGATAGAGGCGCACGTGACGGCGGCGCACGGACACGTTGTGTCAAGAAGTGACGTATCCGCCGGGCCGGCGCCGGTCAGACCTCCTCGCTTCACAGTTGGGGAGCTTCTCTACCCGGCTGCCGCGGTTTAACAAGCGTGGGCACCAACATGCACACACACGCACGCACACACACGAAGACACGTGGCATTGAAAGATGCCTGGACGCGCTTGGTAGGAGGCGTTGGGGCAGCGCTGAACTGGCCAAAATGTACGCCGCTGTAAACAAAGCCCCGGCGTCCGTTGCATCCGCGCCGGCTATACCGCACGTCGGAGGCGAAACGTAACATGTTGCATCGGCATCAGTGCTGCCGGGAATCTCGGATCATAATTTAATCTAGTTTTATTGGGAACTAACAAATCGCAGGCCTAATTTAGCAAAAAACTCCTCAGTTGTTCGGGATTTTTATAACGCCGATGACGTTTCAATAATTGATTATCTAGGTATAGATCTCGACATTGCAGTAACTGACATTGAGACTTCATCGAAGAGGTTCCGTGAAGCTGTTAATTTTTGTGTAACAAATTTTACACCTACTAGAGTTATAAGGAAGCCACGTTTCAATCCTTGGTTAACTAGGGATATCATACACAGAAAGCTTAAAAACAAGCGACTCCGCAAGCAGAAAAAGACGTCTATTTTTCTTGATGTAAAAAATAATTTATTTTATAAAGTGAGTCTCGCAGTGCTTACTTCAACCATAGTCTAACAACCATTACATGTGAGAGCCAGAAGTTCTGGCATTTCATAAACAAAAATAAGCAGGATATTTCTAAAATGAATGTTGGTGACAGCTTAATTACTGACGCTCGACAGATCACAGATCATTTTAATAATTCTTTATGGTGTCT
Source organism: Dermacentor variabilis (assembly GCF_050947875.1). Classification (NCBI taxonomy): domain Eukaryota; kingdom Metazoa; phylum Arthropoda; class Arachnida; order Ixodida; family Ixodidae; genus Dermacentor; species Dermacentor variabilis. The sequence continues at coordinate 3,295,305 of NW_027460368.1, forward strand.
TTACGAGGGGTGGTTGTTACGTACCTAAGAGCACAGGATCATGCATAGCCGATGATTTAACATTGACGCGTGAAGGCACCGTGCCTATGCTTCTTAATGTTAACCTAAAAAAAAACTTAACCACTGGACGGTATCCCAAATGATTTCCTGCGTCGGTATGCGGAAGATATGTCTCACTTCAAGACACATTTCTTAATTTTATCAATTGCAGCAAGTGAAATCCCGAATATCTGGCGCTTAGCACGCGTTACTCGGATTCACAAAAAAGGCGACCGTTTGTCTGTAAGTAACTACGGGCCAATATCTATTACAAGCACATGTGGTAGGTTGCTGGAACACGTCATCTCAAAGTACATTAACGATTTTCTTTAGTGTCGCGGTCCGTTATCACCCCATCAACACGGCTTTAGAAAGCACTTGTCGACAGTTTCTCAACTTGTATCCAAAGTGCACGTTTTTGCACATATCCTTGATATGGCTGGTGTAGGAGTTGAGGAGGACTTTGGGATGAAAACTGGAGGTTTATTTACATTATGTACAGTGGGAGTACAAAGAAATTAACAGTCATAAAGTCATTACGGGCCGGTAGCAACTCGGATGCTGCGGCCCGTGGCAAGAAGCTCGAAAGAGATGAATGAAGGAATGCTCTCTTGCTGCTCCCAGTCTCTGGCTTTTAAGCCCTTCGGTGTCTCGAAGTCACGTCACGTTCGGCCAATCGGCGAGCCCGCTCAGGTGACGCCATTTTCGGCCAATCGGCGAGCCAGCTCAGGTGTCGTCATTTTCGGCCAATGGTAGGCGCCCGTGCGATTGTGTCACACCCGGCGGAAAGTGTCGCTCCATGGTCCTCAATTGTCCGAGTGCTTACTTCTCTCTGCGCTCTTGCCTTCCCGGTCTGCAACTACCGTGACAAACGCGAACGGGGGGGGGGGGGGGACTGCTGCCAGAGCTTCACGATGCATTGCACCCGTTTTGCCTCTTGGGCCCACGTTACCTGGAACAGTGCGAGGCTCTCGCTTCACTTTCGGGAAGAGTCAAGCAGTGAATGGCTCCAGATGCGGCGTACGAGGTGGGGGCCGCCAACTTGCTTGCACGTGCCGCGCCCCGGGAATGTGGTATACGTGCTTCTGCGCTCCTTAAAGGGGTGGAGACATCAAAATGTTGGTTCATGCGGTTGTTGATTCAAACGTTGCGTCATGCTTCAGGGAGCACGATACACACAGCGGGATTCACATATATCTGATAAATAATTTAATAATAGCATTATTATACCGAGCGATTTCGGTTTCGGTTTCTGGGCTCCGGGGGATGCTATGACGTCACAGAGGAGGAAACGCAACATGGCTTGGTCACGTGGACCACAAAAAATAGTGACCTAAAACTATGCTGCGTCGTCTACTCCCGCATACGCGTGCTCTGCTAGCAGAGGTCAACAACTGGCGATTCGAAGTGCATGTCGCGATTATTATAATTATTGCGTAGAGCGACAACAACGGTAAGAAAATATTGCGGCTTGTGAGAGTCGGTGATTCAGTCCGAAGCGCCGTTTAGCTTGGAGTGAACCGGAAAAGGCCTAGCGACGATATCGGCGGTGCCGAACGATCAGCGACGGTGATGCTGCCGTCGGTGTCAGAGTGACCACTCCTCGGTCGCTGATTGGGCGCTTCGCCGTACGGCTGCCGCACAAATGTGTCACGGGCCCGTCCTCTCTACGGCAAGGAAATCTCGCCGTTCGCGAGCAAAACCGCCGTCGCACGGTTGCCCGCGAATGGCAAACGGCGTGCGGCGAGTTTCCGCGCCGGTAACGTGGACGGGCCCTCACATTGAGAAAGGTCAAGCGAACGAGACACCGCTGCAAACTGCCGAACTATGCGACTATTTGTGCAGAGAAGCGGACAACACGAACGCCGCATATCCTGGTCCCTTTCGGAGTCGGCCGGCTATGATTACACTCAAACGTGTGTCCGCACGGCAACTCGCCGCACGCAGTTCGCCGTTCGCAGGCCGCCGTGCGGCGTTCGTGTTGTCCACTTCTCTCCTCTTGTGTCCGTGTCTGCACGCCTTCTTTGCATTAAGAAAGGATTTCTATATGCCTGTAGCTCGCTCATAGTGGAGGCTATGCTCGGTCGCTCGACTCAGCAGGCTCCGTAATCGGCATTTCATCGCTACTCAGCATACGTTACGTTTTTGGGCTAGTGTGCTATGACGTCAATATTTTCGTTCCTCCTCTGTGACGTAATAACTGCCGCGCTAGCGATGGGTCTCGACTACGAGAAGGAGTTTTTAATGATTTTGTGGAGCTGAATTAAAATTATTTTGAAATGTTTGCAGCGTCCAATACCTCGTTTTGAGGTTCCTTGCATACGGAAGCAGCCTACAACATGCTTTTTATAGCCTCAAAATTAGGTGTCCCAACCCCTTTAATTAGCTGTGGCGCGATTCGATACGGTCTGGTGAACTCGAAGGAGGTTCAGGAAAAGGTCCCGTATCTAACAGCTCGTCCTCGCCCCGGAAGTTCGGAATGGCCGGTGAAATCAATTTGCTGGTCGTGAGGAAGGCTGAAAGAACCTGCAGGTTACTGGTGTCGAGCCTCGTTTGATGAACTTCGGGATCCTGGGCCCCGGAGAACGTACGTCAAACAAACAAAACAACAGAGCGCTGCACCACGAGCAAGCGCAGGCTCTTCACCCCTGACTCGCCAGGCTATTACTAAGTCAAAATGAACCCTGATCTTTTATTTCCCCAATTTTGACAAAGCAGTTCCAACGACCTTTCCAAACCGCTATCCATATCTCCCCGAATGCTGACAAGACCAGAGTGTTATTGTTGTAGCAAAACAAAGGGTCGTTGTCGTTGCAAACAAATAATGAAAACAGCCGAACATAACTTAAGCGGCCTAATTTCGCGAACAGCCTGCTCTCACCCTAGCGCTGTGGCGTACTTATCTTACGTACTGTTGCCACTGAACAGTCTGGCCAACTTCACAAGTACGTAATCACAAGCGCGCCAGCCTTGTGGTTACTATTCATAACGCGTACTGGCGTCGTAGGCAAAATTTTCATTACGCTTACTCACGTTTCTTTCTCTAGTCTATACAGGAGACGTACCTTAAACGAGCAACTAAACTTGCGTAACTTACGCACACCGTAGAACCCTTAAAAAATATGCGTCTGCTAATAACTAGTTCTACTCACGCTCACTAAAGAAGACAGAATACGGCTGCCCTCAACACACACGAGCAACCCACTCATAAATCTGCTTCCTTCCATCTACACAGGACACGCGCTAAAGGAACTAAGGACGCTTAGTGCAAATCACGCACTTACTGAAAACTTACGCGCTTAACCTTAGAAAATAAAAAAAAGTTAAAAAAAGAAGGTTAACTAATACACATGCGCGTTACCATAGGCCTCTCACCGATAGCCATGACACTCAGGTTACTCACACACACAAAAAAATAAAGCCGATCTACTCATTAACTAACACTGGCGAGACTAATTGTTTAAATAAAACACCTCTTTCAAACCTCGGAGCTTCTCAAACGAAAACATAAACAAAGCTCATACCTTACTTATTGAAAGAAACTCTAGCCTCAAATCGCGAAAATTTTCGAAATGTTCGAAAAAAAAAATACGTTTCACTTCTACGGTAGCTCTCTTGGCCTCCCGTGCGAAACGTTTACGTCTGACTCATACTTTGAGCCGTACCCGAGGTGGTCGCGGTTCGAAAGCTACTCTGGCTACCGAGGAACAACAAAAGGACTGTCTCACTATCAGCTCCCCCAAGACGTTGCAGTCTCCTGCCAATTTGCGTCCTCGCGCCGTATACTTTCAATGCGAACTCGATTAACCGCGTCGCGACTCCGTACCACCTGGTCTCGTCTTGTCACCTTGCGCTTCTTTGTAATACACGCTGAACTTCGAGAAGAACGACGGACCGACAAGGAACATACCTGCCCCGTGCCCTTTGTCCGCGTCCGTGCAGAACATGCTTCTCGGCCCCGCAGGGGCGTCTGCGTAAGCAGGCGTTTGGTGTGTTGCGACACCACGTACCCGAGCACACGAGGGTCGGACCCTCCCGCGTGTAGCCGTGCGCGGCTTAGCCGTGTCCGGGGAAAGGGGGATCCTGGCGGTTGAGCCGATGCCGGGTGTTTGGACCTTTAAGGCCCCCCGGCGGAGGCAACACACCTCTTTGGCCTCTGCTTCACGTAGACGGCACCCCCGGACTGACCCACCCGGGGGAAATCGGTAGTTGCGTTTTCCTGTCTCTCTCTCCCTCCAACCTTCGTCTTTCTCTCGCTTTCCACCTTTCCTGTCTTCTCCTAGCTTCCGTTTACTTCCAATTTTTCCAGGCAGCAAGGGTTAACCTTGTGTGAATAACCAACCTAGGTTATCTCATATTTGGTTATAGTGATAACGTACAGCTGGCGTTTGCAGGACCTGTTCTTACAGTCCCTGTAGCGTCCCCTTGTAGGACTCCCCGGTGGGTGGCTGGCGTTATTGCCGAAAATTCAATCCCTTTATGGCAACCTCTTTCCCTCCGCTTCCTGATCGCCCTCAGAAAAGAGGGCGCACCGATGATGTATTCCAGTTTTTTGGTCGGCAAAAAGAATCCTTCCCTCGTTTTCACGTGATCCACTCTGAAAAACCAGCTAAACCAGTGCGAACTATCTCACCATTCCTTGTTTCTAAGACATTGACTGAAGTATTTGGTCCAGGTTATAAGGCGTCGAGGATGGCAAGCGGTGATCTCCTCTTGGAGCTCCGCGATCAGAAACAATATGAGAAATTGACAAAACTAGTGTCGTTTGGGGAAACCCAAGTAATTGCAACCCCGCACCGTACGATGAACACCAGCCGCGGTGTTGTCTCGGACGATGACTTGCTGGAGCTCACTGAGGATGAACTCTTGGAGGGCTTCAGTGACCAGAATGTCATCAATGTTAAAAGAATTAAGATCAGGCGTGACAGCAAAGAAATCAAGACAAAACACCTTATATTGACTTTCGGCTCAAGTAATCTGCCCGAGTCTGTAGAGGCCGGGTACATCAAGCTTCGTGTTAGGCCATATGTGCCAAACCCCCTGAGATGCTTCAAATGCCAACGTTTCGGCCACAGCTCGCAGAGCTGCCGAGGCCGCCAAACCTGTGCGAAATGCAGTGCCTACGAACACACCTCTGAAGCTTGTGAGAACTCTCTCCACTGCGTGAACTGTGATGGGGAACATGCCGCGTACTCGCGGTCCTGTCCATCATGGAAAAAAGAAAAAGAAATAGTTACAATCAAGGTTAAAGAAAACATATCTTTCAAAGAGGCACGCAGGCGGGTTTCATACCTGCCCAAGAAAAGCTTTGCCGATGTGACGCGTCAGGGGGCAGCGACACATAGGCTTCCGGCGGCTGTCCGACCCACAGTCAGTGAGTCGCCAGTTACGCCGTTTGCCCCCGCGGCGGTTGCAGCTAGCGCTGCTCCGCCAACCGAGGAGAAGGGACCATCGACCCCGAAGGTGGGCGCAGCCGAGGCTGCCTCAACCTCCCAGGTCCCATCCAGCGCTGGCAACAGCCGGCGCAGCCAAATCCCCCAGGGAGCCCCATCGACCTCCGGGCTGGTGGGCGCAGGGGTCTTGCCCTCTAAGGCGGGACTCTCCCTGGTGACTTCTCGCTCGCAAGAGCACGTGTCCGGCGCCTCACAAGAGGCAATGGACACTACACCTATCCTCAAGGCGCATCAAGCGCCTAAGGAGCGGCGAGGCTCCCTCGAACGCTCCAGAAAGGGCAGAACTCCCGTTACAGGGCCTCGAAAGGGCTCTGTAATTTAATCTCTGTAATTTCCATAATCTCTACTTCTGTTTCTGTACACACAGCATTTATTGACCTCCAATATGGATACACAAATAATTCAATGGAACGTCAGAGGCCTTCTTAGAAACCTTGATGACGTGCAGGAACTCATCCACAAACACAATCCAAAAGTGCTGTGTCTACAGGAAACACACTTAAAATCTAAACACACAAATTTCCTGCTACAGTATGTTACGTTTCGCAGAGATCGCGATGATGCTCTCGCATCATCGGGCGGTGTTGCCATTGTTATTCAGAAAGGCATAGCGTGTAAACGTTTGCAGCTACAAACGCCCCTTGAGGCAGTGGCGGTTCGTGCTGTTCTCCTCAACAAACTTATCACTGTCTGCTCGCTCTACATACCCCCCCATTACAAATTAACTAAACATGAATTTCTGTCCTTCATAGACGAATTGCCTGAACCTTACGTTGTGCTTGGGGATTTCAATGCGCACAGCAGCCTGTGGGGAGACTCTCGTATCGATGCGCGAGGTCGCCTCGTTGAACAGTTCCTTTTTTCGTCCGGTGCGTGTCTGCTGAATAAGAAGACACCCACATATTATTCTGTCGCAAACAGAACATTTTCTTCAATTGACCTCAGCCTAATTTCCCCTTGTATGCTGTCTGAACTCGAATGGGAGGTCACCAAGAATCCGTACGGAAGCGACCACTTCCCCATACTGCTAAAAACACATAAAGAAAAAGAATGTCTACCACAGGCTCCTAGGTGGAGGATCGATACAGCCGACTGGGAGAAGTTCCGAAACTTAACTAATATCTCATGGAATGACATGTCTTGTTTAGGAATTGATGCTGCTGTGCAGTATCTCACAGGCTTCATTATAGACATGGCATCTAAATGCATATCAGAAGCACATGGCTTGGCATGTAAACGGCGGGTCCCGTGGTGGAACGAAGACTGCAGGATCGCTCGTAAGAAACAAAACAAAGCGTGGGGGTTGCTGCGCGCTTCTCCCACTGCAGAAAATCTAGTCAACTTTAAGCAAGTAAAATCCCAAGGCAGGAGAACCCGCCGACTGGCCAGAAGAGAAAGCTGGCAGAAGTATTTATCGAGCATTAACTCGTTTACAGACGAGGCCAAAGTCTGGAACAGGGTAAATAGAATTAGAGGGCGACAAACATATTCACTCCCCCTTGTAAATACACAAGGCGATACACTGCAAGATCAGGCAGACTCACTTGCGGAGCACTTTCAGAGCGTGTCAAGTTCAAACAATTATTCGCAATCTTTTCTCATATATAAAGAAATAGAAGAACGTAAGCCTTTAACAAGAAAAAGCCGAGAGAATGAGCCTTACAACCGTCCTTTCAGTATTGCCGAATTGAGAGCTGCCTTGAGTGCATGCAACAGCTCCGCACCAGGATCTGATAGAATCATGTACGAAATGCTGAAAAACTTACACAATGACACGCAAGTGACACTACTTACACTTTTCAACACTATCTGGGACGCAGGGTACCTTCCGACCGCATGGAAAGAAGCCATTGTGATCCCTGTTCTAAAACAAGGCAAAGATCCTTCATCAGTGGCAAGCTACCGCCCGATAGCCCTCACAAGTTGCATGTGTAAGGTGTTTGAAAAAATGATAAATCGGCGACTGATCCATTTGCTTGAACAGAACAAAATGCTTGATCCCTATCAGTGTGGCTTCCGAGAAGGGCGCTCCACAACCGACCATCTTGTACGTATTGAAACAAATCTCCGGGACGCATTTATACATAAACAGTTCTTCCTCTCGATATTTCTCGATATGGAAAAGGCGTATGACACAACGTGGCGATACGGCATCTTGCGAGACTTATCGGAAATGGGCATTCATGATAATATGCTCAACGTAATAAAAAGCTACTTGTCCAATCGTACCTTCCGGGTGAAAGTTGGCAATGTGCTGTCACGTCCTTTTACACAAGAAACTGGTGTACCCCAGGGAGGCGTGCTCAGTTGCACACTTTTTATTGTTAAGATGACAACGCTTCGTGCTTCCTTACCCCCGGCCATTTTGTATTCCGTCTATGTGGATGACATTCAAATAGGCTTCAAATCCTGTAACCTCGCAGTATGCGAGAGACAGGTACAGCATGGTTTGAACAAGGTGTCAGGGTGGGCAGAGAAAAATGGCTTTAAAATCAATCCTCAAAAGAGTTCTTGTGTGCTGTTCACAAGGAAGAGAGGCCTGGTCCCGGATCCTTGCTTGGAAATATGTGGACATCAGATACCTGTAAACAAAGAGCACAAATTTCTAGGTGTTATACTCGACAATAAACTTACTTTCGTCCCACACATTAAACATCTTAAAGAAAAGTGTCTGAAAACAATGAACTTATTGAAACTTCTATCCCAGACTACATGGGGTAGTGATAGGAAGTGTTTAATGAACATATACAAGAGCCTAATTCGGTCTCGATTGGATTATGGTGCCGTTGTGTATAACTCTGCCGCCCCGAGCGCGCTAAAGATGCTAGACCCAGTCCACCATCTGGGAATCCGACTGGCCACTGGCGCTTTCAGAACGAGTCCCATACAAAGTCTATATGTGGAATCAAATGAATGGTCTCTCCACCTACAGAGATCATACATTAGCTTTACATATTTCCTTAAAGCACGCTCCAAACCTGAACATCCATGTTTTCATAACGTTACCGATATGACGTGCGCTACACTTTTCAGCAATCGTCCCTCCATAAGACAGCCTTTCTCGCTGCGTGTGAAGCAGCTTAGCGACGAAATGCATGTCCCGCTCCTCGAGCATCGCTTAATGCACCTAACCAAGCTCCTACCTCCTTGGGAATGGCAGGTGATACAATGTGACATATCCTTTATAAAAGTAACAAAGCACGCTCCTGAGGCTGAAATCCGAATGCATTTCCTAGAACTCCAGCACAAGCACTCCTGCGCAGAGTTCTACACAGACGCTTCCAAGTCAAATGCCGGGGTATCCTATGCAGCCGTCGGCCCATCGTTTTCGGAATCCGACGTACTGCATCGGGAAACAAGCATATTTACGGCTGAGGCCTACGCATTACTTTCTGCTGTGAAGCATATAAGAAAATCAAAACTTCCAAAAGCAGCGATCTATACAGACTCTCTAAGCGTCGTGAAGGCCTTGATGTCAGTCTATACACACAAAAATCCTGTACTTAGTGAACTCTACACCGTCTTGTGTAAAGCGTACATATCTAACCAGCGTATCATTATATGCTGGGTGCCTGGCCACAGGAGCATTGAGGGTAACGTTCTGGCGGACGATATGGCCACGTCCATCGCATCGCGAGCCGCTAATCCTACCGCTGAGGTGCCTGTCACAGATCTGAGGCCTTTCTTGCGAAGGAACCTGCGAGCCCACTGGCAACACATATGGGACGCGGAAACAAATAATAAGCTGCACCTGATAAAACCGCAGTTAGGATTCTGGCCCTCTACTATAAAATCGCGCCGAACAGATGTCCTATTCTGTCGTCTCAGAATAGGACACACGTTTGGCACCCATAATTTTCTACTCACCGGAAGTGAGCCTCCTACTTGTGGTAGATGCGGGGAGAGGCTGACCGTACTCCACGTCCTCCTGGAGTGTCGGGAAGCCGAATATGAAGGAATGAAACATTTTTCCTTCGCTTACAGACAGCACATCCCTCTTCATCCAGTAATGTTCCTCGGCCCAGAACCGCTTTTTAACACAGACACAGTCCTAGGTTTTCTGAGAGATGTGGTCCTACATGTTATTAGCCCCATGCATTCCTAGCGCTTCCTCTCTTTAGAGGATGCCGCTGGGATAGTTGTACGGTATAGCACATGCCTCCAGACCCTTGTGTTTCAAGGGCTCTAAGGAGGCAGTAGTGCTCTGGCATTTCTCATAATCTGATATATTTTAGCTATCATATCATTTTTTATATGCATCTAAATGTTCATAGTACGAGTCATACGTCATCGCCATAATTTTATTACACAGATTTTACGCATTTTAGAGCGTATATTTTAAGGCCCCTTTACAGCCACGACACACCAATTCATAGTAATCATAGTTACACTGCACACCCACTACCACAGACATGGCGCTCTTTGGCCATTCCTGGCCCTTGCGCCATGAAACCCCATACATCATCAACATGCTTCTCGGTCACTTTTTGCCAGGGAGGGACGCAAGACACCACCGACATGGCAAGCGGGATTACTACAGCCGATCGAGACTCTTTTCCGACCGTTTCAGCAGATCAGGATGCATTTCTTGGGGCCCTTTCCGACGTCAACATCTGGAGACAAGTGGATCGTTGTGGCTACCGATTACCTTACCCGCTACGCCGAAACGAAAGCTCTGTCTATAATTAGTGCGGCCAAAGTCGCTAAATTCTTCGTCGAGAACATTCTGCTGCGACATGGTGCCCCAGAACTACACATTACCGACAGAGGGACGGCCTTTACAGCAGAGCTCACCGAAGCTATTCTGTAATACAGCCAGACAAGTCACAGGACGACAACTGCCTACCACCCGCAGACGAATGGTCTCACGGAGCGCCTGAACAAGTCCCTCGCCGACATGCTAGCAATGTACGTCGACGTCGAGCACAAGACGTGGAACGTGGTCCTGCGATACGTAACCTTTGCTTACAATACGTCGGTGCAAGAAACGACGCAGATCACGCCGCTCAAGCTCGTTTATGTTAGGAATCCGACGACGACTCTCGACGCCATGCTACCGCACGTTACCGACCAAGGGAGTCTCGACGTCGCCACCTGTATCCAGCGCGCCGAAGAAGCCGCACAGCTCACCCGCCTGAGATTCAAGAACCAGCAGAGGACCGGCAGCCAACACTTCAATCTTCGATGACGCGACGTCGAGTATGCTCTGCGACCGTGTTTGAGTTTGGACTCCACTATACGCCGACGAGGACTTAGCGGGAAGCTGCTACGCCTCTATTTCGGACCCTATATACAAGATCATCCGACGCATTGGCGCACTGGACTATGAGGTCGTGCCAGATGACATTTCGCAATTACAGCGGCACCGCGCCCGACCTGAAGTCAACCACGTGGTCAACATTAAGCCTTTCTACGGCCGCTGACGAACTTAGGTACTTAGTTACCTAGTTAGTTTATTATTGTTTTTTCTTTATTATGCGTGATTTCGGCTTTCGCTTTTGTGTTTGTAGCATCGGCACCATGCTTTTTAAAAGGGGGTATTGACACGTGCACTAGTTTATCGGGGGACCCCGTCTCACCGTCTAACAAATCTTAACGCTTATCGCAGGACGTGCCTGCATGTATAGGAAGTTTCTCAAAAGTTATCGATGGTTCTATCCGCTGTCTGTTGTGTATGCGTGTATGCGCGACGCGAATTGTGTAGCACTTTGTAAAAGACGCGCGGGCACCGGCGATTAGTCTGGAACCTTCGATGACTCATGTACAAAAGCCGACGTGCCTTAACCCGCTCATCAGATTTTCGACGGTCGCCGACTGTGTTTGCCGCGACCGTTGTTATTTGAGCGCACCCGCCGTGGTTGCTCAGTGACTATGGTGTAGGGCTGTTGAGCACGAGGTCGCGGGATCGAATCTCGGCCATGGCGGCCGCATTTCGATGGGGGCGAAATGCGAGAACACCAGTGTACTTAGATTTAGGTGCACGTTAAAGATCCCCAGGTTGTCGAAATTTCCGGAGTCCTCCGCTACGGCGTCCCTTATAATCAGAAAGTGGTTTTGGCACGTAAAACCATCATTTTTTTTTATTTGAGGGCACAGGTTCGCCCAATAAAACGCAGCTTTCTTCATTATTTCGTCACATGACATTATTTTTACGCTTTCAGACACGAGAAAAATCCAGCCACTTGCTTCTACATACATTCCATTGTCGTACTCAACATTACCTCTTGGCATTCATCTTTCTTTCGAACCTCTGCCACTACACCGCTGGGAAGCGCATCGACTTGATGTGCCCTAGTAGGATAATTGCAAAAGCCCATCTTCACGGCCAAGAGTCATGCTCTACGGGCTTCCCACCTCAATATGATTCACAATCTACAAAACGCTCGAGAGAGGAGGTGCCTCCACACCAAGGAGGTTAAAGAGGAACGGCTGAAGTGGAGGTTAGCGCCCGTCAAGTGAAGCCGCGCCGCGTCGCCATGTTACGGAGGGCAAAAGCGCGCCAGTCGCCGCAGCTTATGTGATTCGGATCGTCGTATTTTGCCATGTGCGGTGCTGCGCGAATCCCAAAATGTGCTAGCGCGCTTTGGTGTTTGTGGGAAAGTTGACGTGCAAGCAGTTTACATGTTAGCGTTATGCTTCTCATTTAAATAAGGTTGCGGATTAGCACTGCCTTGCTCTAAAATAAAGGAAAATTTGATATTTAAGGCTGAAAGAAAACGACCGCCACCAAAGTTCCGAGACCCTCTCTCCAATGAGGATTTTAAAGCACCGCCAACACTGATGATCATGAAGATAATAAAGAATGCTTATGCTTGTTTCGTGTACTGCTATTTCTCATGCTACGTTCTCAGTTTCAATTGATTTTTGTTTTGGAAGCTTTCATGGTTGATCAATTAATACACTGCATTAAATAAGGCGAATAAAGGCAAATTATTCCGCGAATACTGTTTCTACTTTGCGGCAACTGCATAATCATACTGATAAAATGGAAAAATGCCCCAGTGCTAAGGTATCCAGCTGCGATCCGGAGACTTCCAATATGGCTCGCCTCATCACCCACAGTGTTGCATTAGAACTTGAAAACTCCGTTAAGCAATTAAAAACCGCTGGAGAAGTCGGCGAACAGCGCTGCGAAGCTCTCCGCAGGCTGCTCCTTAACAAGATGGCCGCCGCCGGTTTCACCTGAGACCATAGAGCGGTATAGGCGACTTCCACTCCAGCAGTTTTCTTTAACCGCCTTGCTGCACACTGACGCTACTTTTTTTTTCAGAGGCTTTATAGGCGAACTATTTATAGGCTACTTTTTTTTTTCAAGCTTTATAGGCGAACTTTATAGGCTACTTTTTTTTTCAGAGGCTTTATAGGTGAACTGCAGCAGCAGCTGCTGCTGATGATGATGGTACCTTATGCGATAGCACAAACCCACTGTGAGGGAATTGCCACAAACCGACTGCCTCGCGAACAAAGGTGCTTTTGCCACCTCGGGGTTCGCACGAACACAGCGCGCCTCTCGCATGCCGCGTGCGCTCGTGAAAGAGTCGATCGTTGGCTGCGTTTTTCTTATCTTTCTTTTTGTTTTTGCCTTGTACGTGCGCTTACTCCTCGTCTTTCTCATAGAGCGAGTTGAAGACACCATGAAGTCTTGTCTCTGAGCACTGGCATAAATGGAAGGTTCACGATCCCATTTCCATCAGCCCAATGGGTATGCGAACTGCCTGCGGCATAATGCAATCTCATTCCAGGGTGACCTTCCGAACAGCCACTGGCTGTTTTGGATGGGATCACTTTCTGGTATTTCTTTTGCCATGCGGCCGAGTGGCAACTCTGGGTGGAAGGACCACTTCTTTCACCTGAGTGCCTTTCTCCCGCCTCTTTTTTTTACGTGCGACGGAGTGCTTGAAGCTCACCACTTCACCTCCGCCGCGGGTCTTCCCGGCATTGCACTCCCGCCGGGATAAAAGCCCCTCGTAAGGAATTCCAAAAATAGACCACTACAATCAGCTGCTTGGGACACGTGTGATAGCTACAAGCACCGTCAGGCACTGCGGGAATCCACTATACGTGAGCAGTTAGTGCGGGTTTCGCGCCCTTTTACAGCGAAGCTGTTAGCCTCTAGTTGGTCGGCGGTAGCACACGCCCAGGAGGAGTGGCTCGTGCCCCCGTAAGGCAGAGGCTTCAAGCAGTAAGCAAAGTGAAACGAATAGTGCATACATTATTTGGAATCATGCATAGGCCATACAGAACAACATACGTTTCAGTAAAGAACAAGCACAACATAATCAACTGAACCGCATAACTGATAAGGCACTCCTGATAACAATGTGAAACACGCAGCGCTCCCCCCCATACGTTTTCTTGTAAAGATTGCTGTTGCGCAAGCTGCTGCAACGACGGCAGCTTGCGATGTAGGGAGCGACCTCCCTATCCTTTCTTATATAACACCCGCCGTGGTTGCTCAGTGGCTATGGTGTTAGGCTGCTGAGCACGAGGTCGCGGGATCGAATCCTGGCCACGGCGGCCGCATATTGTTGGGCGCGAAATGCGGAAAAAACCGGTGTACTTAGATTTAAGTGCACGTTAAAGAACCCCAGGTGGTCAAAATTTTGAGTCCACCACTACGGCGTGCCTCATAATCAGAAAGTGGTTTTGGCACGTAAAACTCCATATATTATTATTATTTATTATATAAGAGAACCCTCCTAACAACTGATTTCAGTGTTGTCGCAGCACCACTTTGGGCGACGGCGTGCTGTGAAAATTCCCATTACTACTCTTACTCTAAAGCAATAAGGCACTGCAGACCCCCTCACCAGTTGCAGTAGTGAATTTACAACAGCTTTGTTGTATTACGAGGCAATTAAAGAAAAAAAGGAATTGAAATCTTTCTTTGCGTCCCAACCTCACCGATGGAAACAATAGGTGGAACAATTGAGAACCGGGCGATCAATGGGAATTAATAATCTTGGCTTGGGTCTTGAAGAAATGCTGTAGAATCTGACTTATTTAGAACATTGAAATTCGATTTGCTGTTCCATTCTATTCCGTTACCCCGACGACGGCAGCAGTCGCAATCGTTAGGCCGTATTCTCATTCTAAACTTCACTCCCGCAAGTGAATAAAATATGAGAGTCATTTCATCATACGCAAAGAGGGTGAAGGCGAACGCCTTTGCTCTCAAGAGACATTAATTAAATTACTTGACAATCTAAATAGAATGCGTTGTTACTTATATTTCCTTGTTTTCTCCCCACCAAAGGCTGTGGCTTCGAGTGCCATTTCACGCTACCTTAATTAACTTTGCCTTAATTAACTTCGTCCTAACTAACATCAAATGTCGTCAGTTTGAGTCCCATGAAAGGTCGAGGGTTCGACTCCCGCCAAAGGTCGTTGGTTCGGTGCCTTCATTAATTCTAAATTAATTAACATGGCCTTACTCAACTTCACCTTAACACCAAAGGTCGTGGGTTCTACTTCCACATAAGCTAGAGGGTTCGACTCCCACCGAATATCGTGGCTTGGAGTGCCTGAATTAGCACTATCCTAATCAACGTTTCCTTGTATGATGAGCGGCAGAGGAACCAGACGTGGAAGGAGAGGACCACGAACGCCGGAGCAGTGGCACGAGCGCGTGTCTGCACGAGGCGAGCTCACATGGCTTGCTGTACTGCACACGACAGTTTTCACACCTTGGTGGGTATGAACCAATTGAGGCTTTCTCCTTAATAATATGGTGGTGTCAGCTACGAGACCCGGCTGCTGCCGCACTGAATGAGAACACAGCCGAAGACATCGCTGAAGCTTAGTGTTTTCTGAAGAAACGCCATCTGAAGGTGTTAACCTCGCAGGAAAGTACGATTTTCATACTTCAATGCATCTAAAAGGCAGAACTGTTCTCAGGAGAAAAGAATTTCAGGGAGAGAATAACTTCTATTGAAAACTGTTCCGGCAATTTTCCTTCGGGGCGAGATGGGGGATGGTTATGGCGGGGGTGGTGGCTCAGGCGACGGCTAGAAGTCCTGGGACCTAGGCGGCATCTTCGGCTAATTTGACCGTCTCATGTTGTATTTGAGAGAGAAAGTTATATCCTGAGATCTGCAAGAAGTTCAACCTTGATTAGGGCATATACGTAAATTCAGGCAAAACCCACCTCACAATGAATGCAGACTTTAATACGGTTACCACTAAAGCAATGTAGGGACACACCATATTGCCACCGCGGAAGCGCGTCATGTATACGGCGCGTGCTGCTGCCAGGCTCCTCTCCCACACTACCCCCTGGACACGCCGCGTCACTTAATAAACCGTGGTGGAAACCACACATATCTATATTTTTGTATATCTAAGGTTTTACGGCTACTACAGATGACACTGACACAGCTACCAGCTATTTCTCTGATGGACCGAATAAGTCGTTTGCCTTAAATGTAACTGATGGTGAAGAATTATTCAACGTAACAAATAACTGATCGTATCAATGGGCAGGGCGAAGCGCATCGAACAAGATAGCTAATCGTGCGATTTGTTTGCATCGTGCAAGCTCTGCTTCTCGCATTTGGTGGAACACTAGCGACGCCGGAAGTTTTGCTGTGGAAGACACGAGATTTCACCGCCCACTGTGCTGGGACCTTCGTTACCGCCACGAGCATTCCAGTCGCATGGACTAAACAGGGTTTTGGGGCGTTACCAGGCAGCAACGTTATAAATGAAGTACCGTACGTGGGTCTCGTCGGTGGGCATGGCGAATCGCATAGGCCAAGATCGCTAGCCGTGCGATTTGTTTGCGTTGTACAGGTTAGTTACCCCTACTCTGTACGTAGTGATGATAGATTTCTAGTTGTTATGCCGTGCCCACAAACCTGTATTGTGAGCGAGCGAGCGAGCGACGCAACTTTATCAGGAATGCCTGCAGAACGATTAGCCTTCGCCTGTAAGGGAGACGTCACCGTGACGCGGCCATGACGTCTTCCCGGCGTGTGGCGCCTCTTCTCCGGCCGTGGCCGCACTACTCCCTTTGGTCGACTGCGCCTGCCCCTCTTTTGGAGTGGCCGCCTCCCCCAGATTTCGCTAGGTCGTTGCCTTTGGAGGGCCGCCGAGATCTGCTGGATGGCCTGGGCTTGGACCTCGTGATCGTAGCACCTCATTGCGGCCTCGAGCCGCGGCGAGATCGTTGTAACCGTTGCATGAGGCAGGTTGCGAACGTAGTTCCCGCGCCTACTAGGGCGCCCCTCGCGGCGGCGAGCGCGGAACCGGCAGGATACGACCGGCCCGCTTGCGTTCGGAAAGCCTGTAAGCGCGTAGCTCTTGCGTTTTCTGAGCAATGCCGAAGTGCAACCCGAGCTGTTGAGTAGTGGGCTGCAACAGCACGTACAACAACTCACGAGGAACAAAGTTTTACAGGTTTCCAAGCCGACCGTATGAAGCAGAACGGCGTCAACACTGGATAGCGCTCGTCCGACGGCATAAGCTGTTTTATATTGCGGCGTTATGCCAAGTGCGTTATAACGCTGAATTCTTTGCTTTTACAGCAATGATGGCAGCATAGGGACACCTGCAGTCAGTGGCGTAGCTAGGTCGTCTGGCACCCGGGGCCCATAGGTCTTCTGTCCCCCCCCCTCCCCCGGGTTTATTCGAGGAAGGCAAAGATATCAACAATTTCCGTGTGTCTCCAGACGCATATAACACCCCCCCCCCCCCCCGCTGGCCCTGGAGCCCACGCCACCCCCCCCCTTTTGCTACGCCACTGCCTGCAGTGCATACCAGGATATGCAGCAAACGAAGTAGTTTGTTCCCACACTGTACCGCAGTAAAGCTGTGGAACTCTTTCCCAATCCTCTCCCATTCAAACAGCGCTAGGCCTTGCTGAGAGATTTGAGGAGGGGTTGCAGCCGGCTGAGCTGGCATACACCCTTCTGCGCCCTGCATATCAACGAAGGGGCAGATGAGATCACCAAAATTTTTGACAACGTGGTTTATTGGAACCTCCTTTGCACGTACTGAAAAATCGCAACATAAAAGTATCGCTCTTCCAGTAACTTGGGCGAAAATATTTTCCCAGCGTAGTCGAACACAACTGCTAAGTTCATCCCCTTTTTTTGTGTTTGGGGGAGCAACGTTAGAATACCTCTGGTAGGTCTTACGAGTCGTTCGTACGCCCCACGTGCTTGGATGAGATGTTTTGGATTCGTATTGGCCGTCCTGTATGTACAGGGAAACTACCGAGGCGTCCTTGCACTTCCCTGCCATGCCAGCACGGCAATGGCAGCTCCCCGCTAGGATTTGCCTGCTGTCGCCGATCTTCAAGAATCAAGGTCGCCTATAATTTCATGCGTCCACACCGTACATAACGAAGTAACTTACGCTGAGCTTCCCGCATCTCGCTGGTGCATTATTTTTCGTTCGCGGAATAAACGTAGC
This sequence comes from Dermacentor variabilis, assembly GCF_050947875.1. Lineage (NCBI taxonomy): Eukaryota > Metazoa > Arthropoda > Arachnida > Ixodida > Ixodidae > Dermacentor > Dermacentor variabilis. Next base: position 3,313,211 of record NW_027460368.1, read on the forward strand.
AGTCACTTCCGATCAGTGCGAGTTCAACACTTCCCTCACGTCGTAGACGTGCCCCACTTCAAATAGACGACTTCCTTTCTCTAAATTCTTTTCACGAAAAAAAGCTATGAAGATCTTGTAATTCCCGAAACCAGGTTAAAATGAATATGGGCACGCTGTTTCGCGCCATCGCTACCGTTTGACAGGACGCCAAACACGCAGCGCGGGCTGCTGACGCCGTGAGTAATCCTACCACATTCGCGCAACTATTCGTCAGATGGCGCTAGGTGTCGGAACGACAGGGCGCCGCCTAGCACTTGCAACGTGCGTGCCGGACGCAATTAGTAGACGGCTACGGGTATGTCCGGTGCCAAGAAACATGAACTCTGAGTTGCACAAAGAGCGGTGGGCGGCGAAGGCCAAGGCACTGATCGATCTCCATGCCAAAGACAGGGGCGCCGTGTTTGTGGACGCGGCGTAGTATCCAGATGACAGAAAGGCATTCGCCGCAGCAGTCGTCGGGGCATCGACCGGTGCACGATTGCTTTTTTTCTTCTAAATTGCTACTCTATGGGGATATTGAGGGAAATCCTGGACCTTCGCTTCTGATGTTTACCGACACTTAGACTCTAACAATTTCTTTTTAACAACCAACATGGATTCAGGAAAGGTATCTCTTGCGAAACCCAGCTACTAGAATTAAGTGCAGAAGTACATTCGAAAATGAACAATAACCTCCAGACTGACTGTATTTTTCTTGATTTTTCAAAAGCCTTTGATCGTGTTGCCCCCATTACCGTCTGATTTCTAAATTATCTGCCCTTCGATTAGACTCGCTAACCTTATCTCGCCTCCGTAACTTCCTTTCACTCCGCCACCAGTTCACGGTTATTAACAATTTCCAATCCTACCTTTCTCTGGTAACTTCGGGCGTACCACAGGGGTGCGTGCTCGGCCCCTTACTGTTTTCATTCTATATAAACGACTTGCCAGAAAAGATTTCTTCCTGCATGCGAATCTTCGACGATTGGATCATATACCGTTCATAAACCTGTGCCGACGACCACTTAACGCTGCAAAACGACCTTTACCGCATAAACAACTGGTGTAAAAAAAAATGGCTGATGTCGCTGAATACAGAAAAATGTAAAATGGTCTCCTTCACACCCAAGCAAAGGATGTTCAACTACTGCTACACCATTAACAATTACCAACTGTCGCAGGCATCATCTTATAAGTACCTTGGTATTCATTTCACACCCAGCGTCTCTTGGTCTCACTATATTGCCATTATATGCGCAAAGGCTTCAAAATCTTTAGGATATTTACATCGAAATTTACATAACTGTCCCACTCACTTTCGTCAACTAGCTTAGCAGCTTATCGCGCACAGCTTGATTTCGCCGCATTTATCTGGTCCCCCTAACAAAATTATTTAATTAACATGCTTGAAGCGGTTCAGAATAGGGCCGCCCATTTGATTTCACGCAATTATGACAACCATAACAGCATAACGCAAATTAAGCTCAATCTTTCACTTCAACCCCTTAGTGCTCGTCGCGACATTGCCCTTCTATGCCTTTTTCACAAATACGCATACAGCAACAGACCATTCCCACTTCACTTTGATGCTCCTTCCGTTACACCACCTCGGTTGCATAATCACATAAGTTTCACGCGATTATATGGGTCAACTCACGCCCTCAACTCTTCAGCTCTTCCTCGCGCCATACGTTTGTGGAATGGTCTTCCAGGCGACGTCACATCCGAACCAGACCACGATAGTTTCCGTCAACTTCTGCACTCTTTCTTTTCGCAATAAAAACTTACCACTAGTTTTTCCAATGTTGTCTTACTTCTTGTGTCATGTTCTGTATTTCACCCGTGTATTTATTTATTTGTTATTTTTACCGCTTTAAGACCAATGACATCCGTCATTTTTTTGTACCACTGCACGTGTTTTTCTGTTTTTGTTTTCTTTCCAGCATCCGACTTTGTGCCCGACTGCATTTTTTATATTGAAATATGTGTTGGCTGTGCACGCGATTAGTCCCTGCGTCTTTTATCATGCCCTACCATTGTGCGTCTTTGAAAAACTGCCAATTGTTTCTGCGCCTAGAATCAGCATATTTGGCTGTCTATCTTTGGTTGTAGTTTCTTTTCTTTTTACTGTCGTCATTGTGATTGGTATACTTTATAGTTCTTGTGTGCAGTTTTGACATATGTATAATGCCAGCCAATATTTTTTCTTTCGTGTTATCCTCCTTCCTGCCCAACCTTATATTGCCGTCATACCACTTTATCATCGATTCCTCCATTTCTTTGTGTTAAATTGCAAATTTGAGCGGTACGTTTGTACTCTGTCGTGTTACTTTGCAGTCTTATTACCCCCCTTACTCGATGCCCTGTCAAGGGGCCTGTAATGTATTTTCAATAAATACGTTTAGGAAACTTGTGGATGGTCAACAGGCCATAAGGGTGGACATTGCTGACTTGAAGAACCGTCTTGAGAGAGCAGAAAAAAGGATATTAAGCTTTGAAAGCCGCCTGACCGAAGTAGATAGAAAGAACCAACGTATCAGGCGGCAAATACGACTGCTGATTTACGAACAGTAGTTGCCCGAACACCAGACTGAAGAGTCAGCATATGTTGAGCTCATTGACTTAGAAATTGTAGCAGGGGATCAAACTTGATAATATTTGGCGCACCAAGCATTCTGACTCGACCTTGCGCGAAAAAGTAATTAAAGAAATCTTTCAAGAAAAACTCGGCCTGAACTGCACTTCAGTTGATGGCATTCAAGGGAAGCTGAAAGGTTTTCCAGAAAAAATGAGTGAACATCTGTACATAATGGTTTTCAACCCTCCGAATTCGAATATCGTATCGAAATTGAGCGAAAGAAAGCGCAAATATATTTTATTTCGACGAAAAGTGCAGCAGCGGACACGCCCAGCTCGCGCGTCTCGTTTCCGCCTGTGATTGGTCGGGCGCCTCGTGACGTCAACACTAGTGTTCGTCCGAAGCGACCGCTGCCGCTACACATGAAGCGCGGTGCCAGGTAGTTTGGTGCTGCTTTTCTGAGACGGTAATGAAAAATTTAGAGAGTCTGCGTTTTTCTGAGGAGTTCGGCGTTACTCCCTACATGTACGAGCCGATTGCGAAGAGCCGGCCTCTCGAAGAAGCAAACGATGCTGGTTCGAGCAGTGCTCTCGACGCTACCGAAAGCGAAGTCTTGGGATCTCCTCGTGTTGGAAATGCTCTTTGGTGAGTATGTTTTTTGCAAAGCGATCTAGTGATCTCGCCGATCTTTCGCCGATCTAGTGAGCTCGTTTCCGGTCAAACAACTGTAGTGTTGTGTTCCTGCATGCCTCCTCGTGGAACGTAAGCGGGGATGCGATCGTCGGCATTTGTGCGCTGTCCAAAGCTGTCGGCAATCTACAAAGACGGTTTAAACGCGTGAAAAGCTTCCCGGTTCATGCAGTACGTGTAGTGACCTTCATCTGCGTGCCATCCGCACACTGCTCGCAACAGAATTCGTAAAGGCGGCGAATTCCGTCGGCTACGTGAGACGGTCGGTTTCTCGCTGTGCGCGAGAGAAGGGGGGAGCGTAGCGTCCTGAGTGCGCCGGCTTTCCAGCACATGCAAACTCTACATTTGCACTGCGTTATGGTAGCTGCATGCAGGCTGTTTTACAACACACGTGCAAATAGAAAATTCGTGGCGCTTTGCGACGAAACCTGCGTCAAGGGCGGGAGATAAACATACACCTTCCGTTCAGCGTGCTAACACGAAGGAGCTCGCAGTAAATCAAAATCCAGGTTTGGGCGACTTCGTGTATTCATAAGGCCTTCCAACACCAGTTATCATCAGTCAGTCCGCACTCGTGCCATCTTTGTTTTCGTTGCTCCGATCTTTTCGCGCTACGTTTAGAAAGCCTGCTGAAGGCAAGTAGTACTCTCTCATACTGTGGCCATATACAGCAACTGCGCAGGCCGAATTGCATGGCTGGCCGTATACTACCACTCTACATACACGCAGACGCACCAACAAAGGAATGCAGGGTCGATCGAAGCAGATTACGATGGCACGCACGCAGAAACAAGCACGGTCAGGCACGGTCGCGGAGGCTGCAAAGGAACGGAACACTAGTGTTGACGGCAGAACACCGCGGTTTCCGGTCTCCGCTCGCATCGTCAGCGTCAGCAGCAGCGCGCGGCATTCGACGGGGGGCGGAGCTACACCGCAATTTTAACCGACGATTACGTCGCTCCTAAATGAAAAAAAACCCCCAAATTTTACCTACATGGTTTATAAGGTTCCTGCATCCGTATATGAGCGTCTTATTGAATTCGACAGACGCTTCAGCTTCCCTTTCATAGGCTTGATAAACCTTGGGCAAACAGGCCCATTCTATATTTCCAAGGCTACAGAGAAAAGGAGGCAGTGCAACGCAACATGCGGAAACTGCAAGGTACGAACATATGCTTACAGAATGATTATTGTGCGGACACTCTTCGTAAACGCAAGTTGCTTTGGGCCAGCGCAAAAACTGATAAAGACAAAGGAAACAGGATCACTTTGGCCAATGACAAGTTGCGCATCAGTTATCAGTTTTACGTATGGGACGACAGTACCATGAAACGCAAAGCACTACCAAACAAAAACGCCCCGTCGCCCTCGAGCTAGCAATCTAAGGTACAAAAGTTCCACCTTTTTTTTATTGATATGATATAAGGAGATGTTGACGCACAATTTAAGGCGCCGGCTACTCCTTAGCTCTTGAATGGTTCTATCTTACAACATACAGGGTTGAAGATTACATATCAAATAACCTTTTCACACAAGCACCAGGACTTGTCATGCAACGTTTTCACAGTAACACTACGACGTAAGAAACAAATGGTATACAATATAGGAGTTAAATGTCTCCACAGTTATGTAGAAAAAAAGTATCAAAAATACAAATGATACTGTCGCCTAATAGGACAGTCTCTAGTCAGCGGGTGGTACATACATCGTGTAAATGCATTACCACATATAGTGAGAACAGAACAGGCGACATAACACAATCCACAAACATATACATATATGCAGCGACATTGCAATGAAACGAACAATGAAAGTGTTAATAACGGCCAACAATGCCGCTGTCTTCAAGTAAAGTCTTTCGTGCTTTTCAAGCGCTCTTCTGCAAGGACGTTGTTGGCCAAGGACTTAAAAGTTTCTTTAAACTGAAAGGTTTACGGTCTAATGTCATTAGGGCATCTTGGTGCGTCGTGATGTGGGCAATCTAGCAGGAGGTGATATATATCTTCGTCTACAAATCCACAATCACATTCGGGGTTTCCGAACGGCCAATTCTATGTAAGAAACGTTTTGTGTAGGCAGTGCCTAGCCTTAATCGATGAATAAGGTTTTCCATATTTCTGGGTAATGACAATGGAAATTTGAATTTAACGAACAGATCAATTTGATACAAGTCCGAACCCTTAGAATTCTGGTAAAACCACGTGTTTCTATACATTTCAAACGACGTTGCCCTTATAATTCAGCGTAATTCATTCTTTGATATTGGAAACGGAACCACATTATCTTTGAGGTGTGCTTGTCGTGCTGCTTTATCGTCTCCTGTGTTACAATGCCCTGGTATCCACTGGAATGCTATTTCATGCTTCGCTTGGCTTGCCTTTGTGAGGTCTTTAAGTGTTTCGTATATTATACTGTCACTGATTGTTTTCCCTGGTTTGTGCTGCAGAGTGTTAGAGCCGCCTGTGAATCGCTGAAACTTACCCATTTTTGCGCATCTCTTACTGACAATATAACTTTTATCTCACATAGGATTGCGAACAGCTCAGCCGTTGTGGACGATTTCGCACGAGATAACTTAAATCATTCTTGTTTGTTGTGCTGCGGTATAATGAATGCTGAAGTGGAAGAGGTTGCTGTGCTAGCGCCAACTGTATAGACGTGTGTGTATCCAGAATACCGCATATATATCTGATAAAGTGCTAGTTGCTGAACAGCTTAAATGAACATATCTTTTTTTTTCTAAATATCCCGTCTACTCAAAATTCGATTTTTGGAAGTGCAAGCAGCCAAGGAGGATATTTTACGTCGGAGTTCCAAAATTCATCTCTTGGCAATATATGAAGATTTTCTCGAATTTCTTTGTGCGCATAACTTCCATCTCGTTTCATTATGTCTAGAGCTAGTGGGTGGCTTTTATGCTGTATTTGAAGACGGAAATAATGTCGGCATGTTTGTGTGGTTCGCATAACTGGAAATGGTCATTGGCAAGCCTCGGCTATTACAAGATAGCTAAAATTCGCTCGTGGAACTTCTAGACATATGCGTAGTCCTCCAGCTAAAAGTCTTTGAAGTTGCTCTCCTGATGTGTGGGAATGTCCGTGTAAGATTGGCGCTGAATACGCAATTTTTTGTCCTAATAATGTATCGTAAACAGTCAGCACTGATCCGCCCCATGATGTGCCTGAAAATCTGCGAAGCACAGTCACTATCGCATTTACCTCGTTTTCGAGTTTTTTTATGTGGGGTGCCCGGGATAGCTGCCTATCAAGTATTATGCCAAGAAATTGATGGCGTCACCCGCTCAGGTGATGCCATTTTCGGCCAATCGGCGAGCCCGCTCAGGTGTCGTCATTTTCGGCCAATGGTAGGCGCCCGTGCGATTGTGTCATACCCGGTGGAGAGGGTCGCTCCATGGTCCTCAATTGTCCGAGTGCTTACTTCTCTGTGCGGTCTTGCCTTCCCGGTCTGCAACTATCGTGACAAAGGCGGACGGGAGGGGGATTGCTGCCCGGGCTTCACGGTGCATTACACCCGTCTTGCCTCTTTTGCCCACGTTACCTGGAACAGTGCCAGGCTCTCGCTTCACTTTCGGGAAGAGTCAAGCAGTGAATGGCTCCAGATGCGGCGTACGAGGTGGGGGCCGCCAACTTGCTTGCACGTGCCGCGCCTCGGGAATGTGGCATACGTGCTTCTGCGCTCCTTAATTAGTTGTGGCGCGATTCGATGTGGTCTGGTGAACTCGAAGGAGGCTCAGTAAAAGGTCCCGTATCTAACAGCTCGTCCTCGCCCCGGAAGATCGGAATGGCTGGTGAAATCAATTTGCTGGCCGTGAGGAATGCTGAAAGAACCTGCATGGTACTGGTGTCGAACCTCGTTTGACGAACTTCGGGATCCTGGGCCCCGGAGAACGGACGTCAAACCACGGCCGGACTCGAGCGGCAGCGGCGCGCGTTCTTGTTACGGCCTGAGCATTCGCCCGGCGAGCAAGGGAAAAATTTCTCAGTGCCTCGCGCCACTGCTCGCCGCGTGAGGGCGCGGCGACCCTACCCCTCCGAAAGTCACTGACCCCTCTCTTCCCTGCGCGCTGCCCCGTAGCGCTGGTAGCACGTTGAATCACGGTTGGACTACAGGCAGCAGCGTGCGCTTTTTTCTTGAATTTGCGACTTTTGGGGCACTCCGGCGTCGATAATTTATTCGTCACGGACTTCGTGCACTTTGACCTTTCTCTTACTAGCCAGCGAATCTTCTTAAGTTTCGACCCATGCCACGTACTCAACAATATCCGAAGCCGATTTCTAGAGCGTGAACTGACGGACGGCGCAGGTGTCATCAGTGGTACGTTGATGCAAAAACTATATGAGTACCAAAAAGACATGACGGTGAAATTGGAAAGGAATTTAACGAGGAAGTATGTGTATCCGTCAAATCTGGAGAAGATGAACGTGCTGCGAGCTGTGCAGGTATTCTCGCCTCCAGTGATCGCAGCGCTGGAGCACCTTCAAGAAAACTCGCACAGTGACCGGGCTCTCTTCGTTTTCAAGGAGGCAAGCTCTTCAATTCACTTCATGACAGCGATGAAGAAATGGTTTGACATTCACGATACATCTTACAAAGGAAGTGGACAAAAGGTGCCGATTTTTGAAGAAGATGACGTTCGTTTGCTGTGCCTTGAAGGCGAATTTCCCAGCTACATAAAGAACATCCAGAACGTTTCACTTGCCACGGGAAAGGATGCCTTCACGAGTGAAACATTCCAAGCCCTACTATTCACGTCAAAGTCAACTGTGGAGACAGTGCGCTACCTGCTAAGGAGAGGTGTGAACTACGTGCTCACAAAAAAATTGAACAGTGAACCCATTGAAGCACTTTTCGGCAGGCTAAGATCGATGTGTGGTGGCAACGATATGCTGGACGCAAGAGCTGTTACGGCTGCACTGGATCATATCGTGAAAGAAAAAGTCCTACGTCCAAAAGACGTCAAGGTACTTGAAGTTGGCGTTCAGGAACTGGCTGCAACACTGTCGCCAGCTCTGTTAGAAGACCTCAAAAACGTGACACAGGATTCTGCTGCTCCGACGCCCTCCGTAACATGCTCGGGCCTCGCATATGTAGGCGGTTATATTGCAAAGCTAATCGCTGGATTTGGATGCGATGCCTGCACTCTGCTTGTCACGACTAGTAATCGGAGTGATCCAGTTTTCAAGCTTCTGCAGGGCCAAGACAGAAGTGGGCTCTATTATCCAAAGCCAGAACTGTTAGCCCTTTTGGATAAAATAGTGATTTTCTTTGAAAAGGCTGTGGAGCAGTTGCCGCGGACAATCTTCTTGGGGTGTTTCAAACAATACTCGAACCGCAGCTTGAAAGGTCGTGCCTACTCAGATGCCCAGAAGGGGTGGATAATAGCCATGCTAGAAGGTCGGCCTGCTTAATTGCTGAGAAATTCGTAAGAATCATCATCATCATCAGCTTAGTTACGCCCACTGCAGGGCAAAGGCCTCTCCCATACTTCTCCAACTACCCCGGTCATGTACTAATTGTGGCCATGTTGTCCCTGCAAACATCTTAATTTCATCCGCCCACCTAACTTTCTGCCGCCCCCTGCTACGCTTCCCTTCCCTTGGAATCCAGTCCGTAACCCTTAATGACCATCGGTTATCTTCCCTCCTCATTACATGTCCTGCCGATGCCCATTTCTTTTTCTTGATTTCAACTAAGATGTCGTTTACCCGCGTTTGTTGCCTCACCCAATCTGCTCTTTTCTTATCCCTTAACGTTACACCCATCATTCTTCTTTCCATAGCTCGTTGCGTCGTCCTCAATTTCAGCAGAACCCTTTTCGTAAGCCTCCAGGTTTCTGCCCCATATGTGAGTACTGGTAACACACAGCTGTTATACACTTTCCTTTTGAGGGATAGTGGCAACCTGCTGTTCATGATTTGAGAATGCCTGCCAAACGCACCCCAGCCCATTCTTATTCTTCTGGTTATTTCAGTCTCATGATCCGGATCCGTGGTCACTACCTGCCCTAAGTAGATGTATTCCCTTACCACTTCCAGTGCTTCGCTACCTATCGTAAACTGCTGTTCTCTTCCGAGACTGTTAAACAATACTTTAGTTTTCTGCAAATTAATTTTCAGACCCACCCTTCTGCTTTGCCTCTCCAGGTCAGTGAGCATGCATTGCAATTGGTCTCCTGAGTTACTAAGCAAGGCAATATCATCAGCGAATCGCAAGTTGCTAAGGTATTCTCCATCAACTTTTATCCCCAATTCTTCCCACTCCAGGGCTCTGAATACCTCCTGTAAACATGCTGTGAATAGCATTGGAGATATCATATCTCCCTGTCTGACGCCTTTCTTTATAGGGATTTTGTTACTTTCTTTGTGGAGGACTACGGAGGCTGTGGAGCCGCTATAGATATCTTCCAGTATTTTTACATATGGCTCATCTACACCCTGATTCCGTAATGCCTCCATGACTGCTGAGGTTTCGACTCAATCAAACGCTTTCTCGTAATCAATGAAAACTATATATAAGGGTTGGTTATATTCTGCACATTTCTCTATCACTTGATTGACAGTGTGAATATGGTCTATTGTTGAGTACACTTTCCGGAATCCTGCCTGGTCCTTTGGTTGACAGAAGTCTAAGGTGTTCCTGATTCTATTTGCGATTACCTTAGTAAATACTTTGTAGGCAACGGACAGTAAGCTGATCGGTCTATAATTTTTCAAGTCTTTGGCGTCCCCTTTCTTACGGATTAGGATTATGTTAGCGTTCTTCCAAGATTCCGGTACGCTCGAGGTTATGAGGCATTGCGTATACAGGGTGGCCAGTTTCTCTAGAACAATATGACCACCATCCTTCAACAAATCTGCTGTTACCTGATCCTCCCCAGCTGCCTTCCCCCTTTGCATATCTCCTAAGGCTTTCTTTACTTCTTCCGGCCTTACCTTCGGGATTTCGAATTCCTCTAGACTATTTTCTCTTCCATTATCGTCGTGGGTACCACTGGTACTGTATAAATCTCTATAGAACTCCTCAGCCACTTGAACTATCTCATCCATATTGGTAACGATATTGCCGGCTTTGTCTTTTAACGCACACGTCTGATTCTTGCCTATTCCTAGTTTCTTCTTCACTGTTTTTAGGCTTCCTCCGTTCCTGAGAGCCTGTTCAATTCTATCCATATTATAGTTTCTGATGTCCGCTGTCTTACGCTTGTTGATTAACTTAGAAAGTTCTGCCAGTTCTATTCTAGCTGTAGGGTTAGAGGCTTTCATACATTGGCGTTTCTTGATCAGATCTTTCGTCTCCTGCGATAGCTTACTGGTTTCCTGTATAACGGCGTTACCACCGACTTCTATTGCGCACTCCTTAATGATGCCCATGAGATTGTCGTGCATTGCTGCAACACTAAGGTCCTCTTCCTGAGTTAAAGCCGAGTACCTGTTCTGTAGCTTGATCCGGAATTCCTCTAGTTTCCCTCTTACCGCTAACTCATTGATTGGCTTCTTGTGTACCAGTTTCTTCCGTTCCCTCCTCAAGTCTAGGCTAATTCGAGTTCTTACCATTCTATGGTCACTGCAGCGTACCTTGCCGAGCACGTCTACATCTTGTATGATGCCAGGGTTCGCGCAGAGTATGAAGTCGATTACATTTCTAGTCTCACCATTCGGGCTCCTCCACGTCCACTTTCGACTAACCCGCTTGCGGAAAAAGGTGTTCATTATCCGCATATTATTCTGTTCTGCAAACTCTACTAATAATTCTCCTCTGCTATTCCTAGAGCCTATGCCATATTCCCCCACTGACTTGTCTCCAGCCTGCTTCTTGCCTACCCTGGCATTGAAGTCGCCCATCAGTATAGTGTATTTTGTTTTGACTTTACCCATCGCCGATTCCACGTCTTCATAAAAGCTTTCGACTTCCTGGTCATCATGACTGCATGTAGGGGCATAGACTTGTACCACCTTCAATTTGTACCTCTTATTAAGCTTCACAACAAGACCTGCCACCCTCTCGTTAATGCTATAGAATTCCTGTATGTTACCAGCTATTTCCTTATTAATCAGGAATCCGACTCCTAGTTCTCGTCTCTCTGCTAAGCCCCGGTAACACAGTACATGCCCGCTTTTTAGCACTTTATATGCTTCTTTTGTCCTCCTAACCTCACTGAGCCCTATTATATCCCATTTACTACCCTCTAATTCCTCTAATAACACTGCTAGACTGGCCTCGCTAGATAGCGTTCTAACGTTAAACGTTGCCAGGTTCAGATTCCAATGGCGGCCTGTCCGGAGCCAGGTATTCTTAGCACTCTCTGCAGCGTCACAGATCTGACCGCCGCCGTGGTCAGTTGCTTCGCGGCTGCTGGGGACTGAGGGCCGGGGTTTGATTGTTGTATTCATATAGGAATACTCCTCATTAATTACACGAAAACGGTCACTGATAAAAATGATAAGTCATGTGCCTATGTGCACAAGCCTTCAAGGAAACATTTCAGGCTCTAAGGTTCCGTAAGTTAGAGTTACCGCTGCGTGTGTGCTTGATATTTCATATTCAAGTAGTCCTTTGTAACAGAAAGGCGTGTTTCATCATTCGAACTTATTTTCATGGCAAAGGCGTGAATCCATATCTTAGTGTTTACATCGTAAAAGCAGTTATGTATCAGTGATGTTTTGCCATTTATATTACTTTAAGGAAGCTTGCTCATAGTGTCAGATATCATTGATGTGCACTGCTCCGATAAATTGGTTTACTGTAAATAAAATATCTGTTAAACATTTTATTCTGTGCTCTTTAGGAAGGGGAGCGTTAACGCTTCCCTTTCTTCATTACAAAATTTGAGCAGAGTGTTACCGTTTACCGGTATCGTTGCCGTATGGCGGTGCACGTGCCGCTCAGATCCGCAGTACCTGAGGGCAGCTAGAGCCTGACGTAACGGTAACTGCTGCAGAATCCGGTCCCGCTCTGCATTACATCCCACGTATGGCGGAACGCGCAAAAAAAGCATTTTCTAAGTGGCGATAGACATTACATTTAAGTCTCCCAGTTACTGAAACAGAAGAATTAAGTTGTAACAGCCAGAACTGCGTCGCGGGGTGATAGTGCTGCTATTTCGCAGCTTATCAGCACAGCAGCTGGGTATGGGCTGATTTCCTGATACTAGAAAGAAAAAGGCAAGCATGAAGCATTTCTGCACACTGCTGCCTGATGCTGCGCAATAGTAACAAGCCCCAAAAGCCCGAAAACCTTTCAAAATTCATGCTGCAGCGAACGCGCGCATGCATTCCGCGCGGGCCGCGCCGGCGGAGGGGCAGGGCTGCAGCGCCCCGCCAAAGCTGCGGCCGCAGGCGGCAACTACCCCCATTGCGCAGGCCGTAAGAACGCGCGCCGCTGCCGCTCGAGTCCGGCCGTGGTCAAACAAACAAAACAACACAGCGCTGCACCACGTGTAGGCGCAGGCTCTTCACCCCTGACTCGCCAGGCTATTATTGAGTCAGAATGAACCCTGATCTTTTATTTCTCCAAATTTGAGAAAGCAGTTCCAACGACCTTTCCAAACCGGTATCCATTTCTCCCTGAATGCTGACAAGACCAGAGCGTTATTGTTGTAGCAAAATAAAGGGTCGTTCTCGTTGCAAACAAATAATGAAAACAGCCGAACATAACTTAAGCGGCCTAATTTCGCGAACAGCCTGTTCTCACCCTAGCGCAGTGGCGTACTTATCTCACGTACTGTTGCCACTGAACAGTCTGACCAACTTCACAAGTACGTAATCACAAGCGCGCTAGCCTTGTGGTTACTATTCAGAACGCGTACTGGCGTTGAAGGCAAACTTTTCATTACGCTTACTCACGTTTCTTTCTCTAGTCTATATAGGAGACGTACCTTAAACGAACAACTACAATCCCGGCCACGGCGGCCGCATTTCGATGGGGGCGAAATGCGAAGACACCCGTGTGCTTAGATTTAGGTGCACGTTAAAGAACCCCAGGTGGTCAAAATTTCCGGAGTCCTCCACTACGGCGTGCCTCATAATCAGAAAGTGGTTTTGGCACGTAAAACCCCAAATATTAAACGAACAACTACACTTGCGTAACTTACGCACTCCGTAGAACCCTTAAAAAAAATGCGCCTGCTAATAACTAGTTCTACGCACGCTCACTAAAGAAAACAGAATACGGCTGCCCTCAACACACACGAGCAACCCACTCATAAATCTGCTTCCTTCCATCCACACAGGACGCGCTAAAAGAACCAAGAACGCTCAGTGCAAATCACGCACTTACTGAAAACCTACGCGCTTAACATTAGAAAATAAAAAAAAACTCTTAAAAAAAAAAGGTTAACTAATACACATGCGCGTTACCATAGGCCTGTCACCGATAACCTTGACACTCAGGTTACTCACAAAAAAAAAAAAAAAAAAATAAAGCCGATCTACTCATTAACTAACACTCGCGACACTAATTGTTTAAATAAAACACCTCTTTCAAACCTCGGAGCTTCTCAAACGAAAACATAAACAAAGCTCATACCTTACTTATTGAAAGAAACTCTAGCCTGAAATCGCGAAAATTTTCGAAATGTTCAAAAAAAAAAAATACGTCTGACTCATACTTTGAGCGGTACTCGAGGTGGTCGCGGTTCGAATGCTACTCTGGTTACCTTGGAACAACAAAAGGACTGACTCACTATCAGCTTCCCCAAGACGTTACAGTCTCCTTCCAATTTGCGTCCTGGCGCCCTGCTTTCAATGCGAACTCGATTAACCGCGTCGCGACTCCGTACCACCTGGTCTCGTCTTGCCACCTTGCGCTTCTTTGTACTACACACTGAACTTCGAAAAGAACGACGGACCGACAAGGAACATAACTGCCGCGTGCCCTTTGTCCGCGTCCGTGCAGAACATGCTTCTCGGTCACTTTTTGCCAGGGACGCAAGACACCACCGACATGGCAAGCGGGATTACTACAGCCGATCGAGCCTCTTTTACAACCGTTTCAGCAGATCAGGATGCATTTGTTGGGGCCCTTTCCGACGTCAACATCTGGAGGCAAGTGGATCGTTGTGGCTACCGATTACCTTACCCGCTACGCCGAAACGAAAGCTCTGTCTATACGTAGTGCGGCCAAAGTCGCTAAATTCTTCGTCGAGAACATTCTGCTGCGACATGGTGCCCCAGAACTACACATTACCGACAGAGGGACGGCCTTTACAGCAGAGCTCACCGAAGCTATTCTGTAATACAGCCAGACAAGTCACAGGACGACAACTGCCTACCACCCGCAGACGAATGGTCTCACGGAGCGCCTGAACAAGTCCCTCGCCGACATGCTAGCAATGTACGTCGACGTCGAGCACAAGACGTGGAACGTGGTCCTGCGATACGTAACCTTTGCTTACAACACGTCGGTGCAAGAAACAACGCAGATCACGCCGCTCAAGCTGGTTTATGTTAGGAATCCGACGACGACTCTCGACGCGTGTTACCGCACGTTACCGACGAAGGGAATCTCGACGTCGCCACCTGTATCCAGCGCGCCGAAGAAGCCGCACAGCTCACCCGCCTGAGATTCAAGAACCAGCAGAGGACCGGCAGCCGACACTTCAATCTTCGATGACGCGACGTCGAGTATGCTCTGCGACCGTGTTTCGGTTTGGACTGCACTATACGCCGACGAGGACTTAGCGGGAAGCTGCTACGCCTCTATTTCGGACCCTATATGCAAGATCATCCGACGCATTGGCGCACTGGACTGTGAGGTCGTGCCAGATGACATTTCGCAATTACAGCGGCACCGCGCCCGACCTGAAAGCAACCACGTGGTCCACATTAAGCCTTTCTACGGCCGCTGACGAACTTAGGTACTTAGTTACTTAGTTAGTTTGTTATTGTTTTTTCTTTATTATTCGTGATTTTGGCTTTCGCTGTCGTGTTTGTAGCATCGGCACGATGCTTTTTAAAATGGGGTTTTGAAACGTGCACTTGTTTATCGGGGGACCGCGTGTCACCGTCTAACAAACGCTATCGCGTATCGCAGGACGCGCCTGCGTGTATCTGAAGTTTCTCAAAAGTTATCGATGGTTCTATCCGCTGTCTGTTGTGTATGCGTGTATGCGCGACGCGAATTGTGTAGCACTTTCTAAAAGACGCGCGGGCACTGGCGATTATTCTGGAACCTTCGATGACTCATGTATAAAAGCCAACGTGCCTTAACCCGCTCATCAGATTTTCGACGTTCGCCGAATGTGTTTGCCGCGACCGTTGTTCTTCGAGTGCACCCGCCGTGGTTGCTCAGTGGCTATGGTGTAGGGCTGCTGAGAACGAGGTCGCGGGATCGAATCTCGGCCATCGCGGCCGCATTTCCATGGGGGCGAAATGCGAAAGCACCCGTGTACTTAGATTTAGGTGCACGTTAAAGAACCCGAGGTGGTCGAAATTTCCGGAGTCCTCGACTACGGCGTGCCTCATAATCCGAAAGTGGTTTTGGAACGTAAAACCCCATAATTTTCTTTTATTTGAGGGCACAGTTTCGCCCAATAAAACGCTACTTTCGTCATTATTTCGTCACATGACGTTATTTTTACCCGTTCAGGCACGACTAAAATCCCGCCACTTGCTTCTACATACATTCCATTGTCGTAATCAACATTACCTTTTGGCCTTTATACTTCTCTCGAACCTCTGCCACTACACCGCTGGGAAGCGCACCGACCTGGTGTGCCCTAGTGGGATAATTGCAAAAGCCCATCTTCACGGCCGAGAGGCATGCTCTACGGGCTTCCCACCTCAATATGATTTACAATCTACAAAACGTTCGAGAGAGGAGGTGCCTCCACACCAAGGAGGTTAAAGAGGAACGGCTGAAGTGGAGGTTAGCGCCCGTCAAGTGAAGCCGCGCCGCGTCGCCATGTTACGGAGGGCAAAAGCACTCCAGTCGCCGCAGCTTATGTGATTCGGATCGTCGTATTTTGCCATGTCCGGTGCTGTGCGGATACCAAAATGTGCTAGCGCGCTCGGGTGTTTCTAGGAGTTTGCATGTTTACATGTTAGCGTTATGCTTCTCATTTAAATAAGGTTGCGGATTAGCACTGCCTTGCTCTAAAATAAAGGAAAATTTGATACTTAAGGCTGAAAGAAAACGACCGCCACCAAAGTTCCGAGACCCTCTCTCCAATGAGGATGCTAAAGAACCGGCAACACTGTTGATAATGAAGATAATAATGAATACTTATGCTTGTTTCGTGTACTGCTATTTCTCATGCTACGTTCTCAGTTTCAATTGATTTACGTTTTGGAAGCGTTCATGATTGATCAATTAATACACTGCATTAAATAAGGCGAATAAAGGCTAATTATGCCGCGAACATTTTTTCTACTTTGCGGCAGCTGCATAATCATACTGATAAAATGGAAAAATGCCCCAGTGCTCAGGTATCCAGCTGCGATCCGGAGACTTTCATTATGGCTCGCCTCATCACCCACAGTGTTGCATTAGAACTTGAAAACTCCGTTAAGCAATTAAAAACCGCTGGAGAAGTCGGCGAACAGCGCTGCGAAGCTCTCCTACAGGCTGCTCCTTGTCCCCCACGAGATGGCCGCCGCCGGTTTCGCCCGAGACCATAGAGCGGTATAGACCGTTTTTTCGTAGGCGCCGCCATATTGTGAACGCAGTGGCGCCGCCTATGAGCAGCGCCATACTGGCTTGGGTGAAAGCGGTCTTTTGCATGGCAGGTATACGCTCGGCGGTAGGTTCTGGCGTTTGTTTTCGCGGTCGTGCGGTCTGTTTAGTATGACGCGCGTATTCGACGTGGTAAACGGTTCTGTGAGACGTGCTGAAGTGGTTTAAGGCGTCATGGCCGGAATTTCTGCTGGCGTTGAGGTGGACGGAACACGCAGCGCGATGTGTGCGCGCATATTTGAGCCTACAATCAGCCTCGGAGATCAATTGTATATTTCTGAATGTTCCAATCATTAATGTGACCTTATTGCAGAATTATCCTCTATTTCTAAGCTGCGATTTAGGAGCCATGAAACATACGCGACGATCGTGACAGCGTGGGTACCGTTCTGCTACGATAGGAGCTGTGATGTTATACTTTAACAAGCGTTGAAACTGTTCGCTGCAGATTACATTGCGTGACTACTTGGTTCGATGCATGAGGCTTCCGCCCCTGAATAAAATAGTTTTGGTAAGTAATGGCAGCATACCTTACAGTCTGAATTAAGCTTGTCCAGCAAATGGACTGTTTACGAACTGCGCGAGCGTCCTAAGCAGTGGTAGGTGCTGGATTACATATCTTTGTTCTATATACCGCATGGTCCAAGCAAACGGCATCAGCGGTTATATATCTATAAGCGTAGTGCGGCGTGACTATGCGAGGTCCTATTGCAGCGTTAGCCCGTTTTCTCTTGCGTTTTCGAGAAAGATGATGATAACCGATTTTTTTTCGGTTGTGTTCGTTCCGTTTTCTACGACGCACTTACACGTATTACGTAAATTTTGTCCTAAAACATAGGCATCGCATTCTTCTTATGCGATCCTTCTCATATATTATGGCTGTATGCAGGCCAAAAAGGCAATGTCGAAGCGCACAGCTTACATGTGTATCCTGCTAGTTCACCAACCGCATTGATCGCTGTGTTGAGCAACGCCATCGGCCTCATGCAGGAAGGCTAGCGTGGACATATGGAAATTTGAAGCCTACTAGACTTGAAATGCGCGAGAACGATGCCAGTGCATCACAAATATTGGATAGCGCCTGCCGCTTAGATGTTTCGTGGTTGCCTTAGGTTGGCCGTGCACGAGCATGCGCTCTTATGCTTTATGTTTTACTCCCTGCGCCAAGCGATTCGATAGTGAGCAGATTTACCATTTCATGCTGCTAATACAGAGACACCGGCTTTCTTTGTTGAATTAAAACAGATATAAGCAAAATACTTCACAACACATACACACACCGCGACTGATAATGTGCGTACACCGCGTCTGATAAAACGCGTCACATTTTTGAGCCCCCAAGAGATATTTCCGCCTACTTTAGTTACCGATGCACCGAAAGGCTTCCCTGACGACGTTTTATGAACGGACATGGCGTAAATTTCCCAAAGTACTTTCTAAAACATCTCGAAATCGCTCCGCAGCACGCGACAGCAATACTTTCAAGCAGCGCCGCGCCGGATCGCCAAAGCCAGAGGAGGAAAGGCTCTCCGCGCACCCTATCCTCCTCGCCCGATGAACGGTCTATAGGCGACTTCCACTCCAGCAGTTTTCTTTAACCTCCTTGCTCCACAGTGACGTTACTTTCTTTTTGAGAGGCTTTATAGGCGAACTTTTTATAGGCTATTTTTTTGTTTCAGAGGCATTATAGGCGAACTTTTAGGCTACTTTATTTTTCAGAGGCTTTATAGGCGAACTGCAGCAGCAGCAGCTGCTGCTGATGATGATGGTACCTTATGTGATAGCACAAACCCACTGTGGGGGAAAGGCCACAAACCGACTGCCTCGCGAACAAAGGTGCTTTTTACCACCTCGGGGTTCGCACAAACACAGCGCGCCTCTCGCATGGCGCGTGCGCTCGTGACAGAGTCGATCGTTGGCTGCGTTTTTCTTATCTTTCTTTTTGTTTTTGCCTTGTACGTGCGCTTACTCCTCGTCTTTCTCATAGAGCGAGTTGAAGAC
This sequence comes from Dermacentor variabilis, assembly GCF_050947875.1. Classification (NCBI taxonomy): domain Eukaryota; kingdom Metazoa; phylum Arthropoda; class Arachnida; order Ixodida; family Ixodidae; genus Dermacentor; species Dermacentor variabilis. Next base: position 3,332,193 of record NW_027460368.1, read on the forward strand.
ACCATCAAGTCTTGTCTCTGAGCACTGGCATAAATGGAAGGTCCACGATCCCATTCCCATCAGCCCAATGGGTATGCGAACTGCCTGCGGCATAATGCAATCTCATTCCAGGGTGACCTTCCGAACAGCCGCTGGCTGTTTTGGATGGGATCACTTTCTGGCCCTTCTTTTGCCATGCGGCTGAGTGGCAACTCTGGGTGGAAGGACCACTTCTTTCACCTGAGTGCCTTTCTCCCGCCTCTTTTTTTTATGTGCGACGGAGTGCTTGAAGCTGACTACTTCACCTCCGCCGCGGGTCTTCCCGGCTTTGCACTTCCGCCGGGATAAAAGCCCTTCGTAAGGAATTCCAAAACTAGACCACTACAATCAGCTGCTTGGGACACGTGTGATAGCTACAAGCACCGTCAGGCACTGCGGGAATCCACTGTACGTCAGCAGTTAGTGCGGCTTTCCAGCCCTTTTACAGCGAAGCTGTTAGCCTCTAGTTGGTCGGCGGTAGCGCACGGCCAGGAGGAGCGGCTCGTCCCCCGTAAGGCAGAGCCTTCAAGCAGTCAGCAAAGTGAAACGAATAGTGCATACATTATTTGGAATCATGCATAGACCATACAGAACAACATACGTTTCAGTAAAGAACAAGCACAAAATAATCAACTGAACCACATAACTGATAAGGCACTCCTGATAACATTGTGAAAGACGTAGCGCTCCCCAATATGTTTTCTGGTAAAGATTGCTGTTGCGGAAGCTGCTGCAACGAAGGCAGCTTGCAATGTAGGGAGCGACCTCCCTATCGTTTCTTATATAAGAGAACTCTCCTAACAACTGATTTCAGTGTTGTCGCAGCACCACTTTGGGCGGCGGCGTGCTGTGAAAATTCCCATTACTACTCTTACTCTAAAGCAATAAGGCACTGCAGACCCCGTCACCAGTTGCAGTAGGGATTTACAGCAGCTTTGCTGTATTACGAGTCAATTAAAGAAAAAAAGGAATTGAAAGCTTTCTTTGCGTCCCCCTCTCACCGATGGAAATAATAGGTGCAACAATTGAGAACCGGGCGATCAATGGGAATTAATAATCTTGGCTTGGGTCTTGAAGAAATGCTGCAGAATCTGACTTATTTAGAACATTGAAATTCGATTTGCTGTTCCATTCTATTCTGTTACCCCGACGACGGCAGCAGTCGCAGTCGTTAGGCCGTATTCTCATTCTAAACTTCACTCCGGCAAGTGAATAAAATATGAGAGTCATTTCAGCATACGCAAAGAGGGTGAAGGCGAACGCCTTTGCGCTCAAGAGACATTCATCAAATTACTTGACAATCTAAATAGAATGCGTTGTTACTTATATTTCCTTGTTTTCTCCCCACCAAAGGCTGTGGCTTCGAGTGCCATTTCACGCTACCTTAATTAACTGTGCCTTAATTAACTTCGCCATAAGTAAAATCAAATGTCGTCAGATTGAGTCCCACAAAAGGTCGAGGTTTCGACTCCCACCAAAGGTCGTAGGTTCTAGTGCCTTCATTAACTCTAAATTAATTAACATGGCCTTACTCAACTTCACCTTAACACCAAAGGTCGTGGGTTCTACTTCCACATAAGCTAGAGGGTTCGACTCCCATCGAATATCGTGGGCTGGAGTGCCTGAATTAGCTCTATCCTAATCAACGTTTCCTTTCCTTGTATGATGGGCGGCAGAGGAGCCAGACGTGGAAGGAGAGGACCACGAACGCCGGAGCAGTGGCACGAGCGCGTGTCTGCACGAGGCGAGCTCACATGGCTTGCTGTACTGCACACGACATTTGTCACACCTTGGTGGGTATGAACCAATTAAGGCTTTCTCCTTAAAAATATGGTGATGTCAGCTACGAGACCCGGCTGCTGCCGCACTGAATGAGATCACAGCCGAAGACATCGCTGAAGCTTAGTGTTTTCTGAAGAAACGCCATCGGAAGGTGTTAACCTCGCAGGAAAGTACGATTTTCATACTTAAATGCATCTAAAAGGCAGAACTGTTCTCAGGAGAAAACAATTTCAGAGAGAGAATAACCTCTCTGAAAACTGTTCCGGCAATTTTCCTTCGGGGTGAGATGGGGGATGGTTATGGAGGGGGTGGTAGCAGGCGACGGCTAGAAGTCCTGGGACCTAGGCGGCATCTTCAGCTAATTTGACCGTCTCATGTTGTATTTGAGAAAGTTATATCCGGAAATCTGCAAGAAGTTCAACCTTGATTAGGGCATATACGTAAATTCAGGCAAAACCCACCTCACAATGAATGCAGACTTTAATACGATTACCACTAAAGCAATGTAGGGACACACCATATTGCCACCGCGGAAGCGCGTCATGTATACGGCGCGTGCTGCTGCCAGGCTCCTCTCCCACGCTACCCCCTGGACACGCCGCCTCACTTAATAAACCGCGGTGGAAACCGCACATATCTACATGTTTGTATATTTAAGCTTTTACGGCTACTACAGATGACACTGACACAGCTACCAGCTATTTCTCTGATGGACCGAATAAGTCGTTTGCCTTAAATGTAACTGATGGTGACGAATGATTCAACGTCACAAATAACTGATCGTATCAGTGGGCAGGGCGAAGCGCATCGAACAAGATAGCTAATCGTGCGATTTGTTTGCATCGTGCAAGCTCTGCTTCTCGCATTCGCTGGAACACTAGCGACGCCGGAAGTTTTGCTGTGGAAGACACGAGATTTCACCGCCTACTGTGCTGGGACCTTCGTTACCCCCACGAGCGTTCCAATCGCATGGACTAAGCAGGGTTTTGGGGCGTTATCGAGCAGCAACGTTATAAATGAAGTACCGTACGTGGGTCTTGTCGGTGGCCATGGCGAAGCGCATAGACCAAGATCGCTAACCGTGGGATTTGTTTGCATTGTACAGGGTAGTTACCCCTACTCTGTACGTAGTGATGATAGATTTCTAGTTGTTATGCCGTGCCCACAAACCTGTATTGTGAGCGAGCGAGCGAGCGACGCAACTTTATCAGGAATGCCTGCAGAACGATTAGCCTTCGCCTGTAGGGAGGCGTCACCGTCACGCGGCCATGACGTCATCCCTGCGTGTGGCGCCTCTTCTCCGGCCGTGGCCGCACTACTCCCTTTGGTCGACTGCGCCTGCCCCTCTTTTGGAGTGGCAGCCTCCCCCAGATTTCGCTAGGTTGTTGCCTTTGGAGAGTCGCCGAGATCTGCTGGATGGCCTGGGCTTGGACCTCGTGATCGTAGCACCTCGTTGCGACCTCGAGCCGCGGCGAGATCGTTGTAACCGTTGCAGCTTCGTGCGGATTCTTAGGTACAGAGGTGCCTGTGCCGGACGCAATTAGTAGACGGCTACGGGTATGTCCGGTGCCAAGAAACATGAACTCTGAGTTGCACAAAGACGGCGATGGCCAAGGCACTGATCGATCTCCATGCCAAAGACAGGGGTGCCGTGTTTGTGGACGCGGCGTAGTATCCAGATGACAGAAAGGCATTCGCCGCAGCAGTCGTCGGGGCATCGACCGGTGCGCGATTGGTTTTTTTCTTGTAAATTGCTGCTCTATGGGGATATTGAAGGAAATCCCGGACCTTCGCTTCTGATGTTTACCGGCACTTAGAATCTAACAATTTCTTTTTAACAACCAACATGGATTCAGGAAAGGTATCTCTTGCGAAACCCAGCTACTAGAATTAAGTGCAGAAGTACATTGCAACATGAACAATAACCTCCAGACTGACTGTATTTTTCTTGATTTTTCAAAAGCCTTTGATCGTGTTGCCCATTACCGTCTGATTTCTAAATTATCTGCCCTTCGATTAGACTCGCTAACCTTATCTTCCCTCCGTAACTTCCTTTTACTCCGCCAACAGTTCACGGTTATTAACAATTTCCAATCCTACCTTTCTCTCGTAACTTCGGGCGTACCTAAGGGGTGCATGCTCGGCCCCTTATTGTTTTTATTCTATATAAACGATTTGCCAGAAAACATTTCGTCCTGCATGCGAATCTTCGACGATTGGATCATATATCGTCCGATAACCTGTGCCGACGACCACTTAACGCTGCAAAACGACCTTTACCGCATTAACCACTGGTGTAAAAAAATGGCTGATGTCGCTGAATACAGAAAAATGTAAAATGATCTCCTTCACACCCAAGCAAAAGATCTTCAACTACTGCTACACCATTAACAATTAGCAACTGTCGCAGGCATCATCTTATAAGTACCTTGGTATTCATTTCACACCCAGCGTCTCTTGTTCTCTCCATATTGCCACCATATGCGCAAAAGCTTCAAAATCTTTAGGGTATTTAAATCGAAATTCACATAACTGTCCCACTCACGTTCGTCAACTAGCTTATCAGCTTATCGCGCACAGCTTGAATTCGCCGCATCTATCTGTTCCTCCTAACACAATTATTTAATTAACATGCTTGAAGCGGTTCAGAATAGGGCCGCCCATTCGATTTCACGCAATTATGACAACCATAACAGCATAACGCAAATTAAGCTCAATCTTTCACTTCAAACCCTTAGTGCTCGTCGCGACATTGCCCTTCTATGCCTTTTTCACAAATACGCATACAGCAACAGACCATTCCCACTTCACTTTGATGCTCCTTCCGTTATATCACGTCGGTTGCATAATCACTTCAGTTTCACGCGATTATATGGGTCAACTCACGCCTTCAACTCATCTGCTCTTCCTCGCGCCATACGTTTGTGGAATGGTCTTCCAGACAACGTCGCGTCCGAACCAGACCACGATAGTTTCCGTCTACTTCTGCACTCTTTCTTTTCGCAATAAAAACTTACCACTAGTTTTTCCAATGTTGTTTTACTTCTTGTGCCATGTTCTGTATTTCACCCGTGTATTTATTTATTTGTTATTTTTACCGCTTTAAGACCAATGACATCCGTCATTTTTTGTACCACTGCACGTGTTTTTCTGTTTTTGTTTTCTTTCCAGGATCCGACTTTGTGCCCGACTGCATTTTTTATATTTAAATATGTGTTTGCTGTGCACGCGATTTGTCCCTGAGCTTTTGATCATGCCCTACCATTGTGCGTCTTTGAAACACTGCCAATTGTTTCTGCGCCTAGAATCCGCTTATTTGGCTGTCTATCTTTGGTTGTAGTTTTTTTTCTTTTTACTGTCGTCATTGTGATTGGTATACCTTATAGTTCTTGTGTGCAGTTTTGACATATGTATAATGCCAGCCAATATTTTTTCTTTCGTGTTATCCTCCTTCCTGCCCAACCTTATATTGCCGTCATACCACTTTATCATCGATTCCTCCATTTCTTTGTGTTAAATTGTAAATTTGAGTGGTATGTTTGTACTCTGTCGCGTTACTTTGCGCTCTTATTACCCTCCTTAATCGATGCCCTGTCAAGGGGCCTGTAATGTATTTTGAATAAATACGTTTAGGAAACTTAAGGATGGTCAACAGGCCATAAGGGTGGACATTGCTGACTTGAAGAACCGTCTTGAGAGAGCAGAAAAAAGGACATTAAGCTTTGAAACCCGCCTGACCGAAGTAGATAGAAAGAACCAACGTAACAGGCGGCAAATACGACTGCTGATTTACGGACAGTAGTTGCCCGAACACCATACTCAAGAGTCAGCATATGTTGAGCACATTGACTTAGAAATCGTAGCATGGGATGAAACTTGATAATATTTGGCGCACCAAGCATTCCGACTCGACCTTGCGCGAAAATGGAATCAAGGAAATCTTTCAAGAAAAACACGGCGTGAACTGCACTTCAGTTGATGGCATTCATAGGCTTGTTGACCCTTGGGAAAACAGGCCCATTCTATATTTCCAAGGCTACAGAGAAAAGGAGGCAGTGCAACGCAACATGCGGAAACTGCAAGGTACGAACATATGCTTACAGAATGATTATTGTGCGGACACCCTTCGTAAACGCAAGTTGCTTTGGGCCAGCGCAAAAACTGATAGAGACAAAGGAAACAGGATCACTTTGGTCAATGACAAGTTGCGCATCAGTTATCAGTTTTACGTATGGGACGACAATACCATGAAACGCAAAGCACTACCGAACAAAAACGGCCCGTCGCCCTCGAGCTAGCAATCTAAGGTAGAAAAGTTCCGCCTTTTTTTTTTATTGATATGATATAAGGAGATGTTGACACACAATTTAAGGCGCCGACTACTCCTTAGCTCTTGAATGGTTCTATCTTACAACATACAGGGTTCAAGATTACATATCAAATAACCTTTTCACACAAGCACCAGGACTTGTCATGCAACGTTTTCACAGTAACACTACGACGTAAGAAACAAATGCTATACAATATACGAGTTAAATGTCTCCACAGTTATGTAGAAAAAAAGTATCAAAAATACAAATGATACTGTCGCCTAATAGGACAGTCTCTAGTAAGCGGGTGGTACATACATCGTGTAAATGCATTACCACATATAGTCAGAACAGAACAGGCGACATAACACAATCCACAAACATATACATATATGCAGCGACATTGCAATGAAAGGAACAATGAAAGGGTTAATAACGGCCAACAATGCCGCTGTCTTCAAGAAAAGTCTTTCGTGCTTTTCAAGCGCTCTTCTACAAGGACGTTGTTGGCCAAGGACTTAAATGTTTCTTTAAACTGAAAGGTTTATGGTCTAATGTCATTATGGCATCTTGGTGTGTCGTGATGTGGGCAATCTAGAAGGAGGTGATATATATCTTCGTCTACAAATCCACAATCACATTCGGGGTTTCCGAACGGCCAATTCTATGTAAGAAATGTTTTGTGTAGGCAGTGCCTAGCCTTAATCGATGAATAAGTTTTTCCATATTTCTGGGTAATGACAATGGAAATTTGAATTTAATGAACAGATCAATATGATACAAGTCCGAAACCTAAGAATTGTGGTAAAACCACGTGTTTCTATACATTTCAAAAGACGTTGCCCTTATAATTCAGCGTAATTGATTCTTTGATATTGGAAACGGAACCACATCATCTTTGAGGTGTGCTTGTCGTGCTGCTTTATCGTCTCCTGTGTTGCCAGGAATGTTACAATGCCCTGGTATCCACTGGAATGCTATTTCAGGCTTCGCTTGGCTTGCCTTTGTGAGGTCTTTAAGTGTTTCGTATATTATACTGTCACTGATTGTTTTCCCATATTTGTGCTGCAGAGTGATGTTAGAGCCGCCTGTGAATCGCTGAAACTTACCCATTTTTGCGCATCTCTTACTGACAGTATAACTTTTATCTCACATAGGATTGCGAACAGTTCAGCCGTTGTGGACGAAGTCGTACGAGATAACTTAAATGATTCTTGTTTGCTGTGCTGCGGTATAATGAATGCTGAAGTTGAAGAGGTTGCTGTGCTGGCGCCAACTGTATAGACGTGTGTGTATCCAGAATACCGCATATGTATCTGATGAAGTGCTAGTTGCTGAACAGCTTGAATGAACATATCGTATTTTTCTGAATATCCCGTTTACTGACAATTCGATTTTTGCAAGTGCAAGCAGCCATGGAGGATATTTTACGTCGGAGTTCCAAAATTCATTTCTTGGCAATATATGAAGATTTTCTCGAATTTCTTTATGCACATAACTTGTATCTCGTTTCATTATGTCTACAGCTAGTGGGTGGCTTTTATGCTGTGTTTGAAGACGGAAATCATGTCGGCACTTTTGTGTGGTTCGCATAACTGGAAATGGTGATTGGCAAGCCTCAGCCATTACAAGATAGCTAAAATTCGCTCGTGCAACTCCTAGACATATGCGTAGACCTCCACCTAAAAGTCTTTGAAGTCGCTCTTCTGATGTGTGGGAAAGTCCGTGTAAGATTGGCGCGGAATACGCAATTTTTTGTCCTATTAATGTATCGTAAACAGCCAGCACTGATCCGCCCCATGATGTGCCTGCAAATCTGCGAAGCACGGTCACTATCGCATTTACCTCGTTTTCGAGTTTTTTTACGTGGGGCGCCCGGAATAGCTGCCTATCAAGTAGTATGCCAAGAAATTGATGCTGTGGAGGATCATTAGAGGGTGCCCTTCCAAATTAAGAGTGAAATTTTTTAACTGCCTCCGAGTGAAGGGCAATACTGCTGTCTTTGCCTGCGACAGAACCATTCCTCTCTCTCTCTCTCTCACTATCTCTCTCAAAAATTGGTTAATGATATTTATGCCGTCTTGCAATGCCATCTGAAGTAGTTGAGCATTACACTCACATATCCAAATACACACATCATCTGCATACAGCGAAAACTTTAAATGTGATGGTAGTCTTCTTGTTAAACCTGCCATGACGCAGTTAAAAAGGAAAGGGCTGGGTACACTTACCTTGTTGATACAGTAGTGCTTCCAGATGCAACAAGGCTTTCAATTCCGGTGGGTTGTTTGCTTCCGGTAGAGCAGATAGGATTGCCTTAAAAGCTGCGAAAAGCATTGGCAAAATCTGTTGTGTCATTGATGCGGTGGTATGTTCGCTATTAGCTGGCGTTACTACTGCAGTAGGTACGTAAGGTCGCTGAGAATAATGTGTGCGAATATCGGAGCTTTCTGGTGTATTACTTTCTGCCTGTTGTCGCCTGGGTATCCGTAGCATAGATGCATGAGACTGGGCGCTTGACTGTGATCCTCTTGGTTGGTCTCTTGATTGCACTGTTGGTTGTTCTCTTGAGGAGGGATAACTTGTTGGTTCTCTTGGCTGTGGTGGTTCCGGTGCCCTTTGAGGTGGGTGACCTTGCACTGGATGAACAATCTCAAGGTTTGGGGCGGGTTCATTGCGTCGCGGTCGTCATCCGTATATAAGTGCATGTCGACGAATTTTGTGCCGCTGCCTTGTTCTGAGGGCAGCCTTAGTAGGAGGCAGCATGGTTCCCCGCACAGGTCGCACATTTAGGTTCAAGGAGTGTCTTGCACTCCTCGTGGTCATGATCTTCTGAGGAGATTTTGCATCTACGTTTGCTGCGGCAGTTTTCCGCCATGTGCCCAAATCTCTGGCAATTATAGCAGCTAAGTGCTGGTACTAGATATTCCTCGACAGGGTGACTGGTGAAACCCAAGTAATTTCTACATGGAGTAGGGCGATCGTCTCTGAACGTCAGAATCACTGTGTGAAGTGGATGTGACTTTACTGCTCCATCTTCTTGCGGTAATACTTCATCTTTCTGCGTGCTGATATAACTCCTCCATCTTTAAAGAAGTCTAGGACTTGCTCGTCTGTGTGCAGAGGCACATGTCTTACTTTCCCCACGTTTCGCGTGTAGGACTCTAGGATGAAGGGCTTGACTTCCAGGCCGCCTACACTTGAGATCATCAAAAGGCATTTTGGCATCAAAAGGCAAACTTCCATCTCTGGTCGTACTGAAAGACTGTACTTTTTCTTTAGCAGCGGAAACTATTTCGGCAGACACTCGGTTTGGATTTACTTGCCAAAAAGTAGTACCTTCACTTGTTGGGCGCAAGACAACCGGGATGCCTTCTGCTCGTTTTTTCTTATACGGAACCAAAGTTAATGGTGCATCCTCACACATCTCTTCTTCATCACTTAGCTCATAATTCGATGTTGTATCATCATACTTGCTGTCCTCTAGGCGAGGTTTCTAGCTCTCAGCTTCACCGTCAGCCATTACTCCTGAAGTCGTCGAAGTTGATTCCGAGTTGTGGAGAACCAAACGTGCCGGCTTTATAAAGCTTTGCGACGCCTGCAAGACCCCAGGCTTTTCATTACGGCCTGCAGCATCATTCATATGGCTTGCTACACTTGGGCGAGCATAAGGCTCGTGACGATGTTCTCTGCTTCCGACCACCGTAGTAGCAGGGTAATAGTTACGTCCTGAAAAAAGAAACGTCGTACCTGTAAGACACCTGGCTTCTCTGAATCTTCACCCGACGTCTTGTTAGTCAGTCGTCGTCAATGCTGACATAAATGTCCAAAACACCGGAAAAATCCGAGCACCACCCAATGACAGCGACTAAACAAATACCAAGTTCCACCTTATTTCGCTACGCGCCAGAAATAAGCTAAAGAAAACGCGCGCAGTGGAGTCTATGTTACTCTTATATGATCTGCGTGTCTGCGTGATTACTGAAACTTCGCTTCATGACGATATTCGCAATGATGAAATTGCTCCACTAGGATACTGCGTGTATCGGCGGGACAGGGGTTCCCGAGGAGGCGGCGTGGCTGTTCTTGCAAAATATTCTGTCGATATTACGACTGGTGATCAAATATCTTATCATGGAAATTTTCTGCTAAACGTGTGTTTTTTTTTGGATTACATTTTTTGTTTGTGCAGTGTGTCGCTCTCCCGGTGCAAGGGATGGGTAGTTATGAAAAATGTACGATCACTTACTTAGCTGCGTGACAGAAATGTCAATATGACGGGTGATTTTAACCTTCCTGCCGTCAATTGGGATCAGTTAAGATGAGGATATTCCAGAGTAATTGATGTCATCTTGGATATGATGTTTTTTCTAAATTTAGAGCAAATGGTGCGTCAGTTCAGGCGTGGTAGATCCTTTGTCGATCAGCTGTTTATAACAGAAATGTTTTATGGTGCATCGGCATCAGTGCTGCCGGGAATCTCGGATCATAATTTAATCTAGTTTTATTGGGAACTAAGAAATAGCAGGCCTAATTTAGCAAAAACTCCTCAGTTGTTCGGGATTTTTATAACGCCGATGACGTTTCAATAATTGATTATCTAGGTATAGATCTCGACTTTGCAGTAACTGACATTGAGACTTCATCGAAGAGGTTCCGTGAAGCTGTTAATTTTTGTGTAACGAATTTTACACCTACTAGAGTTACAAAGAAGCGATGTTTCAATCCTTGGATAACTACCCAGGTAGCACACAAAGTCTTGAAAACGTCGTATTAAGGGATTCAACGTCTGAAACGGATTTTTGACCAAAATCGACGCATCAAAGACGTTCCAAACAAGATGGCTTAAAAACGAGGGGTGAATACGTTTTGATAACGTTGGAAGCCAGACAGCTTAAAAACGAGGGGTGAATACGTTTTGCAAACGACTCAAAACGCCACCGCCACGCCACGGCGCGTCAGCCTCTTTCGCGGCTTCTACAATATTCAAAAACCCATCAACGCGATTCAACCTTGCGCAAGGTGGCGATACCGTCGTCAAATCATGTGACCAAGGTGGCCACGTGATTCGTGATGCCGGGCAGCCGGGCGAGCCGGGCATAGTCGCGTCGTCATGGCGTCGTCGCGTCACCGCACTCGCATTGCGCTTTGGTGTGTTTGCGGCTGTTCTGAACGTGCTGCCGCTGCCCTTTGCTATGTAATTGTTGCAGTGTTTTGCTGTCAAGAAAACGATATTCTGTGATCAGTTTGGGTTGTGCGATATGTTTGTGTGGTTTTAATTTGGAAATCAGTAGTGTTTTCAATTGTTATGTGACCAAGGCGGCCACGTTATTCGTGAAGCCGGGCATTGTTGCGTTATCGCACTCGCATGGCACTATGGTATGTTTGCGACTGTTCTGAATGTGCTGCCGCTGCCCTTTCTCATGTAAGTGTTGCAGTGCTTTGCTGTCAAGAAAACGGCATTCTGTGATTAGTTTGGGTTGTGCGATCTATTTGAGCCGGGCATAATAGCGTTATCGCACTTGCATTGCGCTGTGGTATGATAGCGGCTGTTCTGAATGTGCTGCCGCTGCCCTTTGTCATGTAAGTGTTGCAGGGTTTTGCCGTCAAGAAAACGACGTTCTGTGATTAGTTTGGGTTGTGCGATCTGCTTGTGTAGTTTAATTTGGAAATCAGTAGTGTTTTCAATTGGAGGGCGCGGAGTGGAGGGCACTAATCAGCTCTTCAAGTTCATTGTCATGTTATGTGAGGCGCCTTTTCACTGACGCTGTAATTAGGGCGTTAAGGGCAGTATAAGGACGAAAGTTAGAGGGACGAAATCGTGCTTGTGTGTCCCTAGCGTCGGGGTCGGCCGCTATGCGTGATCCTAACAAGAAAGCATTTTGCAGAATGCGAAGAAAGGCGGCAAAATTTGTCTGTGCGCACCTTGCCGATCTCCGCAATAGAGCCGTCATCGTGGTATTTTAGTCTCCCGTTTAGCAAGAGTGTTGCAGACAAGGGAACTGGTTCAAACAGGCTTTCTTTTAATGATTCAGTACTAGTGCGGTATGATTCAGTACTAGAGCAGTACTAGTGCAGTACTAGAGCACTTGACCTCACCAAAAGGTGAGGTCAAGTGCTCGCGCTATTTTCTTCCCTCGCGCTACAGCGCACTGACAGAATTTTGCGTGCACCATACCGTGCTTTTATCGTTTGCGCTTCAGGTTCTCGATTGTGTTTTCGCCCCCTTTACCCACGTGATGGGTATTTCATGGTATTACCGGGTACCACATGTGTCCATATATTGTGTCCAATATATGAAACGGCCAAATTCGATTTTATTTGACGCCTCAAATGGTAGTAATGTATTGAGTCCCTTGTAGCTTTGTGCTTGTTATCAATTTTACTATTTGGCGAATGGATACAGCATGTACGCTGCATAACTCGCTCGTGGATACTGCATACGTGAGTCGAGTATGCCCTTGGTATAAAAAAATGGCTGTGGCTTAGCTAAGGTTAAGCCCAGGATGCGAAGCATACTAGCCTTTATTTTAGTTGTTGAACCACTGTTTAGCCTGGTGAACTGCTGTTGCTTGGCTATATTTGGTTCGGCTAGACGAAGAAACAACTCATGCGTTACTCTGCTTCGCCTTCAAGAGTGGAACGCGACAGCGTTCCCGTCGACCCGCCAAGGGGTGTAAGACAATGGGCTACGGCGCAGGGACTACGCGCCCCGCATTGGACGCGGTGAGCGTCGAGCAACGCAGCGTTCGGCGCGGCAACGAAATGTGCGCCTGAGCAAGCGACGCACGCCTGAGCCTTAGAAACAGCTCGTTTCTAAGGCAACACCGCATTCACTAGAGGCGCTTTTGTACCGCGTTGAAGCATCGTACTCGTGGCTCAGTGGTAGCGTCTCCGTCTCACACTCCGGAGACCCTGGTTCGATTCCCACCCAGCCCATCTTGCAAGAGTTGAGCCCGGCTTGCAGCTGTTGTGACTCAGTGCACTAGCGGGAGGAGCGGGAGTTAGGCCGCAGTACCATCTGTGCGACCGCAGGCGAGCGCACGAGCTGAGACCCGGCTATGTAGCTACGCGGCCGCAAGCGAGCGCACGATTTGAGCCTCCGCTTTTGCAGCTGTTATGACGTCATATGGTAGCTACGCGGCCGCGCGCGGCGCACGAAGGAAGAGCGTGGTTGTGCGGCTAGTATGCTTCGCATAATAGAGAGTTTTAGAATAGGGGCCCCAAACGTTTTGGGGCCCCAAAGAAATAGCGTCGAAGCCACTGCGCATGCGCAAGACGCAAACTCCGTTTGGGTTTTGCGTTGGGAACGCTATTTCACCGATTTAGCGGGAGCCCAAATAGCGGCCCCAAAAGCTTTGCGTCGGCAAACATGGCGGCACCCATCGAAGCGACGGCTCTAACCTAGCACAAAACTGGGTTCGATTCGCGGTAACGCGTGAAGTTCGCAAGCTAGGAGAAGTGAGTGCGGTTATCGCTTTCTCTCAACTAGCGTGTGTTATGAAGATTGACTCATTAGACGCCGCTGATTTTGAATTCGATTGTGGATTTTATGACTCGTAGGCCTAACACGGCTAAGCTTGGCTGGTGAAGCCTAGTAAAGTTGGTTTGCTCAAAACTAAGCGCAACTAATTGTTTGCTGCTTACAGAGAATAACCTCTAAATTGTACTTAAACGCGAATACACGCAAGTAAAAATTATTATTCCTATCATAAAATGGTATATTTTATGTAATTATTTCTAATAGTTTTTCTTTGACGCCGTAGTGGCGCTGTCAGCGCAAGACGCTATCCGCAAACGTCAAACCCTATTCTAAAGCTCTTCACTCCTACGTGCCCCAACGCTAACACCCGCAAAGCTCTTTGGGGCCCCAAACTATTGGGGCCCCTATTCTAAAACTCCCTATTAACTTGTATGCTTTAGGTAGTACGATTGTTTGCAGTTTGGGACATGTGTCGGAATGTACGCTGTGCGCCCTTCGCGCTTTACGGCGGCCTGCCGAGTTCGTGCGGGTGCCATGTGTGCGCATGGAGTTCGCGAAGCGCTCTCGCAGTTTTATATATATATATATACACATGTGTTCTGTTCGCGCGCTTCGCACAACAGGGCATGTCGCAGTTCTTTGTCCTTGTGCAACACATTTTCCTAGTGCACGTCTGTGCATTATTTGATACCGGTTTCACACGGGGCTCTTTTAGCCGCTATCCAGTCCGTTACAAATCGAATTTCTCGGTCGTGATTGGCTCCTCTGCGCAAGCTACGAGAGTGAGCCAGTCGCATCGATAATTTCGATCCGGATCGGGCTTGATCGCGATCGAGAGTGGTCGTGTGACACCGGTTTTACACATGGCTCCCACATAGGGAACACTTTAAGTTCAATGCTACTGAGTGAAGAGCAAGTGCATATATATGCCAGTGGTGGTATGTGGGCAAGTCTTTCTGGTGAAGCCAATACTTGTGCATTCAAAAGATTTCAATTACCAGCGTAGTGCATCAATGTGTCTACTTCGACAAAATGGAGCACCAGTGCAGATATCTGAGCATACCTGTCCAGGGCAGCAAGTGTGTCTACATTGAAACCACTACCAGCATGTGCGGCAGTTCTATTTCCAGCAGCGGGACTGCACAATAATCAGTAGGATGCTCTCAAGCTGTTTATCTATGAAGCTCTGCCTGGACTGTGTGCCAAATATTTTTGGACGTGAAAGTGGGGGTGAATTGGTAAACATCAGTGGAACTGTGCCTGGACTTTGTGGCAAATGTTTTTGGATGTGAAAGTGTGAGTGAATTGGCAAAGAATTTGCTCTGGGCTACATGCGTTAAACGTTTTTCTGATTCAGAGTGCTTTTTTTTTACTTTAGGAGACTCGAGATGTGCGCAGAGTGTGACATGTCAGAGTGCTAATTAATGTATTTGCTGGTTTGCAAATTATTCGTCGCAACTTTATTTTTGCCAGAGAGGTACAACTTTGCCTCTTGTAAAGGGCTTTTTAGATAAAACACTTACTATTTATTATGACCATTGCTTCCTTTGTTACACAAATGTAGCTTCCAGTGCATTCCAGTTTATTTCCATGTTTATGTAAATGTTTATGTAAGTTTCTAATATGAGGCTTGCATGTTCATTTCTCACGTTCTGGAGTGGCAAGATGCAGCATTACTGTCTCATCTGTACTACAGTAGTGTTCACTTGTTACACTTAATCCCCCGTTTAAGTATTCTGTACTAATTTCACTTTATTACTTTTTTGTTGTATGGTTATTTTTTCTCGCCATTACCTTCTTTGATATTTCCTAAAGGCAATATTTCCAATTTTGCATTGTTCCCATCTTTTTTTATTTCTGTCACAGGATTGTTTTATGATGGTATGCGGTGGTATTTCTTTTTGTGCTCTTTTCAAGCTTCTAGATGATTGGTAACATTGCTTGGAGGCAGTTACCATCCAATTCATACTCTTGCATTTTTCAGTCTACTTCTTCCATTTGCTCAGATGTCACTTCTGCATAATTCTAGTCCATCTAATAGCACGCGCACTTTACTATGATAAATTAGACACTTTAGTACACTCCAGGTTTTTCTGTTGATCTTATGCGAAGCATACTAGCCGCACAACCACGCTCTTCCTTGCTGCGCCGCGCGCGGCCGCGTAGCTACCATATGACGTCATAACAGCTGCAAAAGCGGAGGCTCAACTCGTGCGCTCGCCTGCGGTCGCACAGATGGTACTGCGGCCTAACTCCCGCTCCTCCCGCTAGGGCACTGACGTCACAACAGCTGCAAGCCGGGCTCAACTCTTGCAAGATGGGCTGGGTGGGAATCGAACCAGGGTCTCCGGAGTGTGAGACGGAGACGCTACCACTGAGCCACGAGTACGATGCTTCAAAGCGGTACAAAAACGCCTCTAGTGAATGCGGTGTTGCCTTAGAAACGAGCTGTTTCTTATGCTCAGGCCTGCGTCGCTTGCTCAGGCGCACATTGCGTTGCCGCGCCGAACGCTGCGTTGCTCGACGCTCACCGCGTCCAATGCGGGGCGCGTAGTCGCTGCGCCGTAGCCCATTGTCTTACACCCCTTGGCGGGTCGACGGGAACGCTGTCGCGTTCCACTCTTGAAGGCGAAGCAGAGTAACGCATGAGTTGTTTCTTCGTCTAGCCGAACCAAATATAGCCAATCAACAGCAGTTCACCAGGCTAAACAATGGTTCAACAACTAAAATAAAGGCTAGTATGCTTCGCATCCTGGGCTTAACCTTAGCTAAGCCACAGCCATTTTTTGTATGTGTACTTGGAATTTTGTTTATGTGCTAGTGAATGTTCAATTTCGAGTTCATTACGAATCCTTTCTGCGACTTTTGTCATTGTTGATGTATTTTACTTCTATTTGCATTTCTCACACAGTTTGTTCGAACCTTGCATAAGCATTACATTTTAATAAAGTGTTTTTGCTTTGTCACAATGTTCTCATTTCATGCACTCTTGGCATGAAGGGCTTGGTCTGGCCACCTGCCAAGACGTGGCCATTTGTTCTTTGCAGGATGTCATTCCCATTGTGGTTGTAAGCATCGTAGCTTACTAAAGGCGGTATTAAGGATTTATTATTCCTAACAGGCTCATTTTCGTGCGACTTGGTAGAGGATGCGCCGGCCATGCGGGGAACAGTGCTTGGCACTGCGCCATGGCTCTTACAGTCAACACCGACGCTTCTACTCATCTGGGGCGCGATTGGAGATCGTTGTTCGAAACGCCCGATCAGTTTCACCTCACGCGATTGGCCTAGGCCGTGCGAACGGGTGCGGCTGACGACGTCTGCGCGGCATAGGCCAGTCGCGTGAGGCGAAAGTAAACGCGTGTTTTGAACAACGATGTCTGATCGCGCCCTTCACCCGCGAAAATAAGCTTCAGATGATCGTAAACCTTTCAAGACTACTTCTAGACCAGCTTTTTGATAACGTCCTAAAAATGTTTAGAAATTGGTTACGAATAGTTTTGGCAAAGGGATTACTTGTGTCTTTCCCAATCCTATTTCTAGACCAGCTTTTCGAATACGTCTTGCAGACCTGTTCTAGATCGTCTCAAGAAAGTAATTAAGCCGGACATTAGCAGAGATATACGACGTTTTCCCGCCGAAGTTCTCTTATTCGTGTCTTCTTTAACCCGTTTTTATCGGCTTGGATAAACGCTACGAAAACGTTACGTATCTCTTTTGTGCTACCTGGGTAGGGATATCATACACAGAAAGCTTAAAGACAAGCGACTTCGCAAGCAGAAAAAGGCGTCTATTTTTCTTGATGTAAAAAATAATTTATTTAGAAAAGTTAGTCTCACAGTGCTTACTTCAACCATAGTCTTTCTCAGTTTATTATATGTGAGAGCCAGAAGTTATGGCATTTCATAAAGAAAAATAAGCAGGATATTTCTAAAATGAAAGTTCGTGACAGCTTAATTACTGACGCTAGACAGATCACAGAGCATTTTATTAATTGTTTTCATGGTGTCTTTACGAGGGGTGGTTGTTACGTACCTAAGAGCGCAGGATCATGCATAGCCGATGATTTAACATTGACGCGTGAAGGCGCCGTGCCTATGCTTCTTAATGTTTACCTAAAAAAAAAAAAACTTCACCACCGGACGGTATCCCAAATGATTTCCTGCGTCGGTATGCGGAACATATGTCTCACTTCAAGACACATTTCTTAATTTTATCAATTGCAGCAGGTGAAATCCCGGATATCTGGCGCTTAGCACGCGTTACTCGGATTCACAACAAAAGCGACCGTTTGTCTTTAAGTAACTACGGGCCAATATCTATTACAAGCACATGTGGTAAGTTGTTGGAACACGTCATCTCAAAGTGCATTAACGATTTTTTTTAAAGTCGTGGTGCGTTATCACCCCATCAACACGGCTTTAGAAAGCACTTGTCTACAGTTTCTCAACTTGTATCCATAGTACACGATTTTGCACATATCCTTGATATGGCTGGTGTAGGAGTTGAGGAGGACTTTGGTATGAAAACTGGAGGTTTATTTACATTATGTACAGTGGGAGTACAAATAAATTAACAGACATAAAGCCATTACTGGCCGGCAGCAACTCGGACGCTGCGGCCCGTGGCAAGAAGCTCCAAAGAGATGAATGAAGGAATGCTCTCTTGCTGCTCCCGGTCTCTGGCTTTTAAGCCCTTCGATGTCTCGAAGTCACGTCACGTTCGGCCAATCGGCGAGCCCGCTCACGTGACGCCATTTTCGGCCAATCGGCGAGCCCGCTCAGGTGTCGTCATTTTCGGCCAATGGTAGCCGCCCGTGCGATTGTGTCACACCCGGTGGAGAGGGTCGCTCCTTGGTCCCCAATTGTCCGAGTGCTTACTTCTCTCTGCGGTCTTGCCTTCCCGGTCTGCAACTACCGTGACAAAGGCGAACGGGGGGGATTGCTGCGAGGGCTTCACGGTGCATTATACCCGTCTTGCCTCTTGGGCCCACGTTACCTGGAACAGTGCCAGGCTCTCGCTTCACTTTCGGGAAGAGTCAAGCAGTGAATAGCTCCAGATACGGCGTACGAGGTGGGGGCCGCCAACTTGCTTGCACGAGCCGCGCCTCGGGAATGTGGTATACGTTCTTCTGCGCTCCTTAACTAGTTGTGGCGCGATTCGATGTGGTCTGGTGAACTCGAAGGAGGCTCAGGAAAGGGTCCCGTATCTAACAGCTCGTCCTCGCCCCGGAAGTTCGGAATGGCCGGTGAAATCAATTTGCTGGCCGTGAGGAACTCTGAAAGAACCTGCAGGGTAGTGGTAGTGACGAACTTCGGGATCCTGGGCCCCGGAGAACGTACGTCAAACAAACAAAACAACACAGCGCTGCACCACGTGTAAGCGCAGGCTCTTCACCCCTGACTCGCCAGGCTATTATAGAGTCAAAATGAACACTGATCTTTTATTTCCCCAATTTTGACAAAGCAGTTCCAACGACCTTTCCAAACCGCTATCCATTTCTCCCCGAATGCTGACAAGACCAGAGTGTTATTGTTGTAGCAAAAGAAAGGGTCGTTGTCGTTGCAAACAAATAATGAAAACAGTCGAACATAACTTAAGCGGCCTAATTTCGCGAACAGCCTGTACTCACCCTAGCGCTGTGGCGTACTTATCTCACATCTCACGTACTATTGCCACTGAACTGTCTGGTCAACTTCACAATTACGTAATCACAAGCACTATTCAGAACACGTACTGGCGTCGTAGGCAAACTTTTCATTACGCTTACTCACGTTTCTTTCTCTAGTCTATACAGGAGACGTACCTTAAATGAACAACTACACTTGCGTAACCTACGCACCCCGTAGAACCCTTAAAAAATATGCGTCTGCTAATAACTAGTTCTACGCACGCTCACTAAAGAAGACAGAATACGGCTGCCCTCAACACACACGAGCAACCCACTCATAAATCTGCTTCCTTCCATTCACACAGGACACGCGCTAAAGGAACTAAGGACGCTTAGTGCAAATCACGCACTTACTGAAAACCTACACGCTTAACCTTAAAAAATAAAAGAAAACTTAAAAAAAAGAAGGTTAACTAATACTCATTCGCGTTACCAGGTTACTTACACACACAGAAAAAAAAATAAAGCCGATCTACTCATTAACTAACACTCGCGAGACTAATTGTTTAAATAAAACACCTCTTTCAAACCTCGGAGTACCCGTCGTAATTGCTCAGTGGCTATGGTGTTGGGCTGCTGAGCACGAGGTCGCGGGATCGAATCCCGGCCACGGCGGCCGCATTTCGATGGGGGCGGAAAGCGAAAACACCCGTGTACTTAGATTTAGGTGCACGTTAAAGAACCCCAGGTGGTCGAAATTTCCGGAGTCCTCCACTATGGCGTGCCTCATAATCAGAAAGTGGTTTTGGCACGTAAAACCCCATAATTATTATATATTATTAAACCTCGGAGCTTCTCAAACGAAAACATAAACAAAGCTCATACCTTACTTATTGAAAGAAACTCTAGCCTCAAATCGCGAAAATTTTCGAAATGATAAAAAAAAAACAAAATACGTTTCACTTCTACGGAAGCTCTCTTGGCCTCCCTTGCCAAACGTTTACGTTCGACTCATACTTTGAGCCGTACCCGAGGTGGTCGCGGTTTGAAAGCTACTCTGGCTACCGAGGAACAACAAAAGGACTGACTCACTATCAGCTCCCCCGAGACGTTACAGTCTCCTGCGAATTTGCGTCCTGGCGCCCTACTTTCAATACGAACTCGTTTAACCGCGTCACGACTCCGTACCACGTGGTCTCGTCTTGTCTTGCCACCTTGCGCTTCTTTGTACTACACGCTGAACTTCGAGAAGAACGACGGACCGACAAGGAACATAACTGCCCCGTGCCCTTTGTCCGCGTCCGTGCAGAACATGCTTCTCGGTCACTTTTTGCCAGTGACGCAAGACACCACCGACATTGCAAGCAGGATTACTACAGCCGATGGAACCTCTTTTCCGACCGTTTCAGCAGATCAGGATGCATTTGTTGGGGCCCTTTCCGACGTCAACATCTGGAGACAAGTGGATCGTTGTGGCTACCGATTACCTTACCCGCTACGCCGAAACGAAAGCTCTGTCTATAATTAGTGCGGCCAAAGTCGCTAAATTCTTCGTCGAGAACATTCTGCTGCGACATGGTGCCCCAGAACTACACATTACCGACAGAGGGACGGCCTTTACAGCAGAGCTCACCGAAGCTATTCTGAAATACAGCCAGACAAGTCACAGGACGATAACTGCCTACCACCCGCAGACGAATGGTCTCACGGAGCGCCTGAACAAGTCCCTCGCCGACATGCTAGCAATCTACGTCGACGTCGAGCACAAGATGTGGAACGCGGTCCTGCCGTACGTAACCTTTGCTTACAACACGTCGGTGCAAGAAACAACGCAGATCACGGCGCTCAAGGTGGTTTATGTTAGGAATCCGACGACGACTCTCGACGCCATGCTACCGCCCGTTACCGAAGAAGGGAATCTCGACGTCGCCACCTGTCTCCAGCGCGCCGAAGAAGCCGCACAGCTCACCCGCCTGAGATTCAAGAACCAGCAGAGGACCGGCAGCCGACACTTCAATCTTCGATGACGCGACGTCGAGTATGCTCTGCGACCGTGTTTGGGTTTGGACTGCGCTATACGCCGACGAGGACTTAGCGGGAAGCTGCTACGCCTCTATTTCGGACCCTATATACAAGATCATCCGACGCATTGGCGCACTGGAATATGAGGTCGTGCCAGATGACATTTCGCAATTACAGCGGCACCGCGCCCGACCTGAAAGCAACCACGTGGTCCACATTAAGCCTTTCTACGGCCACTGACGAACTTAGGTACATAGTTACTTAGTTAGTTTGTAATTGTTTTTTCTTTATTATGCGTGATTTTGGCTTTCGCTTTCGTGTTTCCAGCATCGGGACGATGCTTTTTGAAAAGGAGGTATTGACACGTGCACTTGTTTATCGGGTGACCGCGTGTCACCGTCTAACAAATATTATCGCTTATCGCAGGACGCGCCTGCACGTATCTGAAGTTTCTCAAAAGTTATCGATGGTTCTATCCGCTGTCTGTTGTGTATGCGTGTATGCGCGACGCGAATTGTGTGACACTTTCTGAAAGACGCGCGGGCACCGGCGATTAGTCTGGAACCTTCGATGACTCATGTGTAAAAGCCGGCGTGCCTTAAACCGCTCATCAGATTTTCGACGTTCGCCGACTGTGTTTGCCGCGACCGTTGTTCTTTGAGCGCACCCGCCGTGGTTGCTCAGTGGCTATGGTGTAGGGCTGCTGAGCGCGAGGTCGCGGGATCGAATCTCGGCCATGGCGGCCGCATTTCGATGGGGGCGAAATGCGAGAACACCCGTGTACTTAGATTTAGGTGCACGCTAAAGAACCCCAGTTGGTCGAAATTTCCGGAGTCCTCCACTACGGCGTGCCTCATAATCAGAAAGTGGTTCTGGCATGAAAAACCCCATATTTTTTTTTATTTGAGTGCACAGGTTCGTCCAATAAAACGCTACTTTCGTCATTATTTCGTGACATGACAGTATTTTTTACCCTTTCAGGCACGACAAACATCCCGCCACTTGCTTCTGCATACATTCCATTGTCGTACTCAACATTACCTTTTCACATTTATCCTTCTCTCGAACCTCTGCCACTACACCGCTGGGAAGCGCACCGACCTGGTGTGCCCCAGTGGGATAATTGCAAAAGCCAATCTTCACGGCCAAGAGCCATGCTCTACGGCCTTCCCACCTCAATATGATTTACAATCTACAAAACGCTCGGGAGAGGAGGTGCCTCCACACCATGGAGGTTAAAGAGAAACGGCTGAACTGGAGGTTAGCGCCTGTCAAGTGAAGCCGCGCCGCGTCGCCATGTTACGGAGGGCAAAAGCACGCCAGTCGCCGCAGCTTATGTGATTCGGTTCGTCGTACTTTGCCATGTGCAGTGCTCTGTGGATCCCAAAATGTGCTAGCGCGCTCGGGTGTTTCTAGGAAAGTTGACGTACAAGCAGTTTACATGTTAGCGTTACGCTTCTCATTTAAATAAGGTTGCGGATTAGCACTGCCTTGCTCTAAAATAAAGGAAAATTTGATATTTAAGGCTGAAAGAAAACGACCGCCACCAAAGTTCCGAGACCCTCTCTCCAATGAGGATGCTAAAGCACCGGCAACACTGATGATAATGAAGATAATAATGAATACTTATGCTTGTTTTGTGTACTGCTATTTCTCATGCTACGTTCTCAGTTTCAATTGATTTTTGTTTTGGAAGCTTTCATGATTGATCAATTAATACACTGCGTTAAATAAGGCGAATAAAGGCTAATTATTCCGCGAATATTGTTTCTACTTTGCGGCAGCTGCATAATCATACTGATAAAATGGAAAAATGCCCCAGTGCTCAGGTATCTAGCTGCGATCCGGAGACCTCCAATATGGCTCGCCTCATCACCCACAGTGTTGCATTCGAACTTGAAAACTCCGTTAAGATATTGAAAACCGCTGGAGAAGTCGGCGAACAGCGCTGCGAAGCTCTCCGCAGGCTGCTCCTTGTCCCCAGCAAGATGGCCGCCGCGGGTTTCACGCGAGACCATAGACCGGTATAGGCGACTTCCACTGCAGTAGTTTTCTTTAAGCTCCTTGCTCCACACTGACAAGAAAGACGGAACTTTTTTTTTCTCAGAGGCTTTATAGGCGATCTGCAGCAGCAGCTGCTGCTGATGATGATGGTACCTTATGCGATAGCACAAAGCCACTGTTGGGGAAAGGCCACAAACCGACTGCCTCGCGAACAAAGGTGCTTTTTACAACCTCGGGGTTCGCACGAACACAGCGCGCCTCTCGCATGCCGCGTGCGCTCGTGAAAGAGTCGATCGTTGGCTGCGTTTTTCTTATCTTTCTTTTTGTTTTTGCCTTGTACGTGCGCTTACTCCTCGTCTTTCTCATAGAGCGAGTTGAAGACACCATCGAGTCTTGTCTCTGAGCACTGGCATAAATGGAAGGTCCACGATCCCATTCCCATCAGCCCAATGGGTATGCGAACTGCCTGCGGCATAATGCAATCTCATTCCAGGGTGACCTTCCGAACAGCCACTGGCTGTTTTGGATGGGATCACTTTCTGGTATTTCTTTTGCCATGTGGCCGAGTGGCAACTCTGGGTGGAAGGACCACTTCTTTCACCTGAGTGCCTTTCTCCCGCCTTTTTTTTTTACGTGCGACGGAGTGCTTGAAGCTCACCACTTCACCTCCGCCGCGGGTCTTCCCGGCATTGCACTTCCGCCGGGATAAAAGCCCCTCGTGAGGAATTCCAAAAATAGACCACTACAATCAGCTGCTTGGACACGTGTGATAGCTACAAGCACCGTCAGGCACTGCGGGAATCCACTATACGTGAGCAGTTAGTGCGGGTTTCGCGCCCTTTTACAGCGAAGCTGCTAGCCTCTAGTTGGTCCGCGGTAGCACACGGCCAGGAGGAGTGGCTCGTGCCCCCGTAAGGTAGAGGCTTCAAGCAGTCAGCAAAGTGAAACGAATAGTGCATACATTATTTGGAATCATGCATAGGCCATACAGAACAACATACGTTTCAGTAAAGAACAAGCGCAAAATAATCAACTGAACCACATCACTGATAAGGCACTCCTGATAACAATGTGAAACAAGTAGCGCTCCCCCCATACGTTTTCTGGTAAAGATTGCTGTTGCGCAAGCTGCTGCAACGATGGCCGCTTGCGATGTAGTGAGCGACCTCCATATCCTTTCTTATATAAGAGAACCCTCCTAACAACTGATTTCAGTGTTGTCGCAGCACCACTTTGGGCGGCGGCGTGCTGTGAAAATTCCCATTACTACTCTTACTCTAAAGCAATAAGGCACTGCAGACCCCCTCACCAGTTGCATTAGTGATTTACAACAGCTTTGCTGTATTACGAGGCATTATTAATATGGATGAGATAGTTCAAGTGGCTGAAGATTTCTATAGAGATTTATACAGTACCAGTGGCACCCTCGACGATAATGGAAAAGAAATTAGTCCAGAGGAATTCGAAATCCCAAAGGTAACGCCGGAAGAAGTAAAGAAAGCCTTGGGAGATATGCAAAGGGGGAAGGCTGCTGGGGAGGATCAGGTGACAACAGATTTGTTGAAGGATGATGGACAGATTGTTCTAGAGAAACTGGCCACCCTGTATACGCAATGCCTCATGACCTCGAGCGTACCGGAATCTTGGAAGAACGCCAACATAATACTAATCCATAAGAAAGGGGACGCCAAAGACTTGAAAAATTATAGACCGATCAGCTTACTGTCCGTTGCCGACAAACTATTTACTAAGGTAATCGCGAATAGAATCAGGAACACCTTAGACTTCTGTCAAGCAAAGGACCAGGCAGGATTCCGTAAAGGCTACTCAACAATAGATCATATTCACACTATCAATCAGGTGATAGAGAAATGTGCGGAATATAACGAACCCTTATATATAGCTTTCATTGATTACGAGAAAGCGTTTGATTCTGTCGAAACCTCAGCAGTCATAGAGGCATTACGGAATCAGGGTGTAGACGAGCCGTATGAAAAAATACTTAAAGATATCTATAGCGGCTCCACAGCCACTGTAGTCCTCAATAAAGCAAGCAACAAAATCCCAATAAAGAAAGGCGTCAGGCAGGGAGATACGATATCTCCAATGCTATTCACAGCGTGTTTACAGGAGGTATTCAGAGACCTGGATTGGGAATAATTGGGGATAAAAGTTAATGGAGAATGCCTTAGTAACTTGCGATTCGCTGATGATATTGCCTTGCTTAGTAACTCAGGGGACCAATAGCAATGCATGCTCACTGACCTGGAGAGGCAAAGCAGAAGAGTGGGTCTAAAAATTAATTTGCAGAAAACTAAAGTAATGCTTAACAGTCTCGGAAGAGAACAGCAATTTACAATAGGCAGCGAGGCACTGGAAGTCGTAAGGGAATACATCTACTTAGGGCGGGTAGTGACGGCGGATCCGGATCATGAGACGGAAATAATCAGAAGAATAAGAATGGGCTGGGGTGCGTTTGGCAGACATTCTCAGATCATGAACAGCAGGTTGCCATTATCCCTCAAGAGAAAAGTATTTAATAGCTGTATCTTACCAGTACTCACCTACGGGGCAGAAACCTGGAGGCTTACGAAAAGGGTTCTACTCAAATTGAGGACGACGCAACGAGCTATGGAAAGAAGAATGATAGGTGCAACGTTAAGGGATAAGAAAAGAGCAGATTGGGTGAGGGAACAAACGCGAGTTAATGACATCTTAGTTGAAATCAAGAAAAAGAAATGGGCAATGGCAGGACATGTAATGAGGAGGGAAGATAACCGATGGTCATTAAGGGTTACGGACTGGATCTCAAGGGAAGGGAAGCGTAGCAGGGGGCGGCAGAAAGTTAGGTGTGCGGATGAGATTAAGAAGTTTGCAGGCATGGCATGGCCACAATTAGTACATGACCGGGGTTGTTGGAGAAGTATGGGAGAGGCCTTTGCCCTGCAGTGGGCGTAACCAGGCTGATGATGATGATGATGATGATGATGATGATGATGATGATGATGATGAAAGAAAAAAAGGAATTGAAAGCTTTCTTTGCATCCTGCCTCACCGATGGAAATAATAGGCGGAACAATTGAGAACCGGGCGATCAATGGGAATTAATAATCTTGGCTTGGGTCTTGAAGAAATGCTGCAGAATCTGACTTATTTAGAACATTGAAATTCGATTTGCTGTTCCATTCTATTCTGTTACCCCGACGACGGCAGCAGTCGCAGTCGTTAGGCCGTATTCTCATTCTAAACTTCACTCCCGCAAGTGAATAAAATATGAGAGTCATTTCAGCATACGCAAAGAGGGTGAAGGCGAACGCCTGTGCGCTCAAGAGACATTCACTAAATTACTTGACAATCTAAATAGAATGCGTTGTTACTTATTTTTCCTTGTTTTCTCCCCACCAAAGGCTGTGGCTTCGAGTACCTTTTTCACGCTACCTTAATTAACTGTGTCTTAATTAACTTCCTCCTATCTAACATCAAATGTCGTTAGTTTGAGTCCCATGGAAGGTCGAGGCTTCGACTCCCACCAAAGGTCGTGGGTTCGGTGCCTTCATTAACTCTAAATTAATTAACATGGCCTTACTCAACTTCACCTTAACACCAAAGGTCGTGGGTTCGATTTACACATAAGCTAGAGGGTTGGACTCCCACCGAATATCGTGGGTTGGAGTGCCTGAATTAGCTCTATCCTAATCAACGTTTCCTTGTATGATGAGCGGCATCGGAGCCAGATGTGGAAGGAGAGGACCACGAACGCCAGAGCAGTGGCACGAGCGCGTGTCTGCACGAGGCGAGCTCACATGGCTTGCTGTACTGCACACGACAGTTTACACACCTCGGTGGGTATGAACCAATTGAGGCTTTCTCCTTAAAAATATGGTGGTGTCAGCTACGAGACCCGGCTGCTGCCGCACTGAATGAGATCACAGCCGAAGACATCGCTGAAGCTTAGTGTTTTCTGAAGAAGCGCCATCGGAAGGTGTTAACCTCGCAGCAAAGTACAATTTTCATACTTAAATGCATCTAAAAGGCAGAACTGTTCTCAGGAGAAAACAATTTCAGAGAGAAAATAACCTCTATTGAAAACTGTTCTGGCAATTTTCCTTCGGGGCGAGATGGGGGATGATGATGGCGGTGGTGATGGCTCAGGCGACGGCTAGAAGTCCTGGGACCTAGGCGGCATCTTCGGCTAATTTGAACGTCTCATTTTGTATTTGAGAGAGAAAGTTATATCCTGAGATCTGCAAGAAGTTCAACCTTGATTAGGGCACATACGTGAATTCAGGCAAAACTTACCTCAGAATGAATGCAGACTTTAATACGATTACCACTAAAGCAATGTAGGGACACACCATATTACCACCGCGGAAGCTCGTCATGTATAAGGCGCGTGCTGCTGCCAGGCTCCTCTCTCACGCTACCCTCTGGACACGCCGCGTCACTTAATAAACCGTGCTGGAAACCGCGCATATCCACATTTTTGTATATCTAAGCTTTTACGGCTACTACAGATGACAATGACACAGCTACCAGCTATTTCTCTGATGGACCGAATAAGTCGTTTGCCTTAAATGTAACTGATGGTGAAGAATTATTCAACGTAATAAATAACTGATCGTATCAGTGGGCAGGGCGAAGCGCATCGAACAAGATAGCTAATCGTGCGATTTGTTTGCATCGTGCAAGCTCTGCTTCTCGCATTTGGTGGAACACTAGCGACGCCGGAAGTTTTGCTGTGGAAGACACGAGATTTCACCGCCTACTGTGCTGGGACCTTCGTTACCACCACGAGCATTCCAGTCGCATGTACTAAACAGGGTTTTGGGGCGTTATCGGGCAGCAACGTTATAAATGAAGTATCGTACGTGAGTCTCGTCGGTGGGCATGGCGAATCGCATGGACCAAGATCGCTAACCGTGCGATTTGTTTGCATTGTACAGGTTAGTTACCCCTACTCTGTACGTAGTGATGATAGATTTCGAGTTGTTATGCCGTGCCCACAAACCTGTATTTTGAGTGAGCCAGCGAGCAAGCGAGTGACGCAAGTTTATGAGGAATGCCTGCAGAACGATTAGCCTTCGCCTGTAAGGGCGGCGTCACCGTGACGCGGCCATGACGTCTTCCCGGCGTTTGGCGCCTCTACTCCGGCAGTGGCCGCACTACTCCCTTTGGTCGACTGCGCCTGCCCCTCTTTTGGAGTGGCAGCCTCCCCCAGGTTTCGCTAGGTCGTTGCCTTTCGAGGGCCGCCGAGATCTGCTGGATGGCCTGGGCTTGGACCTCGTGATCGTAGCACCTCGTTGCGGTCTCGAGCCGCGGCGAGATCGTTGTAACCGTTGCAGCTTCGTGCGGATTCTTAGGTACAGATGTGCCTGTGCCGGACGCAATCAGTAGACGGCTACGGGTATGTCCGGCGCCAAGAAACATGAACTATGAATTGCACAAAGACGGGGGGCGGCAAGGGCCAAGGCACTGATCGATCTCCATGCCAAAGACAGGGGTGCCGTGTTTGTGGACGCGGCGTAGTATCCAGATGACAGAAAGGCATTCGCCGCAGCAGTCGTCGGGGCATCGACCGGTGCACGATTGCTTTTAACGCGACTGCGTTAAGGAGCTCTTGTCGCAGAAAAGCCGGTGTCGTCGGCGTCTGCGGCGTTGGCCGCGAGCGATAAATCCCGGCAGGCACTTCATGAATAAAAAACAACTTGCAAGATGGGCTGGGTGGGAATCGAACCAGGGTCTCCGGAGTGGAAGACGGAGACGTTACCACTCAGCCACGACTGCAAAAGTGCCTCTAGTGAATGCGGTTGTCCTTAGAAACGAGCCGTAGAATGTTATACTGCGGTGTATATAGGTATATATGAACATGTAACTTACAGAAGTCGCAGTTACACGAGTAGCGAAGTGCGTTTCCGCTACATTTCGTCAGCGCTTTCCGCACACGCAGAGCCATCTTGCGGCGAACACAGAAGACCCCCTCCTCTCAATGTACGGCGCTGCTCCGACAGGTGGCGCGCCGCGCGTGCATTGGGGTTGTGCGGGGACAGGTGCGAGGCGCGTCGCGTCCCGGACTCCTCTCCCCTGACGATGTTTCTCCTTGCTCCCTCACGGGTTGCAGAATCAAGCGTCCTTCCATTCTTTAGATCACTATCTGTCTATCTCTCTACCCGTGCCGATCACGACGTTTGGCTGGCGTGAATCGTTTCCCCCGGGCTCCGAGACACCGAGTTCTTTGGTTCGTTCCGCTTACTCAGGCGCACGTTTCGTTGCCGCGCCGAAAGCTCCGTTGCTCGACGCTCACCGCGTCCGATGCGGGGCGCCTCGTAAGTGATCGTTGTGCCGTAGCCCATTGTCTTAAACCCCTTGGCGGGTCGACGGGAACGCTGTCGCGTTCCACTCTTGAAGGCGAAGCTTAAGCGTCCTCCAATTTTTTTTCTTGTAAATTGCTACTCTATGGGGATATTGAGGGAAATCCCGGACCTTCGCTTCTGATGTTTACCGACACTTAGAATCTAACAATTTCTTTTTAACAACCAACATGGATTCAGGAAAGGTATCTCTTGCGAAACCCAGCTACTAGAATTAAGTGCAGAAGTACATTGCAACATGAACAATAACCTCCAGACTGACTGTATTTTTCTTGATTTTTCAAAAGCCTTTGATCGTGTTGCCCATTACCGTCTGATTTCTAAATTATCTGCCCTTCGATTAGACTCGCTAACCTTATCTTGCCTCCGTAACTTCCTTTTACTCCGCCAACAGTTCACGGTTATTAACAATTTCCAATCCTACCTTTCTCTCGTAACTTCGGGCGTACCTAAGGGGTGCGTGCTCGGCCCCTTATTGTTTTTATTCTATATAAACGACTTGCCAGAAAACATTTCTTCCTGCATGCGAATCTTCGACGATTGGATCATATATCGTCCTGTGCCGACGACCACTTAACGCTGCAAAACGACCTTTACCGCATTAACAACTGGTGTAAAAAAATGGCAGATGTTGCTGAATACAGAAAAATGTAAAATGATCTCCTTCACACCCATGCAAAAGATCTTCAACTATTGCTACACCATTAACAATTACCAACTGTCGCAGGCATCATCTTATAAGTACCTTGGTATTCATTTCACACCCGGCGTCTCTTGTTCTCTCCATATTGCCACCATATGCGCAAAAGCTTCAAAATCTTTAGGATATTTAAATCGAAATTCACATAACTGTCCCACTCACGTTCGTCAACTAGCTTATCAGCTTATCGCGCACAGCTTGAATTCGCCGCATCTATCTGTTCCTCTAACACAATTATTTAATTAACATGCTTGAAGCGGTTCAGAATAGGGCCGCCCATTCGATTTCACGCAATTATGACAACCCTAACAGCATAACGCAAATTAAGCTCAATCTTTCACTTCAAAGCCTTAGTGCTCGTTGCGACATTGCCCTTCTATGCCTTTTTCACAAATACGCATACAGCAACAGACCATTCCCACTTCACTTTGATGCTCCTTCCGTTACATCACGTCGGTTCCATAATCACTTAAATTCCACGCGATTATATAGGTCAACTCACGCCTTCAACTCATCTGCTCTTTCTCGCGCCATACGTTTGTGGAATGGGCTTCCGGACAACGTCACATCCGAACCAGACCA
Organism: Dermacentor variabilis; assembly: GCF_050947875.1. Lineage (NCBI taxonomy): Eukaryota > Metazoa > Arthropoda > Arachnida > Ixodida > Ixodidae > Dermacentor > Dermacentor variabilis. The sequence goes on from NW_027460368.1 coordinate 3,363,072, forward strand.
CGATAGTTTCCGTCTACTTCTGCGCTCTTTCTTTTCGCAATAAAAACTTACCACTAGTTTTTCCAACGTTGTTTTACTTCTTGTGCCATGTTCTGTATTTCACCCGTGTATTTATTTATTTGTTATTTTTACCGCTTTAAGACCAATGACATCCGTCATTTTTTTGTACCACTGCACGTGCTTTTTTTGTTTTTGTTTTCTTTCCAGCGTCCGACTTTGTGATCGACTGCATTTTTTATATTTAAATATGTGTTTGCTGTGCACGCGATTAGTCCCTGCGTTTTTTATCATGCTCTACCATTGTGCGTCTTTGAAAAACTGCCAATTGTTTCTGCGCCTAGAATCCGCATATTTGGCTGTCTATCTTTGGTTGTAGTTTCTTTTCTTTTTGCTGTCGTCATTGTGATTGGTGTATTTTATAGTTCTTGTGTGCAGTTTTGACATATGTATAATGCCAGCCAATATTTTTTCTTTCGTGTTATCCTCCTTCCTGCCCAACCTTATATTGCCGTCATACCACTTTATCATCGATTCCTCCATTTCTTTGTGTTAAATTGCAAATTTGAGCGGTATGTTCGTACTCTGTCGAGTTACTTTGCACTCTTATTACCCCCCTTACTCGATGCCCTGTCAAGGGGCCTGTAATGTATTTTGAATAAATACGTTTAGGAAACTTATGGATGGTCAAGAGGCCATAAGGGTGGACATTGCTGACTTGAAGAACCGTCTTGAGAGAGCAGAAAAAAGGACATTAAGCTTTGAAACCCGCCTGACCGAAGTAGATAAAAAGAACCAACGTAACAGGCGGCAAATACGACTGCTGATTTACGGACAGTAGTTGCCCGAACACCAGACTCAAGATTCGGCATATGTTGAGCTCATTGTCTTAGAAATCGTAGCAGGGGATCAAACTTGATATTTCGCGCACCAAGCATTCTGTCTCGACCTTGCGCGAAAAAGTAATCAAAGAAATATTTCAAGAAAAACTCGGCCTGAACTGCACTTCAGTTGATGGCATTCATAGGCTTGATAAACCTTGGGCAAACAGGCCCATTCTATATTTCCAAGGCTACAGAGAAAAGGAGGCAGTGCAACGCAACATGCGGAAACCGCAAGGTACGAACATATGCTTATAGAATGATTACTGTGCGGACACCCTTCGTAAACGCAAGTTGCTTTGGGCCAGCGCAAAAACTGATAAAGACAAAGGAAACAGGATCACTTTGGTCAATGACAAGTTGCGCATCAGTTGTCGGTTTTACGTATGGGACGACAATACCATGAAACGCAAAGCACTACCGAACAAAAACGCCCCGTCGCCCTCGAGCTAGGAATCTAAGGTAGAAAAGTTCCACCTTTTTTTATTTATATGATATAAGGAGATGTTGACGCATAATTTAAGGCGCCGCATCTTACAACATACAGGGTTCAAGATTGCATATCAAATAACCTTTTCACACAAGCACCAGGACTTGTCATACAACGTTTTCACAGTAACACTACGACGTAAGAAACAAATGCTATACAATATACGAGTTAAATGTCTCCACAGTTATGTAGAACAAAAAGTATCAAAAATACAAATGATACTGCCGCCTAATAAGGCATTCCCTAGTAAGCTGGTGGTACATACACCGTGTAAAAGCTATATCACATATCGTCACAACAGAACAGGTGACATAACATAATCCACAAACACATACATATATGCAGCGACATTGCAATGAAAGCAACAATAAAAGCGTTAATAACGGCCAACAATATTTACAGTTTACGGTCTAATGTCATTAGGGCATCTTGGTGTGTCGTGATGTGGGCATTCTAGAAGGAGGTGATATATATCTTCGTCTACAAATCCACAATCACATTCGCGGTTTTCGAACGGCCAATTCTATGTGAGAAATGTTTTGTGTAGGCAGTGCCTAGGCTTAATCGATGAATAAGGTTTTCCATATTTCTGGATAATGACAATGGAAATTTGAATTTAATAAACAGATCAATATGATACAAGTCCGAACCCTTAGAATTCTGGTAAAACCACGTGTTTCTATACATTTCAAAAGACGTTGCCCTTATAATTCAGCGTAATTAATTCTTTGATACTGGAAACGGAACCACATCATCTTTGAGGTGTGCTTGTCGTGCTGCTTTATTGTCTCCTGTGTTGCCAGGAATGTTACAATGTCCTGGTATCCACTGGAATGCTATTTCATGCTTCGCTTGGCTTGCCTTTGTGAGGTCTTTAAGTGTTTCGTATATTATACTGTCACTGATTGTTTTCCCTGGTTTCTGCTGCAGAGTGATGTTAGAGCCGCCTGTGAATCGCTGAAACTTGCCCATTTTTGCGCATCTCTTACTGACAATATAAATTTTATCGCACATAGGATTGCGAACAGTTCAGCCGTTGTGGACGAAGTCGCACCAGATTACTTAAATGATTCTTGTTTGTTGTGCTGCGGTATAGTAAATGCTCAAGTTGAAGAGGTTGCTCTGCTGGCGCCAGCTGTATAGACGTGTGTGTATCCAGAATAGCGCATATATATCTGATAAAGTGCTAGTTGCTGAGCAGCTTGAATGAACATATTTTTTTTTCTGAATATACCGTCTACTGACAATTCGATTTTCGGAAGTACAAGCAGCCATGGAGGATATTTTACGTCGGAGTTCCAAAATTCATTTCTTGGAAATATATGAAGATCTTCTCGAATTTCTTTATGCACATAACTTCTATCTCGTTTCATTATGTCTAGAGCTAGTGGGTGGCTTTTATGCTGTGTTTGAAGACGGAAATAATGTCGGCATGTTTGTGTGGTTCGCATAACTGGAAATGGTGATTGGCAAGCCTCAGCTATTACAAGATAGCTAAAATTCCCTCGTGGAACTCCTAGACATATGCGTAGTCCTCCAGCTAAAAGTCTTTGAAGCCGTTCTTCTGATGTGTGGGAAAGTCCGTGTAAGATTGGCGCGGAATACGCAATTTTTTGTCCTATTAATGTATCGTAAACAGTCAGCACTGATCCGTCCCTATGATGTGCCTGCAAATCTTCGAAGCACAGTCACTATCGCATTTACCTCGTTTTCGAGTTTTCTTATGTGGGGTGCCCGGGATAGCTGCCTATCAAGTAATATGGCAAGAAATTGGTGCTGTGTGAGGATCATTAGAGGATGCCCTTCCAGATTAAGAGTGAAATTTTTAACTGCCTCCGAGTGAAGGGCAATACAGCTGTCTTTGCGTGCGACAGAACCATCCCCCCCCTCTCTCTCTCTCTCTCTCTCTCTCTCTCTCTCTCAAAAATTCGTTAATGATATTTATGCCGTCTTGCCATGCCATCTGAAGTAGTTGAGCATTCAACTCACATATCCAAATACACACACCATCTGCATACAGCGAAAACTTTAAATGTGATGGTAGTCTTCTTGTTAAACCAGGCATGACGCAGTTAAAAAGAAAAGGGCTGGGTACACTTCCCTGTCGTACTCCCTGTTTGAAAGCAGCTTCAGCCCTCTATCCTTCACCCGCCTGAACAAATATTTTGCGACCTGATAAAAATTCAGAAATTCATCGCAAGGACCTGCCAGACATTCCGAGTTCGAACGTACTTAGCAGAACATGAACATGACTAACAGTGTCAAATGCCCTCTTGATGTCTAGGAATACTGCTATCGTCATGTTTCCACGTGCACGCTCGTGTTCCACACATGTTACTATATCTCATATTGCATCCATTGTTTATCTATCTTTTCTAAAGCCTGCTATGTAGTTGGGCAACACATCTGTTTGATTACACCACCATTGAAATTGCGCGTCAATCATTTTCTCCATTACTTTGCATAAAAAATTGTCAAACTAACTGGGCGAAAGGATTCAAAGCACAAGGGCGTTATACCCGGTTTTAAAGTTGGAATGATTCGAGCGACTTTTCAAGAGTCAAGTACATTCTTGTATCCATAAATAATTATAGATGTCTAAGAGAGCATTTGTACCTGTCCGCCCGAGGTTTCTTAGCATATTGTACGTAATACCGTTCGGTCCAGCAGCAGACTTTTGGCGACATGATGCAATATCACATTGAAGCTCGCCCTATGTGAAATTATGATCTAATTGAGGATGTTGGGCCCAATAGCAAGCAGTAATTTTCTGCTTAGCTAACCCTACTGAAATATCAGATTCTGCACATTGTGATGAAAAAGCAGGTCTGGAAATGAGCTCGCAAAATTTATCTGGAATTATTTTCTCACACGTGTTCCGAGGTACACCGAGCGCGAAATAGGAAGCTCTGTGTTACAGGTTCACTTAAAGAACGATTTACTAGAAACATTCGTGGGACAGACGTGTGAGGAGACAACAGGCCGCAGACACCGCGCCAGCGCCGTTTGCGTAAATTTTCGATGCGTCTGCACATTACATTGTGTATTTTCTGAGCACCGTTGTATGCTTCTAAACTTCCGCTCCGTCGGTACGCTTGTTGAGACCGGCGTCTGATTTCTCTTAAATGTTCATACCCTCCGTCAACTGCAGCATAATCTTTTGGAATTGAGACCCTATTTGTGCTAATGATCATATTCTCCTGCAAAAATTCTGTACATCTTTCCACCTTTCATCATCATCATCATTAGCGTGGTTACGCCCACTGCAGGGCAAAGGCCTCTCCCATACTTCTTCAACTGCCCTAGTCATATACTAATTGTGGTCATGTCGTCCATGCAAACTTCTTAATCTCATCCGCCCACCTAACTTTCTACCGCCCCCTGCTACGCTTCCCTTCCCTTGGAATCCAGTCCGTAACCCTTAATGACCATCAGTTATCGTCCCTCCTCATTACATGTCCTGCCCATGCCCGTTTCTTTTTCTTGATTTCAACTAAGATGTCATTAACTCGCGTTTGTTCCCTCACCCAATCTGCCCTTTTCTTATCCCTTAACGTTACACCCATCATTCTTCTTTCCATAGCTCGTTGCGTCGTCCTCAATTTAAGTAGAACCCTTTTCGTAAGTCCCCAGGTTTCTGTCCCGTAGGTGAGTACTGGTGAGACACAGCTATTACTTTTCTCTTCCACCGTTTTCTCCACCGTTTTCCACCGTTTTCTCTAACACCGTTACGTGTTGATTAATTTTAATCGTTAGGCGGTACCGAAAAGCTCGCCAGTTGGTTAGTCTGCTGTAACGCCTGATATCATAGTGCATGCTAGGGTGTTTACAAGGATGGGAAAGTAATCACTTCCGCGCGTTTCCGTATCTGTTGTCCATCCCACACCATTTACTAGATCATGTGAACACAAGGTAACATCTATGCAGCATGAATAATTACATCCACGAAGAAATGTTGGCAACCCAACAGGAAAGTTGCATTTGTCTATGGCACACTCAATTACGTTACCACGAATATCACAATCATCACTCCCCCAGATGATGTCATGTGCATTGAAGTCTCCACATATAAATACATTAGAATGAGCTATCTTGAAGATATCCACTAGCACTTCTACTGAAATCCGGTTTCAAGGTTGTAGATATAGCTTAATCACTGTTATGCGGAGCACCAAAGGATAATTTACGTGCGGTCGAATTCCGGAAAGTCTGAATCACTGGACTGAATTTGATAAGATGGTAGGTCCTTTCTGACCCACAGGAATACTCTGCTAATGAGAAGTCTTGTACATAACATAATTCGACAAGTGAAAATCGTCACTGATTCCAGCCTCTTGAATGCGAAGTATTGGAAAGTTGTATTCCGAAAGTCAGCACACTTTCTTCGAAGACTGTTGGCATTCCGCTGAAATATGGAGACATTTTCGTAGCGGCTATTCATGTACTGCTTGCCGCAGTTTGGCCCGGATTGTTGACACAGTAGTGCTTCCAGATGCAACAAGGCTTTCAATTCCGGTGGGTTGTTTGCTTCCGGTAGAGCAGATAGGATTGCCTTAAAAGCTGCGAAAAGCATTGGCGAAATCTGTTGTGTCACCGATGCGGTGGTATGTTCGCTATGACCTGGCGTTACTACTGCAGTAGGTGCGTAAGGTGTGCGAATATTGGAGCTTTCTGGTGTATTACTTTCTGCCTGTTGTCGCCTGGGTATCCGTAGCATTGATGCATAAGACTGGTCGCTTGACTGTGATCCTCTTCGTTGGTCTCTTGATTGCACTGTTGGTTGTTCTCTTGAGGAGGGATAGCTTGCTGGTTCTCTTGGCTGTGGTGGTTCCGGTGCGCACTGAGGTGGGTGACCTTGCACTGGATGAACAATCTCAAGGTTTGGGGCGGGTTCATTGCGTCGCTGTTGTCTTCCATATATAAGTTCATGTCGACGAATTTTGTCCCGCTGCCCGGTTCTGAGGGCAGCCTTAGTAGGAGGCAGCATGGTTCCCCGCACAGCTCGCACATTTAGGTTCAAGGAGTGTCTTGCACTCCTCGTGGTCATGATCTTCTGTGAAGGTTTTGCATCTACGTCTGCTGCGGCAGTTTTTCGACATGTGCCCAAATCTCTGGCAATTATAGCAGCTAAGTGCTGGTACTAGATATTCCTCGACAGGGTGACTGGTGAAATTCAAGTAATTTCTTCAAGGAGTAGGGCGATCGTCTCTGACAGTCAGAATTACTGTGTGAAGTGGATGTGACTTTACTGCTCCATCTTCTTGCGGTAATAGTTCATCTTTATGCGTGCTGGTATAACTCCTCCATCTTTCAAGAAGTCTAGGACTTGCTCGTCTGTGTGCAGAGGCACATGTCTTACTTTCCCCACGTTTCGCGTGTAGGACTCTAGGATGAAGGGCTTGACTTCCAGGCCGCCTACACTTGAGATCATCAAAATGCATTTTGCGGATGCGAAGGAAGCAACGCTGACACTGAAACTTCCATGTCTGGTCGTTCTAAAAGACTGTACTTTTTCTTTGGCAGCGGAAACTATTTCGGCAGACACTCGGTTTGGATTTACTTGCCAAAAAGTAGTACCTTCACTTGTTGGGCGAAAGAGAACCGGGATGCCTTCTGCTCGTTTTTCCTTATACGGAACCAAAGTTAATGGTGCATCCTCACACATCTCTTCTTCATCACTTAGCTCATAATTCGATGTTGTATCATCATACTTGCTGTCCTCTAGGCGAGGTTTGTAGCTCTCAGCTTCACCGTCCGCCATTACTCCTGAAGTCGTCGAAGTTGCTTCCGAGTTGTGGAGAACCAAACGTGCCGGCTTTATGAAGCTTTGCGACGCCTGCAAGATCCCAGGCTTTTCATTACGGCCTGCAGCATCATTCATATGGCTTGCCACACTTGGACGAGCATAAGGCCCGTGACGATGTTCTCGGCTTCCGACCACCGTAGTAGCAGGGTAATAGTTACGTCCTGAAAAAAGAAACGTCGTATCTGTAAGGCACCTGGCCTCTCTGAATCTTCACCCGAAGTCTTGTTAGTCAGTCGTCGTCAATGCTGACTGTAAATGTCCAAAACACCGGAAAAATCAGAGCACCACCCAATGACAGCGACTAAACAAATACCAAGTTCCACATTATTTCGCTAAGCGCCAGAAATAAGCTAAACAAAACGCGCACATTGGAGTCTATGTTACTCTTATATAATCCGGATGTCTGCGTGATTACTGAAACTTCGCTTCATGATTATATTCGCAATGATGAAATTGCTCCACTAGGATACTGCGTGTATCGGCGGGACAGGGGTTCCCGAGGAGGCGGCGTGGCGTTCTTGCAAAATATTCTGTCGATATTACTACTGGTGATCAAATTGCTCATCATGGAAGTTTTCTGCTAAACGTGTTTTTTTTTTTTGGAATTACATTTTTTCCTTGTGCAGTGTGTCGCTCTCCCGGTGCAAGGGATAGGTACTTATGAGAAACGTACAATCTATGTACTTAACTGCGTGACAGAAATGTCAATATGACGGGAGATTTTAACCTTCCTGCCGTCAATTGGGATCAGTTAAGATGAGGATATTCCAGAGCAACTGATGTCATCTTGGATACGATGTCTTGTCTAAATTTAGAGCAAATGGTGCGTCAGTTCACGCGTGGTAGATGCATTGTCGATCAGCTGTTTATAACAAAAATGTTTTATGGTGCATCGGCATCAATGCTGCCGGGAATCTCGGATCATAATTTAATCTAGTTTTATTGGGAACTAAGAAATAGCAGGCCTAATTTAGCAAAAATATTCTGAGTTGTTCGGGATTTTTATAACGCCGATGACGTTTCAATAATCGATTATCTAGGTATAGATCTCGACATTGCAGTAACTGACATTGAGACTTCATCGAAGACGTTCCGTGAAGCTGTTAATTTTTGTGTTACGAATTTTACACCTACTAGAGTTATAAAGAAGCGACGTTTCAATCCTTGCTTAACTAGGGATATCATACACAGAAAGCTTAAAAACAAGCGACTCCGCAAGCAGAAAAGGACGTCTATTTTTCTTGATGTAAAATATAATTTATTTAATAAAGTAAGTCTCGCAGAGCTTACTTCAACCATAGTCTTTCTCAGTTTATTAAATGTGAGAGCCAGAAGTTCTGGTATTTCATAAAGATAAATAAGCAGGATATTTCTAAAATGAAAGTTGGTGACAGCCTAATTATTGACGCTCGACAGATCACAGAGCTTTTTATTTATTATTTTCATGGTCTCTTTACGAGGGGTGGTTGTTACGTACCTAAGAGCACAGGATCATGCATAGCTGATGATTTAACATTGACGCGTGAAGGCGCCGTGCCTATGCTTCTTAATGTTAACCTAAAAAAAAAAGTTCTCCACGGGACGGTATCCCAAATGATTTCCTGCGTCGGTATGCGGAACATATGTCTCACTTCAAGACACATTCCTTAAATTTATCAATTGCAGCAGGTGAAATCCCGGATATCTGGCGCTTAGCACGCGTTACTCGGATTCACAACAAAGGCGACCGTTTGTCTGTAAGTAACTACGGGCCAATATCTATTACAAGCACATGTAGTAAGTTGCTGGAACACGTCATCTCAAAGTGCATTAACGATTTTCTTTAAAGTCGCGGTGCATTATCACCCCATCAACACGGCTTTAGAAAGCACTTGTCTACAGTTTCTCAACTTGTATCCATAGTACACGTTTTTGCACATATCCTTGATATGGCTGGTGTAGGAGTTGAGGAGGACTTTGGGATGAAAACTGGAGGTTTATTTACATTTTGTACAGTGTGAGTACAAAGAAATTAACAGTCATCAATTCATTACGGGCCGGCAGCAACTCGGACGCTGCGGCCCGTGGCAAGAAGCTCCAAAGAGATGAATGAAGGAATGCTCTCTTGCTGCTCCCGGTCTCTGGCTTTTAAGCCCTTTGGTGTCTCGAAGTCACGTCACGTTCGGCCAATCGGCGAGCCCGCTCAGGTGTCGCCATTTTCGGCCAATGGTAGGCGCCAGTGCGATTGTGTCACACAACACAGAACATAACACAGCATAACACACAACAAAGATAAAAATAAAAGGCAAAATAAAAATCTGAGCATGGTGGCAACTGCCATCGCCCCGTTTCAAAGGGGACGCTCCTACCTTCCATCCATCCATCCACACCCGGCGGAGAGGGTCGCTCCTTGGTCCCCAATTGTCCGAGTGCTTATTTCTCTCTGCGCTATTGCCTTCCTGGTCTGCAACTACCGTGACAAAGGCGAACGGGGGGGATTGCAGCGAGGGCTTCACGTTGCATTATACCCGTCTTGCCTCTTGGGCCCACGTTACCTGGAACAGTGCCAGGCTCTCGCTTCACTTTCGGGAAGAGTCAAGCAGTGAATAGCTCCAGATGCGGCGTACGAGGTGGGGGCCGCCAACTTGCTTGCACGTGCCGCGCCTCGGGAATGTGGTATACGTGTTTCTGCGCTCCTTAATTAGTTGTGGCGCGATTCGATGTGGTCTGGTGAACTCGAAGGAGGCTCAGGAAAAGGTCCCGTATTTAACAGCTCGTCCTCGCCCCGGAAGTTCGGAATGGCCGGTGAAATCAATCTGCTGGCGGTGAGGAACGCTGAAAGAACCTGCAGGTTACTGGTGTCGAGCCTCGTTTGATGAACTTCGGTATTCTGGGCCCCGGAGAACGTACGTCAAACAAACAAAACAACACAGCGCTGCACCACGTGTAAGCGCAGGCTCTTCACCCCTGACTCGCCGGGCTATTACTAAGTCAAAATGAACCCTGTTCTTTTATTTCGCCAATTTTGACAAAGAAGTTCCAACGACCTTTCCAAATCGCTATCCATTTCTCCCTGAATGCTGACAAGACCAGAGTGTTATTGTTGTAGCAAAACAAACGGTCGTTGTCGTTGCAAACAAATAATGAAAACAGCCGAACATAACTTAAGCGGCCTAATTTCGCGAACAGCCTGTACTCATTCTAGCACTGTGGCGTACTTATCTCACATTTCACGTACTGTTGCCACTGAACAGTCTGGCCAACTTCACAAGTACGTAATCACAAGCGCGCTAGCCTTGTGGTTACTATTCAGAACGCGTACTGGCGTCGTAGGGAAACTTTTCATTACGCTTACTCACGTTTCTTTCTCTAGTCTATACAGGAGACGTACCTTAAATGAGCAACTATATTTGCGTAACTTACGCACTCTGTAGAACCCTTAAATAATGCGTCTGCTAATAACTAGTTCTACGCACGCTCACTAAAGAAGACAGAATACGGCTGCCCTCAACACACACGAGCAACCCACTCATAAATCTGCTTCCTTCCATCCACACAGGACACGCGCTAAAGGAACTAAGGACGCTTACTGCAGATCACGCACTTACTGAGAACCTACGCGCTTAACCTTAGAAAATAAAAAAAACTCCTAAAAAAAAGAAGGTTAACTAATACACATGCGCGTTACCATAGGCCTCTCACCGATAACCTTGACACTCAGGTTACTCACACACACAAAAAAATAAAGCCGATCTACTCATTAACTAACACTCGCGAGACTAATTGTTTAAATAAAACACCTCTTTCAAACCTCGGAGTACCCGCCGTGGTTGCTCAGTGGCTATGGTGTTGGGCTGCTGAGCACGAGGTCGCGGGATTGAATCCCGGCCACGGCGGCCGCATTTCGATGGGGGCGAAATGCGAAAACACCAGTGTGCTTAGATTTAGGTGCACGTTAAAGAACCCCATGTGGTCGAAATTTCCGGAGTCCTCCACTACGGCGTGCCTCATAATCAGAAAGTGGTTTTGACACGTAAAATCCCATAATTACTATATATTATTAAACCTCGGAGCTTCTCAAACGAAAACATAAACAAAACTCATACCTTACTTATTGAAAGAAACTCTAGCCTCAAATTGCGAAAATTTTCGAAATGTTAAAAAACAAAAAACAAAATACGTTTCACTTCTACGGAAGCTCTCTTGGCCTCCCGTGCCAAACGTTTACGTCTGACTCATACTTTGAGCCGTACCCGAGGTGGTCGCGGTTCGAAAGCTACTCTGGCTACCGAGGAACAACAAAAGGACTGACTCACTATCAGCTCCCCCAAGACGTTACAGTCTCCTGCCAATGTGCGTCCTGGCGCCCTACTTTCAATACGAACTCGGCTAACCGCGTCGCGACTCCGTATCACCTGGTCTCGTCTTGTCTTGCCACCTTGCGCTTCTTTGTACTACACGCTGAACTTCGAGAAGAACGACGGACCGACAAGGAACATAACTGCCCCGTGCCCTTTGTCCGCGTCCGTGCAGAACATGCTTCTCGGTCACTTTTTTCCAGGGACGCAAGACACCACCGACATGGCAAGCGGGATTACTACAGCCGATCGAGCCTCTTTTCCGACCGTTTCAGCAGATCAGGATGCATTTCTTGGGGCCCTTTCCGACGTCAACATCTGGAGACAAGTGGATCGTTGTGGCTGCCGATTACCTTACCCGCTACGCTGAAAGAAAAGCTCTGGCTATAGGTAGTGCGGCCAATGTCGCTAAATTCTTCGTCGAGAACATTCTGCTGCGACATGGTGCCTCAGAACTACACATTACCGACAAAGGGACGGCCTTTACAGCAGAGCTCACCGAAGCTATTCTGTAATACAGCCAGACAAGTCACAGGACGACAACTGCCTACCACTCGCAGACGAATGGTCTCACGGAGCGCCTGAACAAGTCCCTCGCCGACATGCTAGCAATCTACGTCGACGTCGAGCACAAGATGTGGAACGCGGTCCTGCCGTACGTAACCTTTGCTTACAACACGTCGGTGCAAGAAACAACGCAGATCACGGCGCTCAAGCTGGTTTATGTTAGGAATCCGACGACGACTCTCGACGCCATGCTACCGCCCGTTACCGAAGAAGGGAATCTCGACGTCGCCACCTGTATCCAGCGCGCCGAAGAAGCCGGACAGCTCACCCGCCTGAGATTCAAGAACCAGCAGAGGACCGGCAGCCAACACTTCAATCTTCGATGACGCGACGTCGAGTATGCTCTGCGACCGTGTTTGTGTTTGGACTGCACTATACGCCGACGAGGACTTAGCGGGAAGCTGCTACGCCTCTATTTCGGACCCTATATACAAGATCATCCGACGCATTGGCGCACTGGACTATGAGGCCGTGCCAGATGACATTTCGCAATTACAGCGGCACCGCGCCCGACCTGAAGTCAACCACGTGGTCAACATTAAGCCTTTCTACGACCGCTGACGAACTTAGGTACTAAGTTACTTAGTTAGTTTGTTATTGTTTTTTCTTTATTATGCGTGATTTTGCCTTTCGCTTTAGTGTTTGTAGCATCGGCGCCATGCTTTTTAAAAGGGGGTATTGACACGTGCACTAGTTTATCGGGGGACCGCGTGTCACCGTCTAACAAATCGTAACGCTTATCGCAGGACGCGCCTGCATGTATCTGAAGTTTCTCAAAAGTTATCGATGGTTCTATCCGCTGTCTGTTGTGTATGCGTGTATGCGCGACGCGAATTGTGTAGCACTTTCTAAAAGACGCGCGGGCACCGGCGATTAGTCTGGAACCTTCGATGACTCATGTACAAAAGCCGACGTGCCTTAACCCGCTCATCAGATTTACGACGTTCGCCGAATGTGTTTGCCGTGACCGTTGTTCTTCGAGTGCACCCGCCGTGGTTGCTCAGTGGCTATGGTGTAGGGCTGCTGAGCACGAGGTCGCGTGATCGAATCTCGGCCATGGCGGCTGCATTTCGATGGGGCGAAATGCGAAAACACCCGTGTACTTAGATTTAGGTGCAGGTTAAAGAACCCCAGGTGGTCGAAATTTCCGGAGTCCTCCACTACGGTGCGCCTCATAATCATAAGATGCTTTTGGCACGTAAAACTCCATAATTTTTTTTATTTGAGTGCGCAGGTTCGCCCAATAAAACGCTACTTTCGTCATTATTTCGTCACATGACGTTATTTTTACCCTTTCAGGCACTACAAAAATCCCGCCACTTGCTTCTACATACATTCTATTGTCGTAATCATCATTACCGTTTCGCATTTATCCTTCTCCCGAACCTCTGCCATGCACTACACCGCTGGGAAGCGCACCGACCTGGTGTGCCCTAGTGGGATAATTGCAAAAGCCCATCTTCACGACCAAGAGCCATGCTCTACGGGCTTCCCACCTCAATATGATTTACAATCTACAAAACGTTCGAGAGAGGAGGTGCCTCCACACCAAGGAAGTTAAAGAGAAACGGCTGAAGTGGAGGTTAGCGCCCGTCAAGTGAAGCCGCGCCGCGTCGCCATGTTACGGGGGGCAAAACCGCGCCAGTCGCCGCAGCTTATGCGATTCGGATCGTCGTACTTTTCCATGTGCGGTGCTGTGCGGATCCCAAAGTGTGCTAGCGCGCTCGGGTGTTTCTAGGAAAGTTGACGTACAAGAAGTTGACATGTTAGCGTTATGCTTCTCATTTAAATAAGGTTGCGGATTAGCACTGCCTTGGTCTAAAATAAAGGAAAATTTTATATTTAAGGCTGAAAGAAAGCGACCGCCACCAATGTTCCGAGACCCCCTCTCCAATGAGGATGCGAAATCACCGGCAACAATGAGGATAATGAAGATAATAATGAATACTTATGCTTGTTTCGTGTACTGCTATTTCTCATGCTACGTTCTCAGTTTCAATTGATTTTTGTTTTGGAAGCTTTCATGATTGATCAATTAATACACTGCATTAAATAAGGCGAATAAAGGCTAATTATTCCGCGAATATTTTTTCTACTTTGCGGCAGCTGCATAATCATACTGATAAAATGGAAAAATGCCCCAGTGCTCAGGTATCCAGCTGCGATCCGGAGACTTTCATTATGGCTCGCCTCATCACCCACAGTGTTGCATTAGAACTTGAAAACTCCGTTAAGCAATTAAAAACCGCTGGAGAAGTCGGCGAACAGCGCTGCGAAGCTCTCCGCAGGCTGCTCCTTGTCCGCCACAAGATGGCCGCCGCCGGTTTCACCCGAGACCATAGAGCGGTATAGGCGACTTCCACTCCAGTAATTTTCTTTAACCTCCTTGCTCCACACTGACAAGAAAGACGCAACTTTTTTTTTCTCAGAGGCTTTATAGGCGATCTGCAGCAGCAGCTGCTGCTGATGATGATGGTATACCTTATGCGATAGCACAAACCCACTGTGGGGGAAAGGCCACAAACCGACGGCCTCGCGAACAAAGGTGCTTTTTACAACCTCGGGGTTCGCACGAACACAGCGCGCCTCTCGCATGCCGCGTGCGCTCGTGAAAGATTCGATCGTTGGCTGCGTTCTTCTTATCTTTTCGTTTTTGCTTGTACGTGCGCTTACTCCTCGTCTTTCTCATAGAGAAAGTTGAAGACACCATCAAATCTTGTCTCTGAGCAATGGCATAAATGGAAGGTCCCCGATCCCATTCCCATCAGCCCAATGGGTATGCGAACTGCCTGCGGCATAATGCAGTCTCATTCCAGGGTGACCTTCCGAACAGCCACTGGCTGTTTTGGATGGGATCACTTTCTGGTATTTCTTTTGCCATGTGGCCGAGTGGCAACTCTGGGTGGAAGGACCACTTCTTTCACCTGAGTGCCTTTCTCCCGCCTTTTTTTTTTACGTGCGACGGAGTGCTTGAAGCTCACCACTTCACCTCCGCCGCGGGTCTTCCCGGCATTGCACTCCCGCCGGGATAAAAGCCCCTCGTAAGGAATTCCAAAAATAGACCACTACAATCAGCTGCTTGGGACATGTGTGATAGCTACAAGCACCGTCAGGCACTGCGGGAATCCACTATATGTGAGCAGTTAGTGCGGGTTTCGCGCCCTTTTACTGCGAAGCTGCTAGCCTCTAGTTGGTCCGCGGTAGCGCACGGCCAGGAGGAGCGGCTCGTCCCCCGTAAGGCAGAGCCTTCAAGCAGTCAGCAAAGTGAAACGAATAGTGCATACATTATTTGGAATCATGCATAGACCATACAGAACAACATACGTTTCAGTAAAGAACAAGCACAACATAATCAACTGAACCGCATAACTGATAAGGCACTCCTGATAACAATGTGAAACATGTAGCGCTCCCCCCATACGTTTTCTGGTAAAGATTCCTGTTGCGTAAGCTGCTGCAACGACGGCAGCTTGCAATGTAGGGAGCGACCTCCCTATCCTTTCTTATATAAGAGAACCCTCCTAACAACTGATTTCAGTGTTGTCGCAGCACCACTTTGGGCGGCCGCGTGCTGTGAAAATTCCCATTACTGCTCTTACTCTAAAGCAATAAGGCACTGCAGATCCCCTCACCAGTTGCAGTAGTGATTTACAGCAGCTTTGCTGTATTACGAGTGAATTAAAGAAAAAAAGGAATTGAAAGCTTGCTTTGCGTCCCCCCCCTCACCGATGGAAATAATAGGTGGAACAATTCAGAACCGGGCGATCAATGGGAATTAATAGTCTTGGCTTGGGTCTTGAAGAAATGCTGCAGAATGTGACTTATTTCGAACATTGAAATTCGATTTGCTGTTCCATTCTATTCCGTTACCCCGACGACGGCAGCAGTCGCAGTCGTTAGGCCGTATTCTCATTCTAAGCTTCACTCCCGCAAGTGAATAAAATATGCGAGTCATTTCAGCATACGCAAAGAGGGTGAAGGCGAACGCCTGTGCGCTCAAGAGACATTCATTAAATTACTTGACAATCTAAATAGAATGCGTTGTTACTTATTTTTCCTTGTTTTCTCCCCACCAAAGGCTGTGGCTTCGAGTGCCTTTTTCACGCTACCTTAATTAACTGTGCCTTAATTAATTTCGTCCTAACTAACATCAAATGTCGTCAGTTTGAGTCCTATGAGAGGTCAAGGGTTCGACTCCCACAAATGGTTGTGGGTTCGGGTGCCTTCATTAACTCTAAATTAATTAACATGGTCTTACTCAACTTCACCTTAACACCAAAGGTCGTGGGTTCGGCTTCCACATAAGGTAGAGGGTTCGACTCCCACCGAATATCGTGGGTTGGAGTGCCTGAATTAGCTCTATCCTAATCAACGTTTCCCTTTCTTGTATGATGAGCAGCATCGGAGCCAGATGTGGAAGCTGTTACGTTTCGCCTACGACGTGCGGTATAGCCGGCGCGGATGCAACGGACGCCGGGGCTTTGTTTACAGCGGCGTACATTTTGGCCAGTTCAGCGCTGCCCCAACGCCTCCTACCAAGCGCTTCCAGGCATCTTTCAATGCCACGTGTCTTCGTGTGTGCGTGTGTGTGTGTGTGTGTGAATGCTGGTGCCCACGCTTGTCAAAGCGCGGCAGCCGGGGAGAGGAGCTCCCCAGCTGTGAAGCGAGGAGGTCTGAACGGCGCCGGCCCGGCGGATGCGTCACTTCTCGTCTCAACGTGTCCGGGCCCCGCCGTCACGTGCGCCTCATCCCGAGCCGTTCCTTCTTGCCCTCGACTCCGAGAGTATAAAAGCAGCTGCCCCCGGACGCCAAGAGAGAGGCTTCGAATTCTTCCGTCAAGTAACGTGCTCTCCCGTCTCTCCACTTCGGTCGACCTGACCGGCCGCTCTTTTGCGATGCTAGAATAAACAAGTTGTTCTGTTAGCACTCGACTCATGCTTTGCCAGGACCTGCGGATGCTTCCAGCTGTGCCCCAGGCCGCCAGGCCAACGCTACCCTTGGGGCTTCCGACCCATTTGCAACAACTGGTGGCAGCGGTAGGATCGCGACAACGGAGGACAGCAGCGAAGATATATGCGGTCGACTGTATACTAAGCAGCACAGCGACCATCCGGGAGCAGTGGAACGAGCCCTGTGTGATGACTGGTTGCCTGCAGTGGAACGACTGCGCTGAATTCATTGCTGCGAGGTTTGGTCAGTGCGGGACTTTCTTCTTCTGAGTTTTGCCAGGCTTTTGTTATTGTCAGAAACAGAGCTGTTAATTGTGGTTGTCGTTGCTGCCGGGTTATTTTGCGGCAAGACAATAGTAGGCAGTAGAGAAAGCAGCATTCAGAGCAGCCATGGATTGGAAGTCGTTGCGCAAACCGAAATTGCTGGAGCTTGCAAGAGAGTTGGGTCTAAATGTCTCAGACAAACTCAGAAAACCAGAACTGCTAAGGGCTACTCTTGAGTTAGAAGCTGAGGATGACGAGCTGTCGAAATGCCTTGAGACGGTTGAGGAGAGGGCGAAAAGACAGGAGCGCGAACGTAAAGAGCAAAAAGAGAAAGACGAGCGCGAACCTAAAGAACAAAAAGGTAAAGAGAAAGAAGAGCGCGACCGTCAACACCCTTTGGAAATGAAGCGTCTCGAGGTACAGATGGAACGCGCTCGTAATGGAAGTCAGGCACGCGGTGCAGGAGAACGAGTATCGTTCAAAATGACTGATCTGATGCGGCCATTTAAGCTTGGAGAGGACATTGGTTTGTTCCTGGTTAACTTTGAGCGAACGTGCGAGAAGCAGGGGATCTCTCGGGAAATGTGGCCACAGCGCTTGCTCATTTTGTTACCCGGCGAGGCGCCCGACGTAGTCGCTCGCTTGAAGAGAGAGGAGGCAGAGGATTTCGACAAAGTGAAATCGAGTCTGCTAAAAAAGTACAGGCTGTCAGCGGAGGCGTTCCGTCGAAAGTTTCGGGAAAATGAGAAAGGCAGAAGTGAGTCATATACAGAGTTTGCCTACAGGCTTATGTCAAACATGCAGGAGTGGCTCAAAGAAGAGAAAGCGTTTGGTGACCACGAGAAAGTTCTGCAGTGTTTCGGGCTGGAACAGTTTTATAGTCGGTTACCTGAGAACGTGCGGTACTGGGTCTTGGATAGGCCAGACGTTAGCACGGTGGCTAAAGCCGCCGAGCTAGCCGAGGAGTTTGTGACGTGTCTGGCTCGCGGAGCTAAGGACGGTCAAAAGGGTGAATTTGGCTGCAAGTTTGAGAGGCCGAAGTTCACACCCATGAGAGCAAGGGGGGACACACGTAGTGCGGATGCGATTGAAAGCAGTCCGACCGAACGTAAGGAGACGGCGGCAGCGGAAGCCGAACGCAGAAAGAGGTTCGAGACGAGGCAAGCGCGCGTGTGTTATACGTGCCAGAAGCCGGGTCACTTTTCGGCGCAGTGTCCGGAAACAAAAACAAAAGTCGTGTTTTTGTCATTATGCAGCACTGACGAGAACATGAAGCCTCTCGAGCCTTACATGCGAGACCTCCTCGTGAACGGGAAAGAGTGCCGTGTGCTTCGTGATTCCGCAGCTACAATGGATGTAGTTCACCCCTCTTACGTAGAAACCGGTATGTTCACGGGCGAGTGCGCATGGATCAAGCAAGCCGTGGAAGCTCATAGCGTGTGTCTGCCCGTAGCAAAAGTGCTTATTGAAGGACCTTTCGGAGCACTTGAGACGGAGGCCGCAGTGTCATCTATGCTGCCCCCCCCCCCAGTACCCGTACCTATTTTCGAACAGGTCCGATCACCTCCTGCGCGAGAAGGGGCTTTTGTTTGGTGAGGCTAGCGTTCAGGCCTTAACCAGATCGAGAGTTCGGGAGCTCGCTGCAAAGGTGGTAGTTGCGGGGCCGACGTTGTCGAACAATGAGAAAGGGTCGGAGGCGCAGCAAGCTGATATTCAGAGCACGTCCGAACTGAATAAAATTGAGTCTGTAGCGTTGAAGGCACCAGATACTGGAGAGGAAATGCCCGACACGGGAAAGTTAGAAGAGCTATCTGCAGAGTTGCTTATCGCGCCTACGTCAAATGGACTGAATAGGTTGCTAAAAGTCAGCCGGTCGGCTTTGATAGCCGAGCAAAAAAAGGATGGCAGCCTAGAAAACATGCGCTGCAATGTCAAGGAAGGTATCGCCAAGAAAAATGTTCGTTTTGTGGAAAGAGGTGGGGTCCTGTACCGGAAGTATCTCGACCGCAGGGGAGTGGAGTTCGATCAGCTGATCGTGCCTCAGTGCTACCGTCAGGATCTGTTGCGCTTGTCGCATGGAGGTTCCTGGTCCGGACACCTAGGAGTTAAGAAGACTAAGGACCGTCTCTTGCAAGAGTACTATTGGCCAGGGTGTTTTCGTGACACAGAACACTTTGTGAGGACATGTGACACCTGTCAGCGGGTGGGCAAACCAAGGGACAAATCGAGGGCGCCGTTGAAGTTGGTACCTATCATTACGGAGCCTTTTAGACGGCTCGTTATTGATACAGTGAGACCTCCTCCGGTAACAACCACGGGGTACAGACACATTTTGACTGTGATCTGCCCAGCGACAAAGTTGCCTGAAGCAGTGCCACTTAAAGAACTGAGCTCAGTTGAGATAGTCAATGCACAACTGTCCATATTTGCGCGAGCTGGTTTTCTTGCGGAAATGCAGTCAGATCAGGGCACAGTGTTTACTAGCGCTTTGACGACAGCCTTTCTCGAAAGGTGTGGCGTAAAGCTGTTACACAGCTCAGTGTACTACCCACAGTCGAATTCCGCTGAGAAGCTCTACTCCGTCATGAAGCGCGTGTTGTGAGCATTGTGGTTTGAACAACAATCTGACTGGGAGCTGTGTCTGCCTGGGGTGATGTTTGCATTAAGGACCGCGCCGCATGCGGCTACGGGGTTTTCGCCAGCTGAGCTGGTGTACGGTCGCTCGCTGCGGTCTCCGCTTCGCATGCTTCGAGACGGATCACTGCCCTCTCCAATGGCTGCAGAACATCTCTTCCACAAATGGCCGCCTCCTGCGCTGGAGTCTCGCTTTGCAACAATATTCCTTTGAGGTGCGTTACAAAAAGGGGAGTCTCAACGGTAACGCGGATGGCTTAAGTCGAGTCCCCTAACGTAGGAATCAGCCTCAAAGTTATTTGTTACTGATGTTTTTCTTCCTGAGGCAGGATTTTTAACATATTGCTTTTGTTTAGTGTTTCAAAGTCATGATGTGCTTTCTAGTGCAATTTTCCAATTTGTGGTCGCGTTCTGAGTGCTGCTAGACTACTGTAAGGAACTAGGCAGTAGTATAAAAGGGGAAAGAGCCTGGCATGGCTTAGTAAGGGTTGTTTCGTGCTTGCTGACTGAGCGGTTGAGTTTCGGCGTAGTTCTAACGCTTGCTGGGAACGAGAACAAAAATGGCAACTCTCCCGAAGTCACTTTGTAGCGTCCTGTGTGAACCTGAACGTGAGAACGAGGCCTTCTCTGTGCGCTGCGCTCAAGAAACGCCGAGGGACGACCGACTTCGGTTACGAGCATCATCGAGCGACATCCCTCCGGACAGCGGATGCAGTCCCCTGACCATCGGGATCTCCTTCTCCCGGCGGGGCGGTCTGTTACGTTTCGCCTACGACGCGCGGTATAGCCGGCGCCGATGCAACGGACGCCGGGGCTTCGTTCAAAGCGGCGGACATTTTGGCCCGTTCAGCACTGCCGCAACGCCTCCCGCCAAGCGCGTCCAGGCATGTTTCAATGCCACGTGTCTTCGTGTGTGCGTGTGTGTGTGTGTGCATGTTGGTGCCCACGCTTGTCAAAGCGCGGCAGCCGGGGAGAGTCGCTCCCCAACTGTGAAGCGAGGAGGTCTGATCGGCGCCGGCCCGGCGGATGCGTCTCTTCTCGTCTCAACGTGTCCGGGCCCCGCCGTCACGTGCGCCTCATCCCGAGCCGTTCCTTCTTGCCCTCGACTCCGAGAGTATAAAAGCAGCTGCCCCCGGACGCCAAGAGAGGCTTCGAATTCTTCCGTCGAGTAACGTGCTCTCCCGTCCCTCCACTTAGGTCGACCTGACTGGCCGCTCTTTTGCGATGCTAGAATAAACAAGTTGTTCTGTTAGCACTCGACTCATGCTTTGCCAGGACCTTCGGATGCTTCCAGCTGTGCCCCAGGCCGCCAGGCCAACGCTACCCTTGGGGCTTGCGACCCATTTGCAACAAAGGAGAGGACCACGAACGCCAGAGCAGTGGCACGAGCGCGTGTCTGCGCGAGGCGAGCTCACATGGCTTCCTGTACTGCACACGACATTTTTCACACCTTGGTGGGTATGAACCAATTAAGGCTTTCTCCTTAAAAATATGGTGGTGTCAGCTACAAGACCCGGCTGCTGCCGCACTGAATGAGATCACAGCCGAAGACATCGCTGAAGCTTAGTGTTTCCTGAAGAAACGCCATCGGAAGGTGTTAACCTCGCAGCAAAGTACGATTTTCGTACTTAAATGCATCTAAAATGCCGAATTGTTCTCAGGAGAAAATTTCAGAGAGAGAATAACCTCTATTGAAAACTGTTCCGGCAATTTTCCTTCGGGGCGAGATGGGGGACGATGATGGCGGTGATGATGGCTCAGGTGATGGCTAGAAGTCCTGGGACCTGGGCGGCATCTTTGGCTAATTTGAGCGTGTCTTTTTCTATTTGAGGGAGAAAGTTATATCCTGAGATCTGCAACAAGTTCAAGCTTGATTAGGGCACATACGTAAATTCAGGCAAAACCCACCTCACAATGAATGCAGTCTTTAATGCGATTACCACTAAAGCAATGTAGGGATACACCATATTGCCACCGCGGAAGCGCGTCATGTATAAGGCGCGTGCTGCTGTCAGGCTCCTCTCCCACGCTACCCTCTGGACACGCCGCGTCACTTAATAAACCGCGGTGGAAACCGCGCATATCTACATTTTTGTATATCTAAGCTTTTACGGCTACTACAGATGACACGGACACAGCTACCAGCTACTTCTCTGATGGACCGAATAAGTCGTTTGCCTTAAATGTAACTGATGGTGAATAATTATTCAACGTAATAAAGAACTGATCGTATCAGTGGGCAGGGCGAAGCGCATAGACCAAGATCGCTAACCGTGCGATTTGTTTGCATTGTACAAGTTAGTTACCCCTACTCTGTACGTAGTGATGATAGATTTCTAGTTATTATGCCGTGCCCACAAACCTGTATTGTGAGCGAGCGAGCGAGCGACGCAACTTTATCAGGAATGTCTGCAGAACGATTAGCCTTCGCCTGTAAGGGAGGCGTCACCGTGACGCAGCCATGACGTCTTCCCGGCGTGTGGCGCCTCTACTCCGGCCGTGGCTGCACTACTCCCTTTGGTCGACTGCGCCTGCCCCTCTTTTGGGGTGGCAGCCTCCCCCAGGTTTCGCTAAGTCGTTGCCTTTCGAGGGCCGCCGAGATCTGCTGGATGGCCTGGGCTTGGACCTCGTGATCGTAACACCTCGTTGCGACCGCGAGCCGCGGCGAGATCGTTGTAACCGTTGCAGCTTCGTGCGGATTCTTGGCACAGTACCAAAGGATGTGAGCTGCTGTGGCTCTTTCCTTTCGGCACACACAACACAGGTAACTAACATAAACACGCGGACACACGTGCCTCATCAGTACCGGGGTGAATAACGACCCCGTCTGAAGTTGTCGGTATAACACCGCGCAGACTCCTTGTCAGGCATACACCTGGCTTTTCGTCTGCGCGCTAGGCAATTGTACCATACGTTGTACCATACTGTACCATACATCGTGTAAATGTATTACCACATATAGTCACAACAGAACAGGCGACATACCATAATCCAAGAACACATACATGTATGCAGCGACATTGCAATGAAAGGAACAATAAAAGCGTTAATAACGACCAACAATGCCGCGGTCTTCAAGAAATGTCTTTCGTGCTTTTCAAGCGCTCTTCTGCAAGGACGTTGTTGGCCAAGGACCTAAATGTTTCTTTAAACTGAAAGGTTTACGGTCTAATGTAATTAGGGCGTCTTGGTGTGTCGGGATGTGGGCAATTTAGAAGGAGGTGATATATATCTTCGTCAACAAATCCACAATCACATTCGGGGTTTCCAAATGGCCAATTCTATGTAAGAAATGTTTTGTGTAGGTAGTGCCTAGCCTTAATCGATGAATAATGTTTTCCATATTTCTGGGTAATGACAATGGAAATTTGAATTCAATAAACAGATCAATATGATACAAGTCCGAACCCTTAGAATTCTGGTAAAACCACGTGTTTCTATACATTTCAAAAGACGTTGCCCTTATAATTCAGCGTAATTCATTCTTCGATATTGGAAACGGAGCCACATCATCTTTGAGGTGTGCTTGTCGAGCTGCTTTATCGTCTCCTGTGTTGCCAGGAATGTTACAATGCCCTGGTATCCACTGGAATGCTATTTCATGCTTCGCTTAGCTTGCCTTTGTGAGGTCTTTTAGTGTTTCGTATATTATACTGTCATTGATTCTTTTCCCTGGTTTGTGCTGCAGAGTGATGTTAGAGCCGCCTGTGAATCGCTGAAACTTACCCATTTTTGCGCATCTCTTACTGACAATGTAACTTTTATCTCACATAGGATTGCCAACAGTTCAGCCGTTGTGGACGAAGTCGCACGAGATAACTTAAATGATTCTTGTTTGTTGTGCTGCGGTATAATAAATGCTGAAGTTGAAGAGGTTGCTGTGCTGGCGCCAACTGTATAGACATGTGTGTATCCAGGATACCGCATATATATCTGATAGAGTGCTAGTTGCTGAACAGCTTAAATGAACATATCCTTTTTTTCTAAATATCCCGTCTACTGAAAATACGATTTTTGGAAGTGCAAGCAGCCATGGAGGATATCTTACGTCGGAGTTCCAAAATTCATTTCTTGGAAATATATGAAGATTTTCTCGAATTTCTTTATGCACATAACTTCTATCTCGTTTCATTATGTCTAGAGCTAGTGGGAGGCTTTTATGCTGTGTTTGAAGACGGAAATAATGTCGGCATGTTTGTGTAGTTCGCATAACTGGAAATGATTATTGGCAAGCCTCAGCTATTACAAGAGAGCTAGAATTCGCTCGTGCAACTCCTAGACATATGCGTAGACCTCTAGCTAAAAGTCTTTCAAGCCGTTCTTCTGATGTGTGGGAAAGTCCGTGAAAGGTGGGCGCGGAATACGCAATTTTTTTGTCCTATTAATGTATCGTAAACAGTCAGCACTGATCCGCCCCATTTTGTGCCTGCAAATCTGCGAAGCACAGTCACTTTCGCATTTACCTGGTTGTCGAGTTTTTTTTTTATGTGGGGTGGCCGGGATAGCTCCCTATCAAGTATTATGCCAAGAAATTGATGCTGTGTGAGGATGATTAGAGGGTGCCCTTCCAAATTAAGAGTGAAATTTTTTAACTGCCTCCGAGTGAAGGGCAATAGAGCTGTCTTTTCGTGTGATAGTACCATTCCTTTCTCTTTCAAAAATTGGTTAATGATATTTATGCCGTCTTGGAATGTCATCTGAAGTAGTTGAGCATTAAACTCAGATATCGAAATACACACATCATCTGCATACAGTGAAAACTTTAAATGTGATGGTAGTCTTCTTGTTCAACCAGCCATGACGCAGTTAAAAATAAAAGGGCTGGGCACACTTCCCTGTGGTACTCAATGTTTGACAACAGGTTCAGCACTCTTTCCGTCACCCGTCTGAACAAATATTTTGCGACCTGATAAAAATTCAGAAATTCATCGCAAGGACCTGCCAGACATTCCGAGTTCCAACGTACTTAGCGGAACATGAACGTGACTATAACAGTGATAAATGCCCTCTTGATGTCTAGGAATACTGCTATCGTCGTTGTTTTCACGTGCACGCTCTTGTTCCACACATGTTACTATATCTAATGTTGCATCCATTGTGTATCTATCTTTTCTAAAACCTGCTAAGTAGTTGGGCAACACATCTGTTTCATTACACCACCATTGAAATTGCGCGTCAACCATTTTCTCGATTAATTTGCATAAACAACTTGTCAAACTAACTGGGCGGAAGGACTCAAAGCGCAAGAGCGTTATTTTCGGTTTTAAAATTGGAATCATTCGAGCGACTTTTCAAGAGTCAGGTACATTTTCTTCTATCGATAAATTATTATAGATGTCTTAGAGAGCATTTGTACCTGTCCGCCCGAGGTTTCTTAGCTTATTGTACGTTATGCCGTCCGGTCCAGCAGCAGGCTTTCGGCGACATGATGCAACTGCACATTGAAGTTCGCCCTATGTGAAATTATCATTTAATTGAGGATGTTGGGCCCAATAGCAAGCAGTAACTTTCTGTTAGCTAACCCTACTGAAATATCAAATTCTGCACGTTGTGATGAGAAAGCAGGTCTGGAAATGAGCTGGCAAAATTTATCTGCAATTATTATCTCGCACGTGTTCCGAGCTACAGCGAGCCCGAAATAGGAAGCTCTGTCTTACAGGTCCACTTAAAGAACAATTTACTAAAAACATTCGTGGGACAGACGTGTGAGGAGACAACATGCCGCCGACATCGCGCCAGCGCCGTTTGCCTAAATTTTCGATGCGTCTGCACATTACATTGTGTATTTTCTGAGCTCCTTTGTATGCTTCTAAACTTCCGCTCCGTCGGTACGCTCTTTCATATCGGCGTCTGATTTCTCTTAAATGTTCATACCCTCCGTCAACTGCAGCATAATCTTTTGGAATTGAGACCTTATTTGTGCTAATGTTCATATTTTCTGCAAAAATTCTGCATAAGTTACCACCTTTCATCATCATCATCATCATTAGCCTGGTTACGCCCACTGCAGGGCAAAGGCCTCTCCCATACTTCTTCAACTTCCCCAGTCATGTATTAATTGTGGCCATGTCGTCCCTGCATACTTCTTAATCTCATCCGCCCACCTAACTTTCTGC
Organism: Dermacentor variabilis; assembly: GCF_050947875.1. Lineage (NCBI taxonomy): Eukaryota > Metazoa > Arthropoda > Arachnida > Ixodida > Ixodidae > Dermacentor > Dermacentor variabilis. The sequence continues at coordinate 3,389,113 of NW_027460368.1, forward strand.
CGCCCCCTGCTACGCTTCCCTTCCCTTGGAATCCAGTCCGTAACCCTCAATGACCATCGGTTATCGTCCCTCCTCATTACATGTCCTGCCCATGCCCCCCCCCCCCCATTTCTCTTTCTTGATTTCAACTAAGATATCATTAACTCGCGTTTGTTCCCTCACCCCATCTGCTCTTTTCTTATCCCTTAACGTTACACCCATCATTATTCTCAATTTAAGTAGAACCCTTTTCGTAAGCCTCCGGGTTTCTGCCCCGTAGGTGAGTACTGGTAAGACACAGCTATTATACACTTTTCTCTTCCACCGTTTTCTCCACCGTTTTCTCCACCGTTTTCTCCACCGTTTTCTCCACCGTTTTCCACCGTTTTCTCTTCCACCGTTGAGTGCTGATTAATTTGATCCGTATGCGGTACCGAAAAGCTTGCCAGTTGGTTAGTCTGCTGTAACGCCTGATATCATAGTGCATGCTAGGGTGATTTACAAAGATGGGAAAGTAATCACTTCCGCGCGCTTCGATATCTGTTGTCCACCCTACACCATTTACTAGATCATGTGAACACATGGTAACATCTATGCAGCTTGAATAATTAAATCCACGAAGAAATGTTGGCGACCCATCGTTTAAAACAGGAAAGTTGCATTTGTCTATGGCACACTCAATTACGTTACCACGAATATCACAATGATCACTGCCCCAGATGATGTGTGCGTTGAAGTCTCCACATATAAATACATTAGAATGAGCTATATTGAAAATATCTACTAGCACTTCTACTGAAATCCGGTTTCAAGGTTGTAGTTATAGATTAATCACTGTTATGCAGAGCTTACCAAAGGATAATTTACATGCGACGAATTCCGGAAAGTCTGAATCACTGGACTGAATTTCATAAGATGGTAGGTCCTTTCTGACGCACAGGAGTACTCTGCTAACGAAAAGTCTTGTACATAACACAATTCGACGGGTGAAAATCGTCATTGGTTCCAGCCTCTTGAATGCGAAGTATTGGAAAGTTGTATTGTACAACCAATTCACGAAAGTCAGCACACTTTCTTCGAAGACTGTTGGCATTCCACAGAAATATGGAGACATTTTTGTAGCGGCTATTCATGTAGTGTTTGCCGCAGTTTGGCCCGGATTGTTGACACAGTAGTGCCTCCAGATGCAACAAGGCTTTCACTTCCGGTGGGTTGTTTGCTTCCCGTAGAGCAGATATGATTGCCTTAAAAGCTGCGATAAGCATTGGCAAAATCTATTGTGTCACCGATGCGGAGGTATGTTCGCTATTGGCTGGCGTTACTACTGCAGTAGGTGCGTAAGGTCGCTGAGAATAATGTCTGAGAATATTGGAGCTTTCTGGTGTATTACTTTCTGCCTGTTGTCGCCTGGGTATCCGTAGCATTGATGCATAAGACTGGGCGCTTGACTGTGATCCTCTTGGTTGGTCTCTTGATTGCACTGTTGGTTGTTCACTTGAGGGGGGATAGCTTGTTGGTTCTCTTGGCTGTGGTGGTTCCGATGCCCGCTGAGGTGGGTGACCTTGCATTGGATTAACAATCTCAAGGTTTGGGGCCGGTTCATTGCGTCTCGGTTGTCTTCCATATATAAGTTCATGTCGACGCATTTTGTGCCGCTGCCTTGTTCTGAGGGCAGCCTTAGTAGGAGGCAGCATGGTTACCCGCACAGCTCGCACATTTAGGTTCAAGGAGAGTCTTGCACTCATCGTGGTCATGATCTGAGAAGATTTTGCATCTACGTGTGCTGCGGCAGTTTTTAGCCATGTGCCCAAATCTCTGGCAATCATAGGAGCTAAGTGCTGGTACTACATATTCCTTGACAGGGTGACTGGTGAAATTCAAGTAATTTCTTCATGGAGTAGGGCGATCGTCTCTGAAAGTCAGAATTACTGTATGAAGTGGATGTGACTTTACTGCTCCATCTTCTTGCGGTAATACTTCATCTTTCTGCGTGCTGGTATAACTCCTCCATCTTTCAAGAAGTCTAGGAGTTGCTCGTCTGTGCGCAGAGGCACGTCTTACTTTCCCCACGTTTCGCGTGTAGGACTCTAGGATGAAGGGCTGGACTTCCAGGCCGCCTACACTTGAGATCATCAAAAGGCATTTTGCGGATGCGAAGGAAGCAACGCTGACACTGAAACATATCTCTGGTCGTACTGAAAGACTGTACTTTTTCTTTGGCAGCGGAAACTATTTCGGCAGACAGTCGGTTTGGATTTACTTGCCAAAAAGTAGTACCTTCACTTGTTGGGCGAAAGACAACCGGGTTGCCTTCTGCTTGTTTTTTCTTATACGGAACCAAAGTTAATGGTGCATCCTCACACATCTCTTCTTCATCACTTAGCTCATAATTCGATGTTGTATCACCATACTTGCTGTCCTCTAGGCGAGGTTTCTAGCTCTCAGCTTCACCGTCAGCCATTACTCCTGAAGTCGTCGTAGTTGATTCCGAGTTGTGGAGAACCAAATGTGCCGGCATTATGAAGCTTTGCGACGCCTGCAAGACCCCAGGCTTTTCATTACGGCCTGCAGCATCATTGATATGGCTTGCTACACTTGGACGAGCATAAGGCTCGTGACCATGTTCTCGGCTTCCGACCACCGTAGTGGCAGGGTAATAGCCACGTCCGGAAAAAAGAAACGTCGTACCTGTAAGGCACCTGGCCTCTCTGAATCTTCACCCGACGTCTTGTTAGTCAGTCGTCGTCAATGCTGGCCGTAAATGTCCAAAACACCGGAAAAATCAGAGCACCACCCAATGACAGCGTCTAAGCAAATACCAAGTTCCACCTTATTTCGCTAAACGCCAGAAATAAGCTAAACTAAACGCGCGCAGTGGAGTCTATGTTACTCTTATATGATCCGCATGTCTGCGTGATTACTGAAACTTCGCTTCATGACGATATTCGCAATGATGAAATTGCTCCACTAGGATACTGCGTGTATGGGCGGGATAGGGGTTCCCGAGGAGGAGGCGTGGCTGTTCTTGCAAAATATTCTGTCGATATTACTACCGGTGATCAGATTGCTCATCATGGAAGTTTTCGGCTAAACGTATGTTTTTTGGAGATTACATTTTTTCTTTGTGCAGTGTGTCGCTCTCCCGTTGCAAGGGATGGGTACCTATGAAATATGTACGATCACTTACTTAGCTGCGTGATAGAAATGTCAATATGACGGGTGATTTTAACCTTCCTGCCGTCAATTGGGATCGGTTAAGATGAGGATATTCCAGAGCAATTGATGTCATCTTGGATATGATGTTATGTCTAAATTTAGAGCAAATAGTGCGTCAGTTCACGCGTTCTAGATCCATTGTCGATCAGCTGTTTATAAGAGAAATGTTTTATGGTGCATCGGCATCAGTGCTGCCGGGAATCTCGGATCATAATTTAATCTAGTTTTATTGGGAACTAACAAATAGCAGGCCTAATTTAGCAAAAAACTCCTCAGTTGTTCGGGATTTTTATAACGCCGATGACGTTTCAATTATTTATTATCTAGGTATAGATCTCGACTTTGCAGTAACTGACATTGAGACTTCATCGAAGAGGTTCCGTGAAGATGTTAATTTTTGTGTAACGAATTTTACACATACTAGAGTTATAAAGAAGCGACGTTTCAATCCTTGGATAACTAGGGATATCATACACAGAAAGCTTAAATACAAGCGACTCCGCAAGCAGAAAAAGACGTCTATATTTCTTGATTTGAAAAATAATTTATTTAAAAAAGTGAGTCTCGCAGGGCTTACTTCAACCATAGTCTTTTTCATTTAATTAAAAGTGAGAGCCAGAAGTTCTGGCATTTCATAAAGAAAAATAAGCAGGATATTTCTAAAATTAAAGTTGGTGACAGCTTAATTACTGACGCTCGACAGATCACAGAGCATTTTAATAATTGTTTTAATGGGTTCTTTACGAGGGGTGGTGGTTACATACCTAAGAGCACAGGATCATGCATAGCCGATGACGTAACATTGACGCGTGAAGGCGCCGTGCCTATGAATCTTAATGTTAACCTAAAAAAAAACTTCACCACCGGACGGTATCCCAAATGATTTCCTGCGTCGGCATGCGGAACATATGTCTCACTTCAAGACACATTTCTTAAATTTATCAATTGCAGCAGGTGAAATCCCGGATATCTGGCGCTTAGCACGCGTTACTCGTATTCACAAAAAAGGCGACCGTTTGTCTTTAAGTAACTACGGGCCAATATCGATTACATGCACATGTGGTAAGTTGCTGGACCACGTCATCTCAAAGTACATTAACGATTTTCTTGAAAGTCGTGGTGCGTTATCACCCCATCAACACGGCTTTAGAACGTACTTGACAGTTTCTCAACTTGTATCCATAGTACACGATTTTGCACATATCCTTGACATGGCTGGTATAGGAGTTGAGGAGGACTTTGGGATGAAAACTGGAGGTTTATTTACATTATGTACAATGGGAGTACAAAGAAATTAACAGTCGTAAAGTCATTACGGGCCGGCAGCAACTCGGACGCTGCGGCCCGTGGCAAGAAGCTCGAAAGAGATGAATGAAGAAATGCTCTCTTGCTGCTCCCAGTCTCTGGCTTTTAAGCCCTTCGGTGTCTCGACGTCACGTCACGTTCGGCCAATCGGCGAGCCCGCTCAGGTGACGCCATTTTCGGCCAATCGGCGAGCCCGCTCAGGTGTCGTCATTTTCGGCCAATGATAGGCGCCCGTGCGATTGTGTCACACCCGGCGGAGAGGATCGCTCCTTGCTCCCCAATTGTCCGAGTGCTTACTTCTCTCTGCGCTCTCGCCTTCCCGGTCTGCAACTACCGTGACAAAGGCGAACCTGGGGGGATTGCTGCCAGGGCTTCACGGTGCATTACACCCGTCTTGCCTCTTGGACCCACGTTACCTGGAACAGTGCCAGGCTCTCGCTTCACTTTCGGGAAGAGTCAGGCAGCGAATAGCTCCAGATGCGGCGTACGAGGTGGGGCCCGCCAACTTGATTGCACGTGCCGCGCCTCGGGAATGTGGTATACGTGCTTCTGCGCTCCTTAATTAGTTGTGGCGCGATTCGATGTGGTCTGGTGAACTCGAAGGAGGCTCAGGAAAAGGTCCCGTATCTAACACTGGTCAGCTGGACGCCTTCTTCCTAGATTTTTCGAAGGCGTTTGATAAAGTCCTACACGGGAAGCTGTTACACAAATTGGAATGCTTGGGTCTTCCGTTAAATATTAATAATTGAATTGGTGCCTACCTTCGGGAGAGGCGGCAATTTGTACATATTTTAAATCGCTCTTCATAATTCTTGCATGTTACTCCTGTCGTGCTCCAGGGAAGTGTTTTGGAACCGTTATTGTCCTTGATTTATATAAATGACTTAGCAGACATGATTCATGGTGGTGTCCGCATTCGACTGTTCGCGGATGACTGCGTTGTTTTTAAGGAAATCAGTAATCCAAATGATCATACAATATTACAAGAAAGCCTACAGGCCATTGGAAACTACTGTATTTGATGGGATATAGAATTGAATAAAGAAAAAAAATTGTACTTTTGCTTGTTAGGAGAAAGAAAACACCTTGCACGTTTACGTACTCACTTAGCCAGCGTAGCATACAGGAAGTAGATAAATGCAAGTATTTCGGTATCACTTTAAATAACAAACTTACCTGGTCATCTCAGATATCGGCTGTTTGTACTTCAGCGCTACGAAAAGGATCGTTTCTCAAAAAGAAACTTAAAAGTGCACCTCCTAACGTTAAACTTACAGCATATAGTACATGCTTGGAACTACGCTCGAATATGCCTTCATTGTATGGGACCGCTCTAACAAAAGTGATATTCGAGAGCTAGAGCGTGTGCAGAGAAACGCCGTGCGCTTCATATTCAATAAGTACAACATGACTGACTGACCCTCCTTACTTATGCAGCTACACAACATCCCATCTTTATAATCCCGCAGAAAACTCAATGGGCTGGTTTTTCTTGATAACTGTCTTGCAGGAAACGAAAGTAAATATACCAAATTCCTTGCGTCCCCACTCAACTAGGAAAACTACACACAACCAGAGCAGGTCACTTGCCTCAATTTTCGCAATGACGAATTGATATAAATACAGCTTTTTTGCTAAAACATTGTTGGACTGGAATGCTTTACCCCCCACTGTTTTTTATTCAAATGATTTTGGACGCGACATAGAACGCCTGTATTACGATTGTAATTAGCGTCACATGACTTGCATTATCTATTTTTGTTGTTTTTCTTCCTGCCTGATTGTTACTTGCTTGTTATGATTGTGTTTATTATTTAGTCCTGCATGGACCACACGGTGGTCGGCAGTATAAATAAATAAATAAATAAATAAATAAATAAACAAACGTTCACGCTGCGCTGTTTATGAGCAACTTCGGATTATGATAGTTAAGTTTTTAGCAAACACCTTAGCACCAATTTTGGACCATATCTTTATCCTGTTCCTTAAATCGGGCGCCTAGGCTCCAGTTCCGAGGAGGGTGTCGACGTCCATCGGCGTAAACGAGCGAACGAGCAGAGCGATGAATGAAAGAGCGAACGCGGAGCGCTGCGGGTGATGAACGATCCGCGGCAGCGGCAATGCCGGCCAAATAGGGGAATAAAAAAGTGAACTCGCCATCCCAGCCCTGCAAAAGCGAATGTCCAGCGAAGCTCATGAAAACCACCACTACAACTGCAGATGGTGGTATGCATTGCTTAATGGCTTTAGAGTAATGGTGGTAGTGCTATGTTCGAGTAACGAAAGGAATGGGAGTAACCATAATTTTGATGGCACGCCGGCACCCATAGCGCTGCTGCAACAATATTGAAATCAGTTGCTCGGCTGGGTGTTTAATACAGGAAAGGCTAGGGACATTGCACCCCACGTTGCAAGCTGGCGTCGCCGCGGCAGCTTGCGCAACAGTAATCTTTAGCGGGAAACGTAAGAGGAGAGCGCTGTGCGCTTCGCATTGCTTTCACGAGCGCCTTATCAATGATGTGGTTTGTATGCTTTTTTGAGCTTATTCTTTATTGAAACGTATGTTGTTCTGTGTGTTGTATGCGTGGTTCCAAAGAATGTATGCACTGTTCGTTGGAGGTTGTTTAGTGCGCACCCGCCGTGGTTGCTTAGTGGCTGTGGTGTTTGTCTGCTAAACACGAGGTGGCGGGATCGAATCCCGGCCATGGCGGCCGAATTTTGATGGGGGCGAAAACACCCGTGTACTTAGATTTAGGCGCATCTTAGAGAACCCCAGGTGGTCCAAATTTCTCGAGTGACCCACTAAGGCGTGCCTCATAATGAGAAAGTGGTTTTGGCACGTGAAACCTCGTAATTTTGTTCAGTGCTTGTGGGGCTATGCGCCATTGCATATTTGGCTTGCGTACGGGTGTATGAGTGCTTACAGGGTTATGAGCTGTTGGTGATAATAGTTTTCTGGCGACGGATGCGAAAACATCCCGGGATCTTAGCTATATACAGCTTCACTGTAAAAACCACAAAGCTCGCATTCTCGCATAGCGTTCGCCGCTAGCGTTTCCCAGTACCGTTGCATAAAGTGCACATGTGTGGCCGGTCCTTATAGTATAGCGCCACACTTCGCGGATCTACCAGTCGGTGGGGTGATCGGTGCGATGCCTCAATATATCGCGAAATGAAAACAGAGAGCTGCGCTCAAATTTCGCATTAGGGATTGTCGTAGTCGTCGGTGAATTTTGTTTTTGTTTTTGTCCTCGTTCCGTTCCGACACATTGCGCGCAAGGCGTCAGTCTGGAAGTTTTTGCTTGAGTGTCCGAAATATCCCAGTGAACTAATCGCCATCAAGTGGCACGGAATCGCCGTGTGGCGGCTTGTTGGAACTACGCTTAGTGCAGATCGCTCCTCGAGTTGTCTAGTGGCCATCGTTGCGTATACACATGTGTGTGCGGCGTGCATATCTTCTCAAGACTTATTTCGGTGGTTAGGGCACAGATGCCGTTGACCTCAAGCATTTCAATTTTATTGCGATAACACTTATATGGACACTCCAAGCCGTTGGTGTCGCTGAGAGGTTCCGTATATATTTAGGTATATGTATGCTATATGCCATGCCATGCTGTGTAGCATGTGGTATATGCGGGTTATGTTGCCACACCCTTATATCACTAACTTTACTGATACCAGTTCGTACATTCTTGACAAAATTATATTTCAGAATTCTGAAAACGGCAGCCCACAAACAAATGTATTAAAACAAAACACCGACAGCGCATGCCTTTTATTTTACATCATCTCATGACTCAAACCTTAAAATAATGTACTTTTATTGGCGCGGTTTTGCACTACCTCGAATATCAGCCCAGGAAAAAGGTTTCGAACATGCCCGATACGATAAAGTGGTGGTAAAGTCGCTAAGACAGATGATGGCTTTAATTAATAAACATAAATGAAATTGTCCAATGGCAGGATTCCAACAGAAGACCCCCAGCACAACAGCTCCTTTTTACTTGGTCAGCTTACGTTCACTTCAAGCCATACTGCCACTACAACTAAGAGTCTCACACTGCGTGTTATATCCTAACATGTTGCTGTCGCCTTCATTGCTTCGCTCTTACGGCGAAACCGTGATTTTTTTTTCTTCCGCTCAGCCTTTTAGCACAAGCAACATCCGTGTAGGCGACTAGGAATGCTTGTAACCCGACTTTATTTATACATAATAAGCCTGAGATTGTACGTAGTGTTCTGCCTTTGCTACTTCCTCGGCCCGCGCAGTAATTTCACGGACAATGTCCCGCGAGGACAACATAAGTGCTGTCGTGTGACGAAAACGGGCAATAATATCCGCCAAACACTTTGTGAATTGCGTTAAACATTTTCTAAAGTGACACTTTCCTTGCCTCATGCTTAGACGGGCCCGCTGATGTTACTACTGATGCTGTCTTGCGGAATTGCTGATACCAGGATGGTACTCCTATCTTCACTACCCTTACTTTGATTATACCTCCGTTGTCTAGTCATCCGACGGCGTAGCCAGGATTTTTTTTTTTTTTTCGAAGGGGGTGTCACGCACTTGACTGGAGACTGGAGGTCTGGAATGGTGATGGTACTCGACAGGCGACATCGTGGTACACCGGAATTTTGGGTGGGAGGCGGGGAGGGGCGGTGGCATGCGTCCGGTGCGCCCCCTATGGCTACATCCCTGAGGTCATCGTGGTCGTTTCATCCTCATCATACCTTCGTAGTGATTCCAGTGCCGTCATCCCGTTGCCATGCTTCTGTCGTGACACCATCGCCCTTATCGCAGCTTCGTCATCTCATTATCGTCATACTGTGGTCCTTATTCTAGACTCGTCATGCCTTTGTCGTCATGTCGTTGTCGTCACGCAGTCTTTACTCTTTCGCCAACACTGCGTTGTCATATTGTCATCACACCACCATCTCTGAGCCGTGGTAGTCATAACGTCATTGTGATCAGTTTGTCGTCAATCCATCGTCGTAAAGCCATTGTCGTCCGTGAGTGGTCGCCACAGAGTGTCTGTTGATCCGCAACGAAAACGTAACCGAAACATTCTTTTCTTCGTTTTGGAGTGAAACCGAAATATTTTTATCTGTTTTCGGTTAAAGGGGACAGTCGGCAATACGAAACAACCGATGTCAGACAACGTCACCCTTGGCGCCTATCTCAGGCAGGGATAGTGCGAGCGAAAGCCGGTCGAGCGCTCCACTAATCTAAGCCTGCCGCTCGGTGCACTAAAAAATCTGCATCATAGCGGTCTCGCAGGTCTTGTGCGCTGAAGAGCTCATTGTTTCGTTTTCTAGCGATGTCGCATTTCGGAGAGTCCACTCGTTGGCGTGCTGCTTCTGAGATCATGCTCAAAGCTTTGACTCAAGCCAGTGAGCATGATCTCAGGATTCATAATCCACTTATTAAGATAAATATATACATTTACCGTTACATTGCTTCGAAAATTATTGCATGCGAACCAAATTCGTCATGAAGCGTCATGGATCAATTTTTGTTTTCATTTTGGAACAGAACTGGAACGGAACTTTTATCACTAGAACAAAACTAAAACTGGAACGAAAAAAGTGCCAGTTTCGCCCGAAAGGAGGAGCATCGATTGCAATAGCAAATTAGTAGAAAGATATACGAAGTAAGATGGCAGGTTTATCGGCCGTATTAAGTTAGAAACATTCGCTTACTATAGCTAAAGTAACAAGCACAGTGTCACACGCGCACATGTAAACATTAACACATCTCGCTCCATCACCGCGAAAACTCGCTGTGAAAACGGTGGAGTGAGCAATCGCGGCAGCAGCAGCCAGCGAATTGAATGCGTGCATCTCTCGCTTCAACGCGAAACGTCGCAAGCACACCGCATACGAAGCTACCGGCACTACGCGCAATCTGCAAACATCGGATATCGTTTTGAAGGCCCGCGTGGGCGCGTACTTTCGCCACGTCGCAGATCGCTTTCAAGATGCAGTGACTGCACGGCCGCGCCGTAAGCAGCAGCCGCCAAAGAACGTGTCAAACACTTATTTAGTGATTCTTTGTTAATTAGTTAATTGTGAATTTCAATATTTTGTGCAGGTAATGTCCGCCTCTTCCATTAGACCAGCTCATGGACTAGAATTGTGCTATTTGCCACAGGCTATTCCAAAATTTTTTGAAATTTTGAAATTTATTTACTATTTAGGTAGGGGACACTTCTCGACTTGCTTGCGAAGCGTGATTAACCAGATAGAGTAATAACGTCGCGCGCCTGTCGGTCTACTGACGGCGGCGGCTACCTATCGGCGCTATGACGCAACTTGAAGGCAGAAAAGGTTTTATCTCCCGTTGGCATAGCAACAGGCGCTTCACGGGAAATCCGAAATGCTTGACTGACGCGACGAAAGTGCGTCACTGGCGGAGAGAGAAACGCACCTATCACAGCGGCTATACATCTGCGAGGCGACGCAGCAGAAAGGGCGCCCGTCTGTCAATGAATTCAGATTTCCCGCGAAACGCTTAGTTGCTATAGCAACGGTAGATGAAGCCTTTTCTGTCTTGAAGTCGCGTCGTCCCGTCGATACATATCCGCTGCCGTCCCCGGACCGACTGGCTCGCGCCGTGGCTACATTATCTGGTCGATCGTGCTTCGTGACTGGCCTCACCTTACACAGTGGTACGTACCCAAAATTTAAAAAAATATATTTATTTATGGGGTTTTCCGTGTCAAAACCACGATCTGATTATGAGGCACGCCGTAGTGGGGGACTACGCAAATATGGACCACCTGGGGTTCTTTAACGCGCACCTAAATCTAAGCAGACGAGTATTTTCGCATTTCGTCCCCATTGAAACACGGCCGCCGTGGCCGGGATTCGATCTCGCCACCTCGTGCTTAGCAGCCCAAAGCCATAGCCAATAAGCAACCACGATGGTCCGACGGCTGCTTTCGAACCCTGTTTCGACACCACAGCAACCTTATGCTCTACCCATTAGACTATGGACTACACAGCAACCCAAGTTGTCAGGAAAGTGGTTACATAGCCTGACAGACATACACAAGTACAGCCTCCTAACAGTGCGTGATATTCCCAAAGAATGATAGTCACATTAATAGATTAGCACTATTTTTGCTGGAAGTTGGTGGAGCCTAATGAGGCAGAGGCGAGTCCTTCGGATCAACTTACACATTCATGATGATCAGCGCGCACAGAGACTAATAAAAAAAGTCGCAGTTTTGCCGGTAAGGCGAAAATTGCGATAAAACATTAGTAGACAGCTACTCAATGTAAGGATAGTAGCTTTATCGGCCGTATAAACTTGTAAATATTCGCGTACCAACTAAATTAACAAGCGTGGTGTCACGCGCAAACAAGCAAACATCGACACATCTGCCGCCCGATCCATGGCCAATCCCCCGTAGTGGTTTGTGCTATATCTACAGGCACCAAACCAAACTAAAATCACTCGAAGAGCGCGGACATTCGGTGTCACAATGCTAGCGCCAGGTGGAGCGGCAGCAGCATGAGCGAATTGACCTTCGTGCTGCTTCTCGATTCAACGCGAACTAAGCGGCGGCAACACTGCGCACACGAAGCTATCAGCAATCGGCCGCGCACCGACTCTGTACTCATCGCAGATCGCTTTCAAGATAGGGCCTGCGCGACCGCGCTCAGCCGTGCCATACGCAGCCGCCGTTGGGGTACACAAACGTCAGGGGCAGGTATGCATCCCCACGTGGATAAATGCGAAAGCATCGCGACGTCTTCTTGATGACGACTCGTTCTACGGAACGTGACGGCATTGTTTTCACGTTGCCTTGTATCATTTCTCGCATCACGTGCGTCGGCCTCGTTCGTCTACTTGCGTGGGCGTCCAAAGGAGCCGGGTGCAGGTACTCACTGAGAATTGGAATTCGAACGTTCATCCATCCACCCAAGTCACCGCACCGAGTGGCAGTAGGGCAGTGCCGTCATTGCCTTTGCAGAGGGAGGGGTACTATGGGAATGTTGGCGTGATGAGCGCCATATGAGCCATCTGGGGAAGGACACGACGACGAACGCGCGAGCAGTGGCACAAGCGCGTCTCTGTGACCACTTTTCGTACGATCTCCGACCACGCCGCCAGATTTTCCGCTTCATGAGCCATATAATGCTTTCGCATTCATAACACCCGACATTTACAACATATCGTCCCTAATATTGAAATACTACGCAGTATCTACCGCACAGTTGCCAGTTTCAAAATCCTCGGCATCAGGGGTGAATAGCATTTGAGTAACGGAAATTTTCAGTACCCGACTCACGGAGGTCCCGTGAACCACCAGAGTGTTGCCACGACCCCAAACTGGTTTGTCGTCTTTCCAATTTCACTCTTGCGCCAACGTTCACGGACGCCGGAGCTAGGTGGAAGACGCGCACTTGCGTTTCCCGGCCGTGCTTTGCGAAACGCTGCAGCCGCTCTGAAAGCGCGTCTCCACCCGTCACTGTTTCATCTCTCAACAACAACGTTTTCATGATGGCTATCGCAACAAGTCTGGAGATGTGAGCGGTATTTCGCTTGTACTTCTTAAAATTGAAATAAATTGCCTGTTATTCGTCTACTGTGAATCATTCTTCGTGAAAGCGTTCCTCGTAAGCATTCAAAGCTTATGATGCAGATAATTTACCTTCTTAATTTGGTGTCTGCACTCCGTTAACGGTCAAAAAAAAAAAGAGCCATGCAAGATGTAGTGTGTCACAAACATTTAAAGTTGATGCTTTCGAAGTCTCTGTAACAAGTAATGTTGACGTGTCTGCCGCAACTGTAATACTTGAAAAAAGTTAGGTATTTATTCATTTGAAATGAACTAATTATGCAGAGAACAAGAAATATGAGACTCTCCTTCAGCTTGCTGCGAACGACATGCAGTTGGTTTCGTCCGCATGGAAGGCTTTCTTTTTCTTTTTAACTTGACGTAGAATAGCTGGAACACCCAGTATATGCAAAGGTTCAACGTGATAAGTGCCGGTGAAGTTTTATTCATGCAACCACTTTTGATAGGTTTCTTTGTTGAGTACACCGCCGCATCAACCAGACTCCCGGTAGCAGAAGTGCGTCGTGTTGCAGTTGCGCAAACAGCAGATCATTCCGCTATCCTCGCATCTCAGGCTGCGACATGATTTGCCGTCGTGTTCGTAAAGGCTGCAGTTTTCGTTGTCTCTGACGACGTAGCAAATCGTTGTCACGATAGTTTCCGCTGTGGCTGCACGGAAGAATGTCAAAGAGGTGCAACATGAGTCACGAAACGAGCTGCAATTTTGAACAAAAGTTTTTCGGGCACAGTTAAAGAAATAACGGTAGCGTTAACTAATACGACAGTGGCAATACATATTGCAGAACAAACGCTGCACTTGCAACTGGTTTAATTCAGGAAGGAGGACGGCAAAATAAGTATACGTGTGGACCAAGTGAAATTCTAGGCGTTGTCATCGAAGAGAAAGAAAAAACAAGACGAACGACAGCCAGCTTTTTAGTGCACCCGGTTAATAACTGTACGCGCCGCACACGTTTGGGTTCGAATCTCAATGGCAGCGCGACGAAAGTCTTATTATTCAGAACAATTGCTTGGAATATTATTAAATGCCCATATTTGCAATCTCTTTCGCAGGAAGTCCTACTCTTTAACCGCATAAAGAGCAGCAATGAAGCATTTGATGATGAGGGCGATATCTCTGACCAAACGTATGATCGCTTCTTTCACTCTAGAATCACGTTGGGACGAAAAGCCACAAGCGAGGCCATAAACGAGGCTAATTGGCGGTGTATACTTCACGGTAAATGCTGCTTTTCATCATGGCATAGGTACTGACGCGATATTTTCGAGTATGCTTTCTATTTCGATAGCACATACACGGGCACTCCAATCGAATTTCCGCCGTCGTTGTCGCCGTGATGTTCTGTACAAAGTTCAAGTGCGATAAAATCGCAGCCGCACGCCGTATGCTATAGGTGCGAGGAAAAGCTTGCCATGGTTAAACGAGACGGATGGTGGAGACTTTGTTTTCCATATTTGCCCCGAGCGCCATGGCCATGCGTGAGTGGCGAGAGACACATACGGGGACTTCCGCTTTTCCGAACCTGGCTTTCCTTAGGTACTAAAGTACCACAGAGGAAAGCATGCTTTGATCCGTTTGTCCCTAGCTGAGCTGCACTACGCGACAACACATAAATACTCCGGCATAAATCTACTGTCCGGCCGTATGTGCTTGGGACGGACAGTAGATTTCCGTATAGCGCTTGGGTGCCTACAGGCCTCCCAAGCGCTGCGCTGGCGCTTGGGAGGCGTGGAGTGCGAATCGCGTGCACGATTGCTTGTTTTCTTCTTTTTTTTGCGCAATCATAGTTTTCCTCCTTTGATTTCTGCACTAGGTGTTTGTTACCTAGGCTCTACTACCAAGCGTGACACGGAAGGTTCCTGCCAAGGGGAGCGAAGTGACCGGGCGCAAAGCGCGGGGGAAGAGAGGGAAATTGTGATGGTTACTTAGATGTCGCTTTAGCGGCGCCAGAACAATGGGGTATGAGACGTTACTGCGAACTTATTGTAATATAATCATTTACATGTTATACTAATTTTCTTACCTGGCCGGCGCCTACGCAGAGCGATAATCTTGTCGCCAAGGACGTGTGCTACTGGCAGAGCGCCGAACACGCAATGCGAAACGGCTACCCTGATGTTACGTGTGCTCCAGTGACACGGGCCAATCACCGAGGCAACAATGCTTGCGCTTAGCAATTATAGCTAGGCTGTGTATCGAACGGTATGATCCGCTATGAAGGGAAATTTATTCGGCAGGCGAAGCAAAGCGCATCGTCTTCCTTAGTATACACGCAAAACCACATTTTGAGGCGCAACAGAGGGAAGATTCCCTCGCGAAAAGTGACCACATTTCTCTCTGCCGAGTTTTTCGCTCGCGCAAATACGATAAAGGAGCTCTCGTAGAAGGAAGTGACTTGATGCGGCAGCATCTCGTGCACGCAAGGGAGGAATGCGGGGAGGGTTCGCGCCATCTTTTCTCGCGAGCAAGGGAGGGGGGGGGAGGGGGCATCGGGAATATATGCGCAAGCGCAAGGAGGGCTAGGTGGTCGGGCTGGGGCGCATGTCCTCATCTAACCGGGCATCGGCGGCTGAGCGCAGCTACGCGCGCCCTTTCTCCTAGGTAATGTGCGATGGGTTCGAAGTGTAGGCGACCCGAAAAGTTGGTGGCTTTGTGTGCGCTGTGTTCTCGGGTGCCTAGTTCGCATTGAAGCAAGAAGCAGCAAGAAGGGCAATTCGCTCGCCGCTGCTGCCGCTTTTCATCACAGCAGCGTTCAGACAGCGAGTGCCTGCGGTCATCGAGTGAGATGAGTTTGTATTTGCCTGTGCGCGCGTGGCAACGTGCTTGTTTATTTAGTTAGTAAACAAATCTTTACAGCAGTTTATGCAGCTGACAAAACTGCTAACCTTACTTCGTATAGCTGTCTAATAATTTGGTATCGCAATCAATGCTTCGCCTGTTGGGCGAAACTGCGGTGCTTTTGTCTTCATTGAAAGTCCGGTACCTCAAAAAACCCCTCCCCCACCCAATAAAAGAAGAAGAAAAATACCGTAAAGCGTCACAGCGGACTAAATAATTTAAGATAGTAGATTTTATGCAGCCAGTTTCGGTTTCGTTACTGTGTGCTGACGTTATGACGTAGTATGCAGTCACGTCGGAGCAGGACATTGCGACGTTTTAACACTTGCTCCGGCACGCTGGGTCGTGCGCTATGCTGCTACATCGGCCCGCAACGCGAGTTGCAGCATACGAGGCGACTGAACGAGCCGGAGCGGGTGTCAAAATGTCGCAGTGCCCTGTTCCCACGTGACTACATACTATGTCATGATGCTACAACACAGTATCTTCCTGCGAAACGAAACCGGAACTCACTGTAGAAAAGCTTCTATACAAGACAACTTAGGGTGCTGTGAGGCTTGTCAGTAGTTTTCAAGGGTTCATAGGTAAGGACGTCCATTTAACGCACATAGACACAAAAAAAGAGAGAAGAGTCTGATATATTATGCCAGAACCCTTTTAAGAAAAAGAAACATTTTAGAAGCAGGCTTCAGACAAATTGGCATAAATGTTTTCATTTCGAACATTCTTTCTCTGGAAGTCCCCTCCCTTGCACGATGTCATAGGGACGTGGAAGCACTTTTGGGCACTTCAAGCAGTTTCTCCTGACGAATTCTTCATGCAGTATTTTTCATTCACTTCTCCCAACAATTTCTATTACATATAGTAACAATACAAAACTTTCCTTATATCATCCGAATCTCGCTCTGTTCAGTCAAAATGCGCCATCACTGAAGGCAAACGAAACAAAACGTTCCGGCGGTGTCTTCTTTACGCTCGATAATGACATGTGTCCATTTGCTTAGTGCCGCAGGCAGCACACTTAGATTCGATGCGTCAAGTATGCAGCAAAGTTACCTGTGCAACAAGAGTACGCGTACTGCTCCGCCTAGCATGGTGTTTCTCTACCCAGACAAAATGCAGCTGCACACTCAACTACGGGATACTGCTGCCACTGTTCGTAGCTGACGCATTCGCTTTTGCTTGTTCGTTTCAAATTGTTTCGGTCCCTAGGCTGTAAGCGAGAGTCGACAACATTAACTTATAGAATGCGATAGAAGATATTTATCTTCCGTTTACACTTTCGCAGAGTGTAGCCTAAACACGCCCCAGAAGATTTACTCACCGTGTTCGCTGCAGAAGAACGAAACCATGGTCAGGAGGAAGCCAAAAGCCGCGAAGGCGAGCACCGCACCGTACTTCATGGCGTAGCAGCAGAATTTCAACGTCTGCAAGAGAGAAGGCGCCCTGTTGACGGTTGTTATAACACAAGCGGCGTTTACATTGACTCGCCCTCTTCCTCCCCTTTAGACAATTTGACTGCGCTATCTTTTTAAATAAATAATTCACTCAATAACATTACCTCGGCAATGCCACGCAGGGCTTCTTTGGTGCGTTCGAGAACTGATTTTCTGTTTCATGCGATCGCTAAGAGATGCTGTATAGAGTGGTCGGCGATCAGGTTCGAGAGAGAGCGAGAGAAAGTTAAGTTATAACTGGAGAGCGTTTCCTAGCGAAAGGCTTGGCGGATTGGGCGATCCCACCGACACAAGTATAAGGGCGACTGCAGCGGCTCCTTTTGCTACTGTTATATACGGGCTATGGCCCCTGAAATTGCAGTAGTGCGTGGGAGGAAATTTCCAGGTATGCCTGCAAACATTACGCATCGGCACGGACACCACTGTTGGCTGAGTCGACAGGATTGGTTGCAAGTAAGCGACGCTTCAGGTTGGCGATGTCGGGTCCGTCGGCTGGCTCGTCGGCTGGTGTTCAGGCGCAAGTGGCCGAATATGGCGCGTTGTATGTGATAGGTACGGTGCCGGTGCCTCGCTTTATGAAAGAGCACGCGCGAGACGCCAACGCTACGAAGGCTTTCAACCACATGGCCCACATGTGTCGTTCTCATTCGTTTTTATTCGAGGGAGGCTGTCGTTAGGCATAGCAATTGATATAACGACTGTACTATACAGGGTGTCCCACGTAATTTTAGCCAAACTTTAAGGACGTACAATTGCCGCTTAGCTGGACAGAACAGAGGTAATCTTGTTTGCCGTCGCTCGGAGATACTCAGGGAATGTTTTGCATTCCGTCTGACTATTTAAGTACTCTTAATTAATTAATCGATTACCCAAATTAACTGTTAATGTTATAATTAGATGAAAACTGTGAATGGGAAAATTGTAGAACGACATAAAAGAATAGCGGTACTGCTTTCGGCTGCCCAATACGGGCTACATAAAAGTGTTTTTCCGAGCGTGAAAGGAACCCCCGAGTACACGGAAAAAGGCTGCGTGACTGGCAGCTCGAGGCACACCGCGTATATCCGCGAGCTTTTTTCACGCTCGGAAAAGCACCTCTGTGTAACACGTATCGAGCAACAGAAAGCTGTATTGGGAGTATTTCATGTTGCTCTACAATTTTTTCATCATTGACACTTTTCATGAAATGTTAATATTTGAGCAGTTGATTAATTATTTGAGGCTAACTATGTCAACAGGAAGAATGCAAAAAATTATCTTAGTATCTCCACGCGACATCAAACAACATTACCTTGGTTCTATCCAGCTACGTGGCATTCACATACTTTGATATCTTGGTGCATGGCAGTCAGGACACCGTATAGATGGATACAACCACAAATTACCCGCCGTGGTTGCTCAGTGGCTATGGTGTTGGGCTGCTGAGTACGAGGTCGCGGGATCGAATCCCGCCCACGGCGGCCACATTTCGATGGGTGCGAAAACACCCGTGTGCTTAGATTTAGGTGCACGTTAAAGAACCCCAGGTGGTCGAAATTTCCGGAGTCCACTACGGCGTGCCTCATAATCAAAGTGGTTTTGGCACGCAAAACCCCACAATTTAATTTTTAACCACAAATTGGGCTCTCTTTGTTTTTTGGTGTTTACCGCCAAGCTGTGAGTGCGACTAGTAAAAAGGAATGAAACGTGCGCTTTCCAGGTGTTTTGGAAAACTAAAAGTAGCAATAAGATGAATTGCAAAATAATTGGACGGCATATAAGATATAATCATAGGTCTGCAAGCTCACTCATGAGTCTTCCTACGCACACTCACTCATACTGACACTGACCCATAAGTCTAAGTGAGTCAGGCTGAGTAGAATTTTGGTGAGTCTGAGTCCGAGTGATCACTAATAAAAAAAATGTATTTTGGGAGTGAGTATGAGTGAGTTCAGTTTATTTGCGGACCTATGGACGTGATAAAATAGCCAAGTTAGAAGTGTTCAGGTTAATAAGGGGCTTGGGGAAATGACAAAACCCGATTTTCTTGCTTTTTTAAATGCCGTGGACATGTGCGTAGTGCGCAGAACATTCGCGTGCTGTTCCGTGGGAAATAAATTAGTCGGCGAGTTTTAATACTACAGGCAATTGGAAGCATGTTATGGGTTATGTAATAAGCACATAATATAGTGCGTGAGCTATTTGCGGGCTTTCGAAAAAAAAAGACAATTGTATGCACGCATGAAAACTATAGCTTCGCTGGGGATCGGGCTGTTACTTCAGTCGCACAAGACTGCTGTTTATTTATTTATTTATTTATTTATTTATTTATTTATTTATTTATTTATTTTTGTCCGCGCTCCTAAGTACCGCTCCTCTGGTACATTTAAAAATTGCTTGCGCCTGTAATACCCAAATGTTTATGTGTATGTTTACTCTCTGTTTATACTAAGCACGTAAATAAAAGTGAGAGATTTGATACAATTCTTGCATGTTTTACGGAGTTTTGAGGCAAGATATACAATAATCCTGTATTTATTTATTTTTATTTTTTGGTTAAGTGCAGCTCCTGCTAACTCACAATCGTTCTGTGGACCTGGCACGTATACTAGACGTTGCCAGAACAGTGTTCACTGCAGCACGGGGTAATTACTTCTCGCACTGGACAATCCACGTGCGAAGGGCGTTAATTTTGATGACTACGATGCGTGCAGCAAACGTATGCGCATTTATTAGATTTTCGACACTGCCTTAGTAGAGCCGACACAAAGCGTGTAGATGCCATAACAACGCGATTAAATGTCTTGTAGCACAGTGCGAAGCTACAATGGGACATTGGATACAAAGACGCCAGTTCCAACTTATGTGAGTGCAATGCGCTGCTATATCGACAAATGCACGAACGGGAAAGCTGCATGTACACCTCTGTCTTCTTTTAGCGCCCAAACTCATCCACTCTCGCCTATAGCACTGGACAGCTCCAATCGCAGCTTTTCTTTGTAGGTCACCTTGAAAGCAATAGCAGAAGTACTAACTGACCTGCCTTGACACGGGAGCCTCGTTGCAAAAAGACGTAGTCTGCTTCGCGTGAAAGGACGGCGCCGCCGGACCATGCGAAATTCAGTAGGTGGTTTACACATTTTCGGTGGCCTTATATTCCAGACCCCGCGGCGTCCGAGCTCGGCGTTGGCGAACCACGCACGTGCGAGCTGATAGTCTTCTACTCGTAGATAGTGTCGGCGCTGAGACAGGCTATGCGTCAGCGAGCTTGCGCCACGAAGGAAAGCCGCTGTTTACACAACAGACATTGGCGAATGCCTAATCCAGCACAAAATTAAAACATGTGCATGAAGATCTCAGCAAGGACGTGTCAGGGGATAAATAAAACAATAGCTGGTCCACACCAAACGGAATCAAAAGTAGAATAGCGAAAAAAAAGATATTTTACAAGAACCATCCACGAGACGTGCGATGCATTTATCCATCGAGTAGTAAGGGGGGGGGGGGGGCAAAATGCCCTAAAAAAGCATTGGATCTTGTTAATCCCGACATTATTTTTCACTTTAGAACACGTAAACCTGAGGAGTTTACTTCGACAAAGTGTGGGAACAGAGGTTGTTCGGTGTCAGTTATAGTTAATAAACAAGCGAGTGAGATCATACATATTGTTTCAACCCTAAGATGGGTATGTCCCGCCTGATCATTGCTTTTTCTGTGCACCTAGAGCCTTTCTGTTTGAGAGTTATTGATAACCAAAACATGCACGGCTTTCGACTCATGACGTCAAAAGTAAAGATCCTTTGTTAGGCTGACAATATCACCCTATTCAGTAACGACAAAGAAAGCATTACAGGGGCATTGAATGATATGTCATGTGTCATTTTGTAAGAGCACCAGATGCAAGACCAATTGGAGAGAAAGCCTCAGCTTTCGGCAGAACAATTGGAGTAGCACACCGGATAACAACGCATACCTTCAATGGGGGTCACACCAGCCAAGTATTTATGCGTTCCGTTACAGCTTTAAAAGGACCTAGAACAATATTGGAAAGACGAAACAGAAACAATAAATATGAGAATACGAAATGGGGCAGATATGGTCAATCAATTTTCACTCTAGCAATTCTGAGCAACTTCTTGTAAGGAAAGTATGCTACCTGAGTGTGGTATTTGTTATGAAAGTGTGGCCTATAATTCGTGCTGCTGATCAAGAGGTCCCAGTTCGAAACCCGTGTGCCCCCTTGTCATCATGTTGTTCTGTGCAATATCTTTTTTTTAAATGTGTGTGAAGCTCATGCAAACAAGTCTCCCCTCCTTCTCGGGCGAGGGGGGGCATAGCATACATTTGTTTACAGATAGGGAAGGGCGCCTAATCAGTTGCGATATTGATATCAGTTGTACGAGCTTTAGATTTGTGTGTGTTTGTGCCCCGAACAAGTTACGTGAACGCGAGTGTTTCTTCTTATCTCTAGAACATCATTTCTGTACTGATCGTGCATTGGTCCTCTTCGGAGACTTTAATTGTGTATGTAACGTGCAAGATCGTACGTCACGGAAGCTGAGACATGATCCAAGTAGTGATGCGTTGTGTTGTGTGGTTGTGCAGTTGGTTTCGTTTCTAGTTTCGGTTTTGTTGTTACGTCATACGTGACGTCATAATGGCAATAAAAAGGCTGGTGCTGTCAAGGGACAGATACAGAGAAGTGAGGGCTGTGATCGCAGTAGATTGAAGTCGTGGTTGTTCTTTTGGGACGGAGGCCCCCCGAGTGTGGCTCGGTGCGTCTGGCCACCTGACCCAGCTACCCTACACGTACGATACAACACGTTGCAACGCCTGATATGTGATTATCAGCTTGTGGACATTGGGGAGGGGGGGAATGAAAAGGCGGGATGTCGATATACGCACTTCCAGGGTACCTCGCATGCAAGGCTTGATAGAATTTACGTTTCACTTAGAGCGCTACCTCTTATTTATGGCTAGACTATGCACCCTATATTCTTTAGTGACCATTGCCTAGTCTCAGCATTGTTTGGCAGTCGTCGGTACCAAAGTCAGCGTATGTGCTGGGAACTGTGGAAGTTTAATAATCAATTATTTTCGCGTGAGTGTTTCTTAAATCGTGTTACTGAGCTGATAGCTCATGTGTCATGCCGCAAGCACTTGCCACTCTTTGCTGTGTGGGAAGTATTCAAACAGGAAGCTAAAATGATAGCTATCGAAGAATCGTAAACATTGGCCTCTGAAAAAATGTATAATTACAAAGCATTGTATAGACTTCTGAGTGAATTGCATGAGCTTGAATGCCTACATCCGGGTCAATATATTGATGATATTCATAAGGTCAAGGCACAGCTACAAACTTTGAACGCTGAAAAATACAGAGGTGCACTAGTGCGTGCGCGAGCGCAGCGGTTCCTGGAAGAACAGTCTTGCAGAGGGCCCTTGGTGATGAGCGCCGACACGCGCCGTCTAAACAAATACTAGATATAGAGTATGGTGAAATCATTGTTAATGAACCTATTCTAATAACTAAAGCGTTTTTCGAACATTATCATAAACTATTTCGAGACGATAAGCCATTGGATACAGATGCTGCCAAAAAATTGTATTGTTGCTGCCCCAGTTGAATCAGGATGATTACGATTATACAAATGAAAACATTGATATTAATGAGGTATATGCGTGCATCGATTCGTTAGCGAAGGGCAAGACGCCTGGCCCGGATGGCCTTACTGCCGAATTTTATCAGTGTTTTCGCTCCCTCTTATCGCCATTATTACTTCAGGTGTGCCGAGAGGCCTTGGAAGTTGGGTACCTAGCTGCCACAATGTACGAAGGACACACCGTCCTTATAGCCAAAAGCGATGATGAGACTAAATTGAAAAAAAGTTGACGGATATCGGCCTATCTCCTTATGCAATGTGGATTATAAAATTTTTGCCAAGGTATTAGCTAACCGTTCGCAAGTTGTAATAAGATCTGTGGTCGGTGATCATCAAACATGTGGCATCAGGGGCCGCTCCATTCAGACAAACATTCATGTTGCGAGATCGGTGCTAGAGTCTGTAGCTGAGGGGATTGGACAGGTGGCAATGGTACAGCTAGATCTGGCTAAGGCGTTCGACAGGGTGAATCACTCATTCCTGTTTACTGTACTAGAGCATATAAATATCGGATCCCTGCTCCTTAGAGGTGTCAGGATATGTTATGCTAATGGTTCAACGAGGCTGATAGTGAATGGCTCTCACTCCGATTCGATTAGGCATGCATCATCAGTACGACAAGGATGCCCTTCGTCACGGCTTCTGTTCTGCTTGTATTTAGAGCCACTTTGTATTAGCATTCTTAAAGAGCAAAATTTGCAAGGGTTTAAATTACTGACTAATGAGGTTCGGGTTCTTGCGCATGCAGACGAAGTGGCCTTTTTTTGTACAGATAAAAAGAGTGTAAAGACTGCTATTGCAATTACAGAAGAATTTGGTGCGGCTTCCGGTGCAAGCGTTAACTTTGAAAAAAGTTCAAGTTTTTGGTTTGGATTATGGGCCACAATGCCACCACATTACGCAGGCATTCAATGGAAAGAAGATCTGCGTTATTTAGGTGTGCCTCTCTCACAGCATAAAAATAGCAGTCCCCATTGGTCGGGAGAAATTGGCAAAATTCAACGTAAAGTGAATTCATGGCGAGGGCGGAATTTTTCAATGTTCTTTCGTGCTGAAGCTTCCCGTCTTATGTACGTGCTGCAAGTACTGCACTGCTCACGACTTCGCCTTCAGGCACTGCATCGCGTATTTGCAACATTATTTTGGAGTTCGAGTTGTGAATCGATGCGGCGCGACAATCTGTTCCTCCGCCTTGAACGTGGTGGTCTAGGATTAGTTCACCTCTTCGTCAGGCAAATTGTTTCACGCCTGTTTTTCTTTCGAGACAATGACCATCCATTTTTGCGTGAAATGTTGCAACTCCGTCTAGTTAATTATCTTCCTAATATAGTTGTGTCATCAAATGCCAAAGATGTCCCACAGGCTTCCTGGGGCTTTCTCAAGGAGGTTGTTGACACATTTCTTTTCTTGAAAGTTAGATTCAGCCTGGGAGTATGTGTTAACTGGAGGATGTGTTAAGCTCAGCGGTAGAGCATTTGACTGCAGATCGAGAGGTCGCTGGTTCAAACCCAGTGTCCCTGCGTTATCATTTTCTTTATTTGCAGCATTTTTTTGTTTGTGAAACTCATAAGAATGAACCTCCCTGCCAACTCCGACGTTGGGGGCATAGTTCAGCGTCATTCCACTTGTGGCTTCCGAGCTGAAGGAAACGCGGAAACATGCGCTCCAGTGGAGCGGCATATGCGGCTTTCAGGTGCGGCAACAGGCTTTTGAATGAAGGTTATTTTGCGTCGACGACGAAAAGGACGCATCGATTTAAATACTGTGTTTTTGCACGGGGACGCTCGTGTTCGCCCATTCGATGTAGAGGATTTTCGGGACGCGCTTTTAGCTTTTGGTATGCTCTCGCGCGTCGTCGTCGTTTTAGGAGTGTACCAGATCAGTCATGTGTGGGCGTTGACGCTGAACACAGCCGAGGCTGCCAAAAATCTAGCTGCGCGGAAGGAGCTGCAGGTCAAGAGGCATCGTTGCCTGCTCATTGACCCGAATGAACGATCGGTGAAACTTCGTCTCCACTGGCTTCTGCACGGGGTGGCAGACGACGACGTAAACACAACCCTGGCTTCCTTTGGCAAAATGACCAAAGTGACCCGCGAGCGCCGGTGAGTGGATCGCGTTTCCGACAAGGGTTCGACGACCCGTACAGTGATATGCTGCAGCTCAAGACCGGGGTGAAGGTCGACAAGCTACTCCACCAGATCCGCGTCGCCGGCGAGCTCGCGCTGGTGGTCGCCTCAGATCGCCCCATGTAGTGCGTGTGCTGTCGGGGCTCTCACCACATTCGACGAGAATCTAAGATTCCCCCTTCCCGCTGCAGGCTTTCCGGCCACATCCACGCGGACTGTGCATGCTCTTACTCAGGGGAGAGCGATCCGTCGACATTAGACCACATATGATTGGCGTTATCGAAGAGGGGGACGCGGCCCAGGAGCTGCAAACGGCAAAGTGACCGCAGCCTGTACCTTGCCCTGCCCGGCCTTTTGGACATGTCGGCATTGATTTGTATGGGCTACTTCCTGTGACAATTGCTGGTAACCTCTGGGTCATCGTCGCAGTTTAGCATCTCACGCGACACACCGAAACCGCCGCTGTTAGGAATGGCCTGCCGAGGTGGCAACGTGCAGGTTATTTCAGCCCGCTGCATGTGTTTCGATCAACCCGAGGTGGGGGCGCACTTCAGAGAACCAGCGAGGACAGCGCTAACCAACCATGAACTTACTTCAGAGAACTGCGGCCAACCGGCAGCCACGCGGCAAGGGTCAGCTCTGGGGAGTTCTCGAGGGGAGGTAATTGGCGGAACCTCCCCATGCGCGTTTCGAGACACCAGACAATGGACCGCGGCGGAGGCCACTGTGCGAGGTCCGCTCTGGAATTTCGAGGCGCCGGCTGGGGTCGGGCGTGACTACCTGGCTACGGGGACGCAGGACAATGGACACCACGACGACTGCGCTGCAAAGCTCGTCTGCCCACGGAGGGGGCACTGAAACCTGTGTGTGCGTGTGTGTGTCTGTAAACCGTCGCGCAGAGAGGCGGCTGGTTTACGATGCCGTCGAACGTTTTGCCTCACCTAGGGATCTAGGGAACACGAAGTGGATAAAACCAGCTGTTGTCGGCGGCTAGAATGTGCTCGTCGTCGTGCTCTCTGCTCGTCAATGTACTCGTGAGCTGTGTGCTCGTTTGCTGTATGCTTCGTCTTGCGGGCGCCATTTGGGAGCCACGCTAGACTATGTAAATGTAAAATGTATCCCATGTTCAAATGTAAATAATGTAAATAAAACCTGCTCGCCTAGTCCTGTCCCCCCAAGTTCCTCCGATCGTCCTACAAGCCCGACCCCAAATCTAATACCGCCCTCCCGGAAGCTACAGCGCCTGACATTGCCTCGTTCCTTCTTCAAAGTTTTATCTTCCGTCACGGACCACTCAGGAACTGTTCAGTGATCGCGGGCGCGTCTTTTTGTCCAAAGTTGTTCAGGCCATGTTGTTCATCAAGCTTACTGTGTGCCACCCTCAAACCAACGGGCTCACTGAACGCTTCAATCGACGGTGGACGACATGCGTGCAATGTATGTCGCAGCTGGCCGCACAAATTGATACCTCATTCTACCCTTTGTCGCCTACACATACAACACCGCCCTCCAGAGCGCCACTGGCTTTTCGTCCTTTTTCCTATTGTATGGCTATCACCTGTCGCACACTATATCTATACAAATCTCCCATACTGGCTGGATGCATACGAGTGTGTGCCCGCTCCAGCCGCGGCGAGACATGCTGAGGAGTGCAGCGAACTCGCACAGACCTTAACTTGATTGATTGATTGGTTCTTTACTGGTTTATCACAATACATGTGATGGGAGGCGAAGGAAAAACCCATTCAGGAATGGCTGAGCAGGTGCGCCAGGAAAGATGCCTCACCGGAAAACACCGACGCATGCACTTTCTATCATGGCCTGCTTGGGTGTCCGTCAGTTCGTTACAATGCAACTTGTCTCTCTTCGAAACTATTACTCGTGTACGAAGACCCCTACCGCATCATCTAGCGCACATCTCCCGCGAACTACGTACGTTATTGAACCCGTCGCGCCGTCGTAGGATCTGCCCGGTCGGGGACAAGATATTGTACATGTGCAGCGCCTCAAGTCATGCTACGAACCGCTCATCATGGCGAGCTTCTAAGTCGCCAGGACGGCTCATTCTCGTTCCCTGGGGTAATTGCAGTGAAGACGACGAGCGCTGGCCAATTATCATGACCAGCGCTAGGCACGGGTTTGCTGCTCGTGCTGGGGCTCTTGCTTCTGTTATACCGCCGCTCTCAATTCCCACTCATGAACTTCCTTAAAGAAATTAAAAATAATGATGACAAGGGGCACCAGGAGTTGAACCCAGGACCTTACTGCTTTAATTCTAAAATTTATTGCCTGTCTTCGACACGGTACAGTGCACACGATATAGAACAAAATTACAAAACACTTCTACAAAACATTTTGAAAACCATGAAAGCCATCAGTCCTATATGGACTGGCGTTGTCTAATTAAAATTATTTCAATGCTGTCAGAGGTTCTATCCTCGACAGCCACTCGGGTACACAATCTTGTATTTTGCTAATCACGAGATCGCGGTATCGAATACCGACCACGGCGGCCGCATTGCGATGGGGGCGAAATGCGAAAACACCAGTGTACTTAGATTTAGGTGCACGTTAAAGAACCCCAGGTAGTCAAAATTTCCTGAGTCCTCCACTACGGCGTGCCTCATAATCAGATCGTGCTTCTATCATGTAAAACCCCATAATTTAAAAGCAACCTTGTATTTTCTTTGTTTCAATGAAGCCAGACGTACTTTCTCGAAATAAATACGTGCCGACCTAGCGTCCGGGTCACAATGTAACCCAGCCAACCGAGCCCGACCACCATAAATAGTCAAGGCGATTGAACATTATTAAGTCGAATGGAACCCCGTCCCCAATCTTTACCCCTAGGTACCTGATCCTAGGCGGATTCAACTAAAACTCCTTCTTGATTGTTCGTTTTAGGACAGCCTAGAAGTACACCCCTTCCCAGCAATGCAAAAACACACGATCTATTCATTTTTATTGCGCCAAGTACTGTAAGACGCAACAGGGACGAACACAACTTATCTGGCTGTCGTAACTCAGTACTTCTGGTTGAACAGGTTAAGAAACGATGAAAGTACCCGTGACCCGCCGTGTTTGCTTAGTGGATATGGTGTTGGGCTGCTGAGCACGAGGTCGCGGGATCGAATTCCGGCCACGGTGGCCGCATCTCGATGGGGGCGAAAACACGCGTGCACTTAGGTTTGGGTGCACGTTAGAGAAATCCAGGTCGTGCAAATTTCCAGAGTCACCCACTACAGCGTGCCTCATAATCAGATCGTGGTTTTGGCACGTAAAGCCGCCTAATTCAAAATTTCTTAAACTACCAGCGCCATCAAATTTAAACAAACGTCGACAAGCAACAACACAACGTGTGAAGGGGGCGTATTCTAACAGCTGAACTTTATGAGCGCGCCTTCCTGCAAACTTCAAGAGATGCATTGCAAGCGATAGCGGTGTCAACCCTCCCTCTTACGGTACGCGCGTAGAAAAGGTATTTATTGATAATGATAAAAATAATGTAAAATAGAGCTGTCTTGCTTTTTATGGTCACGCGCTTTCAAGATTAACTAGGAATTTTATTGTCCTTGAATTAATCTGCATCTCATTTTAGTTATTAAAAACCTTTTTCTTTCCCAATGTTTGTTCACTCCTCACATAGTCGCGCTTCAATTGCTGCTCCCATAGCAACCCTTGCTGGTGTCAATGACAATTTGTTCTGAACCGCTATTCGCCCGAATCTTCGCGACCTATTTGGATCGACGTTGTAAATACCGAGAACAATCGGGGCAGAATTTGCTCGTTTACCCTTGAACAATACAACGCCTGCATGACGTACCACAACTTCGTAATAAAAAACATGTTACACACAGTTGCCTTTGCGAAAATGGGCAGGTTGATGCCTCTCCATCTGCCGGCTTTTTTTCTTGTTTGTTTTGCTTGGTTCGTCCAGTATTGCCCGCTATTTTTGTAATTGT
The DNA here is from genome assembly GCF_050947875.1 of Dermacentor variabilis. NCBI lineage: Eukaryota > Metazoa > Arthropoda > Arachnida > Ixodida > Ixodidae > Dermacentor > Dermacentor variabilis. Next base: position 3,418,227 of record NW_027460368.1, read on the forward strand.
CCAGGGCAACACCAAGAGACTTGGCCGGGGATTTCTCCCAGCTTACATTTGCAAACCTGTCCGGCGCCGAAGACCACTCTTCGTGACACAAACCGAGGCACTCAACTGCCCGTCACATCACAAAATGTTTCACAACTCTTATGGTTTTCGTTACACTTTCTTTGTATACACACGGCGATATCATCTGCATATGCCAGAGCCTTGGCTTCTGTGGCTACCAAGCTATAACCGCGTATTGGATCATTTTTATTCAATGCCAAACACATAGTCTCTATGTAACTACGACACAAAAGAGGACCGAGGAGGCAGCCCTGACACACAGAACACATGACGTTGATCGGGGCCCCCAATGATTTATTGACATTTAAGCATGTTGAACAGTTCTGGTACGCCAATGACATTCCCTCGGTGATGATGGAACCAACGTTAACGTGATCCAAAATGGCAAACAAAATATCATGAGCGACATCATCATCATCAGCCTATTTTATGTCCACTGCAGGACGAAGGCCTCTCCCTGCGATCTCTAATTACCCCTCTCCTGAGCCATCCGATTCAAACTTGCGCTTGCGAATTTCATAATTTCATCGCGCCATGTAGTTTTCTACCATCCTCGACTGCGCTGTCCTTCTCCTGGCATCCATTCTGTAACTCCGTAACATTCTGTAACTGTCAACCGGTTATCTATACTATGCATTGCATGGCCTGCCCAGCTCCATTTTTTTTTAATGTCAATTAGAATATCATCTATCCCCGTTTGTTCTATGATCCACCCCGCTCTCTTCCTGTATCTTAACGCTACGCCTAACATTCTTTGTTCGGTCGCTCTTTGCGCGGTTTACTTGTTCTCTAGCTTCTTTGCCAACCTCCAAGTTGCTGCCCTATATGTTAACCCCGGTAGAATGCATTGTTTCTGCACCTTTATTTTCAATGATAGTGGTAAGCTTCCAGTCAGGATCTGGCGATGTCTGCCGTATTCACGCCAACCCATTTTTATTCTTACGTAAATTTTCTTCTCATGATCACGGTCCCCTGTGAGTAAATGACCTAGTTAAACTTACTCCTTCACAGACTCTAGAGGCGCACTGGCGATCCTGAACTCTTGTTTTTTTGTCAGGCTATTGATAAATATCTTTGTCTTCTGCATATTAATCTTCAACACCACTCTTACAATTTCTCTGTTAAGGTCCGCAATCATTTCTTGGACTTTGTTCCCAGTGTTGCTGAACAGGACAATGTCGACATAGTCAAACGCTTTATCGAGGTCTTTCAATCTTACCATCGAGGTCGAGCTGCAGTATTGCGACGCCGGCGTAAGTGACGTTGCAGCAATTGAGCACGCACCGCATCGTGTGAATACTCGAAAAAGTTTTCGATCTCCCCCTTTCCCTCTGTTTCTTTTTATCCCCCTTAACCCTTACCCCTGCGCAGGGTAGCCAACCGGAACTACCTCTGGCTAACCTCCCTGCCTTTCTCTGCATTATTTTCTCTCTCTCTCTCTCTCTCTCTCTCTCTCTCTCTCTCTCTCTCTCTCTCTCGCTCTTCGAAAAAGTTGACGTTCCTTTGATAGCACACGTTTGGCGGTCTGCGACTATTTCCTTGATGACGTCTTGGGGTTTGGCTGCCATAACCTTCATAAGAATTCTATAATCAACATTGGTTAAAGATTTTGGCCTATAAGATGTCGCTAGCCTAAGTTTCTCCAGTTGGTCACTCTTAGGGATGAGTATGGTATACACTTTGCCAAAAGAAGGTGGCAAAGCTTCGTTCTCATACACATTGTTAAACAGCTCTCTTAACAAGGGCGACAGTTATTTCTTGAAAGCTTTATTTAAACCCGCGTTGAGGCCATCAGGTCTGGGTGTTTTATTTATTTCTTTATTTTGCCCTCAAGCATACAAAGCTTTACAGAGAGGAGTGGGGTACATGAAATAATACAAGATATTAAATATAATAACATCCACAATACATATGAGGAAACAATGTTAGACTAAAACAACAGAAAGTAAAGGAGTAGAGGCAGAGCGGGAAAAATAGCGTATAGAAAAAAATTAACACACACACACACACACACACACACACACACACACACACACACACACACACACACTTCACGAATCATCAAACACGCAATTGTGTATGGTTCCACAGAATAAGTCATGGTCCGAAAGGGAAACTATATAGGAGGGAAGGTCGTTCCAGTCATGTGACGTGCGTGGGACGAAAGAATAAAAAAAATGTTAGTGTGGCAAATATTAACGTGCACCTTGTGATGATGATCCAAGCGGACTGAATGATAAGATGTGGTCGTAAAAAATTGAGCTTTCAAAACTGAATGATGGTATATCTTATGTAAAAGCGTAAGACGACATGCTTTGTGACGTGAAACAAGCGACTGCAAGGAAAAGGTGTGCCTCATCGACGTGATACTACTAGTGTGGTGGTAGTTATATAGTATAAAACGTGCTGCGTTATTCCGTAACACCTCAAGAGAACGAGTTAAGGGCAATTATGAGGGGTCCCAAAAAGAGCATGCGCATTCAAGTTTTAGGCGCACTAGTGTTCTATACATTGTCAGTTTCACGCTTACAGAAACACGACTAAAGTTACGTCGTAGGTATCCTATCATGCGGTTGCATTGTTAATAACGTAGCTAATGTGACGGTTCCAGCTTAGACCAGATGTTATATGAATCCCCAAGTATTTATAAGAAGGAACAGATTCTAGAGTAGCGTTATTTAGGCTACACATAACAGGAGGTCTGCTAGTGCGTGAATCGCGTAAAACTTTGCATTTGTTAATGTTTAGTTCCATGTGCCAAGTTCTGCAATAATGAGCAATATTAGAGATACCAGTTTGCAGATAACTAACGTCTAGGTTACTTGAAATTTCGCGGTAAACGGCACAGTCATCTTCTAAGAGGTGAATTGAAGAGCTTTGCAATCGGGTAAATCAATAATATAGATGAGCAAAAGTAAAGGAATCAATACAGAACCTTGGGGAACGCCGGAGGTAACAGGTGACGACGGTGAGGTAGAATTATTGGCAACAACATTCTGTAAACGATTAGTTAATAATACCTCAATCCAAGTTGAAATTCTGCTGTCGATGTTTAGGCTCCTAGGCTTGTAGAGTAATAGGTGGTGGTTAATCTTGTCAAAAGCCTCGGCAAAGTCCAAAAATATACAATTGACCCAGGATCGAACCACGATCTAGAATGGTGCGTAAGGAATGGGTAAAGCAGAGCAGCTGCGTCTCGCATCAGAACAATTTGCTAAATCCATGCTGTGATTTGCTAAAGAAGGAGCTTTATTCTAGGAAGGTGACCAGATTAGAGAAGACTGTATGCTCCAGAATCTTACACGGTATACAAGTGAGTGATGTAGCTCGGTAATACTTGACGGATTGTTTGCTTCCTGATTTATGTTGTGGAACCACCTTCGCCTCTTTCCAAGCACGGGGCACCGCACCTTGATCCAAAGGCTGTTGAAATATTCTGCACAAGAAAAGAGGGCAGCATAGTTTTGTTTCCTTAAGAAATCTTGAATTAGCATTGTCAACACCACAAGCAGATGGCATTGGGAGTGATTCAATCAGTTTTGCAATGCCAGGAGCTTCGATATTTATTGGAGACCTGGGCAAATAATTGCGCATTGGTAAAAAAACAGACATGCTAGTAGACGAAACTGAAAAAATTGCGCACAAAGTTTTCATTTAAAAGCGCTGCCATCGTTCAAATCCGTAATTGCCTTTTCAACTTCGTGTTTTGTTATGTTCCCTCCTAATTGGTCCTTCGTGTCGTCCCTCAATCGCGGCATGCGAAAGAGATTAGCCTTTTTAAATTCGTCTACATTCGCTTCTCGAAATGCAAAAAGCGAGTGGTGATGTTTTAAAAACGCTCGGTTTATTCTCTCACTATCGTCGGCAAGTTTGCCATTCCATACAATCTTATCGACATGATTACGTGTCGCTTTTTCAAGTCTGAGCGCCCTTTAAGTGGGCGTCTCCCTCACCGCTAATGCGTTTGCTATTGCGCGCATAATTGCACCCTGATACCGTTCCTTGTCAGCCTGCTCAACTTTTTTCTTTAATGGTTCGCACATCTTGCTTATATGCCCCTGGCTCTTATGTGCCCCTTGGTAGCGCAGGCACTGCATCGGCCGACCGGGCCCCAGCACCAAGCTGACTCTCCGGCAACGCGAATCTGGGGAGGAATGTCTTCCACTTTCAGGCCGCTCTTGAGATTGATTACAACGAAGGCGCCAAACAAAACAACGGACGAAGGAAGGAGGCACGAGTCAACCACGTCTCCACGTCTCCTTCCCTTCGTCCGTTGTTTTATTTTGCGCCTGCGTTATAATAATGCATAACCAACTCGCCCACCAGCACATGCTTGAGATTAAGGAAAATGGTCCTCGTGGTCGAACGTTTGTCTGCAACGCCTTGAATACGCCACTTCTCACGGCTCACCTCACCCACCTTGCCGAAGGGCCTGAGCTGCGCCTGCTGGTCCTGAGGGTCGAAAATGACACATGGGACATCCGGGCTTGAATTGGAAACCTATCGATTTCTAGTCGAATGCGTAGTAGCAATCTCCCAGACGTCCAAGAAGGAGGAGAGGTCATTCCCAAGAGCTTCACACACAAAGCACAAAAATACTTTAAAAAAGTATGACAAAGCGGTGCCTGGCGCGGTTCGAACCGGGAACCCCTCTATCTGCAGCCGAATGCTTGGCCACTGAGCTATGGCCCCGACGTCCGAGGCGGAGGAGCGGTCCATTCGCAATACACACACAAAACAAGATATACTGAAAATAAACAAAACGTTGCCAAGGGGGCACCCAGGTTTCAAATGGGGAGCTCTCGATCAACAGTACGAATTATGGGCCATACTTTCATAACAAATAACACACTCACGTAGCACGCTTTCATAACAACAAGTTGCGCACAAATAATCGAATGAGAATTGACTGAACACATCTGCCCCATTTTGTGTTTCATTTTTATTGTTTCTGATTCATCTTTCCATTATTGTTTTCGGCCCTTGTTACGCAATAACGGAATGCCTAAATACTTGGCTACTGTGAGCTCAATTGAAGGTTTGTGTAGTTGTCCGGTGTGCTACTCCAATTTTTGTGCCGAAAGCTGAGGCTTTCACTCCAATTGGTCTTGCATCTGGTGCTCTTACAAAATGACACATGACATATCATTCAATGCCCCTGTAATGTTTTCTTTGTCGTTACTGAATAGGGTGATATTGTCAGCCTAACAAAGGATCTTTACTTCTGACGTCATGAGTCGAAAGCCGTGCATGTTTTGGTTATCAATAACTCTCAAACAGAAAGGCTCTAGGTGCATATAAAAAGCAATGATCAGGCGGGACACACCCATCTTAGGGTTGAAACAATATGTATGATCTCACTCGCTTGTTTAGTAACTATAACTGACACCGAACAACCTCTGTTTCCACACTTTGTCGAAGTACACTCCTCACGTTTACGTGTTCTAAAGTGAAAAAAGAATGTCGGGATTAACAAGATCCAATGCTTTTTTAGGGCATTTTGCCCCCCCCCCCCCGTTACTACTCGATGCATCGTCAATGCATCGTCAATCGTCAATCGTCATCGTCAATGCATCGCACGTCTCGTGGATGGTTCTTGTAAAATATTTTTTTTTCGCTATTCTACTTTTGATTCCGTTTGGTGTGGACCAGCTATTCTTTTATTTATCCCCTGAAACGTCCTTGCTGAGATCTTCATGCACATGTTTTAATTTTGTGCTGGATTAGGCATTCGCCAATGTCTGTTGTGTAAACAGCGGCTTTCCTTCGTGGCGCAAGCTCGCTGACGCATAGCCTGTCTCAGCGCCGACACTATCTACAAGTAGAAGACTATCAGCTCGCACGTGTGTGGGCCGCCAACGCCACGCTTGGGCGCCACGGGGTCTGGAATATAAGGCCACCAAAAATGTGTAAACCACCTACTGAATTTCGCATGGTCCGACGGCGCCGCCCTTTCACGCGAAGCAGACTACGTCTCTTTGCTACGAGGCTCTCGTGTCAACGCAGGTCAGTTAGTACTTCTGCTATTGCTTTCAAGGTGACCTACAAAGAAAAGCTGTGGTTGAACCTGACCAGTGCTATAGGGGAGAGTGGATGAGTGAGAAAGAGCGCGAAGAAAAAGAGAGGGAGCGAGTGGTGACGAAGGAAGCCCGAGAGCGGGAATAACAGTTGTTACAATTAAGGATTCAGCTTATTCAAGGTAGCAACAAAACCAGGGCAAAGAACGAGCACCTAGAGGTACAGGACTTTGAAGAACAGCAGCAGAAATGCCAGGCGCTCGTAGAAGTGGCGCATGGAGGGTGCAAAGAAGTCGCATGCACGGTTCTACCGATGGCACAAGGAGAGTCAAATCCCTGTGAGCCTAGGTGTACGTTGACGGGTGATGCCAGATGCTTAGACCGTGGCGTAGTTGCGGAGGAGCCCGTTGATAGGGACCTGATTGAATGCGACGAGATACGGTACCACTGGGGTGCTAGGGAAGCAGCTAGGCCAGCTGTGAAAGATTTGGCAGTGTTACCCAGGGAGTACCCCAGCCGAGGTAGCAATGATAGGAATGATTTAGCCGCAAATCATTCAGACTGTGCGGTTCAGATGGCAATCGTGACCGACGATATGAGTTGCCGGTCAGCACGAGACGCGAGCGGAAAACTCGGAAATGAGCACCAGGAAGCGTGCTAGAAAAAAGCGGCGCCGCAAAATCGGGATTGCGGCAGAAAAGACAACACGACCGAATAAATCGAAAGGCGCTAAACCCTGTAGGGATCGCAGACAAAGTGTTCGCAAGGCAAGGTTGTCACTTGCGACGTTTTCATTCAGAGCGCGCCGGTGCCGCCCGACTAAGAAAAAATGAAAGGGCCGTTCGGGGCGAAGGTGGACAAAGGCCAGGGGGCAATTATGCTCCCCCTCCTTTGGTTCTTTTCATGTACTAGGCATAACACCGGAGAGCGAGGCGGTAAGATGTAGCAAACTGGTCACGCGCGGCCGTGAAGTCGCAGTACAATACCCAGAAAGCATGTTGCCAGTATCTACAGTTTCGGGGGTCCGCAGCGAGCGGGATAGCCGACGTGCCCTTTGTGATCCCTGGTTGACAGGATGAGCATTCAAACTGCGACAGCCTCGAGTTCGGCTTAAAAAATATGCCACAGCCATAGGCTTCTGAGAAGAGAAATGGCAATGCGGGTCTTGTGAAAACAACAGTTGTTTGTTTCTTTACTGTAGGGCTCAGTTAAACGTTTTTCAATAAGCAAGGTTCGAGCTTTGGTTAGATTATTCTAAAAGCTCATAATAATCGCAAAACGCTGATTTTCAATGCGTCATTGCTTTTTTTTAAGCAGGTGGGCTTCTTTTTATTTTTTTTAGAGAGGGAGATGCGCTTGTAACATCGTCCAGATTGTTCGTTGGAGGACTGTAGTGGCGCGCTTGAACGTCAGTTCGCTTTTTGGAAATGTTCGCGAGATTTTTCTTTTAAAGTGGAACGCGTTATTTGGAGGAGCCGTTGTTTGACTACACAACTTTAGAAAGTGTTTTTTTTTTTGCACCTGTAAAGTGTGTCTTGGCACGGACACAGAAGCATTGGTGCATGTCCAGCACATGTATTTAGAAGACGACAGCACTTTTGAGGTTCGCTGGTGCGTGAAGTACTCGTATATAGAGATGAGCGCGAATATTCTTGTAGTTACGAGCGCGTAATTTACGCAAGTTTTTTTGTGTTTCTTTAGAACGCATCCTTTAAGGACACGAGAAGGGAAATGTTAGTACGTGAGTCGCACGCATGAGTTTTGACCGCAAGGTGAGGGCCATTCTCATAATACATCCATGAAGCAAATATGGCTCTAGCGGCACTAATACGTGCGTTAATAATGGATGTGGAGCAGGAACAGTCTGTTCATGGCGGTTGTGCTGCGCATATTTCGATTATATTTCTTTTTGCATTATTGTGTATCTTTTGGTGTCGTGCAACGCTAGCGTCTGGCGTTAGGTTGGAGGATCCAAAAATTCTCAATGCACTTGTAAGGCGCTTACTACTTCAGGAATTCCAATTCATGGTCACCCACAGTAAGCGAAGTGAGAATGCGATAGCCGATTACTTGAGCCGAATATAGGGTCATTCTGCAGTTAAGTTGGAGATTCTTTTGTTGTCCACATAGGCGTGTAGTTTTCTGTTCGATTAAGTTTTTTTTTTGTATGTACACATTGTATATTGGGTGGAGCGGTGGCGTAGAGGTAGAGAATCCGCCTCGCGTGCAAGAGGACCGTGGTTCGAATCCCGGTGCCACGCAATATTCCGCTGGATTAAAAAAGAAAATCCACGTGTTGATAAAATTGCGCAAACAGGCCTGGAGTGCGGCCTGATCCCGAGGACCAGAACCGGTAACGCACTCCCTCACCAGAGCAGGATTGGCCACCCTGGTGCAGCACTTGGCCACAACCCCCTATATGAATACAACAATCAAACCGCGACCCTCAGTCCCCAGCAGCTGCGAAGCAACTGACCACGGCGGCGGTCATACCTGTGACGCAGCAGAGGGTGCTAAGAATACCTGGGTCCAAACAGGCCGCCATTGGACTTTGAACCTGGCAACGTTTAACGCTAGAACGTTATCTAGTGAGGCGAGTCTAGCAGTGCTATAGGAAAAATTAGAGGGCAGTAAATGGGATGTAATAGGTCTCAGTGAAGTTAGGAGGACAAAAGAAGCATATACAGTGCTAAAAACGGACACGTCCTGTGCTACAGGTGCTTAGCGGAGAGACGAGAACTAGGAATCCGATTCCTGATTAATAAGGATATAGTTGGTAACATACAGGAACTCTATAGCATTAACGAGAGGGCGACAGGTCTTGTTGTGAAACTTAATAGGAGATACAACTTGAAGGTCGTACAGGTCTACGCCCCTATACCCAGTCATGATGACCAGGAAGTCGAAAGCTCCTATGAAGACGTGGAATCGGCGATGATTAAGGTCAAAACAAAATACACTATACTGATGGGCGACTTCAATGCCAGGGCAGGCAAGAAGCAGGCTGGAGACAAGTTAGTGGGGGAATATGGCATAGGCTCTAGGAATAGCAGGGGAGAGTTATTGATAGAGTTTGCAGAACAGAATAATATACGGATAATGAATACCTTCTTCCGCAGGCGGGATAGCCGAAAGTGGACGTGGAGGAGCCCGAATGGCGAGACTAGAAATGAAATAGACTTTATACTCTGCGCTAACCCTGGCACCATACAGGATATGGACGTGCTCGGCAAGGTGCGCTGCAGTGACCATAGCATGGTAAGAACGCAAATTAGCCGAGACTTGAGGAGGCAACAGAAGAAACTGGTACATAAGAAGCCGATCAATCAGTTAGCGGTAAGAGGGAAAATAGAGGAATTCCGGATCAAGCAACAGAACAGGTATTCGGCTTTAACTCAGGAAGATGACCTTAGTGTTGAAGCAATGAAGGACAATCTTATGGGCATCATTAAGGAGTGTGCAATAGAAGTCGGTGGTAACTCCGTTAGACAGGATATCAGTAAGCTATCTAAGGAGACGAAAGATCTGATCAAGAAACGCCAATGTATGAAAGCCTGTAACCCTACAGCTAGAATAGAACTGGCAGAACTTTCGAACTTAATCAACAAGCGTAAGGCAGCTGACATAAGGAAGTATAATACGGATAGAATTGAACATGCTCTCAGGAACGAAGGAAGCTAAAAGCCGGGAAGAAGAAACTAGGAATAGGCAAGAATCAGATGTATGTATTAAGAGACAAAGCCGGCAATATCATTACTCATATGGATGAGATCGTTCAAGTGGCTGAGGAGTTCTATAGAGATTTATACAGTACCAGTGGTACACACGACGATAATGGAGGAGAGAATAGTCTAGAGGAATTTGATATCCCACAAGTAACGCCGGAAGAAGTAAAGAAAGCCTTTTGGAAGCTATGCAAAGTCGGAAGGCAGCTGGGGAGGATCAGGTAACAGCAGATTTGTTGAAGGATGGTGGACAGAGTGTTCTAGAAAAACTGGCCACCCTGTATACGCAATGCCTCATGACCGCGAGCGTACCAGAATCCTAATCCATAAGAAATGGGACGCCAAAGACTTGAAAAATTACAGACCGATCAGCTTACTGTCCGTGGCCTACAAAATATTTACTGAGGTAATCGCAAACAGGATAAGGAACACCTTAGACTTCTGTCAAACAAAGGACCAGGCAGGATTCCGTAAATGCTACTCAACAATAGACCATATTAACACTATCAATCAGGCGATAGAAAAATGTGCGGAATATAACCAACCCTTATATACCGTAAGACGTAAGAAAGCGTTTGATTCAGTCGAAGCCCGAGCAGTCATGCAGGCATTACAGAATCAGGGTGTAGACGAGCCGTATGTAAATGTATTGAAAGATTTCTATAGCGGCTCCACAGCCACCGCGGTCTTCCATAAAGAAAGCAACAAAATCCCAATAAAGAACGGCGACACAGAGGGAGATACGATCTCTTCAATGCTATTCACAGCGTGTTTACAGGAGGTATTCAGAGACCTGGATTTGGAAGAATTGGGGATAAGAGTTAATGGAGAGTACCTTAGTAACTTGCGATTCGCTGATGACATTTTCCTGTTTAGTTACTCAGGGGACCAATTGCAATGCATGCTCACTGACTTGGAGAGGCAAAGCAGAAGGGTGGGTCTAAAAATTAATCTGCAGAAAACTAAAGTAATGTTTAACAGTCTCGGAAGAGAACAGAAGTTTACGATAGGTAGAGAGGCACTGGAAGTGGTAAGGGAATACATCTACTTAGGGCAGGTAGTGATCGCGGATCCGGATCATGAGTCTGAAATAATCAGTACAATAAGAATGGGCTGGGGTGCGTTTGGCAGGCATTCTCAGGTCATGAACAGAAGGTTGCCATTATCCCTCAAGAGAAAAGTGTATAAAAGCTGTGTCTTACCAGTACTCACGCACGGGGCAGAAACCTGGAGGCTTACGAAAAGGGTTCTACTTAAATTGAGGTCGACGCAACGAGCTATGGAAAGAAGAATGATGGGTGTAACGTCAAGGGATAAGAAAAGAGCAGATTGGGTGAGGGAACAAACGCGAGTTAATGACATCTTAGTTGAAATCAAGAAATAGAAATGGGGGCATGGCCAGGACATGTAATGAGGAGGGACGATAACCGATGGTCATTAAGGGTTACGGACTGGATTCCAAGGGAAGGGAAGCGTAGCAGGGGGCAGCAGAAAGTTAGGTGGGCGGGTGAGATTAACAAGTTTGCAGGGACAACATGGCCACAATTAGTACATGACCGGGGTTGTTGGAGAAGTATGGGAGAGGCCTTTGCCCTGCAGTGGGCGTAACCAGGCTGATGATGATGATGATGATTGTATATCTTGTGTATAGGGTTTTGTATACATGAAACTGTGCTTCCTTTTTTTTCTCGAATATGCCACCCTTGAAAGAGAATATTATTTCATAATGTTGTTACGTAGGAAGACGCAGATGAAAAGATATATACAAGTATATATTTACAAGAAAATACGCCGCACTTGGCCAAGACGCAACAGCCCGCGCTAGCCTCTAATCGTCGTCGTCGTCTTCGCACTGCTCGCCTCTTCGTGATCCCAAATACTGTTCCGTAGCACTACCCCCGGCGGCAAAAGCGCCGTCCCGGAGCGACTAAAGGCTGGACCCGGAAGCAGTGTAGTAGGCCTTGAGCCTACTGACATGCACGACATCACTAGATGCCAGAGGAGAGGATGAGATTGAACCCACAGGAGCAATATCGTACGTCACAGGCCTCACCTGGCGCAGCACGCGGTAGGGCCCTGTGTATCGCGTAAGGAGCTTCTCTAAAAGTCCGACGTGACGAAATGGCCACCATAGGAGCACGAGCGCACCAGGCGAAAACTCTACGTCACGATGGCGGGCGTTATACTGACACTGCTGAGTGGTTTGTGAGGCCGTCAGTCGAGCACGGGCAAGCTGTCGTGCATGGTCAGCGAGGGCGATGGCGTCGCGCGCATACTCGCTTGTTGAGATCGCAGCAGGAGGAAGTGCCGTGTCTAGGGGCAAAGTAGGTTCGCGACCGTATATACAGTAAATAAAATGGAGAAAATCCGGCGGTATCGTGCCGGGAAGAATTGTACGCAAATGTTACGTAAGGAAGGGCAATGTCCCAGTTGTGTTGGTCCTTGGAAACGTACTTGGACAACATATCGGTAAGAGTACGGTTTAACCGCTCTGTCAGGCCATTGGTTTGAGGATGGTATGAGGTAGTCAGCTTGTATTGAATGGAGCGGGAACGCACAATGTCGGCGATAACTTTCGAGAGGAAGTTTCGACCACGGTCAGTAAGCAGCTGTCGCGGGGCGCCATGAAGTAAGATAATGTCACGCAAAAGAACGTCCGCGACGTCAGTGGCGCAACTGGTAGGGAGAGCCCGCGTGATAGTGTATCGGGTGGTGTAATCAGTTGCGACGGCTACCCATTTGTTCCCAGAGGATGACGTGGGAAAGGGACCGAGGAGGTGTAATCCAACACGAAAGAATGGTTCCACAGGGGCGGTGATCGGCTGGAGATGGCCGGCAGGTAGCACCTGAGGTGTTTTCCGACGCTGGCAGGGATCACAGGCAGCAACATAGCGTCGGACGGAGCGAGCGAGACCAGGCCAATAGAAGTGACGGTGGACGCGGTCGTACGTGCGGGTTACCCCAAGATGTCCTGCAGTGGGTGCGTCATGCATCTCAAAGAGCATAGTCTGTCGTAGTTGTTTTGGCACGAGAAGAAGATCAGAGCCGTCAAGGAGGAAGTTCCTTCGATACAGAATGCCGCCCTGGAGGACATATCGGCGAACGGATGCGTCGGTAGGTGCAGAGCGCAGACGCTCGACGCGTGCTCGCAGCGATAGGTCTCGGTACTGCTCATCGGCGATGTTAGCGAATGCAGACACAGAGAAAATGCCGTTGGCGCTACTACTGTCGGCGTCGTCAGGCTCGTCTACCGGGTAGCGAGACAGGCAGTCAGCGTCGTTGTGTAGTCGGCCAGATTTATAGGTCACAGTATACGAATATTCTTGGAGGCGTAAGGCCCAGCGACCAAGTCTTCCTGTAGGATCTTTCAGTGAGCATAACCAGCAAAGCGCGTGATGGTCTGTGACAACGCAAAAGGGTCGGCCATATAAGTATGGGCGGAATTTCGCAACCGCCCAAACTAGGGCCAGACACTCACGCTCAGTGATGGAATAGTTGCGCTCCGCGGGTGAGAGGAGCCTGCTGGCGTAAGGGATAACACGGTTGTGGCCACGCTGGCGTTGTGCCAGTACTGCGCCAATTCTGTGCCCGCTGGCATCAGTACGGACTTCGGTAGGCGCCGAAGGATCGAAACTGGCCTGAACCGGAGGCATTGTGAGAAAGTCGATTAGATACGAGAATGCAGAGGCCTCGTTATCGCCGCACTGGAAAGGGGCTTCTTTTTTCAAAAGCTCTGTTTTTGGTCGTGCTATGGCGGCGAAATTTTTCACGAAACGGCGGAAGTACGAACAAAGGCCGATGAAGCTGCGCACATCCTTGACACACTTCGGAACAGGGAAGTGCGTAACAGCATGGATCTTGCCTGGGTCCAGTTCCTCTCCGCTCGCGTCAACGAGATGTCCAAGGACGGTAATCTGGCAACGGCCGAATTGGCGCTTCGATGCGATGAGTTGCAGACCGGCTCGACGAAAAACGTCCAGGACTGCTGAGAGGTGCTCGAGGTGCGTAGCGAACGTTGGGGAGAATACTATAACGTCGTCCAAGTAGCACAGGCACGTGGACCATTTGAAAGCGGGAAGAAGGGAGTCCATCATGCGTTCAAAAGTGGCAGGGGCGTTACATAGACCAAACGGCATCACTTTGAATTGACAAAGACCGTCGGGTGTTAGAAAAGCAGTCTTCTCGCGGTCGAGATCGTCCACGGCAATCTGCCAGTAGCCGGAGCGAAGGTCAATAGAGCAGAAAAGCGAGCACCGTGGAGGCAGTTAAGGGCGTCATCAATACGAGGTAGGGGATACACGTCCTCTTTGGTAACCCTGTTAAGCTGCCGATATTCCATGCAAAAGCGCCATGAGCCACCCTTCTTTTTGACCAGTACAACAGGTGACGTTCATGGACTACATGACGGTTCAATAATGTTCTTGGCAAGCATTTTGCGAACTTCTGCGTGAATAACTGGACGCTCAGCCGGTGACACTCGATACGGGCGGCGATGAATAGGAGGGGCATCGCCGGTATTAATGCGACGTTTAACAGCTGTAGTTTGGGCCAAAGGACGATCCTTAAAGTCAAAAATATCGTGGTAGGAAAACAGAACGCGGTAGAGCTCACGAGCGTGCTCGGACGGCAAGTAGGGCGCAATCATTTTCTGTAAGTCGGCGATGGTACAAGTTGCCGACTGCAATGGTAGAGGAGGATCCGATGAATTGTCGTCTACTGCAATAGATGCTACTGAGTAATCCTCGAATGAGCAAAACTGGGCCAGAGACATCCCTTCGTAGCAGCAATTGTGTCGTCAAGCCAAAACTGACCACTGGCAGGCAGACGCAATTCGCCGTAATAGATAAAACTGTATGAGGTGCTGTGATCCCGCGTAAGGAGGACCTCTTGCATAGGAGCCGCGATGTAGTGACCGTCGGGGACTGGTGGGGATGACACTAAGTCAACGTAAGTCAGTGCCGAAGGTGGCAAGCGAACGAAGCCGACGCAACTGAGGCGACTGGGGTGTGGTTCAGCGGGACCCAGAACAGGCAGGTCAAGGCGGAGAGTACTGGCGGAACAATCGATGAGAGCAGAATGTGCGGAGAGGAAGTCTAAGCCGAGGATGATGTCGTGGGGTCAGTGGGCGATGACTGTGAATAGCACGATAGTGGAGCGATCGGCGAAGGAGACGCGGGCGGTACACATACCAATTACGAGGGCTGTTCCGCCATGGCGACACGGACAACAGGCGTCGTGGCGGGCGTGATAATTTTCCTGAGCCGGTTACGAAGGTCAGCGCTCATTACCGACGAATGCGCCCCAGTGTCTATAAGTGCAGACACATAAACACCGTCGAGAAGGGCCACCTGGAGGGCGAGAGTAGGCACTATAAGTAGACCGGGTCGGGGAACTCCAGCGACTGCGACAGTGCCGAGAAATGTGCCCGATTCGACGGCAGTGAAAACAGATGGGCTTGTCGTCAGCAGTGCGCCATTCAGTCGGCTCGCAGAAACGTGGTGGGTAAGAAGATGCGGGACGGGGCGGAAACGAAGAAGCCGGGCGGCTATCAGGGCGATGGGCCGAGCAGATGGTGTGAAGACCCATGTTTTCGAACTCTTGGCGGACAACTGCCTGGATCAGTGAGACCGTGACTGCAGATGCGTTGGTGGGACTGGGGTCGAAGGCAGCCGGATAGGCGGCCTCGATCTCACGCCCGACAATCCTGATAACATCGGCAGTGTTGTTCGGACGAGGAGCGTCGGCACAAGATGGCGACGCTGGGGTGTTGGGCGGACGGGCAAACTGCTGGTCAATACGTCGGCTTTTAGCGAGTTCCAGGTGGCGGCACTCTATTATAACTGCATCGACCGTCGCCACATTGTTGCAAACGAGCAAGTTGAAGGCGTCATCGGCAATGCCTTTGAGGATGTGGGAAACCTTGTCTGACTCAGTCATGTGTGCGTCAACTTTGCGGCACAGAGCCAAGACGTCCTGAATATACGTGACATAGGGCTTTGTTGATGTCTGCACACGGCCGGAAAGCGCCTTCTGCGCGGCAAGTTGGCGACCGTAGGGGTTGCCGAACAACTCCCGAAGCTTTTGCTTAGGTGAATCCCAACTGGTGAGCTCATCTTCGTGCGTCCGAAACCAAACTCGAGGTGTGCCACCAAGGTAAAAGACTACGTTGGCGAGCATGATAGTAGGGCCCCACCGGTTATTGCGGCTGACGTGTTCGTACAGGCTGATCCAGTCATCGACGTCTTCCCCATCTTTGCCCCAGAATACGCCAGGATCCCGGGGAGCGGGGAGAGTGATGTAGGTCGTCGAAGTGGTAGCAGGTGTCGGAGCCGGCGGAGTCGAGTTGTCGTCGCCGGGAGCCATGAAGGAAGGCTCGAGGTACCCTCCACTGCGAAGCTCCGTGACGAGGTACAGGGAACGTCCACCTCCACCAGATATGTTACGTAGGAAGACGCAGATGAAAAGCTATATAGAAGTATATTTACAAGAAAATACGCCGCGCTTGGCCAAGAGGCAACAGCCAACGCTAGCCTCTAATCGTCGTTGTCGTCTTCACACTGCTCGCCCCTTCGTGATCGCACATACTCTTCCGTAGCAATATTGTGAAAGTGGGGGGCAGTTGTCACGTTGCGGTATTATTCGATTCGGCGAAGCACCGATTAACGGGCGCCAAAAGCGTCGTAGTAATAGGAACCGCCGAGCAAGAGGGTTATTGCCGGTCACTCGGGCAAGCGGCCAAAATAAGTCGAAGGCGGATTTAGAGATTATTGTCTTTTTGTCGTTGGCGCGACCGTAAATCACCGAGAGCTTTTCGTAGAAACCCCTGTCTATTCTCTGCTCCGCGCGTGCATTGAGAAGCTTACTAAGAAGGCGCGGGTGCGAATACTCTGAAGTATGTAGTGTCTGTGCAATCCCATGTCCACGAAGTGCTGACAGTGTATGTGGTGGCTCTGTGCAATCCCGTGTCCACGAATTGCTGTCAGTGTATCTGTGCCGACAGGACCGTATGGCCGGCTGCCGTCGTTTCTCCTATGTTTATAAACGAACAATAGAGGCCCGCCACGGACTCAAGGGTGTGCGTGTGTGGTGCAACACGAGTGCGTGAACTCTATCAGCTGGGGGGAAGCACCCGTTACCTCGCCCCTAAATAAAAGCGGCGCTGCCGAGACCTTGGGAGGAGCTATTATACAATTGGGTGAACTTGATTGGATCGTCAGCAACATCTGCCGTTCTCCAATTCAGGGCACTAGGGAAAGGACAAGTTATTTGAGCGAAGGTTTTAGACCGAGCTAGGCAGTCTAGAGTCCAGAAGTTGCGCCTACAATCTGCTGAAAAGCTTCAAAGAGCTAGTGCAGTCCAGTATCGCCTGGGCCGCCTAGCCGTGTCTCAAATGTGAGTTACTCGTTGGCGTAAGAGACGACAAACCAACGTCTGCAACGAGGCTAACGGTAGTTCCCCTCAACCTAGCTCAACCTACTCGAGGGAAGATGTGAGACCTAGACTCCCGGGAAACCCAGCCCATCAATCGCGTCCACCACAACGAGATCGGCTTGCCAGCGTTCTTGGGGAAAGCTCTGCCGTCGACTCCACACTTTATGGACTTGCTGCAGCTGCCCGCCCATGCGTATGCCATCATTTGCTTCCTATTGAACTCTGTTTAGTTGAACACCGTTAAGTGTGTTTTGTGTAGTGTTAATTTCTATATTTACTGTTAACTGTTCGTTGTATTTCTTTTGATTCCTCATTGATCTAGATTAAGTGCTGGTGCGTTAGTGTTCTTGTGTCTTTTGTGTTTCTTTTAATCTTTGTGTCACTGTCAGTCGATAAATTTTTTTTCTGTATTTCTCCCGACTCTGATTCCTTCGCTGTGTTCGCTTGAGTACAGAACGACCGACGGCGAACGGGTGGCCACGGCCAACGGGTGACATGTACTCATATAGATCGTGATATGCTAAATGCGCATGACGATCGAGATGACAAAGCGGGGTACAGATGCAGCACAATGTACGGCGGTTGCGTGTGGCACAAGTATGATACTTTGAAATTGATACTGAAGCGAAATTTGAGCGCACCTGTATAGGTGTTCTTTATTTCGCGATATATTGGCTGGCGCGGACAACATGTCTCATGGGGCTGTTGCAAAAGGAGCGAAATGTGCCGCGACTGTGCCTCACTAAACTGGAGATCACGAGAGCCAGCGCGTGGGCGACGCGTGGTGTTGCAATCTGGGTCGCAAGCCCCAAGGGTAGCGTTGGCCTGGCGGCCTGGGGCACAACTGGAAGCATCCGAAGGTCCTGGCAAAGCATGAGTCGACTGCTAACAGAACAACTTGTTTATTCTAGCATCGCAAAAGAGCGGCCGGTCAGGTCGACCGAAGTGGAGAGACGGGAGAGCACGTTACTCGACGGAAGAATTCGAAGCCTCTCTTGGCGTCCGGGGGCAGCTGCTTTTATACTCTCGCAGTTGAGGGCAAGAAGGAACGGCTCTGGATGGGGCGCACGTGGCGGCCCCGCTCGGGCACGTTGAGACGAGTAGGTGACGCATCCGCCGGGCCGGCGCCGTTCAGACCTCCTCGCTTCACACTTGGGGAGATCCTCTCCCCGGCTGCCGCGCTTTGACAAGCGTGGGCGCCAAGATGCGCACACACACACACACACACACACACACGCACACACGAAGACACGTGGCATTGAAACATGCCTGGACGCGCTTGGCGGGGAGGCGTTGCGGCAGCGCTGAACGGGCCAAAATGTCCGCCGCTTTGAACGAAGCCCCGGCGTCCGTTGCATCCGTGCCGGCTATACCGCCCGTCGTAGGCTAAACGTAACAGACCGCCCCGCCGGGAGAAGGAGATCCCGATGGTCAGGGGACTGCATCCGCTGTCCGGAGGGATGTCACTCGATGATGCTCATAACCGAAGTCGGTCGTCCTTCGGCGTTTCTTGAGCGCAGAGCACAGAGAAGGCCTCGTTCTCACGTTCAGGTTCACACAGGACACTGCAAAGTGACTTCGGGAGAGTTGCCATTTTTGTTCTCGTTCCCAGCAAGTGTTAGAACCACGCCGAAACTCAACCGCTCAGTCAGTAAGCACGACATAACCCTCAATAAGCCATGCCAGGCTCTTTCCCCTTTTATACCACTGCCTAGTTCCTTACAGTATTCTAGCAGCACTCAGAACGCGTCCACAAATTGGAAAATTGCACTAGAAAGCACGTCATGACTTTGAAACACAAAACAAAAGCAATATGTTAAAAATCCTGCCTCAGGAAGAAAAACATCAGTAACAAATAACTTTGAGGCTGATTCCTACGTTAGGGGACTCGACTTAAGCCATCGGCGTTACCGTTGAGACTCCCCTTTTTGTAACGCACCTCAAAGGAATATTGTTGCAAAGCGAGACTCCAGCGCAGGAGGCGGCCATTTGTGAAAGAGATGTTCTGCAGCCATTGGAGAGGGCAGTGATCCGTCTCGAAGCATGCGAAGCGGAGACCGCAGCGAGCGACCGTACACCAGCTCAGCTGGCGAAAACCCCGTAGCCGCATGCGGCGCGGTCCTTAATGCAAACATCACCCCCGGCAGACACAGCTCCCAGTCAGTTTGCTCTTCAAACCACAATGCTCTCAACACGCGCTTCATGACGGAGTGGAGCTTCTCAACGGAATTCGACTGTGGGTGGTACACTGAGCTGTGTAACAGCTTTACCCCGCACCTTTCGAGAAAGGCTGTCGTCATAGCGCTAGTAAACACTGTGTCCAGATCTGACTGGATTTCCGCAGGAAAACCAACTCGCGCAAATATGAACAGTAGTGCATTGACTATCTCAACTGAGCTCAGTTCTTTAAGCGGCACTGCTTCAGGGAACTTTGTCGCTGGGCAGATCACAGTCAAAATGTGTCTGTACCCCGTGGTTGTTACCGGCAGAGGTCCCACTGTATCACTAACCAGCCATCTAAAAGGCTGTGTAATGATAGGTACCAACTTCAACGGCGCCCTCGATTTGTCCCCTGGTTTGCCCACCCGCTGACAGGTGTCGCATGTCCTCACAAAGTGTTCTGCGTCACGAAAACACCCTGGCCAATAGTACTCTTGCAAGAGACGGTCCTTAGTCTTCTTAATTCCTAGGTGGCCGGACCACGAACCTCCATGCGACAAGCGCAACAGATCCTGCCGGTAGCACTGAGGCACGATCAGCTGATCGAACTCCACTCCCCTGCTGTACTAGATACTTCCGGTACAGGACCCCACCTCTTTCCACAAAACGAGCATTTTTCTTGGCGATTCCTTCCTTGATATTGCAGCGCATGTTTTCTAGGCTGCCATCCTTTTTTTTTCTCGGCTATCAAAGCCGACCGGCTGACTTTTAGCAACCTATTAAGTCCGTCTGACGTAGGCGCGATGAGCGAATCTGCAGATAGCTCTTCTAACTTTCCCGTGTCGGGCATTTCCTCTCCAGTATCTGGTGCCTTCAACGCTATAGGCTCAATTGTATTCAGTTCGGACGTGCTCAGAATATCAGCTTGCTGCGCCTCCGACCCTTTCTCATTGTTCGACGTCGGCCCCGCAACTACCGCCTTTGCAGCTAGCTCCCGAACTCTCGATCTGGTTAAGGCCTGAACGCTAGCCTCACCAAACAAAAGCCCCTTCTCGCGCAGGAGGTGATCGGACCTGTTCGAAAATAGGTACGGGTACTGGGGGGCAGCATAGATGACACTGCGGCCTCCGTCTCAAGTGCTCCGAAAGGTCCTTCAATAAGCACTTTTGCTACGGGCAGACACACGCTATGAGCTTCCACGGCTTGCTTGATCCATGCGCACTCGCCCGTGAACATATCGGTTTCTACGTAAGAGGGGTGAACTACATCCATTGTAGCTGCGGAATCACGAATCACTCGGCACTCTTTCCCGTTCACGAGGAGGTCTCGCACGTAAGGCTCGAGAAGCTTCATGTTCTCGTCAGTGCTGCATAATGAGAAAAACACGACTTTTGTTTTCGTTTCTGGACAATGCGCCGAAAAGTGACCCGGCTTCTGGCACGTATAACACACGCGCGCTTGCCTCATCTCGAACCGCTTTCTGCGTTCGGCTTCGGCTGCCGCCATCTCCTTACGTTCGGTCGGACTGCTTTCACTCGCATCCGCACTGCGTGGGTCCCCCCTTGCTCTCATGGGTGTGAACTTCGGCCTCTCAAACTTGGAGCCAAATTCACCCTTTTGACCGTCCTTAGCTCCGCGAGCCCGACGCGTCACAAACTCCTCGGCTAGCTCGGCGGCTTTAGCCACCGTACTAACGTCTGGCCTATCCAAGACCCAGTACCGCACGTTCTCAGGTAACCGACTATAGAACTGTTCCAGCCCGAAACACTGCAGAACTTTCTCGTGGTCACCAAACGCTTTCTCTTCTTTGAGCCACTCCTGCATGTTTGACATAAGCCTGTTGGCAAACTGTATATGACTCACTTCTGCCTTTCTCATTTTCGCGAAACTTCCGACGGAACGCCTCTGCTGACAGCCTGTACTTTTTTTAGCAGACTCGATTTCACTTTGTCGAAATCCTCTGCCTCCTCTCTCTTCAAGCGAGCGACTTCGTCGGCCGCCTCGCCGGGTAACAAAGTGAGCAAGCGCTGTGGCCACATTTCCCGAGAGAACCCCTGCTTCTCGCACGTTCGCTCAAAGTTAACCAGGAACAAACCAATGTCCTCTCCAAGCTTAAACAGCCGCATCAGGTCAGTCATTTTGAACGATACTCGTTCTCCTGCACCGTGTGCCTGACTTCCATTACGAGCGCGTTCCATCTCTACCTCGAGACGCTTCATTTCCAAAGCGTGTTGACGGTCGCGCTCTTTTTCTTTCTCTTGTTGCTCTTTCTGTTCTTTACGTTCGCGCTCCTGTCTTTTCGCCCTCTCCTCAATGGTCTCAAGGCATTCCGACAGCTCGTCATACTCAGCTTCTAACTCAAGAATAGCCCTTAGCGGTTCTGGTTTTCTGAGTTTGTCTCAGACATCCAGACCCAACTCTCTTGCAAGCTCCAGCAATTTCGGTTTGCGCAACGACTTCCAATCCATGGCTGCTCTGAATGCTGCTTTCTCTACTGCCTACTATTGTCTTGCCGCAAACTAACCCGGCAGCAACGACAACCACAATTACCAGCTCTGTTTCTGACACTAACAAAAGCCTGGCAAAACTCAGAAGAAGCAAGTCCCGCACTCACCAAACCTCGCAGCCAAGAATTCAGCACAGTCGTTCCGCTGCAGGCAACCAGTTATCACACAGGGCTCGTTGTACTGCTCCCGGATGGTCGTTGTGCTGCTCAGCCTACAGTCGACCGCATATCGTCGCTGCTGGCCTCCGTTGTTGCGATCTGACCGCTGGCAAACAGTTGTTGCAATCTCACCGCTGGCACCAGTTGTTGCAATCTGGGTCGCAAGCCCCAAGGGTAGCGTTGGCCTGGTGGCCTAGGGCAACACTGGAAGCATCCGAAGGTCCTGGCAAAGCATGAGTCGACTGCTAACAGAACAACTTGTTTATTCTAGCATCGCAAAAGAGCGGCCAGTCAGGTCGACCGAAGTGGAGAGACGGGAGAGCACGTTACGCTACGGAAGAATTCGAAGCCTCTCTCTTGGCGTCCGGGGGCAGCTGCTTTTATACTCTCGCAGTTGAGGGCAAGAAGGAACGCCTCGTCAGAGGGGCACGTGATGCGCCGCTCGGGCACGTTGAGACGAGTAGGTGACGCATCCGCCGGGCCGGCGCCGTTCAGACCTCCTCGCTTCACAGTTGGGGGAGCTCCTCTCCCCGGCTGCCGCGCTTTGACAAGCGTGGGCACCAAGATGCACACACACACACAGACACACACACGAAGACACGTGGCATTGAAACATGCCTGGACGCGCTTGGCGGGGAGGCGTTGCGGCGGCAGCGCCGAACGGGCCAAAATGTCCGGCGCTTTGAACGAAGCCCCGGCGTCCGTTGCATCCGCGCCCGCTATACCGCGCGTCGTAGGCGAAACGTAACAGTGGGCACGATTCACAGGAGCCGCGTCCCACATACCTGCCAGACGATGCGCGCTGGGCTCTGGGGCCCTCTCCTAGCCATCGCCGTACCCTCATGTCCGCTTCTTCGTTCGCTCGTTTACGGCGCTCGCTGCAGGAACGGGCGCTTAAGAGCTGCGCTCTATAATAATGGCAAGCCATGGCAATGTAACATGCGAGATCGAGACCAAACCAAGGTTCGAGAGCTTACGCGGGGAGACAATTGTACGGAACGAGCGATCTGGATGAAAGTACGCATCGAGCGGTCGGGTGAGTTCACACGACATCAGTTGAACGCGCGCATCTCGCAGAAGTGGCCGCTCTCATTGGTCTCCGCTGTTCGCGGCTTTCATCTCCCGCTCCACCTTCGCTCTGTCACTGTGCTCGTTCGCTCGGTTACGCCGCCGACGACGCTCGCCGCAGGACTGGGTGCCTAAGAGATGCACTCTAGAAAACAAAACGAAGTATAGCGTACGAGATGTCGTCTGGTATCGTTCACACAGTGCCTCAAGCTCCCAAAAGCACTTGCATGCTTACGCAGATCTCGATGAAAAAAGCTTGGCCAACTGCATGATGTTGCAACTGCAGTGAAGCCGACGACGCTGAAGCTCCGTTAGTAAATGGTGCTACAGGGTGTCCTCGGTGAATTAGTTCCGGGGTACATTTCTGTGCTCTGAAATATGATCACGATAACGAAGACAGACCTACCGGCATTCACAGACGCTAAGACGGCTGCAGCGCCTTGGGAAGTCGGCATCGTAGGCGGCTGACAACCACAAACGCGGTGTGGGCCGCTGCAACAAACGCCGTTCCCACACCACCATCATAACAAAAGCATGGCGGCTGCATACAGGCGCTGGGAATTCTGGTCTGTATTTACACATGCGCCACGCGCAGAATTAGCATCCGCGGCGCTAGATGGCGCAGTCTACCCAGAAGGAAGTGCGAGAGATGAGGCAGGCTTTGGGGGCTGCATGCCTCAAACATGACACGCCTCTCCATGGAAGCTAAGATTGCTTCAATGCTAATTACATTAACGTCGATATTATCATAAGATGTGTTGTGCCGGAATTCTTTACCAATTCTTTACGAGCCGCTTTTATCCGGGCACGAGTGCAATGCCGGAACGACCCACGGCAAAGGGGCACAGCGAGCTTCAATCACTCCGTCACATGAAATATATATATATATATATATATATATATATATATATATATATATATATATATATATTGTGATAAAAAACTTTTACAGTAAAAAATCACCATACATCTCATGCATTTGTTCGATTTAACTTTTTGCGACACTATCTTCACTCGTGTCAGTTTGTGTCTATGAAAAGGTGGACACGATATGTGCAGTTTTATTTGGCAATATGCGCAAGCAATTATTGGCATTATTTTATTTATTTATTTATTTAGAATACCTTACAGGGCCCAGAGGCCATTGAGTAAGGAGGACGAACAAGGATATTATAAGAAATGCAAAATATGCAGGTCAAAAAAAGGGAAAGGGAAGGCATTGCACAGGGCTAGTACTAAAAAGCAGGAACAAACATAAGAGCAAGGTACAAGAAATAACGGAAGTACATAAATACGGCACAAATGTCTCACACATGACTCAAGAAAAATAAAAATAAAGCAGGGGTTCACAAAAAACAATAGCCAAAAAGTGCGATATTTTATACAAGAGAAGGTTTAACGTCACGATGTCACTTGAAAGTATTCGCCCAGCTGATCATGGAATGATTGATGGTTGCATATGGATGCAATATTATCGGGAAGATCATTCCAAAGAACGGTGGCACGTGGAAGGGTTGATGAATTGAAGGCTTGTGTTCTTCCGTATATGCGCTTGATGCTGTATCGATTATGTAAACGGCTCGAAATGCGTGATGGCGCTTCTAGAGGTAATGCAGATTGCCTGGTGCAGTGGCGATGTTTATGAAATAGGCATAAAAGAGCGATTGAACGACGAATATGTAATGGCTCAAGCATATTGATTTTCTCTGACAGAAGTATTGTGCTATGCTGATCCGTATTTTCCATAATTGCATATGCGTACCTACAGTTCCGGCAAAACGTCAATAGGCGGAAACCCACCACACGAGAAGGCCCACGTGACTCCCGCGGGTAACACTCTAGCCGAGATCGACCCGACTCTGGCGGCGCCATCTTCGTGATCGACCTATTTTTTATTTTATCATCTCCAGGATTGACCACTCTACGGCTGTTCTGTCCGCGAGGTCGGCGCAATTCTTTCGGCGGGAATGCAACAGAGCAGATGCGCCAAACTCGAAAAAAATTGCAAATAAAGCTTTGCTTAAAAACTCAGCGGCCTTCCATTCTGTGAAGAAGGATGACCGGCGAATCTCTGTATGTAGGCCCCTTAATGGCCAACTGCACCTCGCCGCGGCCCGTTCCGGCAGTGCACTATCTCCGGTATTGGCCCACGTATGGGGCGTGCTTAACGCTTGCTTCATTTCCGCAGTGGGCCGGCTCGGTTTTGCACTACCTCCAGGATCCGGGATATTTTTCTAGTCATGAAGAAAATCGTGGGGAAAGAAGCCCTTAACAGCTTCGTTGCAATAAAAGAATTATGCTCTCAAAGATGGTTATTTGTTACAGTGAGGTTATGCAGGTGCCGCTTGCTGTTTCTTGGAGCAATTCTGTAGAGAACAGCCGGCTCGTGGGACATGTGTGGTCCTGTAACAGGTGGTTATATATACGATACGCAAAGCTCTTTGTTTAGATCCCATCCGAAACAGCCTCTGCCTTGGGCAGGTGGCTGTTTCGGATGGGGTCTCCTTTTACACCCGAGAAGTTTGAGTGGCGCCCTCTTGCGTGTGACGTGGATTGATGTTTTCGAAGGCACTCAGCGCCTTCGATAACATGAATTTTACTAAAAATGCCGCGATGCAAAAAACAGAAAATTATGTTTTCTTAACTGCCACATATATAATAATTAAAACTTAATTATTAAGTATAAATAATTAAGGAAGGACAGATAAATGCGAGACGCTTCTTCGGGTTGCTACCAGCGATAGGCATTGGTGTTCATGCGCATAAAATGCTTCCTTTCTTTTTGTTCAAGCTTCGTACACGATAGCTGGTACACCCTATACCATGTGTGCCAGCTAACGTGTGCCATGCTGTTCAACAACAACAAAAGAAGACTTAGAAAACACTGTGCAAGATGCGATTATAAGACCTACCGTGTTCGGTCCCGAGAGGCCTGGCGACTGAACAGCATAGGTATTAGAATCTTATCTAGCGCCATGTATCTTTAACGTTGCTTTATTTGTTGAACTGCTTAGCTAACGCTATATGCACTATACGTACCACGGAATGTCCGGCGTTCTCTTACCAGGAGCGTTTCGACGTGGAGTTTGGGAATTCGTTCTCCTAACCAATGTTGAGGCAGAAACGCCGGTTTAAGGCATGCGGATTGTGTAGACGCAACATTCATCACTAAGCAGAGCCGTACTCTTGTATATGAAACCACTATTAAAAAGCTGAAAACTTTGAAACGGAGCATTTAAAATATCGTGGTGTAGCAAACAAGAACAGTTTGAGTTGGTCTCAACACGTCTGTAAGGTGAGCGTCTTCCTCTCTAGGCTGGTACGACGTAACTTAAAGCAGTAAACAGGTAGGGCCACTGTAAGCCGACAAACATTTTTATTTTAGGTGATGAAATCATGGTAGCGCTGTCCCATGTTAAGAAAAACTGGTTTAATGCGATTTTGAGTTTGAAGCGTTGATCTGTGCTTGTCTCCTATAAATCTCTTTGATGCCAACTTGGATTACTGGCTACGTTCCAATAGGTGTGTGTCGCTTTTCCATGAACGTATTTGGCGCCAACTTGAGTAAGTATGTACGTTCGTCTAGAATTGGGAGTCACGCTGCAGTATGCGCCTCATACATAACACGTCTCGATGATGGCAATACGTTACGCCGCCATATTGATTCAATGCTAACACATTACCGTCGGCAGTCATGGGTTCTGCTGGAATTTTTGAAAGTTCATTCTTATCTTTTAAAAAGTGCGAAATTTCACCCTTATGCGAACAGTCATATACCTTTGAAACCAATCGCTTTATCTCATAATGCTTTGATGTTACCGTATAGGGCTATCTCTGAACTGTGCAATCAACTATAGAATAAAAAGTAGGTGATGCGTGTCTATGGAATTATCCATCAAAAATTCAAAACACACAAGAAAGCGGCGTTTGAGGAAGCATATTTCTGCTACAACTGGGCAATATCCGAAAATGTATGCGTGTATGTAACAGCCTGAAAAGTTTCAAGCGAAGATCTTCATCGCGTTAATGTTCATCAGTAACGGCGCAGCATGAAAATGAAGTAATTTGCCTTTCGAGGAAAACAAGAATAAAGATAATAAGCTCCAATATACACATGAAAGCGAGGTACCAGAGTACTAATACGCTCCATACTTGTAGCCAGGCTGTCTTCGAGCATCGTCGCGGTCGTGTTTAGCCCGCTTGTCAGCTTTTTTTTTTTCTGGCTTACTTTGCTCTATCCGAAAACTGGCGAGATGCCTTCTTGAGAAGAGGGGATCTTTCAGGGGGCACGTTGTAACACTGAAAGGGCCAGGTTGAATTCAAATTTGCTGCAAGACCTCTACAGTTGCGTCGATACCGCTTTCAACGTGGTAGGCAGTATGAAAGAGAGAGGATGATTGGGAGACTCGCGTGCACGTTTTTTGGAACGCTCCTTGATGATGACGATTAGGGTTTTGATTGGTGTTCTCTTGAGACGGTGCTGCGGCAAATAGTAAGCTAGCCTGCATCATATAATCAGGCTTTACTTCTGTCGCACTCTAGCATTTTGCCAGTCTTTCCTGGAACTATTCTATCTCCATTAAATATTTTATGGTATAATGTGCTTTTAACTGTACCTGTGACGACTATGGTTCTATCAATCTTTTCACTCCTTTTTTTGCCAACAATACTTTAGCCATCTCTTGGTTATCTAGGCTGCAGCTGACTAGTTAATCTTTGAATCCCAGCGCTTCTGGAGACGCGAACTTTCCCAAAGGGTATTGCCAATGATGATGATTTGATAATGCTTTATGGGCATCCCCTATGAAACGGAGCCTGCTTGATTTAATCAGGTATGCTTGACCTCCCCCGCAGGGGCGTCTTCGTCAGCAGGCGTTTGATGTGTTGCGACACCACGACCCCGAGCACACGAGGGTTGGCACTCCCGCGTGTAGCCGTGCGCGGCCTAGCCGTGTCCGGGGAAAGGGGGATCCTGGGGGTTGAGCCGATGCCGGGTGTTCGGACTTTTAAGGCCCCTCGGCGGAGGCAACAGACCTCTTTGGCCTCTGCTTCACGTAGACGGCACCCCCGGACTGACCCACCCGGGGGGAATCAGCAGTCGCCTTTTCCTGTCCTCCTCTCCAATCTTCGTCTTTCTCTCTCGCCTTTTTCATCTTTCCTGTCTTCTCATCACTTCTCCTCACTTCCTAGTTTCCCGGCGGCAAGGGTTAACCTTGTGTAGCTAGCCAGCCTTGGTTATGCTGTATTTGGTTATAGCAGCGATGTACGGCTGGCGTTGGCAGGGTTTCTCTAGCAGGAACTCCTGTTACGTCGCCCTGTTGGGCTCCATGGTGGGTGGTCGGCATCGCGGCCGAAAACCCTACTTTACTATGGAAAACGCTTTTGCTAAACTCCCTGATCGCCCTCACAATCGAGGGCGCACCGAAGATCTCTTTCAGTTTTTCGGACGACAAGTCCAGAACTTTCCTAGATATCATGTGATTCACTCAGAAAACCCAGACAAACTAGTGCGTAACATTTCACCGTTCCTTGTTTCGAAGTCTTTAACTGAAGTTTTTGGAACAGGATATAAGGCGTCGAGAATGACAAGTGGTAATCTTCTCTTGGAGCTCCACGATAAGAAGCAGTACGAGAAACTGTCGAAACTTGTCTCATTTGGGGAGACCCAAATAACAGTAACTCCGCACCGTACCATGAACACCACCCGCGGCGTTGTCTCGGACGATGACACGCTAGAGCTCACTGAAGCTGAACTCTTGGAGGGCTTCAGTGAGCAGAATGTAATAAATGTTAAGCGAATTAAGATGAGGCGAGATGGTAAAGAGATCAAAACTAAACACCTGATACTCACTTTCGGTTCAAGTGTCCTCCCCGAGTCCATCGAGGCCGGTTATATCAAACTTCGTGTCAGGCCATACGTGCCCAATCCTCTTAGATGCTTTAAGTGCCAAAGGTTCGGCCACAGTTCACAGAACTGTCGAGGCCGGCTGACATGTGCCAAGTGCAGTGACAAAGAACATTCTTCCGAAACGTGCCAGAACACTCCACATTGTGTCAACTGTGAGGGCGAGCATGCCGCATACTCGCGGTCCTGCCCGTCCTGGAAAAGAGAAAAAGAGATTGTGACAATCAAAGTCAAAGAAAACATATCTTTCAAAGAGGCACGTAGGAGGGTGTCATACCTTCCTAAGGCCAGCTACGCCGAAGTGGCGCGTCAGAGGGCAGCGTCACGACGGCCTCCGGCGGCTGTCCGATCCACAAACCGTGAGTCGGCAGTTACGCCATCTGCCCCCGCGGCGGTTGCAGCTAGCGCTGCTCCGTCAACCGAGGAGAAGGGACCATCGACCCCGAAGGTGGGCGTAGCCGAGCCTGCTCCAACCCCCTCGGCCCCTTCCAGCGCTGGCAACAGCCGGCGCAGCCAAATCCGTCAGGGAGCCCCATCGACCTCCGGGCTGGTGGGCGCAGGGGTCTTGCCCTCCAAGGCGGAACTCCCCCTGAAAACCTCTCGCTCGCAAGAGCACGTGTCCGGAGCTTCACTAGAGGCAATGGACACAACACCTATCCTCAAGGCGCACCAAGCGCCTAAGGAGCGCCGAGGCTCCCTCGAACGCTCCAGAAAGGGCAGAACTCCCGTTACAGGGCCTCGAAAGGGCTCTGTAATTTAATCTCTGTAATTTACATAATCACTACTTCTGTTTCTGTACACACAGCACCTATTGACCTCCAATATGGATACAAAAATCATACAATGGAACGTCAGAGGTCTTCTTAGGAACCTTGATGATGTTCAAGAGATTATCCACAAACACAATCCAATAGTGCTGTCTCTACAGCAAACACACCTAAAATCACAACACACAAACTTTCTCCGACAGCATGTTACTTTTCGCAAATATCGCGATGATGCAATCGCATCATCGGGCGGTGTTGCAATTGTAATTCAAAAAAGCATAGCGTGTCAACATTTACAGCTACGAACGGCCCTTGAAGCAGTGGCGGATCGAGTTGTTTTGCTAAACAAACTTATCACTATTTGCTCGCTTTATATACCCCCGCACTACAAACTAAGCAAACATGAATTTCAGTCCTTCATAGATGAATTGCCAGAACCTTATGTTGTTCTTGGGGATTTCAATGCGCATAACTGCCTGTGGGGCGACTCTCGTGTAGATGCGCGAGGTCGTCTTGTTGAACAGTTCCTTTTCTCTTCTGGTGCGTGTCTGCTGAATAAGAAGGCACCCACATATTATTCTCTAGCAAACAGAACCTTTTCTTCAATAGATCTTAGTATAGTTTCCCCGTCCATACTGCCTGAACTCGAATGGGAAGTTACGAACAATCCTTATGGAAGCGACCACTTCCCTATACTATTAAGAACACTTAAAGAAAACGAATGTCCACCACAGAGAACTTAGCACGGGAATGGATGTCCCAGTTCTCGAACAACGCCTAATGCCTCCAGCTAAGCTAGTACCGCCCTGGGAGTGGCAACTGATAGAGTGTGACACATCCTTTATAGAGGTCACTAAACATGCGCCAGAGACACATATAAAAATGCACTTCTTGGAGCTCCAGTACAAGTACTCGTGCACAGAGTTTTACACAGACGCTTCTAAGTCGCATGCCGGGGTGTCCCACGCAGCCATTGGCCCATCCTTCTCGGGATCCGGTGTACTGCACCCTGAAACAAGCATATTTACGGCTGAGGCCCATGCACTATTGTCGGCTGTGAAACATATCAGAAAATCAAATATTCAAAAAACAATTTTATTTACAGACTCCCTATGCGTCGTAAAAGCCTTGAAGTCACACTGTAAACAGAGAAACCCCGTAATTACTGAGGTCTATTCCATTCTCTGTAGAGCGTATATGACTAACCAGCATGTCATTATATGCTGGGTGCCTGGACATAGGGGCATCGAGGGTAACGTTCTAGCAGACCAGATGGCCACATAAATTTCATTGCATACAGTTAATCCTACAGCTTCAGTCCCTGTCACAGACCTGAAGCCTTTTTTAAGAAGGAAACTGCAAAACCACTGGCAACGTAAGTGGGACGCAGAAGTAAATAACAAACTGCACGTGATAAAGCCACAGTTAGGTTCTTGGCCCTCGGTAACAAAATCACGGCGAACAGATGTCCTATTCTGTCGCCTCAGAATAGGACACACATTTGGCACACATAACTTTTCACTCACTGAAAATGATCCTCCAACCTGCGGTAGATGCGGGGAGAGGCTGACCGTCCTCCACGTCCTCCTGGAGTGTCGGGCAGCCGAATCTGAGAGAAGGAAACATTTTTCCCTAGCATACCGGCAGCACATCCCCCTTCATCCTGTTATGCTACTTGGTCCAGAACCACTCTTTGACACCAACGCCGTCCTAGGTTTTTTGAAAGATGTTGTATTGCATGTTCTTAGCCCCACACGTTCGTAGCGGGTCCTCTCTTCAGAGGATGCCGCTGTGATAGCTCTTTGGTATAGCACATGCCTCTAGGCCCTTGTGTTTCAAGGGCTCTGGCGAGGCAGCAGTGCTCCAAGTAATTTTACCATCTTATATATTTTATATATTGCATCATTCTTCTACGATGGATTTTAAATGTTCATAGTATTCGTCATTAGTCATCGCCATAATTTTATAGCACGTAGATTTTACGCACTTTACAGCGAATATTTTTAGGCTACTTTACAGCCAAGTCACATCTTCCATAATACATCGTCAACATTACCACGTGTCATGGCGCTCTTTGGCCAAACCTGGCCCTTGCGCCACAAAACACCACACATCATCATCATCATGCTTGACCTAGTTTTCAGTCTAGCATTTTTGTATACACCTCCTTAATCTCTTTCCCCTCTTAGCCTCTCTATTTACCTTGTACGGGTACCTATGCTGTAATAGATCCGGTTCTCTCAAGTTCTTCTCTGTTTTTTTCCACCAATACTCTGAGCGTCTCTTGCTTATTTCGACTGCTGACCGGCTGATGCTTCTTTCCACTTTAAGTTCAAGCGCTTCTGGAAGGTGTACGTTACTGACAGGTCGGACTCGGTGAATCCCTGCTTATTCCATTAGGATGTGCCGAGTTGTGTCCAGATTTTTGCTGCAGCATACACATGCCTCATCTTGTTGCGAATGTTTTCTTCGGTATGTTTTTGTCCTTAGGCAAACAGATCGAGCCTCAAACGTGAAGGCACAGTCCTCTGCGTTGGCGTACAATTTCTCACTTTTAATTAATTTCTTCTCATTCTTGTAAATTTCCATGTTCTTTTTTGTTTCCATTTTTTTGCATCCAATTCGCTGTCTCTTTCTCTTGCTTCCTTTACTATGACTCCTGGTTGCCTATTAACACTTTCTATTACCCTGTACTTGGTTGTCAACTTTCTTGACCTCTTCATTCTGTGTCCACGCTTTTCATGTACAGATGCTTGTGCGCTTCAACCGCCCATTTATTTTGATGCATATGCCTGAGTCTCCCTTCAAAATTAATGTTGCTCTGCTCTTCTCCGACTTCAAACGAAGCCCATCCCATAACCCCTTGCACTTCCACATCTGTGGTTTTGTCGTGGAACCGAAAACATTTTGCAGCTTAACTGGAAGCGCCATTAGTTGGCAAAAATGCCTAGGATTCTGGCACGGTGAATGGGAAGAGCGGCCGACGCAATACGAAGGTATAACGTTTTTTGATACGCCAGGCAGATACCTTGGCGTTCCGATGGAACCCTATGGCGTAAACAAACAAGAATGGACGGGTGAAATCGAGCGTGTTACATCAAACAACAAAATGGGGCGGACTCAATCTTTCGATCTTTACACGTGAGACTGTGTTTAATATGTTCATCGTAACAAAAGTTTGCGATATGATGCAAGTGCTTTGCATGGGAAGGATGTCCGTGCAAAAGTTACACAGACTGTTTTTTTTTATTTGGGGGTCGAATGGGGAGCGTACTAGTCGTCTCAACTTATTTCAGTTGGTTCAAAACGAAGGGCTGGGCTTATCGCATTTATTTCTTAGACAAGTTGTTACACGGTTCTTTTGCTCGAAGCACCAAAACGATGGTTTCCTGTAGATTATTTCTCAAGTGTTTTTGAGCAAGGCATTACCCGAGTACATAGTGTTATCTTATTCTACCAATCATGCTCCAGTAAAAGGGTTATTGAAAGAAGTTGCTGATGCGGTTCGTTTGCTGAAAAACCAGTTTCGATTATATATCTCTCGGCTGTCCCCAAGAAAACATTGTATGAGATTTGCTTGATGTGATATGTCCTACGCCTGTCTATCGCTCAATGGATGTTCTGAAGAGCGTTAAGAAGATTGCTGTTACTGCGTCGACGACGACGTTTTACTTCCTTATTCCCAGCTGCACGGTCCTTATAAAACCCTGGCTGAAAGAAAAAAAAGTGTTTTTGTCCGCTGGAGTTCTAATTGTATAATATGCAATGAGCTCAAAACCTTGAACACATATTTTCGGACTGCACAGACTCTGTTTTTCTGTGGGACATATTACAGAGGACACAGGAAAAGCAATTTCCTCTTACACCTCACGGGATTCAAGTCTTGCCCTTTGATAAGGCAGGGGACGTGCCATGTGATATCGTGAGGTTGACAATGCATAGTGTATGGAAAATAATAATATTTGGGGTTTTACGTGCCAAAACCACTTTCTGATTATGAGGCACGCCGTAGTGGAGGACTCCGGAAATTGTGACCACCTGGGGTTCTTTAACGTGCACCTAAATCTAAGCACACGGGTGTTTTCGCATTTCGCCCCCATCGAAATGCTGCCGCCGTGGCCGGGATTCGATCCCGCGACCTCGTGCTCAGCAGCCCAACACCATAGCCACTGAGCAACCACGGCGGGTTGTGTATGGAAAAAGGCATGGATGTAAGACACAAGCATGTTAAACCATAACCGTCAAATGTGTACTTCAGGGAGGGCATTATGTACGTTCGCAACGTCTACAGGACGCTTACCGATGCTCCAGAATGGCTACCAGTGTTTGATCAGTTGCTAACACAAGAGCCTTACTAACATAACAACACGAGATAAAGTACTAGTCTCGTTTTTAAAACAACGTAATCAAGTGTATGTATGTCGAATTTCAACATAAATTCCTGTCCATTGTACGTGAAGAAATCCGGCAATAAAAAGAAAAAGAAAGCCGGAGAAGCTCAGTCGGTAGAGCGTTAGGCTTTTAACTTAACGGTCCAGGGTTCGAGGCCCTGGTCGCGCGGGACAGTAATTTCTTTCCTTTTCTATGCGTACTAAAGTTTTGAATCTTTCTGAGCTCGCTCGAGTAGCTCTTTCTCGTGGACTGTTAGGCTTTTAACTTAGCGGTCTTGAATGATGGCTTAGTTTCTTTTTCTTTACCAATAATAATTTTTCAATGCAGACGAAAGTTTGGGTAGCGTTCCTTGCAGGCGCGAGTAGCTCAGTCGGTAGATCGTAACGGAGCTTCTTGAACTGCCTAAAACTTTGGAAGAGATCGAGAAAGCAATAGATGCTCTTCCGTCTAGAAAAGTTCCGGGGCCAGGTCGGCTGAACGCTGCCTTCTATAAAACACTTATACAGTATGTTTCTCAGTTTTTGTTACAAGTGATAACAGAAGTCTATGAACGTAAAAAGGTCCCATTGTCTTTTGGTATTTCACACATCGTACTTATTCCCAAATCTGATGACCCGGAGAGACGAATGTTGGTTGGTTGGTATAGACTTAGCCTCAGTAATGCCGACTACAAGGCGTACATGAAGGTACTAGCCAGACGACTTCATAATGTAATCGAAAAATTAGTAGAGCCGCACCAAACCTGTGACGTGAGAGGTCACAGCATTTAAACAAATATACATGGGGCAAGAACCGTATTGAGATGTTTTGACGCGCTTGGGAAGTCAGCTGGCTATGATAAAGCTGGACTTGGCAAAAGCATTCGACCGCGTTTCACGTGACATTCTTTTCTCCATTCTAGAGCATGCCAACCTGGGTAGTGTGATAGCGCAAGGAGTAAAAATGGGGTACGCCAATTGTACGGCGCGTTTTGTAGTTAATGGTGACCTTAGTGACAGCCTGACAGTGCGTTCCTCGGTGAGGCAGGGTTGTCCGCTCTCCCTTCTGCTTTTTGCAGCGCATCTATAGCCTTTATGTCTGGCCATTATAAACAGCGATTAGGTCACGGGTTTCAAGCTGCAATCTGCTGAAGTGAAACTACTTGCGTATGCGGACGACATAGCAGTATTTTGCACAAACAGAAATAGCAGTTGGGAAGTTAGGGATATTGCGGAAAGGTTTTGTGACTAGGTTGGATGTCAGGTGAAGTGGGAAAGAAGCTCTGGATTTCGGCACGGTGAATTGGATATTACACCGGAATTTTTCTCACAACCGCAATGGTCTCCCTTGCCAACGCGATACCTTGGCGCGCCCCTAGAATGTTATGGTGATCCCAGCCCACTCTGGAACGAAGGGACGTCAAGGGCGAGAGAAAGTGGGAGCGTGGCAAGTAAGGCACCTATCAATCTTTTCACGTGCCTTTGTCTGCAACCTTTTTCTCATTTCAGAAATATGGTACGTCATGAATGTGCTCTGTGCGTCATGAACCGCTATCCAAAAATTGCATCGTGTATTTGCCGTGTTTCTTTGGACGTCGACCTGGGAAAAAACGAGAACAAACTTGCTTCTCTCAGTTGAAAGAAGAGCATTGGACTGTTACCTTGTTTTTGTTTCAAGAGGTATCACGCTTTACTTTCTTTCGTGATCAAAATGACATCTTCTTAAGAACGGTTATGGATGTCCGGTTGCAAAGGCTACTCCGAAGAAGCATAGTGTCGTCTGGTGAAAACTTGTGCGGTGCTGTAACCGGTATTTTGCGCGAGTTTGTGCTTTTTTATAAGTAGACAGAAGTGCGTTTTGTCCCCAGACTACTTGTACAGTGTTCACAAGAAAAAGTTTATAAAAATCTTGTGGACATCATGCTGCCGGTGCCTTTGTACCGTGCGCCTTATTGTGGAGGCCCATGGCAGAATATCTTAAAACGAATGAAGAAGATGCCAGTTAGGCCAGGAGTGAAAACATTCATCCTGTTACACTTTAATACACTACCTGTCAAAACTTGGCTTCAGAAAAAGGAATCTTTGGCCCTTGGACAACGAACTGTCTGTTATGTAACATGCCAGAGACAATCGAACATGTTTTTCTGGACTGCTGGGACGCAATATTCCACTGGGACGTCCTGCAGGGAAGTCAAGAAACAGTTACCACTAGACCTTTATGGCATGATATTTTTGCCAATTATTCACAATGATGATGATGACGATGATGATTACGATTTACTCGTAGCCCCTTTGAAAGGGGGTGGTTACAAGTAGTCACCTAGCCCGCTTGAATTACAAAGGTATGCTATACATGCTTTTCATTCTTAAATTTTTGTATACCTCTTTTGAATCTTTCTTCCTCTTCTTCAAAACTTATGTATCAATTGTTATATCTCAACACCACAAAAGCGATAATTGGACGTTTATCACGTGTCAAACGACCATCCGTCTTATCCAGACGTCAACGCAGCGTGGACACCGACTGTTGAAGGGTCCCGCGAAAGGCGCTCACAACACCATTATCTGGAAGCCTGAGAAAAGGATGAAAAGGGGGGAACAACGACGACGAACTGAGAGGCGCAGGTTGCTTTCTTGCCACAGGTTCCAAACCAGTCTCTTCGGAGGCGGAGTTACTGGGGGTTATTGCGAACATGGGCATGGTATCGCAACGGAGTCAACGATTATGATTGGCTGCTGGATAGTCTTCAGATTCCCTAGTCGACTCGCCTAGGGAAGACAACGGTATTAAAAGCGGATACTTTTAGACAGTGGGACAGACCGTCGTGATGTGAACTGAGATGTCTAACTTGGTCCTGCATGGCTTGCGTACTGGAGCCGTGAAACTAAGCTAAGTAAACCCCTTTTCCTTCATCTTCTACAACCTGACGTAGTAGCCCATGGGCTTGGTGGATTCCCTGCCCTGAACGCCACCCTAGCCGCAACAACTGGTGGCAGCGGTGGGATGAAGTACGCAGTCCTCACGATCTGGGATCGGTGGACCTGTGTACGTGGCTCCGGGAGACACGAACTTCGCAAGATCGAGGGAAACTACGTGTGGAAGAGCGACTTCTGCCAATCCGGGATCAGCAGTCCTCCTCTCCGTGGCTCAGGGAGGCACAACCTTCGCAGTAACGGCGTGGAGTCTTGGACGACTCGAGGAACCTCGAAGGAAGAGTAGCAGAAGGCACAGTTTCACCATCTAGGATCGGCGGACCTGGTAACGTGGCCCCGGGAGACACGACCTTCGCAAGCTCGAGTTTGGGGGAGTGCCTGAGCGACTACGTTTTGCCGGAAGATAAGAGCAGGGTACCATCGAATTAGCTGTGATTGATCGCCACCGGCTGTGCGGGAAACACAGGGGAAGTGGTAGTCAGTCCTCGAAAAACATGGAAATTACAGTGGTAAAGAAAGAGGAGCTGTTTCTCATGGCAGCGAAGCTCGGTATGGAAATTAATCATACGTTGAGGAAACCCGAAATTCGTACTGTGATTGACAAAGTGCGTTTCCGTGAAGGCGAGGTCACAGAGGCCTGGGAAAAGATATGTCGCGAAAAGGAAGAAAAGCAGCGCCAGTGGAAAGAAAGGGAGGTCGAGAAGGAGCGCTAGAGGAAATAAAGAGCGGAAGAGACTGAACGTGAGGAGCAAGAGAAGAAGAGGCAGCATAAAGTTGCGCTCGCGAAAATAAAACTAGAGGAAGCGAGAATAGCAAGCAGTGCGGAACAAATGGAGAGCGGAAAGTGGCGCGGAACAAACGGAAAGCGTTTAAATAACGAATTTGCTTCAGCCGTACAAAACAGGCAATGACATCGGTCTCAACCCGATTAATTTCGAACAAATTTGTGAGAAACAATAATTTCCCCAAGACACACGGTCGGAGCTGTTGCTGGCGATGTTGCCGGGAGGAGCCTCGAAAGTTGTAGCGCGACTGAGCACAGCCGGGTCGGGCGCGTACGGTTCCGTAAAGTCGAGTTTGCTCGCAAAATACAAGCTTTCCATCGAGAAATTTCGGAGGAGATTTCGGCAGGCAAGAAACAAGCCTAATGAGAGCTTTGTCGAATTTGCAAGTAACATCAAGGACAATTTTACATTAGGGGCGGATAACGTCAGTAAACTGTCATATTAGTCTTCTTAGAGCAGTTTTGCGAGAGCCTGCCGGATAACCTGGGCCTGTGGGTGAAGGACAAGAAGCAAAGTGTGTCTGTAAAGAACTCAGCACAGCTGACCGATGTGTACATGGCAAGCCGTGGCCCCAGGCCACAGATCACTACCACACAGTACTATCAAAAGCCTTGCCCACATCCACAACCTTACCCTCGACGACAGGAAACCACCGAAATGGAACGACACCACACCAGTCGCAGTTCGGTGCGCCCAGAAGGCATAGCGATACCATCTGAAATGGGTAGAAAGCAACCTACTCATCATCGGAAGCGCTCGAATCGAGAGTTCCGTTGGGATGTTATCACTGCAGGGGAAGCGGGTCACTTCGCTCAAAACTGCCCGAACAAAAGGCAACTATTCGCTTGCATAAGCAATCATCAGAGTAACAGCTGTCTTCTAAAGCCATACATGGCGGACCTAATTGTAAATGGCCAAGAGTGTGGGGTAATTCGGGACTCCGCGGCCACCATGGATGTCGTCCATCCAAAGTATGTGAAAAGTGAAGCCTACGTGTCCGAAAGCGCATCGAAAAGGCAGGCAGTGAGCGAAGGCTCAGTGAGCTTACCAATGGCAAAGGTACAGAACAAGGGACTTTTAGGAAATATCTAGACTGTGGCAGCAGTCTCCGATGGGCTATCGGAAGGCTGCCGTTGCCTTTTCTCAAATAGCTCCGAGTCGCTATTAAAAAAAAGGGGGTGCACATTTGCTGAAGCCCAGGTCCCGGCTTTGACGAGGACCGAAGCACGCGAACTAGCTCAGCCGCTGTGTTACGGCGAGGAACAAAGTACAAAAACGAATGAGGAACCAGCAAGCTCCGGAGACGCAGGAAAATATTTTCGAGTTTTCCGAAGGAAAATCGGGAGAAGTGTCATGCCGAGAAAACGCCATTCAAAAAAAAAAAAAAAAAGAAAAGGGCACTTGAAAGGAAAACAGCTTCCAGGGGCACCGATAACGCACAGCTACGAACGTATGCTAGGTGTTGACAGGGAAAGGGCACGGGTGGCACAGCAAAATGACCCTACGGTAGTGATCCTGAACAGCGGGAGAAGTGAAGGTGTGTCATTGAAAAAGATTTCTTTGTAAGTGAGGGACGGCGTCTTATACCGTAAGTACCAAGATAGGCGAGGACAGTTTTACGATCAACTGGTGGCGCTGGCTCCGTATCGTAAGCACTTGCTGCGCCTTTCTCATGACCGCTCCTGGGCAGGACACCTAGGCATTGATAAGACGAAAAGACTGCTGCAGGGATTTTATTTGCCGGGCTGTTTCAGAGAAGCGCAGGATTTCGTTCGCACTTGTGAGACTTGTCAGAGAGCATGCAAGTCTAACGACAAATCGAAAGCACCCATGGTAAAGGTGCCCATTATTTCCAAGCCCTTCCGCAGAGTTGTTGTGGATTTGGTGGGATCGTCGCCAGAAACAAACGCGGGAAATAGAGACATTTTCAACTTGTGCCCAGCCACAACGTTTCCTGAGGCGGTTCCCTTAAAGGAGGCAACTTCGGTAGAGGTGGTCGATGCTCTGCTTTTCGTATTTTGACGCTTCGGTTTCCCGGAAGAAATACAATTAGACCAGGCAACAGTTTTCGCGAGCGCACTGATGACAACGTTTCTCGAGAGATGTGGCGTTAGAACGTTGCATAGCTCGATCTATCATCCTCAGAGCAACAACGTAGAGATGGCATTCCGTCCTCAAGAAAGCGTTGAGAGCGATTTGACATGAGAGGAAGTGTGACTGGGACTATTGTCTACCGGGCACACTCTTTGCGTTATGCATGGTGTCACAAAAGGGAACAGGGTTTGCCCCGGCAGAGCTCGCATGTGGCCAAAATCTTCGAGGTCCCCGTGAGATGGGAGGACGACCGGGTGCAACAAGTGTGGTGGAGTATGTGCTGGACCTGATGAAAAGGTTACATGAGTTTCGTGAAATCGTGAAGTGTAACTTAGAGGCAGCGCAGGAGGCGTCGAAGCGATATTACCACAGAAATGCGAGGAAGCGATCATTTGGCACTGGCGACAAAGTGATCATCTAGCGGTGAAATGGCCAAAATAAACTGGAAGTCCACTGGGATGGAGCCGCCGAGATCGCATTTCAGAGGTTAATTACACCGTGAAATTATCTGGACGTAGACGGGGGAGGGGGGTGAGGAACGGGTTTATCATGGAAACTTAATGAAACCCTTTTTGAAGCGAACAGCTATTGTTAGCATAGCTATGAATGTTTCAGAGGACGTTCCTCTAGAGTTACCTTGTTTTTGCGGGAAAACGAACCCTACTGTTGAAGAAGTAATAACGTAGGCTGTTAAAAAGGAGAAGCTAGGAATCGAGAAAGAGGCAGATTTAAGGAGTCTTATTCAGAAATATGAGGATTGTTTTGGGTGGAAGGTAGGAAGGACTCATTCGATACATTACATCGAACTAACGACGGATGTTTCTTTTAGGTCCAAAGCATACCGCCTACCAATGCGGCAGCTAGACATAACGAAGGCAGAAGTAAAAAGGGTGCTTCGTCTAGGGGTGATCAAGGAAGCACATAGTGAATAGTGCTCCCCTATAATGCTAGTTGAGGTACCAGGGAAAGATCCACGGCCATGCATGGATAATCGAAGTTAAATGCCATCACGAAAGACGAAATCTACCCCATACCGAATATAGAGGCGAGAGTAGAACTCGTAAGCAGAGCTGCATTTATTTCAACCCTAGACTTAGTGAGGGGATATTGACAGGTGCCCTTATCAGAACGAGCCAGTTGATACGCCGCCTTTGTAATCCCTTTCGGGGTTTACCAGCCATTTACCCTGAGCTTTACATTGAAGAACGCGCGGTTCGGTTTTTCAAGGCTTAGGGATCAGGTGCTTGAAGGACTAGAAGAATTCACGCTGCCCTATCTGGATGATGTCGCCGTGTTTTATAATGAGTGGGAGTCTCACTTGCAATATACATGAACAGTTCCTGAAAGAATCTGAGGGGCGGGCTTAACAATCAAAGCCGAGAAGTGCCAGTTCGGCCAGCCTCGTGTGACGTATTTAGGGCACGAAAGCGGACACGGGAAGCTCAAACCTATGAAAGCCAAAGTGGCGGCCATAGTTAACTTTCCGAGGCCCGTAACAAAAAAGGATGGGCGCTCATTTCTGGCAATGGCTGGGTATTACCAGCACTATATTCCAAATTATTCGGAGCTTGCCAGTACGCTAACTGACAGCCTCCGGAAGCGTCAATCAGAAGCGGTGACATCGAGCACCTATAGGGAAAAGGCTTTCCAGAATCTCCAGAAAACTTTGTCTTCACGGCCTGTACTTTTCTCCCCAGACTTTTGCAGAGAATTCTTTCTCCAATGTGACGCCAACAACCGTGGTCAAACAGTTGTTGTTGCCAAACTGAATGAACGGGGAGAAGAGCATCCTG